>NC_064920.1:831358498-832719498 GCF_023897955.1 Schistocerca gregaria | reverse complement strand
TTAAACAGAGAACCGAAATTCGGCCACAGAGATGTTAAAAGACTAGTGGGTTATCGTTCTGTAATATTATATTAAAGTAAGAAGAAAGCGGCGTGCTTTAGCGCTAACTTCTTCTCCCAGTATCCATTATTATTCAACAGCAAACGAGGATTTACTGATACGTTTTGTGGGGATTCAGTCTCTCCGTGTATCTTTTTTCCTGTCCATCAACTCCTCACAGCACCATAGATGGCAAAATTTTCTAAGCATAGTCGAAGTCTGCCCCTTCGTCCGTAGTTTCCGCCTCTGCAGTCGCTTGTTTAGCATAGCTGGATCTGACACAGGGATATCGGGTCCGGGTCAGTACCTCCTGTGGCTTTTCCAGGTCAGGGAGGTTAGAAAATTACTGGCGTCACCCTGTTGAAGCCTGTGGAGAGCAACTTGACGGCACTAGTGGAGCGTGAGTGACAGAAACAGAATCTTCACAAGAGCAAGTGAGCCACACATTCGCACAAAAGGTATTCTGAAAATAGCTGTGAAGTGCATGACAGAGGGTACTTAGCATGAGTTTGTACGAGTCGACTGATTCGAATTGTGACCTGCTGGTCAGGTACGCATTACATTGACACGTAATTTTTTCTTAAAATTTCGACGTACAGTAGTTTGAGTTTTTCTTCTAAGTGTGACTGGAATTGGGGATGTATGTGACCGATGGTCAACTTGTTAGCTTCACCTACTATGTAGCGAAACCTCTTTCTGTTCGTCCGCCTTACAGTTTAGTTTACTCCTGACTATAGATGCCTTCAATACGTGAAAATGATGGTAAATAAATGTAAAAGTCGTTTGACTAGGGTCTCCCGTCCGGTAGACCGTTCGCCGGGTTCAAGTCTTTAGATTTGACGCCACTTCGGCGACTTGCGCGACGATGGGGATGAAATGACAGTGATTGCGACAACACAACACCCAGTCCCTGAGCGGAGAAAATCTCCGACCCTGCCGGGAATCGAACCCGGGCTCTTAGGATTTACATTCTGTCGCAAGCTGTACCATGTTTGCTAAAGCGGTTCGAAGTGCAGTAGTCACATCGTGGATATGGAGCTGCAGCTTAGTGGTATCATGACGCAACTCACAAAAGGTATTTACACAAAGGGTGATAAATCGTATGCACAGAATTACAGTCGAATATCGCAGCGATCGCTCTGTTGCAGGATCCTAAATCATTTTCTAAGCCCAAACGTTACGACCTCCATGGAGAAAACGAACTTCACTCAAACCAACAACAAGGATCCAGGAAGAACAAAAGAGCGTTTTTTTTTCTGTACCAATGCACATCATCTTGCTAACTGTAGACGCAAGTGACACACGCAGAGTCCCTGTTTTTAGATTTCCGGAAGAAGCTCGATCCTATAACACGTTGTTGACTAGTAACTAAGACACGACTACATGAAATATCTACGCATATATCTGTTAGCACGATGACTATTTGTCTAACAGAAGCCAGTACGTGTTGAATGCCCTACAGAAATAAAAGTTACATCGAGAGAGCCCTGTGGAGGCGTAGAGGATCTCCGTGTTCTCAGTAAACAGTAACGGCTTGTCACATGGGATCAGCAGCACTAGCGCCCACCCCTTTAGCCGAGTGGTAACTGCCACGGTGGCTCAGCGTGTTCGGTCAGAGGGTCAGCTGCCCTCTGTAATAAAAAAACTGAGTGAAAGGATCAACGATCACTTTTAGCGGGTGTCATGGGACGTCCGCCCCGAACATATCCAACGAACAATTACGGACAAAATGACCTCTGAAAAAAGTGGTTAGCGTGGCCAATTACTGTGCAAAGGGGCCCGGGTTCGATTCCCGGCTGGGTCTGAGATTTTCTCCGCCCAGGGACTGGTTGTTCTGTTGACTCCATCGTCATATATCATCCCCATCGACGCGCAAGTCGCCGAAGCGGAGTCAGATCGAAAGACTTGCACCAGGCGACCGGTCTACCCGACGGGAGTCCCTAGCCACACGGAACTTCAGCAGCACTAGCACATTGTTCACTTACGTTGCTGTTCTCCTCAGAGAGGTATTGTCGTAATTGCAGGATGCGACTCGCGATGTGACGCAGAACCAACCGGCATTGGTGGAGCGTGCAGAAACAAAGTTGAAGCGACTTAACGGGTACACGCAGGGACGTCAGTGATACAGCACGGATATGATTCTCTGTCGTATCACCCGGAGCAATATGGAGTACTGGTTGCCGCACCCAAAAGTACCGTACGATACCCGGGTTAGGGAAATTTCAAGTCGTCTGACATGCCTCAAGAAGAAATTATTTTGTTTAGACGAAGTAACGCTACATCCGTCTCTGTAGTTAGTTTCTCTTTAAAACTTTTAACTTTCTGTAAAAAAAAAAAAAAAAATAGAAACCATTGGGATACGCACTTGCTCTTTGCTGTGCAGTCTTTCTCATTCGAATCTGAGAAAACTTCGTTAAAAAAAAAAGGTTCTATTTTTACATGTTACAGTCTGGTATCATAGCGCACAGCACATAATTAGAAAAGTCTCGCTGACCAGTTAATATTTGGTGCATTTTAGGTCAAAAAACGCTGCCTACCAAACATAGCTAACCGACCGATATTTTTTTTTAGTGCTGGAAAGAGAACCACACTCCTTTGCATTCTCGAGTAAAAACGTAACTTATTGGGAAGGTGTCCGTGACGAGGCTGGCAGCGACTCGCGATGATATTGCCGCCTGCTGTATTTTGTTGCTTGCAGTATCGATCTTGTGGCAACACGGGTGTCACAACCTTTGTTGAAATGTGTCGTCTGGCTTGTCGTATCGTCTCAGTGAGAACCGCGCCTTAATGTCCGTAAATAGAAGGTAATGCGTATTACAAAGAGACAGAAGTGGATAGTATGTCATTACAAGGTCAGTGGTGAACATCTTATGAGCATTTAGGGGTAATCCTAAGGAGGAGACCATATGACAGTTGAACTTTTGTAATTTTTTAGAACTGAAATATCAATCAGCCAAGGTGGCTCCATGTAGCTCTCTAAAATTCTCGAGAAAATTGACTTTCAAGTTTTTCGAGTCTTTAATTACCTGAAGGAAGACGTGTTTTTCAACAGGCAACTTGATTCTGTGATATAGTGACGCAAGTTTTTAAACAAAATTGTTCAAATGGCTCTGAGCACTATGGGACTTAACATCTGTGGTCATCAGTCCCCTAGAACTTAGAACCACTTAAACCTAACTAACCTAAGGACATCACACACATCCATGCCCGAGGCAGGATTCGAACCTGCGACCGTAACAGTCGCGCGGTTCCGGACTGAGCGCCTAGAACCGCTAGACCACCGCGGCCGGCGTTTTTAAACGAAGTTGAAAATAGTAAGAGTGTTTCCATGAAGCGTAAAATACATGAAGATGGAAAAAAAATCTGTAGCACTCAACACTGGTAATCTTGGATCACCGGTTCGAGTCTAGTTTCGGTCATTGTCTTGTCATTTTTTTCATTCAGTTCGAATACTTACGTTATTTAAAATATAAAATGTGTCAAATATATTGTAATTAACCCATCTAATTGTCATTTTATGGAAAATTCCGTCTTTTTACTTCTTGTTATAAGTCGTACACAAAAATCTAGTTTTCAATGCAAATAAGGTTTCTTAATCGCCGATGTTTGCAACAGATATTTTAAACAGATATTTCAATTTTTTCGGCTTGTGTTTTACGCGTCATAGAAATGCTCATGTAACATGCACGTTTGTTTAACCATTTTGCAAAGATGAGAATTGAACCCCAACGGCCCACGTGACAGGCGAGCATTCTACCACAGAGTCACAAGGTCCAGAAAGGAAAAACGAAATCCTGTAGGGTATTCGGGTAGCTGTAAGCCTTCAAAGTCAAATTTCTTGAGAATATTTGAGAGTTGCACTGCCCTGTTTCGGGGGAAAAAATTGATATTTGAGTTCCGAACTTCACTTCCTACAAATATAAAAAACATAAAAATCCGATTATCAGACGATGTACTAGGAAGAAGCGATATGAAATGGGCTGGTCACGTAAAATCAGTATTAGAGGAGGCGTGTGGAAGACAGATTTGTTGGAAGGGAATCACGCATTAAAATGGCAGTGTGACCAATTGTAGAAACGTTACAAACGTCATGGGACAGCGATGTGCATATATACAGATGGCGGTAGTATCACTCACACAAGGTATAATAGAGCAGTGCACTGACGGAGCTGTCACTTGTACTCAAGTGATCCACGTGGAAACGTTTCCGATGTGATTATGGCGGGACGATGGGGATTAACAGAGTTCGAACGCGGAATGGTACTTGGATCTTGGCACACGGGCATTCTATTTCGGAATTCGTTAAGGGAATTCAGTCTTCCAAGACGCACAGTGTCAAGACTGTGCCGAGAATACAAAATTTCAGGCATCAGCTCTCACCTCAGACAACGCAGTGGCCGACGGCCTTCTCCTGCAGCGCCTCTCATAGGCTCGTGACCATATTGGTTGGACTCAAGACGACTGAAAAACTGTGGTGTGGTCAGATGACTCTCGATTTCAGTTCGTAACATCTGATGGTAGGTGTCGAGTGTGGCGTAGACCCCACGAAGCCAAGGACCCAAGTTGTCAACGAGCCACTGTGCAAGCTGGTGGTGGCTTCATAATGATGTCGGCTTTGTTTACATGGAATGAACTTGGTCCTCTGGTCCCCCTGAACTGAAAATTGACTGTAAATCGTTATGTTCAGCTAATTTGAGGCCATTTGCGGACTTTTCTGTTCTCAAACAAAATGGTTCAAATGGCACTGAGCACTATGGGACTTAACATCTGAGGTCCCCTCGACTTAGAACTACTTAAATCTAACCAACCTAAGGACATCACACACATCCATGCTCGAGGCAGGATTCGAACCTACGACCGTAGAGGTCGCTCGGTTCCAGACTGCAGCGCCTACAACCGCACGGCCACCACGGCCGATTGTTCTCAAACAATGATGTCATGTCACCGGGCCATAATTTTTCGCGATTGGATTGGAGAATATTCTGGACAGTTAGGGCGAGTGATTTTGCAACCCAGATCGCCCGACGTGAATCACTTCCAACATTTATGGGACATAATCGAGAGGTCAATTCGTACATATCATCCTCCAGTGGCGACACTTCTCCAGTTATGGGCGGCTATGGAGGCAGCATGGCTCAATATTTCTTCACCAGACTTGCTAACGACTTATTGAGTCCACGCCACGTCGAACTGCTGTACTACGCCGCGCAAAAGGAGGTCCGACACGACATTAAGATGTACCCCGTGAGTTTGGCACCTCAGTGTACAGTGGCTTGTGAAGTATAGTGATGTAGGTGTTCAGATTTACTCTCCATCGACCAGGTATTTTGACGAGACAGATAATAAAACGTACAAGCCGCTCGCTCAGACTTCCTGTTTGCAGTTTCTCGGTTCTGTCGAGCCGCCTGGACATAGGAGAGGCGGTGAGTGCCATAAAGAACCAGCCGGGCAGCTAGCGCCGGACTTTAACGACGGCTTGTGCTAGAGAAACGTGGACCTACTCCGACTGTACCTGCCCATGTACAGGTCCGGCTGAACTGGTTAGCTTTTCCCTTTTAGTCGCACTGTGGGACCCACGCACAGCTACAGCACAGCACGGGAAAGGAACGGAGGGCCTGGACGTTTTTGCAGGCTGACTCACTGCCGCAACAAGTGCTCCTGCCTCTCGGCATGGGGCACGCGGACATGCCACCTTCTTCGGTCGTGGCTACTCTTGCCTTCAGCATGACTTGCCCCACTAGAATATGTATTCGAGAACACTCCCAGTGTTCGAGGTAACTGCTTTAGGTACTTTGCAGGAACTATTGCAGATAGTTATTTGATTTCACCACAGGCGCTTTTGATAACAGTACATGCCCATCACTCCATATGTTGTCTATTACGTAAAAAAGCCATCTTAATAGACAACATATGAAGTGATGGACATGGACTCTCGAAAAATTTATCTGAGCATCCTTGGGTTGTGAAATGTTTCGGCGACATTGCTGACATAGTATTTTTCCAGTAGGACTTTTCCCTCTTCATAGCGCCAAATCAGTCTGAGGAAGAGGAGGAGTAGGACAGAGTGGAGGGGAATACGGAGGATGTCGTTGATGAATGGCAGTTGACTCACCTGATCCCAAATGCTGCCAGTCGCGGTCACATTGCCCGCGAATTCCTTTATCCTACTCGACGAAAATTATTTGACCCGCGCGTTAACATCTCGTACCAACTACTCGAGCCGGTGTACAAAAGACATGTAGAATTATTGTGACGACAAATTGTAGCTTCTCTCTGTGGCAAAAGCGACCAAGTCTCTCTCTTTTTTTATTATTAATATTGTTTTCGAAATCACGAGACAACAAGGCGTAATTGGAAAAGACTTGTAGTCACTGAAATATCAGCTGGTGTACATCCTGGTTAGACAAAGATCTATAAATCAGCGTACCCAAGTGTGTGTACATGGGCCATAACGTAAAGCGATGGACGTCAGGGGTGGAAAAAATTGAGAATACGGTGAAATGGGAAACTGAAAACTTATGACCGAATGAAGCGAAGTGAAAGTTCTCTGACGCAATGGCCAATGACGTAAGTAAATGCGTCGATGATTGATCAGTAGGATGAGAGTGGAATACATAAAGAAGTAAATAAGTCACGGCAGGGAACTATAGTGAAAGCACTGGCGAGGAAGCCATAGATGACGAGGAAAATGGAAGAAGAACTTGTACGAATGTCAATAATGCGGTGGGAAGGCGTCCAAGTGCAAACTAGGTTAATGAGAATGGATGGGAGAAACATGTAAAGATAATGAGAAAGATTGTTTATAGAAATTGAAAATGTGAAAATTGAAAATGTGAAGGTGCTAACTAGCCTACTAGATTCGTATGAAGACCTATTAACTTCGAGAGAAAAGGCAAACTGATGGCAGCAGAACACCGAATGCCTGAACCGTAAAGACTACAGTTCTGAAGTACTATACGCGAGGTGGAGGAGGATATTGATGCAGAAGAAAGAGTTGATCCAGTAATGCGGTTATAGTTTGACAGAAGGCGAAACATTCAGATCTTTTAAAAAAGACGTGGAGCCCCTCCACGCCCACATCGGCATGATATGCAACTCAAAAGGTCTACTGCCACCTCTGCATAAGGGTTTGTTTTCACTAAAGAGAGTTGTCGCAGGATGTGGGTACTGCGATGTTTGCGTACGTTTGGTTAAGGTTAACCATTAATACGCTCTCACCTGGAGATAGATTGGATCGAAAGTCGAACGGAGGGTAGCGATTTGAAAGGCAGAGGAAAGAAAGTGCCAAGGCAAGAGTCAAGGGGAAAAAAATCCTCTGGGATAGTTGGGTCGGGTGGTAAGAGCAGTAGCCGGTGTCTGGCTGCCTGCGACAGGTCATGTAAAGGTAGCTTTGTTATTAGTTGGTACCATGCATGTCGGCACCTGTGACGTTGTGCGGTGCTGTTGCTCGGCGGCTGCCGCTGGGTGCCGGTGTTCATCTGTCGGTCAGCGTCAGCAATCCTGTAACAGTTAGGTTCATCGTCGTTTTGTGTCCGGTAGGTCATATATCAGATGCACAGTGTAGGGTGGTGATGGTGATTTGTTTGTGCGTCAGTGGGCGAGCTTGTCGGTTTCCCTCTTGTAGCCTGTTTGTCGGCTTTAGTAGCAGCTGGTATTTCCAGTCAATGTTGCTGAAATGCAGGGGCTTGCCGACGTTTGTCGCTTGTTGGTGTGTGTTGTCTTGCCATAGGTGCCTACGCCTTAGCTAGCAGTTTCTTTGGCCGCTGATGCTTCCTCATATGGTTGTGATCATAGTTTCCCAGTGTAAGGATGAAAGGACTGTTCGAGTGTCTCGAGTTCCTGTATAGTCGTGTGGCGTGTTTTTTGAATACGTCCTCGAGGGTTTCAAGGTGGTATTCATTGTGAAGATCCACGGTTGGCGTGGAGCGTTGCTAATGATTCGTAGCACTTTGTTCTGTATGATCTGCAGGCGGCGCAGTCGTGTAGGAGCTGCATATCCCCAGACGGGAGCTGCATACGTCATCAGAGGTCTAATCAGTGTCGTGTATATGGACCTCGACACCCTCCTGATCAGTGTGATTTCCCTGTTGACCATTGGGTACAGTTTGAGCTTCGCGTGCGGTCTGTTGAGAGTTCAAGCAAATTAGCTGCAGTCAGTGATAGACCGAAAGATTATTGTACATGTGCCAGGAAGGTTATTTGAGCTGGTGTCTAAAATTTATTAAGAGGGTGACTTACCATCAGATTTTCAGAGAAGCATTCGCATAACAATACCAAAGAACACACCGGCAGATAAATTTCAATAATCGGACGATTATTTTGACAAGGCATTGAAAACTGCGGTAATATAAAGAAGAGGAGAAAGAAAAATGGAAGACGTACTCGAAAAAGATCATTCACGTAGGGAAAACGTAGCAGAGCAGTAATTTCTGAAACTTTACTTACCAATGGAAGTCAGATTGAAGAAAAACCAAGGTACCTTCGTTGCACTTATGACTGGAGACTAAGCCTTCGACAATGTAGTGTAGATTATAATGCTTGCAACCCTAAGAAGAATCAGAGAAGCAAACGAACAATTTATAACATCGACTAACTTCATTTGTTGGTGGTGAACCTGCAATATAAAGAAAGACAAGTACGCGTTAAGAAGAGTGTAAAGTGGCATCTAACTAACCTTGTCCTTGCGTGGCGAAGAAGTAATGAAGGAATTGGGAATAAAATTTCGGCAGAGCAATAATGGTGTATATGCGTCAGACACTAGCGCTGAGGCTGGCTGGCGACGTAGCCCTCATGCAAGGAGTGGACTGCACGCGTAGGCTAGAGTGGAGAATTAGTAGAGGGCAGACCGAGGCTAGAAAGCACCAGTCTATATATAGAGCGTAGTGGCAGCAGTGGGCAAGTGCGGATGAGACGGTTAGCAGGACAGAGGCTAGGGGCGGCAACAGCCTGACGAATCAAAATTTTTAAAAATGTGACGATGAATGTCAGGTGGCGTAACACTAAAACACCGTTTTAGGAAATCTTCTACACTTATCTTCATTATCGATTTTCATTTATTATTATATCTTCGCGTTTGCGATTGATAGTAATCTTATTACTTTAGTTACAAAAATTGGCTATTTCATAGTACCTTTCCATCTGACAAATGTGCCAAATAGATTTTAATAGATGAACTGTAAAATATTTTGATTATTAATTTTTGAAGCTCTAGCAGCAGCCTCCAGCAGCCATGTTTGCAGACTGAATTATTGTAATTTAGGTCAGCCTATTTTTCAAACTTGTCAAAAGTTCTCACTGATGATGGCACAAAAATGCTGAAACATCGTCATCTTTTTCTTCTTATGCTAAAACGTCTTCTTTTTCTTCTTCTGTTCAAACATCTTCTTCTTCTTTCTTAGCTTTCTTTGTCCCGCGAACTGTCGTTGGTTTGTCTCCCTATCTCCATTTTACCCGATCTTGTCCTTGAACCGTATGCATGGGTGTTGGTGCAGGGTGTCAAGCTGTCGCTGTCTGGGTCGTCCTACTCACTCTTTACCGTTTTCTTTCAAACTAACATTGTAGCAGCTTCTTTAAGAACATGCTCGTACCATCGTACACGGCTTTCTCCCATCCCATCTACTGTCGGTAGTGCACCATATAACTTGCGAGCTTCATCATTTGTGATATGATCGTGCCGTGTTAATCCAAATGTCCGCCTGACCATCTTTTTTCAGTGACAGCAAGTCATTGTCCCACGTTGAAGACCAACTTTCAGGACCAAACAGAGCAGCTAAGCGCATTACAGATCGGTATACTTTGGACAGAGTACACCACTCACACAACGGTGTCTGAGCCACATGGTGCTCAGCCGGTTAGACTTCTGCGCTGAGATTTCCAGCAGGAGCAGCAGCAATTGCTGAGCCTATGGACTTACAAGAACTCATTGGGAGGTCAACACCACTGATTCCGATGGTGTCCGGGTCATTTAAATCTGTGTTGAGGGCCTGTCTTTGGATATTTTTGAACAACAGTTGTTTGCATACTAGGCGGACCTGAATTCCCATAATTCTCGGATTTCATTAGCTTAGATATAGTGATAACTTCCAATTAACTGTCTTACAAACATTTTAAAGTTCTTTATTCTTTTCAACTTATGGCTAGTGTTGTAGAACCATTTACTTTGGTTAAACACGCGTAAATCTGTGTTCGAAAGTTGTCTCATCGTACCACGTCAATCTTCTACGCTATCTACATCAACATTGTGGGCAAACAAACATCTAGGCTTCGCACTGAAAATTACTGTATGGAATTTTGTTAACTTAATGAATATTAGATATAACTTCTTTTGTGTACCTGACATATTTACTTACTAGATACTTAACTGTATATAAATAGTTAATGGATGCACTAAATGCGCTGAGTTTCATCAGTACGTTTATCGTTCTCATAAAAACATTACTATCCCGCCCACAATATCACGTTCCCTCCATCGACATAGTGACGTTCTGCTCGTAGTTATTTAGGGCTGATTGTGAGATACAGAACAAATATAAATACAGTCACTTAATGGTCAACTTCTCCGTCGTCACCCCAAAAGCCAAGAGACTCTATTTGGCGTCCTTTTAAGTGTTGCGTGTTTCTTCTTCTAACGTCACTTAAAAATGATCCGAAACCAGTGGTCGTTCAAAAAAGATAAACAGTGGTGCAATAGAAAACTATGGTTGCGTCTGCAGCAGGTGTACTGCAGAGAAATACAGGTTTGGAAATGAGGGTACTATCAATTTCCGCTGGGGTCGGTGTGACTGCGGTAATGATGTGCGCCAGGAGCGGATTCTGTGAGTGAGTGAAATGTCACGGCTATGTATTGATCTGCCGGTGGGGCCGCCTTGTTTACGCGGCCTTGGTAACTGGCACCACCTTCTACCAAGTCATCTCGGCATGATGAGAGTTCATGTCAGCAAGAACGGACGCGCGTTCTCATATTCCCTCTCTACACTCACACACCATATATGCTAATGAATGTTGAAGCTATACTCGTCGACATCCCGTCTTCGGCATGTAACATGACCGAGTGTGTTGATTTTTAAATATTGCCAATGACTGTACTCTATCAAGTTCTCTATCACTTACTGCAACCACCTCTTTCAGACTAGCACACTGCCACAAACGTCAGTCTAAGAAGATCTGAGATACAGTAGACTCAAATTTTTTGGGTGAACTCACCACAAATTTGAAAAGCAAAAAAAAAGGTCACTGGACTTCTCGGTTTTGTTGGTTGGCTGATTTGGGGGAGGGGACCAAGCAGCGAGGTCATCAGTCCCATCGGACTAGGGAAGGATGGGGAAGGAAGTCGACCATGCCCTTTCTAAGGAACCGACCCGTAAATCAGGATGGGCGGACGCGGGATTGAACCGCCGTCCTCCCGAATGCGAGTCCACAGCGCTAACCACTGCGCCACATCGCTCGGTAAACGCCTTCTGCACGTTGCACATAAGGTTTTTTTTATTATTATTATTCAACTTAAGTACTCAGGCGCCTTTCGCCTTAGCTACAAGATATATTCAGTGAGTGCCTGAGCAGCGTCTAATTCATTATTTGGAAGCCAAATAGTTTTCTCTAATGTGGCAAAGTGGTTGAAAGTTTGCAGCTTATCTTGAGGTCACTATTTCCGAAATACAGCACTGTAACTGTCATTTTTGGGATAGTCATATGGAAATTACGCAGTGCTAGTACAACAGGAAATAAAACTTGAAAGCAAATAATATAGCCAACGTCCATATTACACAGCGGACAGGGTGTCCACAAATATCCTAGCTTCGAGATGTATACTGCTGTTTCCTCCCAAGACCCCGTGGCGCAAATTTGGCAAGCTATCTGGGAAGGATATCCCAACTTAGTAGGCATTGGCACATTTTATTCGCCAAATTTGAGTTCTGAGTTTGAAGAGTAACTTTAGTTGTTGGTCGTGATCTACCTCTCCGGCTGCTTAGGTGACGCACTTGTTCTGGACTGACTGTTTAAGCAATCCACTTACTTGTTCTAAGCCCTTAGCCGGGGTTAGTTTTGGTACAGCGATGTGTGTACCACGACGTTTGTAATTTCTAGCCCCACGCAGATGTAGCACTTATTGACTGAAAACTACGTTCTTTATATGTGGTTAACTAAATGATTCGTGAGTTGTAATGTACCGACTGGATGCCAGTAACTATTTACTCAAGGAGGCCAAATGTACTGTCCTACAGAACTGAAAAACTTGCGCAGAACGCTTATTACATCGCCTACACCCGTCATTACTTCAGTTACATTTATTAAACTAAAATCACTTGTAGTGTGCCATAATTCCAATAATTCAAGTCTGTATTAACATCCTTAACCCCCCCCCCCCTCTCTCTCTCTCTCTCTCTCTCTCTCTCTCTCTCTCTCTCTCTCTCTCTCAACTAGGGACTACTTTAGCGGCACTCAGTCAGACTGTTATCACATGTTCATTTCAAGGGACACGTAATGTGTATCAGATCAAACCCAAGTAATACATACTCTCTAGGCCGCTAAAATTCAGTATCAGATTTTCGACGACCTGTATGGTATCTTTGGCTATTTCCTTCCCAACAACACGCCAGCAACTGCTTCATAAAACTTTTATTTTCCATGTAATAAATACAGGAAATTTATATCTTGGCCTATATGAATGGCTGTTACTCTTTTTATTTAATATTTGTTGGTAAAGTATTCCATTCTGGCGCTCAGACAGCAAATTTATTCAGTTATCTCTTCTGTAGCTCCGACGTCCCACGAGGACCACAGAGTTTCGTTCGAACATGTTCCTCTACGGTAACGTCTATTGCTACAGATGATGCGTGTGGATGACTGGCTCTGCGAACGTTGCTGCCTCTCAACATCTGCCTTGGTCGTGTCCCGTATTTCTTCAGACTTTATAACCGACTTCGAAATTTAATCCGATTTGCAACAAAATGATTAAAATGGACTAAGATTGCGTCTCGTTGTTACTGGGGGTTTGACGCGGTGACTGCGAGTTTTAAGACTGTGGAGTCGTGGTTTGTTGTCGAATATGACGAGAGTGGTCGAAACAGAACCGGTGGCGAGACATATTAGTCGCCTATCAGATATCACCAAAGGTGCTTTCGAAAAGCGGGAGAAGGATGGCCAGCAAAGCTATTTGTTCCCCGTGGAGCCCAGCTGCGGACAGCAGACTAGACAGCCAGTCCCAGCTGCTGACTCTTGACCGCAGCTGGAAGTGGAGAATGCCTTCCAGATGGTTGCGACGAGACAGGCTGGCTCTTCATTTTATCGCGAGCCTCTGCCGCCGTCGTAAACGTCAGCCGCGAAATGGGCCCGCGCGTCTGGCGCCGCCCTTTAGCGCTGCCGCCCTCTCCTGGAGTCTGCCTCACGAACAGCAGGGTCACCTCCTCTTCCTCAGCCCACACAGAGACAAACCTCAAGTAATTCTGCTCTAGTGGACAACTGGGGTTTAAACAACTCTCAGCTCCCATGTGAAACTATCATACAAGTGCTATTCAAGTACTCGTAATAATGAAGATATGCGGCCCAGTTGTCAATCGCGTGATTAATTCCACAACATGTTGCGGCACATTATCCCATTTTCAAGTGCTAAAAACAAAGAAACCAGAAAAAAACAATCCTCCTTATACCGACAGACATATAAGGATAACAGACTTCCTGAGCTATAACCGAACATAATTTTTTTTTTACGTTTAGGTCTAGCCGCTACTTGAAAACAAGCTGCACACGTGCGTGGTTCAGACCATAAAACCAAACATCACAAACCGGTGCATCCACCGTTCCCGAGGCACCGTTGCTGACTGAAAGCCGCTGCCATCACCTACCAACATCGATATTTACTTAAAACCTCATTCTCAGCACTGTCTGTCATTAAATCATTGAGGAATTCCTGTCTGTTCGTAGCCCATTCTAACTTAAAACTACCTCTCTGCTGCGACCTGAACGGAAATAGCTGGGGGAAATCCTATGTTCCTAGGTAATACAGGTTCGGTGGCTGCTTCTTAACGAGGATGTCGCTAAAATGTGCCCTTTAGACACTTCCGTCCTCTCATTTAAAACACTGACGCACCCCTATTTCAACACACAATAAATCTCTACCACCTCTAAATTTGATAGCAACGACCCTTTTTATTCAACGAGCAGTACCCTCATACTTTTCGACGGCCGGAGTGGCCGAGCGGTTCTAGGCGCTTCAGTCTGGTACCAGGTGGCTGCTACGGTCGCAGGTTCGAATCCTGCCTCGGGCATGGATGTGTGTGATGGCCTTGGGTTAGCTAAGTTTAAGTAGTTCTAAGTTCTAGGGAACTGATGACCTCAGCTGTTATGTCCCATAGTGCTCAGAGAAATTTGAACCATTTGAAGCTCATACTTTTCCATCATATCCCCAAACGAATGCTGCCCATTCATGAGATGCTTTGCTGCAACTGAAGAGCCGTTGTCTCTGTTGCTATGCCCTTTAAATCTAACTTAAAAATCCGTCTTCCCCACGGTCGCAGGGACGCTTGCTGATAATTCCTCATGCCAACCCATAAACATAAATTAGCGTTTTTCAAAAATGCTGTGCACAGGCCTAATTCTATACGTCTAAGTCTGGAAATCAAGAATGCGGAAATGAAAATCCTTACACAATTAGCGGTAGAAAATGGTTTTTTTGCGGGTTTAATAGCTCGTTAGGATGTAGCAGTTAGGCATGGTAAACAGAAAAAATGATTAAAAGCCACACAAATATAGATTCGTGCCCTATTGGGGAGCCGTATAACGCAAATTTGCGAGGTTATTTAACAAGAAAGGGGTTAGAATAGCATCCAAGAAATTGGAAATTTGTGGTAAGGTCTTATTGGACCAAACTGCTGAGGTCATCGGCCCCTTAGCTTACACACTATTTAATGTAACTTTAACGTACGCTAAGGATCACACACACACACACACACACACACACACACACACACACACTTATGCCCGAGGGAGGACTCGAACCTCCGACAGGGGAAGCCGCGCGGACCGTGACAAGATGTCCTAAACCGCTCGCAGCTTTCAAGACGGCGACTGATTAGAATAGAGGATGAGGCATAAGATCGATACAGATGACACCTGGGAGAGGAAATCGAGAATGTATGAAGTAAAATGTCGGGATTGTGAAGCACATGTGGGGCAGACGGAACAGAGAGAACGGCTCGAGAGGTGCAGCAAAGGATCTCAAGAATGAGCACCTTTCTTTGGGTGGTATAACGGAAAGTATGAGAGTGTTGCATGTTGAAGAAAACGGGTTGTTGCTACAAAATTTAGAGGAGTCAGAGATTCTTTGTACATTGAAAGACGACAGGAGTATCTAAAGGGCACTCTGGGCACATTTTAGCGATATCCTTGTTAAGAAGCAGCCACCAATTTATCTAGTGATACAGGATTTTCACATGCTATTTCCGGCCAGGCTACAGTGGAGAGGTAATTTTAAGTTAGAATGGGCTAGGACCAAACAGGCATTTCTTACAAAGATTTCATGATGCACAGTAGTATCGTTGATGCTGGGCACAAGGCTTTAAGTAAATATCATCGTTGATATAGGTATGGTAGCAGCTTTCAGTTTGCAACGATACCTCGGGAACGGGTTGCATCGGCTGGTGATGTTTTATATTCTAAGGTTTGAATGGACAGTGCATGTGCGCGGCTTATTTTTAAGTTGTGACGGGGTCCCAATGGCATAAAAAAATTTTAAGGTACGCTATAACTCAGAAAGTATATTCTCCTTGTTTTTCTGTCTCTCTAAGGAGGATTGTTTTATCTGGTTTCCATATTTTTAACACTTGAAAATGGGATAATGTTTCCTGAAAAATGTAGCGGCAATAATCAAACGATTAACAACTGAGCTGAATATCCTCAATATTAAAAGCTTGTAGATCCTATACTTCGTTCAACATGACTTTAGTACATATTGACACTTCCAATGAAATACGTGGAGGCGCGAAGCAGACTTTAATCTTGTATTTTATTACTCTCCCTCAAACTCGCAAATTATTCAGTGAACAAAAATGGAATTGTCAGCACTGAGGCTCTGGAACAGCTGAACCACGTTTTAATTTTGCTCTTACTCACAACAGCAAATTTTTAAGACGTTTTACAGAATGTTTACGAAAATTCACTTCTATATGACATTACCAGATTTTCGGCATTTGGGGAAGTTTTTTGTTAATGAATTCAGGTGACCACATGCAAATGAAATCTTACGAATATGCAGAAGATATCAAATTTTTATGTCTCTGTCAGATATAATTTGGGTTCTGTGCTACGCATAATGCACCGCCTGCGTGACAATAGCTAAGTGATCGCTCATTTGACTTAATCACGAGAAGCAGATTCTAGGATTATAATAAACATGTCATTACGTGGTTACACCTTTTTTCACTATCAACAGGTTTTTATCCACAGATGTGTTCACAGTGAGAACCCTGGTTTAGCGGAGCAATAAATAAAAATGTGCGGCGACTGCAGTGGATATTACCTGCTGCCTTAACGGTGACCAATAACGTGCTAAACAGAGGATGCTCAATTTAGTAATACAGTCATCAACAACATGATGACTTCTTGGATCTCAGATGATAACTTTACATTGATAATCCGCTTATTCACACAGTTTTCAGCTTCAATGTTTTTACATCTCCCTCTTCATTCTAGAACATATTGTCACTTTTCATAACAAATTTTTGTTTGTCTTCAAAGCTGCAGCACTTCTTCGTATCACCCATAGCTGGAGCTACCTGAAACTTATAAGAAGAGTTAGTTGGAATATAAAGTGAGGAAAATACTGTACGGACTTCGTAGCAAAAAGTACCCTTGTTGAAAAATAGCATGCCAATAGGGCACTTTAACGACATATTAAAGTGTTTTTTTTAAATTTCCATTTGTCATTTATTCTTTCGTCATGATGTTCTCTCAGTACGAAACTCGCAGCACCCGAGTAGTGCCAGTACTGTTTTAAAACAAAACATGTATGTTGTTTTTCATGGAAGAGCGTGGAATAGTCATGTACAGTACGTGTGATTACCATGTTTGTTACTGCAATAAAGTCAATTTGTGTCTCAAAAAGCTAGCAATTGAGGTGCATTTATCCAACTCTGTCGGCCTCCTTCAACACCGCTCCATCTCTCTCTCTCTCTCTCTCTCTCTCTCTCTCTCTCTCTCTCTCTCTCCAGCTCAAAGATTTCAGATTTCATATGTAAGAAATGAGCACGTTACTCATTTCCGATATGTTCATTTGATTACGAATACTGCTGAATTATTTCACAAAGAGTGCTTAATACTAGCTTTTGTATAACTCCTTATTTATTAGGCGTCCTACGTGTGTGTCTTATACAGCGATAAATTCAATGTACGTGCACTACAATGCAATTTAAGTCTTGTAAGAGACAGTTATAGAAATGAAAAGGTCTGAAGAGCAATTCAGTGGCCATAGCTTTAGTATCGATGAACTTCTTTCTCCTAGCTGTGAGAACGTTTTCGAACTGTTTGTGAATCGTGTAAGTGAGCTGGGACGTGGGCTATAGTCCAGTATTTATGTGGTCGGATGTGGGGAACCGCTTAAAAAACAACATCCAGGCTGCTCAGCACACCTCATCATTAATTCTTTCCGAATCCCGGAAGCGGCTATCCGAACGGTCTCCTTAGCGTCGATTGACGTAACTATTAATACAAAATATTAAACTGTCTCTTGTATAAGAGCCAGAGAAGTGCTGTGTGTAAGCCGTTGCACGATGTTGCTGTAAGAAGCCAGTCGCCGCCTCGTCTCGCTAGCTGCTGCTCTCGCTGCCAGCGGCGGTGGCGGAGATTGCCTGTTAAGGCTGCCCACGCCTGCTGCCGAGGTGACGGCCGGGAGGGAAGGCGAGGCAGACGAGCCAGAGCTCAGCGGCGCGCGATATGGCAATCTGCGGCCAATCCAAGTGCAGCCGCAGCCATCTGCACCACCGTCCTTCAAGTACGGGGCTCCTGCTTTGTAACGGAAATCTTGACATCGGCGGAGGAGGTCACTGGTATTGCTTTCGCGCAAGTTGTTGCCGATGAGGTTATAAGCGCCAACCGATGAAAAACCAAAATCATGGACGCTAAGGGAGGAGCTTTTTGAGCAATATCACTACTTAACTGATTCATACGTGAATACTGATGTGGGCCGGGCAAGCGCCCAGCGGGCAGGACATATATAAATGGGAATTTTGCCAAAGCAGTTTTAAATGCCGAAAATCTGGACATTTATTTAAAAAGAAATACTTTCTAAAGCTTTTACTGCTAGATTGCATAATTTAGCAGTTAAAATATGGGATGAGACGATACTCCTGATATTGTTCACAGTTAAACCTATGTATGCCATGCATTGCCTTTATCACTAAGAACGAAAGGAAAGAAGAAAGCACTTTGTTTTACTAGCTTTCCAACTTGCTGTACCAAGGAAGGGCGCGTGTTGCTGACAGCTACTTATCATTTATGTCCTTTTTCTTTTTTACCACTTCTACGCATTACTCTCGCACTGGCACAGTGCACATCACACAGTCTCTCTCTCTCTCTCTCTCTCTCTCTCTCTCTCTCTCTCTCTCTCTCTCTCTCTCTCTCTCTGTGTGTGTGTGTGTGTGTGTGTGTGTGTGTGTGTGTGTCACACGCGCGCTTGTACACACACACACACACACACACACACACACACACACACAAAACTGTGTTGTGATAAACATTGGCCTTAGGTCATGGCTATGTAATGTAACATTACTGACTGCATTAAACAGATGGCATGTGTTTTTTGATGATAAATGCATTTTTAAATGTTAAACTGTTTCCAGTAAAAAAAAATGCTTTTTTGTCAGATGTTGCAACATTTGAGTCAGATTATAGTTTTCTATTCTGTTCCTTTCTTTATCTACTTCCATATGACTGCACTGCTGTTAAGGTAAAACTGACCTCATTAAAGATGTAAAAAGTTTACAGTCCAATTTATTTCCTGTAATAACTCTCCCTTACTCTCAAACAGCTTTTTAAAATTGATTACCCAACCACTAAAGAAGCAGTGTTGCAAAACACCTATTCCAATACAAAATATCATCTTAAAAAGTAAATGCCAGGTAATTTACGAATTTTTGGCATTTGGCCAGGAATTTCTTCTGGGCATTTGCCCTAACTTATAAACTCCCAGGCATTTTACACCGATACACTTGACAGATGATAATCAGCAAAATCAAAACTTGTAACATTTTACATCAACATGCAATAAGTGATGAGTCAGACTGCGGATTCGTTATGTAGGTCTTACTCCGAAGATAATGTTGCGTGTATCAGTTCTTTCGACATCTGTCCCCACCCACTTTGATGTGTTCAAGACGTGCACTGTGAAGTCTGCACCCCATCAGTGCATTTAGGTCCTACTGTTTATAACGAAATCACAAGCGGTTTCTTTATGCCTCCATGCTTAATTGTTCACAACGTGCACATGAACAGCGATAGCAACGAAACAAATATTCCTGTGTGCCTCATGAAAAGCGACTTCTTTACGTCACCCCACGTTTCTTGAAGTATTCACCAGATTTGATAATTGTACTTTTAGGTATCCATTTCTTACAGCGTAATTTTTTATGCTCATAGTCCTGTATTACTTCAGCTTCACAGAGATTCTGCACAGCGTAACGTCGTTCCAAAACGGCACCAAGTACTTTCGTTGACAATGGACAACTTCCAAACATGTAAAACAATGCCAACCTGCATTTCACTTAACGAATTTTATTTCGGTTGTCAACCCCGTCCGTTTTCAGTAACACGCACTTTTATAAAACTGACTGGTTTGGTCAGTGATTCATAATATGTTCAAGGAATACTAAGCTTTTATATCTGACGTAGCACGATAGTACATGTAGTTATTTGGAGCAAGGTGCCAGTCCTCAGATTTTAACAGTGTCAGAAGAAACAGTCATTCAGCTGTGTAATAGTACAGAGAGCAGCCTCACTGTAAATATTGAAATATTAGTAATTCATACCCCTTTAGTTGATGCAGACCTTGGAAGACAGAGATATTTAGGAGCACCCACAAGATAAAGTCCTGTGAAAGTCCGTTGATGAAAACAATCAACCGTAACTTTTTACGTCGTGTTCAAGGCGTTTTTAGGGGGAAAATGGTCTGCTGTGTTTCAAATAGAAACTATCTTTTCCTTCTTACAATGTAGTGTAAAGCTGACTCCAATACATTTAAATAGTAACGAACCGTATGTATTGGCGAGAATGGTGGAGCCCACGTAGTACTGATGGCACACTTTTACTTGGTCCCCGAGCGGAGGATGCTGGGAGCGGAAGCTTGTAGTATATTGGCTGCTGTGACAAGCCCCACCCCCTCCTCCTCATCCTCCTCCTCCTCCTCCTCCACCCAACCCCCCCCCCCCCACCCCCACCCCGCCATCCCACACAGCGGCCAGCTTATGGCTTATAAAAGGAATGAACACGTAATAGGTTAAGTTGATAGCGAGTCTCAACCAGGAGAAGGTACAGCCTCTTCACTCTCTTCCTCTCCGTAAACAATATTTACAGTCACTACACGCAACACTGCAAACGGATCAACACTATATTCGCTACGGCTTCTTAATGTTACGCAATACTGTTACAGAGCTAATGTGGGCAGCGACCATAAACTTATCGGAGCGGCACGAGCTCAGCCGACTTCACCAATCACAGAGGGGCCAAGTAAAAGTGCGCGAGCGGTATTCGGGCACACTGTCTGGACCTCTGAGTCCCATATTGAAAAATGTGGCCTCCCGGGCACGACAGGTTGGGTGCAGGGAGCGGCAAAGCGTATCCCCTACAAGGGCTTTCGGCCCCAGGCAAACCCTAAAAATAAGAGAGTTGTTTGTTGTTTGTGTGAGCGCCCGGCAGTGGGGGCCATTCGTTACGGGGCAGCGTCCATCCTCCAGCCAGTGCCCCACTTCACAACACCCCAGCATACCTGCCACCGGTTCAGTTTGGTTTTCTTAAAACAAATCCAACGAGTCTTCGAGGTTGGGATGAACGAGCACTCATCTGTGTGGGTGTTCATGCGACCTATCACGTTGTCCTCTGTGTTGTTTTTATAGCAAACCTAATTCCTTATAGTAGCGCTGACACTAAATGCTTCAAGCGTATCAGATATTCAGTGCAGCTGTAAGCCTGTTACCGATCTTTTGTATGGCACTGATGATTGTAAGCCGACGTTTAAATCATTTTCACAAAGTTACTGAAGTAAAAGAGAGACTGATATTTGAGCGTGGTGAAATGTTTGACTCAGTAGGTTAGTATTAAAGCCCGATAGTAACAAGCGTAACATACAAACTATATAAGTTTCACGCGTTGTTGTTTTCCCTAGAATCAAGATAAAAGACCAACAACATTATTAAAAAAATGAAGCATGGTCGTAGATGTAAAAAATGATATAAAAGTATTTAGAGGTTGTTTATTCTATAAAGTCCAAATTGAATAACCTTTTTTTTCTTCTCATTTAGCATAAACTGCTTACTGTAATGAAACAGGTGGTATGTCTGAAGCTAATCTGGGATTGAGAGCTCGTGTTCGATATGTAAGGTGTCCCTGGGGGAATGGCTAGATTGAAGGATATAACTGCAACCATCATTGGAAGCAAAAGTGTTTAGTAAAAATTGGGTCTAAAATGCGTACCTTAGGAGCTATGAACACTTGTTCATCTTTGCTACTGTGAAACATATCTCCTCTGCTGGAAAAGTACTCATATTGCTTAAGCTATGCGTTGTAGAGTCCATGTTTACTGGACTTTATTGCTTCCAAGGATACTTCCTATCAGGATCCAGTCTATTGTCCATTACTCCTGGGACACCGTGTACAAAATTATTCCCTGACATTTAATCTCCTTCTACGAGAAACACCTCCGTTGAAATCTCCTGTTCGAAATTTTAACTGGTGTAAAAGGAAAATGTTTTTGGGCTCGAATAATTTTATATTCTCTTTATATAAAATTTAGTTGATAACTAACATAAAACTGTGTGTGTTTCGAGTGTTCACTTAATACAGTGGTCATAATCGAAATTAATTAAAAAATGTTTTCTAAATCCATATTGACTGTGTGTCAATTGACCTTATTCTTCGAGGTAATCCATAGTGTTCGAACACAATATATGTTCCAAAATCCTGCTGCACATCGACGTTAATGATATGGGCCTATAATTTGGTGCATTACTCCTACTACCTTTCTTGAATATTGGTGTGACATGTGCAACTTTCCAGCCTTTGGACATGGACCTTTCTTCGAGCGAACGGTTGTGTATAGTGGTTAATTATGGAGCTAATGCATCAGCATACTGTGAAAGGAACTTAATTGGTATACAGTCTGGACCACAACACTTACTTTTGTTAAGTGATTTAAGTTGCTTCACTACTCCGAAGATATTTACTTCTACGTTACTCATGTTGGCAGCTGTTCTTGATTCGAATTCTGGAATATTTACTTCGCCTTATTTTGTGAAGGCTTTTCGGAGGATTGTGTTTAGTAACTGTGCTTTGGCAGCACTGTATTCGATAGTATCTCCATTGCTGTCGCGCAGAGAAAGCATTGATTGCTTCTTGTCGCTAACATACTTCACATACGCCCAGGATCTCTTTGGATTTTCTGCCAGGTTTAGAGGCAAAGGTTCGTTGTGAAAACTATTTTAAGCATCTCGCATTGAAGTCCGCGCTAAATTTCGAGCTTCTGTAAAAGATCTCCAATGTTTGGGATTTTGCGTCTGTTTTCGGCATGTGTGTTTCGTTGTTTCTGCAACAGTGTTCTGACCTGTTTTGTGTACCAAGGAGGATCAGCTCCGTCGTTTGTTCATTTATTTGATATAAATCTCACAATTGCTGCTGATACTATTTCTTTGAATTCAAGCCACATCTGGTCTGCACTTATATTATTAATTTGGAATGAGTGGAGATTGTATCTTCGGAAGGCGTCAAGTGAATTTTTATCTGCTTTTTTGAACAGGAATATTTTCTTTCGTTTATTTTTCTAGGATTTGGGGATTACAATATTTAATCTCGCTACGGCAACCCTGTGTTCGCTAATCCCTGTTTCCGTTTTGATGTTAGTTATTAACTCAAGAGCCGGCCGCGGTGGTCTCGCGGTTCTAGGCGCGCAGTCCGGAACCGTGCGACTGCTACGGTCGCAGGTTCGAATCCTGCCTCGGGCATGGATGTGTATGATGTCCTTAGGTTAGTTAGGTTTAAGTAGTTCTAAGTTCTAGGGGACTGATAACCACAGCAGTTGAGTCCCATAGTGCTCAGAGCCATTTGAACCATTTTTATTAACTCAAGATTATTTGTTGCTAAGAGGTCAAGTGTGTTTTTACAACCGTTTACTATTCGCTTGGGCTCATGAACTAATTGCTGCTCGAAATAATTTTCGGAGAATGCGTTTAACACCATTTCGGATAATGTTTTATGCGTACCTCCGGAATTAAACATGTATTTTCGCCAACATATCGACGTAAATTAAAGTCACCACCAACTGTGATCGTGTGTGATCGTGTTAGAAATGAAGCTCAAGTTTTCTTTGAATCTTTTAGCAATTGTGTCATCTGAATTGGGAGGTCGATAAAAGAATCCCATTAATGATTTATTCCGGTTGCCAACAATGACGTCTACCCATACTAACTCACAGGAACTATCTACTTCACTTTCGCGAAATGATAAACTATTTCTAACCGGCCGACGTGGCCGAGCTGTTCTAGGCGATTCAGTCTGGAACCGCACGACCGCTACGGTCGCAGGTTCGAATCCTGCCTCGGGCATGGATGTGTGTGATGTCCTTAGGTTAGTTAGGTTCAAGAAGTTCTAAGTTCTAGGGGACTGATGACCTCAGATGTTAAGTCCCATAGTGCTCAGAGCCATTTGAATGATTTTTAAACTACTTCTAACAGCAACAAACACGCTTTTGCGGAGAAAATTCATCTTGAGCAGTTTGGAATTAAAAACAGCAGTTCTGTTTACGACTATGTGCACATACATCTATGGCACTGTAAGTAACAGATAAGAGAAATAAAACTGTGTGAATTTCGAATGTATACTTAAAACACTTGTCATAATTCAAATCACTTAAAACACTTTTTACGCATTAAAAATTGCACAATAGTTTTATTTACATATTACGATCTTGCGCCACTATTCTGTTGAAACGATTTGTTTTTGTTCACAAACTTTTCTTTAAAACATTTGCTGTGTTCCGTATTATCGAACTATGTGGGCCGCTAAACGAAATGACGAATAATCAGAATTGGTCAGTCATGATGTAGCTCGCGTAGTTCTGCTTTCACGATTCGCTTTTAGTGTGCCTCTACAGTAGGTTTTTGTGTCATATTTCTACGCTTTTCGATAAAATTAACACTTTTTTCGTTTAATCCATTCAGACACACCAGTGTGTTCACTTTCACCCGCCGAATATCGCAGCGTTGGGTTTCCAGGTACTGCCACCAAGTACAACGCAGATGAAGTCTCCCAAACTGGGCTTGGTGACATTTACGGTGTAGAACTGTCCTGTGGATTGTATGGCGAAATTATTTTCCATCCAGACGTCTAAACTTTATAAGTTGGTAACACGATGCATTTAACTGATCGACGTAAGCTGTAATCGGTTTTGAGGTAGTAAGATGGTGCATAAGTTAGTGGCTTTTCCCCTAAAGTTCCGGAGAGCATTTTCACCCAGAAGGAAGTTCCTTGTAGGTTGTTTGACAGAGCGCGGAAAAAATGGAAATCTGAGGGCACGAGATCAAGTGAAAAGGTGAGTACATAATGACTTTCGAGCCCAGTTCCTGTACAGTGTCTATTGCCAATCTAGCAGAATGCGGGTAGGCATTATCGTGCATTAGCATAACTTCACGCAGTCTGCCTGGTCGTTGTTCGTGGACTGCATTTGCACGACGTCTCAATTGTTGGCAGTATATATCCGCAGTGGTGGTTACGCCTCGGGGTAGCAAGTCTTAACGACACCACGCAGTCGTTGTTCCACCAGATACAAAACATTATCTTCTGTGCATGCGCTCACGTCTTTGTATGGAAAGTTGCTGCTTTCTTTGGGCTAAAGCACCCCTTGCTTTTCCTTTTCTAAGCATGGGGACATCATTTCTCGTCACCAGTAATGTTGCAGTATAGCAATGACTGGTGTTGTTCATTAGCCAACTTATGAGTAGCAAGGAGAAATGCATAGTTGGCCACTCACTGACTTTTTTTATTGTGTCTTAGTGCATGCGGTACACATACAGCGCCATTACATGCGAACGTAGCTCGATGGCAAAGTGACTGCAGTTAATCAGATTTGCCATTTTTCGAATACACTGACAATCATTGTTGATCAGTGAGTTTAACGATGTTCATTAAACTCCAAAGGTCTTCTCCAACGTGGAGAGTCATTAAAGTCAAAACAATCATCCTTAAAACTAGAAACCCAGTTTTTTTGCATTATTCTCCTACATGGCGCAAATTTTGCGGCTGCCTCCACTGCTATCATCCCTCTACTGAACTCAGACAGAAGAATATGTCGGAAATGTTCCGATTTCTCCACTTGGCACTCCATTTTCTGCCGTCCACTATTGCACTCAGTGTTTCCAAATGACACAGTGACCAGACGTAAACTCTAATAGCGAAAGTGAACTAAAAATTAAAAATAGCAATCGCTAAATAAACCCTTAGAAACCGGAATACCAAAATGCAAAACAAAAACATTACGAACTTACGCACCGGCGTGATATCAGTCAACGCCTGAAATGGCTTGCAACTGTCTGTTCTACTGGCTGGTACTTCGTTCCACCGCGATGAGAAAGGGAAAAGAACATGGGACAACGGGGACTGGCTGGAGCACTTGTACGTTCTAGTGAAAACAGTATTACGAACACCCGGGTAGCTTCGTCAGTTTAATTACAAAGGTGTCATTTCAATTTAATAATGCAGAGCCTTGTTATTCGCTTTAGACGTTACGGTTACATTTGATGTAGAAATAAGATAATAGATTGTTGTATGTTGCTGAATAGGAGCCCCTGAGTTCATCGTTCGTACCGTCCTGCGCGACGGGTCTTGGGCATTTTGTAAAGTATTAAAGTTTGTCGTTGGAAGGGCTACCTGATAGCCATAAGTGAGACGTGAACTAAGTGGGAACCGTCTGTAATACAAGCTTGTTAGCCGACAGGTGTTCTGTAGTTAGACGGCACGAGGCTTACTTCAGCCAGTGAAGACGCGATAGTTGCCAAGTGTAGCGCGGCGCACGGTGACTAGGAAGCCAATTCCGCGCTACAGCTGAAGAGCGCTGAGGTCAACACCAGCACTGGCGTGGGTGGGGGGTGGCGGGGACTTAATCAGTGGTACAGGGCCAGGGACAGCCCCTGATTGCGCCCCGAGGGCACAGCGGCCACTGCTGCCAACGCTCGGAATGTCTGCCAGCTGCAGCTGTCGTTTCTAGCCGCGCCGTTCTTTATCTATCACTCTACCCGCGCCTAACGTGTGGCATACTTGATCCTATTAGACTGCTGCAGGAGTTCGTAACGTTTTTGTTCTGTATGTCGGTATTCCGGTTGCTATGGTGGAGATGGTGATTGGAGCTGTGGACGCTAGAAACTGGAGTGCCAAGTGGAGAAATCAGAACATTTCCGGCATGTTCTTCTGTTTGAATTGAGTAGAGGGCTGACAACAGCGCAGAGGCAGCCATAAACATTTGTCACGTATGTGGGGATAATGCCGTTGGACAGAAAACGGCAAGAAAATAGTTTTCTTGTTTTGAGGAGGATCGTTTTGATATGTACAGCAAAACGTTCGGGGTTTGGTGGAGATCATTTAAACACATTAATCCACTATTATCCATGTCACTGAACTCGAGAACTGGCAGATGTTAAGAACTGTAATCATTCCACCATCGTATGACATTTGCATTCGTTGCGGAAGGTTCAAAAATCGGGTGAATGGGTACCGCATGCTCTAAGTTACAAAAATCAGATGGAGGCATCTCTGCCTGCTCGTCATCAATTAGCTCGTGAACAATGCTGACTATTCCTGTGCTGCATCATCACTGGTGACAAGAAGTGGTGTCTCTACGCTAACATAAGGAAACGAAAGTAATAGTTGAGCTCAAAGCAGCAACTCCCTGTACAAAGACATGCGCGCGTCCACAAAAGATAAATTTATGCATCTGGGGGAACAGCGATAATTTGGTGTAGTACGAATTGCTTCCCCGAGGTGTAACCATCACTGCTGACATTCATTGTCAACAACTGAGACGTCTTGCAGACACAGTTCAAGAACAACGACCAAGAAGGTGGCAGGAAGTGATGCTACTCCACTCTAACGCTCGCCCGCATTCTGCTAGACTATACAGGAGCTGGGGTGGGAAGTCATTCTGGACTCCCATCATTCATCTGACCTCGCGCCTTCAGATTTTCACCTTTCCCGCACTCTATCGAATAGCGTTCAAGGAAATTGATTTCTACAGTCGCGGAATCGAGAACTTATCCCATCGTTGGCAATTTGTTGTAAATATTGAAGGAGAATATAGTACTGATGAGCAAAGCCTCTTTTGCATGTATCTTTTTTGTTTGTTAAACATATGGAAAAACGCTACGAACATAAGCGCCAAACCGATACATTCTGAGTGGCATGTGTTCTTGAACATTGGTAGAAGCAGAATTGGTTTGAGTTAAGCACTTCCCTGGACCAGTAAATCTAAAATTGGGCTCTCTTTTGGCCATTTGGGACTGGAAATCGTTCTCTAGTGTGATAGTCTGCCTCAGTCGACCAATAAGAGTTTACCATACTCAGTGTAATAGCCGATAAACGCATAGATGCGTAGTCCCTAAAGCATTGTGAAGAAGCTTCGCAATTATTCCGTGTCTTCTCTAGTGGAACATGTATGAAATAACCTTTACTACTGACATTTCTTATAATTCCGATAAATTGGGGAAATATAGTACTGATGATCGTGCAGTTCAATAATTATTTTCGATATTTTGATTTGCCGTCAGGTGAATATTTTTACATCCAGACACGGAATTTTTATACACTCTGTCCAACCAACACTTTGCGGAAATACGTTAATCTGTGCATTGCAGATTGAAATACCAAGGTGCTGCTACTTGAATTTTAGTTAAACACTTCGTTGGGCTTGAGGGCCTGCTGCTGCTCAAGATTAAATGATGTGCAAATAAAACACACTGGTAACAAAGTTCGCTACAATTTCGAGGCTTTAAGCACTCATTTTCGGACAACGAGTCATTTTTACTTCCATCATTGCGAAAGAGGAGATGTGCGAATTCAGTTTCTGTGTAATAAACTCTGAGTTTAAGATATTATTATTATTATTATTATTATTATTATTATGCAGTTACAGAACGCTAGAAGACCCCACGCGAAGTGAGAGTTTCCCAAGCACCAACCTTTTTTAATCTTCTCATTATGTTTGTTTTTCTTTTCTTCCGAAGAAGTTATTTCTGCCTTTAACATCTTGACCTCTTTTCTCGCTTTCCACTAGAGAACTTTGTGTTTGAATGTGTGACTGCCTTGTATATCTTAGTCAAGTCTTTTCTGACTTCGATAATTCAATTTATGTTTTTAATGCTTTTCATGTACTCCAACATCTGTTCGTCGACGTTGCTTCATGTGACATACTATGTTGGATATCTGTTACATCTCTTGTGTACTCTTCTGTCTTATTGCGACCAAGGATTCTTCTGATGATTCTTCTCTCAAGATTATACTTAATAGTTGAAATTGAAATATTTCGACACATCATGCGGGAACACAACTTCAGATATTGCGATGCTCATTTAGCAGAGCAGGCTAGGTGCCGGTACCTTGTTTCGCGCTTTCCGTTTGCTTATATTCGTCTGTCAGTAACAGGCACAGAAATCGTGTCCTACCCAAAGAGTTGCACCGGTAACGTGGAATATAAAAGCAATAATATTTACTTGCATGATGAAGGCTACACCTTTCCCTATGCGTGTTCACATGCAATTGAATGGTTGTAGACCATAGCATATCATCACATTTTCGTACATGTCCTCCCTGAACTGTTTCATTATTCATAAAACTAAAGTAATTCCTTACGGTAGCAGCATAAACCATATTTGTCAGCTAACTCAATGTGGCACAGCGATCTTCCCGAGGATTTTTTGAACAGTGCCTTTCGCTCATCGCACTTCGCTCGCTGATGTTAATCACAGATTTTGAAACCGAAGCCCGTACTTGTACTTTAAAATCCTCCAGATGTACTCACACCTTCCCATACTCTTCTCCATATTCCTTGGCACTGCCGGGTATACTTTAGAGCTTATTTTACATGATTGTTTCCACCCTGTGTGCCTTCACACTTCTCTGTAAGTCGATAATTCGGCTTCATTCATTCGCGAAAATGTCCAACTAGCTCTGAATGATGAAAATGCGCACTGTCTCTTCGTTACGGCGGACCACGATGTACACTTATGATGTGTCTCACATTTGCTTAACTTTTTTTGCATTAATATTCTCAGTTTTAATGTGTAAGTATCGGCATTTTCCGAAACTTACATAGGTGACGTAAGTCAAAGTTGGCAGCTAGGCTAGAGTTACGCTTGATACGCCAGAAACTACGTGGGGCGTTCAATAAGTAATGAAACTCACTTTTTCATGAAAGCAGGTTGGTTTTATTCGTGATCTCAATACACCATGTTATTCCTCACTCTTTTGGCTATAAAACTCTGTTTTTCAACATAACCTCCGTTCGATACAACAGCCTTACGCCACTTCACTTGTGAGGGCCTCTATGCCCGCTTGGTACCACTGTGCTGGTCGAAGTCGGAACCGAAGTCTTGCAGTACCGATAAGCTCCTCCTTATCCACATGCTGCTTCCCGCGGGGTGCGAGGGTGTAGGGTGGATGAGGAAAATTAGTCCAATGAAGTTTCTTGAGCTGAAGTTTCTGAGGTCATCAGTTCCCTAGAACTTAGAACTACTTAAACCTAACTATCCTCAGGACATCACTCACATGCATGACCGAGGCAGGATTCGAACCTGCGACCGTAACGGCCGCGCGGTTCCAGACTAAAGCGCCTCTAACCGCTCGGCCACAGCGGCCGGCAGGAGGAGTTCGTTTGCATTTTTGTGACGACCACGACGCCGAAGTCATTTCTTCAATTTCCTGAGGGTAGCACAATAAACTTTTGTTGACCTTTGCGCCTTCAGGGAGTGCATCAAAGAGAATAACCACCTCAAGGTCCCAGAAGACCGTCGCCATGCTTTTATGGGCTGAGTGGGCCCCTTAGGAGGAGAGGTGGTGTGGCGCTACTCCATGGATTGTCGTTTTTCTTACGGTTACTGATGAGCCTAAGTGTGACGCTGTTCGGCAAAAAATAAATAAATAATGCTACGATCGTCCCATGAAGGCGCAAGCAGTTCCGCACAGATGGTCCGTCGTTGCTCGTTATGATTTTGCGAAAGGCAGTGAGGGAACAGGGGGCACACACCTTTGAGTACCCCAACTGGTGGACGAGTGTATCAGCAGTACGAACAGAGACGTCTAGTTGTGCAGCGCGTTGTTTCATTGTGATCCGTCGATCTCCTCTAATGAGAGCGTTCGCACGTTTCAACATTGCAGGGATCACAGCTATGTGCGGCCGGCCATCACGCAGGAGATCGGACAGGTTTGCGGGACCTTGCTGCGATGGTGACGGATGCCTCACCCAGCGACTCACCGCGCTTTTATTTATTTATTTTTTTTTTTCGTTCAATGCCACGTCCCGTAGACATTCTGAAAGCGCCTGTGAATATCTGCGATGCTCTGGTTTTCCGCCAAAAGACAGCAATGACAGCTCCCTGCTTCGGACGCACGGCCGTTACAGGGGCACTTTTCAAGGCTACCTATAGCGCCACCACCTGTCGGAACTTCAGGGTCTGTAGCGGGAATATTTCGCGAATGTGGCACAACAAATTTCGCATTTTTCGGCTGAAATTGGCCGAGGAAAAAATGTGTTGTTACTTTTGATCACTCGTGCGCCACAGCCCGGCAAATTACCCTAATGTTCACTTGCACGTGCATTTCAAGAGAGTGGCATTGGTTTATTTTCTTGTACGCAACCATTGCCGTATTAAGACATTATTGAAGGCTCACAAACAGTTGCTGTAGTCTTGTCTCTAGCTGTGCAACATACAGTTAATCACTATGTGCAAGTGATGTCTCTACTCGCATATATAGAACCCCAGAAAAGAGAATTCCACTGTAAGCCAAAATACATGTGTTTGTCCGAATAGTTTATTAAAATTGTTTCGTGTGAACAGCACAGTAGTGATTGCTCTCTTTTTGTCTTCGCAGGTGAGTGTCACAGGCCACTACTTCTGACCTTCCCGGCGCTGCAGCGTGCCTCCGTGTTGTTGCTAGAAGCCTCACGGGAAAGGTGTGTATACACGGCGCCACAGTCTAGCTACCTCCCTCATCAGAAAAACTGCGCAGTTGGATGATGATGATTGAATGGTGCTTCAAAAATAATGTACTGTTTAAAATATTTCTCGAGAGAATGACATTAGCTTTTTTGCATTTACTACAGTGAGAAATATCCTGCAAAAGCATCTGATTCCAAGCCTCACGGTCACTTAATCGTGCATTTCTAGAGAATAGTCTAAAGAGGAGATGAAAATTATAGTTCTCGAATCTCGAATCGACGGAAGTAGATGTAAAGTAACTCCCTCCCTACCTCCCTCCACCTCCCTCCAAACGCACACATGCGCTGTCGTGTGTGTGTGTGTGTGTGTGTGTGTGTGTGTGTGTGTGTGTGTGTCCGGGAGGCTCTAGTCACACGACATTTACATTTGATACACTAGTACACTGTTTACAGTTGCGCATTTAAAACATCGACAGGTGTAAGGAAGTTTTCTTTACTAATAACTCGACAAGACACCAGTTGAAATTTCTTCATTGATTTGGTCATGTTATTGTTTTTTATATCCTTCCGTAAGCGGTACAAGCGAAACTGTTTGAGTACAGCTGGTATGTAAAGACGCTTTCTGTTGCATTCGTTGAAATGAAGCATGAAGGTGCTTTTATTTAAGCTTTGAAGATAAATGGTAAAGGAAGGTTCAAATGGCTCTCAGCACTATGGGACTTAAACATATGAGGTCATCAGTCCCCTAGAACTTGGAACTACTTAAACCTAACCAATTAAGGACATCACACACATCCACGCCCGAGGCAGGATTCGAACCTGCGACCGTAGCAGTCGTACGGTTCCGGAGTCAAGCGCCTAGAACTGCTTGGCCACCGCGGCCGGCGGTAAAGGAAGGGGTTCGTGCGGTGTGGCAGAAGAGCTGGCATCAGGTTGCAACTGCACAAAATTGAGCTAAGGTCGGGAGAAGCACTTGCTCCCGTAAGTGCTTGGCAGTCACCGGCACGTCGCGTTGATAGCTCGCCTCCGTGATTCAGCGACCTGCATATCCAAGGGAGCTCAGAAGTCGTCTCGATTACCATAGGAGTATACATGTGACTACGTGCCTTATCCGTTTTGCGTGATGTCACGATACATTCTTGTATGTTCCAAGACACGTGATAATGGTGCCGTCATAGTGCCACAAAATGAAAACACCTATAAATAACACATGATGGAAGAAGTTTGCCTCGCTCCATTGTTCGGCAGTAATAATTGCGGGAGTGATATTTCTGTAGCCGCAGTGATCTAATTGCAGAGGTGCGGCGATGACGGAAAACACCATAAAAATGCAGATTCAGTTTAATTGTAACTGTAAAGTACTTCTGGCGGGCACATGTAGCGTTCAGGCTGATTAAAATAACCGCACTACACTTTATATGTTGCGATTGTCATAAAGATTTTAGTATATGCATAACCACAAGTGGTATTTTTAAGGCAACCTAACTGACTGTTGCGTCATCTTAAATTCTTATCTGAGAGCACTTCTCAAGTAGCTTGTTTATGAACTGGAATTTAACCAATTTAGAATTTTACAATGAGATGTAGAGATAGGAACATGAGACGTATCTATTTGTTGAAAGGAAAGTGCGCAGTCTTGACCCTCCCGGATAGCCGCGCGCCACAGGACGACTCTTCTGGGATTCAGGGAGTCGCGTCGACTTCAGATCGAATCCGCCCGGTGGATTAACTACGAATACAGGTGTTCAGCCAGCGTGGATGTGGTTCTCAGGTGGCCTGCCACATCCCACTAGGTGAATATTTTGCTGGTACACGCATCCTGTATTAATTACACGATTCGCACACATTCCGAGCACGTTCTCACAGTGTTCCATAGAATAACGCTAGACATAGACAGGGGTTACATAAATTCCGTCCCTGGGGTAGTGGCAACAGGAAGGTCATCTGGTCACCTTCAACGACTAATACTACTAAATCGCGATGAACATGCTGACTTTGTTTCTCTCTCCGGCCTTACTCCGTGTCTTCACAAAGTGTACAATATTGCACTCAGGTCCTATGATGTACGACTTCGTTAGGGAGGTTGCACCTTCGGTGCACTTGTTCGGTTCGACTGCTGCATGAGAATAGGGTATCAATGAGTCGTCTGTCGATCGCAGAGGATTCATCGAAAAACGTCTCTCAGGAGCGTAAAGTCGTTGGTCCTTCACCTATCTTCCTTTAGAATGAAGTGCACTGCTTGGTAATAGCTAAGAAACAACGGATACTTGCAAAGGAACGACTACCAATTGCTACGGAACAACCGACAATTGTTACAGAACACCCGACCAATGACAGAAAAACGAAATGTAGAGGGCGGGACTTGTTAACTGCAGCGAAGCCTGTGGAAGAACGCTCTGTATGCATTCGACAGTTGATGTAGTACGGTATTTGACGAAGATTGTCATGGAAGCGATTAGTGGAACATTCCGTGTGGCACGGCAACATGTCTGGAAGACATCATTTGATTGAGTGCTTAACGATCGCTGACGAGCAGTTTGACGGCCTGAAGCCGGTGAAATTGTCACTACTATGGCTACAGCAATCCAGTCGTGGAAATGCTATGCGAAAGCATGTTGGCGGTCGTGGAAGGACCACCACACCGCAAGACAATCGATATGTAGCCCTAGTGGCGACAAGGAACTGGGATTTCATTCATAGGCTGATCACTGCAGACTTTGCAATCGCCGCCGGTCCGCATCTCTGCCAGAACCACCTTGCGGCGATTAAATCAGGCTGGTTTGTATGCTCGAAAGCCTGGTAAATGCATCCACGTCATTGTCGAGAAAGTGTTCGTTGGAGTAGCGAACGTGTTGCTTGGGGTCAGCAACAGTGGACCAGAATGGCGTTCCCCGACGAATCCTACTTTACTGTGGCAAGTGATTCTGGACACCAGATAGTGTGAAGAGGGAGGGGAACACTCCACAATGTGTTCATGGACGTCATCTGTGAGGTCCTGGCATTAAGGTGTGTGTAGGCATTATGCACAATGGCCGAACTCCCCCTCCCCGAACCGTGCGTGAACTGAAAGCTGCCGGCCGCGGTGGTCTAGCGGTTCTAGGCGCTCAGTCCGGAACCGCGCGACTGCTACGGTCGCAGGTTCGAATCCTACCTCGGGCATGGATGTGTGTGATGTCCTTAGGTTAGTTAGGTTTAAGTAGTTCTAAGTTCTAGGGGACTGATGACCACAGATGTTAAGTCCCATAGTGCTCAGAGCCATTTGAACCATTTTGAACTGAAAGCTGCCTAGAGAGAGGAATGGGATATCCCTCAGGGACTCCTCAATACTTTGCTACCCAGCATGAATAACAGCTGCATAATAGGTATAATTCTTCGAGGAGGGCATATTCCTTACTGAGAGTCCGATATTGACCTTAATGTTGAGAGTCTGACCTGTGTCAAACGTGAAATCTTTTCCATTTTCCGTTATAAATATAGCGCCCCATCTCTGTTTCGTAAGTTCTGAGTTTCGTGTCGCCCATTATTGTCTGTGATAATACCAGTCCAATGATGTGTCTGTTCCGTAGCAGATGTGTAACATTTGTACTACATTTTCGCACTTCTCACGTACGTGTATCAGCTGTAAGAATAACGCCTCTGTAAAATTAGGCGTGACAATGCCTTTGCAAGATTACGAGCTATTCGGCGCTGCTGAGAAGAGGGCGTGGCCGGCAGGCGGGCGCTGTTACGTGGTGAGGGCTGGCCTGAGATGACCGCGCGGCCAGACGAAAAGGTGCTCCTAGGCAGGCAGCGGCGGTTGGCGGCAGCGGCCGACAGACGAGAACGGATACGATCGTAGAACTGGCGAACCACACACCACACCAAAGTGACGGATACACCATTTTGAAGTAGTTTTGTGACAAAAGTATTGATGAAATGACAACGATTGTCCGACAAGCATTTCCGGAGCCACAGGACACGCAATGACCGATAATTATTAATATTTTTTTAAGATTAATAACCTCCATATAAAATTAAGTTCTTAACAAACTAAGCGTCATATGCCATAGACTCAGGAGAATAACCACATCACCCTGTCTCAGGGAAACATTTAATTATAAGATCTATAAGAATGTGGATTTACTTACATCTCAGTAATTAAAACTTCCGGGCTAAGATGCCGTGGTCCAATAGTAGAAATACTTCTCCCTGACGTTTCGTTGCCAGCTGCGGGCAGTTTTAATTACTGAAGACGCCGGCCGTGAAAGCTTACACGCTATCATTACTTACATCTATTTTACAATGGTGTTTCTTTCTGTGCGTTCTTACTTTTGTTTAATTATGTTCTCGAAGCATCTGAAGAAATTCGTTGATTCACTTTCAAGTGTTTCGTTTAGCATTTTGTCTTCGTATTTTGAGTAATATGTCTTTGTTATTTGCATGTGACTATCCTTAACTACAACAGATGTTTTGCCGTCACTGTAAGTCTGCTTGAAACTAGTTGTCACTAGACAGATAGCGGGTTGCATGACCCCCGGCAGCAAAACACCAATGAGAGCCTGCCACTGTCGGCTACCACTGCGCTGCGCGGCCTACAGCATTGTACCAGCCAATCCTCTAGGGATGGGGTGAACTGCCATTTTCCGGAATCAATGATTTACTGAATGCTACTTTTCGGTAACTGCGATTCTTAACCGCGATTTGTTACAGTTAAGAATCGCAGTTAATGTATTCACAACTTATATCCCTCCGCTATTTCTGCGACTTTTGCGATTTTGGCTACTCCTAATATTTACGGGATTTGTGCGACTTACGTGATTTCTGCGACTTGCGCGGTTTCTGTGACTTCTGCGATATTTGCTCTTTACGCAGTCTCTGCGATTTATCACATAGATGGTACACTGTCATAGATGGTACCTTGCTCTGTCAATGAAACTGAGAAATGTGTTCCGGCTGTGTAGGTGATTATTTATTAGGGCCTAATGTAACGCTACAGCAACCCAACTGACAAAAAGTTACCTGAGGTGGTATTATTATTACCAATCATTCTTCCTCAGTTGTTACAACTGCGTATTGTACTGTGGGAAAAAATATCAGTGTTGTCAATACAGCTGTTCTCAACATTTGGTAAAATTTACGTAGTACACCTAGATTCCTTTTTTAGTTGTTTATGTACGGTACATGTAGGTAATACGCATCAAAATACTCATCGGAGCCTTACCTATCACCTGTTTTTGAATTTACCCGAGTTCTAGCTTTTGTGATGTCACGAAAATTCCAGGCTACGCTATGGGTCTGGCTATTAGCACATTTGTTCGGCCTTCACATTCCTCGGCTCCAGCAATTCTAACAGAGTATAAAATTTTTCTCAGAGCAAATAAGCTTCTTGGATCATTTCATCAACCATAAGCATGTAATACATCCATGTCCTCAGACACAAGGTTCTAGAACGAAGTAGGGCCGTAGGACAACAGATTACGGCATACGCACCTACGATAACTGGGCTTTTTAGCTGCTACGAGTACTGAAATCGCAGCTAGACAAGAGGTTCACAGGAAGAAGTACGAAATACGGCCAACAGGTGACACACGGCGTTGAATGTTAAAGGCTACATGCGACAAACGCTGCCAGATTCTGTAAAGTTGTTGTTGTAATATCTGTGATTTCCAATTCACTGTGATTTTTAACAGATGGGCGTTTTCTTGCTCACCTCTACAGTCCTCAGCGGCATTGTGTAATGAACGTAGTCGAAAGAGAGGCAGACCGAGACTGCACACTCTTAGGAGACATTCAGAAAGTGTCGGACATGCCGTGATTACACGCAGACAATCGCATGAATTCGTGTGTTTCACGAGAGAGTATTTTGAGAGAGAGAGAGAGAGAGAGAGAGAGAGAGAGAGAGAGCGGAGGGGGCGGGGGGGGGGGGGGGAGGTGCAGGAACGCCTCTACTTCCTTTGGATAAAGTGGTGGACCGAACTGCAGCTGCTCTACAAATTAGCGACCGATCAGTGATAAGAATCTGCAAAGAGAAATTCACGGAAGAAGCTGGTCATCTAAACTGGAGAATCCTGGGAAGAAGAGGCACCCCGAGAAGAGCGTCACAAACCTCGACTTTTTTCAAGAGGATGCGAGTCGTAGTCAGATATATGCGTAATATCCGACACTCAAGCTACATGCTGTCTCTGTAGTAGACCTGTTTCAAGGCAGTTAATCTTTCTTGTCGCCGTAAAAAAGTTAGGATTCCGCTATAATCTCATTTCTGGCCGCAAGTTATTGATGGAACGCCAACTTATTGCAGCCTGGGATGCTGCTTTCTTAGAGAATTAGTAAGGACAAATTTTAACGTTTGACTTACGGGACACAGTTTAAACAAAATATGGACAGACGATAACATCAACGGTAGTATGGCAGCTCCGATCGACAGAGGAAAAAGAGTAATTATAGCACTTGCCGGAAATTCAAAAGGTTTCATTTGTAATTGTCTGGTGTTACAAACTTCAAACAAAATCTGCCACTACCACGAAGAGAGAAACCACATTACTCTTGTGGAACGGTTTGAAGAACTTTGCTTCAAAACTTAACGAAAAAACTCTATAATTGTCATGGATAACGTTCCGTATCATTCGGCTAGACAAGACAAAGCGCCCACAGAGGCAACGAAGGGAAACGACATTATTTGGTGGCTAGATAAGCTTAAGATACGGTTTGACAGCAGCTTGACACGGACAGAATTATTAGAGCTTCTAGCGCAACACAAGCAAAGGATCCCGTTTACATTGTGGATGAAACAGCAGAAAAATACGGGCATACAGTGCTCAGACTACCTCCCTGCCATTGCCACTGCCACTGCCACTTGAACGCAAGATAACTGATTTGGGCTCAGGTTAAACACCGTATAGTTATAGAAAATAAAAAAAATCACGTTGACCGAAGTCAAACCGCTTTTGAAGGAAGCAACTGCAAATGTAGCACTAAAAGACTGGCAAAATGTAGTAGATCATAAAAGGAGTGATACAGGAAGCGCACCTTCACAGATGTGTTACAGGAAGACTTGATAATACCTGTCATTAGTAGCAGCGGCTGACTGAATTAAGCGGTGTCCTCCCATTGTCTGAGTAGTATGTAGTGTAGAGTGCAATTTAATTGAAAGTCTTACTTCCATTAAATCTTGTGTTTGCGACTATTTCGATCTGTTTCGCTTACCTGTTGTGAAACTATTGAATACTGTTCAGCCAGCTCCCACCATCTTCTTATGGTAAGTTAAACGACATTATAAATACATCTCATTTTACGTAGACACCAAGATGTTACTGCATTCGTGTAATAATTTTCGAGATACGTAACGATAAGAAGGAAACTTTTCCGAACGCGAAAATTTCAGCCCGGCCGGCAGCCCTGATAAAAACTGAGAAAACATTAAGAAAACATTTTTGACGTGTTTAGAGATACCACTAGGGCGATACTACACGTAAATTTAGGAAGTTTTACATTATTTTCGTAGAAGATAGAGACTTGAACCCTCATACTTATTACTAGTTAAATACCGACACAGTTGCATAAAATGCTATTTTCAGAAGCATATACATAGGAAACGGAATGCAGTATGAAAATTTTAAAAAATTCATTGCCGAGCGAAACATTTTGGTAAACAGTGAAAAAAGATATTGCTCTGAGAGCACTAGATATCGAGATTCGACGTCATACGTGGAAACTGTTTACGAAAGGGAATATTTAATCTGTTTTTTTAATTAATGTAACTCTTTCCTTAATTAAAATTAAAAACAGATTTTTGAAATGAAGAGAGACACTATAGAGGTCTGTGTCACATGTAAATTTGAGCTTTTGTGCTTGATTTTTGTGGAAGATAGGGTCTTCAAAGAGATTTTCTATGGCCGCGGAGAGCGTTGCGTTTTGGCGACTGCCTGCAGACTACTTCTCGTGACAACGCCGCAGCTTTGCAACTTAAACGTCAAGGCAGTGATAGGATAGGGACATCTAGTATCTGCAGGTCAACTTCAAAAATGGAAGAAGAGAAAGCTATAGAAGAGATTTCAGTTGCGACTGAAAGTGAATTATAAGAAGACTGTGACATGTGAAAAGATAGTACGAAATAACAATGTAATTATAGTACTAACTCATGAGTTTTTTTGTATTCAGAGCAACTAAAGAGACAGACTAGATGGACTGCAAAAAATTCAGCATGTGCGACATTAAGGATCAGCTTGTACAAACTTTATGGGTTCAGGAATTAAATATTGGTTAGATAAGCAAAGAAATTGTGATCGCATTCATCCATTACTGCTTTACTATCAGTAGGTTTGTTTTCCGGGTTCTGTTCTTGGGCAGCATCAAGGTTCTTTTTTCTTTCCTTTTTTTCCTAATTCATGAGAAAACAAGTCACAGCTCCGATTCCAGAACTAAGCAAACTGGGAAAAAAAATGGAAAGAGGACAAGGAGAAATGGCTGGCGTATCTTGGACAGTCCTCTCCTCGGTGTACCCACTGGACTGTTGCAGACCCCACGCCGCGTTCAGAGACTTCGCAGGCACTCCAGCCGTGACCGGCTCATTATCGGAAGACGCTGGTCTTCTGAGAAAAGTCAACAGACGTTCCGGTGTGGCAGCCGAGGGAGCCTTGCGTTGTGGAGTATCGCAGCAGGCACTTCTCGATAGCACTGGACCCCTGCACTAGGCGTCGCGCCGCTAATCTTCACCTATTGTCTGTATTCTGTTCGTGATTTCTCCTCAAGACGTGACGTTTGTGAACCATAGGGGTGGTACCATATTTGAGGACTACGCTCTACCAGGACCCAGCCCTCATCAGTAACGTAATACCTGCACCCGCGTTTTCCAGATTACACTTTTCTAGTTATGCTGCAAATGTCTCCACTATTGCGGACACTTTTTGACGCTGCTGGTCACATCCTATAAATTGCATCTTCTCAAAGAAGTAACAACGCCATAAAAACTGCTTGTAAATGAAGAAACTGGAGCTTGCAGAACTAAATAGTTTTTATAAAGGGCTCCTATTACGTGATTTCGTAATGGTGTAAAACATTTCAAAGATTCTACGTATTTCCAACATGAAGTCAGGACAGGACCAGCAACTTGGATAACACAAATTCTTTGTTGCATTCCGTTACAGTGCTGGCGACTAGTTTCGAACCACCAAGTTCATATTCAAGCCAGGCTTATCAAAGCTGCACTAATAGTGACTGGTTTGGCGACAATCAATTCCCACACAGACAATAGAAATATAATACACAGACACATGCAATGTAGATCAGTTTCATAATGTATATGTATTCATGAAGCGCAGTTGAAATAGACACTAACTCAGCTGCACTTCATCAGTGAAGAATCTACATTGTGAAATTTGTCTGACGCAGCCATGACGCCATGTATTATGTGTCTATTGAGTATGTGGGAACTGATTATCGCCAAACCAAGCACTATTAATGGGCTTTGATAGGCCTGGCTTGAAAATGAAGAAGGTAGTTAGAGACTAGTCGCATTCATATACTGAAGAGCCAAACAAACTGATACACCTGCCTAATACCGTGTAGGGCCCCGGCGAGCTCGCAGAAGCGCCGCGACGCGACGTAGCGTGGACTCCACTAATGACTGAAGTAGTGCTGGAGGAAACTTACACTTTGAATCCTGCAGGGCTGTCCATAAATGCGTAAGAGTTCAAGGGTGTGGAGATCTCTTCTGAACAGCGCGTTGCAAGGCATCCCAGAAATACTCAATAATGTTCATGTCTGGTGAGTCTGGTGGCCAGCGGAACTCTTTAAACTCAGAAGAGTGTTCCTGGAGCCGCTCTGTAGCAATTTTCGGCGTGTGGGGCGTCGCATTGTCGTGCTGAAATTGCCCAAGTCCGTCGGAATGCACAATGGACATTAATGGATGCAGGTGCTTAGACAGAAAGCTTACGTACGTGTTGACTGTCAGAGTCGTATCCAGATGTGTCAGGGGTCCTATACCACTCCAACTACACACGCCCCACACCATCACAGAGCCTCCACCAGTTTGAACAGTCCCCTGCTGACATGCAGGGTCCATGGATTCATGAGGTTGTCTCCATACCCATACACGTCCATTCGCGCGATACAATTTAAAATGAGACTCGTCCTACCAGGCAACATGTGTCGGTGTTGACGGGCCCACGCGAGGCGTAAATCTGAGTCGTGCAGTCATCAAGGGTACACGAGTGGACCTTCGGCTCCGAAAGCCCATATCGATTATGTTTCGTTGAATGGTTCGCGCGCTGACACTCGTTGCTGGCTCAGCATTAAAATCTGCAGCAATTTGCGAAAGGGTTGGACTTTTATCAGGTTGAACAATTTTCTTCACTCGTCGTTAGTCCCGTTCTTGCAGGATCTTTTCCAGCCTCAGCCATGTCGAAGATTTGATGTTTTACCAGATTCCTGACATTCACGGTATACTCGTGAAATAGTCCCCACTTCATCGCTGCCTCGGAGATACCGTGCCCTATCACTCGAGCGCCGATTGTAACACCACGTTCAGATTCCCTTACATCTTGATAACCTGCCATTCCCGGCCGCAGTGGCCGTGCGGTTCTAGGCGCTACAGTCTGAAACCGAGCGGCCGCAGGTTCGAATCCTGCTTCGAGCATGGTTGTGTGTGATGTCCTTAGGTTAGTTAGGTTTAAGTAGTTCTAGGGGACTGATGACCACAGATGTTAAGTCCCATAGTGCTCAGAGCCATTTGAAGCACTTAACCTGCCATTGTAGCAGCGGTAACCGTTCTAACAAGTGCGCCAGACACTAGTTGTCTTATATAGGTGTTGCCGACCGCAGCGCCGTATTCATCCTGTTTACATATCTCTGTATTTGAATGCGCGTGTCTATACCAGCTTCTTTGGCGCTTCAGCGCAATAAAACTGAACTGTTACGGAACACAATAAAGAATTTATGTTGCAAGCATTGTTGCAGTTGTTTTCATCAGTGCGATGCCACGGACAAAAGAATGACATAGCCTCAAAAGATCCATTAGCGCAGTTGACGTCTAGGATGAGTTCAGGCCATTTACGATACTCTGCTGTGCGTGGGATTCTATATACAGGGTGTTTCAAAAATGACCGGTATATTTGAAACGGCAATAAAAACTAAACGAGCAGCGATAGAAATACACCGTTTGTTGCAATATGCTTGGGACAACAGTACATTTTCAGGCGGACAAACTTTCGAAATTACGGTAGTTACAATTTTCAACAACAGATGGCGCTGCAAGTGATGTGAAAGAGATAGAAGACAACGCAATCTGTGGGTGCGCCATTCTATACGTCGTCTTTCTGCTGTAAGCGTGTGCTGTTTACAACGTGCAAGTGTGCTGTGGACAACATGGTTTATTCCTTAGAACAGAGGATTTTTTTCTGGTGTTGGAATTCCACCGCCCAGAACACAGTGTTGTTGCAACAAGACGAAGTTTTCAACGGAGGTTTAATGTAACCAAAGGAGCGAAAAGCGATACAATAAAGGATCTGTTTGAAAAATTTCAACGGACTGGGAACGTGACGGATGAACGTGCTGGAAAGGTAGGGCGACCGCGTACGGCAGCCACAGAGGGCAACGCGCAGCTAGTGCAGCAGGTGATCCAAGAGCGGCCTCGGGTTTCCGTTCGCCGTATTGCAGCTGCGGTCCAAATGACGCCAACGTCCACGTATCGTCTCATGCGCCAGAGTTTACACCTCTATCCATACAAAATTCAAACGCGGCAACCCCTCAGCGCCGCTACCATTCTGCACGAGACACATTCGCTAACGATATAGTGCACAGGATTGATGACGGCGATATGCATGTGGGCAGCATTTGGTTTACTGACGAAGCTTATTTTTACCTGGACGGCTTCGTCAATAAACAGAACTGGCGCATATGGGGAACCGAAAAGCCCCATGTTACAGTCCCATCGTCCCTGCATCCTCAAAAAGTACTGGTTTGGGCCGCCATTTCTTCCAAAGGAATCATTGGCCCATTTTTCAGATCCGAAACGATTACTGCATCACGCTATCTGGACATTCTTCCTGAATTTGTGGCGGTACAAACTGCCTTAGACGACACTGCGAACTCCTCGTGGTTTATGCAAGATGTGCAACGCTCGGCCGACGTCTTTAATTTCCTGAATGAATATTTCGATGATCGTGTGATTGCTTTGTGCTATGATAAACATACAGGAGGCGGCGTGGATTGGCCTCCCTTTTTGCCAGACATGAACCCCTGTGACTTCTTTCTTTGGGGACACTTGAAAGACCAGGTGTACCGCCAGAATCCAGAAACAACTGAACAGCTGAAGCAGTACATCTCATCTGCATGTGAAGCCATTGCGCCAGACACGTTGTCAAAGGTTTAGGGTAATTTCATTCAGAGACTACGCCATATTATTGCTACGCATGGTGGGTATGTGGAAAATATCGTACTATAGAGTTTCCCAGACCGCAGCGCCATCTGTTGTTGACAATTGTAACTAATGTAATTTCGAAAGTTTGTCTGCCTGAAAATGTACTGCTGTCCCAAGCATATTGCAACAAACGGTGTATTTCTATCGCTGCTCGTTTAGTTTGTATTGCCGTTTCAAATATACCGGTCATTTTTGAAACACCCTGTATTAGCCTTAATACTGCCGCAAAATGTGACCCTATGAAATACAGAATTATGCGCATGTTTTAGCACTATGCGAAGTTACAGCTCTTACTTATACGATGATCCTGGTTCTGAGAGGGAGCAGTGTTTAGGTGTTATATATCAACCAAACAAAATAGGTTCTCCCCCCCCCCACCTTCTCCATCCTATAGGGGCTAGGTGGGGAAGTGTTATTAAAAACATGTTAGATTCCCTTGGGATATTGCACCCCTTTTTTATATTTTTACTGATGTGTCTTTTGCCTCTTTGCAGCTATTGTATCAGTGTTTGCCATCTAATCATCATTGAATACAGTCATGACATTTGCCAGTATTCTTCATTCCATGCTCTATACATCCGTATAACACACGCCCTAATCCAGTGCGACATTCGAATACGTGAGCTCTGTTTTATCGGGCAGCGTACCAAAACCACCCACCGCCGATTTGTTTCTATGCCCCTGTCCAAGGCAGCTAGTTCTACGTCACCAATCACTTTCACGTTGCTGGAACGTTCAGCTATAATCACTTTCCATCTATGTGTGCGATATTCACCTGGAACTGTACACTTTACTGTACGTGTCCTGAATGTAAACCAATAATATCGTACACCGAAAGCTTCAAATGGCTCTGAGCACTATGGGACTTAACATCTGAGGTCATCAGTCCCCTAGAACTTAGAACTACTTAAACCTAACTAACCTAAGGACATCACACACATCCATGCCCGAGGCAGGATTCGAACCTGCGACCGTAGCAGCAGCGCGGTTCCAGACTGAAGCGCTAGGGTAAAAGGGCATCAAGACATATTCAGTAGTAAAACTGTTGATCGCCTCCCCAACAGGACCATTACAGGACAGTTCCGTCCAGCACCAATCTGTTATACAGATTTTAACTCTACGGACAAGAAAGTTGCTCAGCACGACTGTAATTGTCATTCCTGTACGCATAAGGCTAGGCCACCTACACGGGTTGAAAATCACCGCTCTGGATGCTGTGATCAGGACACAACGGCGGTGGCGAATCTGAACAACGTCATATTGGCGTGTAATGAGTAATTCGGCCGCACAGGCGGTCTCAGGCAAAAATCTGGTTGCGTGTGGCTACCGTTCCCTAGACGTGTAACTTCACCACTTTACTGTTTCGACAGATATATGTATTATTGCTTGTGAACTATTAAAAAAAGGCCGGTATCCAGATTTGACCTAAAAGTTGTGTGGATCTTGTCTTCCATTGGAACCATCCCATTTCGAAATTTGGGACACCAGTTTGTGTTTTTACGTTTCTGCTTTGCTCTAAGAACTTATCTTTGTAAACGACTCCGTTGTTCAGCTTTCAAATTAATTTACCATGTATATTTTTCTCCTCTGGAACTGGTGCAGTTCAGATCCTGGGTTGGAACTTTGTGTGTGTGTGTGTGTGTGTGTGTGTGTGTGTGTGTGTGTGTGTGTGTGTGTGTGTGTTAAATTTTTGTAACGAACTTATCTCTGTGCTTCGCAATCTTGTCGTATTGTGCAAATTGCACAGATGTTGAGTTGGCAGTGTTGTAACTGCTGCTGTCTGTCTGGTGTTCTTTTTCCTGTTCTTAATTGCGTTATGAGCTTATGATTGTACATCGAACTCTTTTTATTATTCTTCTGCAGAAATTGCATTTATGGTAACATGGCAATTTTGTAACTACTGTTGTATGGTCTTCGCTGCCGAAAACCAAAAATAAATAAATAAAACACGCATAAAGCAGCCACGAGAACTAGCAGTGCCGACATTGTGCTGGGCGCAGTCTCGTGGTCGGCTGTTTAGCAACTTGGAGACAGAACAAGACTCTTTCTCCTGTAGCGCGGACCGCTTGCTCAGCCCCCGAGCATCCAAAAATCTCCGGCAACAGCTGTCGCTCACAAAGGCCGTCCTACAAAGAGCTGTTCTGATACTCTTGGAAATAACTGGCTGCCAGTAGAATATCAAGACTCTAAGGAGTTTTACAAAGCCTGTGAGCGAATCAATTTGTATTCCCGAGGAATCAGCAAAGCAGTCTCTGCTCGCCACAGAAGCTGCGCTGGTTGCGGAGAGCGGTAATTTACGGCGCTTCAGAGACACCAGCCGACCTGTACACAACTGATAGCAAAGTCCAAACACACCCGGAGGCAAAATTCGCTTACTCGGGCGGAGCGCCACCGGGCGATGGACTGTATACACACAAGCTAGCCGGCCAAATAAACAGAGCGCGCTGTGAATTAAAGGGAAGCACAGAGTTGCGCCTTATCTGAACTGCGTGCAGCTGTCACTGACTGAGTCCAGATGAACGGAGCGCCGGCGGTGGTGCTGTGGCTCGGTTTACGTCTGGCCAGCCGGAAGCGAAACACCAACAAACATGGCGCGCGCGGTTGGGGAGGAGGTGGAGGGACATATTGTAAACAGAGGCAGGCGGCCGGCGACCTCCCGGTAGAAAAGGCGCGGCACCGACCCCTGCCCTTACTAGCAGGGCGGCCTTCACACCACGCGCCGAATTCTCTTCCTGCAGGACCAACGTAAACCATCCAGCACTCTCCTACTTACCTTCAACTTCTTTTACCGCAATCTGCTTACAGACTATCCGCGACGCCAGTCGCCCAGTTTTTGATTTTGCGAGCTTCAAGAAGCTACATTAAATTTGTTTTACCATATATACGTTTTAGCCACTCAACCCCAGCAGCAGAAGTAAAACATTTCACTGTTACAGTCAAACATTGCTGCTAATTCGTCTCCTACGGGATCGGGATCATAGCCAGAACGCAAAAAAAAAAATCTGATTATCAGAACACTTTTATTGGCATGTAACATAACAGTACAGTATTTTGTGACTGCCATTAGCTTTACAACTGAAAGCAATAGCCTTTGGAAAGTTAGGTATCTGTTGCAGGCTCATTTTGTGAAGCAAGAGTTATTGTAGGGAGCATTTTGTAGATTGTCACACTTATCATTGTTATACACACTTGACAATGGGAAAGATTAACCTCTGTAACCAAGTTTTCAAATTTCGGAACATTCATAGGCAGCCGTTTCGTCAACAGACAGCTTCTCGCCGGAAATAATTACATTTCAAGTGCCATATCGTTTTCTCCGCCGATGTAAACAGCCGTCACTAGCTGTAAATGTTTCATTTTAATTGATTCCATATAATTTTTGATGTAAAACCAGTGCCTTTTCTTTTATGGTTGGTGCAGACGATGATCTTTCATTTCTTGTCTCCTGCTCAAACCACACCCATCAAAGCTTTTTTAAAGTCTTGCGTATTTTCTGTCCTTTATCATCAATTGTAATTGTATAAATTTTCAGGAGTTTTTCATTTCTTGTCCAGTCTTTAACAATTGTTATACCATCCCCTACCTCACTTGCAATGTTTTGAAGATACTAGCTTTTATTTACTCTTTCAAGCACTTTGTTTTCCGCTAAAATGTGTTGACATTTAGTTGATGCCATAATTTACTGCTGTACACTTTAATACAAAAAAAGAACACAGTTGTTAATTAATAAAATAAATGCGTACACAGCAACATTTAGTGATCGAATTAGAAACAATTTATGTGAGACTAAAAGTGGTCGAACCGGCACACCTATGAATGGTCAACCGCCTACTACTCCACCTCGCAGACGTTGAGACACGTATAAAAACACCAGAAACGGAACGGACATTGTCAACAAAGAGCGACGTCTTATTATGAAAAATATAATTTTCCTGTCAGGGAAGTTTCATTTGCCCAGATCCTGGCGAATGAAGCTGAAGCATTTCAATTAGCCATTTTCTGCTCCCACTCACAGCATTCTTCAGCAAATGGGTGCTTCCTGACAGAGTTTCTTCCAAGTTTGTTTATACAAACTACTGGGAAACACCTGCTATCAAGCAAATAACCACTCTCCCTTAAGCCAGCACAGTAAGCTCCGACCAAAACACACTTAAGATGACAGCAGAAAGCACGATTCATCATCCTCTTGAGGCTGGACAAAACACCTTCTACAAAATACCGGAAATCAGGTTTAGACGAGCCGAAGGGGCGAGCATGCTGGAAACGTAATCAATAAAAACATTCCTGGATTGAACCACTCGTCGTTAGTCAAGGAAGCCGTTATCCGAGGCTGTAACGAACTAAGGCCCCACTGATTAATAAGATGAAGATTGCAAATGGAAAATGTTCTAAGTTCTGTTTTTTTCACAAAACGCATTTTCAGTGCTGCTGTGTTCTCGGTACGCTGTTGCATGTCCCTAGACTTGATCCATTTGCCAGATCAAGGACAAAGTCTTTTAGTCATGAGTAGCAGATAGCTGATGGTCTATGTGCCAAGCTGTACTTCTCTCTGGCGGTTCAAAATTTAAAAAAGATGGGAAGTGGTTTTTGTAGTCAACAGTTTTCCTGTTTACAAATTTAATTCTGTGTTTCTGTTTTTGTATGCCGCCTGGAAGGCGGTGCGTGGGTCTGCTCCTGAAATCTGACAAAGAGGCCGAGTGAAAGGAAGCGAGTAGGAGCAAGTTAGGTAAAGCTTGCCAAAGTCCAGATAAGACAGTCCCAATAGCAAGCTAAGCTAACGCAATGGTTCTCGGCCGTCTGCTCTTCATGGACTGGGCGAAAGTCGAGCGGCGCTCGTTGAGTTCCACGGCGTCGGCTTGAGGGCGCTGTGGTCGGCAAAGATCTTCCGCTCACGTAGTGCCAACCTACGCTGTGGCATCGGAACTGTCGATACCACATCTGTACTTTTAATATCACAAATAATACGTAGTGCATCAACGTTAATGGCGCTCGGAAGAAAATCTTATCTTTCTGGTATTTTGTCGCGAACTGACATTTTTGAGACCGTAGCTGTGCATAAAATACAAGTTGATTCTTGCAAATAAGAAACCAGTTGCTTGGAAAAAAAAGCAGCCAACAACTAATACAAGCAACAACGAATCTAAAGTGGAGTAGTCATCTGAAGATGAATCTTTCAGTTCGAAACATATAACAGCGCAATTTGAGTAAATAAATAGCATTATTAACAGTGGCTATCACTACTGCTACTGAGTACCGCTGCGAACTTAATCGAAAAATATGCAGTTATACAGAAAATAAATACTTTATTATGAGCCTTCTTTGCAAGAATGATCTTGTAAAAACTTTCTTATTAGTACTTACACAACCAGTCAGTTTCCTTGTATGGCACTTATAAGGCTCATAATAAAGAATTTATTTTCTGTATGACTGCGTATTTTTCGATTAAGTTCGTAGCGGAACTCAGTAGCAGTAGTGATGGAAGCGGGCAGAAGGGCGCAACAGTCGCCGCCCGTTACACGCATTCCGGAGTTCAGCCACCTGTGTGACGGCGCGCGACCGACGCGCCGCAGCTGCTTCCGGTTTCCGGCGGCCTGTTCTGCCGATCGTGCTGACTGCTGCTGCCGCGGTCAAGGGCGACGGGAAGGAAGGAAGGAACCATCTCATGGTGTGTGTCACCTCCGTGTTAGCAAGCAGGCGGCGGGCAGGAGCCATAGCTGGAGGTGGAAGAAAGGCAAGCAAAATGGACAATATGGGCATGAATCGAATATGAACGATATTTTTTTTTTTTCCAAACGATAGGTAAAGTGTTTATGAATGATCAGGATCTGTGAGAAGGGTGTATTTCGCGCAAGGCTGTGTACTGAGCCCGTACTACCACCACAGTTTCATTGCAGGTTAACTCACGAGGAGAACACGGCAAGTACCATAACCATATATCCCAGAATATTCACTCAGTGGAAGAGAGGTCAAAACAAGAGTACATGTGTCTCGCCTTATGCGTAGATACCGGAACTTTTCCGAGGAAACGACGGTCAGAGTCTCCAAGGTACTTATATATCTTTTGTGAGCAAATAATTCCCCCAACGCAGTGGCACTGTGGGTAGCGTTGCGATTTTACTCATTTGCGCTCCTTGTTCGAAACCCGGTTATTATTATTTTTGTTTTACATTTATCTACCCGTCCATATCCGCAGAAGATCAATACACGAAGATTGTCCAATGGGTATTGAAACAACGTTTTCCTTGTGCATCTACTAATTGTACGACGGGTTGCCCAGAAAATAATGCACCGCATTTTTTTTTTTCTCAGCCGAAAACAATGCTACGAGTGCGAAACGTTACGTATGTATTATTTGAAGTCTCATGAGTGAGCGCGCCAAGTTTTCGTCACTTCCGAGGGATAACGTAGCTGCAGGACAGTTTGAAAATGGCGTCTGTAGGTGATGTACGTCACAAGCAACGTGCCGTCATTGAATTTCTCACTGCAGAGAAAGAAATTGTGGGGAGTATTCACAAACGTTTGTGCAAAGTCTACGAAGCATGCGTCTTTTGCCGCGAAATGATTGCCAACGCAATGTTAACGACGTATCTTTCCCGAGTGAGATGCATACGAAGAAACGTCACTGCGGCAAAGCTGCCCTCGTACTGCTCGTCGTGTTCGCAATTTTTGTACTTCGAATGTTTCTACCATCGGTATCCGTCATGGGAATGCACCACATCCTCCTGAAGAATAAACATAATAATATAAAAAAGTGATGTAAGAATGGAATATAAGAATATGAGAATTTAAAATTTTGTTCCACCTGAAAATACCATACCCGCCTTCTTTCCTTAGCTTAGATTTTATGCAGGAATACGTTATGTTGCTGGTCAATGCATTGTTCTCGGGCAAAATAAAAATGAAATACTAAATTTAAAAAATTGGTATGATTCACAAAAATTATGAATGTGTTCAAAGTAAATACCATTAATGTTAGAAAATTATTGAAATATCTATAATATTCGGAAAACTTAATATTAAATACCTAAAAATAATGAAAACAATATCCCTGTAATGACAAAACATAAGTAATTGCCAAATTAGTCCCACTGTTATTTCGGAAACAATATACCGCTATATTTTTGTGATGAAATAAACAATCACTTCTTCGACAGTTTGGGATATATTAGAGTATTATGTCATGGTCTAAACACATTTTACTCCAAAATTACTGGAAACAAAGAGAAACTATCTTTAGTTTTCGAAAATATAATGACACTGCGATATACAGCTTTTTTAAGCAGATGCTGTTACCTGCTGAGAAGATGCAGAGATGAAAAAAAAGTGATGTGCTGAAATCACTTGGTGTAAAGTAAATACTATAATTAGAAACAGCGAGTTTGGTTGATTCCCTGAGCCTATAGAAAATAAAAGTTTAAACATTTGGACGCTACATAGAGACGAAGGACACACACACACACACACACACACACACACACACACACACACACACACGGTGTTTGAAAAAGAACTTCGTAGTTTTAAGTATAAATTTAATGGGAAAATTAATGAAAAATTAAATCAATGAGTACATATCATGAAAGAGAAATCCTTCAGTTTTTTTTTTTTTTTTTTTTTTTTTTTTTTTTTTTTTTTTTTTTAATGTTAGTAGACTTCAATGTGGGATCCGTTTGTTGGCCTGCATACGTCGAGACGATATTCTATTTCTCGCCATGTATTCACCAACATTTCTGGTGTAACTTTCCCAACCGCCACGGCGATTCTTTATCGTAGATGATTGATGTCTCTGTTGTTTTCACTGTACACATCATCATCATCAATTTTGTGTAGAAAGTCAACAGCAAACTCATACATTTCGATTTTATCAGCAGGTTATATTTCATGCAAGAGTTGCAATTAGAAGGAGCGCAGCTTTAGTCTTTTGCGCACATCATCATACACAGTACCTTTAGGCACTCCTGATTGTAGACTACGTCTGGCCAAAGACTTCTTCGGGACCCGAACACACGAAACACGGATCTGTTCAACATCTTCAGAAGTTCTCGGTTTACAGAAAGACTTGAGCCAATGACGGATAGTTTTGGCTGACGTCTAAAATTACGTTGCACTCTAATAACTGACTGAGTTTTCACAAGCCAAATAACACACTGCGCTTTCTGTTGCGGAGTACGCATTGTTGCTGAGTTTCTCTGCACTGCACGCACGCCTGCACTGAACTGAGGGAACAGAGGAAAAAAACAGCAGGGGTGCCGCCTTAATTTCAAGCAGACCTGCCAACTGCAGGGGAACCAAACTTGGAGAGTTTGATGAATCAAACACCGCGAACTAGAATAGTGTATGTCACTCAGTAAACATTAAAACTAGGGGGTTCTTCTTCAAACACATTTATTTGAATGGCATTGTGAAACACAGTTGAAATTTTACAGTTAATATAAAGCTCTTGTATCCCTTAACTTGATAAGAAAATTCGTGTAGATACATTCCATGGACATGGGTAGATAAAGGAAAAAAGAAAATAAGGAAAGAACAATAACTGGGTTTCGAACGCGGGGTGCAAAACTGATATGCCGCGACGCTAGCCCCTTTGCCACCGCTTCGACTGGGATCATTGTACTGTGAAAGGGGTCTATGTTACCGTCGTTTTCTCAGAAACGGTCCAGTATCTACGGATAAGCCGAGACGAGTGCTCGCTTATTTTGACTCCTCTTCCAACGAGTAAAGTTTCTGGGAAATCGGGTTGTGGCACTTGCCGTGATCCCCTCGTTAGTTAAGCGCAGAAGCAACGTGAAGATACTCAGCGAAATGCAACTGCCAGACGCTGCGAGAGAGGCGTTCTGCATGACGGAGTTCAAAGTTCGGAAAGCGTGCGTCCCTAGAAAAGTCAACCGATATATTCCTCCCAACTACCAGACTTACAAAAAGACGGTGAAAGTAAAATTAGAGATACTGGCTCACACGGAGACATACGAGCAGTCATCCATCCCGCAAACTGTTCGCGACTGGAAAAGGAAAAGGGGTAAGTGGCAATGGTCCACAAAGTACCCTCTGCTACACACCTTACGGTGGTTTCCAGAGTATAGATGTATAGGTGAACACTGCTTTATTAAGCTTGTACCTGAAGGAGTGATCAACATCTGTCAACATTTTGAGAAGCTCCCATGCAGCTCTAACATATAAAAATGGTAATAAAAAATTAGTCAGCAGCACTAAAATAGCAGCAAACTTATTTCAGCAACGATAATGACATACGATTGCTGCAAATACAAACTAAGTTTCAGCAAGCTTAGTGGTAAAGCATTTACTTGGAACAAGGCACTCTTAAACCTTTCTTTCTCAAGCGATTGGGAATATAGGACATTGAAATCTTGCGTGGTCTATTTTTGAGCGAAAATCCGACAGGATCAGAACAGATTACAGTATCACCTTGTAGTTACAGCTATGATCGATCCGCATCACAAAATATAACGTCCTGATGAACGACTCATTTGTAAAACAGTTCTACTTCCCTTTTCTAGACTGGTTGTTGTGTGATGTCCTTAGGTTAGTTAGGTTTAAGTAGTTCTAAGTTATAGGGGACTGATGACCATAGATGTTAAGTCCCATAGTGCTCAGAGCCATTTGAACCCTTTTCTAGTCCCCCAAGCGTTATCCCTCCCAGTGTTTTAACCTGGGCGTATCACTGCTGTACGAGGTCACCGACAGAGAGATCAGTCCAAAGACTCGATATCGACTAGACGACAACGTCGAACCTCACCAAAGATAGACAGAGTAAGGTAGCCTCATATACGGCTACAAGCAGAGTATCACAGAACTCTTTAGATGACGATGGAGAAACAACTTGTTTTCTGAATGTGAAGCTACGGCATGAATATAAGAGTAAATCTTAACTTTCCCCGGTAATACACATTCCATTCCCACACTCTTCCCTTCGTCTCATAGAATGACAATAAAAATGTGTAGAATGTGTGCTTTTGTGACAAATAATGTAATCTGTCGTGGAATTAATAAAAACAAAATAAAAATAAGCAACACTCTTACGAAGGAAAAGAACAAGAAATCCTTAAATCGTTTCGTAACAACTAAAATTTGTCTTTACAGGTGTGGAACGTAAATACACGAAAGGGGCAGAAAAGAAGAAGTCGTGCGCTACGGCTACACATTTATACTGTTTACATTTTTGTTTCCTGGGAAGCATTCAAGGTCGGACAATACGTTTACTGTCCAGAGCACACGGCCGCCACCTTTTAGTGTTGTGTGGTAAACTAGGAGGCTCAAAGTGGGAGCACAAACCGGCGAGGAGTTAGCGCCCGGCACTGGCGCTGCCGGTGATGATTACCTGCGCACGGCTCACGGTGCGGGAGAACGTAAGCACGCCAACACCCAGCCCTGGTGCGGCTCTTTCAATGTCTTCGCCGCGGTATCAATGTATGTGTGATACGTAGCTATTGCCAGAGTGTGTCTCATTGCTCTCTTGTCCTGCATTTCGCAAAACTGCGCATTCACCCGCCTATTAACCACGCCTTCACACATGAAAAACGAGAAAAGCGACACGATTACTAGACTCCCCTAGTGGCGGCCCACTCCACTTAGCGCTATGTCATATGCAGCTGCTCAACTTCGTTGTCTTTAACAAGCCAAGTGGTTAATTTTTCTCCGGTAGACTGAGAGGACAGATGGTGAATGGGGACAGATATAAGTTTCGCTATGCTTGTTCCGAAGAGTTAGTAGAGCCCGAGTTGCTGACCGTCGTTTTTATTTTGGCGGCATACCCCCTCAAATGACATCTTAAGGATACGATGAAGACGCAAGTGCCAGGCCAGTGGCCTTATAGTTCCTCTGCATACATACCCCGTCTGTCCATAAAGTTTCGAGACGAGGTTACTAAAAAGACAGAAGAGAGATAAGATGGTGCTTTTGGTGCTTGAGGTGATCCACAAAGTCTGCCTCCACTTCAGTACAACGCACAAAATATTCGTATAACCATATGAAACTGTCAGGAAAGTCTTTCTTTGGAATGTTCTTCACCTCGCACTTCACATTCACACCTTCTCCGGTCTTCATGAATCATCAGAGACCTATTCTGCACTTACTTCACTTCATCCTTCGTCACTATGAGGGATGTTCGAATGGTTCAAATGGGTCTAAGCGCTACGGGACCTAACATCTGAGGTCATCAGTCCCCTAGACTCTGAACTACTTAAACCTAACTTAAGGACATCACACACATGCATGCCCGAGGCAGGATTCGAACCTGCGACAGCAGCAGCAGCGCGTTTCCTGACTGAAGCGCCTAGAACAGCTCGGCCGCAGCGGCCGCCATGAAGGATGTAAACAGCAATAAATAAACCAACAGCTGTATTTTCATGTCTGATTTATTGCAGAGGAAACTGGTTTCGCCATTCCATTGTGTCATCCTCAGGCCTTCTGTGGTAACATAGTGACTGTGCTTGTATTGCCTGACAAAATATCAAGGAAAAGCGGACCAGTATGTAAGACGGCTTTACACTCGTAAATAATCTGCACTTTGTCGTTTTCTGGCAGATTATAATGACTTTTTTCCAGAAAAGAATTGTCCGCGTTTAGCATTTCGGTAAAGTCGGGGCAGGTGGACACACTTCGTTGTTTTTGTCCGGGAGTCAAGGTGTGCGGTACAAACAGTGCACAGATTTCTCTCTTCTTCAAAACATTCTGGTGAATGTCGAACACCTGATTTAGACATGCTCTCCATTGCGCTTTGTGGCACAACAACGCTGATACACAACGGCCCTGCATCCCCTTCGGAACACTGCCTGCTCGTAACTGACTAGTCGAATGCACATGTTAGGGTTGTTACTCAAAGCTGGCACCGCAGTCACTGCGCTGACATGGTTCGTACGCTAAGCATAAAACCAGTCTCGGAATTTTTTGGATGAACGGCGTATCAGAAATAAACACATTTTACAGATCTCATCAGCTGCTTACAGAGTCTGCAGGTGATAGCGTGAAGCGAGGCGGAGCGGCAAGCAACTGCTTAGGGATCTAATGGAGCGATGGCAGCACTTATTTCGGATGTTTTTCATTCATTACGAAAAAATTAATTTGAAAAACAAGAGGCACCCTACTTCACAACCTGCATCTGTCAGCAACGATGGTGCAGCGCTACGGTATCAACGGCCTCGAGCTCAGAGTTGTGTGACGTAGTGTAGTGTAGTTGTGGAGAGCGACGACGGCGCTGTGCTGCGGTCCGCCGGGTGGGCACGAGGCGGTAATTGTGCGGCAGTTAGCGGCTGTCGTAACGAGGCGCGCTTCCTACGCGGCCCACACTGCTCCGCTGTGCTGTACTGGCTTCTCCTCGTCTCGGGCTTCGCAGCTCACTTCGCCTGCCCTCTGTTACACCTGTGGCCGAACAACACCAGTTTGTTGACCAGTGGTCTCGCACACGGCGGGAGAAAATCCTTGTAACAGTCGGCACCCTTCGCAGCTCTGCTTCAGTAAACCAACATAACTCGGTGCAATAAATGTCACACAGAAACTTATCCCATGAGAAAACAAGGAAATCAACCACATCCAGCTACAAGTGAACTATAATCGAATCCTTTTTGTTTTTATCCCTCGGAAAATTCCATTTTACTAACATGTTCCTAACAACCTACCTCCATTCTTCGGTGTATCAATGACCCTTGTAATCTACATTTTTGCACTTCACGTAAAAGATGTAGATTCCGAACAATAAACTCTGACCAAAAGAATGCAAGCAAGACTTAACACTGATGGTCATCAAACAGTTAAGCACCCATTGAGCTTATCCATCATGGATGTTTTAGCACTCGTGACTCTAAATACATAAAACTGCAACCGGCAACTTTTTAAAATAGTATTTATTCATTACCTGAACCCGTTTTCGAACCTTCTCAGGCTTATTTTCAGATGGTTTTCCAGAGGTTACAAGGCTATTTCAAGAACTATGCTGGGTGATGGTTCTGTGACAAGAAGATGGAACGTGCTTTAATGCATCGCCATGATTATTGTTTATCTGTCGATTTGGATCCAAAGTAAGTAGGAAAGTAAAGTTTGGATCCAAGTCGACAGATAAACAATACTCACGGCAATGTGTTAAAGCATGTTCGATTTTATTGTCACAGAACCAGCACCCAACATTGTTCGTGAAATAGCAATCTAACTTCTGGAAAACCTTCTTAAGATGACCCTTAGAAGGTTCGAAAACAGGTTCATGGTACGAAGAAATAACTATTTCAAAAAAGTGACTGGTTGCAGTGTTATGTATTTACGTTAAATTACAGTTACCAGCTTATGCTTGAGCATAAATTACGAATTTGTTTCTGTGTAGTTAAAAATAATGTAACAATTTCTGAGATGTGTTTAGGTGGCAACATTAAATGTACACGAGGAAGCTCAAATGAAAATGCTACGTATAATCTGCTATGTCCTCAATAATATGAAGTTAATTATTAGTGTAATAAAACACTTCAGAATCAGTGGAAACGAATACTGGTTAGCCACTAACAACACATAAAACGATATGGATTGAGCCAAGTCACTAACATTAATGTTGTCTGTCGTTAGATTTTGTGAAGCAACAACTACGATTAATTAATATTCCGTACCAGATTTTATAGCATTTTCGCTCAAAAAGATTTTACAAGCATCAGAAATCAATATAAAGGACGCCGAATTTACGAGAGACAAGGACAGTGGCAAGATTTTTACAAAACTGCACAGTAAATAACCCAGTCATAGTTTATGGTCAGTTGCAGAAGATACGGCGCAATGCATTCCACAGCCACTTTTCGTCCATACTCAACCACTATAGTTGCTTGCAACACTGCCTGTCCCCGCGCGCTTGCGCGTCTAAGATTTTAGTGCTATAATCTTCATAATGTCTCTGGATTCTGCGTAATGCAAGTCTCATGGCTGTGACAGCGTTTCTACTACAATATTTTAAATTACTGCATTCGAATTGTTTGTCGCAAATATGCATAGCATTTCAATTAATGATCATTACCGAGAAAATAATAAGATACCTACAGTACTGTTTGTAAAAAGTGAAACACTTAGAAGCAGTGGCCTGCACCACGCCATGATAAGAGGACGTGTAGAACAGTGGAACCACAACAGGTGATTTAAATGGCATAGAGGTGATAAGGACATAGGCCCAACAGCTTCCTCTTTCGTGTGATCGGATAGGTCAGTGTTACTCAACACTCAGTAGGTGCGGAGCCGTCATACGAAGTGGAAACTTGTAACCAAGTGGAACTCTGTCTCACCGAGATCACAGGGTAGAATATCGTCATGCGAGTGCGTCCGCACAGGGCAGAATGATTGGTCTCCGGGAAGCGAGTGTGACGTTTCGTGACAATACTTCTCGTACAGGGCACGCTGCTTCATCAGTGAGGTGTATGTGGAACCAGTGGAGAAGAGAAGGCCGACCGCCAGCGAGTAATTACCGTCAACTTGTTCGCTTGGCCGTAACCAACAGAACAGCTTCGTCCACAGTGTAGGCTGCAACGGGAGTGGACATGTCTGTGGCGACGGTTCGACGCCGTCTTTTGCGGGCTGGACGGGTGACGCGCATGTTATTCCGTCAGCTTACATTGACCAGAACCCACCACCGCCGCAGATTGCAGTGGGCATGTGAACGCTGACACTGGCGTGCTGAGTGGCAAAATGTGGCGTATTCGGTCGCGTCCCGCTGCAACTTGTCCTGCAGTGATCGCCGCTTACCCGTTTGAGGCTGCCGCGGAGAACGCAATCGAGCAGACTGTATTGTTGAGCGACATAGCGGACAGACGCCAAGTGTGATGGTTTGGGGAGCCATTGCGTAAATATGAGATTTCGCCTCCTACATTCTGAAGGGAATGTGTACAGCTACCGCTATATCAGAGAGGTTTTACAACCCTAGGAACTGCCCCTCCTGAATCCCGCATATGGAGAGGAATGTGCAAGCCTTCTTCGAAGAATGACTGTCGGCAACTTGTTCTTTCAGATCCTCCTGCAGCCACAGTTGACGCTTTGTGGACGCGCCTACATACCGCGTGGCAGAGAATTCCCCAACAGCGTATCCAGCGGCTTTTTAATTCCATGCCACGACATGTAGCAGCTCATGATTGCAGCACGTGGTAGCGCTACTTTGTACTGAATTTCCACAGTCACCGTGCCTGTACAGGTCTGTAATGCTAGTTCTGTCATGTCCCTAATCGGTGGAATAAATGTCATTGTGGTCACATATCTTGGTCTTGGTGTTTCACTTTTTCCAAATACTACTGTAATAAACTCAGATTCATAAAAATAGTATCAAGATTGCAAAATAAATAAAGCGATAATTATGAGGCACTGTCTTGTAATATTACAACCTGTACTAGATAGTACGATATGGAAATATCATACTTTTGCAATCTCTCAGGTTTTATCTGTGTGATTGATTAATAGTACGGTTTCGGATGTTGAACTGACTTGTTTCCATTTTTAAATATTCCGACGACGAACTCAGCTGTGGACAGTTGTGCTGTTGTGTGTACTGACTGACTGGACTCCAGACTATTATCTATAGTTCGTGTTACGCCTCTTTTGGTAACACTGTGTCGAAATCAAGCGTAACGAAGGTTTCAATTTAAACAGGGCTTCCTGTTCAGCTCTCAGTTTATTAAGAGCTCGACGACAACCTCATCTACCAGAGATGGGAAACGCTGATCGAATGTGAATTTCACTCAATATGTGCAGGCTCTAAGAAACAAATGAGCTTCGAAAGGCGCAGCGCTGGCCTGGAGTCTAACTCGACTACAAATAGCGGTGCGACGACGACAATAAAAGTTCCCGGTCTTGGTGCGAGTCCAGCCAGCGGATACATGTATTAACGTAACTGAAGAACACCCGAGGGACGGTCGTCGAAATATTGTACATAAAATTGGAATCAACAACACGTCTAGCACGCCTGAAAGAACGTTAATCATACGTCTGTACATCGGGGGTATGGGAGTTAACTGAAAATCTCGAGACATTTGAAAAAACAGCAAAGGCAATGTGAAGCATTTGGCAGACGGAGTATCGCGGAGCAGTTGTTTACAAGCAACTGGTGTTCAGAACAGTGTATGGGAGACAGCTCTCCAAGTACTGAAACGGCCGCTAGCAATGTACCGAACCTGGTATCGGGTTTAAGGGCAGACGGAAGGAAGCATGAGCCGCCGCCGCCACAGAGCAGTATAACTGGAGAGGGAGGGGGCTGGAGCTGGAATCCAGGCCACCCCGCCCCTCCAGTGGTGCTGTGTTTAGGCGGGAAGCCGGCGGCAGGCAGCTGTGCCCGGGGCTGCTTAGCGGGCGCGCCCCGCCCCCACCTCCCACATTTCTGGCATAGCGCGCACAGTAGCAGCGGTGGCACCACTTTGGTCCTTTGAAAGGGCACTGCTAACTTCCTTCCATCCTTCCCTCACCCGATGGGAGGATGACCCCTCCTCTCAAATCAACCCACCAACCAAAATTCCAGCCGTGATAAAACCAAAATGTGGATACACCTCAAATAAATGTCCACTAATAGATGGCCGGATGCTTTTAATAAGATAATATACATCTCACATGATAATGATGATATTAGGAGAAGTGAGATAAGGGTGTTTAGGGAGGCGTATAGACAGTCTCGAGTGTAATAGAACAGGAAATAGGTAATAATAATGTGTAGTTACGTGCTGCGAACAGTGGCTTGCGTAGCAGTATGTTTGGCTATATGTTATATGCTGGCAGTAGACATACTGGGGCTGAATCCCAAAACGGTATACAATGAAAAGTGGGAGGCTTGAGTAGAAGAGACGCTATACAGCAGTTTGTTCGCTTATGGTTATTGGTAGAGGTCTGCGTGGATGCGGATATCCGCGGTATTTGTTACTTGGCGGATAAAATCGCGACCGGTGCGGATATCCGCGGGTCATCTGCGGATAATGAGCAAGGCATCTGCCCAGTACGTATGTTGTAATGTTAGTTGAAAACTTCAAGTCTGTTGACATTCTTGGACTCTTGCAGGGCTCGGGTAGAGCCAGCACCCCCTCTATAGGGGGTGTTGGTAGAGCGGATGTTTGTTGTCCTCAGCCCATGGCTACGACCGACGTAGCTGTACCCAAGAGACCTGCACCTAATCCGTTTCCGCGACCGTGTCTTTTGTGTGGCCTGTGCAGTGGTCTCTGGGTGGGAAATCTGCCCATTGTGTGCCAGACAGGTGCCCGTTGCAATTTTCCGCTGACTTCAGCTAGCGCTTTGTAGTGACCGAGTGACAACGTGCATCGCAGCAAATATCAGTGACAGTTCTTCCTTCAAATGAACACCATATGGATTGATACAATTTCGTGTAAAGTGAAAAAAGGTAATTTTACATTAGCGAAGGAAAAAAAAAATGAAATCGCCAATATGGAAAAAATTCGCATACGTATTTGATGATAACGAAAAGATGAAAGATATAGTGGCTTGTTTTGCATGTAAAAAAGTATATTCCTACACTGGACGCAAAAGTGAAACTTCAAATTTGCTAAACATTCGTGTGAGGCTGGACAAAATAGCATAATTACTTATTTAAATACCAAGAGAGACGTGAAAGATCCTGAAGTTCCGCCAAATTTCATCATCATTTTCAGCTGCCTTGGCACATGAGCAGCGAAATATAATTGTTTGTATGGTTCAAATGGCTCTGAGCACTATGGGACTTAACATCTGTGGTCATCAGCCCCGTAGAACTTAGAACTACTTAAACCTAACTAACCTAAGGACATCATACACGTCCATGCCCGAGGCAGGATTCGAACTTGTGATCGTAGCGGTCGTACGGTTCCAGACTTTAGCGTCTAGAACCGCTTGGCCACATCGGCCGGTGAATGCGATATTAACCGACTCCCAGTGTCAAAGTAAAGATGTTTCCCCCTTGGACGTGTAGCTGTATAACGAAGATTCATGTAACTGAAGACACTGATAGGATTTCCCAAGACGCATTCAGTTTTCGGAGACACTGACTTCAGTTCTCGAAATAACCGCAAGCCTCATAATCATTCTGCTACAGTGTGTTTCAGAAATGACCGGTATATTTAAAGCGGCAATACAAACTAAACGAGCAGCGATAGAAATACTCCGTTTGTTGCAATATGCTTGGGACAACAGTACATTTTCAGGCAGACAAACTTTCGAAATTACAGTAGTTACAATTGTCAACAACAGATGGCGCTGCAGTCTGGGAAACTCTATAGTGCGATATTTTCTACATATCCACCATGCGTAGCAATAATATGGCGTAGTCTCTGAATGAAATTACCCGAAACCTTTGACAACGTGTCTGGCGGAATGGCTTCACATACAGATGAGATGTACTGCTTCAGCTGTTCAATTGTTTTTGGATTTTGGCGGTACACCTGGTCTTTCAAGTGTCCCCACAGAAAGAAGTCACAGGGGTTCATGTCTGGCAAATAGGGAGGTCCAATCCACGCCGCCTCCTGTATGTTTCGGATAGCCCAAAGCAATCACACGATCATCGAAATATTCATTCAGGAAATTAAAGACGTCGGCCGTGCGATGTGGCCGGGCACCATCTTGCATAAACCACGAGGTGTTCACAGTGTCGTGTAAGGCAGTTTGTACCGCCATAAATTCACGATGAATGTCCAGATAGCGTGATGCAGTAATCGTTTCGGATCTGAAAAATGGGCCAGTGATTCCTTTGGAAGAAATGGCGGCCCAGACCAGTACTTTTTGAGGATGCAGGAACGATGGGACTGCAACATGGGGCTTTTCGGTTCCATATATGCGCGCGTGGACGGTAAAAATCGTAGAGGGAGACCGAGAGATGAGTACACTAAGCAGATTCAGAAGGATGTAGGTTGCAGTAGGTACTGGGAGATGAAACAGCTTGCACAGGATAGAGTAGCATGGAGAGCTGCATCAAACCAGTCTCATGACTGAAGACAACAACAACAACAACAACAACAACAACAACATATGCGCCAGTCCTGTTTATTGACGAAGCCGTCCAGGTAAAAATAAGCTTCGTCAGTAAACCAAATGCTGCCCTCATGCATATCGCCGTCATCAATCCTGTGCACTAAATCGTTAGCGAATGTCTCTCGTGCAGCAATGGTAGCGGCGCTGAGGGGTTGCCGCGTTTGAATCTTGTATGGATAGAGGTGTAAACTCTGGCGCATGAGACGATACGTGGACGTTGGCGTCATTTGGACCGCTGCTGCAACACGGTGAACGGAAACCCGAGGCCGCTGTTGGATCACCTGCTGCACTAGCTGCGCGTTGCCCTCTGTGGCTGCCGTACGCGGTCGCCCTACCTTTCCAGCACGTTCATCCGTCACGTTCCCAGTCCGTTGAAATTTTTCAAACAGATCCTTTATTTTATCGTTTTTCGGTCCTATGGTTACATTAAACCTCCGTTGAAAACTTCGTCTTGTTGCAACAACACTGTGTTCTAGGCGGTGGAATTCCAACACCAGAAAAATCCTCTGTTCTAAGGAATAAACCATGTTGTCCACAGCAAACTTGCACGTTGTGAACAGCACACGCTTACAGCAGAAAGACGACGTACAGAATGGCGCACCCACAGACTTCGTCGTCTTCTATATCTTTTACATCACTGTTGTTGACAATTGTAATTACTGTAATTTCGAAAGTTTGTCCGCCTGAAAATGTACTGTTGTCCCAAGCATATTGCAACAAACGGTGTATTTCTATCGCTGTTCGTTTAGTTTTTATTGCCGTTTCAAATATACCGGTCATTTTTGAAACACCCTGTACTTCGGTTATTTGAAATAGTCCGCACTGGCTGTAACGGAGGCTGACGCTTTCTACTGAGACTACTGCCTCCTCGCCCGAGTGAACTGTGGCGTGCGCGTCACCTCAGTTGGCTGAGGCGTGCCACGGCAGCTTGGAGAGCCCCATCCGTCAACAGCGGCCGCGTCCCGCGTGCTGCCGCCGCCACACGCATGCTGCCCATTCACACCGAGTCAGGAAGTCAGCTGAACTGCGGCAGGCAGGGGGCGGTGTAAGCCACTGCGTCGTAGGGATGGGAAAAACAGACCGGTTAAAGTCGATACCGGTTTCTTAATTCTGAATAAGCGCTATTTTTCAGTATCTGTTTGGTTTCTGTTACAATAAGTTTTTTAATTTTTTACTGAAAACCAAGTAAAAATCATACAGCAATATGTCATACCAGCAGTGCTAAAATTTTTTGTATTTAAATAAAACTTTTTTATTGCGAGGAATGGTGATTGTTGTCCTTTACTACACAGAGGCTGTGATCCTTTCCTTTTTTTCTTTTGGGAGTCTAGCAAAAGGTATGTCCCAGGCTTGTCCTTTGTAGCCCAAAAAAATTTGCCGTTGGTGGGAAGACCAGTGGCTTCTGAAAGATGAATGATATTGTTTCTGATGAAACAAGTCCATTTGTAGATGAACATTTTGTACAACTAGTATTTATGAACAGACAGTACAATAAACATTGACCTTTGTCTATCACAGAAATTTTAATTTTTGTCATCTAATTGTTCCTGGTAAACAAAAAACAGTTGTACGCAAATTGCTATTAAAAAGTAAATAAATATATATTGCCTACAAAACGGGCTTTTCATTGAAAGTAATTAAAGAAAAAGAGCATTACAAATTTACGCAAAAGTTTATTACTTGTGTGCAATTTCTATGAAATGAAAAAAGAAAGGTAATTAAGAAAACAGAAATAAATTACAAACTTTAACAATTCATAGTTCATAATAGAAAAGACAAAGTAGCTGATCATCTGCTACATAAAATTCCTTTATCTGGCTTTTTTTTTCATGCATACTCCGCAAGCCACCTGACGGTGTGTGGCGGAGGGTACCCTGAGTACTTCTATCGGTTCTCCCTTCTATTCCAGTCTCATATTGTACGTGTAAAGAAGGATTGTCGGTATGCTTCTGTGTGGGCTCTAATCTCTCTGATTTTGTCCTCATGGTCTCTTCGCGAGATATACGTAGGAGAGAGCAATATACTGCTTGATTCTTCGGAGAAGGTATGTTCTCGAAACTTTAACAAAAGCCTGTACCGAGCTACTGAGCGTCTCTCCTGCAGAGTCTTCCACTGGAGTTTATCTATCATCTCCGTAACGCTTTCGTGATTACTAAATGATCCTGTAACGAAGCGCGCTGCTCTCCATTGGAACTTCTCTACCTCTTCTATCAACCCTATCTGGTACGGATCCCATACTGCTGAGCAGTATTCAAGCAGTGGGCGAACAAGCGTACTGTATCCTACTTCCTTTGTTTTCGGATTGCATTTCCTTACGATTCTTCCAATGAATCTCAGTCTGGCATCTGCTTTACCGACGATCAACTTTATATGATCATTCCATTTTAAATCACCCCTAATGCGTACTCCCAGATAATTTATGGAATTAACTGCTTCCAGTTGCTGACTTGCTATTTTATACTTGAATAATAAGGGAACTATCTTTCTATGTATTCGCAGCACATTACACTAGTCTACATTGAGATTCAATTGCCATTCCCTGCACCATGTCTCAATTCCCTGCAGATCCTCCTGCATTTCAGTACAATTTTCCATTGTTACAACCTCTCGATACACCGCAGCATCATCTGCAAAAAGCCTCAGTGAACTTCCGATGTCATCCACCAGGTCATTTATGTATATTGTGAATAGCAACGGTCCTATGACACTCCCCTGCGACACACCTGAAATCACTTTTACTTCGGAAGACTGCTCTCCATTGAGAATGACATGCTGCGTTCTGTTATCTAGGAACTCTTCAATCCAATCACACAATTGGTCTGATAGTCCATATGCTCTTACTTTGTTCATTAAACGACTGTGGGGAACTGGTCTGATAGTCCATATGCTCTAACTTTACCCATTAAACGACTGTGGGGAACTGTGTCAAACGCCTTGCGGAAGTCAAGAAACACGGCATCTACCTGTGAACCCGTGTCTATGGCCCTCTGAGTCTCGTGGACGAATAGCGCGAGCTGGGTTTCACACGATCGTATTTTTCGAAACCCATGCTTATTCCTGCAGAGTAGATTTCTAGACTCCAGAAAAGCCATTATACTCGAACATAATACGTGTTGCAAAATTCTACAACTTATCGATGTTAGAGATATAGGTCTATAGTTCTGCACATCTGTTCGACGTCCCTTCTTGAAAACGGGGATGACCTGTGCCCTTTTCCAATCCTTTGGAACGCTACGCACTTCTAGAGACCTACGGTACACCGCTGCAAGAAGGGGGGCAAGTTCCTTCGCGTACTCTGTGTAAAATCGTACTGGTATCCCATCAAGTCCAGCGGTCTTTCCTCTTTTGAGCGATTTTAATTGTTTCTCTATCCCTGTGTCGTCTATTTCGATATCTACGATTTCGTCATCTGCGCAACAATCTAGAGAAGGAACTACAGTGCAGTCTTCCTCTGTGAAACAGCTTTGGAAAAAGACATTTAGTATTTCGGCCTTTAGTCTGTCATCCTCTGTTTCAGTACCATTTTGGTCACAGAGTGTCTGGACATTTTGTTTTGAGCCATCTACCGCTTTGACATAAGACCAGAATTTCTTAGGATTTTCTGCCAAGTCAGTACATAGAACTTTACTTTCGAATTCATTGAACGCCTCTCGCATAGCCCTCCTCACACTACATTTCGCTTCGCGTAATTTTTGTTTGTCTGTATGGCTTTGGCTATGTTTATGTTTGCTGTGAAGTTCCCATTGCTTCCGCTGTAGCGGACAACTCACACGAAAAATAGATTTCTCCAACCTCAGTTTGCACCATATAGCAGTGACTATTCCAAATAGCTGAAACGTGGTATTTTCGATTACAACATGATTTTTGAGCAGACTTTTGAAAAAAGAGAATGCTATGATTTTTTTTAGTATTCATCCTCTCATTACTCTCCAAGAAAAGCAGAGAATGGTAACTCGGCGACGTTTTGTTTTATTTACCTATTTTCTTTGATATTTTCGCTCTACGTATCTTGAAACGTGTAATGCAAAAGTATGAAGGAGTCAGAATTTCTCCTTCTATGCTCGATTTCTACATTTATTGTTACAAATGATGACGATAAAAAACCGAAAAACTGTTAATTCAGAAACCAGTTATTTTTAGATGTTTTAACTGTCAGGTGAATCTGGGCTTAAAAAACACCGTCATAACCGAAACCGGGTGTTCAGCGACAACTGTCTTTCCTATTACGACGTATCTGCCATCGGCAAAAGAGAATACCGGAACCCAAGTGTCGGAAGTGCTTTCAGATCGCCAAGTACTAGCATCAAAGAATGTTTTGAATTATCTTAACTTCCTGTAATGGATGACAATTAAGAATCTTTTATGCGTCCTCTGTTGCTGTTATTGTCTTCGTACTGAAGACTGTGTAATGCAGTTCTCCACGCTATTGCATACTGGTAAGCCTCTTCATCTCTGTCATTTACTGCAACCTGCATCCATTTGTACCTGTTTACTGTATTCGAGCCTTGTTTTCTCTCTATAGTTGCCACCCCCTGCTTCCTTCCATTACCAAATTGACAGTTTCTTGATGCCTCAGGACGCGTCCTAACAACCAACTTTCCTTACGTCTACTTTGTACCATACAGTGCTCCCTCACCCCCCCCCCCCCCCTCCTCTTCCTCCCAGTTCGATTCAGTAACTTTTCATTTGTTATCAGAGCTACCCGTCCAATGTTTAGAAACACCGCAGTTCAGACATTTTTATTATCTTGTCTAAACTATTTACCATCAACTTCCGCATAAGGACACACTCTAAACAAATAGTTTCAGGAAAGTCTCCCTAAAAACTAAAATTACAATATATTTCATGTTAACTACGACTCTGTACGCTTATCTACAGATCACATTCAAACGACCGATTAGATGAATTTTTTTATAAGTTTTTAGCTTGAATTGACTGTGTTTCAGAATGCTCCGTTACTTCGAAGCATAGTAAATGAGTGACTGTTACCGAATCAGTACGTACTCATATGTGCTGGACTGACATTGTTCCGAAAGCGGAAGCTCTGAGGTATCTACTGAATATTCGATACGTTTCTGTAATATCTGAAGAAGCGGAACGATCGACAATGCAAGTCTATTAGGACTATGAATAAAGCGCGAACGCACCATTAAACCCGAGAAAGGAACGAGCAGGTTACAGCAAATAAGAAGGCTCAATTCGGAGTGCATGAAAACTACTTCAGAGCGTTCGTAAATCGTTTCACGGAAAATCGTATGTCGTGCCAGCTATTACGGATTTTTCGTAACTGTTACGGATTTATCACCTCAATTACGGAGTTACGGAAAGTTACAAAAAAGTTTCGAAAATAGGGATTTTACAATTAAACATTTTTTAAAAAATCGGCGAAAGTACAGTTTCCATTTCGCTAATCATGTGCTACTAAAATATTTTATAGATTGTAATGATTTCATTCCTGAGTACGTAGTAAATCTGTCTACGAATTATTTCATCACCATAGTGTAGTAAGATTGGTTACGTTGAGTCATGGGAAAAATATTTCGTTAGTTGCGTTTCACCTGAAATAGTAGGAATAAAACTGCTTTAGAACCAAGTGATGTCACAAGATTCAAGACATTCCTCTGTAAGCTGTTGTCGTTTTTCAATCTAGGTGACAGGTACTATAAGATTATCGCCCAAGAGAAAATTACGTTACGTCAACAGTAAAAATCTGGGTTCTCAATTATAGAGGTATAGACAGATCCAGGAAGAGGCAGTGGATGAGGAAGGGTTGCTAATATTTTTGTACAAAACATTGAAGACAAGCGACACATTTAATAACGTAAGTGGATTTTGTTTTTATGTTTTGCTTTTATTTATGTCAGTAGTGTATAAGATGTATGTATTGATTTTGAAATATTTGAAAAATAAAAGAAATTTTTCTAAAACACTATTTATGTTTACTAAATTAATTTTCAGCCTTTTCAATTTAACTGGATTTTTTTCATTTACATTTGATTTACTTCTAGGAATTTTTTTTTATTTAGGGTCAGAATGTGTCTGAAACATAGCATTTCAAGGCCTAAACCATGCTTCTAAGTTTTCCAGGAGAGGTTCCCTGCCTCCCCCCCCCCCCCCCCCCACCCCTCCATATGGTTACGTCATTACTGATGACAGGCTCTTCCCGTTGTTGGCAGCTGTGGATCACTACTCTGAAGCGTAAAATTATGCCGGAATTTCATTGCGGTAAATTTAGTAACAACTAGGAACAAAGAAATAAATCAAAGTGTGCAAGTCCGTTGGAAAAAAAATCTCCTGAGATACCGTTATAAAAACAGCGCATCCTTCGGCATACATCTTCATTGATTCAAGCTACAGGTACAAAACCGTAAATAAGTTCACTGTGTCCTTACGCAGTACGTTTTATACAGAGAGCTTAATTTTTTCTAGATTCAGGGACATTTGTCGGTCAGAAATGGACAAAATGGAAGGTTAGACTACAGCATCCCGCCGAAGACGATGAGCTAAGGACAAAGTCATTCGAAGCTGGCACACAATGTTCACTCGGGGACGCATGTTGGGCGAGCGAACTTTGTACTAGCTACGGAAGAGAGACTCCATCGTCCGACTGATTCCTTTGAGTGCGGTACCTGAAGTGTACGACATGCTCGTTCGTCTGGTAACATTGTGTGAAAGGCGTTTCCGATTTTTTCACGCAGGGAATCGCTACAGAATCTCTACATAATCCGAGTAACTATTCAGTGCCGTGAATGAAAAGGGCAGGAAGGAGGATCAAGACTCAACGTCTCGTCGACGATGAGATTACAAGGATGATTAGGGATAGGTTTACTTTCAAAGGAACCAGCCCCAGATTTGCTTTAAGGCCTTTTAGGCTCTTAGAGAAACCACGTGAAACACGAATCTGGATGACCCGACGATGGGTTATTAAACGCCTTGGGTGCAAATGGGAATCCAGTGAGTTATCACTGCGCGACCTCGCTCGCTAACGGCGGATAACTTCCTTACTGTATGTATCGCCGTATTTTTTGCCGAAAGGCTGTTTTGTGGCAACTGTTATGTTAAAGCACTTCGTAATGCGTTCTTCATTAGCTACTTTTTATTATGGTACACATAACTTTCCTGGTTTCTAAATTATCTCACCTTCACATACATTTTGCCTTAAGGCTGTAACACAGCGGCTTGCGGCTGTACGCCTCATAATAACACTGTATGCCATCTAAGTCTCATCAAGTATGTGCTTAGGACCATGAAACTGTGACATCGACGCAACAGATCACTTTGACTCATCTGTATCACGGTCGTGAGGTGCGGATTTGTTTCTGCTAGGTCACATCAAAAAGTAGCTGATTTTTCAAAATGTTTAGTAGTAACAGAAGAATGTTCCCATCAGCTTGAATTACCACCCATTACGGGTGACTATTCGGAGAAAACCTGTAAGCTCGTAGTCTAAAGAATCATTGACATTATCGGCAAGAAATCGTTTTCTATTTTGAAGTAAACGGTTTCTCTATTACTACATTATCTGAAAGACTGGTCGCTATTTAATTTTTAGTCATGAAGAAAACAGTCACAACAGACTTATTGTATGGATAAAAATAGAAAATGTAGTTACGAGAGACAACTATTGTTTATTTTTGAGGAAGTACAAAAATACCGCTAATATTGCGCTAAAATGACCCAACCCCAAAATGTCTCTCTCTTTCTCTTTCTTTCTTCCTTTCTTCCTTCCTTCCTTCGTCCCCTCGATTCATAGCACTTCACTGCAATGAAAACGTGTCAGTGACATTTCACTTAACCACCATACGAGAGCATGCTATCTTTCTTGGACATGACACAGCATGACTGCCATATCGTTCGCATTGTCATAACGGGCAGTACAGTTTCGTTCATTATCTTAGATCGAAGCTAGATTCCATTAAAACGTGTGCAACTGTCTGATCGACGGCCCGACGCCTTTCTGGTGTAGGATCGCCTGGCTGCACGCATGACATTGCGGTGACTCTCATTCTACAGAAACAACTGAGACTGCAACGATTTGTTAACGATGTTAGTGGCGTGCTGACTGACAAAATATGCTGATAGCAAGAGAGTCCCTCTTAAAACTGTCACAAACGGTGACTGTTTAGCTTATCTGAAAAACCTAATGTACTGTCTGTACTGTAACAAGCCTGCATTGCTGCGCCTCATTACTGACAAACGCCCGGTGCTGTGTTTTGCGTGCTCGACTCTTCCGCATTGAAGTAAATCTGAGCAGGAATATTTGCCACCACATTTATTTCACAGGTCGCCCATCGAATATTTCTTGTTCGCCAAGCTTCATCAGCAACTATTGTACTGTGGACTCCGATGCAAAGCGCATGGAGCAAAATGCCAGGAGCGTAGCCGGGCCTAACATTTTTACTGAATCCTCAAACGCAGAAACGATGTACAGTTATGCAGTCCTAGTTATTTATGTATTGTCATATTTCTCATGTGTCGTATGGAGTTGATTTGGCCGTCCTGTATTCTTTATGGTGTTTCAGTTTTCACTGCTGTCATGCAATTTCGCTCGTTTGTCACTTGATTTTTTTAAGTTGATATTATTTGGTCTTACACGAGTATTTCTTAAGACTGCCACTACAGCACCATTCTTTGTGTTTGCAGGTGCTGCAGGGACGGCGTTCGCTATTTGTACATGGTGAGTAGTGGGATAAGATTCTCAAGTATTATATATTCAAGTGAAACTACATGTGATGGACACAGCTGACAGTACTTAGCTAGAACTCAGTGTCTCAGAATCTTCTTTCTATTACCTGGCAATGTAATCAAGCCCAAAGAATATTAAATGAACAACTTTAGTAAGTAATGCATCGAATCGAACTACTTGACTAAATTGGCTTTAAATCAGTTATTTGTTGCTATCATTCACGTCTTATCTTTGTAGTGCTAGGCAGGATATTCTAGCTACATGTCAAGAGACACTAAAATAACTGTTACACTTTTCCTGCACTTAGACTGCCGTGGCCGCGCGCGGTAGCCGAGCGGCCTCAGGCGCTTTGTCACGTTTCGCGCGGTTCCCCCCGTCGGAAGTTGGAGTCCTCCCTCGGGCATGGGTGTGTGTGTTGTCCTTAGTGTAAGTTAGTTTAAGTTAGATTAAGTAGTGTGTAAGCTTAGGGACCGATGACCTTAGCAGTTTGGTCCCATAAGACCTTACCACAAATTTCGAAAATTTGGACTGCCGTGGATCCAGATAGCAGATATTTTCAGTATGTTTTGCAGTAAGTACGTCGTTATGTCTTGTTTCACAAGGGAGAACATATAGCTTTTCTGTACATATAAAAATTGCTCCTTTTTTTTAATACTAAGAAGAATTACTGAAGATAAATAGTCTGTAGGTATCTTCTCTATTGTACACAGTCTTTCGCCACTCAGAGCTAGACAGTAAGGTGCATGTAATGCCGTCTTCATAAGGGTCTCTCTGACCAAGACACAAGGTTAAAGTAGTTGCTGGTCCTATAGCAATGATGCAAGCCCTGCAGTTGCCTAATTAAACACAGAAAGGTTCAAAGGAGCGAACAGAGGATTCAAAAATAAAAACTACAAAGATTACACACGTCACCTTCGATTGGTGCCTTGCAACTAAAGCAGAAATCTTCACAGAAATACGCCAACAATCTGAAACTCAGAATACTTGAAGCTACCGCGTAAACAAATGAAGTGTCTTTCTTTAGCTGTACCTCGCCAAGTCCGTCTTTCCCGTCAACATATTCTCCAGCTAGGTAACAGGTCCAAGAGCGAATAAGAGGCGCTGCCGACTAATCACGTACTCACAAACTAAACCCCAATACTCGTGTCCAAAAAATTAAGGGAAAAGTGCAGGATTGTACTACCCCGCACTGAACGCACTCATACATGGAGTCTCGGAAAGTGTCGAATCCGAAATCTCTTTACTAAAGTGGATTTCTGTCAGTTTTTTCTTGCTGTGATTCGGATATTACCTTCAGAGTGCTAGGAAAGATATTCTTGTTACGTATCAAAAGACAGAATTATAACTATATATGAAGGTAGTATATATTTCCGAAAGAATAGATACTATTGTTGACCGTGCAGTTTCTCTAGAATGAAATGATAATTAAATCGACACCCTTGACAGGACATGGTAGATTAATCTGCCACGAGTTATGAGTGTGATGGGCAAACATCTATTATGCACACTACAGATGTAGTGGTGTGGACATGATAGGAATGTGGGTGTCACGGGGAGCGTGTAAGGGCTAAGTCCCTGCAGGCGCACTATCCTCTGTGCCCTCGGTGGCTCAGATGGATAGAGCGTCTGCCATGTAAGCACGAGATCCCGGGTTCGAGTCCCGGTCGGGGCACACTCTTCAACATGTCCCCAATGATGTATCTCAACGCCTGTTTGCATCTAGGGTGTCGATTTAATTATCATTTCATTCATAGAATAATAACTGTTGCACCTTTTCTGTACTTGAGCTGCCGTGGACCCAGATTGCAGTCTTATAAGGGTTGTAGAGGGTGTCTCGAGGAACAAATCGAGGACAAGAGCCATTGTCCGGAAACGTCATTCAACAACGCTACAGAACTTCGAGATTATAGACGCCGCTGGGGTCTGCCGCTGGGACACATCGCAGCGAACGTGACTTTTTACGCTGATGGACCTGATGTGGAACTTCTCGTAATCTTGTTTGTTATTTAGTGATCGCTACTGATCGCCGCGACCTCCAATGGAGAAGATGGAGCTACCTGCTGCGTAGACAGACCTTGTCTCCTATGAATGCGATGCTCTGCTGCGTCGGTGGATGACGTTTTCTGACATGTTACCATCCGCAGTTTATTTGGCTCATCGAACCTTCTGAAATCTCCAGTGTTCCGGTATACAGGAGGCAAACAAACTGCAGATGGAAACCCATGCCCGAAAGCGTCATCCACCGAAGAAACAAAGCATCGCATTCATAGGAGACAAGGCCTGTCTACGCAGCAGGTCGTGGTGATCAGTCGCGATCACTGAATAACAAACAACATCGCCAGATTTCCCGCCTAGTGTCCGTCAGTGTACGAAGTCACGTTTGCTGCCGAAGGGACGGCCTAGCTGCAGACGCAGGCGCCGGCGCCTGTATCTTCGGCGCTCTGTAGGGTCGTTGGATGACGTTTCCGGACATGGGTTCATATCCTCGATTTGTCCCACTAGACTTCCTCAAGAGGCCCTCTACAACCCCTCGAAGTCTGTCGCAGCGTTTCTGGGATCTCCTGTACATTCTTGTAAGCTGTCCGTAGTGTAAGACAATTATTTTGTCATTCACAATGCGTCCCCGGCCTACACGTCATCTCCGTGTCTTAACATTTACATGAGCGTAGCAGGCCACGACCACGATGCTAACAAGCGTTGTGAATAGCCGCGATATCGCATTTCATGTGAATTTAGGAAAACCTGCACATAGGGCGTGGGTTGTGGACGGCAGCTACCATCCGTAGCCCGTGGGATCTGAAAATGTCACGCTGAAACAGCGCCAGACGACGGCTGTTGCGTCGCTACGGCCCAAGGCGTTGCTGTCTGTCAGGTCATAATCCACTGAAATGAAGTTACGCCCTAGTCACAACCAAAATGGGATAATTAGGGATCTGTACACCTGTCACTAGAGGGTGAAAAATGATACATTACAACGTAAGCGACAGATGAAGGGGGGAGGGGGGGATTGAGTTAAGCAGTAACAGAGAAGGAATAGAAAACAGAATGTAGTACACATGCCGACAAATATTAGGAAGATCAGGGAAAGCTTAGGAGAGAAGTGGATCCAGTTTGTATTATAAATTTTAGGCCCTTCATACAAGCCCAGTCCTATCCTTCCATAACTGGGGGAAGAGTTTTCAGCTTTGGTCTTCTTTCAGCATTCGCATAGGAAACATAATCAGATCTCTGTACTTAGCATCCAATTGTAGTATTCACAGTTGCTGTTCTTAGACTCTCCTTTATTTACTGAGCGGCAATGGTTTTCTATGGCCACCATTCAAATGGTTCAAATGGCTCTGAGCACTATGGGACTCAACTGCTGTGGTCATCAGTCCCCTAGAACTTAGAACTACTTAAACCTAACTAACCTATGGACATCACACACATCCATGCCCGAGGCAGGATTCGAACCTGCGACCGTAGCAGTCGCACGGTGGATGACTTGGCGGAAGCATTGACTGTAGAAGTCAGCATTTTCGCTGACCGCAAAATGTTCCACTCGAAAATCATTTCGTCGTCATGTTGGAAATGTCTTCCATGCAATAGTTTCTTTACTCGAGGCGCAAGAAAGCAGTTAACGGGTGTCATACCAGAAGAATGGCGGGTATGAGGAAGAATTTGGTAGTCTAGTGAAGCAGCAATGTAGGACTGTGCCCTGTGCAGAACTGGCTGAACGTTGTGGAGCAACAACTAGCGGGTAACAGGCGACTTTTGTGATGCTCAAAATCTCGTGCCAGATGCTGAAAATAGATCCATGACTAATTTTTCACTTTCCTCCTATTGACTCGATTGTGATATACCTGAATTTAAGCTCCAGGATGTCACAGAGAGATCTTCTGGAACTTCGTTCATCATCAGTCACAGTTGTCTGATCACACTGGATGCGTATGTGTCACCTCACCAACGTATCATATGACAGTGCAATGTTGCTGTACATCTCTAAGAAATCACCTAGGATTGTTCCCCCTCAGATGCAGAAAACGAATTACATCACGACACCCCATTTCCATCAGTGGGCTGCGTCATTTTGTTTTGGCTCCTCTACCGCGTGAGATGCAGCAGTCTTCAGCACACTGTACTCGCATTCTGGAGGACGACAGTCCAAACTCGCGTCTAGGCAAATGCCGGGATTGTTACTTTGAAAAGGCACGGCCGATTTCCTTCCGCATCCATAACACCATCCGAACCTGTGCTCCGTCTCTAATGGCTCCAATGTCGACGAAAATTTTAACCTTTCTTGGCTTGTATAGCGTCGCACTGCGGTACGGTGGCGCGGGGATCTCAGTATGTGCCAGGGCTGCAGACACCTACCTGCAAACTAACAAAAAATTAGTTACGTAATATTTTTTAGAGGTGATACGTAAAATATCATGAGTACGTCTTGTAAGAATATATATAAAGATCATATCAGACACGTAGTGAGATGTACGTAGCGACGCTTTGGCTACCTCCTCTTAGGTGTCCCGTCTTAAACTGGCGGCAAGGAAGACCGACACAGTAAAAAGCATCGTATTTTTACAAAGGAAGGGAGAAAGAAAACATATAAGAAACTATCAGCCTCGATTGCCGTAATGAAACCAACTTTTACCTAGGTTTCAGCCCAAGTAATGGAGCCTTCATCAGGATATATACCTGAATCTATAATTTGTCTAAGAGGGCATGGTCTAGAAATAAAACTGAAACAGCCTGAATATTATTTATAGATCCTGCCCTCTTAGACAAATTATAGATTCAGGTATATCTCCTGAAGAAGGTTCAATTATTTGGGCTGAAACCTAGGTAAAGGTTAGTTTCATTACCGCAATCGAGGCTGATAGTTTCATATATATTAGATTATCACGATTGCTGACTTGGCTGCAATGTTGAAAGTACGAAAAAGAAAATGATCTTGACGAATATACCATGGACCGTGATCTTTTTTTCCCGTACAGTTTGTCAGAATGATGTAAGAGGAGCGCGGTGTGCTGAGCTGTAGCGGGCCGTGTAGGAGCTCTGTGTCTCCGCAGCCTGGTGCGCGGTATGTGAGGGCAGGCGGGCAGGTCCCGGCAGGTGCGGGGATGAATGTTTCAGGCGGCGAGATCACGGGCCACCGCGTCGCCGCGCGGTCGCAGCATCGCTAATGGCTGCGCCTCCGGGCACGCCGCCAGCAGCGCCAGGGTTCAGGGCCCGCCCCGGCCCGGCACTTCACTGGCTGACGCCCCGTCACCGAAGCTCCAGCGTCTGAGTTGCTCAGGAATCTGCTGCAGCTGCATACACTGCAAGTGGGCATATTAGACAAGGCACATTTTCCAGCGTTGGATACGCTTTACCTTGGCTCTTTAATCTGAAGCTCAAATAAGTTAAGCGAAGCATACTCCAGTATAATTTTGTCCGTGTATATGAAACAGGGCCATTTGGCAGCGAGTGGTACCCGTTTTTTCATTAAAAAAATATGGAAAATTGTTTCTTTTTTCAATGGTACAAGAATTTGTCAAGCGGTGGATTCTGCTTGTTTGCCCCTCCATCATGCTAGCTGCTCCTCAGCACGGGGTGTTCACCTATAGCAAGGAGGTATATATAGTCCCGACGCGTCTGGTCGTGGCGCAGTAAAAAATACTGGATAGACTTGCGTAGCACTCGTGGTTGAAGGGTTCCGTACAAACTTAATTATGTATACAAAAAGTTCATACATTCCGGGAAATAGAGGATTTCGACGTTTTTTTGCATGTCACCGACATTGCTACCGGCAAGATATCGGTCCCAGTGATACCAAGACCTTCAATTTCAAGTTTTAACTCCGATAACAAATTTCAGAAGAAATATTTTTTGGGCTGATATAATTACAAATTAACAACTTCAGATTTTACCCTTTGCTTGTGCTGTGAAAACTCCCTCCTTGCCAAATTTCATGTCTCTAGATATAGGTTTCGATGAGTGAGTGTGTTACTAACAAGATATCTTACATAAATGGCCGTATCTTTTAGATGCTTTTACTTAGGAGCTCACATTTATTATACCGCTAAGTGACTGTAGACCCTACCATGTGACATAATTTTCAGCTTGATACGTCTAACCGTTCCTAAGCAAAGGGACGGTCAGTCAGATAGCAAAGGAAATTTTTTTTCTTGTGATATAATAAGAATTTCATGATTGTAGACCAACGGGAAGTTCCCTTTGGGTTTTAATGAGTGAGTTTGCGAGAGTCAAAATATGAAACATACATGGCCGTATCTTTCAACTGCATTGACTTAGAAGCTAACGTTTATTATAGCGCCAAAGGACCATAGACTTTAGTATATGACGTTAATTTCAAGTTAATACCTCAAACCGTTCCAGAGAAAAACGGTTTTGAACAGTTGGTCGGACAGACAGACAAACGAACGAAAGGACAACAAAGTGATCCTATAAGGGTTCCTATTCTACCCACTGAGGTATGGAACACTAAAAATCGACTTTTGCTGCAGAAAAATACAGAAAATGTTATTCGTGTCGTGATGCATTACGTACTTCATTCACAGAATTGCCTATGATTGGTAATCCACAGCATGAATTACATCCTGAATTCACAGAATTGACTGAAATTGGTAATCTACAGCACTATCCTCCCATCGATGTGCATTCTTCGAGCACATCAGAACTTTTGTGCAAAGAACAATAGCGAGATACGGATGAAACTCGGGTATAAAAGCAACTTCTTCCTCTTCCCCCCCAAACACCTAACCACATTGGGTATAAAAACAGCCTTCAGTGAATGCAGCCAAGGGGTCGAAAGGAGACAGCTCTTACAAATAGAGGTTTCTGGAAATGTCTGACTTGTTGCCAACATAACATCACACTACGGGAGCATAAAGAGACAGTAACTCTGTTCAAATTGTAGATATAAGCTGAAATATGCGTTATCGGACAGGTAAAGTGGTGTAGTTAGTGCAATTGTTTGTAATTTTGTTCATCGGGACGAGGATTTTAAAGCTGACTGGACATACATTAATCAGCTTTTTACTGCATAAAAACTTATTTGCGAAAAAAACCACTAATAAATATAGAAGCTGTATCATCAGCGGAACTTGTAGAAGTAGGAGCCAGGTCTTTGATGTGCAGCAATACAATACTTGACTTGTGACGATATGCACCGGTACGCCGTACCGGTACCTCTGACGAGAAGAAAATCAGAGCTGGAGATTTTGAGATGTGGTGCGATAGAACTTATGCTGCAATTGAACGGATGTGAAACAAATATCTCCTATTCACACTTTTAAAATGCTCAGAAAAGCGTAAAAATAACTTTTAGGAAGTCTAAATTTACAAAACACCCCAGGAAGGTTACAGTACCAGAACCTCTTTTCTTATAAATCACGCACATCACTAACGTAGGATTCAACTTAAAACGATTTACTGCTAAATTCGAGTTTATACATATGAACGATTTTCAAACGAATTCCTTTCGTCTCTGACCCTTTAGGCTCGGATAAAACAGCACCCGCTAAGTGATGTGTAATTATATCCACATGCACGCTAGCTGCAATTTTCGCTTTTGTTACAGTACTATTCAGAAGTTTTAACGCGGTTAAGGCACTGACTGGTTTGTTGTGAATTAGACTTTGCATCTTCATAGTAGTCACATACAAAATAGGTATGCGAGTCTCTTACAGCTGCTTGATATGCAGGTTTATCCTCACAAATGTAAGTTGACAAAGATAAATTTTGAGCATCGCTTAAACTACATATTTACTGCGTGCTATTTAACCATATTTTATTAGTCCACGTTGGCTTTCATTTGAGACAACCTCCTTTGAACGTACGCAAGGACAAACGTACACCTGTAGCTATCGTTCTGTACGCTCATTTTGTTTGCAGTTTCCAATAGAGACTGAGATGGAGATGGTCACCAATCTAGCGACACCATCTCTTATTGTAGCTTTCATACTCTGAACGTTATTATTTTGTTTACAAAACGAGGCGTATAGCTATGTGAAATTGTCATGCAAGTAAATGTGCTTTCTATGAATCTTCCCTTTAAGCTGGAATGAATTATAATGTTGATTAAATTTTTTTGAAAGAAAAAGGGATCGGGTTTGCTCTTCTACATGTTTCTGTACGCATCTCGGAAAGAATTTTCTCTACTGACCGGGAAAGGATTCGCTGTGGGAACACGAGGCTGCGGTCTCGCCAGATGAAATCTGTACTGCTGCAGTCATTAGCGAGCAGTGCTTAGTAGAACGAGCTGGCCTAATTACATTAATCACAGCTTAATTCGAAAGCGCCGCGACCCTTCTGCTTGTGGTTTAGACACGTATGTGACTTCGTTACTCAGGGTACAGCACAAGCGCAATGTTTTGAGTTCACCAGGAAGGAAGATTGTGTTCTTGTTTTACACGAGGATTACTGAAGCGTGCTGTTCCCAAAGTGACAATGTTTGGTACCATTTAATGGTTTGCGCCAGTATGAATGTTTAGCGGGCCAGCATGTATGTCAGGGGCATAAGGCTTGCGGGCCCTAGTACTCTTCTGGAAACTCAGGTATCGTGGTACCTGGAAATACACCGGAGCAGACATTCCACCACTATTGAATAATTTCAGTCTTATATTCGAATGCCACCATAGAATACACACTATGTGTGTACCGACAAGTAGGCAGTTCCATTACCAACAGTCTACGTCTGTGTGTACAGCGTGCTGCCTGCGAAGGTGTCAAAAGGTGACAACTTGTATGCATCTCATGCTTGGCTGGTGCCATCAAAATTTTATATGGCGACTATAGCTTCACGTCGTTTCAGGATTCATCGAGCGCACGTCTTTTTATGCATTTTATATCATTCCATTACAGTAACTAAATTTAATACTAATTAGGTAAACCAAGCTTTCATCTAACAGTTTACTCTGCATACCATATGTACACCGACGATAAGATCATAAATATTGTCTATTGTCTCACTTTCGAGTAGCACTGATTGCAGCTGGAATTCGCTGTTGCGAGAACTGGACAAGAGGTTCAGGGTGGGAGATACCGCCATGTAAACACTGCTGCCACATGTTACACAGACCGGCCCGGATGCATGGATGCTAGCCTGCGCAGAATCCGCACTTTTGAGATAAGTTAGAACGTCGACTTCGCCACGGACCTTAGCGTCCAACATCACTATCTTCTCAGGTTCGGCTCTTGAAGAGTTTGCTTCCATTCCTCCATAAACATTCAGATGCTTCATTGAAATTGCATGCAGCAGAGTTCAAATTTTCATAAAGACGAAGGGTGGACACACTTGATATTAATCTGCACTGATAGGGGTCTGGATAATTTTTATCGAATGGCCCATCTGTAATAGCTGGAATCTTGCAACCATGTTAATTAAAACAGGTAAGATTATGTTGGGAAGAATACAATATGACAGGTAAATAAGTCCAAAACAAAAGTGATAGCACATGGTGAAGAAGAGAGAGCCATAACCCGAATTTACATGAGTGCTGAACTACATGTGCCAGTTGACTCATCTACTTATTTGGGAAGAAACATCAGTAGGGATGGACGGAGCAAAGTAGAAGTATGAAGTGGGATTGCTCAAGCAAAAATTGTCTTCCAACAAGAAGAGGAAGATCTTGACTTGAAATACCACCGAGCGAGGTGGCGCATTGGTTAGCACACTGGACTCGCATTCGGGAGGACGACGGTTCAATCCCGTCTCCGGCCATCCTGATTTAGGTTTTCCGTGATTTCCCTAAATCGCTTCAGGCAAATGCCGCCATGGTTCCTTTGAAAGGGCACGGCCGATTTCCTTCCCCATCCTTCCCTCACCCGAGCTTGCGCTCCGTCTCTAATGACCTCGTTGTCGACGGGACGTTAAACACTAATATCCTCCTCCTCCTTGAAATACCACTACTCTCAAAAACAGGAAAAGTTTTCTTAAAGCCTGTGTTAAATTGTGGCATGTCTCTGGAGACTGGCGAAGGGAAGAGAAGAACTAAATTATTACGGGATGCATGCTGAAATTAAAGTGGACGGGCATGGTTACAAACAAAGAGGGCCTTAAAAGCATGGATGAGAGGAGAATCCTGTTATTGTCAGAAGAAGAACGCAACTTACTGGCCATCGAATGAGACATGGAAACAGTAATAGTGGGGTTAGATAATGGAAAGCGGAAGACCAAGACTAAGGTGTATAAACGGAAATATGAAAGAGAAATGACTAGGAAATTAGAAAGCCTTGGAGATCTGATGGTAGTCAATACCCGGAATCATTATGGGAGGAGGATTCATTGTTAATGAACTACCTACAGGGGGATGGACAAAAATATGGAAAAACGAAAAAAACAAGGCATAACCATGACTAATACGGCATACGGTAGCCATTGGCATTCAAAATAGCTTCCAGTAGTCTTACAATGGATAAATACAGGTCCTGTATGGTTTCTAAGGAAATCTTATACTATTCTTGCTGCAGAATTTTAGCAAGTTCTGATCACGATGCTGGAGGTGGATAGAGATCAAGTAACCTTCTCTAAACCACAAAGGGTCAGTAAAATCGAGATCTGGTGACTGTGGCGGCCGGGGGAGATGCGACCACAAAACTAGTCCTGGGCGTTGCGAGCTCTGTGAAGAAGGGCCCTGTCCTATTGAAATACAGCATCATCACGAGGGAACAAACAATGCACCATCGGATGGACCAGATCAGCACAAACGGTCACATAATCCTTGGCAGTAATGCGACCTTACAGAATAGCCATGGGGCCTAGGGAATGCCACGATAGGCACCCAAGATCATTACCGAACCGCTGCCACGTTTCACTCTTGGGACGTAAACTGGGACAGAAGTTGGAAAAGCTGGAAACAGTTTGAAATGGGACTCATCTCATCAATTCGCTTACTTCCATTGCTTCATTTTGCATGTTTTTTGGCTTCGGTACCACGTTTTCCCATTACAGGCATCTCCTTCTCTGAAAAATAGTTTTGGAATTGCAGCTCACCATGCAATTCCCTGCTTCGTGTTGTTTTTCTGACGACAGATTTCTCAGGTGCGGCATTCAGTTCCGCAGCGGTGACCTTTTCAGTTGTCTTCCTCTCAGTTTTCGCCACGATCCTCTTCCATAACCATCTGTCACAATAGCTTAAAGCGCACTGTCGTCCGCGTTGTGACTTAGCGTATCATGTTTTTTCGGCTTCCGGGGATAGGATAAAAATCTTCGATAAGGTGCTCATCAGACACCGAACGCACCGGCTGCCTTGGTTACGAAAGCAACTACCATACAACCACACCGACTGTTTGCCCACTCACAACTAACACCGACCACTGTTCTGACCACAGTTGACAGTTGAACGTATTGAGAACACTGCACAGGTGCCGTTCGTGGTCAACGACTACAGTGCAACCTGTAGCGTCTGCTAGCCGCAACATTTTTCAAGCGTGTATTTTTCGCGGTGGTTCCAGATTTTTGTCCGTCCCCAGTAAAGCTGCTGACTGCGATTTTCAAATCAGTAAGAACGCATCTTTAGCTTTTTCTTCTTTGCAGTGACAGTTCGCTAAGATAGCAAGTAATATCCCATATAAACCAAGTGAATAAAACAGCCAGTATTCACGTTGGCTTTATAATTGCTTCACTGGCATTCCGCATCCCCGGAAGACGATGGCACGATGCTAAATAAACATTACATATTATTGGGTTGCTGCATAAGCTCGTAGCGTTTTCCCATAAGTTTAATAAACATAACATATATACATAACCAAGACATTATTCATCAAAAATATTCTCGCCTTCATTATTTACAACTGTCTGCCAGCACTGCGGTAACTTTTCGATTCCGCGACTATATCTCATGATTTTGAGGTGAAGAATTCGTCGAGCCATGTTCGGAGTTCGTTATTATCCGGAAAGAAGTTCCTTGAAGGCTATCTGATAGAGAGCGGAAAAGGTGAGAATCTGAGGGCACAAGATAGGGTGAATAAGCTGGATGTGGGATGGCTACCCAGCCCAACTACTGTATAGTGTTTTTTATGTCCAGCAGAATGCAGGCGGGCGTGATCGTGGTCTTCCTGGTCGTTCTTTATGCATTCAGTCTGCAAGACGTCTCAGTTGACATATGTCAGTAGTGACGGCTGCACCTCGGGCAAAGAATTCGTAGTACACCACACTGTCGCTAACATTATCTATTGTCGATGCTTGCAGGTCGTTGTGCCGGCAGCTGCTGCTTTGTTTGGGGTCAGCCATTCCTTAATTTTTCTTATGTTAGCATAAATAGGCCATTTCTCATCACTAGTAACGATAGAGGGTAGGAATGGTGCTGATGTTCAAGAGCCAATTGATGACGAGCAAAGCAGAGACGCACAAATTTTAGTGATTTGGTTTAGAGACTTGCAGTACCCATACACCCGATTTTTGAACCTTCGCAATTGCATCCAAATGTTGCACTATAGTGGAATGATAATAGTCCATTTGCCAGTATTCGAGTACATTGACATGGGTCATCATTTCCTGTATCCATTGTCTCACTTCAATGTGGGGTCAGCCTTGTTATGGTGGATTTGGCGATGTTAGTGTCAGAGGGTACCCAGGACGGAATTAGTGTATCCCAGCTGTCTGTGTCGAGTGTAAGCCATGAAACAGCACAACGTTTCCAAATGTCTGCGAGTCCTGTAACTGAGAGGGGACGTGGGGACCAGCTCGGTATTCACCTAGTGGGATGTGGAAAACCGCCTAAAAACCACATCCACGCTGGCGGGCCCTCGTTGTTAATCCGTCGGCGCGCCTGCCCGAGTCCAGGAAGTAGCGAATTAGCGCCCTCGGCTAACCTCTTTGGTTACATTGACATGGACCGTTGTGGATTAATGCGTTTAAACGATGTTCATCAAACCCCGAATGTCTTCCTGAACGTGGAGAGTCACAAATGTCAGAATAAAAAAATAAAAGACGTTAATATACCAGAATGCTGCTAAATTGTTAATTTATAGACATTTTACACTAGCAATAGGCCTATTTCGGCATTATCACAATCTTCAAGCAAATACGCTTTGTTAAAAGTTGTAGCAGTATAACTACTAACACTCCTCCTTAAAAAGAGAAAACCATTTTCTTCCCGTGTTCTGGTCCCATATACGGTGCAAATGCTTCTGGCTGCCTCCACTGATGTCACGCCACTTTTGAACTGAAACAGAAGAATATGTAGGAAATATTTATTCACTTGGCTCTCCATTTCCTGGTGTCCACAGCTGCGCTTACTGTCGCCAGATCACATAATGACCAGATGTAAAGTCAAATAGTTACAGTGAAATGAGATTTTCGCTCTGCAGCGGAGTGTGCGCTGATATGAAACTTCCTTGCAGATTAAAACTGTGTGCCGGAATGAGACTCGAACTCGGGACCTTTGCCTTTCACGGGCAAGTGCTCTACCATCCTAGCTACCCAAGCACGACTCAAGCCCCGTTCTCACAGCTTTACTTCTGCCAGGGGATGAGGTATTGGTAGAAGTAAAGCTGTGAGGGCGGGGCTTGAGTCGTGCATGGGTAGGTCAGATGGTAGACCACTTGCTCGCGAAAGGCAAAGGTCCCGAGTTCGAGTCTCGGTCCGGCACACAGTTTTAATCTGTCAGGAAGTTTCAGCTACAGTGAAATATAAACTAAAAACGACAATCGATAAATAAACCAACTGCGACCCAGAATACCAACATGCAAAGCAAAAAGCGCTATGAACGTATGAACCAACGTAATATTAAAAATTTTTGCGTGTGGAAAAAGGGACTGGAATTAAAATTTTGTAGTGATCTTCACATATCTTAAACAGATTCGTGGCTGGAACCGTACTTTCGTTCCGTTATAATATTCATAATTCATGAAGTTGAAAGATATATAGTCTTCCTCACCGAATTCCAGCTCCGTAATGATGTTTGCACTAGTCGAATTGCATAGCAGATTGCTTTTGTTTTAATCGTTACGAGGACAGGCACTTGGGCCGCCCGAGAACCACGCCCACCTCCGCGGCAGGTTATAGATGCTGTAGAGCCCGTGTCGTAGGTTAACAGCAGACGGTCAGCCCGTTGCGCTGCAGGGCCGGTGACCCTGCCTCGCTGTTGGCTGACGTCACGCAACACAGCTCGGGTTGCACTTGTGATGTCACGGCGAAGCCCGCCAGCTGCCGCCGGCGACGGTTAAGTCGTCTGCTCGACGTATGCAGAGTTAAGGCGAAGCTGCAAAAACAGCTGTGTTACTGCCAGACGCACTATAAACTGCTCCTACAGTGTTCTCTACGAAGATCGACATATTCGTTTTGTAGCGGTTCCGTATAGTATAGTGGCACAAGCAAGAACTGCAGTGTTTTTGGGGAGATAGAAAAAAAGAATCTACAACAGTACATCAAGAAAACAAGGTATTTATGGTGCATTCAGATGGAAAAAAATTGTAAAAGTTGGTAAAAAGTGTGAACAGTTTGAAACATGGGAGCAGTGCTGTCGAACATAGGGCTCAGATTAATGTACATTTGACATATAATAATGTCCTCCCCTGTATTGAGCAATCTGTGTGTTTGACTGTCATGTGGAGGACACCACTTCAGTTCCCGAAGAATTTAACTTGGCGGGAGGCCTGGAGTGGGGATGCAGTCAATCTCGTAAGATCATTTGAGGAACTATTTGAGGGAACAGTAGCTGTTCAGAGATCGCACAGGTGACAACGGCTGGGCGAGCGGTTTGGTGACTCCACGCCGCATCCGGAAGTCCCTGTTGGCGGTACGAGGCAACACTTTGTAGTGTAAGGAACCACTGAACAATAATCTTTTTAGTATTACAACAGGTTTCCGAAAGTAAACCGTACAATTATAGTGCCAAAATATACAGTATATACATTCTAGATCCACAGGATTACGCCTATATCGTTACTGACATTGTAACACTGTCACGGCGACAGGTGAATGAATGTTCAAAATATCGCCTGCCACAATATGTACATACGGATGCACAGTGATGCTACGCGTGATTTACAGATGAAAGTCTAGTGCGTCCGTCTCTACTTCTCGTGTTATAGGCTACTTCCTTATTTTGCGTCTCGTGGACGTTGCCCCAATTGGTTTCTTCTCGATCAGTCACGAGCTCTAAGGCTTGTGCAATAAATAGTACATAATAAAGTGGCAAGTGGGTAGGTAGGTCTAAATCCTCAGCACGGTGAGAACCATGAAATGTTAAGATGACAGTTAGTTTTGTCTTATTCGTCCAGTTGCAAAATTAGGAAAACGATTTATAGACGCAGTCTATCGTTAATGTTCATAACAAGACTCCCGGTCATTAATCATTATTTCCGGAGCACCGAAAAAGTCACAAAAAACTTTACACGATCTTAAAATCATCATGTGATCACACAAATGTGTTTTCCGAAATGTCTTTAACAGTGAATTCCGTCTTCACGCGGAGTTGCACTTCATATACCAGTTCACTTGCTGCCACCTCGAGAACCGTCGTAGACTGCCCGTGAGCCGTCTTACCCGCCCTTACAGCTTGCACTTGTGATTGGTCCATCCTCTCCATCAGTAAGCTCTGACAGCAACTAAAATTTGTAATCAGCATTCCCTGATGAATTGGGTGATACTGAAATGATTTAACAAGTTCTCAGTGCAAGTATCGTCATCAGCACGGTTAGAGCTAAACAGTAAATATGATAGCTTCTTGGCACCCAGCGTTGCAAGTGAATTCTCTCTCTCTCTCTCTCTCTCTCTCTCTCTCTCTCTCTCTCTCTCTCTCTCTCTGTTCCAGTTCGATGCCGCTCTTGCTTGCCAGGCAGTTCTCAGGCTACGTGACCATCTGGCACGTGGTTCGACGAGTTGACTTGTGATCCTATCTACTCGCTAGCCTCTTGTAACAATTTTCCTAGACTGTGAATTTAAAACATATCAACAAAAATGTAATAAACATGGGCAGGAATGTGGCATAGACGCCGCAACATGACTGGGAACGTCATTTTTAAGCAATTTCAACCATAAATATTCAGAAAACCTAACTCAAAGAACTAGTACTGACATCACGAAAGAAATATCGAACTTAAAAAAAGGTAGTAAAGGTGAACGTCGTAATTACAGGTAAACTCGACACCAACAGCGTAATCAGTCGGAAATAATGTGGTGAATGACACACAATCTTAAAGTTAAGGATATAGTCACATCGAAACTGAACCGAAAAATAGGTATTTTTATTAAAAAAAAAGATTGCAAATGGAGATGGAGAACAAGACATCTTTCAATAAAACTGACAGCAATGCGGGTTAGATGCAGACAGGTTACACATCGGATGCGGATTACTGCTGCTACACGTGTTCTTTGTGCTACGTACCCCGCGAGCGTCTAAGAAAAAAAATGGCGACACTTGGAGGTAATGAACTCTCGGAGTATCAGGTAGCGTTCGCGATGGCCCTGGAATTGCTTCATCAAATTTTAAAACGCGCCAACTCAGGGCACAACATGACGTTCACGACAGAGCGGCTGCTACTACGCTACACAAGCCGTCGTTGTCGTTATATAAATGTTAATTTGGCAATGTCTAGACACACGACACTAGCAGCCCGAAGTCTTTGTTGTCCTCCTGACTCATAACTAGGGAGCCCAACAATCATGGTAAGTTCGGCGGATAATAATGTTTCTACGACCAGAACTGATAGACTTTGATATCAAAAATAAGTGCTGATGTAAAAAACTACTCATTACGTTCTTAAGAGGCATTCAAGGAACTGACTGGCAAATTTTCCGATGATGGCGTTCACGTAGCGGTTGTCGAATGTTTCCGTGACCAAGGAGTGAATTTGTGTCGTCCAGGAATTGAACGATTGTTAAGACGTTCCGATCATAGTTTGTAGAGACTTGGTGACTATTTTGAAAAGTACTGTAACGTACCCCTTTGAAGTATAATGCAGCATTCAATAAAAGTTTGCCAGCCGCTGTGGCCGTGCGGTTCTAGGCGCTTCAGTCTGGAACCGCGTGACCGCTACCGTCGCAGGTTTGAATCCTGCCTCGGGCATGGATGTGTGTGATGTCCTTAGGTAAGTTAGGTTTAAGTAGTTCTAAGTTCTAGGGGACTGATGACCTCAGAAGTTGAGTTCCATAGTGCACAGAGCCATTTGAACCATTTTGAATGAAAGTTTCTTGAACTACCATAATAATGCTTAACTTACTTTTCGAAGTCTCTTCGTATGTATCGCCGGGTTTATATGTTTGTATCTGAACGGAAACCTTACAGTTAATATTTTCTAGGAATTATCGATCGAACCATTCTGTCTTTAGCTCAAGGTAATCGAAAATAAGCATTTACGGCTTCGTTCCGCTCCATCTCTAACGAATTTTAACTGGTGTTAAAGATCACTCGGTGGAGTAATGACAGGATTTAAGGCTGATAGGCACAGATGAAGAGGAAAGTGTGTAATTGTAACAGAAGAATGAAATTTTCGCATGTCGGGAAAAAAAACCGCTCCTAGAATCTGCATCACGACCGTTTGATGCGTGAAAGATATTTGGAAAAGAGACTCCGTTTAGTAACAAGTAATAAAGCGACAAGAGTATTGTTTTCAATGCATCTTAGATTGATGATCGCTTATTCCCCTTTGAAAGGAGCCGGCCGGAGTGGCAGAGCGGTTCTAGGCGCTACAGTCTACGGTCGCAGGTTCGAATCCTGCCTCGGGCATGGATGTGTGTGATGTCCTTAGGTTAGTTAGGTTTAAGTAGTTCTAAGTTCTAAGGGACTGATGACCACAGCAGTTAAGTCCCAAGTGCTCAGAGCCATTTGAATCTTTGAAAGGAAAATCCTTGTGCCTCTGGTGATGAGTCGCGCTGTGATGTGTGCTTTGATTTTGGCACGTTTATGTTATAGGGAGTAAACAGAAGCACGTGGGCAGCGGTAATGGCACGTGGCAGCCGCACGTGGGGGCCGGCCGCTGCCTGCCCGTCTCCACGTGTCGCCGCTTTTAGAACGCTGGCACCTGTCGCTCTCCAGACAACAGTCCGTTGTCGCCCGCTCTGTCTGCGCTCCACACGTGCACGACCCCGCGCGTGCCATCCTAAATCCAGTCCACGACTTCTAGCTCTCTCCATTCCTTCCTTATTGTCGTTTCGCGGATATTTAGGCGATGTATCGGAACTATCACACTGCAAGCCGCTGAATGTTACGCCACACGGTACTCATGGTGAAGTAATAAGCCTGCGTGGAATACGTAGGGCTAAACATGCAATCACATTTTGAACTGAGCAGTGTTCGTAACTCTGGAGGAAGTACATATTCGTGTTCAACTTCCATTATGATGAGAAATCTAACAATCGTTTATTATTATGTAAAACTCAAAATTTACCTACGTTTTATGGAAATGGTTGCTCGTAAAGAATGTCTTATAAATTAATTAAATAATTTTTACTGCTTCAGCCACTTTTTATTAATATTTATTAGTGCAACGCCTTTCGCCAGCGTACTGCCATCATCAGGTGCATTACAGGTATTAACCTGAAGTGTGATGAGGATTATTTTCTGACTGTGCGAGTGAAGTTATGTACCGAAATTCAACTCTGTACAGTAAGATTCATTTACTGTGGTGTATACGTCACGTTAGTTGTATGCTTCAATCATTTTATTCGTCTTTTACTTACCTTTTTCGCTGGAATTTGTCTCACACACAGAGCAATGTACTAAAACATTCAGCACTTTCACATTCAATAGTTCACATTACAATAAGTTTATCTTATCGATTAAGAGCCTTTTTAATATAAACATGTGAATGTGAATGCAAAGTCGCGATGATGTGTATATCAGTGTATTCTGAGTGCCAGTCAACTTACAGTTAAATTGTAGGTAAATACATTTATAAAATGCATCAAATACACAATACTCTTAAGTAAACGCAGTTTTCTGTTACAGGATTAAAGTTTGGTACATAGCCTCACTAGCACATCCAGCAAGTAATGCACCCGATGATGGCAGCATACTGCCAAACGCTTAGTGTCATATATATATATGTCACAAAATTATAGATGTTGCTCAGATGACTACTTAAATAGCTGTATCATAATTATACATAGTAACTGTGCGGGAATCGTTTTACCTAGGCTCCACAGCTGTTTTAATGCTTGCAGTTCCTTGTAATGAGACTCAAAACATGCAAATATTTTCTTTTTTTAATTTGCACCTGTTTTAAGCTCGCCGTGATACTCGCGTTGTTCGGTATTACTAAGCAATAAGGGGAGGGACACTTAACATTACCGGCCCATTGAAGGGTTGGCAGAACACACTGTTGTCTCCTCTGCCTAGACCTGGCTGGTGGTCCATCCCGTCCTCACCCTACCTGATCTGTTATTCTTCTCTCCCCCCCCCCCCCCCCCCCTCCTCCTCTCCTCTTCCGTGGTCTGTTAGACTTGTTCATCGTTTGTTCTTCTGTGCGTCTCTTGTCCTGTTCGTGTTGCTAGTCTTTTCAAGTCAGTCTCGGAGTAGAGTACCTCTGGTAAGTGGCGGGAGGTGGGTGATATATAGTATGTCTCCTCATTGCATTTTACTGTCAGGGGCTTCCGGCTGCTCGCTATATGGGGCACCTTGCTTGCCTTTCTCCCCCTGTCTCCCTTTTTTGCTTCTGTCTCTTACCTCAGCTTTGCTGACATTGGTAGACCTTGGGGTTTTCTTCCCCTGGGTTTTGCGCGCTAGGCTCTCTCTGATCCACAGTCATACAGGGTGTTTCAAAAATGACCGGTATATTTGAAACGGCAATAAAAACTAGACGAGCAGCGATAGAAATACACCGTTTGTTGCAATATGCTTGGGACAACAGTACATTTTCAGGCGGACAAACTTTCGAAATTACAGTAGTTACAATTTTCAACAACAGATGGCGCTGCAAGTGATGTGAAAGATATAGAAGACAACGCAGTCTGTGGGTGCGCCATTCTGTACGTCGTCTTTCTGCTGTAAGCGTGTGCTGTTCACAACGTGCAAGTGTGCTGTGGACAACATGGTTTATTCCTTAGAACAGAGGATTTTTCTGGTGTTGGAATTCCACCACCTAGAACACAGTGCTGTTGCAACAAGACGAAGTTTTCAACGGAGGTTTAATGTAACCAAAGGACCGAAAAGCGATACAATAAAGGATCTGTTTGAAAAATTTCAACGGACTGGGAACGTGACGGATGAACGTGCTGGAAAGGTAGGGCGACCGCGTATGGCAACCACAGAGGGCAACGCGCAGCTAGTGCAGCAGGTGATCCAACAGCGGCCTCGGGTTTCCGTTCGCCGTATTGCAGCTGCGGTCCAAATGACGCCAACGTCCACGTATCGTCTCATGCGCCAGAGTTTACACCTCTATCCATACAAAATTCAAACGCGGCAAACCCTCAGCGCCGCTACCATTGCTGCACGAGAGACATTCGCTAACGATATAGTGCACAGGATTGATGACGGCGATATGCATGAGGGCATCATTTGGTTTACTGACGAAGCTTATTTTTACCTGGACGGATTCGTCAATAAACAGAACTGGCGCATATGGGGAACCGAAAAGCCCCATGTTGCAGTCCCATCGTCCCTGCATCCTCAAAAAGTACTGGTTTGGGCCGCCATTTCTTCAAAAGGAATCATTCAGATCCGAAACGATTACTGCATCACGCTATCTGGACATTCTTCATGAATTTGTGGCGGTACAAACTGCCTTAGACGACACTGCGAACACCTCGTGGTTTATGCAAGATGGTGCTCGGCCACATTGCACGGCCGACGTCTTTAATTTCCTGAATGAATATTTCGATGATCGTGCTTTGAGCTATCCGAAACATACAGGAGGCGGCGTGGATTGGACCTCCCTATTTGCCAGACATGAACCCCTGTGACTTCTTTCTTTGGGGACACTTGAAAGACCAGGTGTACCGCCAGAATCCAGAAACAATTGAACAGCTGAAGCAGTACATCTCATCTGCATGTGAAGCCATTCCGCCAGACACGTTGTCAAAGGTTTCGGGTCATTTCATTCAGAGACTACGCCATATTATTGCTACGCATGGTGGATATGTGGAAAATATCGTACTATAGATTTTCCCAGACCACAGCGCCATCTGTTGTTGACAATTGTAACTAATGTAATTTCGAAAGTTTGTCTGCCTGAAAATGTACTGTTGTCCCAAGCATATTGCAACAAACGGTGTATTTCAATCGCTGCTCGTTTAGTTCGTATTGCCGTTTCAAATATACCGGTTATTTTTGAAACACCCTGTATGACCTAGTAGTTTGATCGCTTTAACCGTCCAACCAACCAACCAACCAACTAAATCATAAGGGTATTTGAGTGATTTGTGTCCAAGCTTTTTATGTTCTTCAGAAAATGTAATACGAACTGTATTAAATTCACGAAGAATAGTTCCACAGTCAATTGAATTTTTCCTTTAAGATAGTGGTACTTAAGTTTTCCCGACTAGTTCGTCATTGTTCCAACAGTAAATCCATTTCCTCCATGTCCAACTTCACAGAGCATTCAAAACTGATGCCTCACTAAGTATTTAAGCGGATAACATGGTGTTCACATTCGAGGAAATATGAGGAATCTCTGTAGAGTTGCAGAAATGTTGAGCAGACATTCGTAAATAAAAAAATTATTACAAATCTAATTAAATTATAACCAACTGTTCCGCACATGACGACGACGACAACAACAAATAGCTTTCTTCTGTACCTTTGATTCCTTGACATGGCAGTTCATAAATAGTGCTCAGACAAAAAAAATGTAATTGTTGCCAGTAGAAAACGCTATCTCGGAAACAGATTTCACTAGTCTCTGACTGGGATGTTTATTGGCAATTTATATGTTGAACGGTCCGAAAAGTGTTTCCACGCGCAAAAAAATAGCTACCTACAGAAGTCATTGCTGCAGTATATTTCATAAGAAATTGAGTAGCATGGAGGGAAGTCCACACACACACACACACACACACACACACACACACACACGTGAGTAATGTAGTTGGCTGTGCTCCGGAGCTAGTATAGTGGCTGCTCCTGGCGGGATTTGAATAACGACCTCGCCGCTCAGGATTTGTGGCTCAATGTTTCCCAGGTTGATTCCATATTTCATAGGCTAGGACTGAGGGGCTCTACACACCTTTTGGATATGGCCACGAAAAATCACGTAAAATGCTCTGACTATGAAATGCTTCGCATTCAATTAAAAGTGGGCACTGAATATGGGCTGAAAGGATGCTTGCTGGTTAGGTGCAAGGCTTTAAATAAATTTAGCTACAGTCCGATTATAATTACTTGATTAGTTGATGTGTGTTACTTCCCACCACAGTGCTGCCACGTCGGCTGCCGGCTACCGCACGATTATAGGCGATACACAAAAACGGCAAAGAGCAAATAAAAAAGTCAATACAATGATGAAAATGACGTGTCAAACAATTAGAAATAAAAGTTACTTTTAATCAATTAATTGAAAAAAATAATAATCGCACTATTTGATTAGATTTAGAAATAAAAAATTCACTGTATTTGATAAGATTAGAACCCACGACCTTCTACACGTTAGGTTTATGCGGTAACTGTTGCGCTACGTCACTGAGTGAAGTAGTTGTATTTATGACTGTGGTGTCCCATCACAACGATGAATTGCACCCTTCTAAAATTCAGCTTTTGTCGAGCGAAGCTGATCTAATGCAAGCGGATCTCCATGTTTATGACAACTGTATATGCGACGCTAGATTCCGTCTTATACAGAAGTATGCAATAGTGTTTGGTCAGTGCTGTGTATGAAATTTGTGTATTCTATTAGCATCGTGATGTGTGGTGTTATTTTTCGTGTGGTTATGATATGTGATGAAATACGAAATAAAAGTGCCAGACCGATGACTCAACATCCAAACACTTCCAGAAAGGATGCAAGGGAAGGCCTTGAAAGGGACCTGACCAATTGTCGTGGTGGTTTGACAACAGCGAACGGTTAGGGCGTGACTTTGGGCGCTCTGATTGGGGGAAATCAACTCCAGCGCGTGACATTTCAGCTGTCAAGTAATTTTAATCGGACTACCAGATAATATGGCCGGAGAATCAGAACGGCTTCAGTAATCATTTATATGAAATGTCGAATGGAAATGATTACGGGCGAGAACATAAGAAAAAGAAAGTATTTAGAACTCCCATAACGGTTTAATTCACGAAATATTCAGAATGTTTTTAGCACCTAGTTGGGCATAGCTGTCAAATACCCAGTCCCACATTGGGTGTAATTTGTGCAGCTACTCTTTTAACAAAATGTGAGTCTTCAGCATTAATGTGCTCTGCTGGTCTGACGAAACATACACTCACAGCCAAAACATTGTGGCCAGTAGCACAACAGCATGTTGCTCCACCTTTGGATCGCAGTACATGGATAAGAAAAGTCCTTGGTGGGTTTCCAGAGGTACGAAGCATTAAGTGTACTACGTACACATCGCACACTATCCGTAGATTGCGGGCCGGTGGTTTGTGGGCGCGGAGTGTCCTGTGATAACGCCCTAGATTTGTTCCTCCGGATTCAGATGAGGCGAAATTGATGCCCAAGACACTAACACGAGCTCACTATCATGCTCCTCATTATAGCTTTATGCCATGGATAGTTTCTCTGCTAGAAGAAGTCATCGGGGAAGACAAACGTGAAAGGGTAGAGGTCGTCCTTAATAATGATTGTGCAGTCCACAGCGGTCATTGCACATACGATGACTGCAAGTCCTATGAAAGTCCAGGCAAATAACCCCCATTGCATTACAATGCTCATACCAGCCTTCGACCGTGGAGCTGAGAATGTTTCTAGCAGCTGTTCGTCTCGATGACGGCTTGTCTAGACGCGACAGGCGATCAGGTGTAACAACGTAATTCATCCGACCAACGCAACCATGTGAGCTGGACGGTGTTTTCCGAAATACCAGCATTATACTCTGTTGTCCAGCCTGCCGCACGTCGCCGTATGGAAACCTGCCATCTGTCCTGCTTTACAGAGCGGTATGTCTTCAATCTCCTCGTACTGTGACGAGGCTTCGACGTCCAATACCTTGTGTGCTCCTGGTTTTACTGTCCATAAACCACTTTCCGCGGACGCTCATGATAGGAGACATGAACAGTCGACCAGCGTCGACTTTTACTAGATACTCACTGAGCGAGGTGGAGCGGTGATTAGCACACTAGGCTCTCATTCAGGACGACGTGTCCGGCCATCCAGATTCAGGTCGACTTTCTTCTCCATCCTTGACATAATCAGAGCTTGTGCTCCATCTCAAGTGACCTCTATGTCGATTGGACTTTAAACCCTAGTCTTCCTTCCATTTCCGACATGCTCATTTCCCCTTTGTCGAAGTGCCTAAACGTCAGTGGTTTTCCATTTGCGTCCTTTATCGTCACTATGAAGATTACCCATTCGATCTGCTCCAGTTACCTACTTTCGTTACAGCGTCACTTGACCGCAACGCCTCCAGGTGGCATTCAGTCTTGCGGTGGGCAGTGGTCATAATGTTTTGGTTAATAATTGTAAGTTTCAAACAGTTTTGGAATTAACATCGGTTAAATTATCGTTTAATCACGTTACGTTTTCACCTAAAACTTTTATTAAAAAAAGCTATTCGGTTCATGAATAAAATTTTACGCGTGATTTTAGCTTGGTTGGCGCGGGAGGGGGGGGGGGGGGGGGGGTTGGGGGTTGTAAGGGACTAAGGGACCAAACGACGACGTCACCAGTCCTTTCGATCCAAGAGTGATCCAACCGGAAGTAGAGACGTCCAATGCTTTTTCTGAGCTTGTCGGGAGTTTCATAACAGTAAAAGAGAGAAGGCTAAAAAAGTAATGGACATCTTCCGTACCGTCAATAATAAAAGCAAGATGTAGGGAATAGGGAAGTTAGAAAGTCGGCGTCCCTGGGGCTCTGCATGCTAGATGAAACGTCCCACTCACAGCTGTCCCACTTCTGATCCATTACAGTCAAGAGCGCCCACTATCCGTGATGTTGGGTATTTCAGAAGGTAATACAGAAAGCAGACGGCACTTAACGAGAGTCGAGGGGCATAAAAGAGAAGCAGTGGCTGAAAAGCGAGCGAGACTGGGTTGTACCCCATCCACGATGTTATTCAATATGTGCATTGAACAAGCAGTAAAGGAAACCAAAGGAAAATTTATAGTTGGGATTTAAGTCCAGGGGACTGTAGTCGAACTAAACCAAGTGATGCTGAGGGAATTAAATTTGGAAACAATTAAAGTAGGAGATGAGTTTCGCTATTTGGGCAGCAAAAAACTGATCATAGTAAAAGTAAAGAGGATATAAAATGTAGATTGGCAATGGCAAGAAAAGCGTTTCTGTAGAAGAGAGATTTATTAACATCGAGTATAGATTTAAATGTCAGGAAGTCTTTTCTGAAAGTATTTGTAAAGAGTGTAGCCATGTATGGAAGTGAAACATGGACAACAAACAGTTTAGACAAGAAGAGAACCAAAGCTTTTGAAATGTGGAGCTACAGAAGAGTGCTGAAGATTCGATGGATAAATCACATAAGTAATGAGGAGGTACTGAATTGAATTTGGAGACAAGAAACGTGACAGGAAGAAGGGGCCTGTTGATAGAACACATATTCTCACACAACAAGGCATTACCAGTCTAGTGATGGAGGGAAAAGTGAGGTAAAAATCGTAGACAGAGACCAAGAGATGAATACTATAACCAGATTCAAAAGAATTTTCGGAAAAGAAGATGGTTCAAATGGCTCTCAGCACAATGGGACTTAAAATCTTAGGTCATCAGGCCCCTCGACTTAGAACGTCTTAAACCTAACTAACCTAAGGACGTCACACACATCCATGCCCGAGGATTCGAACCTTCGACCGTAGCAGCAACGCGGTTCCGGACTGAAGCGCCTAAAAAACTCGGAAAAGAAGAGAATAAGAGGTTTGCACAGGGTAGAGTAGCATGGAGAGCTTTATCAGTCCAGTCTTCTGCCTGAAGACCACCACCACCACAACAACAACAACAACAACAACAGCAATAGTATTATGGTAAATCCTTTTAGAAAAACGCCTGTGAATGCGATTCCTAACATTGCTGCTTGTTACGTTCGCTCGAGGTTGCTCAGGAATGGTTTGCAATAGCTGCCAGTGTCGCGAGTCGTATAATAACCAATAACGGTACCACTTTACGTCACGGTCTTGCCACAAGCTGAGGCTAGACTCGTATTTTGGAGGTAAGAGAAATCCCAGGACCAGATGAGAGATGAAGTCCATACGTTTCTCGTGTTGTATCGATGCTTGCAGAGTCAATTTGCGGTTACCAGATATATAGTTAAATATAACTGTACAAAGACTCTTGTTTTTGGTCTCTCACGAGAGAAAAAATACTTGCTCCCATTCTGCTCCCTCCCGCGGAGGAGTCCGTAGCGTCCATGAATAATTTAGACGGCGCTGTGTTCCGACGCGCGTTATTTATACCGGACACGGCCGCGGGGCACGCCGGGAAATAAATGCTGACAACATCTGTCTGGAGGAAGGAGCCGGCGGAATTCCAGAGACGCGGCCTGGAACGGGTCCAGCGCCGGGACGACGACAGGGATCACCGCCCGTCTCCAGCCAAGTCCAGAAGCGCCGCAAACAGCGATACAAATTTCATCACGAAATGTGTGACTCAGGACAAGTACTGCGGGAATCACTACTATTCTATTATTTATAATCAAGAACGTGACCCAAGAGTACAGAAATCTCAAACTACAAAGCATCCACGTAACACGACTTCTTTTATCATAGTTTCTCAATGTATATAAACTGATCACTTTCGGTGCTTCATTCTTTGTCGGCTTCTCTATGCCTCTGGCTCTTAAGGAATAAATACGACGAGAAGTCCGTGTAAATAATGAGAAGAAACAACGTACCTCGCAAAGCTGTTGCCGCACAGAATTTACATTAGGCGTATCAACTGGGACTGAAAAAAATGCAAGTCTTGGCTAACATCTGACTTTTACGCTGGGGCTCCGCGTTAACGTTTTAGACGTGCTAGTACATGCAGATATTTACGGCTCGTTCTAATATAATTATTGCGGTTGTGTATCTTTCTGTTTGTGTTACAGAATATTTCTGTTCGTTAAACAGCTTTCCCCTTCTGCGTATGTGTTAATACATTTGCTGGATTCTAGATACCGAAAATCACATCTGCTTTACTATAACGTAAGTGATTCTGCTTGTGCAAGCTATTTTATCCTCGTTCTAGGCAGTTAACATTACTATTGTCTTTCTTTTGTTTCTCTGCAAGAAAAATTATTTGTCAAGCTGTATGTTCAGCACTTTCTGCAGTCGTAAATCTTTGTAAGTTGGCACTAGGAGGACTACGATATTTGCGAACTTTTACACATTACTATTTCACTGTAATTTAGAACGTCTCTTTCACTTCTTTCATTACCTCTTCAGCACTCGCGCTAAACAAATCATCTGATAAAGTTCATAATGGTCTTAAAACTATTTTGCATAAAAATTTGTCTGTTAACTAGTGTCAAATTCAGAAAAATCTGCCGGCCGGAGTGGCCGAGCGGTTCTAGGCGCAACAATCTGGAACCGCACGACCGCTACGTTCGCAGGTTCGAATCCTGCCTCGGGCATGGACATGTGTGATGTCCTTAGGTTACTTAGGTTTAAGTAGTTCTAACTTCTAGGGGACTGAGACCTCAGAAGTTAAGTCCCATAGTGCTCAGAGCCACAATTTTTTTTGAGGTAGTCATAGACGTCAGGGGCTATACCAGATTGTCCTGAACCTGGCAAGGTTCACACTTTTCTTCCTTGAGTAATCAGATTGTCTAGATTACGCTATGAAGAAATCACGAAGATAGCGAATGCGAAGGTGCCAGCCTCTGCGTCCAGAGATAACATTTTCGCTTGCAGTTCAGCGTCGCCTGCGGCGCCTCCACTCGCGTGGAGCGATAAATTGCGTGAAGTCTTCCCCTGTGATCTGTCTTTGTCAAGCGCTCGGTTCCACGGAGAGCCGGTGTTCCTGTTGAAGTTGCCGTCAAAAAGCCTTATTTACTCGGCCTTCCTAATCACAGAGTCACAATGCCTAGTACAAAGTGTTTGAAGCCTCGTCTATTCAAACATAATCTTGTGTATGTTTATTGGACTATTAGTGGACACCACTGGTTTTTAAAGATAGTCGAGGTGACGCTGATGTTAGGTACGACACGAAGCAGTAGTCCGTATAGAGTGACCCATTAAATTGCTGACACATTCGCATCCCTCAGAGAGTTCCAGGCTGAGATTATCTTTTACAGGTCACAAAGTTTAATTTTTGTAGGTGGCCGGAAGACATCTGATTCCTTACCTGTTTAAGCGCTGCACGAAGGCATTATCTGAACTGGATGGAAATCGGTAGGTGCGATGTATATCTTCAGGTAAACAAATGATTACAATTTCAGGAAAAGCGATGTTTTATTTGAAAGAAAGAATTTGACAAACTGAGCGACTCAACAACGCGGTGGATCACCTGTGGCCCTTGCAAGCAGTTATTCGGATTGGCTTGACTGCTAGAGTTGTTGGACGTCTTCCCAAAGGGATATTGCGCCAAGTCCTGAACAAGTGGGTGTGTTTTTATTGTCAAAATCCCGAAATGGTTGGAGCGTCCTACCCATAATGCTCCACATGTGTTCAGCTGAGGAGAGATCCGGTCACCGTGGTGACCAAGATAGGTTTGGCAAGTACGAAGACCAGCAGTATAAATTCTCGCCGTCTGCAAGCAGGCATTATCTTGCTGAAATGTTAGCCCAGGGTGGCTTGCCATGAAAGGCAAGAAAACAGGAAGTAGAATATCGTAGACGTGCCACTGTGCTGCAAGGGTACCGCGGATGACAACCAAAAGGCTATGCTACGAAATGAAATATCACCCCAGATCTTCACTCCTGGTTGCAGAGTCGTATGGCGGGCGACGTCAAGATGGCGTCTCACCGCTGTCCTGGGCGTCTCAAGACACGTCTTCGGTGGTCATCGGGGCTCAGTTCGAAGCGGATCTTACCACTGAAGACAGTTCTATTCCAGTAATGAGGTTACACAGCGAAGACTAGTCTGGAGACGGTCCTGACAGCTGTGGGATACCAGCCTGACTGCCGTCCGACAACCAGGAGTGATGGCCAGGGACGCTTTTGGTTTTCATCCATGAAAACCTTGCTGCACAACAGTACGTCGACGATATTCTACACCCGGGTTTTGTTGCCCTTCATGGTAAGCATCCCGAGCTTACATTTCAGCAACATAATGGCCTTCCGCACAAGGCGACAGTTTCTACTGCTTGTCTTGTTTGTCAAACCCTACCATGTACAGCAAGATGGCCCCGGATCTCTCCCCATTTTAGAACATTTGGAGCATTAGTGGGAGGGTTTGATTGGCTCTCTGACTGCGCTCTCTTTGTAAGACTGTGGCTGGTTGGACTCGTTGTTGGAAGTTAATCGCCAGTAGTGTTGGGCAGTTGGAAGTTAGTCGCCAGCAGTGATGGAAGTACTATTGGGCAGTTGGAGGTGAACAGCCAGCAGTGATGGATGTTAGATGTGAGAAATTAGCATTGACGGAGGGTAGAGGTATGAAGTGTTAGCGTAGGCTAACGATCTGTACATGTTCGAATTCGAGATTGAATATTATCCATGATTATATACCTATGTACTAGATTTCAATGGCGATGTATACCGGAGTGGCCGAGCGGTTCTAGGTGCTACAGTCTGGAACCGAGTGACCGCTACGGTCGCAGGTTTGAATCCTGCCTCGGGCATATATGTGTGTGATGTCCTTAGGTTAGTTAGGTTAAAGTAGTTCTAAATTCTAGAGGACTGATGATCTCAGAAATTATGTCCCATAGTGCTCAGAGCCATTTGAACGATTTATATTCGTGTTTGACCATGATGTCACATTATTAAGATAAAAAATTCATTGTTTTGTTTGCAACAAAGTCTTTCCTTTGCTAACCACATGCCTATTAGTAGCTAGTGGCTTTAGTAGTTAGAATCTTTTATTTAGCTGGCAGTAACGACGATCGCAAAGTTGCAGTAGTTCGCGTAGTGAAGATTTTTGTGACGCAAGTGCATAATGAAATGTATAGGTTATTGTTAGATTTCTTTTTAGTCAGGGCCATTCTTTTGATTTGGATTTTATTTTATTTTATTTTTTTGAACTGTCATGTTGCGTTGCGCTAGGATATTGTGGGTCTGTCATTCAGCAATTTAAGTACAGACACACTCATTTAAATAAAGAAGTTTCATTTCTTTTGAATAAATCATCCAATTTTTCTGAAACTGTAACCACTTGTTTCTCTGTACATGTACATCACATGTACCGATTTCTGTCTCATTTGGCTAATTGCTTCGTGGTGCGTTGTTTTTTCTTCTTTTTTTTTATCTTAGAGTATAGAAATCTTATTCGTTCTTGTACTGCAGAATAGAACTAGCGCTGTGTGTTGGTCATCCTGCCTCGGTTGAACTGGGTCACGTGTTGGCTTCCCTGACAGCGCTGACTTAATTTCACGCACTGAACAGACTTGTCCCCTGAACACTGTCTTCGGGTCATTAATCTCGGAGCCGAGGTGACCCTCGTACAAGTTTGCGCTGGCTCTGTGTATTACGCTATTCAACATAATGCTTTTCTGAGATGAATCATGCAAGCTAAATCAATTGAGATAAAGGTCCGTGTGCGCCTGTTTCCAATACAGTGCATTTGTTCATCCAGCACTTTTAAGAAACGCAACATTCTTTCTCCCCCCTCCCCTTTCGTGCATCACCGCTGTATACATGATGTTTTGGTATATATTGTTTATACGGTCGATAAGTTGTTGGATCACCTCATCTCCATTTGACAAAACTAAAAGTCTATCGTCAGTATATCAGAATAAACGAATGGTCGGAAGGAGGCTGTGTTCAGTGCTCGTTTTTCTAAAGCCTCCATGGAAAAAAAAACATTAGTTTGCTGACTATTGCATTTGTGGTCACTGCAAAGTATTAGTGTAGCGGTGTTCTTAATCTCCATTCCCTTTATAAACACCTCATTCTCAAAACTTTCCGTGGGTGTGTGAAGGTACGCTCGTTTCTCGTCGCACTTCGTACCCTTTTAAGTCAAAATAGTTTCTCCTGTGTCTCTACCTTCTTTCGGCCAAGCTTACTGTCCAGGTTTCAATATTTTTGTCGCCTTTCTTAAGGACTAACCTGTTCCAAATCTAAAAGTGTGAGATAGACTGGTCTGACGGTGGTTATCACACACATACAGGCCATTTATTCCACAAATATCCATACTTATGTCTTAAGATAGCATCAATGTTTCTACGTCTGAGACTGCTGTCTTTCAGTCAGAAGCAATGTTACGCCACGCATCTTCTGTAATCGGCAGTTTGGTCCTTTCCCTTCAGGCTGCCTTGTGACCGGCAAGTTCGGGACCAGCTGTGACGTGTCTGCTGCGAACCGGCGTCAGATGTCCCGTGATACCACTGGGGGCCAACTGAGTCATCGTCTGGCGCTATTACGCCGCCTGCCGGAAATGCTGTTGATCGTCGCCATGGGAGCTGCACGGCCAGGGAGCAGAGCGGGCGCGAGGGAGGGGACGCAAATGTTCACTGTGGAGCGCACACAGGCCTCGTGATGGTCGTTCCTACTACCTAACTCCCCGTCTCTTTTCTATTTTATATTTAGTTTTTTAAGCGTACCACCGAACACCGAATCCGCACCGTGAGGAAAACCCGCCCATCACGAAATGTGAGTATATGCTTTCTGACCGTCGCCACTAACGGCTTCAGTTTCGACGGAACGCTAAACCCTAGGCTTCCATCCTTTTTTCTGGGATATTCTTCCTTCTACCACAATGTCGCTACAGACTACATTTGTAGAGAGGAGGGACGTACCACCGCCATATCTTGTTAACTCTGCTCTACGTTTGTTCTTGTGTGAATTGCGTATAGTGCACAGAGGGTGAAGATGGGTGTCCAATCCGTGTGTAGCTTAAAAGAAATAAAAGGCGTTTCACGATCCACCAACGCCAAGATAATTGTACACCGATCAGGAGGAGGAGATGGACGAGGGCAAGCAGTCGACCGTGGTTTCACTGAAGGGAACATCCCGACATGCGCCCGAAGCAACTATGGGGAACAACGGGAGAGTTTCATCAGGAAGGCATTACCCTGCTTACATCGTCAAGGCACAGCTGCTAAAATTAATTTGTCTTACAGAGGGAAGAATTTGATTCATTCCTCCCAATCCCAACGTATGCAGACTGTTGAAACGAGCAAACTAGAGAACGATCAAATCGACTCCATTCGTAATATCACTGGTACATAAACTGTCTACTAGATACGCAGACCCCCCCCCCCCCCCATGAACCATGGACCTTACCATTGGTGGGGAGGCTTGCGTGCCTCAGCGATATAGGTAGCCGTACCGTAGGTGCAACCACAACGGAGGGGTATCTGTTTAGAGGCCAGACAAACGTGTGGTTCCTGAAGAGGGGCAGCAGCCTTTTCAGTAGTTGAATGGGCAACAGTCTGGATGATTGACTGATCTGGCCTTGTAACAATAACCAAAACGGCTTTGCTGTGCTGGTACTGCGAACGGCTGAAAGCAAGGGGAAACTACGGCCGTAATTTTTCCCGAGGGCATGCAGCTTTACTGTATGATTAAATGATGATGGCGTCCTCTTGGGTAAAATAATCCGGAGGTAAAATAGTCCCCCATTCGGATCTCCGGTCGGGGACTACTCAAGAGGATGTCGTTATCAGGAGAAAGAAAACTGGCGTTCTCCGGCTCGGAGCGTGGAATGTCGGATCCCTTAATAGGCAGGTAGGTTAGAAAATTTAAAAAGGGAAATGGATAGGTTAAAGTTAGGTATAGTGGGAATTGGTGAAGTTCGGTGGCAGGAGGAACAAGACCTATGGTCAGGTGACTACAGGGTTATAAACACAAAATCAAATAGGGGTAATGCAGGAGTCGGTTTAATAATGAATAGGAAAATAGGAATGCGGGTAGGCTACTAAAAACAGCATAGTGAACGCATTATTGTGGCCAAGGTAGATACGAAGCCCACACCTACTACAGTAGTAAAAGTTTATATGCCAACTAGCTCTGCAGGTGACGAAGAAATTGAAGAAATGTATGATGAAATAAAAGAAATTATTCAGATAGTGAAGGGAGACGAAAATTTAATAGTCATGGGTGTCTGGAATTCGAGTGTAGGAAAAGGGAGTGAAGGAAACATAGTAGGTGAATATGGATTGGGGATAAGAAATGAAAGAGGATGCCACCTGGTAGAATTTTGCACAGAGCACAACTTAATCATAGCTAACACTTGGTTTAAGAATCATGAAAGAAGGTTGTATACATGGAAGAACCCTGGAGATACTAAAAGGTAACAGATAGATTATATAATGGTAAGACAGAGATTTAGGAACCAGGTTTTAAATTGTAAGACATTTCCAGGAGCAGATGTGGACTCTGACCACAATCTATTGGTTATGACCTGTAGATTAAAACTGAAGAAACTGCAAAAATGTGGGAAATTAAGGAGATGGGGCCTCGATAAAGTGAAAGAACCAGAGGTTGTACAGAGTTTCAGAGAGAGCATAAGAGAACAATTGACAGGAATGGGGGAAAGAAATACAGTAGAAGAAGAACGGGTAGCTTTGAGGCATGAAGTAGTGAAGGCAGCAGAGTATAAAGTAGGTAAAAAGACGAGGACTAGTAGAAATCCTTGGGTAACAGAAGAAATATTGAATTTAATTGATGAAAGGAGAAAATATAAGAATGTAGTAAATGAAGCATGCAAAAAGGAATACAGAAGTCTCAAAAATGAGATCGACAGGAAGTGCAAAATGGCTAAGCAGGGATGGCTAGAGGACAAATGTAGGGATGTAGAGGCTTATCTCACTAGAGGTAAGACAGATACTGCCTACAGGAAAATTAAAGAGACCTTTGGAGATAAGAGAACCACTTGTATGAACATCAAGATCTCAGATGGAAACCCAGTTCTAAGCAAAGAAGGGAAAGCAGAAAGGTGGAAGGAGTATATAGAGGGTCTACACAAGGGTGATGTACTTGAGGACAATATTATGGAAATGTAAGAGGATGTAGATGAAGACGAAATGGGAGATAAGATACTGCGTGAAGAGTTTGACAGTGCACTGAAAAACCTGAGTTGAAACAATTCCCCGGGAGTAGACAACATTCCATTAGAACTACTGACGGTCTTGGGAGAGCCAGTCATGACAAAACTCTACCATCTGGTGAGCAAGATGTATGAGACAGGCGAAATTCCCTCAGACTTCAAGAATAATATAATAATTCCAATACCAAAGAAAGCAGGTGTTGACAGATGTGAAAATTACCTAACAATCAGTTTAATAAGCCACAGCTGCAAAATACTAACACGAATTCTTTACAGACGAATGGAAAAACTAGTAGAAGCCGAACTCGGGGAAGATCAGTTTGGATTCCGTAGAAACACTGGAACACGTGAGGCAATACTGACCCTACGACTTATCTTAGAAGAAAGATTAAGGAAAGGCAAACCTACGTTTCTAGCATTTGTAGACTTAGAGAAAGCTTTTGACAATGTTGACTGGAATACTCTCTTTCAAATTCTAAAGGTGGCAGGGGTAAAATACAGGGAGCGAAAGGCTATTTACAATTGGTACAGAAAGCAGATGGCAGTCATAAGAGTCGAGGGGCATGAAAGGGAAGCAGTGGTTGAGAAAGCAGTGAGACAGGGTTGTAGCTTCTCCCTGATGTTATTCAATCTGTATATTGAGCAAGCAGTAAAGGAAACAAAAGAAAAATTCGGAGTAGGTATTGAAATTCATGGAGAAGAAGTAAAAACTTTGAGGTTCGCCGATGACATTGTAATTCTGTCAGACAGCAAAGGACTTGGAAGAGCAGTTGAATGGATTGGACAGTGTCTTGAAAGGAGGATATAAGATGAACATCAACAAAAGCAAAACGAGGATAATGGAATGTAGTCAAATTAAATCGGGTGATGCTGAGGGAATTAGATTAGGAACTGAGACCCTTAAAGTAGTAAAGGAGTTTTGCTATTTGGGGAGCAAAATAACTGATGATGGTCGAAGTAGAGAGGATATAAAATGTAGACTAGCAATGTCAAGGAAAGCGCTTCTGAAGAAGAGAAATTTGTTAACATCGGGTATAGATTGAAGTGTCAGGAAGTCATCTCTAAAAGTATTTATATGGAGTGTAGCCATGTATGGAAGTGAAACATGGACGATAAACTGTTTGGACAAGAAGAGAATAGAAGCTTTCGAAATGTGCTACAGAAGAATGCTGAAGATTAGATGGGTAGATTACATAACTAATGAGGAAGCATTGAATAGGATTGTGGAGAAGTTTGTGGCATAACTTGACCAGAAGGAGGGATCGGTTGGTGGGACATGTTCTGAGGCATCAAGGGATCACCAATTTGGTATTGGAGGGCAGCATGGAGGGTAAAAATCGTAGAGGGAGACCAAGAGATGAATACACTAAGCAGATTCAGAAGGATGTAGGTTGCAGTAGGTACTGGGAGATGAAGAAGCTTGCACAGAATAGAGTAGCATGGAGAGCTGCATCAAACCAGTCTTAGGACTGAAGACCGCAACAACAACAACAACAACAACAGATACGCAGAGTCGAAGTAATGGTTGTCCACCCACTGACGAATATTCCATCCAGTTACTCGGCGAAAGGACGTATTCTACCTCCGGCTGGTAGTGTGGATTCATAATTTGCCAGACTGATAGTTATCTACGCTACATCATTTTTCTCCTACACAAGTTCATTTAATTTTATTGCCATACAGCCTTATCAAGTGAGGTGGGTCATTGGTAAAGACACGGGGTCCGTACTCGATGCCAGCGAGTTAAAACCCCTATACTCGTCTGATTTCCTTCCTTCTACGTACCCAAACGAGCACTGCAACGTGACCAGCCTTCAGACACTAAGCTTCCACTTCCTTTTGTACGTATGGACAACTGCTTTCACAGTCTTACCGTTTTTGCCTCTGATTTACATAACGTAACAATTCGAACTTTTTGTCGGATTGCTCAAGTGGCCCCTATCACCCCGTCATTCTTCGCACACTGTTACTGTCAACTCATTGATTGGCTGGAATATTGCAGTAGTTTGCAAGGCATCGTCATGCTGGATATGGTATGACTTTGCCTTCCTCGGACTTTAGAACTGACTCAGATAGCCAGTTATACGAGGCTATACAGTTAAATGTGAACTCCGAACCATGTTTCCCGTTCTAATAACACTGGCCTAATCTTCCTTCCTTCGAAACATGGACCAATTTGGCGTTTTTCACATTAACAAATCGTGGCATGAGGTGAAAGAAGCGATAAGTTGTTGAAGTTCTAGGACGTACCGGGAATCTATCACCGGACGTTTGCATTTTAGGTTTGGCATTGAGACTCTAAGCCATCGAGCCGGTGCACACATTCATAAGCTGCACGTGAATTGTTATGAGTCTGAGTATCGAGTAAGCGAGCGTGTTTGGTCAGTCCTGCGTACAACAATAAACCAGGGGGAAAATTCAAGGGTACATGTTTGAGAGAAAAATTACTACGCAGCTAGTCCATTTCAATAAGCAAATAAATGAGGCATTGTTATAGGTGGTAAGAACATTAAAAATCCCCTGTGCGCATGTGACACTCTGATAATTGCAACAAACTAACATCACTGCAAACCATGATGCGAAGGTTGGCTCAACGAAGCAGAGAATGTGGTCTGCAAATCAACGACCAAAAGAACAAAGTGTAGTTGTAGATTGCTCTAACGTCAACAGACCTGACATCACAAGAACTGCCTGCCACGAGAACTCTAATCTTTCCCATCATGACCTGTGCAACAGAAACTTCTACGATGAAAGTGATGGATCGTTGCATGATTGATAATCTGGAAATTTGATACTACGGAAAATTATTTAGAATTCAATGGACAGCACATCGGACTAACGAATCCGATCCTGCGGCAGCTCGGATTCAGAAGAAGACTGTCGACTATTGTCAAACAGTTGAAATATTTCGGTCACACTGCTAGACGGCAACAGGCAATGGAAAGAACAATCATTGAAGAAAATGTTGGCCGCTGAAGATAATGGAGCAGATCAAGAGCCTCACCAGATGAGCTTGCAGTAAGCAAGTCATCATGCCCAAGACAGCTTCGTGCATACAGGTCGTCAAGGGGCTTGCCCGGTGATGTTACTACACACTTGCATAGGTTAGACCAAAGGTAGAGGGAGGGAGGGGGGGGGGGGGAGAGAGAGAGAGAGAGAGAGAGAGAGAGAGAGAGAGAGAGAGAGAGAGAGAGAGAGAGAGAGAGAAACAGAGTGGGGAGGGGGGGGGAGTGGCTGCAAATTTTTACTGTCGCTCGGCTTGGCGAGGTGAGCGTCCAGACGGGAATTCCAGTGAGGGTCCAGCGGCGCTCCAAATATACCGACGCCGTGTGCTCGCTCTCTCCAGCCTGGCAGCGCAGCAGGAATAGCAGAAACAGCGGCAGCATTAGCAGGCCCTGCCTACTGGCCAGTGTCCGACGGGCCGGCAGCCCGGGGGCCGGCGTCTTGCATACTCTGTAGGCACACGGTCGCTGGTGACGGGAATTTGCACGGACACGTTTGTGAGACGCGGAATGACATCGTGTGCATTGATAAGGTTTTACTATTAAATTTGTGCCTTGGTGAACATTAGAAAAGCTGTTTCTGCAATGCTTCAAGGAATTTGATAAGCGTTCAAACACTGGAACCGCCTTTACAGTGTGACAGTCAGGTAAAGTCTGTCCGTGTGTACTCAGCGATACATGAAACAAAGAAATCTAATCACAAGTGGCAATACAGGATAGGAATTGTCGGTTTTCTCCACGAGCCAATTGATGATGGGCAAGCAGAGATGCACAAAATCTACGTGGTACGACACATCTATTTATTTTCTTGCTTCAAATGAAGGTACTCGCGGCCGTGAAAAGAATTAAGCATCAATAATACGTTCTCCTCCAACAACACTCTGCCAATACTGTAGTAACTTTTCGATTCCGCGACTGTAGGAATGTGGTGTATTTCAGGCTAAGAATTCGTCGAGCAATGTTCGGAGCACAGTTTACTCCGTAAAGGTAGTTGCTTGAAGGTTGTTCGATAGAGAGCGGAAAAGGTGAAAATCTGAGGGCGCAGGAGGAGGTGAATAAGGTGGATAAGGAATGACTGCTCAACCAAATCCTTTATAGTGTTTTCTGTCAGTTTAGCAGAAAGCGGGCTGCCGTTATTGTACAGTAGCGTCACTTCGCACTGTCTCCCTGATCGTTGTTCTTGGATTGCGTCGGCAAGACGTCTCAGTTGTTGACATTAAAAGGAGCAACGATGATTATACTTCGGGAAATGAATTCGTAGTACACCACACCGTCTCTATTCCATCAGATGCATAACGATATTTTTTGTGGATGAACGAAGAGTTGCTGCTTTGTTTAGGCCCAACCAATCCTTTCTTTTTCTTGTACTAACATGCCTCGTCACAAGTGGCGATACAGGATGGGTATGGTCGGTGTCCTTCACGAGCCAATTGATGATGGGTGAGCAGCAATGCACAGATGGCCACCCGCTGATTTTTGTGATTTTGGCTTAGGGCGTGCTGAACCCACACACCCGTTTTTGAACCTTCCCCACTGAATGCAAATGTCTCCCGTGGGGGAATGACGAAAGTTCATCACACTTGCCAGTTCTCGAACACACTGACTTGGATGATTGTGCTTATTGCGTTCAAACCGTATACAGCAAACCCTGAAGATCTTTCTGAACGTGGAGAGTCATTAATGTCAAAACGATAATCCTTAAAACAAGAAAACCATTTTCTTGCCATGCTCTGTCCGATGGCATTATTCCCACACAAAACACAAATCTTGCAGACTACCTCCGCTGATGTCACCCCTCTGCTGAACTCAAGCAGAAGAACATATCGGAAATATTTAGATTTTTCCACTTGGTGCTCCATTTGCTAGCTTCAACAGTTCCACTCACTACTTCCAAATGATAAAATGACAACACGTAAACTCAAACAGCAGTAGTGAATTACCAATAAAAATTGACTATTGATAAATAAACCCATAGCAACAGGAAAACCAAAATGATAAGAACTATGCACCAACCTAATACATGACGTGGAGGACAGTCAAAGCTGCTTTTGCAGCGCTTCACAGGATTTGGATATGCATTCAAATATTGGAGCTACCGTTACGGTTCGGTAAGAAGTCCGGTAATAACGTGCTGAGTGCGTACTCAATAATACACGAAAGAAAGAAATAGCTGAAAACTTTAGTTCTACTGTTATAATACAGAGTAGAAAAATTATATGTGGTATAACACACTTTTTCATTTTCCTGCACCAAATAAAGCTACTCGGAGCCTGAAAATGTTTAACAATTACTTTTGTTTCTTATTTTGAACTGATTTCTTAGTGGACTCATCGTAGACAAAAGTAGCTCAGGAAATATACAGAGCAGCAGAAATACACTTTTTTTTTTTTAGTGACTTTTGGAGGCTCTGCACAGTACATAAAACTGACCGGTTGCTCTGCATCAACAATGGATGTGAAGATGTTGGAAATTTCATGGAAACGGGCAAGCATTACAAAGACAAATCCGACGACGGACTCCAGTAAGAAATAGTAGCATAATAATCAACTGCCGCCGATATATGTTCACTTGACGTGCCAAACGTTCATAAATAATGATAGAATTGTACAGTTAATGTATCTTATCGTGTCATAGAAAAATAATGATTTATGAAGTTATCGACGCGCTGAAATAAAGGTCTTGATATTAGGGAGTCACGAAAGAGACGTCTGCTGTCCTTTCTGGGGTATTACATGTCAGTCTGCTTCTATGCCAGTCCACCCTTGATTGTCCTGAGCTTTAAGCTCTCGCATCGTCTGGCAACTGGCAGTCCTGAGACAATTGTGCATGTAGTGCTCGATTAGTTGTACTGTAAGGGCCATTTGTCGATTATGATGTGGAGTACTTATATTTAGTTGACAATGTATAGGCCTATGACTAACATTTCCTTTGTTTCTATAGCAATATGCTGAAAACTGTTCCAAGAAAGTGTGCTAAGATGGCCGACATGCGATGCTCTGCTCTTCGTTATCTTTGTATGTTCTACGTATTTAAAGCAGGGAGCTGTTCTCTTGCCTTGTGTTGTAGTGCAGTTCCTATTCGTGGAGCATATTGGCGGCTGACTTACAGTGATTTTCCACCTTTTCGTGATTTCGGTTTGCTTATGGATATTGACGTACTTTACAACGAAGTTTAAAGGACGTGAATGTGTTATTGGCAGAGCAAGCGTCAAAAATTTACATGTGACCGTGAACAGAAGTAAGGGGCCTTACGACAAACCGGTCGGGGTGACGAAGATGGTAAGACACTGGACTGTTTCAGGAGCATTTCGGTTCGATCCCCCTTATAGCTATCCACATTTTGGTTTTCCGTAGTTTGTCTCTATCGATTACGAGAAATGTGGCGGTGGTCTCTTTGAAGAGCACGTGACCGTTTTCCATCTTTCAGCTTGTGTTCAGCCTAGTGTTCTCGTCGATGCGACGTTTTATCTATCTTCCTTCCTTCTTTGCAGCAAGGACGTTATGCTGCTGAATGTATTAATCATAGGGTAAACCTACCTAATGTCGTGATATTAAAGATTGTAAATGAAAAAGCGAAATGAATATTCATTGTAGAAATGGTATATTTTACATGTAAGAGACAGTACATTGCTCTACCAACCCATGATAAAGAACATTTAAGAAATGGAAAACTGTTGAAATTATAAGATGTAGTAAAAGTGGACATGCTAACTAATTTCGTTATTGCATACTTTACTTCGTGGTAATGTGCTTAATTCCGTGATAATTTTCTTATGAACTGCTAAAGTTCACTCAACGCACTTTCCATTCATTTTCAGCATCGGCGTCATAGTCACCAACATTTGCACAAATAGTACGCACAAATATAGCAGCATCAGGCGATTCGGTGGACTGACAACTTTCATGGAATCATCGCACACGAAAACAACACTGATTCCAAGCACTTTTATTGTCTTTACAAATGGTGCACACGTCACCTTTCTCTTGTTCTTTAACTTTTATTTTCGCTTAGACACTGATTTCACTGTGCTACAATCCTTAGTGGATTCACCAGTTAACGTTCAAATCGAACCCTATTTCCTGCGCATGTATTATGAAATTAACTTCCAGTTCACGCGTAAGGACAAATGATACACGCAGTTTATAAGTTATCACATTCTCTTTGTCACCATCACCATAGTCTTTTAAAGTATTCCATGGAATGGAAGAATGTTCAGCAACTTTGTGTGTAGGCCACATTTCTTCCAAAACCTTCTGAAGTGCTTCATGGTAGTCATCAGGTTAACAGGATAGTCGTCTGGCTTCTCTTGGCCACGTAACCCATTTTTGTCTTGTCCTCCTTCGCACATTTGCTTAGAGATGGAGCCATTGTTTCTGAAATGTCGTTCTCCTGTGCGAGTGATTTGGTAAGGCATTTAAATCCAACTTTGATGTGTAAGATTGTATGTATGTTCCACTGGAAATGCAATTGCTCGTAAGTGTCGGATTACTTCCGGGCCAGAGCCACGGCGTGCTGAACATCCCACGGCGGGCGGGCCAAGGCACAGCGTATCACTCGGGTGTGCTCGGTCCTCCTCGGGAGAACCCGGCACAGCGTGGCGTTTCATTTAGGATTGCGGTGAGGCAGAATCGTGATGGTAGCGCTGTTTACCCTTCGCTATTCGTTCGTGATATGAAGGACGTTCACAGTCCAGTAGCTGTTTGCACAAAAAGAGACACTTTTGCAATCTGTCGTCACAGTTCTTCAAATGAATGGAAATGACCGAAGAGACGGATGAGAATTATCAATTCGCACAAGCGACGGGTACTGCTTATTTACTACGAAACGACATTATCGTAACCTGCAGAAAACATATAAACTTTTAGGTGATAATGAAAGATCAAAAATTTACAGTGATCGACAGAATGCATTCATTGTTCTGTACATCAAGAAAAACCTTCTGCTAAATTTGCAGGCATGGAGCACTTAAAGAAATTGATAGTATGGGCAGTAAAATTCTTGATGTCGTACCATTTTCCATTGTCAGTTGTAAAACAGTCTTCAGTGCAAATGAACGAAGAGTATAAAGACATAATATATTACTGCAAAGTACTTTCGTTAAGTCAAGGGACATGCCTGGAACGATTTTTCCATTTAAATATCGCTATAGTTTATTAAAGGAGTGTAGGGACAAAAATTAGAACTTCTGGAATGGATTGCAGACTTCACGTTTTGAGTGGACTTGACTGCACACTGCCCACATTAGAGCATTGCAAGGTAACTTCTTTCTGATTTGATGGAGATGCGTTTAAAAACAAAATCGCGTTGTAGAGGGACCCATTCTGACAAAGGCAATCCAATTCTCTAAGCTCACTGGCTTGAAAGGTAGCGCGAGGTATGAAGACTTCATTGTGGCCTTGCAAGGATTACAACAATAGTTTTATCAGGGTTTTAAGGAAACTGTCAGTCTTAAATCTGTTTTCGAGATGATTTGCCGTTTCAGTTGAAAGAACCCCTGTGCATGTGCAGACGTAACTGATCGACCTGCAAGGTAATTTCAGTCTGAATTACAAAATTTTTTGCTTTAAAACAGTCTAGGACATCTACATTCTTTTCTCCTGTAGATTTTCCAAGTCTCCGTAATGAGTTTGCAAAAATGCTACAATATTTCGCTTGACGTATTTGTGTGAAAGACATTCTTTCGATTGTCAAACTAAATAACTCAAGATTACGTGGCAACTTGAGTGCGAAACTCAGTGAAATTGCCTTCATCAGTCCGTATGCTGACAGTTTGTACCAGATAAAAATTATGACTTCAGCGTGCCAAAAATAATTAATTAATATCAGAAACTGGTTTTGTTTGTGATCTATGTTGTTGAGAAATGTGAAATATGAAACCAAGTAGTATGCAGTACGCCTGTCCTGCCATTTAAAGGAGGCGCGTCCCCTGTTTTCCCCTCTTCCCCCTTCTCCGGCTCAGACAATACGGTGCGTCGGTGGGGGAAATGTGAAGATCGTTTGAGAGGCCCCTGGATCACTTGAACAACAAACCTTAATGAGCATGTATTACAGGATCAGCGCAGCATACGAAGTATTTCGCCCAACACAAAAAACAATGAACAGTCTGTTCCAAACACGGCGTTTATTCCCGCCCAGAACGTCTTTCCCATATACACTCCTGGAAATTGAAATAAGAACACCGTGAATTCATTGTCCCAGGAAGGGGAAACTTTATTGACACATTCCTGGGGTCAGATACATCACATGATCACACTGACAGAACCACAGGCACATAGACACAGGCAACAGAGCATGCACAATGACGGCACTAGTACAGTGTATATCCACGTTTCGCAGCAATGCAGGCTGCTATTCTCCCATGGAGACGATCGTAGAGATGCTGCATGTAGTCCTGTGGAACGGCTTGCCATGCCATTTCCACCTGGCGCCTCAGTTGGACCAGCGTTCGTGCTGGACGTGCAGACCGCGTGAGACGACGCTTCATCCAGTCCCAAACACGCTCAATGGGGGACAGATCCGGAGATCTTGCTGGCCAGGGTAGTTGACTTAAACCTTCTAGAGCACGTTGGGTGGCACGGGATACATGCGGACGTGCATTGTCCTGTTCCCTTGCCGGTCTAGGAATGGTAGAACGATGGGTTCGATGACGGTTTGGATGCACCGTGAACCATTCAGTGTCCTCTCGACGATCACCAGAGGTGTACGGCCAGTGTAGGAGATCGCTCCCCACACCATGATGCCGGGTGTTGGCCCTGTGTGCCTCGGTCGTATGCAGTCCTGATTGTGGCGCTCACCTGCACGGCGCCAAACACGCATACGACCATCATTGGCAGCAAGGCAGAAGCGACTCTCATCGCTGAAGACGACACGTCTCCATTCGTCCCTCCATTCACGCCTGTCGCGACACCACTGGAGGCGGGCTGCACGATGTTGGGGCGTGAGCGGAAGACGGCCAAACGGTGTGCGAGACCGTAGCCCAGCTTCATGGAGACGGTTGCGAATGGTCCTCGCCGATACCCCAGGAGCAACAGTGTCCCTGATTTGCTGGGATGTGGCGGTGCGGTCCCCTACGGCACTGCGTAGGATACCACGGTCTTGGCGTGCATCCGTGCGTCGCTGCGGTCCGGTCCCAGGTCGACGGGCACGTGCACCTTCCGCCGACCACTGGCGACAACATCGATGTACTGTGGAGACCTCACGCCCCACGTGTTGAGCAATTCGGCGGTACGTCCACCCGGCCTCCCGCATGCCCACTATACGCCCTCGCTCAAAGTCCGTCAACTGCACATACGGTTCACGTCCACGCTGTCGCGGCATGCTACCAGTGTTAAGGACTGCGATGGAGCTCCGTATGCTACGGCAAACTGGTTGACACTGACGGCGGCGGTGCACAAATGCTGCGCAGCTAGCGCCATTCGGCGGCCAACACCGCTGTTCCTGGTGTGTCCGCTGTGCCGTGCGTGTGATCATTGCTTGTACAGCCCTCTCGCAGTGTCCGGAGCAAGTATGGTGGGTCTGACACACCGGTGTCAATGTGTTCTTTTTTCCATTTCCAGGAGTGTAAAACATTGGTTGACCTGGGGGAGGACCGGCCGTTGTGGTCACAAGGTTCTAGGCGCTTCAGTCCGGAACCGCGCTGCTGCTATGGTCGCAGGTTCGAATCCTGCCTCGGGCGTGGATGTGTGTGATGTCCTTAGGTTAGTTAGGTTTAAGTATTTCTAAGTTCTAGGGGACTGATGACCTCAGATGTTAAGTCCCATAGTGCTTAGAGCCATCTGAACCTGGGGGAGGGAATCAAACAGCGAAGTATAAAGACGTTCCTGTCATTTGTTGTTGACCATTGGAACTGTGTGTAGAAGGCCTACTTTATGTAGGGCAAAGAATGTGTCTGCTATCAGGGAATAAAGTAGGTTAACCCTATATGAAGTCATGTTTTGCATCCGGTGCAGAGTTATGCTGAGCTTTGTCTTTCTGACTTAGGATGTCAGTCGCTTACAATGAACTTATTAGAAGTATTCTTACATTCATTGAACAGAAGACGATTGACATGAATTGCACTAATAGACTACTACGAAAGTGTTTCAGTAGTGCCTGATTTAATTTAGTATTTCAAACTAATTTTCCCCCTCCCCCCTTTCCCCCACCGCACCCGCACACGTGATGCATCTTTTCCATCATCCGAAACTATTTCTAAACTTCTAAATGTATTTGCTGACTGCGAGTTCGTTGACATCAGGTTTATCTACTACCCGATATTCAGATATAGGGTAGTAGGTATACATAATACATCTGATGTCATCGAATTCGCAGCCACTCAATAAATTTCGAAGTATTTCGTACAGCTGTGCATTGCCAAGAGTGTCTGTTCTTTCAGACGCGCATATAAGTATTTCTAAAATTACCTTCAAATTGCTGAGATCATTTATCATCCCATTTCTGCCCGGGCTTTCATCCTAGAAAAGAGTCTTTGCGTTTCTTTCCATCGAATCTTTACTTTGTGAAATAATTGACCTCCAAACTGATCAGCAGTTAGCTTTCTTCCACTGGCAGAATACATTATTGTCAAATGACAAGCGACTACAGCGGAAAAGAAATTAGAGTTCCTTGCTGCAGCACATCTGGGTGGTTCAACTGGTTCTAAGCACTATGGGTTTTAACAACCGTCTCCTAGAACTTAGAACTGCTTAAACCTAACTAACCTAAGGACATCACACACATCCATGCCCGAGGCAGGATTCGAACCTGCGACCGTAGCAGCCACGTGGTTCCGGGCTGAAGCTCCTAGAACCTCTTGATCACAGCGGCTGGCCGTCTGGGTGGTCTAGACATTCGGAAGTAAGGTAATCCTTGATCACCACATGCGCCTCACAGTACAGAACCTCACTAGTAACTTTTGTATGGTGCGGCTGCACGGGAGCACGTAACAGGAATCTTGTGTTTTAAGTAAGCAGTGGTTCCAAAGAAGCCGCGGTTCACTGCTCATACATATTTTGTTGCATACGCTTCAGACCATGACGCAAATTTTGAAGCGCTGTTCTCCTAAATTACGGTACACTTTCTGATCAAAATTACCTGGACAGCTATTAAAGAGCATTAATATCAGGTGTGTACAACATTCGCCTTCAGGACGGCTTGAATTCTGCTGGGGTCACTTTCGTTGGGGCACTATCAATTAGGTTGATAAGCGTGTGTGAAGCAATTGCAGCCCATACTTCCTCGAAGGCGAAAGACAGATAAAAATGTAAGACGTTGGGATCAAAAGGGAAATAGTTCTAAATCATCCCAGATGTGTTCCATTGGGTTCAAGTCGGGACTCGGGGCAGGGCAGGTCATTTCAGGAATGTTACTGTCCAGACACCATTGTCTCGCAGGCACTGGTTTTTGATACGGTGCTTTGACATTCGGATACAAACACTGTCTGTGAAGCGTTTCTGTGCTGCATACAGTACACATGTCCTTTCGCATTTAGTGTTTTCACAAGTACAGTAAAGGAAGCACGCCTTCCCACACCGTAAGACCAACTTCTTCGTACGTCACTGTTTTCACTACACGTGATGGCACGCAACGTTCTCGAGGCGTTCGCCAATCTGGAACCCTTGCATCGGAATGCTACAAGATAGAGCGTGGTGTATGACTCCAGATTGTTTCGAGTCGCATACTTTAAAGTGGCGACTGTCTTTATACCACCACAAGCATCGCTTAGGACTGACTACGGAAATTTTTGGCTTATGAGGAACTCATCGACCATTGAACACCAAGCTTTTTAACTGCCTAAATACAGCCATTGTACCTGCTGGACTGCTGGTAGCAGTTTCGAACTCACGAGTGACGTGTTCCGCTGATTTCATGAGCTTTTCTGCACCCGCCCTCCGTAGTACTCGACTGTCCCCGATCGTCAGTAGACGAGGTCTGGCTGGTCTCGGTTAAACTGTGCTTGTTCCTTAGCGTTTCCATTTCCGAATCACATCACTATCAGTCGACTTTGGCAGCCTTAGAAGGGTTGAAATTTTCCTAACGGATTTGTCAGTCACGTGGCATCTAATGACTAGTCAACGTTCAAGTCACCGAGCTCTCCTGATGACCCGTTCTGCTGTCACTGCTTCTCTACTGACGTCACAGTACTCCCTGTCTCCGTTTATAGTCGCAGGTCCATCCATCGTGACATCTTGTAGTCAGTTCCGAACTACTTAAGGGTGTCCAGAGACTTTTGATCAGATGGTGCATATGTGAGTCTGCCACGTATGGATTCATAGTGTTACGCGTGCAGAAGCGTTTAGTTCTTTCCGAGAGCTTAAAATTGCTGCTGACTGAGGACGAATGGATTTGGGAATCACTTGATGTTACTTCTGCCAGGCAGGCATAAATCAGATGTCCTCATGACTTCAACATCTTGTCCCTATCTCTTTGGCGGCTAATAATAGCAGAGCAGCCTGGGTGCGGTTGGACAGCCGTACATATCTGCGGGACCAAGGAGTGGGGAACGCGGAAGCAATCCAGCACGCTGGGTGGCGAGTGGAGCGCAGTGGAAATAGACTGCGACGGCCGGGCTCTGCCTGTAGCTGTGTCCGCTGCTCCGAGAAGCTGGCGGGGAGTGGACTGTCCTCGGTGAGGCCGATGAGTCAAGAAAGAGCAAAACCTGTCACATGAAACATGCACGCGAAATTTTCTCCGTTGAAATAAATGACAGCTCAGTAATGGGAAATTACAGCTGTTAAGGCGTCAGTATGAAGAAAGCAACTTGCAGTTATCACATGTTGCACCTGCCCTATAGGATCATAGACTGCGATATGACAGGTGATCTGTATATTCCTCCATTCTTCCAGAAGCATAGCGAAGAGATCTGTTGCTTGTGAAGCTGTTTGATCTAATCGCTAAAGGGCGCTAAATATTAGGTTGGTAAGTAAGTCCGTAGCGTTTCTCCGTGAGTTAAACAAACATAACAGAGACTGTTAGCGTCAATAATACATGTATTTTCCTTCAGCATTTACAACTGTCTTCCAACGCTGGGGTAATTCTCCTATTCCACGACTGTACAAATCACGTGTTTTCATGTGAAAAACTCGTCGATGCATGTTTGGAGCACATTTCCACCCGAAAAAGAAGTCCCTTGAAGATTGTTCTGTAGAGAACGGAAAAGGTGAAAATCGGAGGGCGCAAAACCGGGGAATAAAGTGGGTGCGGAATGACTTCCCATCCCAACTCCCGTCCAGAGTTTTTGTCAGTGTAACAGAATCGGGGTCGGTGTTATCACAGAGCAGCAGCAACACTTCACGGAGTCTTTTTGGTCGTTGTTCTTGGATCACGTCAATAAAACCTCTGTTGTTGACAGTGAACGTCAGCAGTGACTGTTACATCTCGGGGAAGCAATTCGTAGTACACCAGATGCATAACAAAAAAAAATGGTTCAAATGGCTCTGAGCACTATGGGACTCAACTTCTAAGGTCGTCAGTCCCCTAGGACTCAGAACTACTTAAAAGTAACTAACCTAAGGACATCACACATATCCATGCCCGAGGCAGGATTCGAACCTGCGACCGTAGCGGTCGCGCGGTTCCAGACTGTAGCGCCTAGAACCGCTCGTCCACCCGGCCGGCAGATGCATAACATCTTTTATGGGTGTGCGCAGGTCTTTGTACGGGGAGATGCTGCGTTCTTTGGCTCAACCATTCCTTTCTTTTCCTTGTGTTGGCATGAAGACGCCAGTTCTCGTCACCAGTTACAATACATGATATTAATGGTCTATGTGGTGCACGAAAAGATTGATGACGAGCAAGCAGAGATGCACATGGGATAGATGCATATGGGAGACGTGAAACTGCGACAAGAATTTGACAGAGCACCTAAGTCGAAACGAGGTCCGTGGAGCTCTGATAACATTGCGAGTGCAACCCTTCAAAAATTATTCCATGTGGTGTGCAAGAATATGAGACAGGCAGAGTACCCTCAGACTTCAAGAAGTATAATTTCAACTCCAAAGAAAGCAAGTGGAGATATATGTGAAATTTACCCAACTATCAATTTGATAAGTCATAGTGAAAAGGTACTAAAAAGAATTCTTCACAGGAGAATGAAAAAATTGGTAGAAGCGGACCTCGGGTAACATTTCTGTGGATTTCGGTGAAATGTAGGAACATGCGAGGCAATTCTGAGGCTATGACTTATCTCAGAAGATAGATTAAGGGAAAGCAAAGTCATTTTATAGCATTTGTAGACTTATAGAAAGCTTTTGACGATGCTGACTGGAATAACCTCATTGAAATTCTGAAGATTGCAGGGGCAAAATAAAGGGAGCGAAAGGCTACTTTCAATTCGTTTAGAAACCAGACGGCAGTTATATAAGTAGAGGGGTCATGAAAGGGGAACAATGGATGATAAGGGGGTGAGACATCGTTATAGCCTATCATCGATGTTATTCAATTTGCACATTGAGCAAGCAGTAAAGGAAACCAAAGAAAAATTTGTGGAAAGAATTAAAGTCCAGGGAGAAGAATTAAAAACAGTGAAGTTTGTCGATGACATAGTATTCTGTCAGAGACAGCAAAGGACTTGGGAGAGCAGTTCAACACAACGGACAGTGTCTTGAAAGGAAGATATAAGATGAACAACAACAAAAGCAAAACAAAGGTAACTGAATGTAGTCGAATTAAATCCGGTGATGCTGAGGGAACTAGATTAGGAAACAAGGCACTTAAAGTAGTAGACGAGTAGCAGTAAAATAACTGATGATGGCCGAAGCAGAGAGGATATAAAAAGTAAACTGGCAATGGCAAGAAAAGCTTTTCTGAAGAAAAGATATTTGCTAATATCGTATACAGATTTAAGTGTTAGGAGGCGTTTTCTGCAAGTATTTGTATGGAATGTAGCCACGTATGGAAGTAAAATATGAACGATAAACAAGTTTACACAAGAAGAGAATAGAAGCTTTCCAAATGTGACGCTACACAAGACAGCTGAAGATAAGATGCGTAGATCATGTAACTAATCAGGAGTTACTGAACAGAACTGGAGAGGAAAGAAATAAGTGGCACAAGCTAACTAGAAGGAGGGATCGGTTGATAGGAAACATTCTGAGACATCAAGTGATCACCAATTTAGTACTGCAGGAAAGTGTAAGTTACTCGGAGATGATGAGCCGTGCACAGAATACAGTAGCATTGAGAGCTGCACCAAACCGGTTGTCGACTGAAGTTCACAACAAAAAAAACACCACCACCACCACCACCACCAATAACAACAACATCAACATCATTTTACTCCTAGAATTTGATGTGTCGTGTCCTATTACTCTGTTTTATCACCGTAAATTTATACGTGTTGATTAGGATATATTCCATGCTCTCTCTCTCTCTCTCTCTCTCTCTCTCTCTCTCTCTCTCTCTCTCTCTCTCTCTATCTCTCTCTCTACTGGCCATTAAAATTGCTACACCACGAAGATGGCGTGCTACAAACGCAAAATTTAACCGACAGGAAGAAGATGCTGTGATACGCAAATAATTAGCTTTCCAGAGCATTCACACAAGGCTGGCGCCGGTGGCGCACCTACAACGTGCTGACATGAGGAAAGTTTCCAACCGATTTCTCATACACAAACAGCAGTTGACCGGTGTTGCCTGGTGAAACGTTGTTGAGATGCCTCGTGAAAGGAGGAGAAATACGTACCATCACGTTTCCGACATTGATAAAGTTCGGATTGTAGCCTACGGCGATTGCGGTTTATCGTATCGCGACATTGCTGCTCACGTTCGTCGAGATCCAATGACTGTTAGCAGAATATGGAATCGGTGGGTTCAGGAGGGTAATACGGAACGCCATGTTGGATACCAACGGCCTCGTATCACTAGCAGTCGAGATGACAGGCATCTTATCCACATGGCTGTATCGGATCATGCAGCCACGTCTCTATCTCTGAGTCAACAGATGGGGACGTTTGCAAGACAGCAACCATCTGCACGAACAGTTCGACGACCTTTGCAGCAGTATGGACTATCAACTCGGAGACCATGGCTGCGGTTACCCTTGACGCTGCATCACAGACAGGAGCGCCTGCGATGGTGTACTCAACGACGAACCTGGGTGCACGAATGACAAAACGTCATTTTTTCAGATGAATCCAGATTTTGTTTACAGCATCATGATGGTCGCATCCGTGTTTGGCGACATCGCGGTGAACGCACATTGGAAGCGCGTATTCGTCATCGCTATACTGGCGTATCACCCGGCGTGATGGGTATGGGGTGCCATTGGTTACACGTCTCGGTCATCTGTTCGCATTGACGACACTTTGAACAGTGGACGTTACATTTCAGATGTGTTACGACCGGTGGCTCTACACGTCATTGGATCCCTGCGAAACCCTACATTTCAGTAGGATAATGAACGACCGCATGTTGCAGGTCCTGTACGGACCTTTCTGGATACTGAATATGTTCGACTGCTGCCCTGGCCAACACATTCTCCAGATCTCTCACCAATTGAAAACGTCTGCTCAATGGTGCCCGAGCAACTGGCTCGTCACAATACGCTAGTCACTACTCTTGATGAACTGTGGTATCGTGTTGAAGCTGCATGGGCAGGTGTACCTGTACACGCCATCCAAACTCAGTTTGACTCAATGCCCAGCCGTATCAAGGCCGTTATTAAGGCCAGAGGTCGTCGTTCTGAGTACTGATTTCTCAGGATCTATGCATGCAAATTGCGTGAAAATGTAATCACATGTCAGCTGTAGTATAACATATTTGTCCAATGAATACTCGTTTAATATCTGCATTTCTTCTTGGTGTAGCAATTTTAATGGCCAGTAGTGTATATATAGTACTACATTCGAGGAAAGTAATCGGGACTGATGTTGTGACATCTCGCTCACGTTAAAACAATTCGCTCATGAATACTTCGTGATCTTTCTGGATGATAAAGTACATTGAGATGTATGGACTAATCGCAGCGCGTAAATACCTTCGTACAATAACGAATTTTGCATATGAAACTGGGCTATATATCATCAGCGGAGAGGTTCCAGCATTACTGCTTAACGACACCCCGCCGCACAACCTAATGCTTTCTACTGTGCTTTCACGCTCACAACCACTTCTCAGACACTCCCGTGGTACCATTCTACATAGGTTTACTTCATCTGGATACGAGAATTCTCGTCAAGAAGAAAATCATTATATTATACATACACTCCTGGAAATGGAAAAAAGAACACATTGACACCGGTGTGTCAGACCCACCATACTTGCTCCGGACACTGCGAGAGGGCTGTACAAGCAATGATCACACGCACGGCACAGCGGACACACCAGGAACCGGGGTGTTGGCCGTCGAATGGCGCTAGCTGCGCAGCATTTGTGCACCGCCGCCGTCAGTGTCAGCCAGTTTGCCGTGGCATACGGAGCTCCATCGCAGTCTTTAACACTGGTAGCATGCCGCGACAGCGTGGACGTGAACCGTATGTGCAGTTGACGGACTTTGAGCGAGGGCGTATAGTGGGTATGCGGGAGGCCGGGTGGACGTACCGCCGAATTGCTCAACACGTGGGGCGTGAGGTCTCCACAGTACATCGATGTTGTCGCCAGTGGTCGGCGGAAGGTGCACGTTCCCGTCGACCTGGGACTGGACCGCAGCGACGCACGGATGCACGCCAAGACCGTAGGATCCTACGCAGTGCCGTAGGGGACCGCACCGCCACTTCCCAGCAAATTAGGGACACTGTTGCTCCTGGGGTATCGGCGAGGACCATTCGCAACCGTCTCCATGAAGCTGGGCTACGGTCCCGCACACCGTTAGGCCGTCTTCCGCTCACGCCCCAACATCGTGCAGCCCGCCTCCAGTGGTGTCGCGACAGGCGTGAATGGAGGGACGAATGGAGACGTGTCGTCTTCAGCGATGAGAGTCGCTTCTGCCTTGGTGCCAATGATGGTCGTATGCGTGTTTGGCGCCGTGCAGGTGAGCGCCACAATCAGGACTGCATACGACCGAGGCACACAGGGCCAACACCCGGCATCATGGTGTGGGGAGCGATCTCCTACACTGGCCGTACACCTCTGGTGATCGTCGAGGGGACACTGAATAGTGCAAGGTACATCCAAACCGTCATCGAAACCATCGTTCTACCATTCCTATAGCGGCAAGGGAACTTGCTGTTCCAACAGGACAATGCACGTCGGCATGTATCCCGTGCCACCCAACGTGCTCTAGAAGGTGTAAGTCAACTTCCCTGGCCAGCAAGATCTCCGGATCTGTCCCCCATTGAGCATGTTTGGGACTGGATGAAGCGTCGTCTCACGCGGTCTGCACGTCCAGCACGAACGCTGGTCCATCTGAGGTGCCAGGTGGAAATGGCATGGCAAGCCGTTCCACAGGACTACATCCAACATCTCTACGATCGTCTCCATGGGAGAATAGCAGCCTGCATTGCTGCGAAACGTGGATATACACTGTACTAGTGCCGACATTGTGCATGCTCTGTTGCCTGTGTCTATGTGCCTGTGGTTCTGTCAGTGTGATCATGTGATGTATCTGACCCCAGGAATGTGTCAATAAAGTTTCCCCTTCCTGGGACAATGAATTCACGGTGTTCTTATTTCAATTTCCAGGAGTGTATTTAAATATTAATCGTATTTAAATCTAACGAAAAATTTGCAAGTAACTATGTAGTTTTCTCAGTAACAGAGCGAAATTTGTAGGAAAGAAAGAGAGTTACTGAGGAAGCGTTAATTTTTTATCGGATGTAGATGATAAATAATCAATGTAATACAGGCAAATCTCATAAATGATTCGAGGCTTAATTGTTTTTCGGTCAAAAATTCATTCGGAACTCTACATTCGCAAAGACAAAAACTGTTTTCTTTCGATTGCTACCAGCTCATAAACTAAAGCGATGTATTTAACTGCTTTGACAATTGCTAGGCAAAAGCTTATTACCTTTCAACATGCGTGAAACGACATGAAGTACACCTGCCTGAGTATTGTATTTTTAGTCTTTATCGCTGACAGACACTTTGTAGTAAAGTACTACGATTAGAATTAAAACGTTTACGTAATAAACATCTGAATGTTACCTTCCCCGAGCCGTTTAACTGTTAACAAACTCTCAGGAAGGAGAGCAATGTGCGCTTGCTGGAGGCGCAGCAGATATACAATATCCTCGGCTGTAAAAGACCACAGTGTTTACTACCGAGATAGCGTAATTCTAATAATTACGAAGCACACCTGCGATTTACAGACCGTCAAAGAGGTTTTTTTTTTGCGCCTTTATGAGTAGCATACCTTACTATAAGCGAGGTGCATCACCATAATTTCTTGATCAAGGGTAACTGCATCCACAGCTGTAGCACGGTCATCGTAAAACCATGATGACGCGGTTTACGAGAAGTGACATTAAGGCGGTGTTAACGACGGTGATTAAGAATACGACACGAGCGCAAAGCAGTAACTCAAGAATCCCATAAAAAGTAACGTGAGTGGGAGTCCCTCAAATGGATTGTCCAGTCGTCTGTTTTCAAGTTGTTTCAGTTTACTAGGGAAAGCTCGTCTATGGTCTAGTGTGAAATCCGAACCATGTGTCGCTTCTGGAGTATCTTCTAACGTCTAGCATAAAGGCAGACTGAAAAATTTCACTGTCTGACCGGGATTCGATTCGGTGGCCCAAGGACGTAGCCAAAAAGGAGAGGGGGTGTCCAGACCCCCCTATCACCTGCATGAAACAGTTACACATGACATAGTTGGCATTTAGTGTAACTGAAAGGCATTTCGATTTTGTCATACGACAAGAAATGGTTACGCACTGTCAATAGTGAACAAGACCATCGGCAGATTTAAACTATCCATACATAGATAGCACTATCAGCTACCGCCAATCTCTACTTTTGCCAAGACCAACTACCGTGCACTGTTGGCCTTACTGGAGCTCACTTGTTGTTACGTTACTTGCAGTTAAATTTAATACAAGAGCTGTTGTTTATTGTTTTCGTGCTGTGTGCTGTTGTGATAGTTCCCAATTATGCGTAATTTTGAAAGAAGAGGAAAAACGATTTTTATTTGTCTACTAGCGTTATGCTAAGTCAAAAATTTGTTCACACTACTTTTACAGCCTAATTACCTGTCTACAGGAGCTTAATGTTTGCAGTGGAGTCGTTATTTGGAGACTGGTAGGTCTCTGGGGCTGCAATAATTCAGTATTTCACAAGGCAGCGGAGCGGTAAACATCATTACAAATAACAGTGTATTAAAATAGTGCATAAACTGCATTTGGATTTGCCTGTGTCGCCCAAGCATCGCGTTGATCTACAAAAATGGAGCCAAAACAACGGTGCTTGCATTTACTTAAAAAAATTTTGTTCAAAATTCTATCATTAGTATCCCAGATGGCAAAATATCGTCCAGTCTGGTTACCCGAGAGGTATTCAATTGCGAAAATCGGTTCCGAAACGGAACCACGGGGATAGTTTTATGAAGAGCTGAAGGGATATGTGATTACAGTGCTCTCTCTAATCCGTTCGTTTCTAAATTATTTTTTTCAGCGGGCTGCTTAAATTCGTCCGGGCCGTCTGCGTTCTACGCTCCTCTCCTCTTTTATGACCAACATCTATTTATGCTTTTGTAATATAATAATAACTAAAGCCAAGAATTCTATGCACGTTTAAATCTTAAAGAATGCATCCATTAAGACACTATCAAATGACCAACCATGACATGGTCAAAGATAACTCCATATTTTGTTGTGCTCTATTCTTCAAGTTTTACTACAAGAATAATATTTTTCTGTGAAATGAGTTATTCGTAATATTCTAGGAACAGTCAGTTCAGCCATCATAACTCTGAGGTAATTGTAAATTAATCTGATGTAAACGAACGACTAAGTATGTTGTACAGGGTGTTTATTAGCATTAAAGACAGCATAATCATATTATCATGGATGAACGCAAACTCAATTATGAGGTCACATACATCAGAAGTGTAATTGAAATCAATGCATGTATCAACGTTAAGATCCAAAAAGTGAAGCCTCACAGAATTCGTGTACTCTGTTTTGTTTTATAAATAAACTAGGCAGGTACCGGGCGTTGCCTGGGTACACATTACTTACTTATTCCAATATTCCATTAGTCCATCTCCTTCTTCCTTATCTCTCTGGCCATCACTTCCACTGGCCCCTCTCTCTGTCTACTCCCTCCCCCCCCCTTCTCTCTGTCCTCTTCGTCCTCGTCCTCCCCCCCCCCCCCCCTCTGTCCATCTCCTGCCTTTCTGTGTCCATCTGCCTGTCTACACTCTCTCTGTCCGCATGCTCCTCTTTCTTTTCTCTGCTATACCCACCTGTCCCCTGACATTGACGTGTAGTCTGGCAATCAGAAACAGTGTGACACCACCTTTCCTTTCCGTGCTACCGAAATGATGCCAACGAAAATACTGTCCAACATCCAGTTTCGAACCGACTACCTGTGCTTGTGTTGACAGCTACTGTAGTCGGTAAAGGGTTTAACTGATACCTACCATGTCGTTACTCACCATTAATTCCTGATTGATTAGTATTCTATTTTTATACGGCAGCTACGCTACATAAGAGTCCAGAATTAGAACACAGTTATTTCACTAAATACACCTGTTGAATGTATTTACGGTGAGAGCTAAGCGCAAAGTTCAGAAAGACCTTTTTATCCGTTGCTGCTGCTAAGGTAATATCATTTATTAGATTTCACGTAAATTTTTGTGTTTCAAAAATAAATAATGTATCCGTGAAAGACAAGCGCTATACATGTATTTAATTTTTAAAAAAACCTTAGTCAGTGAACTAAAAGCCTCCACGAAAGAATAGTATGCCTACGGCGTATGGTGATTTCAAAATGACGAGCTTGTTAGAAACAAAACACACGTTTTCGATTCCCACACAAGGAATATTTGCACAAACAGCTTCAGCATGGGCGCGATGCAGAACACAACCGACGAGAAATGTGACAGCGTTCGATTGCTGTGGAGCGGTGTATGTTTCGGGCGGGCATTGGAAGAGCGAACTGTGAAGTGGGTTAAAACACACAAAACTTTATGGAGTCTGATAAAGATACGGGGTATGGCAAATGTCCATAGACAAGTGTGGACGAGTACTGTCCTGCCGAAAAATAGCAGTGTGCTATCGAATGAGAGGTAACGCACGAGGACGCAGGCTGCCTGTGATGTACCTTTGTGCTGCCGTTGTTCCCTCAGTCACTACCAGCCGCGACCTGAAGGCATACCCGATTACTCCCCACACCATAACACCAGGAGTGACACCGCTGTGCCTGTCCAGAACATTGGAGAACGAGACTTCTCCCGAGGTCGCCCTCATATTCGCCGACGATGATCATCGGCGGCAGAGCAGGATCGTGATTGGCCGCTGAATACAATGTGACGCCATTCCTCGGCATTTCATGCTTCCCGGTAACGGCTCCACATTAAACGCCGCCATTTTCAGTGCGGGTGCTACTAGTCTCGGATCAATGGCGCGGGATGGCAGAGAATATTGCAGGGAGTTCTCGGATGGCAGGCGCACATTTGGACGGGTTGCAATGTGATTGGTACACAGCACGCCCGTTCTCCGTTGTGGTGGTCATAAGTGGTCGACAAGAACCTTGACGACATTCCCATACTGTGCAAAATGTTCAGATGTGTGTGAATTCCTATGGGACCGAACTGCTAACTGTTGAGATCTTCTTTCCCTAGTCTTACTCACTACTTAAACTAACCTATGGTAAGAACAACACACTCGCCCATGCCCGAGGGAGGACTCGAACCTCCGGCGGGAGGGTATACTGTGTTACATTGGCTCAGTGTCACATATGTATGCCTCACAAATGTGGGTACTGCAGGACTCGACCATCCGGCCAACTGGAGATCCTTAGTAAGGTCCCTTTCAAACTCCTGTCAGGTGCCGATAAAGTGGTCTCACGCGAGTACGCATCATCTCCGTGTCTTTGATAGTGGCCACTTCAACATTTGACCGTGTTCACGCCTCTTACAAACCCCACCCCGGGCTGGTAAAAGCACGAGAGGAAAACAACACCAATGCACTCTCGTGCACATACTACCCGCCACAGAGAACTGCAACTCTAATCACTCACAGACCAGCCGATAGCGTGTACGAATACGAAGGGACAGTGACCTCAGACCACGTCTTCTAGATGCTTCATAAATTTTTGTGTCTCAGCCAGTGTACATGGACATATTACGATTACTTTGGAGCGAGACGCACTGCCTGGCGCTATTTGAGAATAGTTTATTATTCTGAAATAGGTTGGGTGAGGAGCAAGCAGATAGCTGTAGTGGCGATACGCCTTGTGAGTTTGGCTGACGTGTGTGTGACGTGTGTTCCAGACGCTGATGAGGTGAGCAGCCGCGATGGAGGCGAGCGACGCGGTGCCGGCGCCCGCCGCCGGCCCAGGCGGCCACGTGGACGTGGCTGTGGACGCGGATGCGGACGCGGGCAGCGGCGGCAGCGGGCCGGACTCCATCTTCTTGCTGGCGGACGCTTCCGGCCTCGATCTCACAGCACTCTCCAATCCTGACTACAAGGTGCCTCACCGCACACCATTTACCATGTATACGCATCGCTGTCCTTTCCTCTAAACTGCTTCGACATTTCGCGAGCATTCTGCTGTCGAAGAGACCAATGATCACACTGTTACGTCTCGTAAACGAGGACACTACCATCATGGCCACGATCACCACCACCACCATCACCACGATCGTGATCATCATCATGACCATCATCATCTACATCTACATAGATATTTCGCAAGCCACCGTCAACTGCGTGGTGTAGGTACCCTGTACCACTGCTAGTCGCTTCCTTTTCTGTTCCACACGAAAATAATCCTAAGAAATTTTGGTCCTATGTCAAAGCGGTAGGTGGATCAAGACAAAATATCCAGACACTCTGTGACCAAAATGGAACTGAAGCAAAGGATGACAGACTAAAGGCCGAAATACTAAATGTCTTTTTCCAAAGCTGTTTCACAGAGGAAGACTGCACTGTAGTTCCTTCTCTAGATTGTCGTACAGATGACAAAATGGTAGATATCGAAATAGACGACACAGGGATAGAGAAACAATTAAACTCGCTCAAAAGAGGAAAGCCCGCTGGACCTGATGGGATACCAGTTCGATTTTACACAGAGTACGGGAAGGAACTTGCCCCTCTTGCTGCAGCGGTGTACCGTAGGTCTCTAGAAGAGCGTACGTTGAAAAGGATTGGAAAAGGGCACAGGTCATCCCAGTTTTCAAGGGACAACGAACAGATATGCAGAACTATAGGCCTATATCTCTAACGTCAATCAGTTGTAGAATTTTGGAACACGTATTATGTTCGAGTATAATGACTTTTCTGGAGACTAGAAATCTACTCTGCAGGAATCAGCATGGGTTTCGAAAAAGACGGTCGTGTGAAACCCAGCTCGCGCTATTCGTCCACGAGACTCAGAGGGCCATAGACACGCATGCATTCACAGGTAGATGCCGTGTTCCTTGACTTTCGCAAGGCGTTCGATACAGTTCCCCACAGTCGTTTAATGAACAAAGTAAGAGCATACGGACTATCAGATCAATTGTGTGATTGGATTGAGGAGTTCTTAGATAACAGAACGCAGCATGTCATTCTCAATGGAGAGAAGTCTTCCGAAGTAAGAGTGATTTCAGGTGTGCCGCAGGGGTGTGTCATAGGACCGTTGCTATTCACAATATACATAAATGACCTGGTGGATGACATCGGAAGTTCACTGAGGCTTTTTGCAGGTGATGCTGTGGTGTATCGAGAGGTTGTAGCAATGGAAAATTGTTCTGAAATACAGGAGGATCTGCAGCGAATTGAAGCATTGTGCAGGGAATGGCAATCGAATCTCAATGTAGACAGGTGTAATGTTCTGCGATTACATAGAAAGATAGATCCCTTATCATTTAGCTACAGTATAGCAGGTCAGCAACTGGAAGCAATTAATTCCATAAATTATCTGGGAGTACGCATTAGGGGTGATTTAAAATGGAATGATCATATAAGGTTGATCGTCGGTAAAGCAGATGCCAGATTGAGATTCATTAGAAGAATCCTAAGGAAATGCAATCCGAAAACGAAGTAGGTTACAGTACGCTTGTTCGCCCAGTGCTTGGATACTGCTCATCGGTGTGGGATCCGTACCAGATAGGATTGATAGAAGAGATAGAGAAGATCCAACAGAGAGCAGCGCCCTTCGTTAAAGGATCATTTAGTAATCGCGAAAGCGTTACGGAGATGATAGATAAACTCCAGTGGAAGACTCTGCAGGAGAGACGCTCAGTAGCTCGGTACGGGCTTTTGTTAAAGTTTCGAGAACATACCTTCACCGAGGAATCAAGCAGTATATTGCTCCCTCCTACGTAAATCTCGCGAAGAGACCATGAGGATAAAATCAGAGAGATTAGAGCCCACACAGAAGCATACCGACGATCCTCCTTTCCACGAACAATATGAGACTGGAATAGAAGGGAGAACAGATAGAGGTACTCAGGGTACCCTCCGCCACACACCGTCAGGTGGCTTGCGGCGTATGGATGTAGATGTATGTATGCCTCCATATGAGCCTTAGTCTCTCTTAAGTTCATGATCCTAATGCGCAGTGTATGTTGGCGGCAGCTTCAAATGCCGGTTCTCTAGATTTTCTCATCAGTGGTCCTCGAATAGAACGTCGCGTTCCCTCCAGGGATTCCCATTTGAGAACCTGCTGGTGCAATTTCATATTGCTTTGCAAAGTTACGCCCAGATCCTTGAAGACATGACTGTTCCAAGCAGAACAGTACTAATGCTGTATCCGAACGTGATACTCAACCGCATTAACTTACATTTTTCTACATTTAGAATTAGCTGCCATTCATCACACCAACTAGAAATTTTGTATAAATCATCTTGTATCGTCCTAAAATCAAACAACTGCGACGCCTCACTGTATACACAGCGTCATCAGCAAACAACCGCAAACTCCTGCCCATTCTGTTCGCCAATCATTTCTGTATATAGAGAACAATTGCGATCGCACTCCCTGGGGCACTCTTGACATTAGTACACTCATCAAAGAAAGTTTTGCATCATCCCGGTTCCCAGAACGCCTGAAGACAGACGTTGCCTGTAGATATTATATCACAGACACAATCCCTTTGACTGTTCGGATATGACACTAAACCCGCTCGAAGATGCAACCAACCATGCACCTATTAGACGGAGAGGGTCCGATAGCCATTCCACCAGGAAGGAGGTACACGGCTCATGTTGTCTGTAGTTCAACCATGCCTAGACGGTCAATACCGCAATTCGATCGCGTCCGCTTTGTTACTTTGTGGCAGGAAGGGCTCTCAACAAGGGACGTGTCCAAGCGTCTCGGAGTGAAACAAAGCGATGTTGTTCGGACGTGGAGGAGATACAGAGAGACAGGAACTGTCGATGACATACGTCGCTCAGGTCGCCCAAGGGCTACTTACCGATTGTGGCTCGGAGGAACTCTGACAGCAACGCCACCATGTTGAATAATGCTTTCAGTGCAGCCACAGGACGTCGCGTTATGATTCAAACTGTGCACAACAGGCTGCACGATGCGCAACTTCACTCCCGACGTCCATGGCGAGGTCCATCTTTGCAGCCACGACACCATGCAGCACGGTACAGATGGGTCTAACAACATGCTGAATGGACCGTTCAGGATTGGCATCACGTTCTCTTCACCGAGGAGTGTCGCAAATGCCTTCAACCAGACAATCGTCAGAGACTCGTTTGGAGGCAGCCCGGTCAGGCTGAACGCACTGTCCAGCGAGTGCAGTAAGGTACAGTTTCCCTGCTCTTCTGGGTTGGCATTATCTGGGGCGGACGTACGCCGTTGATGGTCGTGGAAGGTGCCGTAGCGGCTGTACGAAGAGTGAATGCTATCCTTCGACCGGTAGTGCAACCATATCGTCAGCATATTGGCGAGGCATTCGTCTTCATGGATGGCAATTCCCGCCGCCATCGTGCACATTTTGTGAATGACGACCTTCAGGATAACGACATCGCATGATTAGAGTGGCCACCATGTTCTCCAGACATAAACCCTATCGAACATGGCTAGGGTAGATTGGAAAGAACTGTTTATGGACGACGTAACACACCAACCACTCAGAGGGATCTGCGCCAATCATCGTTGAGGAGCGGGACAATCTGGACCAACAGTGCCTTGATGAGCTTGTGGATAGTACGCCATGACGAATACTGGCATGCATCAATGTAAGAGGACGTGCTACTGGGTATTAGATGTACCGGTGTACACACCAATCTGGGCCACCACCTCTGAAAGTCTAGCTGTGTGGTAGTGCAACATGCAATGTGTGGTTTTCTTGGGCAATAAAGAGGGCGGAAATGGTGATTATGTTGATTTCTATTCCAATTTTCTGAACCGAGGTAAACTTTTTTTGATGTGTTTAGTTGGATGCCATCCTGTGGAATATCATGTGAAATTCTGTCCACTAGGCGCGTTGGGTCGTTAGAATCCTGAGGCGGTTGGAGGGCCCTGCTCATGATGCTACAAAGGTTCTCAGTTGAGAAGAGATCCGGAGACCTTTCTAGCCAAGGTAGGGTTCGACAAACGCGAAGACAAGCAGTAGAAACACGCGCCGTGCGCCGGGACGCTTTTATCTTGCTGAAATGTAAACGCAAGATGGCTTGCCATGAAGGGCAACCAAATATGAAAGTAGGATATCGTCGACGTACCGCTGTGCTGTACGGGTGTCGCGGATGACAACCAAAGGTGTCCTGCTGTGAAAACAAAAATGGCACCCCAAAACATCACTCCTGATTGTTTGGCCGTATGGTGCGTGACAATCAGGTTGATATCTCAGTGCTGTCCGAGGCGTATCCAGACACGTCATTGCAGGTTATTGGGGTCATATCGAAGCGAGACTTCTTATTCCAGTCACTGAAATTCCAGGCCGAATGTGTCCGACACCACTGCAATGGTAGTCGTCGCAAGGGGTAGGGGTGCCATGAGATCAGCCTCCTTTGTGTTTACCGGCTATTAATGGTCCTTGCGATCAGTGAAGCACCAGTTAAAAGTCGAATCGATAATGATAATGAATCTTGGACTCTGCGTGCCTCTCTAACGGTTGTTCGGTCCTCACGCCCTGTTGTCTCTCGATGTCGTCCGTTTCCTTCTTGGTGCTTTGATCGGCCATTCCTGATAACGTCGTCGAATAGTGGCATCGCTCCTAATCAAATGTCCAGCGATTCGCCGTCCAACTATCTTCTTTGAACCTATCTACACGTGCTCTCTCAAATGCTGACATCTGCGTACACTGTTCACGCGCCTGTCAGCGAGGCATAGCTACTCTCCATCTGAGTACACGGAATGAAATTCGTAAAGAATTTATGCCATTGTATCGACTTCTCCCATATTTACTACCCTAGTCAGTTGTGCGGCGAAATTGTACTGCAGCGTCACATATTCGTCCATCGGGCGCCACAGTTAACAATTTCCCATTTTCCGTCGATACCTATTTAAACATCAATAAGTGAGCAATTTACGTAAGTTCCTCGTAGTGCATCTTGTTTTCTTCTGTGGTTTTCTTTTTTTCAAAGTGTATATCATTATGACGGATGTAAATAAATAGTGGTAACAAAGCTAGACACTCGCAAAAGATCGGGCATGCGCAAACAGGATGTGGGAGCTGTCAGTTGACACTATTGTCGTTGTCGGTGTGAAGTGTGCATTGGAGAGGCTTACACGTATGACTGTTGCTGCTGTGGGGCGTTGAAGTGTAAAGCGTCGATTTCACCTCTCTAAAGCATTTTTTCATCTTGACTGAATACGTCAAGATGGTATACTCAGTGTTTTAGTGATAAAATAAAGCAGTAGGCTTTCACCAGAAATAGACAATGTGGCTAATAGTGTATTTTAAATATGACAGTGTGCCATCTTAGGCGCTTTATAACATTAAAACACTTGATAATGGCATTGTAAAGCCGAAATCATGATCTTGTAAATGGAACACTGCAAATCAAAAACAGTCTAATGGCGGTACTGACTTCAAAGTTCTGCCAGATTAAAACTGTGTGCCGCACCAGCCTCGAACCTAGGACTTTAGCCTTTAACGGACATTATGTCTTAATATTCGGACCAGGGAATACAGATGAGTGTGGTAGCTGACTCAAAATTGCCAAGGAGTAGATTTTAATGTGCTGTTGTGGAATTAGATACGCTATGAATAGGAATTGGACAAAACCGTGAGAAATGCGTAGTTGAAAATAAATGAAGATACTAACCACGCCTGTAGATTGCGCTCTTGTATTTGACCACGAACAGCAGCTGTGCAATTCCCTCAACAAATTGCGAGTGCTGGTGTATCGTTGTCAGAACACAGTTATGGGTGCATTAGGTCGGAATTAAGTGGATTAGAATGGGGCAGATAGTTGGCGTTGGTATGGTGCGTGCGTGCTCCCCTAGCCAAGGTAGCGGGAGTGTCTGGTGTTTCAAGAACCACCGTATCGAAGATTTATACGGCGTAAAGGGAAAGCGGGAAAACATCATCAGCTGATTTACAAGGAAGAAAGTGTGTGTCGAGTGATCGTGGCAGACTATCGTTAAAGGGGACTATGACAGAAATAAGAGGATGACAACTGCAAAAGTCACTGTAGGACTGAATGTCGCACTCGCAACCCATGACTGCACGAAAACAATAGGAAGGCAATTGCAGAGAGAGGTGCAACTCCAAAGACGCAGATCGGTGATGCAAGTACCCATAACAGGTAAGGGTGGTGCTGAAGCCTGCAAACCTGGACTACGGGGTCCGAGTTGGCGCTGGTATTCCGTGGGTGCCACGGTTACTCGGCAAGGTCGCATTCCTGTCAAGGATTATGTGACTATTCTGGCAAATGAGGCCTATTTTATGGTACAGTATTTGTTCGCCAATGGAACGGCGTGTTCCAATGCGACATGCCCCTTGTTCGCACAGCTGTGGTTTCGTGAACACGACGGTGAATTGTCGGATCCCCTCTGGCCACGACAGCCACCATATCTCAATATTGTTGAGTCTTTGTGGTCTACTTTGAGAGAAGATTGCGGGATCGCTATCGACCTCCGTCATCGCTACTTGAAGGTCCACTATTTTGCAGGAAGATTGATGTAAGATTTCTCCCTGACGACAGGACGTATTTTGAATACCGGTGGGTTTTCACCCCGTATTAGGTGTGGTAATTTGTTCTGTCTGTGGTGTTAATTTATTTTTATAATACACTATTGGCCATTAAAATTGGTACACCATGAAGTTGACGTGCTACAGACGCGAAATTTAACCGACAGGAAGAAGATGCTGTGATACGCAAATGATTAGCTTTTCAGAGCATTCACACAAGGTTGGTGCCGGTGGCGACACCTACAACGTGCAGACATGAGGAAAGTTTCCAACCGATTTCTCATACACAAACAGCAGTTGACCGGCGTTGCCTGGTGAAACGTTGTTGTGATGCCTCGTGTAAGGAGGAGAAATGCGTATCATCACGTTTCCGACTTTGATAAAGATCGGATTGTAGCCTATCGCGATTGCGGTTTATCGCATCGTGACATTGCTGCTCGCGTTGCTCGAGATCCAATGATTGTGAGCGGATATGGAATCGGTGGGTTCAGGAGGGTAATACGAAAAGCATATCACTGCAATCGAGATAACAGGTATCTTATCCGAATGGCTGTAACGGATCGTGTAACCACGTCTCGATCCCTGAGTCAACAGATGGGGACGTTTGCAAGCCGACAACCATCTACACGAACAGTTCGACGACGTTTGCAGCAGCATGGACTATCACCTCGGAGACCATGGCTGCGGTTACCCTTGACGCTGCATCACAGACAGGAGCGCCTGAGATGGTGTACTCAACGACGAACCTGGGTGCACGAGTGGCAAAACGTCATTTTTTGATGAATCCAGATTCTGTTTCCAGCATCATGATGGTCGCATCCGTGTTTGGCGACATCGCGGTGAACGCATATTGGAAGCGTGTATTCGTCATCGCCATACTGGCATATCACCAGGCGTGATGGTATGGGGTGCCTTTGGTTACACGTCTCGGTCACCTCTTGTTCGCATTGACGGCACTTTGAACATAGGACGTTACATTTCAGATATGTTACGACCCGTGGCTGTACCCTTCATTCGATCCCTGTGAAACCCTACATTTCAGCAGGATAATGCACGACCTCATGTTGCAGGTCCTGTACGGGCCTTTCTGGATACAGAAAATGTTCGACTGCTGCCCTGGCCAGCACATTCTCCAGATCTCTCACCAACTGAAAACGTCTGGTCAATGGTGGCCGAGCAACTGGCTCGTCACAATACGCCAGTCACTGCTCTTGATGAACTGTGATATCGTGTTGAAGCTACATGGGCAGCTTTACCTGTACACGGCATCCGAGCTCTGTTTGACTCAATGCCTAGGCGTATGAAGGCCGTTATTAGGGCCAGAGGTGGTTGTTCTGGGTACTGATTTCTCAAATTCGAGGCACCCAAACTGCGTGAAAATGTTATCACATGTAAGTTCTAGTTTAATGTATTAGTCCAATGAATACCCGTTTGTGATCTGCATTTCTTCTTGGTGTAGCAATTTTAATGGCCAGTAGTGTATATATTTATAGTTGTGACAGTTGTACACGTGCCGGCGGTCCAGGACGTGTAATGAGTTGCGCCCTGCCGTAGGTGGACGGCAGCGACAGCGGCGTGGAGGCGGGCAGCGTGCGCGGCGCCACCCCCGCCGCCTCGTGCGACTCCAGCCTGCTGAGCTGCTGCTCCGACAGCGACGACCCGCCGCCCGCGCCGCCCTCGCCCGGCCGCCGCGCCTCGCCGGCTGCCTCCGCCGCCTCCTCCACCGCCACCAGGCCCGCCCGGCTCTTCCGGGGGTCAGTACACTGGGAAACCTCATGAAAATTCTATCTTACTGCTGAAGGCAGGGGCAGGGACATGTTTTTTACAAACCATACTGACAAGGCGACTATCAGACTGGTGAATCGGGGATTTTGATGAGTCTTAAGTCTATTGTAAGGCAGAGGAACCTGTCAGAGTACTAGGCTAGCGGCTTTTCAGGCGACGGCCCTCAGTTTCCGAGAAAATCGATGTTGGAGTTCTATGCTTAACTGATATACAGATAACGGTAACCATGTTGCGACCAAGGCTTAATGTCCTCAAGGTGCGTAAACTTGCGACAAAGCGTGGGTGAAACAAACACGTGCCACTACTGCGAGCGAGCCGGTAGCCAGTTGTGCACTGTCGCGCGGATGTGCACGAGCTTCGGATCAGATTGAAGTTTCTGAGCCTGTGGAGCGACACAATCGTGGACAACGAGAAGCCTGGTGCAAAAATGAAGATGCTTGTGGCATCAAAACGAGCCTCAGATTTTATTACACGAGGAATGTTACTTTCAACTTGTGGGAGGACATAGCTTTAGAATTAGAAGAGACAGATAATTTTCTTTGCTCAGGTTTGATGTGTGTGTTGCCACTTCTGCGTCGGGTTCCTCCACATACGAAGGCGAGTATACGTGCAGAAATAATGAATATTCTCATTACGAAACAACAGCAGAGATTCTTCCTTCAACAGTATTCAAGTTTGTCATCTGAAAACTTCGGGCCTTCTGGATACATCATTAGAGACGGCAACAATATTACGAATATATCGTACACTAAATTTTATTCGCAGTAGAAGTGTCATTTTTAAGAACTCGATTTTCATTATTTTTTGACCATTTCTTATGTAAACCTCTGATGTGTATTTTTTATCCACGTAATAGCAATGGATGAAGTACTTACCGTATTGAGTGAGTGCTAGACGTTCTTCGGGTGCAGTAATTTCTCTGAAGTTACTGCACAGGGTGTATCAAAAAGAATCATCCGATTTAAAAATCACAATAGTTATGTTATTTGAGATATGTGCGTGGACAATCTGCTGTTGGAAAAAGCAAACTCGAGTTTTACATGGTTCCCGCTAGGTAGCAGCAGTATGCACCCACTTCAGTTCTAGTAAAAATGGTGTCGGGGCAACAGAAAGCGTTTTGTGTTCTACGTTTTGCGCAGTGCGGGCCAGTAATAACTGTTGTTCAGCGTGACTTTCATACTAGATGTGGTGTGGATTCTCCTACAGCACAGAGCATTGGACGATGGCATGAACAACTCCGACAAACAGGTTGTTTGTGTAAAGGCAAATCGCCGGGGTGTCCCTAAGTGTCTGACACGGACGTCGAACGCATCCGTCATAGTTTCACAAGGAGTCAGCAAAAATCCGTTCGCTGTGCAGGTCGACAGCTCAACGTGCTGTGGTGTGGTGTGTGTTGCGTCGACCTTAAAGGCGGGTCCACGCCGAACCGCGCTGCGCCGTGTTCCGGCTGTTGTCGGTACATCAGAGGAAGTGGCGCGTTTGCGCGCGCTCAGTTTAGACGGGGCTTCGCTCGCTCCATCTTCAGACCGTGCGCGCGATCCAACTGGAACAGAGTGCACGCCTCGGAGCGCGGACGGCGCTCTCCTCTCTCCCACAGCTGTGCGCGGGCTGCAGCAGCGCGGCGCAGCACGGCGCGCTCAGTGTGGACCCGCCTTAACACATGCAACCATACAAAATACTGCAAGCTCTTAAGGTGAAAAACAAATCAAACAATTACTGAACGATGAATCGGTCGCATTGGACCTAATGATTCAGCCTTACATTTCTGGCCTTCTATGTAACCGGACCTGACTATGTGATTATTTCTTGTGGGAATTTATAAAAGACTGTTTATATGCCTCCGTTATCAACAACAATGAACGAACTCACACACAGCGTAACAGCAGCTATGGAAGCTACAACTCAAGACATGCTCGCTGCAGTGTGGGAACAATTTGAATACCTCATTGACATATGCCGTGCATTTCTGGGGGGGGGGGGGGGGGTATATTGAACACCTGTGGAAAGGAGTGAAAAAAACTTCTTGAGTTTCCCCGTTTATGAAAAAACAAAATTTATTGTATATGTTTATTAGTTTCAGAAATATACACGTGCCAAAACCGGATGATTCTTTTTGATACACCGTGTAGTTCTTCAAGCAATCCTCATGGTGTGTAAGAAGGTACCCAAAGGTACATCTACAGATTCTAAAATAGACAAAAGAGTGTTCATCATTTTCTTTCAGATCCTTAAATAAGTGGGCAAATTCGCCATTCTTAGTTGTTTTGTACAAGGTATCATTCACCTGTTCTTGCTTCCGTCTTCTGTTTCATCGAGTATTAAGCCCTGGTGTGTCCTATACATACATAAAGAAAAAAATGATACAAAGACATAACAATCTAACTGGCCAAAAAGGCCGACTGCACTGATTTCAGCGGACGATATCGTGAGCCAGGGACACGGTGTTGTCGCGTGGTAACGTGACGCACGATAACGTGCGATGGTCTACCGCATAATTATGCATCCAGTGGACACGTAACCCGAGCAAGCGTAGCATGCCGGCGGTACAAGTTCAAATACTTTTTTTTTTCATCGTACAGAATATCAATAAATAGTACATGTCATACAAAATTATTAAAAATCAGCCATTCATTAATAAATCAAACACTACAGCAAACCTTCAAATGTGTATGTCTTTTGGCATACAGTAGTTTACAGAAACCTCTTGCTCGCTATTGTATTCGTTGCTTGCTGTGCTAGAACAGAATTTCGGATGTTATTTATAGCAGAAGCAACCAATACACAAATTCGTAGAGTACCGCACACATTTAATGAAAGCTGTTTTCTTGCAAGCACGCGGATTTTTCAGTAGCTATACCGGAAAACACTGTTCGCTTAGATTCTAAAGGATGGTTCTGCCTTCTATCAACTTCAATGCGAACACGCGTATTTTATCATTCGTATGAAAGTAGGTGCACTAAATTGATGCAGAATTAAAGAATGCATTTGCAGATGCACTAAATTGACACAGAATGAGGAATTCATTTTTACGTAATCTTCCCTCGGAGCGATTTCTTTCTTACTCTTTATCAAGTGGTAGCATTTTGAATTTCTTATGAAAATTTTATTCTGCCTGTTGGAGTACATTTGGATGGCGCCCTATCAGTTAATAATATAAAGAAATTTTTGTTGACCCACGTAGAAGAATAACCGTTTTAAAAACTCTTCGTACAGCAGTTTCGTGAACTTTCCTGATTTCGAGCAGGTCACAGTTTTTTTCCGAGTGCGACCATTTTTCCCAGATGGTTCTTGCATACATAAGAAAACGTAAGGGCATTTTTTTCTTATCCAATTGCAGTATGCATTGCTTTGAAGGAATAACTAATCTTTTTGATCTGTTTTTAATGCACAGGGCGGTTTCGCTCCTTGTTCCACAAGAATCTGTTGTATGTCAATTGGTATTAACAGCCGGATTGATCTGTATTAATAACATGGTCGAGGCCAAAATTAGTAATGAGTACTTTCTCTTGCATTTGTAACCCTTCCGTAGCCGTTGCTATCTTTGTGAAACAGTTGAAGTGTTTGGAATTATTACATCGAACCATAAATGAAATAAAAGTTTGAAGAAAGTTTGCTGTATTCATTGATTTATTAACAAAATTACTACCGTGAGAAAGACTGATTTTTTAATGATTTTGCATGATGTATCAATGATATTCTATACGATAAAACTGAAAAAAGTGCAGGATTTGAACCAAAATCGCAGGTAATTTCCGAGAATGATTGCCTATCGAAGTCGCGGGGTCCAAACGATACATATCGAACATGCATTCGTAAATCGATCATGCGACTCTGGCGGGCGTTATGAGTATGTTTACGTTGGTCACTACAGCAACAACAAAAGAAGAGCGTTACAAAAATACTTGTAATTGCAAAGGAGACGACTTACCTAACTCGTCGTCGGTGCTGTCGTCATGTGAAAGTCCATTACGGTGGTGTGGATGGATAATTTTGAAGAGACGAACCATGTATTCTTCCTGATACTCGTTCTTTTTCGCAATGAAATTGTAACAGTATTTCAGCGTCGAAACTGTTCTGACGAAGTTTTACGTATTTCGCATCACCACAGTCTACACAGTCCGTTCTTTCCTCGCCCGGTAGTACTCCATATTAGCTACAAAAAGTCGAACAATTTTCTACGCTGCATTAACATGGAAGTAGATTCTTCTATGTGAGAGAATCCGCCGAAGAAACGTCAAGAACACCAGACACCCCACTCACTAACGACATAAATCCTCTGGGATTCTCTAGAAACTCACAAATAATTCGCAGAAGTAGGTAATTTAGAGCAACTAAAGGAATAACGGAAAACAGATAAAAGTGACGATCACAAATAATTGATCACAACGCCCGCCACCAGAATCGCATGATCGACTTACGATCGCACGTTCGATATGTATCGTTTGGACCCCCCGACTTCGATAGGCAATCATTCTTAGAAATTACCAAATCGCCAGCCTAGGCTGCTGCTTTGCTCTCGCTTGGTCGAAAGAAGACTAACGTTACAGGTACAGGAGATACACGTAAAAAAATCAACATCGATTTTGTTGGGAAACTATGGGCCATCGCAAGAAAAGCCGTCAGTCTGATAATCAGGACAGGTCCGTCACCAAAGACTCATCAAAATGCGTGACTAGATGGTCTGATAGCCTCGTTGTGAGATTCTGCTTCAGAAACAATCGGTTGTGAAATTTAATAAGAATAGGAGAACAGGGACATTGAATATTAACATTTTAATGTTTGTTCCGCGATTCATTCTGTCCCCCAATTTTTTTATTCTTTATGATCAGGTTTTTGTAATTTTATTATATTTATGGAACGTCAAAATCAGAACTCAAATACGTTAGCCAAAGCATTCAGTGCAACTCTGAAATATCAACTTTGAAATTTTCCGAGTAACTTTAATTCACTAAATTTAAGGCGATTTACACGATGGTCTGTGTTGCTGGTTCGATGTCGTGGGAGACTGAGTGGATCGGTGGTTGGAATCTCTTCTTTTTTCACCTCGTCTGAATACATACATAATCTAAATATAAAATTCATCAAATATATGATAATTAACACATGTCTAATGACACATTGCATGAAAGATGTATGTCTTCTTGTTTGTAATTACGTATTGCATGCAACATTCCAGTTTTCGTTACAAATATAAATTCTTGATTATCGATATTTTATAAAAGATTGTTAATAAATTTGCAATGATTTTTTAAATTTAGACAATATTTATTACATCTTCTCCTGCTTACTTTCTCTGTCCATCTCCTCCTATCCCATCACATTATCCATGACGTCCTCCTCTTTCTGTTCATCTGTTTCTCCCCCAAATCTCTATCTGTCTCTTCCTCCCCCTCTCTCTGTTCATCTCCTTTTTGCCTTCTCTGTTCATCTCCTCCTCTCCCCCCTCTCTCTATTTCTCCCTCCTATACCTCTCTGCATCACATCCTCGTATCTGTCTCCGCCTTCCCCGTCACTGTCTGACCACCTCCTTGTCCTCTCTCTCTCTCTCTCTCTCTCTCTCTCTCTCTCTCTCTCTCTCTCTCTCTCTCTCTCTCTCTCTCCACGTTACCACACTTACCCCAGGAGGACCTAGGCACGTGGCGCAGTGATTAGCACATTTGACTCGCATTCGGGAGGAAGACAGTTGTCCGGCCACCCTGATTCAGGTTTTCCCCCAAATCAACCGACGAATTAAATTATTGTTTATCTTGTTTCTACGACGCTTATCATTCTGAATCGTGTGGGACCTCATTTATGGTATAAAACAATGGACACAGTCCAGATAAAGAGTACCTTATTTCCATTTGTGTCGCAATTTTTTGTAGCTTTAAACAGCCTTTATTGACAATATTTTATAAAAATATCGATAGTTAAGAATTTATATTTGCATTGAAAACTGGTATTTTGTATACAATACGCACTGAAAAACAAGAGGCCCTGTATCTTTCTTAAAAAATTATGATTAGATACGTGTTAATAAGCAAAAATATAATGAATTATACGTTTAAAAGACGTAGGTATTGCACGAAAGAAGGCCATAACGAGTTTAGAACCCCTGATTTGTGGACTGTACTAGATTACCGTTCTAGACTACCGATTCAGCTATGCACTTTTTTTTTAAAGCCTTATCTGTATTAAGTGCAGTTCCACGGAAAACTTCAAAGACGATTATTTCCGTAAAGTTCTCAAAAAAGTTAAGAACAACCTGTTTGTCATTACTTTTTAATGATGTTCCACGCGCGTGTTTCACTACGGAGCAGGAAGCAACATCAACCATTCTCACGCTGCCTATTAAAAGAGCACAACAGTGCAGAGACTCCGACAATACACGATTTTTGAAATAAAAACTACATATCTAAAGCGTGATTAAGGAAAACGTTGATGGCTGTTAACGTATTAGAATATTTTAAAGTTTCATTTGCCGTAATTTAGTAATAAGATATCTGAACTACATTACGGGCCATTAAAATTGCTACACCAAGAAGAAATGCAGATTCATTAGACAAATATATTCTACTAGGACTGACATGTGATTACATTTTCACGGAATTTGGGTGCATAGATCCTGAGAAATCAGTACCCATAACAACCACCTCTGGCCCTAATAACGGCCTTGATACGTTTGGGCATTGAGTCAAACAGAGCTCGGATGCCGTGTACAGGTACAGCTGCCCATGTAGCTTCAACACCCTACCACAGTTCATCAAGAGTAGTGACTGGCGTATTGTGACGAGCCAGTTGCTCGGCCACCATTGACCAGACGTTTTCAGTTGGTGAGAGATCTGGAGAATGTGCTGGCCAGGGCAGCAGTCGAACATTTTCTGTATCCAGAAAGGCCCGTACAGGACCTGCTACATGAGGTCGTGCATTATCCTGCTGAAATGTAGGGTTTCGCAGGGATCGAATCAAGGGTGGAGCCACGGGTCGTAACACATCTGAAATGTAACGTCCACTGTTCAAACTGCCGTCAGTGCGAACAAGAGGTGACCGAGACGTGTAACCAATGGCACCCCATACCATCACGCCTGGTGATACGCCAGTATGGCGATGACGATACACGCTTCCAATTTGCGTTCACCGCCATGTCGCCAAACACGGATGCGACCATCATGATGCTGTAAACAGAATCTGGATTAATCGGAAAAAATGTCGTTTTGCCAATCGTGCACAAAGGTTCGTCGTTGAGTACACCATTGCAGGCGCTCCTGTCTGTGATGCAGCATCAAGGGTAACCGTAGCCATGGTCTCCCATCTGATAGTACATGCTGCTGCAAACTTCGTGTAACTGTTCGTGCAGATGGTTGTTGTCTTGCAAACGTCGCGATCTGTTGACTCAAGGATCGAGACGTGGCTGCACGATCCGTTACAGCCATGCGGATAAGGTGCCTGTCATCTCGACTGCTAGTGATGTGAGGCGGTTGGGATCCAGCACGGCGTTCCGTATTACCCTCCTGAACCCACCGATTCCATATTCTGCTAACAATCATTGGATCGCGACGAACATGAGCAGCAATGTCGCGCTACGATAAACCTCAATCGCGATAGGCTACAATCCGACCATTATCAAAGTTGAAAACGTGATGGTATGCATTTGTCCTCATTACACGAGGCATCACAACAACGTTTCACCAGGCAACGCCGGTCAACTGCTGTTGCGTATGAGAAATCGGTTGGAAACTTTCCTCATGTCAGCACGTTGTAGGTTTCGCCACCGGCTCCAGCCTTGTGTGAATGCTCTGAAAAGCTAATATTCGGTTAAATTTCGCGTCTGTAGCACATCAACTTCGTCGTGTAGCAATTTTAATGGACAGTAGTGTAACAGCTTTCGTTTCCGGGTCAGGATATCTGTTTGTAAGGTAACCACCGAATTCCCGTATATAACGGTGTTCAGAGTAGGGACACTAGCGCGCCGTGGCGACAGGCGAGATCACGAAATGATAATCTGTAGACAGCCCAACAAATTTTTGCGAATAGCAGCTTATTGGTGGAGCGCGAAGCTGCACTTCACTGGAAAAAACAGTTTGTTGATACTCGTGTTTTTAGAACGGAAACAGAGGTGTCACTGTGTTTGCTTGCGATGAAACGCTATTCGAGCTTGTAGGGGAGGTGTCTGAGCGTCCCATCGTGCTGCAGCAAAGGCAGCCCCGGCGGCGGAGCAGGATCCAGCGGCAGTGGCAGCAGCGGCGACAGCAGAGGCCGCGGCCGCGCGGCGCGCCCCGCCTCGGCCGCCTCCTCCGCCTCCAGCGGCGGCGCACACCCCCACCACCAGCGGCCGCGCCCCCAGGCCGCCTCCCGCGCGCGCGCCGCCCCTGCCGCCGGCTCGTCGGCCGCCGCAGCAGCCGCCAGGGGCTCCGGCCGCCGCGGGGGCGGCGCCGCCTCCGCCTCGGCGCGCACCACACCTGTCGCCGCCTTCGGCCGCTGCACGTCCGCCACGCCCAGCCGCAGGGACAAGGCCAACGCCGCCGCCGCCGCCAGGTAGCGCGCAGCTCTCCCCCTCTCACAGCCGGCCGCTGCTTCGCGCGTGTACTGTCTAATCAAATGGCTCAAATAGTTCTAACAAGGGAACCTCCCCATCGCACTCCCCTCAGATTTAGTTATAAGTTGGCACAGCGGATAGGTCTTGAAAAACTGAACGCAGATCAATCGAGAAAACAGGAAGAAGTTGTGTGGAACTATGAAAAAAATAAGCAAAATATACAAACTGAGTAGTCCATGGCAAGATAGGCAACATTAACGATTATATGCTCGTAATAACGCCGTGGTCCCGTGGTTAACGTGAGCAGCTGGTTCAAGTCTTCCCTCGAGTGAAAAGTTTAATTTTTTATTTTCAGACAGTTATTATCTGACAAACTTATGTTTTCATCACGTTTTTGGGAGTGACTATCACATCCACAACTAAACCTAAAACGGGCAAAGTAGAAGAATCTTTTTACCCATTCGCCAAGTGTACAAGTTAGGTGGGTCGACAACATATTCCTGTCATGTGACGCACATGCCTCCACCAGTGTCTTATAGAATATATCAGACGTGTTTATCTGTGGAGGAATCGGTTGACCTGTGACCTTGCGATCAAATGTTTTCGGTTCCCATTGGAGAGGCACTCCTTTCGTCTACAAATCGCACGGTTTTGCGGTGCGGTCGCAAAACACAGACACTAAACTTATTACAGCAAACAGAGACGTCAATGAATGAACGAACGGACAGATCATAACTTCGCGAAAATGAAAAAAGTAAACTTTTCACTCTAGGGAAGACTTTAACCGAGGACCTCTCATTCCGCAACTGCTCGTGCTAACCACTGGACCACGGCGCTCCTGAGCTCACATTATTCTTGATGTTGCCTATCTTGCGCATGGACTACTCAGTCTGTATATTTTGCTTATTTTTTTCGTAGTCCCACTCAACTTCTTCCTGTTTTCTCGATTGATCTGTGTTCAGTCTTTCATGGCTTATCCACTGTGCCAACTTATAACTAAATCTGAGGGGGGTGCGATGGGGAGGTTCCCTTGTAAGCACTATGGGACTTAACATCTGATGTCATCAGTCCCATAGACTTAGGACTACTTAAAACTAACTAACCTAAGGACATCACACACATCCAAACCCGAGGCAGGATTTGAACCTGCCAGATTGAAGCGACTAGAAACGCTCGCCTACAACGTCCGGCGCTGTCTGATCCCAAGAGCTTCTGTCCGTGTGTAAACTTCACTATGTGATCTAAAGTAGCCAGACATCTATTAGTGGATTTAATAAAGGGTCTGTTTACCCTTCACTTTTATGACAGCTCGAACTCTTCCGGGGGCACTTTCGGCGAATGTCTGTGGAGGGACAGGTGCCTATTCCTCCTGAGAGCTGAAACTGGAAAAGGTAGTGAAGTCGGACACTGAGATCTGAAGTGAAGTTGGTGTTTTAAGTTTTTCAAAACTTTTTCATTTGGTTCAGGTCACGACTCGGAGTGGGCTAGACCATTTTGGGAATGTTATTGTCCATAAACCATTGCCTCAGAGGTGCTGCTTTATGACAGGGTGCATTGTCAGGCAGATACAACCAGTCACTGTCTCCTTACTGTCCCTCCTCTGTACACTGTTCACAATGCTGTAAAACGTGTTTGTATCCTTCAGCATTTAGTGTTTTCTTAGGCACAATGTGGTGACCAAACCCTGACTATATGAAAAACACTGACATAACATAACAAACACCTCTTCTGTATTTCCCTGCTGCACTGCACAATGATTGTAGGGAACATTCTCTATTCATTTCCCAAACCCTTCTGTGGGGTTGCCAGGATGCACAGTGTGGTTCATCACCCTAAATCCTGAAACTTCCTGACAAATTAAAACTGTGTGCTTTCCGAGACTCAAACTCGAGATGTTTGCCTTTCGCGGGCAAGTGCTCTGGTAGAATTGAAGCAGTGAGGACGGGTTGTTGAGTCGTGCTTGGGTAGCTCAGTTGGTAGAGCACTTGCCTGCGAAAGGCAAAGGTTCCGAGTTCGAGTCTCGGTCCGGCACACAGTTTTAATCTGTCAGGAAGTTTCATATCGGCACACACTCCGCTGCAGAGTGAAAATCTCATTCTGCTGTCTAAATCCTGTCCAGTAGTGTCACTCTTTACACCACACCGAGCATCGGTTACCACTAACTACAGAAATGTGTGGCTTATGAGGAGATGCTCAACCATTATGTGCTGTTATTTTTAAATCCCTACGCACAGTCATTCTGCTAGCTGGACAGCTTGTAGCAGCACAGAAGTCATGAACAATTCAATTCCTTCCTCTTATTTTTGTGTTTTTTTACAACTACACAATGCAGAGCATTCCTTCTTCGTCAGTGTTTGAGGTCTGCCTGGTCTTGATTTAGCTCTAGTTGTTCCTTCACCTTTCCACTTGACAATCACATTGCTAGTGTTTGACATCTGACAACTAGTCCACATTCGAAGTCACAGAACACTCGTAACAAAACCCTTTCTTCTGGCACTGTTTCTCTACTGACAACACACTCTGCCATCTCCCTTTTAACTGGCAGATCTGTCTCTCTTGGTGTCTCTCTGTCAACTCCGCAGTGCATTAGGGTGTATGGATACTTTCAAGTGGATACTATATGTCAACAGTAGGGCACCATCAATATCTTCGTTCCACAGTAGAAATGGTAATGTTATGAGCAAGCATACCACAGAAGCAGAGTTATTAAACAAGGTTTTCCACAACTCTTTTAGTAAAAATTTCATTCAAGAGCAGCTGACAACATAAATAACTTGAAAGCAAATACCCTGTCCATAGCAAAGCATCTTAAGTCACTTAATGAATAAAATGGAAGAAATAGAGAAGGAATGGAAAAATATAGAAATTGCATGTAGGTTGTCTTTTACATAGAAGATAAAAGCAACCAGCCACTTTTTACAATGCTATTTATTTATTTATTTATTTAAATAGCGCCATTACTAGTTTTTATCCAACAGGTTCATTTTCAGATGGCTAGTTCACATTTTACATTAGCTTTCACCCTTTGGTTTCTTAACTGATGAAATTTCCATGGGGTGGTGGTGCCCTACAATCAACACAAGATGTGAGACAATGTCTTTTTAGCTATAATTGTACTTCACAATGATTCTAAGTGATGTAAACAAATTATTAAAAGAAAGATGTTTCAGTTATTTATGATGAAAAATTCATGCCATTATGTTCCAGTGCAGACTGCTTATGATCTTTCATCAGTGAAAACTGTATGATGCACTTTTTTTATGTATATGTTTTGGTTGTAGGGCACCACTCGCCCCAAGGGAATTTCATCATTTGGGAAAACAAAAGGCGAAAGCTAATGTTAAATGTGAACTAGCCGTCTGCAGATGAATGTGTCAGTTTGAAACTGGTAATGGCGCTATTTAAATAAATAAAGAGCATTGTAAAAAGTGGCTGCATGCTGTTATCTTCTATGTAGGGGTCAACCAATATTTTGTATGCAGCCACTGGCTCAAAATGTCAGTTTTTGACAAAATAACGTTAGAAATTGCAGTTAAGAAAGTAGCTGAAGAAGCCTTAGGAAAATAGAAAAAGAAGTTGTAAAGGATTTAAAAAGTTGTACATCAGAATTATATAAGATTGTAAAGAAAAGACAAGATGCTTATGTTAAGAATCTACATCAATCAATGGAGCAGAATCATCCACTTTACAAACAAGAGAGAAGTGCAGTAAATTGAGCACTGAAATGAGCTCATCAGCAATTTTGCAATATAGTTTATAAGTGTAACAAAAGGCAATAGTCAAAGAAGATCAATGATAACTTGTAAAACATTGAAAATATTCAATTAAGTGAAAAAAAGACATTGTTCTCAACCAAACAGTAAAAGAAGTTGCTCAAGTAGGAGGGGTGTTCAGAAATGATTCACAGTACTAGTTTTTTGTTCCTTATTTATTAATGAACATGAGTCAGTTTACATGGTATTACTCAATAAACTCTCCACCAACATCAGTACACTGCTATTACCTTACTGGAAACTTCATTATTGCATCATGGAACCACTATGAGGGTTTACTACATACCCTCTCGTGTCTGTGTGCAATTCTTCATTCTTGCTGAACCTCTTACCTTACAGCACAACCTTCATGTTATCAAATAAAACCTAGTCAGATGGAGTAAGATCTGGTGAATATGGTGGGTATGGCACAACAATGAACCACAGTGATGTCAAATTTGCAGTCAATCATGGCATGAGGCTGCCATTGTCATGCTGTAAGAGCACTTCCTTCAACCACTTTTACTGGCTCCTTTGCAAACAGCAAAGCAGTTTCATATAAATGGAGTGTCATGTTTCAAATTGTGGAAGCAATGTTTCTGTGAAAATACATTGTTGTAATTTTTTTAAATAAAACGGTTCATTCATGTATTTGGCACTCACACAGTCACAGTGAGGGGTTTTTGTCTGTGGTACTAGCAAGCATTTATACTGTGTTCTAGATGTATGTAATAAACCACCCAAACATGCACTAAAATTGGATGGTAGTTGTAGGTTTTAGCGACTGTAGTTCCATGTTCCCAATTAGACAGGCCTGTCAGTTTGTCAAAGAATATTTTACCTCTTTCTCTGTATATTGGGTGGTGTTGACGAAAACTTCATTCATTTTCTTCTAGTGTGATAAATGACATGTTCTAATTCCAACTGATGCGGTTGGAGCCATATGTAAATCATAAAATATCAGACATACTGTTATCATTCTGCCATGTCAAATTCATTATAGTCTCTGCAAGTGGGCAGAGGTGTAGGCTGTGGTTACTAAGTAGTGCTGGGAGGGATGGATCAGCCTCTCTGAATTTTGAATTATATTTGCCAAATTTGTGTGTTGTTGATGAGAGGGGGAAGGACAATTGGCGATTGAGTCGACACACCATGGTTTTGCACCCATTCTATTTTGCAGCTTGATAAGCATGTGTACAGGGGAGTAGGAGATAGCAGTTCTTAGAATTTCTGCATGGATTTAGAAAGCATCATTTATGTGAAGTACAGCTTCCCCTTTCCACACACAAAAACATGTGAAACATGGACCCAGACCAACAGGCAGGTTCTGTATTCCTAGATTTCCAATAATCTACAGCACGGTAGATTGGTAACAGATGTCTGAGCGTATGGAATAGGTTCTCAGATATGTGACGGGCTTGAATACTTTTTGAATAATACACCCAATACACTTTCCATGATGACAAGTGTTTCTGAGAGATGAAGGTACTGTTAGAAGTGCCATAGTGAAGTGTCATATGACTGCTCCTATACTGTGTGTATGTCAGCAATCTATCAGCTGGAATGTGCAGCAATCCAAGACACTCGATTATGATGTGTACTGGAATAAGTTACATATTCTACTTTGACACAGTGGTAAGACGGTATGTTTACATTCCGTATGTGTATAAAATTGTCCAGTTGTCTGTAGCTGTATAGTTACTTGTACTCTGATACAATACACATTACAGACGGAGTGCAACACCAACACCAGCACCTACACCGACATCTGCGACTGGCTCTGGCCCGCCATCGCTGGGTGCGACCAAGGCTGGTGGTGCACCACCTGCCACCTCACCACGAGGCCAACCGCCATCGCTGGTGGGCTCTACTGCTACGTGTACTGCAGAGGCACGTCATGTGCTTGCCACCTATGCCACCCTGCCCAGGCGCTCTCGCCGTCGCACACAGTCGCCACCTGCAAAGGTCAGCAACACCCTTTCTTGCACACTATGATTCAAACTTCTCTGAGTGATTTAAGTAAAAATGAATTTAACTAAGAATTTGGAATAAAACACCTAAACACTAGTCACCTTCATCTCAGTTATGTCTGACACCTCAAAGAGCCCTTGTAACAGCTACTGCAAGTCCTGGAGACATCAAAATAAGCCACACATGTGTGTGTTATCCAATTGTTCCGGATGTTTCCCTGACATTATGTGTTTCTAGATGAGCTGAGAGATTATCAATACAATTCAATTCAGAACCTCTTCACTGCCATCTAAACAAATATATACACTGAATGTTTTTCATGCCAAGCAGTCATAGATACTTACAGAATTTTCATCTTGGAAGACAGAGTTGATTATCTTGCCATTATTAACATGATGGACAAACAGTAAATTTACTCATACAGTTGTTCTGAAATGACCAATTTTCATACAGTGAAAACGTTCTCCAAAACTCACAGTGCCTTCTGCAGACTGCAGCATCTCTTACATACAGCGGTCACAAGACTGTTTGAGGTCTGTAAGCCAGTGTATATTAGTCACATATAAGTATGAATAGGAATGAACAATTAACAAATTTCCTGTTCTCCATTATGCTCAGTGGGGATTTCTTTTGCCCTCTGGAATCAGATATTGTTCTTGGCAGGAGTGACCAATAGTCTCTTCCATGCAACATTGCTTCAAATTTGTTCATCCAGTGCACTCCATCCTCAGTCATCATCTAGAAACAGGTTGGTGAAAAGCAGTGCTGATAAACTGCTGATCTCACATGTGACTAATAAGTTTCACAATTAAAAATTGGTACTTCCATAAACATTTACACTGTCGCATTTTAATATTATTATCTCACCCCTACTCTTTAGACAATGCAGCTTCTCGTCATCCACTTATATATTTGCTTACGTCTCTTTCTATTCCTCCATTGCACATAAGTTTGTTGCAACAACAAAAAGCAGGATGTGTTTTTACATGGCCTCATGCTGGGGATGGAAATTACTTGTGGACCAATTTCTGAAATGAAATGACATATTCTCTTCAATGCTTTCTATAGTCCGTTCATCAGTCAGTCAGTGGCATATATTTGCGGAACCTACACTGCAAGACATCTGTGTTGGCATTTCAGATTTTCTATCACAGTGCATGTTTTTGACCTGCTACCCACAGTTAGTTAATTATAACAATCTGTCTTTTTTAACATATACATTGGTTCATTCTAAGTCCCTGAACATACCCATTAATGACAAGTTCTGCAGAGTCTGATGAATGAAGTGAAGAAAGAAATTGAAATAATGAAATATAATTGGATTGCTAGCTTTTTATTTGGCATTTAGTACCATTAAAACCGTTATTAATTTGTTAGGTACATTTATCACTGTTTTATATGGCAATTTGAAGCCTTTATATTTCCACCGATGGGTTGTTCCTTTCATATCTATACCAAGACTTATTTTCTCTGTGTGGTTTACTTCCAGTCGCATTTTGACATTGTCATCATCATCATCTTCATCATCATCATCATCATCTGCAGCAGCATATGTTTTCAGTATCTTGATATGCATTATTTCAACACTTTAAAAACTTCACAAAGCATGCCTTCTCAAAGAATAAATTCATTCACACACCTCTCAAGTAATATTAACTGAGAGCAACTAGTTAAATGTTATACTGTACAAGTCTTTGTAGTGGCAAAGACACCAGCCTTTTATTGTGAGGACTGGGGCTAAGATCTCCACCTGGCCTCATTGACTTAGATTTTCTACACATATAATACTGTGATATATAACTATGCTACTAAGCTGAGGCCAAATTCATACTACAACCTTTTCGACTACACTGATTCACTGTATCTGATCATCTTTATTTCAATGAGATGCTAAACTCTTAACTACTTCTTTCTCTGGGGACCTGTTACGAATTGTTTTTGTAAGTGTTTTTGGTTCAGGATTACTTCCATTGCATTCTACCCATCTACATCTAAAGTTGATATTGTCCACATATTTATGAGCTAAAACACTTTTATATGCCCAGCTGATTAATTGTAATTTTGAGTTTGTAATCTTTGAAGCATAATACGTCTGAGCATTGCAAGGATTCTAATCTCCACTTTTTGCAAATGCATGCTGTATTGTTTCATAGTTTTATTGTGGCACTTCATTATAAAATTCAGACCAGCTCCTAATGTAAATTAAAAATATGTAGATGATGGAACTGCAAATTTTAATCGTCATCCTCCAGATCCCATCAACAGCATCTGGCCGAGCTCAGTTAGTACGAAGCCTGTCAGCCAGCCGTGAATCATCTGCAGGTGGCTCTTCACTTGTGCGAGCTGCCTCATTACGCCGTCCTCAGTCGCACACCAGCTCCACTCCCAGTCGCTCTCTGCCGCCATATCCTCGGCCACGCGTCACACGACGTGTTTTTTCCGCACCATCTGGTGTCACTACTGTGGACGCTGCTGCTCAGACTGATAGTCTTCCAAATGTGAGACATACTGATGGAATCAACACTATTTTGTGTGTGTGTGTGTGTGTGTGTGTGTGTGTGTGTGTGTGTGTGTGTGTGTGTGTGTGTGTGTGTGAGAGAGAGAGAGAGAGAGAGAGAGAGAGAGAGAGAGAGAGAGAGAGAGAGAGAGATTGATTTCACAAATTCACTCATCCTTAAATAATGGACACTCCAAATTATTATTAAAATTATATTTTCATGGTTTATTCTTTTAAATATAGTGATAAATGTGTAAACATAAAAGGAATCTAACAATGATGCTTTAGGCGGAGGAAGTTCGTCATCTAGAGGCACACATACGCTTGCTGACAGAGGGTCAAGCAATGCAACAAGCTGAGTCTGAGAGACTGACAAAGCTACTACAACACGAGCAGTCTCTGCGGGCTTCTCATGAGGAGGAACTAACTCGCACACTGAATAGAGTCCAAGCCTTGCTCGGAACTGAAAGGATTGGTAAGATACTTTACTGCTTCAGTTATGAAAACTTATTTAGATTTAGTTTGTATATCATACTACATTAAATGATTTTGTAAAAAGAAAAATTCTCTCCACAAAGCTGTAGAAATCACAGAGAGACCGAAAGGCTAGCAAGTTGTTATCTTGAGGCTGTTTAACTTCCATTATTCTCAGTGTAAATGCATTAAGTAGATCACAACTCTATAGCTTTTGGAATAATAGATTCCTTCTTCAGAGAGGAAAGAGAATGGCCTGGAAGAGTTTGGACAAGAAGGCAGGTCATTCAAGACCCCAGCTAAGAGAGACCCGTCTTGTATGAGAAGGAAGGAAGGCAGGCAAAGATGTTAGAGAGAGTAGAAAGTCAAAGATAGTACAGAAGTAAACAAAGTGTTGGCATCATTTGAGAGGTTATAGAAGGGACATACAGGGTGAGAAGTATAGATGAATTAGGATTAGCAGTGGAAGAGGAATGCCATTTACTAAGAATAATGCAAAGAAAGAACAATGAATAGAAGAAAATGAAATTAAGGAGAAAAAAGGGAGACATTAGCAAGTGGGGAGATGTGCAGGTTGTATCTTTGGGGAAGAAGAGTAATTAAATAAATAAAATGGATACCAGTTCTCATTTAATCCAAACGTGGGAGTGTAACAAATACTTCAGTGCCAGTTTATCTGTTAATCATGAAAACCTTCCACTTTCTTCTTTGCTGTTTCTACATTTGTTGAATACAAGACAATAACTGACTGTTCCCACCAATTCTTTGCCAGAATGTTGCGAATAACCTCCTTTAAATTTTAAGCATGTGTTTATACTGTTTAACCTGCCTTATCATGTGTCAATTTATTATTATATATTTAATTTTGTGTGCCAGCATTTAAAAAAAAACTTATGGCAGATTAGAACTGTGTACTGAACAGGAACTTGAACTAAGCACTATTACCTTTTGCTGACTAATGATCTATCAACTGAGTGTGCAGGCTTGGATGGCGTAGCTGGCTGAGCATTTGCCCACAAAAGTCAAAGGTTCTGGATTCAAATAGTGGTCTGATGGACAGTTTTGATACTGTAGGAAGTTTCAAATAAATTTATTCATGTACAAAACTATTCGAAATGCTGTTTTTAATTTTGCACAGAATAATTCATGGAAATAGTACATTTTGTTTAGCAGGCTGAAATCAGTTTACAATAAATAAGTCAGAGCAAAGCATCAACTAATAATTAAAAAAATTATAATTGGACTAAGTCCTAGTATATGACAGCTCTAACCACAAACATTGGCTTATCAGAAACCCCTCTTTATGGCAAGAAGTATAGACTTCATTGAAACTGTTGGGTCTTGCCCACTCGTCTCTTATAGGGTGCTTCCGGGATGTTACGTTCTCAGAATACTACACAACAATTCAAGCAAATAAAATTTGTAGCTTTATTTCTATAAAGTTAATTGACAATACTTGACTCCACTTGTATTTACAAAGGTGTCATAAATGATGGGTGACATACAACGTAAGTCCAAGTTCTTGCTATACACAATGTTCCTGCAAGTTGACACATGTCACTGATAATTGATCTGCAAGTGCCAGTCTACAGCTGTGCCTGTACTGTCCACTAATGTCCGTATACAGAGCTGATCTGAGCAGCTGAGGCTGGCAGGAGTGGTGCTTATATTCACATCTCACAGAGGTGATCATGGTGTGGCACAATCCTAATCAGTGCATCATTGTCTAACGTTGTTTCACCACCTTATCTGGTCTTCTGTTCTTTGTTTTTGTTCTGGCGCTTGTGATCATGCCAGAACATTCCTCCCTCCCAACGCAACAGACCATTGTCATGTGTGGAGTGCGACCATGGCAGTTGATGCAGAAGTGTGGGCAGATGTTTAGGATGGGTGGTAGGGACAGAGCATCAAGTGACATACTGAGTGCACTATCCAAAAATTACCCCGAGCAATTAAACAGAGAACCGACTCTTGGAGATAACATCTTGGACCTACTGATAACAAACAGACCTGAACTTTTTGACTCTGTAAGTGCAGAACAGGGAATCAGTGATCATAAGGCCATTGCAGCATCCCTGAATATGGAAGTTAATAGGAATATAACACTATCATGTTGGTTTTGGAAACCCAGATTCTACTCTGTAGGAATGAACATGGATTCCGGAAACAGCGATCGTGTGAGACCCAACTCGCTATATTTGTTCACGAGACCCAGAAAATTTTAGATACAGGCTCCCAGGTAGATGCCACTTTCCTTGACTTCCAGAAGGCGTTCGATACAGTTCCACACTGTCGCCTGATACACAAAGTAAGAACCTATGGAATATCAGACCAGCTGTGTGACTGGATTGAAGACTTTTTAGCAAACAGAACACAGCATGTTGTTATCAATGGAGAGACGTCTACAGGTGTTAAAGTAACCTCTGGCGTGACACAGGGGAGTGTTATGGGACCATTGCTTTTCACAATATATATTAATGACCTAGTAGATAGTGTCGGAAGTTCCATATGGCTTTTTGCGGATGATCCTGTAGTATACAGAGAAGCTGCAGCATTAGAAAATTTCTGCGAAATGCAGGAAGATCTGCACCGGATAGGCACTTGGTGCAGGGAGTGGCAACTGACCCTTAACACAGACAGATGTAATGTACTGCGAATACATAGAAAGAAGGATCCTTTATTGTATGATTATATGATAGCGGAACAAACACTGGTAGCAGTTACTTTTGTAAAATATCTGGGAGTATGCTTGCGGAATGATTTGAAGTGGAATGATCATATAAAATTAATTGTTGGTAAGGTGGGTACCAGGTTGAGATTCATTGGGAGAGTCCTTAGAAAATGTAGTCCATTAACAAAGGAGGTGGCTTACAAAACACTTGTTCGATCTATACTTGAGTATTGCTCATCAGTGTGGGATCCGTACCAGATTGGGTTGACGAAGGAGATAGAGAAGATCCAAAGAAGAGTGGTGCATTTCGTCACAGGGTTATTTGGTAGCCGTGATAGCGTTATGGAGATGTTTAGCAAACTCAAGTGGCAGACTCTGCAAGAGAGGCGCTCTGCATTGCGGTGTAGCTTGCTTGCCAGGTTTTGAGAGGGTGTGCTTCTGGATGAGGTATCGAATATATTGCTTCCCCCTACTTATACCTCCTGAGGAGATCACGAATGTAAAATTAGAGAGATTCGAGCGCGCGCAGAGTCTTTCAGACAGCCGTTCTTCCCGCGAACCATACGGGACTGGAACAGAAAAGTAAGGTAATGACAGTGGCACGTAAAGTGCCCTCCACCACACACCATTGGGTGGCTTGCGGAGTATAAGTGTAGATGTAGATGTAGAACATTGGGCTGGAAGCTGTGTGTGCAGGGGACGTCAAGCTTCCAGCCGTACCCTGCCATCTGGTCTATGCTCTGACGGAAATGTCCTCCAGAAAACAACCAGAAGGGTGCGCGTCCACCTCCTGCTACCATGAACCGGATGAAGAAGGCAGTGATTGCTGCAGAGTGGTTGGGTCCAGCTTTATCAGTAGGCTGAGAGGAGGTGGAGGAAGTGAAGGCTCAGTCTGCATGAGGTCATCACGCAGTGTTGTAGTGACACCCTCTGGCAGCTGCTGTGGCCATGCTGTCCTCTGGATCCACAAATCTGTGGGAAGAGAGACTGAAAGATCATTGTGTACATGACAGAAACGAAGTTGATTTTGATGGCAGTGCTGGAAGTCATTTGGACCTGAAAGATGATATTGGCAAGCGCCAAGTTGACGGATGATCTCACCTCCTGCCCATCATATGCTGCTGCTAAAAAACCCTGTAAAAGACAATATCATGCGGCACGAAGTGATACTTCACCCTTCCTTCAGTGCTGGATACTGAGGAGGGTGGAGCAGTGTCCGATGGCAGATGGCAGATGGCAGTGGCCGTGAAGCAATTCCACCAGTGATGGTCCCTCTCATGGGTGTGAATTATATGAGGCGAGAAAGAGTTGCAATGATTGATCCCTGGTGTGTGTGGAGTGGAGTTTGACCATCTGCTGCTGGAATGTTCTGACAAAATGTTCTGCTTTGCCATTTGTAGATGGAATGGTGCACTAGTTGCCTAGTAAACCTTCTAGGCAAAAAATCGATGATAATACCTGAATTGTGCTACGTGATGTGATTGAGTTCATTGGCACAGCAAAAGGAAAGTTGCTATAAGATTCAACAACTATCAACCAGCGAGTGTTCCAAAAAGGTCCTGCAAAGTCTATGTGTATACATTGCCATGGTGATTGTGACTTCGACCAAGCATAGAATTTTTGTGATGGAGCAGACTAATTTTTTGCACATGCGTGACACTGTGACGTCATCTGTTCTATTTGGGCATCCATACCCTGCCAAGTACAGTGTCGACATGCTAACTGTTTCATATGAACAATCCCCCAGTGTACTTGGTGGAGTAACTGCAACATTTATTTTTGCAAAGTTTTAGACATCAAGAGCCGTGACAGGGTACTGTTATTCTGGATAAGAATCACATCTTTCTGTACGGCGAGGCTATGCTGACATGCAAAGTATCGGCACGCTACAGGCCAAGATGTGCAAATGAAGTTGAGCAAAATTTTCAGATCTGGATCAGTTTCCATGGTCTGTGAATTTTCCTACAGTTTAGCAGAAAGGATTGAAGCAATTCAGAATCCTGAGCATCAGTGTGACAACAAGATGCAGTAAAGGTGTCAAAGTCTGTGCCAGGGTCAATCGGAAGATGTGAAAACATGTCAGCATTACCATGTTGAGCTGCCGGACAATACACAATCTCATACTGATATTGAGGCAACAACAAAGGACATCTTTGCAATTGATGGGCAGTTTGTACAGGAACTGGTTTTGTAGGATTAAACAAGGACTGCAAATGCTTGTGATCCGTTACTAATTAGAATATTGTGCCATACAAATAGTGCTGGAATTTGGTGACACCATACACAATAGCCAAGGTCTCTCTTTTTCAATTTGTGAATAGTTACACTGAGCTTTGGACAACACTTCTCATGCAGAAGCAATAGTTCTGTCTTTATCACCAATTCTGTGTGAAAGCACTGCACTGATTCCATAAGAGGAAACGTCAACTTCCAATATAACTGGTTTAGGATCAAAGTGAACTAAGCCTTGCTCACTTAGTAATGCATCTTTAAGTTTTTGAAAAGCTACTTGGCACTCGTCTGTCCAAATGAAGGAGACAGGTCTGGGGAGCAAAACCAGTGGACTTACCCATTGACTGCCTGACATGGGTGCAAATAACTCTGCTATCTTGCAATTCTTTAAGTTTAGCCACAACTTTGTCCTGTAATGCAATGGGAACAGTTCTGGCCTGGTAAAATTTCGGCTGAGCATTGTCTTTCAGGATAATATGTGCAACAAAATTGTTAGCTTTGCCTAAATCTTCAGAAAAGAGTTCTGGGAATTCTTTTAGCAACCTAGCTACACTGTTTTTTGCATTGAATACTGACACTGACAACACATTGTCCTGAGTGTTAAAGCCAAACATGTCAAAAGAATGAAGACCAAATACGTTCTCACACTCACATGATTGTATGATTGTAGCACTGTAAAAGTCACTGTTCTGCGTATGCAAGTAATACATGGCAGGCAAAGTACATTTCCGAGAATGGTAATGTCTTGTCCATTATAAGCTGTTAGTTGCATGCTGGTTTTAGACAGTTGTGGGGAGCCTAACAGTTCATATGTGTGATGATTAAACAATGTGACAGAGGCACCCGTGACCAAATGAAATTTCTCATGTTTTCCACAAATAAGTTAATCAACAAAGAGTTTGTTTGATGGGCGTATCACTGAAGAAACTGCACACTTGCTAGGTTTGCTAGTGCCTGTTGCAGACTTGAAATATACTGCATTAATGACATGGGCCTTGTAATTAGATTTTTGTGAGTGGGCCAAATTTTTATGCTTGTTCCGTTGCAAACATACAGATTGTACATGTCCTTTCCTACCACAAGTGGAACAATGAGCTTGTCGGGAAGGGCAGTCTTGGCATTTGTGTTCTGAATAATTTTTAGAGCAAGACTTAATTCTATTCACCTGCGTAGTCACCTGTTAAGCAAACTGCTTATGCGGCATGGAAGGTTGTTTACTCAGTGTGGCTAGCGCATGCCACCGGTGCGGAATGGGACATTCACAGACGAGGGACTCTACCCAGAAAATAGCTGGCTGCTCAAATGTATGAGGCATGAGGGCACTGGGATCTTACTGATCTAATATTAGCACTACCTGCAGAAATGATGGATCGAACTTTTTCAAAATCTGTTCTCTGATTTTGACATCAGGCACATTGTACACAATCACATCATGTAACACAACATATGAATGTTAAGCACCGCAAGCACATTTAAATTTGCATTTCCTTGTCATACCCTGCAAATCTGTTACCCATTCATGATAGGTTTGTTCTGATCATTCTTTGCAATTAAAGAATAGATATTTTGCTGCTACCACGTTCACTTGTTGGTCATAAGAGTTAGTTAGGGACTGTATTATTTGGTTGTAAGGCAGCTCACTTGTAGTGGCATTAGGAAAGAGGTTTTGAATTAATCTGAACACTGTGCTTCCTACCATGGGTAGTAGATATGGAATTTTCACAGTGCCTGGGATGTAGTGGGCAATGACGTGGGTGTCAAACTGAGACAACCACTCTGGTCATTCCTCATCTTGTTCCCTAAGCTGTTGAAAAGGTGGTATAGCAGCTGTAGTAGGCAGTGCTTGTTCCATTGGGCATGTAGCATTGGTGAGTAGCTGCTGCACCATGCTGAGTAGTGCTGATACTTGCTGCGTCATAACCTGAAACATCTGCATTAGCTGTGTGGCATCTAATGCTTGCGGTGTTGGTGCTTGAGCTGAGGGTGAGACAGGTGTTATGGTCATGTTGGGAGACACAAATGTAACAAATAAATAAGGCAAGCAATCTAAATAATGACAAAATCAAAGAAATTTTCTCCAATGCACACCTGAAAAGATGAATCAGCATATACAACAAAGAACTGTTAAAGCAATAAGTGTCCCTGCAAAGTAAAGACAAGAAAGAATTAAGGCACATGCACAAAATACACGAAATTTTGTGGTCATCAAGAAGGCACAGATGTTGGTGGATACTCATCACCAGTTGTTGGGTCTTACCCACTTGTCTCGTATAGGGTGCCTAAGGGATGCTGTGTTCTCAGAATGCCATATAACAATTCTGGCAAATAACATTAGCAGTTTTATTTCTATAAAGCAAATTGACAATACTTAACTTGTATTTACTAAGGTGTCACAAATGATGGGCTACATACAATGTAAGTCCAAGTTCTTCCTATACACAATATTCCTGCTAGTTGACACACATCACTGATAAATGATCTGCGAGTGCCAGTCTACAACCGTGCCTATACTGTCCACTAATGTCTGAAAACTAAGCCGATCTGAGTGGCATAGGCTGGCAGGAGGGGCACTTATATTCACTTTTTGCACAGGTCACACCTGGTGTGGCACGGTACTAATCAGTGCACCACTGGCTGATGTCGTTTCACCGCCATCTCTGGTCTTTCATTTTTCGTCTTCGTTCTGGCACTTGTGGTTATGCCAGAACCAGAAACATTGCCAAAATTATCCATTGAGGAAACATTTTTCTTGATTTCACCTGTTCCAAGGAATTGGTCCTGCTGCACATAGACAAAGCAGTGTATGCTAATACAAGGACACCGAGTGAGGTGGCGCAGTTGTTAGCACACTAGACTCACATTCTGGAGGATGATGGTTCAATCCTGTGTCCAGCCATCCTGATTTAGGTTTTCTGTGATTTCCCTAAATTGCTCCAGGCAAATGCCAGGATGGTTCCTTTGAAAGGGCACAGCCGACTTCCTTCCCTAATCCGATGAGACTGATGACCTTGCTGTCTGATCTCCTCCCCCAAACAACCTCACCACTAATACAAGGGCGAGATGAAATGTCCTTGGCTCAGAGATTGTTCTTGATAAAATTTTATTTTTGTTGTGTTGGTAGTTATGTTAGTAATGGAAGTGAAGTATTGGTCGAGGCACTGGAAAATGTTCACAAACCCTGCATGAGTGTGTGCTACTGCTGCACCAAATTCCTCCAGATCACCTTTAATGCTACAGTGGAACTTCAATTTTATATTCTCCAATTTTACATTTTTTATGATTCTACACAATAAATTCATTGCCCCTGTGAAAAACCCATAAGGTCAGAGCTAAAAATTTCCCAATTTTACATTTCTTCCTCTAAGGTTTACCTCGTTTATAAGTTCTTACTCAACATCTCGCTTGACTTTGTCCCATTTTCTTCCTATTGACATTTGATGTAACTGGATGAGTCATAAATAGCACAAAAGACAAATGGTTCGCAACATGAGTGGTGGCAGATCTAGGGGATATTTTAGGTCATGGTGGAGAGGGGATTTGTGAGACAGAAACTGCTAACATAATCACAATCTGTGTTGCCAACACAACTTGCAACATTTAGCCTCACCATGCTATTATGACACAATTACTGCCAGGTTTCAGCAGTAATGGAAAAACAAGACAGTCAGTGTGAAGTGTTCTGGACCGAGACAATATGTGACAAAGGCGCCCAGCCACCACCATTTCCTGTGCCACTTACAACTCAGTCGCATCCTTTTGCATGTATTTCTGATGTACTGTGTTCGGCAACAATATCAATCATCAATCTTTTGGATTCAGACACTGAGTCTCAAAGAATATGCTCAGTCAAAATTGATGAAAAGTCACCCATTACCAGCTAGTGAACTCTTATCAGCTGGTGACTTGTTAAATCACTGAATAGCCAGTGCAGCCACCATACCACACTAACACACATAAGATAATCTCAGCTACTGGATGTATGGAGAGGGAGGAGTGGTCCTTCAATGGCCAGAGTCCAGGTAGGGGTGAAAACATTTGTGAAGTGCTGAAAATATACCTTTCATGCAGATGATGTACTGTGACAGAGATGTCACATGGAAATAGAACAAGGGTTTTGTGATAGCACATTTTAAAGACTTGTGTTCAAATCTGACCTGATACAGTTGTAACAACTACATACACTACTCACGTATATACTTCTTTGCACCACACACACACACACACACACACACACACACACACACACACATCACATCACATACTGTAGATCATAAAGATTGGTGGCAGTGATAGAAGGCATGGAAAAAAAAAAACCGGTAGCACCTGAGTTTTCTTCCAAATTTACATTTTAGACAGTATACAGAAATTCACTGTGACACTTCTAATAAGCTTGTAATGTCATTTGGGGAAGTAAATTCATTTTTTCATATCTCTGTTTCCCTCATCAAGCCTAAAATAATTCTTTAGCAATGGTGAGGATATGAAATGCGGCTCTTTAAGTAAAGCACTAAAACAGGGTTGGCGAACCTTTTTGGTAGGTAGGCCAAATTTTTGAAAGGGGACTTCCCCCATGGGTAGCATCACCAATTTTTGTTTTCTGAATCAAAATAAGCAAGAACTATTAATTTATTTTTTAAATAAAATAAAACAAATCTGAAGAAAGAAAATTTATCATACAATTTAATGAAACACTATGTTAGTGGGATGTCTGGTTTTGTTTGACTGAACTGAGTGAGTCAGTGTTGATGTCAACTGAAGTTGTTGCTACATGCAAAGAATTTTCCAGATGAACATTAGTTATTTATGTTCTCATTTTTGATTTGATGTAATTCATCTGACTAAAAAGCTGTTCACACATGCAAGTGTTTCCAGATGATGAAACCATTTTTAAAGTATCTTTTATAGATTGCTGGGTACTTATTCTTGTCCAGATTTATTTTATAGAGCTCTTCCAAAGCAGACTGACTAAATTTCTCTTTTAAGTATGCATGATAGTGCATTTCACAGCATTCCATATGCAAATGTTCCAGTAGTAAACATACATATACAGAGAATGGCATAGCAAATACAGAAAAAAAGCAGACAGTGCTTCCGTAAATTGCCACTTGGGTGATATTCAGCGTATCTTCACATTCATTCAAAGCCAGAAAATGCAACTTTTTAAAAATTATCTTCAATTTGTCTTCCAATTTCATCTACACATCTAGTAATAGTTTGACAAGACAGGCTTAATTTGGAAAAATCCGCTTGTTTTCACATAGCATGTTGACCCTGAATTTGCCCTTGTAAAAATGTCTGCTGTCGAGCTGAAAGTTCCCTTTTTAAGTTGTTTACCTGGTCTTGTTGAAATTGTCCCTTGTACTTATCAAACATAACTGCATGTTTAGTCTCATAATGCCATTTATGTGTATGGTATGTGAAGTTCAGAATCAAATATCAGGTACCTAAATTAATTTGATGCTACTTTCAAAAATTTGCTACAAAATCTACTTTAAAGTGTGCAGCTGTTAGTGACAAATGTAGAACTAAGTGTCTGGTGTCAAGTATATGAAAGTATTTAAACAAAATTGTTTCTGCTTGAAGGCTGTATTTTATAGAACAATAATTGATATTCAATGATTTAGCATTTAAGATCAGTGTAATCTCGTCATACAGAAAAGAGGATAGATTTCTTTCAAGAAAATCCAAGTGCACTGAGGGAAGCTAGAAAAGAAAAATTACAGAAAGTAATTTAGGTAATAATAATTTGTTCACTTTGGAAATTAAGTTCAGGGTAAAGCTTTACACATCTGCCTAACTTCTTTCATTCTTAACAAAATATATATTTCTTACCTTAATTAAAACCACTGAGTACTGTGAAGGAGTTAGTATGCACTAATGATTATGCTCTCATGCACCTTTGTAGAGAAAAGAAAGAAGAAGAAGATAGTGAACTCAGTTCTTTTGAGAACTCTGAAAAACATTTGTGTTCTTGACATTTGCTGCTTTTTGTTGCATGATGATTTAACAGATCACATCAGTGACTCAGTGCCTTGTTTTTGAAAGTTATTATTTATCTTTCATAGACAATGCTTGTTGTTTTCTAAGTGAGTTCTCATCTTTGTTGCAGACGTGGATGAAGGAAGTGATAGTTTACAAGAGCTTGAAATGAGAGTGCAAACATCCGATCACATAGTCCTAAGGCAGCAGCGAGAGATATCAGAGCTTCAAGCACTATGCACAACCTTGCAGAGGGTAAGTTTTACATGGAGTCATGAATTAGCAGCAAGTGATAGGCAGGGGTCATCAGTGACTTTAGAGATTGAGAAACACTGCCGGCCAGAGTGGCTGAGCGGTTCTAGGTGTTTCAGTCTGGAACCGCGCGACTGCTATGGTCACAGGTTCGAATCCTGCCTAGGCATGGATGTGGGTGATGTCCTTAGGTTAGTTAGGTTTAAGTAGTTCTAAGTTCTAGGGGACTGATGACCTCAGATGTGAAGTCTCATAGTGCTCAGAGCCATTTTTGAGAAACACTTAAGTAAATTCAACAGGGAAGTGGTACTTAGAGTATAAAATGACGCATGATTATTAATAACTGACAATAAAGGGCAATATATATTTGTGTGTGTATTTTAATAGTTGTTACAGTGGTTGGACAAAGACATGGACACACCATGAAAAATGCATTCTTTTGAACGCAAATGCTAGACAAGCCTGCTGGTTGCACTGTTGTATTTGACCATGAATGACACCTGTGCAATGTCCTCAGTGTGTTGCAAGTGTCATCTGTGGTCAGAGCAATGTTCTGTATTGTTGTAAGTGCATTATGTCAGAGCTAAGTGAATTCATGGGCAAATTGTTTCTCCCTGTATGGTGGATGTTTCCATAACCAAGATGGTTGAAGTAATTGGTTTTTCAAGTGATCCTATATTAAAGATTTATATTGCATGCAGGGAACATGGAAAACATCATCTGCTAAGTCACAATGCAGATGAAATTGTGTGTCGAGTGATTGTGACAGGCAATCATGATAAATAAGAGAATGGCAGGTGCAAGAGTCACTGCAGAACTGAATGTCACACTCGCCAACCGTATTAGGACTGAAACAAAATGATTGGAGCTCCATAAATGGGGAGCTGTAGCAAAAGTTGGAATTTCAAAACTGTCTGTGATTATGGATGCACACAGCTGGGGAAGGTGGTGGTGAAGTCAAAACCTGGACTACGGAGCAAAGAAAGAAAATAATTTGGTCAGATGAGTCTTGTTTCACACTGTTTCCAACTTCTGGCTGAGTTTACATCCCAAGAGTGAAATACGGTTGCTGTTCACACAGCTCGCTTCATCCAGGACTAGTTTTATGAGCCTGAGGATGAATTGTCACATATGCACTGGCCACCATAGTTACCAGCTCTCAATATTACTTAGCCTTTGTGGTTCACTTTGGAGAGAAGAGTATTTGATTGCTATCCACATCCATCATTGTGATCCGAACTTACCACAATTTTGCAGCAAGAATGATATAAGATTCCATTGAAAACCATACAGGATCTGTATTTATCCATCCCAAGAGGACTAGAAGCTGTCTTAAATGCCGACGATTTTCCCATATTATATTAGGCATTTGTTATTTTTTCCGCTCCCCCCACCCCCTCCTCCCAGATATATTATATTGTTTGCATGAGTCCCTGTGTGATTAATCCCCTGGTGAGAATAAATTGCTTCATTTGCAATGACATGATTCACTTCCCCCAAGTGTGAATAACATTTTGCCTTAATTATAATTATTCAAGAAGAATGCTAGTGACCAATATGAAGACTCACTCCACAAATATCTTGTGAAAGGTATTACAAGGCTTTTGGAGATATTGTCTATCTAGAATGAACTTTCACTCTGCAGTGGGCTGTGCACTGAAACTTCCTAAAACTGTGTGCTGTACACTCGAACACGGTCCCAAGTTCAAGTCTCAGTTTAGCATACAGTTTTAATGTGCCAGGAATTTTACAATGCGTATCAATTAAAAAATTCATCAACAAACTGTAGACTTTCTTGGCATATGTTACTGGGGAAAAGCTCTTGGATTTCCAGCTGAGTGGTCATGCTAAAATACTGTGACATTTGGAAGAGTGTCATACCTGTGGAGATTCAACCAGTGAGACTCCCCAACACATCATCTCTGACTACTGATTGGTGCTGAGTAGATACCCTCTGCCATTTTAGTCTGTATGTATGTCTGTGTGAATGTTAGGACCTTCAGTCCACAACACTATACATAATGTAGTGAACTCTAATGTGTGGATTTATGTATCTTATTGCACCCACCGGACCTGAGTTCCCACATTGGTGACCCATGACTACTGCATCAGATCGTATTTTCTCACTTTAGTACCAAACTGGTTACTGCGCAGTGACAATGCAAGCATAATCATATTCTGCCTCTGTGCATTCTCATGAACTGACAGTGATTTTCCTGCATCCTTGTTTTACAAACCATGCTACAGCATAGAACATTCATGTACAATGCAACAAACTGTGATGAAACCTGAAACAATAACACAGTTGGGTAGTGTACTGACCACGTGGCGCATCTGCAGTAACCCACCCTCCATCAGTGTGCAAGAAATGGCTATTTAGACATGGAGTATATAGCTGATATGTTTTCTCTTCCATGGGGCTTAAATTCAGGTATGAAGTGTCAGTACAGTACCAGATGTAGACATGCTATCCAACTAGTTAGACAGTGTGCTCTTATTGATGCTTTTGTTTTGACCGCATTGTGTTTGGACAGTACACATATTCACGATTGTGCCTTCTAATCAGTTGTTCGTGCTCGGGTGCTATTTTTTGCCCTACTATTTTGAACAATTGACAGTGTGTAATGGCAGCCATCTAGCTTCGCCACAACTTCCACTTGCCTCTTGTGATGGCAAGAACTTGAACTCGCACAAGTGCATCCAAACATCATCAATCATGACAACCTTGTCACAATGCCATCCAAGCTGGTTGACGTATCACGACTCCGCCCAAATGCTGCTGAAGAAGCCATTTCCCTACAGCTGGTATCAGATGACATAACGACGTGTTGCCTGGTGGACACTGATCTCCTACCAGGCACCACATGTCTGTGCTGTTTCCACCAGTGTTTCAGCTCTTCCGCACACAAGTTCCAAGGACAGTGCACACTTTGCTACCTTATTGTGTGCCCCACAGTGCACACACTGAACCACAGGTGCTACCCACGGTACAAATACCAGATATGACATCATCCTCAACATCATCATCCTGCAGCATTTGCACTTCTGGAGAAAAATGTTATTGCACTGAACAAGATGTTCCAGCAGTAGCACAGTTTCTCCAACATCTAGTGGGCAACTTGTTACACACCAGAAGCCATCTTCACAGCATCTGTTCCCTCCAGAATGACTGCAATAGCTGCATGACCAAGTCATGGCATACAATTTGCTGCTTTCAAGTAGCCCTTATTGCGATCTGCTGCCTCTGTCATAGTTATGAATTTTCAAACTGATGACTCGTACCCTACGATACTCTCTACCAATTTACTGTGGACTAGTCCTGTTTTATGTTAGGATGTTTGGTACATGACATTGTGCATACATAGTGTAAACAAAATAGTGAAGGCTAACGTATGGATCCACGTCATATCCCCACCCGTCCATACCTGAGTCGCTACATCCTCATCATCTTTGCCAGAAGTTATAGTGTTTTAAAACTGCCACCTGGCTGGAAAGTTGAAAGCTTTTCATTGCTGTCACTATAATGTTCCTTTTTTGCATGCTAGTGTCCAAGGCACCACAGATTCAGATTTTGCATTGTAGGAAAACTATGGGAATCTTGCTGTGTATGTCAAATCTTAGATTCAGTGGCACAGTTTAGTATCACAGAAAGTAGCATCTTCATCAAACACTATTTATATACACATTACATTGATTTATTATCTTTTACTTTATTGTTTCCTACTGTTAACTTCTTCTTGTATCACTGCAAGTCATACATCAGCTAAATTTAAATAATATGTTATAATCACTTCATTACATTGCAATTTTAACATAGGATGGATGATATCTCCAACAAGGCACTAAAAATTGTCACCTTGTAGTGCATTATGGTTTTGTCCCGTATGTTAGGTCCATTTTCCCGGACAGATTGAAATATGCCATTGTTAGGCCACTATACAAGAAGGGTGACTCCATATATGTCAATAACTATTGTCCAGTATCACTCCTTACATCTTTTTTTAAATTTTTGAGAAGGGAATGTGTTCCAGTGTTGCCACCCATGAGTGTAGTAATGAGGTACTTACCCACTCACAGTTTGGATTTCAAAAGGGCCACTCTACTGACTCAGCTATTTATACATTTACTTGAGTACATAATAAAATATTTAAATGATAAAATCACCATTTGGGTCTTCTGTGACTCATCAAAGACATTTTATTGTGTCAATGATAATATTGTATTAATGAATTTTAGTTTTTATGTAATACGTAGTTCAGCACATCCTTTGTTTATTTCTCATTTAAGTAGCATAATGCAGTAATTTTCCCTAAGCTGTTTGAGTAATACAAAGAAGGAATAAAATCATCTGCATTGGTAGAAATTACAATGGAAATCCCACAAGGTTTAGTCACTGGCCCACTACTGTTCTTGCTCTGTCTTAATTACCCAAGTTTTTATTTGCCTCAAGAGGCAGAATTAGCCCTGTTTGCACAGATGGGCTAGCTTAAAAAATTATCCAGTTTTGTACAGTAAAAAATATCCCATCTCCAGTTAATCTAGTATGCCAACAATAAATAATAAACGGTGTAGGAACTTCTACGTTCTTTGGTGTGCATATTGCTGAAAATGTAAAGTGAAAAAACCATATATCAGAGTATGAATTTGTTTGCTTTTGCCATAAGAATAAATGCCCTCTCTGGGGCCATGGAAGTCAGGAAGTTAGCATATTCTGCACATTTCTATTCACTGATGTGTTATGGGATGATAATTATACAAAAGGTATTCATTGCAAGAAAGAAAGTAATTAGAATTATACTTGGGGTTCACTCGAGTGTCTCTGTAAGTGCTGAGAATATTAACCACGGCACCACAGTACATTAATTCATGCATGAAATTTGCTGTCAGTAATCCATCTGAGTTTGAAATTGACAGAGATATTCACAAACACAACAGCAGAAGGAAAAATGATCTGTGTTGCCCTTTAAAGAATCTATATGGCACAGAATGAGATGAAATATGCAGCTATGAAACTGTTTGACACACACACACACACACACACACACACACACACACACACACACACACAATCTGTTGCCACATTCGATCTCATAACCTTCATTTTGAATGTGATCAATGGAACAAGTAATTAATTAACAGAGTTTAGATCCAGAATTATTTAGTCTCTTCTACAATAATTTTAAGGTGCCTATTAATTTGTGTAAATGGTTGTCTGGAGAAAACACGTTGATACTGGCTTTGTAAAGTATCAGTATGCAGTAAAGTATCAATATGCAGCAGAATGCACAATAGGAGAGCATCGTGGTATACAAGTAGGTATACAGCTGGATCTCACCCCACTTATATTTTGCTTCAGTGTTAATCCCATTATCTGATAAGGGTTGTAAATGTCGTTAGTTTGGCTAATAGAAAAGTGTGAACAAATAAGTGAAAGCCATAAAAGTGATGGAGGCATATTTCTTCTAAATGAGCTTTTGTGACTCTGAGGTACATTCATGTGTTTGTTGAGAGATTAAATTCTCTCACGAGCAGTACAATAATTGCACCTTGTTTGTCTTTGGCTATTAGTAGATGTGTCTTTGTTTCCCAGATGCGGGTAGCTAAATATGAAAGTTTGAGTTTTTAACTACTTTTACATTAACCTGGAAAATTAATTCATACTTTATCATCAATTTATTTTGAAATGACACCAACATATTATTTATTAGTAGAAATTGGTGACTGGTAGGAATGAGGGGACTCAAGACCTTTCAAGCTTATTGTAATTTGTAGTAAGACTCTAATAAAGAAGAGCAATATTGACTGCATCCCATTTCTTCAGGATCTGGACAAGAGCCTGGCAGCACAAAAGATGTTATTGCAACAACAACAAGATCAGGAGGCTGAATCTATGGAGCTTCAAGAATTCCTTCAGGCTGAAAAATCAACGCTTGCTGAAGCACTCCGTGAAGCAGAAAATGAGGTGTGTGATCCTTAAGTAACACAGATATAAATTATGCAGATACATACATATATACATACTGTGTTTGTATGCCAGTTTTCAAAAGCAATTGAAATATAAACAAAGTGGGCTAAATTTTTTAAAAAAGATTGTTAACAGTTTTTAGAGCCAAACACTTTTAATATTTTTGAAGTATTTTTCATGTGTTGGAGTAGTTTGATATCACTGCATGACAAATGAAAATTTCATAGCAGTGTTCTCCATTCATATTTGAATGATTTCCACCATCTTTTTCCCATTACATGTGCTGTTTCTTTAAAGTAAAAGCTGTTTAAACACTTGAACTCACGAGAGAACGAGTATGGCAGATTGATGTCTTATGTATTGTCAGCCATTTAAAGTGACCCCTGTAGATATTCTATCTATGAACACCAAAAATTACTCTTACTGTCTGTTGAAGTGAACTGAAAGTGTTATGGTAGAAATTGAAGTACAATATTATGGCTGCAAAAGCTGTAACAATGAGCCATGCAGTGTTGTTGAAACAGTATGTGGTACACATTATGCTAAATTATACATGCTGCGTGAACTGTTAATATTTTCAGTAGATCAATCATTGGAATTCTGTCCGCAGCTCGTGGTCTTGCGGTAGCGTTCTCGCTACCCACGCACGGTGTTCCGGGTTGGATTCCCGGCAGGGTCAGGAATTTTCTCTGCCTAAAGATGACTGAGTGTTGTGTGTATTTCATCATCATTTCATCCTCATTCACTTGAGAGTCACCATAGTGGCATTAAAGAACTTGTGGAGCGGCATCTGAACCACCCCGCGAATGGTCTCCCGGGCACCAATGCCATACGCTCATTATTATTACTGGTATTTTCATTTAAAGTTCTCATCAGTGGCTACATTCTATGTCTATGCTTTGCAAACCACTGTGAAGCACAAGGCAGATGGTACTTCGCTTTGTACTAGTAAATAGGACTTTTTCTTGCTCCATTAATACATGGATAGTGGAAAGAATGATTGCTTAAATGCCTCTGTGCATGCTGTGATTAGTATGGCCATTTCTTTGTGACCTCTATGGGCAATATGTATTGGATGGGTAGTACAGGGTGATCAATCCCTAATGCAACTACCTGGTGGGCATTTTAGTGCCCCACCAGAAGCCAGCAGGGAGTATATTTCACCTCTGCTGTGAGGCCTTGGTGTAGAATCATTGCACAGGTAGCATGTGTTTGTTAGGTGACAGAATATAGTGTATTGGATGAAAGTGTTTCAATTGAAATGGTGAAATAGAAGTATTCTAGTCGCCAAAGAGTGCATGAATGATTTCTACATGTGTACCGAACCAGCGTGTGCCATAAGATCATTTTAAGAGGAATTTCCTGATCTTCAAGTAGCTGATCAGAGTATGAGTCATTGACAGATAAATGAATTTCCTGAAATGGGAAGTGTTCTTGACAGGAACCATAGACAACCACATACAGTACTCACAGAAGAAACTCCAGATAACATTGAATATGTTCTCAGAAGGTCTCCCAGAAAATCAGATCAGCATATTTCTCAGCAAATCGGAATCTCCTGTGACTCTGTTCAGATGACTACAATGTTACTAAAGTTAGAACCCTACAAAATAATTGCAGTGCAAGAACTTAAACCAGTTGACTCTGCAAAAAGATTAGTTTGGTGAATGGATTCTGAATAGGGTGTGTGACGGGGAAATTGATCCTCATCTGACTTTCTTTTCAGATCTCCACAGTTCCCCCTAAGTGGATATGTTAATTCACAAAATAACTGTTACTGGAGCTCTGTGAAGCCTAATGTAATACACGAGGAATCCCTGCATGATAAAACAGGAGTGTGGTGTGCTATTAGTGGTGGGAGAATAATATGCTCTATTTTTTTAGGAGCAATGAACAGTGAGGTACATATGTGGAAAATATTTTTCAGTCTTTCTTTGGCCAATTTACTTTGAGAGAATGTGCTTTTGTGACCTTATGGCAGGACTCTGGCACAGCACATATAGCCAACTTCTCATTACAGGAAATTTGTGGCATGTTTCAAGACCTGTGATGATTTGTGCTCTTCCTTATATATGTTCAATACAGGTCCCACAAGTGTATTGTGTGGAATTTTCTTTGTAGACTGATTACATCAAATAGAAGCACAAATAGGAGAATTGTAGGAGCAAAATTGGTTTAGAGTGGGGATGCTCATGGACAGATGGCCTCAGAAATGCCACCCTAACTTGGCAGTGGTTCTTGCTTGTGATGCTTTGAGAATTACTGATCGCATTTTGCTATAAGAGGACTTTTTAGTATTTGCTACATCAGTAGAACAACATATTGAACATCTGTGGCAGCTTTTTTGAAAGAATATGGCACAATTATTAACAAAACAAAGTGTACATTGGGAAAACATGAGGTTAAATTCCTGGGATACTACATCTCCACTGCAGACCTGTCACCATTGCCCAAGTGAGTTGAAACAGTACAACGCCACAACTTACAATGAGCTTCACAGAGTTCTGGGCATGTAGAACTTTTACCAATGTCACTTTCCTAAAATAGATGCCATACAAGAGTCACTTACATAATTGAACTCTTGGGCTTCTGATGAAAGTATCAAAAAACCTCTTTAGATTTTTTACAAAATTTTTTCACACAATGGGTTCTTGGTTTTATTACAACTGATCAATCAATGTCCATGAAACTATTTATCCATACAGGTACCATTGTGGCTCAGAACCTTATAATAATGTGATGTTAAGGTTATGTTTCAAGTTTTCTCAATTTCTTTTCAGTGGTACCAAGTACCCTATCAGGAGGCATCCCTGATTGGGAAGTAGTGGTCTACTTTATTGAAAACTAACAATAAATATCTACTGTAAGTGGTAGATGCTCACATTTGGCAAACAACAAAGGATCTGTCTCATTTAGAAGTACACAGACATACATGTAACTCATTTTTGCAAATTTTATAGTTGTTGAGTTTTGTCAGAACAGACCTCAATTAAACATGCCATTATCTGCACAGCTGATCGATGCTGAGCTATGTACACACTTCACAACTTGGCACCAGAGTGAGGAACCTTAAGCCTACCAACACTGTCAGATGTTGAGGCTAGAGGGTGTTCACGCATAAAGAAAAAAAAAATCTCATGTGTGGCTTAGAAATGATATAATGCACCCACTGCTTATTTCACTAAACTCAGGACCCTACAGAGACATGCAAGATGACATCACAATTTCAGAATTGAAAAGGACAGCAAACAAGAGAGAGTCTCAGCTGAAGAGCTCAAACTTGCATCAACCAATAGGGTAACTTCTTAGTCAGCCTACAACATCACAGTCTGACATGGAGGCTGATGTTTAGGCAAACAGTTTCATTGCACTTCCAGTACCAGAAGAGGATGCCAATGTGACAATAGAACTGGAGCAACCATTGCCTGCACCAGTAGTTCTCATGGGAACAGAGAGACAAACCAAGTGCAAGTTCCCCAAATACCAGGAGCACCCTCTTTCAAGAAAATAGAGACTGATGTGGCGACATCACTAATCCACTTTGTCACAATGAGTGGTGAACCCATAAATTGAACTTTGCAATGGCCAGCATGGTTACAATATTTACTCTCATTTCTGTTTTGTCACATCTGAGTACAAATAAAATGTTATCCCTTAAATAACTGGGCAGTTATTTTATAAGGCTAAAACATAATATACGAGCTCCCATAAGCACGTATGTGAGAAAACACTTAGAAAACATTGGAAATTATTTTTAAAGTTGTTGTTAGTTGCTAAATGCTCTCATTATTAAAGACTGGATGAGTCTAGTGAGGGTAATTTGCACTCCATTTAAGCACAAACTAGTTTTTCAAACATCTCAATGTTTATGACATCATATCTCTTGAAGAATGTGTCGTACAATGAAACAATTTTGCTGGTACATTCAGTGGTATACATGGATATTATCTGTAAAATGTGATAACAAATAGAGAAATAAATGCAGTAGTTTCACTGCATGAAGGGCAAAAATGTAGTAAGCAGTAAACTTTTTTCCTTTCATTGTTGTGTGTGTGTGTGTGTGTGTGTGTGTGTGTGTGTGTGTGTGTGTGTTGAGGGGGTGGGGGGAGAGCAGGGGGGTGTGGGGGGGGGGGGGGGGGGGCAGTGAGAAAAATTCTTTTAAAAGTAAAGTTTTCCACTAAACTCTTTCATTCTGAGATACTGGATGAATCTGATAGTCTGGGCATTTGTGCATTGCGAATTGCTCTACCTCAAGACATACACGAAGTTTCTAACTGTAATATTTAAACCTTTAACCTGTTAATGAGTAAATGATGACAGTATTTTGAATGCATCATATCATGGAATGTGAATGTAACCGCTTAGTAATATAGATTGGTAGTCAAATGAAGTGGACAGTAAAATTACCTTACATTCTCTTGAAGTCATGTAGATAATTCATGCGAATGAAAATCAGCATAATGTGATAGGCAGTTGAACAGGGCAGTTCCTAAATATGAGACTCGTGTCCTAACCACATGGCCACTACCATTGGTTTATTTGAAAGTCAAAAGTAGACAAAATACCAACAGATTAGTCCCTGCTTGTGAAAATAATTGGGTGGAGCACTATCTGTGTAATGATATATTTAAATTTGTTCCTTCAGTCCAATGAATTCTATGTAAATTGTGAGATTAAAGAGAAATGTTTCAGAATATCTGACCAATTTCACCAAATCCCAAAGTTAACACAGTTGCATTCTGAAATGTGCAAATAAAATATGCTAACTGCTTTGGGAAACAAATGACACTAATGTCAAAGATACGAGGATGAAACATAGCAATGAATGAAACATTACGATAGGTTTTACATGCTGCATCATGTTTCTATTAATTCCACATAGCTGAAATGTTTCAAGAAAATGATATCTTATGACATTTTTGCCATAGGAACAATCTTAGAATTACCGCACCTGCTTACCCACCTAGTTATTTATGTATGTTATTCTTTCTTCATATATAATGAGAGATAATTCTAAGTTACACAAATAATGTAAATTATCACTAGTTTTCTTGTAAATGTCAATGTAAAACAGACATTATTGATGGTGATGAGAGAATTGTGTATATAATTATTGTTGAATACCCATCACATGATCTCTAAGATTTCTGGGCGATTGCTAATAATGATGCTCAGCAACATACTTTACAAATTACAGATTATTCTGTAACTAATGTGTCATCAATTCTGTATCAGAGTTGTTCTGTTTGACTATTGCTGTTCGTGCACATTCAACTGTACTGCATCTGTATAAGAATATACATTTTGTATGTATTGAAGATGTGGACATTTACTTTCTTTCTTAGTGATAATTACCCATGTTCCTTGAGAAAGATCTTAGCATACTTCTTTGCAGGTGTCATAGGACCGACTGATGAATAATTTAACAGTGTGCTGATTGGTCAAAATAATTTGAAGGAAATGTAGGTGCTCAAGTTGTGCTAAAGCACATATCCAGTCATTGGACTATTACACAAAATACACTGTACATGATTGAAGATATTGTAAGACAAGTTCATATAATTGAATTTCTCTTCATGGTAGTAGTAGTGATAAAACTTCATTTACATGTTTCAGATTAGCAGACTGAGTGCAGGCTTGCAACAGTCACAGGAAGAGTGCAAGCACCTAGTAAGAATCAGTGAGCAGCGCAGGTATGTTCCTCAAAAAGATAGCAAGATCATAATAGTCCATCAAGATTCTTAACTCTTTTGATCTTTGTATCATCATCACTGTCACTGTGGTGATTCACCATCAACTTCATATTCTATAAATTCTATGATAATTTTATTTGCATCGTCCCTTTAGTGTGCCCACACATATTTTATTTTATTTATTTATTTAATCAAATAGGAAATTCAGGTCAGTAAACTGTTAGGTGTGGTTTCCACTGAAGTGATATTCAAGAAAACACGCTGCAATAAAAGTCATGCAATGCAAGGCTTTTACTTGTGACTCTTTTTATTTGTGACACTCATGTTCCTACTAGACCAGCATGACAAAAAACAAGACTGCACAAATCACATTTCTGCCAAAGTTGCAATCATGAACTCTTCTGAAGAGGACATTGTTGCAGCTTATCAGCTTTTAAATCACAGAGAGAACTGAAAAAGGAAAGAAATACTGGATAAACCCATACCTTGCTATAGATGTCAAACATAGTTCAATTGTAATGTCTCATGAGCCCTCTCAACTTCTGAACATGAACACAAATTCCATGAGTTCTGCCGAATGATTCCAGACAGTTTTCATATTTTGGAGAAATTAATATCAGCTACTCTGACAAAACAACACACAAATTCTCTACTTGCTAATTCTCAATCTGGGAAGGTGTTTATTACTATAAGATAAGTTGATGCAAGTGATTGAGTGACATTAAAAATGCCACTATTAAGAGTTTACTTTTAGTAAGACACCTAGTATGTTACCTTATTCAATGTGGTATATGTGTAAATAATGGTATTCAGTTAATAAAGCTAAGATATTATTTCCACAACTGTCCAGTTTCACAAGGTAGTATATGATTCAGCTTGAGGTGTCTTCAGAAGAAACATTGGTAAATCTGAAGTGAGATGAGTCACCTTCATTGGTGTAGCGTTGGATGGTGATCTCTGCAAGGTGTAGGCAATGCGTTTGAAGCAATAAATGTAGCCTACGATAAAGAAAATCCTGACGTGTCCTTCTAGGCTTCATCCAGCTGCTCATTCAGAAATAGCAAGAATTTAACTTTCAGATTTCTCTTATGCCTGTTTCAAAGTTTCCAGAAGTCAGGGAGCCTCAACTGAAAAAAGAATCCAGTCAGCATCATCAGCTGAAGACATCCAGTTGTCTTTCCATTCCCATCTTCTGCTTGTATGAGCATCATCTTAAAAATAGAAAGATAAGGGAGCTCTGCGTAGCAGGCAACAATAGTCTAATGTGTGGCATGTCACTGCCAACTTCATCATCGATATTCTCAAATACATATCATTTATTTGCACAACACTGGAAGGAAACATGTCTCTTTCCAGCATTAAAAATAATTTTGACATATTAGTAATGTTTCATATGCAGAAATGTATGACCTTAAATGTACGTAATGTAAACTGTGACTACATTTTTTACTCTAAAGTTATCAAGATAAGTGCAGTTGTTTACTTAATTTTGAAGTATCACAATAACTATGGGAAACAATGCAATCTGACTCTGAATCAGGTGAGAGGTTTGAGATTCTGTGTGGTTAGGGAGGATTCCTCTACATGGTCCATGAATAGGTTAGTACAGGACAGTGCATTATGGGTGCCCATCGCTGTATCATGCTTTTGTTTATAGGTAATGCCTTCAAAAGAGAAGTAATTCTTTGTGACAATATAGTTGTTCATGGTGCCTCATTGTGGCCAGTTACTATGCCCCACTGAGAGAATCTCTACACTCATCGAGCAACACCATCAGCCTGTTATATATAATCAACCCTCCTATATATACGGTACCAACCATTTCCTCCACTGACTCTCCACAGTTCCTGTTACTTTACCGTATGGTGCCCTGCTCATCAATATTGATACCACATACCTCTACATTAACATCCCTATGCCAGTGGACTTGCTACTATTGAACACTACATTTCCCAATGCCTGACTGACTCCTATCCTACAATCACCTTCCACCAGGATCAGGTGAAGTGAATGAGGTTCGGGGGAATGTGGATAGGGTCTCCTCACCCTTGGTCCAGATCACGAAAATATCATAAGTGAATCTGAATCAGGTGAGAGGTCACCATGATCAACCATATTCAAAGAAGTCCATTTCATATAGCCTAGCCACTCATGGTAATAGCACATAGAGATGAGCAGTCCCTCTCCAAATATACCAAGAATCTCACTGAGGCCTTCACAGACCAGTATTACCCTCCAAACCTTGTACAGGAAGAGGTCTCCTGTGCCTTGCCTCTCCAGTTACGTACAACCTCCCACATACCCACTGTCTGGCCACAGAGGAGCATTCCCCATGTGATTCAGTACCAACCAGGACTGAAACAACCAAATCACATTCTCTGCCAGGGTTTCAACTATTTTGTGTTGTGCCCTGAAATGAAGAATATGCTACTCACTATCCTTCCCGTCCCACCCACAACAATATTCCAGTGCCCACTGAACCTACACAACATCCTTGCCCTTCACTACTTCATTCCTGCTACCAACCCCTTACCCTATGGCTCATTCCTGCAATAGACCTAGATGCAAGACTTTCCCCATACATTGTCCACCACCACCCACTCCAGTCCAGTCACAGGCATGCACTATCCCATAGAAAGCAGAGCTACCTATGGAAGCAGTCAAGTGATTTACAAACTAAGCTGCAACCATTGTACTGTGTCCTATGTGGCCATGACAAACATTTGGCCCACCCAGTTTGCTCAAGATGCTGCCCAACACCATGTGCTTTACTTCAATGGCTGACTCACAGCCTGCACCTCTGGATCCTCCCTACCTTCCTACCAACACTAACTTTTCAGAATATCACGGGTGGGAATTCTCCCTGCAGTATATTCTGTGTTCCCGTAACACCTTGGCTCTAACCTTCACTAGTCTGTCACTCACCTATCTATCCCCTGCCTGCTCCAATTCCCAATCTATGCAATATTCTGTTCAACCAGTGCACATACTATTCTTTTTCTTGCCAACTCTACAAGACTCCTATTCCACTTACCACCCTCTCCCCTCCCAAATCTCCCGACTGTTTTTAGCATTCCTACCCTGCTCCCAGAACATCCCTGCATGCTTTCACAAGCAGCACTACATCTTACCCCATCCTTATCCTGCTATCCCTGCCCCTACCCACACCAGCCTCCTCATTACTCCCACCACCCACAGATTGCTTCTGCCATCACACACAGTTGCAGTACACAGTCTAGCCTCAGCATCCAAGATGGTGGTTTTGTGTGTGTGTGTGTGTGTGTGTGTGTGTGAGTTGTGCTTGTGTGAATTTGTGTTATGCTTCAGAAGAATGCCTTTTGGCCAAAAGCTTAGCGTATAGCAATCTTTTGATTGTGGCTGCCTGTGATTCAGTGTGTCCTTTGTATGATAACTAGCAATCTACCTTTTTATTCTTTGCAATTTGTTTTTCTGATCTCCACATTCCTCATATTTTTGATGTTTATTTAAAAATGAAATTTTGGTTCAATGAAGCCCTGTTTGGCCCCAGAGATTTTTTACTCAAGTTTCGGCACCTTATCAATCTGTTTTATTTTTTGTATGCATCTTTTGTCATTATTTCTTTCCCATATAAATTTAAATGGATGCCATTTTTTTCTTTTTGGAACATTAGTAAGCATCTTAAGTCTGTTCGTGTACAACGCGTCAAATTGTGTGTGTATATCAAAGAACATGATACAGTTAGGGACCAACCAAATGAGGCAGCACAGTTGTTAAGACATTGATCTCGTATTGAAGAGGACAGAGTTTGCTGTGTCTGTCTATCTTGATTTAGGTTTCTGCAGTTCCCCTAAATCATTTCAGGCAATTGGCAGGAAGGTTCCCTCAGCAAGGAAATGGCCTACCACTTGTCATATCCTCATAAAAAAGTATTTTCATACCAGTATTCCATGTGTATGTATATTGTGAACTATTTATTTTCATTGCATTACAGTTACAAATCCTATATCATTGTGAAATGATCCTTGGATTAATAAATAAATAAAATCAGAATCAAATATACATTGATTGGCAGCAGATATCCAATTAAATAATACTTGGATAGATTTACACTTTGGGGCCTTGAGAGACATGGCATTATTACTCTTAAGATAGAAGTTATTGCAGCTTTAGACTGTTAAGGAAATTACTGTTAACAATAATGTTCTGTTTCAACTCTAAAACGACTATAATAGCCACTCTAAACAGTCATGTGTAAGACAACCAAGTTTTGATTTTGTTACAGATTCAGTTAGTGTACATAAGGATCACTTTTTTCAAATATCATATGAGTTGTGCATTTGTGCATTGTACTGCAAGTTACACATGTAATAATTACTGTTGGATTTTCATTGGCTTAATTCATGGGATCTCTTGTCAGCCTGAGCCTCTCACACTTGGTTACAACTCCAATGCTTTGTATCAAAATAGAAATGAAGCCAACAATAAAATTACTTTCATTTCTCCATGACAGTCAACCAAATATTCATTCCAAATGGTGAAAAGTGTCCACATTTTAAGTGCGTTCTTAGTGTAGTGCCACTGCATTCATGAAAACCCATGTTGTTTTTCAGCTTCCATTGTGTACGTTACATTACAGATAGATGCTTTGCAGTATTATGCAGGCTCACGACTACCTCAGATTATACATTTACATGTGTGAAAATGTAACAAAACAAATGGAATGCTAGTCTTAGATTTAGGTTATAGCAGTTAATACTGTAACTAATGAAAAACCTTAATAATATGAAGTTTTATATCAGGCAGGAGAATATGGCACTGCAGGCAAGGCTGGGAGGCCTGGGGGCTCGAAGTGAGGAGCTGCTGGTGCAGCAGGGCGCTGCTGTGTCAGGTGCAGCGGTGCAGCTCCTAGGCCTGGGCTCACGTCTGGAAGCTCTCATTGACCAACTTGTTGCAACATACAACATTTCTGAGAAGGATCTGGAGGTAAGCTCTAAAATTGTATTGAAATTCTTTCTCTTCAGCAGGATTGGTGGCATATGAAGATATGGAGTAGGAAATCTGTCTATAGACTTGATTTGGGGATATTGCCTGTCCTTGAAGGCCTTAATGAGACCTTCAGCATATTGGGCATGGAAATTCTCATCATTGCAGATGGAGTCCATGGGTGGCCAGACTATTTGGGAGTGATTTTTTTGGTATGGGAAAATTGATGGCTACCAAAATGCAACTGCTGTTGCTTGTTAGTGGACTTGATAAGGAGGACAGAAATATGGATGGATCCATCAGAGAGGTGAAGATACCATTCAGGAAGGTGGCACATTGGGTTTAGTAGATAGCACCAATGAAACTGAACCAGACACTGAGTTTGGGTGGCTAGGATGTTTGCTCTAGACAGCCCATAAGATACACAAACAAATCTGCAGCAGAGCCATTGGCACCCACTTGGCATCCTCCTATGACAGCCCTTGTCAACTACTCCAGGTCTCTATTATTCGACTAGTTATTATCTTTATTCCTAAATTATTTACATTCCACCAGAACCTTATATTACCATACTGTAATTGAATAACTGACACATTCCATCACATAATGAGAGGTTTCAATTATGATCCACAGAACATGCAAATTACCAACCACCCAGACTCCCTTCCCGTCGGGTGGTCTCAGCTCTCGTCTGTTTACAATTGCAGTCGACTGCCACATTATAGCATCCACAGTATAGTTGGTGTTGTGTTATATGCTAGTTGTTTTCATTTTTGTAAAGTGAAATTGATATTTTATAAGTGTCATATGGTTATTTTACAAATATTTATAAAAAAAATCAACTAAATTAATGGATTACATTTACAAGTTATCCATGTCTGCTTCTCACCTATTTTAAAAATTTTGTTAAAAGAGCCAAGATTTTGTTGCCAGTATCTTTCATTACTTTTAAAGTGTCATTAATGCATAGTTTAGTACGGCATTTGTAATTATGTTTCTTATAATGCCTTGAAAATTATAAGCCAACCAAAAGCAGCACTATTCAACTCTTATTCAAGTTATACACTTGCTTTGAATAATTTTATCCCTGTGAATTAAGGCAATGGGAGAGAAGTATCTTATACAGGGACATTTCCTGAAGAAAGTTGCTTGATGGTTATTTTTTGCATGGCATACACTGTGATATCTACATAGTTGAAGAATGAATGAAACAGACTAGTTTTGCTTACACAAGGTAGCATTATAAGCTGACATGCCCTTTACTGCACACTGTCTACTTATGCAAAGCTGCCTGCATTGATTTTTGTTGTTTTTGAATTTTGGTGGTCATAATGGCAAGGTTATCAGCATTCTTATCTTCACCTGAATAACATTTTCTTTATACCATGGATGGAAGTGCAAAGAGAGATTTTTTTTTAAATTGTGATTGATATTAAACCAACATATAATGATAATTCTATTCTACAGGATGTAATATTTCATAATGAGGCTTACAGCAAAAGTGAAAGCAGTGTAGAGGCAAGCCCTGAACACAGTCGTGGCAAAACTCCACCACAGCCTACAACTTCAAATGCACCACAAACTACAAATGGGGAGCTGCCGTCCATTCAGCCACAATCATCATTTGTGGCAGCTGTCATTGGAGCTATAAAGAGCGCCACAGGTGGAGGAATTGCTAAGAGATTATCAGTTTGCTCTGAGCCCGGTACCGGTAAGAATCAATTTCAAAATAAATTAATGAAAGCAAGAAAATATTTAAAAAAATGTTAACTTAAGAAGACAAAATCAACAGTACATTATAGAGTATGATTAATCACTCTAAAACAATGAAAATATGGCACACTTGACAGAAACACAAAAAGGAGTAAGCTGCATAATCTCAAGTGTATGGAGCTTGTATTTCTCAATGCTTAAAAAACAAATGGAGAAGTAGTATATGGAGGTGAGATGTACCGGTATTCAGTCAAGAGCAAGAGAACCCATCTGAGGCAGGAAAGAACAAAAACATTACGAGGGAGATTTTTTTCCTTAGCCTCTTCACTATTTGTTTCTAGAGACAAAGTAACAAGACCAGTAGAGACACTAAGTTTTTTGTCAAGTTTGCTGTATTTTCTACATTTTGTAATAATTTCTTTTGATATAAATTTTCTATAGGTAATAATCTGTATAATAACAGCTACAGAGTGAAAATGAAAAGTAACATATGATTCTCCAGGACAGAACCTGTGGTCTAGGGATAAAGTCTTTGATCAAATATCAAAATGTATGTCTGGGATTAAAAACCAGCCATTGCTTAAGTTTTGAATAAAAATCAGCAATAGTGGCCAAACACCTCTGATGTCAGAAGCCACCCGTTTTCTGCCAACAACCTTGTTAAAGAGGGCAGAGGGGTGGACAGAAGTTCAGGGCACTCTCTTGTCCTTGTGATGGGAAACTGCCCCTAAAAGTTAGAAGAATGAGTAGTCATCAAAAGCATGAGGATGCAGAAGACAATGGAAACCAACACATTAAAGACACACGATGGGTATCCACAGGACATATGGTCTGTAATCGAAAATTTGTCATGACAGTCTCTCTATTGGCAAAATATTCTGGATCAATCCCCCATTCAGGCTACTGGGAGGGGACTGATAATGGGGAGGTAACTATGAGAAAAGGTGGAATAACCAGAATAACCAATGATGGGCTAACATTTTATGAGTCAGTGCATGGAATGTCAGATGTCTGAATGTAGCAGGAAAGCTAGAAAATCTGAAAAGGGAACTGCAAAGGCTCAATCTAGATACAGTGGGGGTCAATGAAGTGAAATTGGAAGAACATAAGGATTTCTGGTCAAACGAATGTAGGGTAATAGAGTTCTACAATAAATGCTAGTTAGTAATAGTAAATCCTCTGTTCAAGAATCATGAGCGGAGGTGGTATACTTGGAAAAGGCCTGGAGATGCTAGAAGATTCCAGCCAGATTACATCATGGTCAGAGATTTTGAAATCAGATACTGGATTGTAAGTTATGTCCAGATGCAGATATAGATTCAGATCATAATTTAGTAGTGATGAAGAGTAGATTGAAGTTAAAGAGAGTTGTCTGCATGAACTAGTTTGGAAAGAAGTGGAACATTGAAGCACTGAGGAATGATGAGACATGTTTGAAGTTTGCTAAGGATGTTCTAACACTGGGATTTCACAAGTCCAGTTAAAAGTCTTTTTTAATAAACACTGTCCGCAAACTGACAAAATTTTATTATGTTTCAGATATGTTTTCAGTTAAAAGTCATACATCTGAATAAACATAATGCACACAATTCACAAATTATGGCACATTCCTAAAATAAGAAATATCTTGTACTTTTTTCCTTGTGAAGAGTTTTTGTGAAAAATTATAAAAGTTCTTAATTTTATGAAAAATAAAATGTTTTTAGAGGATAATTTACTTTTTTAAAATCAAAGGTAGTTATGGGTTTCCACACTGTTACAGAAAATATGGTAAAGAGAGAAATTTAAATTAATGTTGCCACTCAATACACAAATCCCATAGACTCCCTCACTGAAAATAAAATTTGCAATGTAGGATAAAACAAAATTGAAAAATGAGTCAAATCGCAAGTTTTGTCAATCAGAATAGGTAGCATAAAGTACTGTTAATACACATTCATTATAATGTTGATACTGTGACAAGGAATACTAAAGCATGCAGTACAGTTTAAGAGGTGTAAACATCTCTAAAAAGGTCAGTTACAAATATTAGACAGACAGAAATGGGTACAAGGAACGTGACTGCGAAGAAACCTTAGGTAAATAAGTACAGAAATGTTCAGGAAAAGGCAGGAATATAGCAACATAAATCACTTAGAAATGAAATAAAAAATAAGTGCAGCACAGCCAAAGGCTGCAGCGGACGGGGACGGGGAGGGGAGGGGGGGGGAAGGGGAAAAAAAAGGAAAAAAAAAAAGAAATCATAGTCAGGACGACTGACTTGGCATATAGGTAAGTCAAAACAACCTCCAATGAAATGAAAATAAAGGGTGTCGACATTAAGAGTGCACCAGGGATTCCATTGTTAAATGAAAAAAAAGAGAGCCGATAGATGATGTGACAGAAGAAGAAATTGATGTCAATATGGAAGGCATAGGGGATCCAGCACTAGAGTCAGAATTTGAAAGATCTCTGGAAGACCTGAAATCAAACAAGGCAGGAGGAATAGATAAAATTCCACTGGAACTTCTAAAATCATTGGGGGAAGTCTTAAACAAACAATTATTAAGGTTGGTGTGTAGAATCTATGAGACTGGTGATGTAACATCTGACTTTTGGAAAAATATCCACACAATTTCAGAGATAGCATGGGCAGATAAGTGGCAGAACTATTGCACAATCAGCATAACAGCTCATGCATCTAAGCAGCTCGCAAGTATTGAAAAGGAAAGTTGAGGACCTGTTAGATGACAATCATTTTAGCTTTAGAAAAGTTAAAGGCACTACAGAAGCAGTTCTGAATTTGTACTTGGTGGTGGAAGCAAGAAGGAAGAAAAATCAAGACACTTTCATAGGATTTGTCGAACCAGAAAAAGTGTCCAGAAATGTAAAGTGGCGCAAAATCTTCGAAATTATGAGAAAAATAGAAGTAAGTTGCAGGGAAAGGTGGGCAATATACAATATAAACAGGGTGGACAAATAAAAGTGGCCTGGAGAACAAGTCTAGGTGGAGTATTCGCCAACATGATTGATGTGGTATGCTAGTCTCTTGCAACAGGCATCGGGTCAATTTGAAGCATTTTCTGATTAACGACAGACACATTTTCTCCCTGCCTGACTGTTTCTTTCCATCCACATCTTCTGACTCTCTCTGCTAGACCCTCTCCTTGACATCTGCCTCCACTCTCTATCCCTCTCTCTGAGTGCACCCTCCCCATTAGTGCTGTCTCCTTGCCCCCCCTCCCCCCCAATTCTCTTTCTCTACCTGCTTCTGCCTTCCCCTCTCTCCTCACCCACCACCTCTCTCCTGCCTCCCCACCATCACTTTTCCGTCCTCTCCCCGTCATTCCCTGTCCTCTCCCCCTACCTCTCTTTCTCTTTCTTCCCCTCTTCTTCCCTGTGTCCATCACTCTCCTTGTCTCCCTCGCCCTTTCCACTCACTGTTTCATCCTCCTCCTCCTCCTCCTCCTCCTCCTCCTCCTCCTCTCTCCCCACCCCCTCCTCTTAGTCTCTTGTCTCTCAACTAACTCATCTGAGATGGAATTGTTGGTGATGACCTTGTATAACTATGTATGCCCTGCTGAACACAGGACAGTTTCATGATCAGTGTATTCACTTGGTTTTCTTTTCTATAGGAGAATTTCAGGAGTATATTTTTCATTAGTCTAATTGTGCTACAGAATAGTTGATGCAGTAGTGTATTTAAGATTGAATCAGAAACATGCCATGCTTGACAGGATTCAATGCACATTGTTGTCAAGGCATCAGACTTTTCATGTGGCTCAGGGCAGACTGCTAGGGACATCTGTTGTAAATTTATGCAGACATGCATTTAATCAAATGTAGTTTATGTAGAACTGTAATTCTTACTCACAGCTTCAATGAACATCTCATACATACAGCTTGTAAACAACAGGTTATGATAGAATAGATTTCTTTAGCAAAAACATATCCTCTGTGTTTGAGACCTGCCATTCTCCAAAACATATTGGTGAGGCTCAGAAGTCCCTTGCTTGTGATACTATACTGAATTATGTGTCATTGTTACATGACTGTGTTGTAAAACTATTTTACAGATACTGATATGGAGAATACAGTACAGAATTCCGTCCAGATACACAATCAACACAGCTCAGAAGCTAATGGTCGCTTAGTCAACAGCCCATCTCTACAGGACCTTTCCCAGGCCATTCTGGAACGACAGCAATCTGAGGGTGACAGCTCTGGACCTAACAATCGTCTCCCCTCTGCACCAGCTTTGGCTCTTGTTGATCAGATTGTAGAAGCTGACAACTTACTGACACGCCTGCTCAAGGTGTTACGTATTGTGCAGCTGGACAGAGATTCCGGCTATACGGATACCAGCGACAGGTATGTTCAGTATTGAGTGGGTGCATGCTAGAGCAAGGTTTTTATGTATTATCAGATAGATGTTGTATGGTTACTAATTTTCAAATAATTTATGTAAATACAATAAAGGATTTCTCAACCAGTTATCTTACTTTCTGGTGAAACATGCAACTTGCATAGTGATGCCCCATGAAATCTTACTGCTGCCAACAGATTATCTAGAGCTGCATTTGAAATCTTCAGGTGCTCCAGGTTCAGCCAAGTCTTACCAAATCTGCAAGACCCTGTGGAACCAAGAGCATGTCTGAAGTTGTACAGTGTAGCTCTGGATGATCTGTGAGGAACAATAAGGTTTCATGGACCACAACCATACAACCTGCGTATTGTGTATTTAACCAGCAAGTAAAACAAAGATTCCAAGACTTACCAAGCGGGAAAGCGCCGGCAGACAGGCACAATGAACAAAACACACAAACACACACACAGAATTACTAGCTTTCGCAACCGATGGTTGCTTCTTCAGGAAGGAGAGGGAAAGACGAAAGGATGTGGGTTTTAAGGGAGAGGGTAAGGAGTCATTCCAATCTCGGGAGCAGAAAGACTTCCCTTAGGGGGGAAAAAAAAAAAAGGACAGGTGTACACTCGCGCGCGCGCACACACACACACACACACACACACACACACACACACACACACACACACACACACACACATATCCATCCGCACATACACAGACACAAGCAGACATATTTGCCTTTAAATATGTCTGCTTGTGTCTGTGTATGTGCAGATGGATATGTGTGTGTGTGTGTGTGTGTGTGTGTGTGTGTGTGTGTGCGAGTGTGTGCGAGTGTACACCTGTCCTTTTTTTCCCCTAAGGGAAGTCTTTCCGCTCCCGGGATTGGAATGACTCCTTACCCTCTCCCTTAAAACCCACATCCTTTCGTCTTTCCCTCTCCTTCCTGAAGAAGCAACCATCGGTTGCGAAAGCTAGTAATTCTGTGTGTGTGTTTGTGTGTTTTGTTCATTGTGCCTGTCTGCCGGCGCTTTCCCGCTTGGTAAGTCTTGGAATCTTTGTTTTTAGTATATTTTTCCCATGTGGAAGTTTCTTTCTATTTTATTAACCAGCAAGTAATTTATATCAGGCTGGATTTTCTGTGACTTCACTGCAATTGTTCCAGAAGTAATTAATATTTGAATAAGTCTTACAGCTTTAAAGTTGTCTTATTTATTTTCATATTACTGTTTTCATTGCAATTGACTGGTCTGATCAATCATCTTAGATTACTCAGTTTTAGGTTTTGTGTGAAAAATAAAGTTCTAGTCATTTCCTTTTTCCTGAATGTATTTTTTTTAATGAAAATTAATGTTCAGCTGTTTTTATCTGCAACTTTTGAGATAAGTGTGATCTAAAATCTCTCTGATCAATCGATTGTGTGGGAACTTTTATTAGTATGATAAACAACATAAAGGATCCATTGTTTATAAATGTTACTTGACAACTGAGTAAATATAGTATATTTTCTACATGACATTAAAAAAAAAAAAAAGCACGTCTCTTTCCTTTCCATCAAGAAATAATATTGCCACTGTCTCTAACACATAAAAATATTTTCTTATTACAGTGCATCTGCAAAACCAAATTGAAGTACATAAAATACAAGAATTTGAATCATACACACATGCTTAGTACACAAGTAACTCAGAAAAAATTATATCCCTGCCTAACATTTGTTCCGCAAGATCAATATTTTGTGAAGTCATTGTGATGTGCAGCATATTCTTGAAACAGCTCACGGAACACTGACTGCCTCTCATGTTATCACTGATATTAAACAGATTCAAGTCATAGTATGTGCATTCAGATTATCGAGTTTTCAGAAATGATAGGATGATGAAGGTGAAATGAAATAAGGTATCCACCACTATACCATTTGTGATGCCTTCAGTAGTAGAAATGTAGATACTACTGTTAAAACTTATTTTTTCATTTCTTTCCAAAACAGCTTCATGTGCTAATGTAGTATTTTCTTCCAGAAGTCTTTGTTACTTTAACATGTGGAATGAGTTACTGCAGTTAAATGGTAATGTTCCTATTATTGGGTTACTTCCAACATGCAAGATAACAGGACCTCCAATGTATTTTGGACCTTTCTACCATTTGAAATTTGTAATGTTCTTATTCAAATATCAGTGAATAAAAATTACTGTAATGGCTTCAGATTTTTTGTTGAGAAGTGCCATAATTTACTGCTATAAACAGTAATGGTCTAATTTTCCATTATTTTTCTATATTATTCAAATATGTTGTATTTGTGTGTGAATGAGGTCATGTAGACTTCTTTCCATCTGATCATCTATATGATAACCAGCCAACATTATTCTCTCAGTAGCAGGTTCTTCTTTTCTTGTTGTTGACGTCAGCTATATTCTCATCCAGTAAAAACAGAATAAAAAAGATATAGAATAAAAGAAAGGAGACAAAAATTCTGTTTCTCATTGCTTATCAAGTACATAATTTGCTTATTATTAATTAATTAATTAATTAATTAATTAATTAATTAATTAATTAATTAATTAATTAATTAATTCATTAATGATACCAGTTCTCCGGTGACTTCACCTTTCAACAAGTATTTCTGCTTTTATAACAAACATTACCTGTGTAGGTGATATGCCATATTGGCACATCAATAAAGTAAGTGAAATACATGAACTGCAGACCAGTGCCCTATTAGTAATTTGTGTTTAAAAAGTAAACGTTTACTGTTATAAAGTCTTGCAATGATTGAATTGGCTGTTGACGGAGATATCTGAGTATTTATTCAAAGATATGTGCAAAGAATTAGTTTTTGGCATATTGTTTTTTCAGGGGATATCAATAATGACATACCTTCCTTAACTATACTGGTGAATAACAAGTAGAGTGGGAAACTCAGTCATACAGTGGGTTCCTAGGGGCACAGATGGACAGGGTGGCCAACACAACTGACTGGTGATAGTCAGTGAGCCTGGACCTAGCATATACAATCCTAGAGGCCATGGCTACAGCATACATGATTGTAGGAGGCCTTGTTAAAATCCAGGCCTTCCACATATTATTACATGCGCTGCAATAAGCATGTTATAAGTAACAGCTGATATAGAATCCAACAGTTATAAATTACCATCGTCATCATCATCATCATCATTATTTTACAGTTCCAGTTCCTATAGTACTGTTAAGAAGCCTCTTCCACTTACTTCCATTCATGTCTAACCTGCCATGGAGAATGTTGTCCATTGTCCTTTCTCTGTCATCATGGTCATCCTTAATGATGTTCATTGTGGATGTGCTGATTGAGTTTAAAAGGAATGTTTTGTTTCCAGCTTTCTCTCTCACCTCCTCATTCCTCAACATATTATTCGTGGTCTTCTGGTAGTGCATCTAATAAATTTCATTTCTGATGCATGGAGTCTCAATGACTCTCTCCTTGTTAGGGTGTGTGCTTTGGTACCATAGGTATCAAAGTATCTGCTGAACATCAGTGGTTTTGTTTTTTACGGAGGCATGTTGTCCACCAGAGGGTTCTCATTTGCTGGTAGAATTCAGAACTCTTTTGCACCCGTTTGGTAATCTGCTGTCTCATCACAATGTTCCTGGAGATTACGCTTCTGAGGTACAGGAATTATTACAGTGAGAAGAAAAAAAAAACACAGATTACATTCCTTCAAAAGAAGTACAATAATAAAGACAAATTACAGGTAGATGTATTTAAACTATGAGGACTAGCAGCAATGGACACGAAACAATGTGTTCCAGGCAATGTGGTACAGTGATTACTGGTGCACGGGACTCACACTTGGGAGGAGGATGGTTGAAATTCCCATTTATCTATCCAGACTTAGGTTTTCTATGATTTCTCTAAATCACTCCATGCAAGTGCCAGGATGGTTCCTTTGAAGGGATCCCATTCTTGAAACATTCAAAGTATGTGTTCTGTCTCTAATGACACACTTATGTTGATGGGACATTAAAACCTAATCTCCTCCTCCTCCTCCTCCATCTACTTCTCCCTCTCTCCCTCCCTCCCTCCCTCCTCTCATTTCTTTACAGGATCAACATTGTTATATGAATGGGTTTTGGCTATGTTAGTGGCCTGATGCCCTTCATGACACCACAACACAGCTGGAACAGAATTTATATAACCTATCTGTCCGTGTCTAGAATACACTCCTGGAAATTGAAATAAGAACACCGTGAATTCATTGTCCCAGGAAGGGGAAACTTTATTGACACATTCCTGGGGTCAAATACATCACATGATCACACTGACAGAACCACAGGCATATAGACACAGGCAACAGAGCATGCACAATGTCGGCACTAGTATAGTGTATGTCCACCTTTTGCAGCAATGCAGGCTGCTATTCTCCCATGGAGACGAGCGTAGAGATGCTGGATGTAGTCCTGTGGAACGGCTTGCCATCCCATTTCCACCTGGCGCCTCAGTTGGACCAGCGTTCGTGCTGGACGTGCGGACCGCGTGAGACGACGCTTCATCCAGTCCCAAACATGCTCAATGGGGGACAGATCCGGAGATCTTGCTGGCCAGGGTAGTTGACTTACACCTTCTAGAGCACGTTGGGTGGCACGGGATACATGGTGACGTGCATTGTCCTGTTGGAACAGCAAGTTCTCTTGCCGGTCTAGGAATGGTAGAATGATGGGTTCGATGAAGGTTTGGATGTACCGTGCACTATTCAGTGTCCCCTCGACGATCACCAGAGGTGTACGGCCAGTGTAGGAGATCGCTCCCCACACCATGATGCCGGGTGTTGGCCCTGTGTGCCTCGGTTGTATGCAGTCCTGATTGTGGCGCTCACCTGCACGGCGCCAAAAACGCATACGACCATCACTGGCACCAAGGCAGAAGCGACTCTCATCGCTGAAGACGACACGTCTCCATTCGTCCCTCCATTCACGCCTGTCGCGTCACCACTGGAGGCGGGCTGCACAATGTTGGGGCGTGAGCGGAAGATGGCCTAACGGTGTGCGGGACCGTAGCCCAGCTTCATGGAGACGGTTGCGAATGGTCCTCGCCGATACCCCAGGAGCAACAGTGTCCCTAATTTGCTGGGAAGTGGTGGTGCGGTCCCCTACGGCACTGCACTGCGTATAATCCTACGGTCTTGGCGTGCATCCGTGCGTCGCTGCGGTCCGGTCCCAGGTCGACGGGCACGTGCACCTTCCGCCGACCACTGGCGACAACATCGATGTACTGTGGAGACCTCACGCCCCACGTGTTGAGCAATTCGGCGGTACGTCCACCCGACCTTCCGCATGCCCACTATACGCCCTCGCTCAAAGTCCGTCAACTGCACATATGGTTCACGTCCACGCTGTCGCGGCATGCTACCAGTGTTAAAGACTGCGATGGAGCTCCATATGCCATGGCAGACTGGCTGACACTGACGGCGGCGGTGCACAAATGCTGCGCAGCTAGCGCCATTCGACGGCCAACACCGCGGTTCCTGGTGTGTCTGCTGTGCCGTGCGTGTGATCATTGCTTGTACAGCCCTCTCACAGTGTCCGGAGCAAGTATGGTGGGTCTGACACACCGGTGTCAATGTGTTCTTTTTTCCATTTCCAGGAGTGTAAATAACATCTTCAAGTGTGAGAATATTCTTTGAAATATTTGTTCAGTGTGTATCCGAGGGATGGCATGGGTACCAGTGTGGTAATTATGTAGATGGATGTGGGACGTGGACCAAAAACCTCTTCCAAGCTGGCTGGCCCACCAGCCCATGTCATTAATCCACTATTTGACCCAAGGCAGGTTCGCCTCTCCAAACCTCAGAAGTGGTGTATTAATGTGCTCAGCTGTCTGGGTGTGTTGCATTGAGTTTTGTAAATACATTCCACATAACCGATAACTCCAGACACTGCATTAGAAGGCTCAATTTTCATATATTTTCCTGTTTTAATCTTTTATAACTTGTTGTCTAGCTCCATATTTGCACTATTGTAACTCCCTGTACATATTTTTCTTGGTTTTTGCCCTTCTGTCCATAAGTTTGAATCTTCCCTCTCATTACACACCTTCATCTTTTTCTGACTGCCTTAATGTTTGAAGTGTGTTCTACTCCTCTTTGAGATAGTGCCTTGTGACACACTGCATGCTTCCATTGTGTGCATTATATCTTTTGTTAATATAACTTTCTTATTTTTGTACAAGTGGTTTTGCTCTGATTTACAGGTCTGCACTTCTAGAGAGACTGAGACATCAAGAGGAGCTTACTCGCAACTGGGAAACAACAAGTGAACAGCTGCGTGTGGAACTGCAACGTGCCCACGAGGATCTTGCAGTTTGCACAAGGCAGCTGGAGAAGGCACAGCAACTCCAGGTCTGCTACAACAACCATACTCCTGAACACTTGCACTAGGTCACTCACTTCATTTGGTGGTCTGTTCCCTGCACTCATGTAACACAGTTTGGCCTGAGGTTTCATTAAGTGTTTTGGTTTTGGGTAAATTTTGGAATGAAGTGCTCTGCTGTTTAACCCTTGCTGTTGCTTGATGAAATCCTAATTTATACACCAGGAAGTCTAATTATGCACTTTTTGGTAATACATTTCTGCTGTGTTCCCTTTGCTTCCTGCACTGTGGTGTGTGTAACAGAATAAATGTTTTCAATAGAGATGCTATAAATACAAACAAAATGACAGAAAGTGTCAAACAGAAAGGTACTGCATGTTCCACATGTAGCACTAATAATGAAAAGGAGTTACAAATACATAGAACAAATATTGTGACTGGAACATGCCAACACTAAAAATTTGTACAATATTTTAAAGAGCACAGTAATGCACTGTTGACTACAAACTTATTTTTTAAATTGTATTATACGGCTGCTGGTATCAACAAACAGTTACTGAGATTGTGGTTGAATGTATGCAAGGGTTTTGTTCATCATTTGGTTGTGGAAGTTTTATTTATGAGAAAAGGGTAATTGTTTAAAATATTTGCCTATCTTACCGATGTAATTTATCATAGCACAACATACAAATAACATAAATATTTCTATGCTTATTTGATAAGTTTCTCCCTATTTCAGAATTAATGTGGTTTTTAATTTTGCAGTGATTTTATGGAATTTAGGGTTCTAGGTCTTTCTGACACCTTAAATGAAGTTGTACAATCATGACTTCCAATGTATTTACCATTGCAGTACATTGCTGATTAAAGTTAGAATTGATCTCACCAGTTGATTGAAGAGTTCAATTTTCCATGACAGCTGTCTATATAATTCATGCAGATACTCTGTGTGAACTCAAAAATACTCTGCAGGCAAGTCATTTGGATCATAAAACTCTGAAAAATCCTTACTTAGGCTGTGGCCACACTGTGTTATCGTAAATAGGAATTACTATTTACACAAATCTTTTAGTATTCCTTGCCATCTTATAGCAGTCATTATTTAGTGGAAAAGAAAGGACCACCAATGGATAGCTCGTTGTGCCTTTAATGTTCACTTTTCTCTATCTTTCCAGCAGAGATATGCAGGTTTTCATTTCTCCTGAACCGTAGATTTATATTTATTAACTGTATAATGTGTAAAATTCGTTTCTGTTGCAGACCACAGAATATTGTTCAGTAATTTCTGTCATACACCATGTAAGTCAAGAAAAATTTAGGATGTTTACAGTGACATTGCAACCTTCTTGATGCTTGTCATGTTGTTAACTTACATCAGTATGGTTCTAACTACATAAACTTTCATGAAACCCTTAATTGCATGACTTTTGTGGATTCCTTGCGAATACTTTATTGGGAGCACTTTTTTTGAGAGTATCTTCATGTGTAATTGTTATAAAAAATTCTCTCACGTACAGATATAATGAATAAAATATCTCAAATTTGAACAAGTGGACCTACAAGGCATTTAAAGGGTCTTTAAAAATAGGTAATGTAAAGTGCAATAATACTTACAATGTATCGATAGGAAATGCATCACTTAGAAGGATGAAGTTAATGAATGATAGACATTAAGAAACTATACCTTCATATTTCAGTTTATCATCATGTTTCACCTGTAAAGGAAAATTGGAGAACTAGGTCTTGAATGTTGTTTAATACTTGAGTGGAAACAAAATCAGTTAACAAATAATTTTTAAAAAACCACAATTTTTCTATGATGGGGAGTGGCTTGTCAAATTCTGTTTACATTACCCTATAGTGCAAAAAGCAGACTGGTCAAAGACTTACTGCCACTGTTTTGATGCTGCATGTTTCATAGATTTGTTTTTGATTAAGCACTTTGTTTCTATTTGTTTATGATTATGCTCCATTGCAATCACTTTGATTAGTGACTACTAAATTTTCAATCACATTTTAATTGCCATATTTTAGATAAGTGTATAATACAGCACTGTTAAAGCTGAAATGGAGACAGGGACAGGGATAACCTTCCCCTATACACCTGGAGTAAACGGTCGTACATGTAATTCTAAAAAGACATTTTCCAAGCTAGAATCAGAATTAAAAGCTTTTGCATATGAATATACTCACTGCTTTTGCATTCATAGAATGTATGATTTGTTTTATACTGTCAACAGAAGTTTTATTCATAAGGTTTGTGATTAGTTACATGGGTGCTTTTCTGTACACTGAGCCTGTACCATCTTTAAAGGTGCTAGTTAAGATTGCCCTTTGCACACAATACATGCTTCTGGCTGTGTGAGGTATATGAAGTACATGTGCAAACTCCATGTATGTAGACTGCAGGAATAAGTGAATACTGAGTAAAAAAATCAGTAATTGTATTTCTTTCTCCTTACTGAGATTTATATAAACAACTTTGTATTTAATTTTAAATACCCTGTATTTTTGCAGTGGACTTATTTTTATTACTCATAGCAACACCTTCTATAAATGATGTATGTTTGTATGAGATTCATAAATTTTTAATACAAAATATAGTTTTTTGTCTGTATATGTTGGTAATACACCCATTTTTGTACCTAGTACTTCATTCCCCCTGTTTTCCTTCACTCATTTGTGTACCTAGTACTTGTTTCCCATTTTCCTTCACTCATTTGTGTACCTAGATGTAGAAATTTCTTACAGTTAGCAATACTGTGTAGGTAAATTTCCTTTATTTTATCTTCCTGTATTTAGAGTTTATAATCCAGTTACAAAAACAGCCTGCTCTTTTTTATTAGGTTCCCCAGTAATGTGAGTAATAGAAACAGAAACATATTGATGTTAAAGACCATGAGTGAAGATGTTGCTTCACCAAGGCATGAAAAGAGGGAGTCTAAAAACACGTACTGTAAGGTGAAGAATTTATCAGTTATGAAATTGTGTATACCCATGTAATGATGTCATAGAGAGAGAATGACATGGAAAATGATTGGACTTGATTTTCCCATGTAGGGCAGAACTTTACCATGTATCTGTAGGCAAATGAGAGTCATTCAGAAGGACAAAGATCAAATAGTGGAAAATCCAGGATGGAATGTAACAATATTATAACAGGAAAGTTGCTATTCACCATATAGCAGAGATGCTGAGTCACAGGTAGGCACAACAAAAAGACTATCTTTTTGTTGTGCCCATCTGCAACTCAGCATTTCCACTATATGTCAAGTACCCACTTTCCTTTTCATAATATTGTTTCAGTCAGAAGGAAGTTAAAAATATAAATTAAAATATTTGCGGCAAAGGAGGAACATGGTCTTAACCATTTACTGAAACATAAGTAAATTGGACAGGGACTGGCAGTCAAATTTAAACATACAGTAGAAACTCAGGCTTTCAGAATTTCCAAAAATTCCCAAATCAGGAGAACAGATAAAATTGGTAACAGGAGAAATAACAGACATGATTTACAGGTGCATTTCACTGGAAGATGACTCACTCCAAAACATTTAAAAGAATTGAATTTGAATGTATTTAATCCATTTTGAATTCCATGACTGTTGCTTTATATGATTTAGAACTTGTCACTTTCAACTATTTCCTATATCTTGTGTTGCTCCAGGGCATGGAACAGCTTTTTATTCCTTATGATGCTCAACCACTTAGTTTCCTTTTTCTTGTTTCAGATGTTTACCATTCTCCTAGTGACAGATTTTTGAAAGTTATCAAAAACTGGAAATTAAACCATGTTCTTAAAGTTGTATGTCTGTCATCTCTACTTCTGTGTAATTACAAGTTCTTAAAATTTCTATGAATGCTCTTGTTGCAGAAAATCTAATTAAAATTTAGTAAGTACTTATACATTCCATTCATTCCAGCAAAATGAGTGTTGCAAACTGCACACATCTTCTTTGAAATTATTCATTACTTCACCTAACCTGAACTTGAATACAGGTGAATTATCTGACACTCATATCAGGATGAATGACACAAGATTCTGGTAAGCCCCACTGTGTGCCCACAAGACTCTGCACAGCCACTGGTGCCCATTCCAACAAATATCAATCATGTAGCAAATAGCCTAAAAGACCTCATATTTCTACTGTTTGTTTTTATTTACAGAATAAGCTTTGTGCAATGCTATGGTGCACATAAAGAATTTACTACCATTCTTCCAGATGGATGGTGAAAAATTGATTTCACACACAATCAAAGCCGTAGTGCATCAAGGTTTGGTCGAGGTTTTGGACAAACCATTCCAGCAAATACTTCGTATATCCATTCTTACATCGTACTAGTGTTTGATTTGTAGACAGGAGTATTATCATACTGTGATCAAACCATCACACCATCACTACTTAATTACTATAATACTATTCACCAGGAATTTACCAGAACCACAAACATCCATCTAAGTCACCCACCATGTACTGTGACTCTCAGTCTGTAAACATCTTCCACTGCTCCACAGAACAAAAATGGCATTGACTGCACCATTCTAGGCAATAACATGTATTCACTTCTGTGCGCAGCCAGTTATTGACAGTTGAACATTGAATCCTGTCATATTGTGACAGTTTGTCTTGTTACTGACATCTGCACCTGAGTTGCCGTGGAAGTCCTCGCAGTAACTGACAAGAGATGCTGACTAGTCCACGGCTATTAACTGAAGGCTTGAAATAAAAAAAAGGCTCTAAGAATTCAAGGAAAACTTCCTGAAAGTGGAAATGCAATGAAGACCTCTAAATGCCATAGTTCAGTACCCACCAAAAAGATAGTAAAGAGGATAAATGAATAAAACAAATATGTTTTTTTGTTCATACTCCAAAAGTTCATTCTGTAGTACTTTTATAAAACTATGTGTTGTCATTATTTGTCAGGTACTGCGTTATTTCTGTGAGATCTTCCTTCTTTTCTTCAGAGATGTGGCATGTAACATCCAGGGCAGGGAGTTGCATTTTCTTGATGTCCTGCAGTTGCAGACATTTTTCTCAAAATAGCAGTAACTTCCCAGGCATCAATTTCTATTAACCTTATGCTGGTTTAAGTGCACAAGACTTCTGTCTGTCCACCTGTAGCCACTGTACTTTAGAAGTGTGCCTGCTATTGTGATTCACTCTCATTGAAAAGACTGTGTATGCTGTATCACTTGATTTTCCGTTTTGTCACTGAATTTTTGGAGTTGTGTTTTGCCTGGTCTTCTTGTATGTGGTAAGATCTTCCTTCTTTTCAGATAGTACCTGGATTTTCTTCTGAATTAATGAAGATATTTCAGCAAACATTTCTCTGTAAATGGGCACCAAAGACATTCTTCTGTAAATGAGCACCAAAGCATCTTGTTCAGTCTGGAACAATGTAATGAACAGGTGATTGTCTCCTGCTCTGTGATGGATCATTAGAGGTACAATGAGGGCTTCTTTTAACATGCAATATTTGCATCAACACTCTCAAGTAACTCTCTTACCTTTAAATATCTTACAGAGAATAAATGTCTTCAAAAAGACTGAATGTATTCATAGCTGAGGTTCTTGCATTTATACTTGCATGCACACTGACTCTGAAAGCAAGGAAAACTCTGTACACTATACCTCATGATACTCCTTTTTTTCTTTTTCTTTCATCAAAACCAGCATGATTTATTTAGACTTCATTGTTGCTTTCATGCAAAATGAACAAAAAGAAACATTCTGTCAAGGTAATGTGTAGGTTAGCAATCGGTAATGAGACTTACGTCCTGTGCTGGATGAGCTTTTTCAGGAATATGTTTTTTACTTGAACCTATGTATTCATTTCCTCCATTTTTCAGATTTTCCTGATTGCAGCCACATCATCTCCTTTTTTAAAAATTGTCATAAACATTTGCTGCCTGTGCCATTTTATCTAACCCTGAGGCAAAAGCATACGGAACCCAGTGCCTTCTACATGTTGCTGCAATGACTGTTAAAACTGCGTGCCATCTGTTGATTGCATTTGGTGTTTTTTTTTTTTTATTTGTGGCAGTTGGACCCTTTTATGTGTTGTTGGGTTTGACATGTAGATCTCATTTTACACAAAACTTCAGAATTCCTTATCATGGCGGTTATAGTGTCATTTTTCAAAATTTTAAGTCTTAAATTTATTTGTTGTTGTATTATTGGGGGGAGGGGGGATGGGGGTTGGAGAAGAAAATACAAAAATATTTGCAGCATGATGATGAAGCTAGCAGAAAGAGAGAATAATGTCTGACAATCTGAAAGTATTCTATGCAGCAATATCAGCAGATGATGGATTGCTACTTACTATAAAGAAGAGACATTAAGTTTCAGACAGGCACAGTTAAAAGACACCTACACAAAACATTTGGCCACAGCCTTCACCAGCAAAAGAGAAACAGAGAAACACACACACACACACACACACACACACACACACACACACACACACACAAAATCGTGCACACACAACCGCCATGTACAGCAGCTCAAACCAGAATGCAGCTATCACATGGGATGGTGGCAGCAACCTGGAGGGGTGGGGTAGGGGAAGGGACAGTAGTGTACAGGTGAGGGAGTGGGGTGGTACAGAGAACACTGTCTGGCAGCGTGTGCAGAGACTAGAATGCCAACAGGCACAGACATGTGGGAACAGTAGGTTACTGTAGGTTGAGGCGAGAATAATTACAGGAACAGAGAATGTGTTGTTAAGGTAACTCTCATATAGGCAGTTCAGAAAAGCTGGCAATGGAAGGGAGGGACCAGATGACTTGGGTTGTGAAGCACCCATTGAAATCAAAGATGTTTATGTGGCTGCGTATTATGCCACATGATGGACTACTTTGCTCTCAGCCATTGCTTGGTGGGGGCCATTCATCCTGGTAGACAGCCAGTTGGTAGTCATACCAATATAAAAAGCTGTGCAGAGGTTGCAGCAGAGGTGATAAATGACAAGGCTGCTTTCACAGGTGAGCCGGCGCCTGATGGCATAGGATAAACTTTAGCCCTACACCAAATTTAACCATGCTGGACTTGCCGGAGATACTCTCTCCTTCTCCCAGTCTGTGCAATGGAAGCACTTATATACCGCCAATCCTTTCAATCACAACCAACTTAATTCAAACATTGAACCCTGAGTCTCCCAGTTCATACCACAATCAAACCATGATCTCAACCCAGTGTGCCACCTTCCTAGATGTTGAACTCATCCTCTCTGATGGCTTCATCTCACTTATGCCCACATTAAACCCACTGACCACCAACAGTAAGTGCATTTTGACACCAAAAGTCCTTTTCATGCAGCCTTGCCACCTGGTTGTGGCATATATGCAGTGACAAGAACGGCTTGCTTAGTATGCTGATCATCTCACCAAGGCCTTCACAGGAAGGTACTATCTCCCAAACCTAGTCCACAAACAGATCTCTGTTCCATATCTCTTCAAACCAACCACCTCCAAGGACTAGCCACAAAAAATTGCCTCTTCATCACCCAGTACCTTGCTGGACTGGAACAACTGAACCACTTACTTCTCCAGGACTTTGATTACGTGCTCTGAAATGAGGGACATCCTATCCCAGATCCTTCCTACTAATCCTGAAGATGTGTTCCATTGCCCACCCAACCGCCATAACATCCTAGTCCATCACTATGCCACTCCCAATCCCAGTTCCTTGCCACAAGGATAATATCCCAGTGGGAGATCCAGGTGCAAAACATGCCCTCCATCCACCCAGCACTTCCTATTCCAGTCCTGAAACAGGTTTATCCTACCCCATCAGGGGCAGGGCCACCCGTGAAAGCAGCCACGTCATTTACCAGCTCTGCTGCAATCATTGTGCAGCTTTTTATTTTGGTACAACTACCAACCAGCTGTCCACCAGGATGAATGACCACCACCGAACCATGGTGAAGAACAAAGTAGACCACCGTGTGGCACAACATACAGCTGTTCATAAAATGCTTGATTTCAGTGGCTGCTTCACTACCCAAACCATCTGGATCCTCCCCTCCACCACCAGCTTTTCTGAACTGCTCAGTCAGGAGTTATCCTTACAACACATTCTCTGTTACTGTAATTATCCTAGCCTAAACTGTGGTAACAGGCTGTCCCCACACCCTCTACCCAACCGTTTCTACTTCCATCCTATCATCACCTCCCTATTCTTGTCTCCCAGCCTCTTTGTTAGCTTCCCTCTGTGAATGCACCAGCCCTTCTTTCCCAGCTCTTGTCCTTTTTCCTCCTTTTTCTCTCACCTCCCTGCCCCACAACTCTCTGATGCCGCACCTATTGGGATTCTAGTCCTTGCACACTATGTCCCCCCATCCATATACTACTATCCCTTACCCTTCCCCACCCCTTCCCGATCACTGCTGCCATCCCACACGATAGTCACATTCTGGCCTGAGCTACCAGAGTTGGTGGTCATGTGTGTAAGAGCTATACTTGCTTGTGTGTTTGAATGGTGTGCGTTTCTCTGTTTCTCTTTTTCTGATGAGGACTGTGGCTGAAAGCTTTGTGTAACTGTCTTTTAATTGTGCGTGCTGCAACTTAGCATGTCTTCTTTTAGGTAAGCAGCAGTCCATCTTTTCCTTCATTGTTGAAAGATACTCTGCTGCTCGTAGCAAATTAAAGGATGAATCAGTACATTGTGATACACATTGGGAGAATATGTGTCTAAAGTAAGCTCACCATTACAAAAGGAAGTAGGGAAGGCCTCTTCTAGTCATTTCGGACACTTGAATAGTTATCAGTACACAGCATTAATATTAATTTTCATATGAATAAGAGTGCTGTCATCTCCAAAAATATAATTTGCCAGGATCACCTGTGTTTCAGTCCACTGGTGCAGTAGAATCCATTCAGTCATGGCATTACATAGCAAATACTGTTGGAGAACCCTATGAAATTACTTAAAAATGGGAAATAGTCAAAGTAATTAAGACAAGGTCATCCCCAAGCAAACACCCCAGAGACAAATGTTACATATTTCTCAAAGACCATTGGAATAAATGAAAAAAAGGAACTCAGCTGCAGTGAGCACTACTAACAGCAATACAGACAGATATCATCTCAAGCTTTATGCATTTGTCTACAAATGTGGTTTGCCACACACCACCTTAGTGCCTGAAGATGTGAGATGAACTGATGGAGACTTACTGAGTGTAATAGATCCTTGCCTACTCTGGCCATATTTATCTGCAGTTTAGTTTAAATGTTTAGCCTGGAAACTAACCTGTATTCATCTGGAAGAGCAATGAATGTGAAAAAATGCACACCTCTGCAGGAAAAATCCCAATATTGTGATAGTAGAATGGCTTTGGTGGTCTAAATAAGCATTGTTGTGCATGAGGAACTTCATGTCAGCAATGAGTTTTGACAGTTTGAAGGTGTCAGCATTAGATCTTACTTGTTGTTCTACCATATGATGAGACTATTTTAGATTATTTCATTTTTACAATGCACAATGCTCATTCTCATAGAGCTTACTTTGGAGAATATACCAGCAGCTGAGAGATAACACAAATGCCATGGCCAGGATGCTCTTTGAATTTCAGTTCTATTGAACATGTCTGCGATTTACCTGAAAAATGTAGGCAGCTAGTCCACACATTCCAGAACTAGTCCAGAGTTGCGTATTGATATTCCTTATATATGTGATCAATAATCTCATGGATTCAGCACCCTAACTGGTGCAAAGGACAATCTTCTTTTATTTCTGTTAATTAGCTTATCATGTATTTACATAGTTATACTGCATTAACAGAGCACTTAACACCAATGAATTGCAACATAAAACATGGTATATTAAGTTTAATCCTCCACCGTATATATATCAGTATGAAATAAAAACCTTAGATTTCCATAATGTTTGATCATTTGTCTGATATAATTGTTTTGACCGTTACAGACAATGTAACATGCACATTTATCCAAGGCACCAGAAACAAATATCAGAAGTTCGGCTGAATTTTCCCATTTGATTTTCCACAAATTTCAATAATGCTAAAGGGTAATTGAGTGATGGTAAACATAATTCATTTGATGTTATCTTATGCTGAGTTTTGCTAGAGGACAAAGCCAGACATGCAGATTAGAAATGCTTCATTAGCATTGATAATTCCTGCTATTAATTAGTTGTATTGTGGGTTTATGTCTGTGAATGCAGCAAGAGAGTTGGCAGGAGAAACAGCAGCTGCTCCGTCAGTGGCTGACCAGTGCAGCTTCCCGGGAGGTGAGTGTGATTAGGAAACGTGACCAAGAAATTGCTGTTAGAGATTTGATATGTGCAGATAATATTCAATTCATTATGGCAAATGCATTTGCCAGATAAAATGTTAGAATTTGACAGTACAATTCTCAACTGTAGTGGATCAGATTTTACTGGCCACTGTCTGGCAGTTTCATCATCTGGAATAAATGATGTTCTCAAGGGCTCCCCATGACTGTGATTTATAATAGCAAATAATGTTATAAACAATCCTTAGAGGAACAACAAATAGCACTCAGCATATTACAAATGTATATTTGCTAGAGCCTCTACATTGTTTCTGTTCTTGTCACCAACTGATAAATGACCTTTAAGCACACTACAAATTACTTTCAGTAGCCTCTGTATATTGTGTAGCCATAGAAATTTGTATTAGTCTGTTTTAGAACATTAACAAATATGTAAACCTAGGGAATATACTGTTTGTCTAGTGTGTGCATGGGTTTGTGTTTGTGTTTTTCCTTCAGATTATTTACTGTCCATCTACTGCTCTAGTAATTATTTTCTTTTAGCACTACACCCTTCTCAACCAAAAAAGTTTTAAGACGTGTTATTATATTAGTCACCTTGTGACTTTCATTCTTACATGACTAGGTAGTAAACCTCATGTCAAGAAGAGCCCATTGCTTTTGTTGCTATGCACACAGGAAACTGGAGAACTTCAAGAGTTTCTGTTTGAAATGTCTTTTTGTAAGTCATACCTTTTAAAATTACTGATAACTAGTTTCATACAGATATTGGATGTCTTCAGTTGCAGAGCAACTAATGACAGCAGTGTTTCTAGGAAATCCATGATTGCTATGCACATCAATTGCAAATGCTTTGCAACTACTGCGATCTGAAAACTGGAACAAAAGCTTCCATGATTTTTAACTAAACAATATTGGAGTGCAGTGGTGGCTAGCAAAGAATTTTTGGATCTTAAGTTTAGTTTGACCTACAGCATTTTGTGTATTTTTATAAAATTAGTTAATGAACCGAGCATTTGCAGATGAGTAGAAAACACACACAATTCCTAGCTTTTGGAACAGGCTAATCTTTTTGTTCCAAAACTGTGGAGAGCAATTAGATTAGGAATTCAGACAGTAAAAGTACCTAGTGGATGAGTTTTGCTTTTTGGGGATCAGAATAACTGACAATGGCTGAAGTAGAGAGGATATAAACTGCAGACTTGCTCTCCTGGAAAAGAGAAGTATTTTAACATCAGATATAAATTCAAGTGTTGCTAGATATTTTCATGGAATGTAGTCTTGTAAGGAAGTAGAATAGGGATAATAAACAGTGCAGGGAAGAAGGGAATAGAAGCTTTGAAGTGTGGTTAAAAAAATGGTGAACAGTAGGTGGATTGATTGCATAACTGAAGAAGAGGTACTTAACCAAAATTAGAAGAAAACAAGTTTATGGTACAACTTGACTACTGAAGGGATCAGTTGATATGACATTTCCTCAGGCATCAAGGAATGGTCAGTTGGTAATGGAGGTTAGTGGGAGGGGAAGTAAAAGTTGTAGAGGGAGACCAAGGCTTCACTACAGCAAACAGGTTTGACTGGATGAGGAGACATATTACCAGAGCTACATCAAAGCAGTCTTCATACTTAACACCATAACAAGAATACGTTTTAGCCATTTTGTTATTGAATTTGCAATTTGATCTGTTTTCCATGGCTGCCTTTTTCAATCCAAATATTTTTTCTTCTACATTAAGTACATTTATTTTAAGGACACAGAGTACTTTTTGGTCCCATATTACATGAAAAACAGCACCTACTTCTTTCATGCACTATTTAGGTATTTGTGTAAGTTTTACAGTTTTGTATTTTATCCTAGTTAACACAGAACACTTTCTAAACAATTTTCATTTATTTTGAACAATTTAGACTGCACTGAAGTTTATAAAAAAACTATAATTAAAAAGTGATGACCAAAATTTTATAAAATGCTTATTCAAATTTAGGTGTCATTCAGTCTCACAATCCAGACATGAAGGAGGCCAAATATTTACCAAATATGTATGATTTGTTGGCTGAGATATTAGATCTATTTAATATCTTATATTTTAATTTTTAGACTTTTTTTATTTCTCTATCATTTAGTTGCACCTGCAATAAAGTCTAGGTTTACTAGGTAGGTACAGGCTATTGTAAGTTACAAGAAAAAATTAGTTCATCGCTTTGTGAACTAAGGAGGTATGTATACCTAAATTCCGATATGTACATTTGGGAAATAGTGAATTAAGATTTGAGTCAAACTAAATTGTGCCTCAAAACATTACTGATGTATCCACATCGACATCTATACTTGTACTCTATACTCTGCAAACCACCATGAGATGAAGGTAAGAGGGCACATCCCACTGTACCAATTATTAAGGTTTCTCCCTATTCCATTCTCCTAAAAAGCATGAGAAGAATGATTGTTGCAATGCCTCTGTGCTTGCAGTAATTGTTGTAATCTCATTCTCATGATCCCTGAGTGAGCAACACACAAGGTTTAGTAGTACATCCCTAGAGTAATCATTTAAAGCTGGTTCTTGAAACCTCATTAATAGAGTTTCTTGGGATAGTTTACATCTGTCTTCAAGAGTCTGCCAGTATCTCTGTGATTCTCCCCCATGGATTAAACAAACCTGTGACCATTTGTGATTCCCTTCTCTGTATATGTTCAGTATCCCCTGTTAGTCCATCTGGTATGGGTCCCACACACTTGAGCAATATTCTATGGTGGGACACATGAGCGATTTGTAAGCAATATCTTTTGCAGACTGATTTCAATTCCACAGTGTTCTATCAATAAACCAAGGTCTACCACCTGCCTTACTCGCTACTGAACCTAAGTGATCATTCCATTTCCTACGAACATTTACAGCAAGTTGCCAATCTTTGCACCATGTTGTAATCTTATAAAGATCTGACTTAACATTTATGCAGCTTCTCTCAAATAGTACTTCATTATAGATAACTGCATCATCTGCAAAGAGCATTATATTACTATTAATATTGTCAGCAAGGTCATTAATATACAACATGAACAGCACAGGTCCCAGCACCCTTTCTTGGGGCACACCTGAAGTTACTTGTACATCTAACAATGACTCTGCCTCCAAATAACATGCTGCATCCTGCCTGCCAAAAAGTCCTCAATCCAGTCAAAAATTGCACTTAATGATCACAGGTTTGACAATAAGCATAGGTGTGGGACTGAGTCAAATACTTTTCAGAAATCAAGGAACACTTTGTCTGTCTGGTTGCTTTGATCCAAAGCTTTCAGTATGTCACACGAGAAAAGTGCGAGTTGGCCTTCACATAATCGATGTTTTCAAAGTTGATGCTGACTGGCATTGAGGAAGTCATTCTATTCAAGATATCTCATTATGTTTGAGATTTATTGTTCTAAGATTCTACAACAAATCAATGTCAAGGGTATTGGATGGTACTTTTGTGGATAACTTCTACAACCCTTCTTGTAGACAGGTGTAATCTATACCTTTCTCCAAGAATTGGGCACAGTTTTTTGTTCAAGGGATCTACAATAGATTGTAGTTGGAAGAGGGGATAACTCAGCCACAAATTCACATGGATTTCATCGGGGCATGGAGCTTTGTTCAATTTTAACAATTTCAACTGTTTCTCAACACATCTGTTTCTCACACTAATCCTTATTTCATTCATCTTTTCAGTGGTACAAGGATTAAATTGGTGCTATTATCCTGGGTTTTCGTTTGTAAAGGGACATTTGAAAATTGAGTTAAGCATTTCATCTTTCACTTCACTACCCACAATTTCAGTTCCTGTCTCATTCACTGGAGTAGACTGACTTGGTGCCACCAACAGCATTTCTTTGGATTTTGTAAAATGTAATTTGACAATATTCTGCTATGATAGCCATTGAAGGCATCATGTCATGCTCTTCATGACATCCAAACATGTTTCATTCAGTATCTCTCTATCTATAGCCTTATCATTTTACATCTAATATGCAGTAATTCTGTTTCCTTAGACGTTTCGTTACAGTGACCGTATACCCTCGAGGTTCCCTCCCATTATGTACTGTTCTACTGGGCACATATCTATTCAGTGATTGGTCAACTAGTCTTTTAAACTTGAGACAGAGTTCCTCTACATATTCCTGGCATGTGTTGAAAGGTTTTAGTTCCTCTCTGAGATATGACACTAATGATTTCTATGTAGTTTACTGAACATATATATCTTTCTGCTTTGTTTTAGTTAAACTTCGTACTTTGGTAATCATTCTTGCCACAACTGTATCATGGTCACTGATACCAGTTTCAAAGTGGTCATCCGATATATTCCCATCATGAGTTAGATTCCTAACTATCTGTTTTAGGTAGTTTTCAGAGAAGGTGTTTAGTAATTTTTCACAAAATGTCTTATCATGCCCACCACAAACAAAACTGTTACTTTCCCAATTAATTGTTGGATGATTAACGGGCTTTATCAGGAGATGAGTCTGGTGGGTGATAGATGGATCAAATTATCATTTTATGCTTACCCCTGATACTGAGTCTTGCCCAAACAGTCTCACATGCAGCTTCAATTTCTGTCTTTCTGGATTTGAGTTTCTTGTCTACTGTTACAAATAAACCACTACCATTTTTCCCATTTGCTTATCTTTTCGATATACACTTAAATTTTCCCCAAAAATCTCACTGCTATCAATTACAGGTTTCAACTAGCTTTCTGTACCTAGTATCATATGAGCTTCACTGCTTTTCATGAGTGCTTCGAACTCTGTTACTTTCTTGTGAATGCTTCAACAATTTACCATTAGGCTTTTAATACTCTCATCATTTCATTCAGTATTACACTGAAACTTGTGGGTTTCCTACAGCTATCATTATCTGGATTGGAAATAGCGTCGCCTAATCTATAAAACCATTGTGTGCACCTTACACACAGTCATCTACCTGAGAGCAGCCTCTGATGTGTAGTGCACACCTGACCCATTTAGAGAGACCATACAGTTCTCAACCGTATGGCACAAGTCCAGGAAGTCACAACCTAGCTCATCACAGAATCTTCGAACTCTTTGGTTCAGTCCTTCCACTCGACTCGGAACCAAAGCACCAAGATCAGTTCTGGGGACAACACTGCAAATTGTGAGCTTCATTGAAACAGAGTCTACATATTGCTGCATTTCATCTCCAAGCTTCCTCTTGGCATTCCTTTTGGTAATTATTACTTACTTCAGAGAATATATATTAATTATTTTTACATCAACAGACTTCAGCAAAAATAACTATTAAATCCCTTTTTTGTAGCATGAGTTTACTAAGCAGATAAATAAAGTTAACATAATGGATGTATAACTGATTGAAAGAAATTACATGTGCCTAGCAGTACACTTCTACACCTAATTCACTATTATGTGTAAAATTCTGAGAGGTACTGTGATATAATTTCGTAATTAGTTGTTGTTTATCAAAGCATCCTTGAAAAAAGAAGGGGTGAAATACAAACAAAGTGATGCTGCATATTGCCTTCAAGTAACTGAGCAACAAAGTATTAACAAGGTTTGACATCCACTACAAACAGCATCACTGAACCAGTGAACTGACACTCAGATTTCTCTCAGCACTATGGACTGCTTCATTTGTGAACTAGTTAGACTAGAATTTTCTTTTATCAAATTTCCTGATGGTTGTCATTGTTAGTAGTTATTGCACACTAATGAACATCTCGTCCAAAAAATCCTCTACAAATTATGCAACAAACTTTCAGTAGTATGTAAACAAAACATTCGCTCAGAGCAAAAACGAACAGAAGCAAAAATGATCCTATGTAGGTACTGGAAACCAACTGTGTTATTAACATACACAATGTATCACAGAGTTGCAACAAGCAAATATTTTGCAGTTATTTTATGAAATACTAATGGTTTTCTGCAATTTATTATGTCAATATAATCAGTAAAGGCTATAGAATTTAATAAAGCTATTTAAAAAATCTAAAGAACCCTGTGTCCTTAAGGCCGTTCTACTAGTTTTTCACATTATTTTCTCCTGGAAGTTCAATTATTACTTTTATCACATGTTCTGCCACATTCTAGGCTTTTAGTTACTTCATCTTGCCTATGTTACAGGTTTTGGTTGCTTTTCCTATAAGTTCTTGAATTTAAACTGGCATTTTGGTAATACCATATTATGACTACTACAAATGTCAGCACTTCAGTGACTCTCACTCTTATTGATTCCTGAATCTTTGTTTTACCAAAATGTAATCAATCTGATATCATCTTTGATCCCTTGGCATCTTCGATATATACCTCTTTTTCCAGGATTTTTTAAAAAGTGTATTCACAGTTATTAACACTTTCAATACTGGTCTCCTCAGCACTTTGCTGTGAATTGACATAATTTTGGGTTTTACTTAAATATCATTGCAATATATGAAAGTGTGATAAGAATATGATTCTTAAAGCATTTAAAATGGAAAAGTAAGTAGACAAATTAGTTTATTTCAGAATGTACAATTCAAACTGACAATATAATTAGAACAAGAAACACATTAAAAGCCTGAAAAAAATTTTGCATGCTCTCCCCCTATAGTGATACAGTTATGTTTCTCTCTGCAGTCACAAAAATAGGAATGTTTAAAAAGTAGATATAGGTAACTGAGAATATTTTATGTGGTTCAAATATTATTACATACCAGTATGTCAATTTGTTTCACCTTTGATGTGTTGAATCATTCAGCCACCAAAGAAACGAGTAAAATAATCATACTCCTCAGCCGTACCTGAAAACTGAGAGGCTATACCAACATTCTCCTGGAACAGAGACAGTTGTGTCTCAGCATCCAGTTTCAACCAGTCCTGCTCACTTTCCTTAGAGATATGCACACTACTAGACACTACAGATGATGACTGATGGTATATGTCATTACCAGAATGGAGCAAGTGTACTTAGATCAATATTCAGAAGTCACAAATGGAAATAAAGACGTGTATGTCACTCACAATACAAAATATGAGAATGAGCTACTTGCTTCACAGATGACTGGAACCCTTGTGTATTTTTTCCTGGAAAGTATGAGTCTTCTCTATCAGTATCTTCTATTTCTCATCCTGGCACTCCATATAAAATATCAAAAATATCCAAATTTCTTGTTAGTTTCCTTCATGGCATTTCTGTCTTTGTAAACATCCATGAAAGAACTGCAAATGAAGTGCTCCTTGTACTTGTCTCAATCACCACTATGTTGACAGAGCCTATAAGTTCAGCCGCTGACAACAGAACAAGAAACTACCTCTACAACAAGTGCTGAAACAGGTTCCATTCTCCACTAAATGACCTTGAGGCAGATGATGGATTCTCAGTCATACTTGATATGGGCACCTTTGGGAATGTCAGGATGGGGCCCTCCTGTGTGCCATACAGACACTATGCTGGAATTGTTAACCTATGCCCAGGAAAGTAGTCTATTAATTTCACTCTCCTCTTATCTTACTTGCTGAGACTATGTGCTCTTGTTATTTTCTGTTCCCTTCCTTTGCCGATGATTGCAGTCTAATCTGCCATTATGATTAAATTCTCATCCTCTCTGACATATTTTAAGAGTTTGTTATCATCATACAATTCAGTTTCACTGTGATTTAAATCTATAATTACGGTGTATGTATGAATTATTGAAGTATCTATTGGATATCCACTGAATTTCACAATCGGTATTCTTTCTGCTTGCTGTAGATAAACTTTTTCTTTATTACCAGTTTCCCAACTCCTTAACACTTGTTACTCCTGCTCTGCTGTTATCTGTTCTAGTATAAATGATCCTACCATCCTCATTCCAAAAATGCATGTCTCCTGGAACTGCATCTCACTGCTTCCTAAAATACCTGTGTACTTTCCATTTCTGTCTCTCTCCTCTCAATCACCATATGGAGGTTTGATAGAATATTTTAACTGAGACAAAGCCATCATGACACTTCTGTTTCATGGCTGCATGTACCAGGGAAATACAATGGATTGGTTTCTCCATTACCTTCAATACTGCAATACTGTCTCTGTTTAAAGTCATCCTTACAATGCATGCAGTTAGTTGCTGTACCTCCTCCCTGATTTCCTTCAACCTTGACTATTGGAGTAACTGCTGACTTACTCCACATGAAGCTTCTCACTGTAACAATATCAATAGAGAAAGTTGGTGCTTCCAGTGTGGAAATATATTTGTGTTCACCTTGACTCCTTCATTATTCCCACTGATTTATCCTGGTTTATGAGAGTAGTAGTGTAGCCTCCCTAGTGAGGTAAGATTGGCAGGTTTTCTTTCAATACCGCATCTTAAAATAGACATAAAGCAAATAAATGAGAGCTAGTAATTGTGGAAATTTAGATAAAAAGCCATACTCTCCGACTGCAGAGCCTGAAGTAAGCCTACAAAGGCAATGAAGATATAATTGTCTGACCTGAGCATTTGAGACCAAGTAATTTTTTTAAAGTGCTGCAGTTAAATAAAATTGGTAATCATGACAAGATTCAATAAGCAAAATGTAATTGAAACAGAACATGGAACCAACAAGATTATACTAGTGGCATCACCTGTAGTCAGATGGTTTGAGATCAGCGTAATGAGGAAAATGGAATGTCAGAAACAAAGGTATAAAGTTATAGTTATTAAGCAAACAACACTCAAATATAAGGAATGTTATCAACAGCTACATGTTTTGGGAGCTGTGCTCCCATCATCTGCCTGTCTATGTTTAACTCTTCATACATAAATGCTTAAAAATGCATAAAAACAGTCATAATATAAAACAGAAGTAATCAAAGTTGAAGTCTGTGTTTTACTTTTCAGCATTGTCCCTCTGTTTTGCTTCCTCATGTTACTGCCCTTTTGCCCGAGTGTTCCTTTTATGTAACCGTACCTGACTGTATCTGCTTAATATCAGACCAGTTGCCTTCCAGTACACTGGCTTGTTCTGCAAACATCAGGCACACAGTGCCACTGACTGCATTAAGCCACCAACCATTCTTCTCTATTCCAGAAATGACACATGGGACATCTGTAAAAAAACAGCTTATGTGTATCATATTACCTCTAAATTAATAAAAAAAGATCCATGAACCTGTTGAAGAATCTGTTACCACTCTTCCATTTTTGCATTGAGCACATTACCAGATCCATCCTGGTGAACTGATATTTCTAGTTCTTCAAGTAGGTTAACTTTCCTTCCTTTCTTTACTATTTGTGCCACTTTTAAATCCTCCTCAGAATCTTTTAGTAGGTGACATAATTATCTACATCATTGTTCCTTTTGAAATGTAGTGGATTTTTTACAACAATCTTCATGAGGGAATACATATACTATGCAGCAATAGCAGAATGCCCAACTCTTTAAGCAGATGTCTACAAGATAATCTTGGACGACCACCACACATTATTCTTACAGCACATTTTTTAACCCTGAAAACTTACTTTCTTAAGTATGAGATACCCCAGAACGTTATTCAATATGACATTATTGAATGAAAATATGCAAAATATGTCAACTTACTGATCTGTCTCTCCCCAAGATTTGCAGTGATTCTAAATGCAAATGCGGCTGAACTAAGTTGTGTTAAGAGTTCAGAAATGTCCTTTTTCCAGTTTAAATTCTCTGCAGTATGAACACACACAAGAATTTTGAAGTTTCAACTGTATTTATTACTTCCTCACCAAGTGTTACACTTATTGTTGTTGTAGTACCTCAAAAGTGCAGAACTGAATACACTGTGTCTCTAAGATTGGGGTTGATACCATTCATAAAAAACCAGTCAGTGATATTTTCAAGGACATTATTTATCATTTCTTCTATTTTTTTTATGTGACTTGAATTGATCTGCAAAAAGAACTAATAATGTAGGTGACAGGAGATTGTTTGCATATATGAGAAACAATAGTGGCCCTAAGACTGAGTCTTGGGGAACCCCATACATGATTTCTCCTGTCAGAACAGTGTCCCCAGACTACATTGATTGAATTACTAAGTACAACTTATTGCATTATTTTTGTTAGATATGACATTATACAATGTTTGGCTGTACTATCAGTCCCGTAATACTTCGATTTATCTAGAAGAATGCTGTGATTCACCCCTTCAAATGCCTTAGTTAGGTCACAGAAAATACTAATCTGTCCATTTCATTATTTAATGCTTGTGAAATTTGGTGAGGGATCGTGGAGGGCAACTCTTCTGAAACACAAACTGTGATTTGTTGAGGATATTACCGCTGCTAAGATGAGATACTATTCTAAAATACATAACATTCTCAAACATTTTGGAAAATGATGTCAGCAGTGAAACAGATCAGTAGTTATTGACATCTCTCTTACCATATTTCTTAAACAGGGTTTCAACAATGCCATATTTCAGTCTCTCTGGCAAACTGCCTTGAGTTAGTGAAGCATTACATATTTCAGATAAGACTGGGCTTATCATGTGGGAATAAATTTTTGGTACTTTATTGGAAACACCATCAAAAGCAGATAAGCTTTTATTTTTGGGAGAATGTATAATTTTCTTAATTTCAAAAGGAGAAGTGCGTGATATATTCAAGTGATTGAATTTCATGAGAGTTATGATTGCAAAATATTGCTCTAATTTTTCTCTTGAAGTCTTGGCTTTCTACTATATTTAAGAAATGATTAGTAAATATATTTTCTACCTGTGCCTCATCATTTATAACCATTCCATTCAGTTCAATTGTCATGTTCATATTCTGTAGCTGGTTGTCCTGTCTCTCATTTCACTACCTTCCATAAAGCCTTAAGTGTTTGACTCCAACAAATTTTCCAGAATTGTCCAATGTGAAAGAGTCTTTGTGCTCTTTGTACCTGTCTTGTACAAGGTGATCCAAAATTTGTGCATTTAGATGCCACAGAATGATTCCTTGCACACTGGCAGTACAAAAATGCCTGTAACAAACTTCTGTTTGGTGCATATTTATAGTATAAAATGGTCATCAAAGAAAGGCAGTCTGTCAACTCTGCAGTCACCTATACAACAACTGTTTTAAAGTACTGTCTACCTGAACTGTGCAATTAATGAGGTAGGCAGAGTTTAACATGAAAATACTTGAGTTTAGTACCAATTATAGTGTAATTTTTTTCATTTTTAAACAATGGAAAATCTGGGGTGGAATAGTGACAGTATTATCAAAAGGGTAGATCGCTACTCACCATATAGAGAAGATGTTGAGTCACAGACAGGTAAAACAAAAAGATTGCTGTACATGTGAGCTTTCCGGCAAAAGGCCTTATGCTAAAGTAGGAAATACACACACATTCACACAAGCACAACTCACACACATATTACCCCTGTCTCTGGCCACTGAAGCCAGACCAATGGCCTCTCTTGCCAGAGACGGTGTTCACGTTTATATGGGTTGTGCTTACAAGAGTGTGTGTGTGTGTTTGTGTGTGTGTGTGTGTGTGTGTTTTCTATTGTATTAGAAGTCCTTCTGGCTGCTGGCTGGAAGCTCATATGTACAGCAGTCCTTTTGTTGTGTCTGTCTGTGACTCAACAACTACTCTACATAGATCGTAGCAGTCTATCCTTTTCATAACATTATTTTTTCTTTTTCTACTTTTAGGCTGTGTTGTGGCATCTTGACTTAATTGTCATGCAGCAATTTTAGCAAATCTTGTATAAACATGTACAGATACTGAACACTAACATATAAATGAAATTACAATCATTCTTATTGTTCCCCTTTTAAAGACATATTTTGTCTTGAAATGTATACTCCATTCTCTTCTATGCCCCTATGCTTTTTGGCTTATTGTCAGTGTTGATTCCCCTTTTGCCAGTTAAACTTCTTACCCCCAGAGCAAAAACAGGAAAAAAGGATTCCACCATTCTCTTTCTTCGTCTATACCTGTATCTTTTATCCTAGGTACTTCCCATGAAAATCACATAGCCACATACTTCAATATGACTTCATCAACTACTTTCAAACCCAGTTTGCAGCACATCTTCCAGCACATCTTCCAGCAATGGTGCTATTGAGAAGTACCAGGTAACATGCTTACCACTTTTATGTCCATCATATTCATTTAAGGTGTTAAATCACCAGTACGTCTAATAAACCCCTTCACAAGTATTTACCATATTCAGTAATGTTTATTGTACTTTACCGATGGATGTAGAACTGTTACTGTGCTTTTATGCTGTTCTTGTAACTGTGAAGTCCAGAGAGGTGACTTTAAGCATTTGCACTGAAGACTATTTTGTGAAAAACATGCTGTCACTGGTAGTTTATTCAAAATATTTCAATCAGGTGATCTTGCTGAAAGTAGCATATTAATGTGACCACAGTGATTAATTTTGTAGTTATTTCTGTCCTTTGACAAATCATTTTTATTGGATTATTACTCTTCATGAATATTTTTGACATATCTACCGATAACTGTTATTTACAATGTTAAAAAAAGCTGCAATAATAGAAATGTATCATTTAATAAACAGCATATCCTAAAGCATATTAAAATGTGAAAATAAAAATTAGATCTAGACCCAGAACTGGACTCATCAACTCAAGTATTCTAACCCAAAATTCTATCCAGTGCACCAACTATGCAGTGCAGATATACAGTATTGTGATACGTGGACTGACATCTTTTTTTATACTAAAAATACATATTGGATGAAAGTTCCTTCAAGGCATTTTTGAAATGTTAGAATGCAAGAAATTACATTGTGGTGTCCCTCACATTGTATTAGGGAGAGTGTATTTTGCATACTCTTGTTTGTTGTTCTCATTTACATTTCCCATTCCCTACCATATGTCTTAAATTCTATCTAAGTTTTTCCACATTGAATTCCAACTGGACATTATATGGTTTAAATGTATTTGCCAATTTCTAAGAGATTTTTCCTAAATATAGCACAGTAATGATCTTCTTATTAGCCTTAGCTATTTCCTCTTAGCCGGCCGCAGTGGCCGTGCGGTTCTGGCACTGCAGTCCGGAACCGCGGGGCTGCTACGGTCGCAGGTTCGAATCCTGCCTCGGGCATGGGTGTGTGTGATGTCCTTAGGTTAGTTAGGTTTAAGTAGTTCTCAGTTCTAGGGGACTAAGATGTTGAGTCCCATAGTGCTCAGAGCCAATTGAACCATTTTATTTCCTCTTCCTCTTGTGGATAAGGCAGTTCATCATAAGTAAATCAAATTTGTTATTTATTGCTGGTTGCTTAGTAATGTTTTAACTCATTCAGTCTATCCACTACACCCATTCGCAATCTCCTCCCTTTGTTCACTAAAATCTGAGCACAGCTCCTTCATGTGGGCAACATGATTCATTAAGAACCACAACATTTGCTGCTGTTTGCTTTCTTTTTTAAAAAGTGTGCAGTTTGTCTTGTCTCATTACCTGAGAGTGTAAAAACTGAGTATGATTATTGCATTTGAGCTCTACAGTGAAGTCAATTTTTTCATGGAACCCATTAAATTTACTGATTATTTGATTGATGTCATCCTCAGTTGCTTCTATGTGCAATGTGTTCTGAACATAGTGTTTATAATATACTACCTTTTCCATCAAACGCCAGTCAAATTTTAAAACATTCTCTTCAAAATTGCAGGTAGAGAAAACATTAAAATGACTTCTTGTATAGCCACAATCACCACGAAAAAATGTAAATATGACTCTAAAAATTATGTTGTTGACTTTGTTGGAAGGATGCAAGTAATGCCATGGATAGCTTTGGAAAGTAAAGACCTCAGCACATTTCTCTGTTGTACAATCTGATTTCTACAGTTTACTTGACAGAATTCCCTTATTTTGATGCATGGAACAAGATGTTTCTCTTGATAGACATAGTTCTCTGCTTCTTTGTGAGTCTGTGCTTGTTGACACGGGTCATTTATTCAGACCTTGCTATTTTTGTGCGGTAGAGTTTTCTGAAATTGTACATATGGACTGACCAATCTGACTGCTAGCACATTTGTAAAGAATGTTATAAATCTCAAAGCCCTGAGACTAAGATTGTCTTACTGAACATAGCTTATCCTCTTTGACTTAAATGGTTGGTAAATAAGCTTTATCTGCCCACAACCCTGTTTGTTACTCAGTGTAGTCCTGCAGAAAGGGAGGAGTGCTATAGCATGTGATGTGATGATCTACGTGTTTTCATTTTTTAAAGAGTGCTCTATTAATGTTGTATTTACTACAGCTGTTCTTTGATAGCACATACTTCAGTCATGCAATGACTGAATAAAGGTGGTACGTCAGTACGTCAGTATAGCCCTATTTTCTGACACTGACTGGGATTGGGGAGGATGACGATTCTCATCCTCATCAGACCATCTTGGTATAGGTTTTCTGTGGTTTCCATAAATTGCTCCACGAAAACGTTGGGATGATTCCTTTAAAAAAGCAAGGCTTCTTTCCTACACCATCCTTGAGAAAGTCCGAGCTTATTGTCTGTCTCGAATAACCTCTATGTCTTCCTATTGACCCTCTTCTGAGATATAAGTCAGTGTGGACCTGATTGTGGTACACAGAGCTGCACTATAACTTGACACAGCAAGTAAACCAAGAAAATTTTGCTATTGAATGTTACAGTTAACTACTAGGTGTGTGCCACAGTTTATGGAGACTCCAATGGGCAGTAGGTTACAGGTGGCTAGTATTAAATGTATTTGTTAAGATATTTATTGCGTTTATAGAATATAACTTGGACGTTATGGAGATATGTGCAACATAGTTTAACAGTGCATATGTGTTTATGGCAGAGGGGGGACGAGGGGGGGATTTATAGTGGCTCGTGTTGGAGACACAGCGGAGGCTTGATATTACAAGGCCAACACATTTTTTTGTGAAAGCTGGTTGGGTTTATTCAGGATTCCAATTCATCATATTGTTTCCCACTCTTTTGGCTATAAAATCCTGTTTTCCCAGCATAATCGCTGTTCAGTGTGATGAATTATGCCATCTTATGGGAGGTAATGTATGCTCTCATGGTAATACTCTGCTGGGTAACACTGGAGCAAACATCTTGCTGCATCAACAACCTCCCCATTAACCACATTCTGCTTCCCACAGAATGCATCCTTCACTGGACCAAACAGATAGAAGTCAGAAGATATGAGATCTGGGATGTAGGATGAATGAGGAAGAACAGTCCAGTGAAATTTTGTGAGCTGCTCTGGGGTGTGCAGACTTGTGTGAGGCCTTGTGGAGAAGAAGAAGAAATTCATTTGCATTTTCATGGCGATGTATAGAACTCATTTCTTCAATTTCCTGGGGGGAGGGGGAGGGGGGTAGCACAATAAACTTCAGGGTTGATCGTTGCACCAAGAGTGAAGGCATCAAACAGAATAACCCCTTCAGAGTCCCAGAAGACTGGCACCATGACTTGACCCGTTTAGGTTACAACTTTGACCTTTTTCTTTGGAGGAACGGTGATATGGCACCACTCTGTGGATTCCTGCTTTGTTTATGGTTCAAAGTGATGAACCCATGTTTCATTGCCTGTGATGATTTTTGACAACAAATTCTCACAATCAACCTCAAAAAGCATAGACAATTCTTCACAGATGGTCCTCAAGTGCTCTTTATGGTTTTCTGGTAGGCAGCAAGGAACCTTGTGCACACACACACACCTGGTGAACTGTTGTGTCTCTGTCAGTTACCTAGAATGAGACTTTCTGCAAATTACAACATTGCAGGATTCACAGCTGTGTGCAGTCGACTGGCACGTAGGAGATCGAACAGGTTTGTGAGACCTTGTTGCAATGATGACAGACACCTTGCCCAATGACTCACCATGCTTTTGTTCACTGTTACATCTGTGTAGTCTTTTTGGTAGCACCTATGAATATCTGTGATGCTCTTGTTTTCCATCAAAAGAATCTCAATGAAAGTTCCCTGTTTGGAACACACCTCAGTTGCAGTCACAATTTTGAAGGCTATTTATAGAGCTGTCACAACTGGAACTCTATGAAGGTCTTATGGGCTGAAGCAGGAATATTCCACACTGTCCCACAACAAATTCTACATTTTTCCAACCGAAAATGGCTGAGAAAAAAAAAGTGTGTCATTACTTATTGAATGGCCCTTGTACACTATCTCTCTGCGTACACATAGTTAAAAGACTCGCAATACAGCAAGTTTTTCCATCCGAGTAAATTCATCATGGAACCAGTATTAAAATTACAGATGACACCTTTATGTTAGAGTGGGGCTCATTCTTTTTCTCATGATCATAACCAAAACTTCTTATTCATCTATCTGGGATTACTCAATTCTGTTGCAACATGTTAAACCTCTTAAAATATTATGAGTTCAGGGTGACTGGAAAACAGCTCTCTCTCTCTCTCTCTGTCACACACACACACACACACACACACACACACACACACACACACACACTCTTGCACACACAAACCATTAACCCTCAAGCGGGTGCACCAATTTTCTCAACACAAATGGACATGCAGTGTACGTTGTACTCATGTAAAGAATAGTTGTCTTTTGTTACCAAAGTAAACATGTATGAGCAACAACACAGTTTAATTTTAGTTTAACTAAATGACAATAAAATGAACTTATATTATATGAGCTAAATCAGTGTTTACTAAACAATAGTAAAATAAATTTTCATTATATCACTTACTGTGTTACCCAATAGTAATGAGCCCCTTGGAGCATTAAAGAGCTTAATTGCATCTGGTCTGAGCCAAATCCTAATTCAATGACTAATTATCTCATAAACTGCCTCATTGTGGGACCATGCTGCTAGATCTGATGCTGGGTCATTTTCTCACATGGGTCATACATTTTCTCTCACATAGCTCACTTTCTTCATTACGGCTGCTCACTTGGATGTACAAGGCAATGTTAATTGTGGTGCACTTCATACATAGGCACGCCTGATCAAGTGTCAGTTTGGAATAATTTATCCTTGCAATGATAATCATATTATGCATCCTCATCTGAACTTAGAAAACAACTGAGAGTCTGAGGCATCAGAATTCCATTTTCTGCCTTACAAGCTGTGGAAAACCTATATTTATGAAATGTTATCTTTACAGATTCCCGACTTGAAACCTGAAAGTCTGACTGGTCTTGCTATGCAGGAAGTACGTCGACAGTATGAAGTTATTGATGGGGCACTTGAGGTAAGCAGGTCAACATTCTTGTGTGCTGCCACTGATTATATGTTGCTCCAACAGCTCACATACACATAGAACTATATAATGTATTTGAGATGAAATGAAGAATTTGATTGCTCTCAGAAAATGTGGCAGTAAATGGTATTGTTGTAGTTTCTGGAGAAATATAAACTATACTGATATATTTTATTCTGACATAATATCCTCTTTGTAAAATGTCTATTGAACTCTCTCTCTCTTTCTTTTTTTCTTTCTTCTTTCTCTTTCTCTCATTTTCCAGTGTCATATATTTAGATTATATCCTAATACTATATTTGTATGATTCTTTACAGACATTGCAGGGCATCCAAGGTGTAGTGATGCAATGTCCATCATTGGCTAAACTCCAGCAGGACCTGGAAGAAACTAACTTCCACTGTCTCACTACTCTGCCACTAGTTGGTGCTGATGTCAATGCTAATGCAGCTGTTTTAGGAAGCAACAGGATAGCATAAAAAGTTAGAGACTGGGGAAACATGACCTTACTTCTTTTACACTAGCAGAAATTTTAAAATTCAGTACTTTTTAATAATTTCAAGTGAATTTTACTGTTTTTCAAGCTACGTGTAGAAATGTGCTATATTTTATATTTCTTATTTTTAGGCTATGTAGTACCTATTGAGAATACTTAAGTCTATGTAGGGATACAGATGTAAGTTTTAATGATTTTAGACTGGTTTAAGAATTAAAATTCATTAATTTGAATGAAATAGTTACAATGTAGCAGATTGCCACAACTAGTGCAAATACTGTAACAGTTTAATGGTTCAAAGTGAAGTGATATAAAAACTGTGCCATGGAAGAAAGCTGCGCGTTGTTTGTGCATTGTTGAATATTTACATAGGAGTCTAGGCTACAGCTGTCAGAGTACAGTCCTAGTTAACATTGAGAGCAATTGGTGCTTCTGTACAATAGAGTTGTAGGTGCTAAGACAGTCCTGGAAGATTGTTCACTAAAGCTACTTACCCAATTTTTCTAGTTTCTCTCACAACTGTATTTATTTACTAATACAGTGTAAATTGTAAGATGAGAAACATTTTATATATTTGACCTATATTTTTACATAAACTTTATTTCATATATCTTAAAATTTGTCTTTACTTGTATATGTGTGCCACACAAGACAGCAGCTCCTGTAAGGTGTCCACCACCTTATGTGTAGCAGTAAACTGCACCAACTGTTTTATTTTTTGACATTAACATACATACTATTGCACTTATCTCTTTGTGATGACATTCACACTTAATGCCGAACTTGTCATTTCACATACAAAACTGTTTCCAGTCCTATTTTTGTACAATAAATTTGAGCTAATTTTATTTAATAAACTACAGTTTGCTATGTTTGATGAAATTCAGATTCTTTTTCAACACTTCAAATGTTCACGGATAAGAATTACATAATATTTAAAAAATTCTTTTTGATTTTCATAAATAGCAGCAAATGCAAGTGTAATATGCTTGATGAACTACTGTATGGTACGTGTAATTAGGTAAGAAAAGAAAAAGTGCAGCGATGTTCGCCAGCATGGTTGTAACTATTGAGACTATTTTAACCACCAATCTGTGTTATGACACAAGAACCAATTCCTTTAGTTAATGTTCATGTACAAGAATTCCATTTTATTTATGTGTCCATTGTTTCTGTTTGATGTTATTTTAGCCATTGAAGTTTTTGTCAGTATGACCATTCTGGTAACTTTGTGGTTTGTACTGCCAACAAGTATGTCATCTGCATCTGACCTGCCATTGCAATTAGGCTACTTTTATAGATTTTAGCTATAGAAAGGTTGATACAAAGTTCGAAGAGACATATCTTCAGTGCTAGACAGCTGTTTCTAGCAAGAAATTATTCAAAGCACAAAATCACTCCCATAAAGATTTGTGAACAAGAAAATATGAAATTCAAACACATTATTATTATCAATGCAAATTTAAAAGAAGGAAAATGTTTTTTTTTAAATATTTTTCTAGCAAGACAGTGTTTCAACTACCTGTTGTGTAGATAATATTGACATGTGTCCATCAGGCACTCTCACTGACATATGCTGGTCAAGGTGTAAGACCTGACATGTATGCTTTATTTTACACTCTATATCTTTGTAGGCATTCAGGTTTTGAACTGTTAGCATTGGAGAAAGGAAAAGATAACATCCAATATAGCCATAAATAAATCAATCAGAGAAAATTTTTGAGGCAAAGTAAGTTTCAGAATTTGTAAACATTACTGACAAATCAAATGGGAGCTATGTATTAGCAAGAGTTATGTTGTGGGAAAAAGACACTTCCCCCCACCCCCTACCTTTACCCTCATCTCAAAGTTCAGGGTGACAATTATTGAACTATATGAAAAAAATGTTAATTATTTACAAACTGCAGCATTCACACACTTTATTCAAAAAGTAAATGTTACTACAGATACTTGGATATAGGTTATGACATGTTCAGTATGCATGCTGTCAAATGGTTCAAATGGCTCTGAGCACTATGGGACTTAACATCTGAGGTCGTCAGTCCCCTAGAACTTTAGAACTACTTAAATCTAACTAGCCTAAGGACATCACACACATCCATGCCCAAGGCAGGATTCGAACCTGTGGCCATAGCAGTCGCGTGGTTCCAGAGTGAAGCGCCTAGAACCGCTCGGCCACAGCAGCCGGCTATGCATGCCATCATTGGCGATGATATGGTGCAGGCAAATAGCGAAATCCTGCGTGATCCATTGAAGTGTCAGAACACTGATGCTGTCAATGACTTGAATGGCTGTTGTCAGCTCTGAAAAGGTTTTAGGGATGTTGCTGTACACCTTGTCTGTACTATAGCCCCATTGAAAGGAGTCACATATATTCAGATCCAGATAATATGGTGGCCAACAGAGGCCCCTGCCAGTGGCATCTGGTTACCCCAGAGCCAGAATTCAAGCCCCAAAGTGTTCCTCCAGGACCTCAAACAGTCTCCTGCTTCAATGGGGTCGAGCTCCGTCTTGCAGGAACCACATCTTGCTGAAATCAGGGTCACTTTTGATAATGGGGATGAAATCGTCTTCCAAAACCTACATGTACCACTCAGTAGTCACCGTGCCATCAAGGAATATTGTGCCAATTATCCCATGACTGGACATTGCACACCATACGGTCACCCATTTAGGGTGAAAAGACTTCTCAATTGCGAAATGTGAATTCTCAGTCCCCCAGATGCGCCAATTTTGCTTATTGACAGACACATCCAAATGAAAGTGGACTTTGCTGCTAAACCATATACCAGTTCCCATCATTCATTGTGGCCAACCATGCAATTAGAATGTCCTAATGCAAACTGTTCAGCAGTTATGACAAGTTTGTTTCATATAGGCTAATAATTCTCATCTTGTAGAGTCCTTCCTGGAGTGAGTCAGTGTACATAAGAAAGGGAAGTTTGAGCTTCATGCTTGAGTGAGGGAGAGAGAGAGAGAGAGAGAGAGAGAGAGAGAGAGAGAGAGAGAGAGAGAGAGAGAGAGAGAGAGAGAGTACTAGCTTCAATGGATAGATTTAGTTTGAAACTTTGGTAGCTTTAAGATGAATCCCTTTCTGGGTTAGTGCCCAGTGCCCCCCCCCCCCCCCCCCCCCCTCCGCTCTCTCTCTCTCTCTCTCTCTCTCTGCCACATACTGTATAGCTATATTACGAGGCTGAATATGTTGCATTGGGACTGTAGTTCTGCAGCTTGACTTGGAGAGAATATTGTTGCGGAGCAGGAGATTGGATTGGGGAAGGGTGACTGACAACTGTTACAGCTCGGAGGGAGGTAGCAGACCACAGTATAGCAATATGGTAGGGAAAGCCAGCAAGTGCGCTATATGAAAACAGCTCAGGCACCAGTACTGGCACTCATGAGTTTGTGGAGCACATGAGGATGATATGGAGAAGTGGCTTTTGAGGAACAGAGGAAGGGGAGGATGCAGGCAAGGGTGAAGTTAAGCTCCAGGAGCAGGATGGAGGTGGGTGTGGGTCGGAGAGCTAGCAGAGATTGAGGCCAGGTGGACTAAGGGAACAAAACATGTAATGTTCATGATTAAAATACCCACCACAATTGTACGACTTACAGGGGTGTAGCCCCATACACCTGAAGATGGGAGCTGAGCCCTGACACCTGATAGTGTAAAAACATCAGTCAAAAAATAACAGTACAGCTGTAGCAGATATTTTAATCATGAACATTACCTATAATAATTGTGGATGTCTGACAAATAAAAATTTGAAACAGAATGAGTTGAAAGAGCATTGTTAAGGAAAACTGGTGTTGGGGGAAGGATCCAGGTGAAGTAGCCATTGGTACATTTTTGGCAGTGTGTTACAAAACTAGGTGAGAAGCTCTGTTCTTGGAGACAGTTTGGTGATGACCATTCATTTCAGTGGACACATAGTTGGTGGTTATATTTACTTAGAATTCTGTGCTGAAATGTACCAGAAGGGTGTATCGGACAGGACTTGCTCCTGGGTCTTCCACAAGGATATGACCTGTGTGGCTAGGATTTGGGAATGGATGTGCCATAAACATGAACCAGGTCACTGCATACATTGGTTGGCCAAAACAGAACCATTTTAGGAGGGATGGGAAGGATCATTAATAGGGTATTCCTTATTTCCAAAAACAATGATAAACAGTCAAAGCTTCGGCTAATGATGTGTTTCAGTTTGGCATGAGACTGGGTGGTTATGGGGATGTTTCTTTGCACCTGGTTCTTGTGAGTGATTAGAGGATTAGGAATATGTGAGGATATGGTGTGAGAAATCTTTCTGTAGACTAGGTTTGGGGGATAGTGTGTGTCTGTGAAGGCCTCAATATGACCTTCAGTGTGGTAGATAAGGGAATTCTTGTCACAGTTGCCTGACTATAGAGGGAGATTTTTTGGTCTGGAAGGAATGAAAGCTGTGAAAATGCAGGTACTGTTAATAATTAGTGAGCTTCATATGGACAGAAGTATCTTTGGAGCCATCAGACAGATGGAAGTCATATTTGCTATTTGGTGAATTGTTGCTTTTACTCTTAAATTGTTTACATTTTCCCAGAACTTTCCATTAGAATATTTAAGTTTAGTTTAGACTCGCACATAGGTATAACAAAAAGACTCTTCATCAACAATGAAGACAAGTTAACCCATGCGTCCCCTCCCCCCCCCCAACCCCCCCCCCCCCGCCCCACGCACACACGCACACACACACACACACACACACACACACACACACACACACACACACACACACACACACACATATTCTCAAATGCAGCTCACACACACGATTGCAGTCTCAGGCAACTGAAACCACACTGCTCCTTCAGAAAATGTATGTCTTATTCACTGAGGTGTATCACTAACTCAGTCATGTTAATATAGAAGTTGTCCATTCCAAAACACAGTGCAGAGAAGGACTAAACGTGACAGATGGTGGTAATATATAATTTTTTGAGATTTATTGTAACTTCATAATGCTGGATTTGATCTACAGTACTACAATAAATGTAGACAAATGTCATTCATTGCTATCAGGATTATGTGACCAGTTTATAAAGGTGTATCCACAATTCAGTGAAAGCACTGTAAATGAAGTTAAATATATTGTAATGCTAATTGAATACGACATGAAAATCGTAAAGATTAAAGAGTTTTATATACTAAGACACCAGGAGTTACTTGAGGTGCAAAATTAGCACTCCACTGAAGGTTCCACTATACAGGATGAAGCGAAATTCACGCACTCGGGTTTTGCAGTGTGACTCCTCACATGTCAGTGATTAAAAAAAAATTGTCTCTCACAAAATTTCGACCACCGAGTACATCCGGCAGAAAAAGGATGTTAAAGAGTGGCAATTTAGCAAAAATGTAACTACCTGTATGGTAACTACCTCAGTCAGCAGGCTTTAGTCTTCTTGATGGAGTATGGCCATGACAGCTGAGAGGCTGGCTTCAGTTGGAAGTGCAATCTGAATGTCTGGTATTGGGTGGGCTAGGACACTGCCATCGCCAGAGATTCTTAACAGTGGTTGAACACATTTTGCATTTCTGTGGTCCCCACTATTTTTTGTTTCCCCCCTGTGTGGAGGCCCAGCAGGGCATTGGTCAGAGGTTCCTGCACTTCCCGCTGTATGAGGTAAATGGTTGAGAATACCAAGAAACTAGCAAAGATCATACTCAGTTTGTGAGGGAGGCAGCAGGCAATCAAATTATGCTCAGTCTGGAGTTGGTTTGATTCTGTCTACATTGAGGACATGGCCAAGGAAGTAATTTCATGTTTTTGCAACTGTGATTTATCGTCATTGATGATCCCTTAACAACTAAACTAAATGACAATGATGAAGCTGATAATTCACAAGTTGTAAATACAGAATTTTTGAGAATTATCTTCTAAATGTAGCAACAAATATAGGATTAATTGGTTCACTTGAAGTAGCAAGAGAATATATTAAAAATGTCATTCCTCAAAACTCACCAGGTTTGAATCATATGTAAGAAACAGAATGCGTAAAGTTGTGCTGAATATTTCAGACAATGTCAGAAAGGTGAATTACAAATGTAGTCCCACCAGGTTCAATTTTGTGTCCTCCCTATTTCTTTCGTGTGTGTGAATGACCTTCCACTTAACATTCAACAAGCAAAATTGATACTTTTTGTAGATGATACTAGTGTTATAATAAATAATAAATCCCATTAAAGAGAAAGGAACAGAAGATTTGGTAAGTGGTATTTTTCAAAGGATTGTTAAGTGGTTCTCTGAAAATCATCTCTCCCTAAATTTTGAAAAACAGACTGTATTCAGTTCTCTACAACAAATCGAGTCATACCAACGACTGATGTAGCACATGAGGAGTCAGTTAATGAGGTGGAATGTTCCAAACTTTGAGGTGAACATATTGATGAGAAGTTGGACTGGAAGAAGTGCATATTAAAGCTTCTCAGACAATGAAGTTTAGAAACTTTTGCTGTTCCTACAACTGCTAATCTTGGAAACAAATGTATCAACCTCCTGATCTATTTTGCATATTTCCACTTAATAATGCCACATGGAATAATTTTCTGGAGTAATTCACGACTTAGAAAGAACATACTGATTGCACAGATGCAAGTAATAAATATGTGTTGTCCACCCACGGAAGTAATGTAGATAACTCTTCAAGGAACTAGGCATTTTAAGTGTGCAATTCCACCTAAATAACACATCATAACTTGAGAAGAACTGTGAAGTACATGCCGAAAACACTTGATGGAAAAAATGACTTGTATTAGTCCCTGTTAAAGCTGTCAGCAGCTCAGAAAGAGATTTTTCAATATGCAGAGTAAGTTCCAAATCTAATTTAAAATATTTCTGCTGGGCAGCTCCTTCTATTCCATTGGCCAATACCTTCTTAAAAGCTAGCAGCCAACCAAAAAATTAAAAACAAGTAAGTGTAGTTGCACGAGTATGGCCAAAAATAATAATGTGTCCTTTCTACATGTACCTCTATCGGTTCTCCCTTCTATTCCAATCTCGTATTGCACGGGGAAAGAAGGATTGTCGGTATGCTTCTGTGTGGGCTCTAATCTCTCTGATTTTATCCTCATGGTCTCTTTGCGAGATATACGTAGGAGGGAGCAATATACTGCTTGACTCTTCGGTGAAGGTATGTTCTCGAAACTTTAACAAAAGCCCATACTGAGCTACTGAGCGTCTCTCCTGCAGAGTCTTCCACTGGAGTTTATCTATCATCTCCGTAACACTTTCACGAATACTAAATGATCCTGTAACGAAGCGCGCTGCTCTCCGTTGGATCTTCTCTATTTCTTCTATCAACCCTATCTGGTGCGGATCCCACACTGCTGAGCAGTATTCAAGCAGTGGGCGAACAAGTGTACTGTAACCTACTTCCTCTGTTGTCGGATTCTTCCAATGAATCTCAGTCTGGCATCTGCTTTACCGACGATCAACTTTATATGATCATTCCATTTTAAATCACTCCTAATGCATACTCCCAGAAATTTATGGAATTAACTGCTTCCAGTTGCTGACCTGCTATTTTGTAGCTAAATGATAAGGGACCTATCTTTCTATGTATTCGCATCACATTACACATGTCTACATAGAGATTCAATTGCCATTCCGTGCACCATGCGTCAATTCGCTGCAGATCCTCCTGCATTTCAGTACAATTTTCCATTGTTGCAACCTCTCGATACACCACAGCATCATCTCCAAAAAGCCTCAGTGAGCTTCCGATGTCATGTTAACACTAATCATGTATAAATATCCTGTAAAGTGACTCGCTCCTCATCATTTCTATAAAAGAACTGTTTAAATGACCTATGGAACAGCAGGATGTTTTGCTGTTGCACGACAATGCATGGCCACATGTCAGTCAAAAAACCATGGAAGCGATCACAAAACTCGGATGGACAACACTGAAACATGTGCCTTACAGTCCTGACCTGGCTTGGTGTGACTATCATCTCTTTGGGAAACTGAAAGACTCTCTTCGTGGAACAAGGTTTGAAGATGATGACTCCCTTGTGCACGCTGCTAGTGGCTCCAACAGGTAGGTCCAGAATTTTACAGTGTGGATATTCAGGAGCTGGTTCCAAGGTGGCGTAAGGCAGTTAAGAGTGATGGAAATTACGTGGAGAAATAAAAATATTGTTCCTAAAGGATGTATCTACATACTGTAAAACTTTCAAACATGTAGAATAAAAGATAGATTTAAAAAAATAGTGTGCATTTCCTTTGGAGTGACCCTCGTATGTTTACATTGGGAGCTTGAAGAAACAGTATTGTGAGAAAATGAAAATAACACGTGAATGTATTCGTGGTGTGATTGATTGTGATTTCCATGAAGTCCTAATTCAGTGTCTCGAATCGATTAATCCATGTTCTGGTTATCATTCATCGTCGCTTAGAGTCTTCTAGTGGTAGGTTTGTGGAGACACTCGTTCCTCTTACATGCTGAGGCAGCCATCACTAAGAAGTCATCTGTATTACTAAACGACCAATCCGGTTCATGGCAACTACCTCAGTTGCAGGTTGCCTACCTAATGTCTTCCAGGCACTATAAAAATATGATTTTCAGTATTTAATTTAATTATTAAACTGTTTGAGACAGCATAACTCACTGCGCGGGTTATATTCATTCAGATGTGAGGATGAGAGCACCTAGCAACTTCTGGCAAATTTCACATGTATTTTCAAACCTTTACGAAGCTATTTTTCGCTGAGACCTCCTACAAAATGATGAAAGGAAAAAAGTCTATCGCTGACTATACTTTCGCTGTTCATCGACTAAATCTTCAGCATCAGGTATGGTGTTTTAATTTATTACTTCTTTAATATTAACGTTACTGGCAATACATTTCTCAGGCAGTGAATGGAGCTTCAAAATTATATCACTGTGTGACACACAGTTTAGGAGACAGAACGTCATAAACATTGTGAAGGATGAAACAGTTCTTTTATACATGGGAGTTCGATTTTTTAAGGAATGGAGGATTAGGCTTCACTGGTACCAGCTACGGAGGATGATGTAAATGTTAAAATTAATTTAGCCAGTGAACAACATACAGGAGCATTGACTATTAATCTTTGTAGTCAGACTTTTTACAGTTGCTTTGTAGAATTCCATCATGGCAGTGTTTTAGTAGGCGATGAATTTCAAGAAGGTCGATCAGAATCGGTTGTTATTTAATAAAAACAGCAGTGATAAGCACAACATTGTTAAAGAGGATGTGCCTGTGAATTACGATGAGGAAGAGGCACTCTTACACATATCCCAAACTGCTGTACATATGACTTTTCATTTGGAAATTTTTGGTAAGGTGTTATGGGACCAAACTGCTGAGGTCATCGGCCCCTAAGCTTACACGCTACTTAATCTAACTTAAACTATCTTGCACTAAGGACGACACACACTCCCATGCCGAGGGAGAACTCGAACCTCCGACAGGGGAAGCTGCGCACTGACTGTCACAAGACGCCACAGAACGCTCAGCTATCCTGCTCGGCTGATTTTTCCTGAACATTTAATTATGACGAAGGACGGTTCTTTGTAAATTCTGCACAGTTGCATAGGAGCTCAGAAAAGTCTGAGAAAAGGCAAAAGCCATGTACAATAAGGCGTTCTGCCTAATAGTATTTTCTTGACACTACAAAATGTCTCTCTGTTGCAGGTATGTGGATACCTCTAATGAACTTAGGCCTTTCAATATCTTTAAGTCATAGGATCACCCCACCACTGACACTACAATGAAAATTATACGCAACAGATTTTAAACGCAAATGACACGATATGTGGCATGTGTACTGAAACTGAAGATGACAAATTGAATTTTTATTCCAAGACTACTACTATTATTTCCCACATAGATAACTAAAATTAAAAACGGTGATCAAAGTATTTTGACTACATGAATAACAGATACAATTCAATATCATGACAGATTTATTTCTGCAAAACATTAATTAAATGGAACATAGGACAATATAACAAATGGATTATATTCTTCCTCATGTATATAAAATGAAGAGTTCTGATAGACAGTTGACAATCTTGAACGAAGAGTGATGACTTGACCCTAATTCTGATATTTAAAAAATAGGTAACGTGATCTACCTGTAAGTAATACGAATGACAGTGATTGTGAACTGTAACCTCAAATAAACTACTCCACTGCGTTAAATCGGACAGCGACTGCTGCTACTGTGAGCATGCGAAGAAGTAAGAGAAATTCACTCTGAATATTCCTAGTGCCAGTGCTGCAAAATGCTCACCACGTGGCTCAGTAATCTCGAGATGCAGCGGCCGGTGTGCCTCGCCGTCGCGAAGGGGCGAATAGCAGACCTCGGCCGCTTCCTCTCATTCTCGACCCACCTTCGTGCCCAGCCTCAGATCTCTTCTCCGAGACCAAGTCGACTATTCTCCTCCAACGTTCTCAATCAAATAGCTCAGCTTCCCCCCTGCAAGGTACCCCTTATTTACAGATAATAGCACATTTTGTTGTACGACGTCTCAATTAATGAAATATTCCGGGCTATTATACCATGGTCTAAGGGATTTCACTTCAAAACCCGACGTTTCGTTCCCATCTGCGGAGAACATTTTAAGGGGGTCTTAGTTTCATTGTGTGTCCGATTCATGCCCTAGCTCGCCACTGACTACAGAAAAATTCCGCTTCCGCGCGGTGGCGCGACGTCACATGATTTGAATCGTGGCCCCCGAGAAAGACAGGCCGCGGCGTGTACGTCACGAATGTAGTCCTGAACTCGCTCGCTCGCTCAGCTCAGTAGACAAAATGCGTTTCTAGACCTGTTAACTCGCAGCTGGGCGTGTAAGTGCTAACGAGAATTGCATCTTCCACTGGAATCTGCTATTATGAAGACTTAGTGATTAACAGTACTACAGCAAAATTTAAGATCAATACTCGATATAAATGGTATAACGGCTCGTTTATAGCATTTAGTCTCTTCTGCTTACCAGTACTCATTACATGCTGGAAGTGGTGCCTTATGCAACTGATAATCATTTTATCATTATTTTATTTTATTGAACACCAGTACAGCCGTAACAAGCCGTATAAGTAAGCCCATGGACTTCCCATCATTATAGGACCAATAACAGTAAAATTCCATAATAGCGGATTTCAGTAAAAGATTCGCTTTTCGTTTGTACGGACACGCCTAGTTACGAGTTAACGGGTGTAGAAACGCATTTTGTCTGCTGAGCTGAGCGAGCGAGCGAGTTCAGGACTACCTTCGTGACGTACACGCCGCGGCTTGTCTTTCTCGTGGGCCTCGTTTTGAATACGTGGGCGCAACTGGCTGTTATCGACTGCCGTCGTCCGCTGTTCCTATCACCCTGTGGTGGAAGAATGGTACACGTCTTCTTCAGCACTGGAATCCACGCCCTCCTCCTTTCTATTAAAATTCCCGGGGTGTCTCACAATCTCTATGGCGTCTCCGTATAGCCTTTCGTGGTATCCGTTTGTGGGTGCCAGTACTTGAGTCTGGTCAAAATGAATGTGGTGGTCTAATGTCTGTGAAGCATGTTCCGCAACAGCTGATCTGTCAATCTCCCCTCTTCTGCAATTGCCCTTGTGCTCTTCGAGTCGTTTTTTGGCAGTGCTTTTTGCAGTGCCCACGTACACCTCCCCACAACTACAAACAATCCTATAAATTCCGGTTTTTCGAGCGGTTGGCGAGCATCCTTCGCCGATTTTAGATGATCTTTTATCTTCCGTGTGGGTGTGTAAATTACCGCGATGTTCCGCTTTCTCAAGATTTTTCCTATGCGGTCAGTCACGGTCTTAATGAATGGCAGGAAAACTTTCGATTTCAGCGGCGCTTCAGCATCGCTATGATTTTTACGCTTTGGTACGTGGGTACTACAAAAAGAACTGCCAAAAAAAGACCCGAAGAGCACAAGGACAATTGCAGAAGATGGGAGACTGACAGATCAGCTGTTGCGGAACATGCTTTACAGCCAAGAGCCTACCACATTCATTTTGACCGGACTCAAGTGCCGGCAGCCACGAACGGTTAGGCTACCACGAAATGCTATACAGAGAGCCCATACAGATTGTTAAACACCCCAGGAATTTTAATAGGGAGGAGGAGGGAGTGAAATTGAATGAAATTTTGATTCCGGTGCTGAAGAAAATGTGTAACAGTCTTCCACCATAGGGTGATAGGAACGGCGGACGACGGCATTCGACAACGGCCAGTTATGCTCGCGTATTCAAAACGAGGCCCACGAGAAAGGCTGCGGCGTGTACGTCACGAAGGCAAGCCTGGTGCCTTACACAACTGATTATCATTTTGGCATGATTTTAATTTTTACTGTACCCTAGTACAGCCGTAACATGTTAAAGTAGGCCTATGGACTTTTGATGATTGTAGAACTGTTAAAAGTAAGACTTCGTAACAGCAGATTCCAGTAGAAGATGCAATTCTCGTTTGTACGCACACACGTAGCTACGATATAACAGGTTTAGAAACTTAGTTTATCTGCTGAGTTGAGGGAGCGCAGGCGTTGGCGCAGGCCTGCCTTCGTGACGTACGCGGCGCGGCCTGTCTTTCTCGTAGGCCTCAATTGTGACGTCACGCCATTGCGCGGAAGCTCACTGAAGCGGAAATTTGCTATAGTCAGTAGCGAGCCAGGGTGTGAATCGGATAAAGCTACGATCCCCCTTGAAAATGTCCTCCGCAGATGGGGACGAAACGTCGGGTTTTGAAGCGAAATCCCTTAGACCACAGCATAATAGCCCGGAATACTTTAATGTGATAATTCCGGCAGTGAACATTTACATTTTACAACTTCCGAGGTCTGTTCAAAAAATTACGGAACGTTCGCAATTTTGCGCAATGGTTTGTTGGAGCGAAATGAGGTCAGCATCCCTGCGCATGCCTATGTTTAATATCGAACTGCCGAAAGTTTTATTGTTGTATATCTCTTAGGTACTGTTCAACGCTGTATTGAGCAGAACGTTGTATCGCACAGTTTGCGAATTTAGAGATGGCAGAACTAAAGGAGCAACGCGTTTTTATTAACTTTTACGTGAAACTCTAGAAAACATTTACAGAGACACAGGAAACCTACGGTTATGAGTGCTTAAGCCGTACTCGGTGTTACGAATGGTTCACAAGGTTTAAAAATGGCCGGACGGAAGTTAAAGATGACACTCGTTCAGGACGTCCTTCGACTTCTATCGACGACGCTCGTGTCAGGAACGTCAATGACACTGTGTGCGCCAATCGAAGACTGACTATCCGAGAGACTGCAGAAGAGTGTAACATTTCAGGTGGATCATGTCATGACATCCTGGCACAGTATCTTGTAACGCATTGTGTTGCCGCTAAGTCGTCCCAGGGCTCTTGAGTCAGACCAGAAAGACCTTCTCCCCTCTGAATAGCTTTTGGATCGCGCAAGTGAGAACAAGATGTTCCTTAAGAGAATCACAACTGGTAATGAGACGTGGATCTACGGTTACGATGTTCAGACTAAGGTTCAGTCTTCACAGTGCATCGGGAAAGCTTCTCCAAGACCAAAAAAGCTCGTCAGGTCAGATCAGGTCAAATGTAAAAAGCCGTGCTGATAGTTTTCTTTGACTTTGAAGCATTAGTCCATCATGAATACGTGCCGCAGAGACAAACTGTTAATCGATGGTACTAACGGGATGTGTTGCGACGCCTGTGAGAAAATGTGGAATGTGGCGAAACAATTCATGGCTCTTGCATCAGGATAACATCGCTGCTGCTACGTGACTACTGCACATAAAACAAAATCACTGTGTTACTTCATCCTCCGTATTCTCCAGACGTGGCCTCTGCGGACGTTTTTTATTTCCAAACTTGAAAACAACGTCGAAAGGATGAAGATTTCAACGGTAGACGAGGTAAAAGAAAATTCGCAGACGGCACTTCGCACGGTCCATCAAGAGGTGTATCAGGACTGCTTCCGGAAGTGCAAACGGCGTTGGGAGCGCTGTATCAATTGTGGAGGAGAGTATTTCGAAGGAGACCATGCACAATAAGCAAAAGGTAAGCGTAGAAAAATATTGTGGACAAAGTTTCGGGATTTTTTGAACAGACCTCGTATTTCCAGTTTTGGCGGTTTCACATGCATGATGTGAATGTATCAGCGCTGCAGTACGTACAGAGTAAAGTTCCCATGAGGTGCCGATGCAGAAATCGCTCGTGACGTCAGTAAAGAGACACAGAGGCAAAGTACATTTATTCTAGCGCGAGTCAAGTAATTGTTATTAATAAATATTTACTAACAAAAGTTGCCTTTTGCCACTTAGACATTAGGAGGAGTCTATGGGCCATAAATACTATTTTCAGTATTTTTACAATGACAGGAAACGTTGATATAAATAAATAAATGAATGACTTTGGGATGACTGAAGATGTGCGATCTTATACGAACTATACCGATTGTACGCTCAAGTTACAAACGGGGCGCCTGGTTGGCAGTTATCGATAGGATGCCTTTCGTTCTAGTCATGCGGTAGACCATGCTATAGTACCATTAATAGTTAGCTTATAATCAGTGTGAACAAGTTCTTTTTGTGCTGTTTGTTAAATAAACGCACATTAATTGCATCCTGTATAAAAAACACTTGCACAAAAACTTTTTCCAGCTTTATTACGTAAAACATAGACAGTAGTAGTATTGCTTTTCCAGAATCCGATGGCGCTGCTACGGCTCTGCGAGGAGACATAAAACTACGAGAGCATCTCCACATAACAAGTAGGAAGAATCTCTACGCGGCGGCTCACTAAATCAGTTCAAGGACAGACTGGCTCAGTTACTGCAAAACTCGGGTGGGAAAGCGTAGCCAATTATATTGCGCGCCCCTTATACTACGATCTAGGACACACCGGCTAAATGGAGACATTTCTGGAGGTTTAGCAAGAATGGGAGGTTCTTGCACCACATCACATACGAGTCCACCAAAAGCTCCAAAAGAAGTTTGCGTCAAAAACTGAAAACACCAGCTGAAAGCTGGTGAAGGATCCCTTCGCCAGTCGCTTATCATTTCATGTAACGTACAGCCTTCCTTCCATAAGACGAGAAAAAACTGTTCCTCCAATCCTCACACATCTTGAGGCATCAAACAGGTGTCCACTTTTACGTTTTCCGACATCATGGTCCGCATCCCAATCGAAACATTGTTATTTTGCATGCGTGGGAAACAGCGTGGTTTGTGCATCTAAGTGACATCACAGAACAAGAAGTCAGTGTTTTGACCATATGCTGTTTCTGGCTGTTTAAACATGCCCCAAGGAATATCGATTGTTCGAAATACGGTGCCGAAAAATTAGGAACACCAAAAAATAATTAATGCAGAGCAATGAAATTTCGAGAATACATTGTCTAGATAACTTATTTCAGTGATTAACATTGCAACTTGACAGGCTAAAGCAAGCGCGAGAAGCCATTGCAAATTGAAATGCTGGTACGTTAATAACCGGAATAACCGCCAGAATGTTGAATGCAAGCATGCAAACACACAGATACATTGTGTTGTACAGGTGCTGGTTGTCAGTTCGTGGGATGGTGTTCAATGCCTGCTGCACTGGGTTGATCAGGACAGGGACGGTTAATGCTGTTTGTGGATGACGCTGCAGTTGTCGTCCGATGATGTCACATATGTGATCGATTGGGAGAATTCTAGGAAAGTGTGGTTTATTTATAAAGGACACCGCATATAGGACGCTAGTGGAGCTGTTCTTGAGTACTGATCGAATGTTTGGGATCTATACTAGGCCACATTAAAGGAAGACCTCGAAACAATTTAGAGGCTCAAAAAATGGTTCAAATGGCTCTAATCTCTATGGGACTTAACATCTGAGGTCATGAATCCCCTAGACTTATAACTACTTAAACCTGACTAACCTAAGGACATCACACACATCCATGCCCGAGGCAGGATTCGAACCTGCAACCGAACCAGCAGCACAATTCCAGACTGAAGCGCCTAGAACGGCTCGGTCACAGCGGCTGGAAATTCAGAGGCAGGCTGCTATATATTCAGGAACACAAATGGGAATCCCTGGAGAGAAGGCGATATTCTATTCGAGGAACACTGTTGGAAAAAAATTAGAGAACCGGCATTTGAAGCTGACTCACAACGATTCTGTGGCCTTCAACATACACCACGACGAATATAAGATACGAGAAGTTAGGGCTATACGGAGGCACGAAGACCGTAATTTTCCCTTGTTCTGCCTGGGGATGGGAAAGGAAAGGAAATAACTAGTAGGGGTATGGGGTACCCTCCGCCACGCGCCGTAAGGGGGATTGTGGAGTATCGATGTAGATGCAGATGTGAATGTTGGTGTAGATCTTGTGATGGAGCAAGCCAAGACAACATGTTGACGCCTTGTAGAGCATGTTGGGTCACAACAACGATATTTGGACGACCGTTATCTTGCTGAAAAACACTCCCTGGAATATTGCTTGTGAGTTCCAGCACAGTGGGTCGAATCACCAGATTGACGTACAGATTTCCAGTCAGGAATAACCACGAGAGTGTGCTCCTGCTACCACATGAAATCTACTCCAGACCATAACTCCAGATGTAGTCTCTAGCACGCACATCTTGGCAGGCCCTCGCATGGCCCCCTTCTAATCAACAAATGGCCATCACTGGCACCGAGGCAGAACCAGCTTTCATCAGAATACATAACAGACGTCCACCCTGCCCTCCGAGGAGCGTTCGCTTGACACCACTGACGTCGCAGATGGAGATGGTTAGGGTCAGTGGACCGCACGCTATTCGTATGGTTGGGAGCTGTCCTTGAAGTAACCGATTTGTAACAGTTTGTTCTGGCCCTGTGGTGCCAACTGCTGCTCAAATTGCTGCAGCAGATGTAGTGCGATGCGCCAGAACCGCACGCCTAACACGATGGTCATCCCATGTGCAGGGTGAGAAAACCACGTGACAACATCTGGGGGGTGGGCGTGGTCAGAGGGCGAGGCTGGTCATGGTCGGGGACGGTGGGAATTAATTGATCAATTTAATTAATTTGCATATCAATTTCATATCAAAATTGGGGTGGTGACCCCATATCCTTACTACAAACGCATTTACGAGGGACACATTCGGCCTTTACCTGATCTGAAGGCCAGTATACAAGAACACATTGTGCAGATGTCACTGGAACGGCTGTGAACACTGCTGAGCACATTGTTTTATGGGTGCATCATCTCGCCGACATCTCTGATGCCCATATTGATGAAACTGTGTAAGTGATGGTTACTAATAAAATCAACATTACGTCTCTGTCACTTGCTTGACCTTTTCTGCACCCACCCTATTCCTAATCCATTATATGTGGAAACATATCTTGCATCCGCATCGCCAGATTTGCATCTGGTGGACAAAATTGGAACTAATCTTTTTTCCAGCGTAAATCGATTCCTCATTAACAGATAAGAACATGTATCAAATTTCGCTGCCACACGATAATTACAGCCCTCACTGGACCTCTGTGAGTAACTGCACTTTTAATTATAACCACCCAGTACCTATACCTCCACACAGAAGGGTGGCCCACAAATTCATCTGACATGGTCCAGTCGTGTACGTCTACAATATTATGAATAGTGATGTAGCTTGCTTGGACGTTTTTCCAAGCGTCACCCATGGTTGTTGGGGTGTCATAAAATGACATGGCTTTCACGTATATAGCCAAAAACATCGTGGACTAGTTAAGGCAGAAAAGGCTGCTAGAGGCTGTTCATCAGTTTATGTCAGAATAACCTATCTGAAACATTTGTGAATATCAGATGTGAAATTACATTACACGATCCCATCCTGGTTTCGGAAGCCAAGTTACGCTTCGAGTTTCGTTACCACGGTCAGTGATTAAGTTGTTACACATGTGAAATCATTCGAGATTGAATTAAGTTACTGTTACAGTCCTCAACCCATACTGCTGACTATGAAGTATCAACTCTCTCCAGCCATAACATAGTAGCACATTAATACCAGTATCTTCGACACAAGTAAAATCACTCATTATGGTAGGTGACAGTCTGTCGCAGAAAGTGAGGAACGTGAGCGAGGAGCACTTGTCGCACTGATAAGGAAATCTCTAGGTGGAATTCTTTTGTGTGATTGGCGTTGAATTTAGAAGACAGCTCCGCCTCACTCCCGATGCTCACAGTTCCCGGAATAGTTGAATGTGACGTGGCCGGTTTTCCACATTCGTCTAGGCGTGCTTGGCCTTAGCTCACAAGGTCGCAGTGCTGAGGTAGCAGGTTCTAGTGTGTCAGGAAGAAGAATTTCGTCGTCGCTGGTTCACTGGTGTGACTTTCAGACGATTATCAAGAGTGACATGATGCCTAGTTTCGATTTCTCATCTGTCGCGTTTTCTTTACAAACACGAACTCAACTTAGTAATGCCAAGTCACTAAAATTTAGCCAGCCACTTTCATCAGTTATATTAAGGAAACGCTTTTCGTATTCTGGTGATGATGTAAGCGACTGGCAGAAACGCTGGAGTTATGAAACTCAGCTATCGCTAGGCGTTCACGAAGAACACTGGCATGTGACATATACACAAGTGAAACATCTACAGACGATCTAGGAAAACAGCACGGTGTCAGTTACGGGGGTGGTTTGATGATTCTGGGCCGGCCAGAGAGGCCGAGCGGTTCTAGGCGCTAGAGCCTGGAACCGTGCGACCGCTACGGTCACAGGTTCGAATCCTGCCTCGGGCATGGATGTGTATGATGTCCTTAGGTTAGTTAGGTTTAAGTAGTTCTAAGTTCTAAGGGACTGATGACCTCACAAGTTAACTCCCATGAGCTCAGAGCCATTTTTTTGATGATTCTGGTAAATCTCCAGGAAAGAATGGGACATTTTTTTGCGCTTTCACGGTTTTTAAGGTTGATGATTTCAAGGATTTTACAAAGAATTTCAAGAATTTACTGCGTACAGTTAATTGTTGACAGCCGTCTGAACTGGCCAGCGTGTCAACTGCGATTGAAAGTGGACAAAACCGAGTTTGGTGCTGTGTTAGTCATTTTCATTTGAAATGTTGGACTGCCACACAAATCAAAACAGACCTGGACGAAGTTCACGTGGTCTTTCCACCATCATTGAAAATCATTTTTACTTTTCGATTAATGAATTTAAATGTGGTCGGACAAGCAAAAAAATGGTTCAAATGGCTCTGAACACTATGGGACTTAACATCTGTGGTCATCAGTCCCCTAGAATTTAGTACTACTTAAACCTAACTAACCTAAGGACATCACCCACATCCATGCCCGAGGCAGGATTCGAACCCACGCGCGGTTCCGGACTGAGCGCCTAGAACCGCTAGACCACCGCGGCCGGCTTCGGACAAGCACCGAAGACGAAGCGCCCTCCGGCCATCCAGTAGAAGACACCACAAAGGAAACTATTAACAAAATCCATGATATGGTAATGCAAGACCCCCGAATAAAAATTCGTGAGATTTCCTGGACTGTAGGCATCTTAACTGAGCGAGTGCGTAACATCTTGCACAGAGAGCTGAATATGAAGAAGCTGTGTGCCAGGTGAGTGCCGCGATTGCTCACAGTCGACCAATAGTGCAACTGGGAACATTTCAACACAATGTCTGGCGATGTTTAACCTCAATTTGCAAGACTTTTTGGGCAGAATTGTGACTGTTGATGAAATGAGTCAAAACGTCGGTCAATACAATGGGCAAAGGCTGGTGAAAGTTCACCGAAGATGGCATATACTATTCTGTCAGCTAGTTAGATGATGGCTGCTGTTTTTTGGGATTCACAAGGTATAATCCCCCTAGATTACTTGAAAAAAGGCGGAAGCATAACTGAGCTCTATTATGCTTCATTGTTGGATCGTCTGAAACTTCCGTTGGCTGAAAAAGACAAAGTTTGGTACGATAAAAAGTGCTCTTTCAACAGGATAACGACCATCCCACACATCAGCGATAACAATGGCGAAAGTGCATACACTGGGTTTTGAACTGATTCTTCATCCACCCTCTTCACTAGACTTACCTCCACCTGACTTCTTGCTATTCCCTAACTTGAAGCTCTGGCTTGCTGTGAAGAAATTTTCATAAAATGAGGAAGTGATGTTTGCAGTCAAAGAGTATCTTGCAGAGCTTGACAGAACCTATATGGGAACAAAAAGCTGGATGAATGCTGGAACAATTGCATATCCCTCAAAGGAGACTATTTCGAGAAGTAAGGTTAGTTGTTTAAGAAACAAACATGTTTTCTTGCTTTTTTATTACGCTTATCAAACCACCCTCGTATTCATTACAGAAGTGGTGGACACCGGTAGCAAACGGTAGAAAACAAGAGTGTGTAAGTTAGGCCTATTTCAAGTTAGAATATGTGCTGTAGTAACGAATGGTTCAAATGGCTCTGAACACTATGGGACTTAACATCGGAGGTCATCAGTCCCACAGAACTTAGAACTACTTAAATCTAACTAGCCTAAGGACATCACACAAATCCATGCCAGAGGCAGGATTCGAACCTGCGCCGTAGCAGTCGCGCGGTTCCAGACTGAAGCGTCTAGAACCGCTCGGCTACACTGGCCTGCGTGTAGTAATGAATGCTTCTGTGAAAATATCGGTTAATCCCACTGTTAAACATTAACCGTCAAAATGTAAGTGAAAAGGTCGGAATCAAGACTGAAGCAGACGTTAGAAGCGTTGCGTTCATCGTGCCTCTCATCACAACTGTTGCTTACATTTACTCCCACTGCTGTCTATTTAATTCATAGGTAAAACTTTTTTCCCCATTTGTGCCGATCGGAGCTGATGCTTCTTCTCACATGAGCTCAGAGTCGATTAGGCTTGTAAGTCTTATTTTTTAGTTTCTTACGTAAGCGTATGATAATATTAAGAAACGGAATTTGCAAAAAATTAAAAATTACATTTAATTTTCACTAAAAATAGAACCTCAGCGTGTTTCCAAACAAGTTTCCTCTGATGTCTGGGATTCGTCGTCTCGGTTTCTGTTCTTGCTTAAAACTGATAATTGTTCAAGACATTGTCTGTGGCTTTTAATACTGCCACCAGTACACGCCTGGAAATTGAAATAAGAACACCGTGAATTCATTGTCCCAGGAAGGGGAAACTTTATTGACACATTCCTGGGGTCAGATACATCACATGATCACACTGACAGAACCACAGGCACATAGACACAGGCAACAGAGCATGCACAATGTCAGCACTAGTACAGTGTATATCCACCTTTCGCAGCAATGCAGGCTGCTATTCTCCCATGGAGACGATCGTAGAGATGCTGGATGTAGTCCTGTGGAACGGCTTGCCATGTAATTTCCACCTGGCGCCTCAGTTGGACCAGCGTTCGTGCTGGACGTGCAGACCGCGTGAGACGACGCTTCATCCAGTCCCAAACACGCTCAATGGGGGACAGATCCGGAGATCTTGCTGGCCAGGGTAGTTGACTTAAACCTTCTAGAGCACGTTGGGTGGCACGGGATACATGCGGACGTGCATTGTCCTGTTGGAACAGCAAGTTCCCTTGCCGGTCTAGGAATGGTAGAACGATGGGTTCGATGACGGTTTGCATGTACCGTGCACTATTCAGTGTCCCCTCGACGATCACCAGAGGTGTACGGCCAGTGTAGGAGATCGCTCCCCACACCATGATGCCGGGTGTTGGCCCTGTGTGCCTCGGTCGTATGCAGTCCTGATTGTGGCGCTCACCTGCACGGCGCCAAACACGCATACGACCATCCTTGGCACCAAGGCAGAAGAGACTCTCATCGCTGAAGACAACACGTCTCCATTCGTCCCTCTATTCAGATATTGTAATGAAGATGACAACAGTTTTCTCCTTCCAGTTGTGCTTCAAACAATGAGAGCTTTCTCCAAAATCCTTTGGTTCTGTACAGATCACTAACGAGGTTATTCCTTCCCTTAAGTTTCATTTTCAGTTTGTTGAGGTGGTACGGGAAGTTGACCAAAAATGACAACTTTGACAACTAGGCAGGATCTGACATCTGTGGAATAACTCTTTTTTATTGGTAAAAACGCATGTTTTGTTTTGGACACTATAAAAGCGAGAGAGTGTGGCTCGATTGAGGATGCCTGAAACATGTTTTGTTTCCGTGTGTGTGTGTGTGTGTGTGTGTGTGTGTGTGTGTGTGTGTGTCGTAGTCCACAATGGCGCTCAAAATAGACAGCCAACTGTTCTACAGCCACGGCCTACCGATCCACAAGTGTATAGCTGCTGAGGAACTTGTACACGGATACATGGTAAGAAGGGGTAGGACAGCAGACTACCACTGAAGTGTAGGAACAGTTGCTTCCTACCAATCTACCCAGTCTGCAGAAATAGGTCACAGGAGAGCAGTGAGCGCACTCACTAGCCTCCATCACAGGATGCGGTTACAGCGTGTCATTGCTCGCGTTTATCCTACTTCTGCATGTAAACTGTCCGTAGGTTGTCTGGTAGATGTTTCAGACGCTCCACTCTTATGAACAACAGCTTTGTGTGTGTGAGTGTGTTCTCGTATACTGTAGAAGGTTGAGATAATCCGCTCACCTCACAGAATGTCATCTTCATTTCTGTTAGTTAGGAACAGCCACCTAAGTAAAACGCTTTGTTGTCAGTGCTCTAGGTACATCTTCGTCTGACTGAAACCTGCTCCACAAAGAATACACACACACAACCATAGCGGGACGTTGGTGTTGAAAGAGTGGTCGTTCCTATCACGGACGGTGGAGGAATTGACAGCGGAGAAACTTTACCCAAGTCACTTAGTGCTCGTGGAGTAACACACTGCGTGCCTGCCTAAAGGGTAGCCGTTCTTAACAGCTCAACAGCTGTAATATCAGCTCGTTTATTTTTAAAAAGTGACTGAAAGAACATGAACACCCATTTGCTACCTGAAGCATTACCATTGTGTATTCTCCAGGTGTGATTCTTATGCTTGCTGCGACGAATATTGTACAGACAGACGTCACCTCACATAGTGTAAAGGAGGTAATCTTACGTTTTTAAAATGAATACAGTGAGGACATCAGCGCAAATAGCGGATACAGTACTAAAATCAATAAATCTACAGCTAAGTAAGTGTAAACTCACTCTTGTAGTACGAACTTATGAATATTGAACCGAGGACACTGAAATTTGCGTTTAATATACTGCAAAATAAGCACTTAACACTATCTAACAGTCCTTAAACATACATTCAGCTACAAAGTAGAAGACTTCGCCAATGTCGTAACACTGGTAGGACCAAACAACGACACGATAACGAATGTCGAGTGAAGATTCCCAGATGTAAAGACAATGTTTTGGTTGTCAGAGGTACCAGGGTGTCTTATGAGGGGAGAGACGTAATCCTTTTATAAGCGAGCAATTTTTTTAACGTATAACAGCAAAGACTATGTTATGCTACGAGTGGATCACTGCCTTGGTTCTACAGGAAGACGAAACACTATTATAACATCACACAAGTATATAAAAAAAGACTTTCCACCAGAACAGTGTTTGTGACTTCTCCCCAATATGTGGATACAGCCTAAGCAGCTTAGAACCAATCTTACTTCCCATCATACCTGCCCTCTTCCCTCCCTCTCCTCCCGCTGTAGGTAGGGATACTGATTTTCCAGGCCCATTCCAACCCGCCACTGATGGTACACTAAGAGGTGCATTCAATGCAGGTGCTTTGGTTGGTGTTGGGTTGTCAATGACAGACTGTTTCCGGTCTGCAGCTGGACGTTCCCGTTGGTAGCGTTTATGATTACCCAGGCCTGTTCTAACCTCTCGCTGACGGTACGCAAAGAGCTCCATCTGCGAGCAATGCTTAGGTCGGTGTTGGGTTGACAATGATATACTGTTTCAGGTCTGCAGAAATCAAACATATTTCTAGGAAATGCCGACCCCTCGAACAATAGTGAAATACTTGACTATTCGTCATGGATGGGGCAAAGACAATTCTCTGGAAGAGCAAGAACGGCCTGCCAACAGCATGCTATGGCTCACTGCTATGTCTCGCGGTGGGAAGAGGCAGCTCCAGAGGCTGCACACGCCAGACCAGTGGCCACGGAGGTCGCTGCAGGCAGTCGCTATTCAATACGCCGCCACCAGCCACGCCCACTGCCACCAGCCGCTTCAAGCTCTTCATGTAGTCTGCACACTCTCCTAGTCTTTAAGCACTCAAAATTAGTGTCTGTGGAAGTCTTGTAAATACATTGTCATGCATGTGGATGTTTAATACATCGCAGATGCACAAACATCAGTACAGAACAGCAGCTTTAACTCTGTTCGATGTCGAAAAAATAGTTATTTTTACATCTGACAGCAAGGTCCAATTCACCCCTCTTTGTTTTATCGTAACATGCATCTCAGGTAAACTGCTAACTCTCTCTGCCACACAGAGTGTCCGTATTGTATCGGAACATCCATCCGAGTAAAAATGAGAACTCCCTCCAAAAACATTCAGTCTACCGAAATATCTACGTTGTAAGCTGTTGTGTGATGGAAATTTTCGGTGGAGCAGTTGTATCTAACTTTAGCTTACTTCTTATAAGAGATCAGCTGTTAAAGAAACATATTTGAGATGATAAACAGCAGTCATGGTTCCACGTGAACAGATACAATCGATTTCTTCCAGTTTGATGGACAAATTGGCACAGTTGAGAGCGTTCTTTGCAGTCAACATTAGTTTGCGTGGATGTCTTATAAATAAATTGTCGTGCACGTGGCCATTACATGAAATTCAGACTTATGAAATAACAGTACAGAACAGTATCTTTCACACTATCTACTCGCAAGTCGGAAAAAGACTATAGCCATTCTTACATTCAACAGCAACCTACAATTTGCATCTCCTTTCCTCTTTATTATTTTGTAACATTTGACGCAGTAAAACTACGAATTATAATAACTTCGCTGACGTCACCTGGTAGAGAACTCGAAAAGATTTTACTGTGTATCTCTCTCCTTATACATCGAAAACAATTACCGTCCACCTGTTGACATCGAGCATATGCGGTTATCACATTAGGTATACACGTATTGGTCTAATGGAGCAGATGGCCACTGACTAAAGTCGCTTCTACAGATCTGTGTAACGTTTTGTCGCCTGTATTGCAAGAAGACCATAACCCACAGGGTATCAGTAACTATACATGGTTCCTGTATAACTACAGCTTTCTACATCGCCATACATTCATACCACGACTATGAGGTGCATGTCAGGTGCTAAACCGACATTAACATTTTTCGATCCACTGGCTCTCACATATGTGTGATCAGGGTTTGCATGATGCAGGGTGTGATGTTTCCACAACACGCAGGGTGGTAGAAATAAAAGACCGAAGCAGTGTTTCTTATTGACAAAACTGTGGAAGACATTACGTCAAACAGAAACTGGAGGAGTTTGCAACATTGTGGAGCATTTCCAAACAGCTGTCCGAAGGTGATGACCACTACATTTAACCGCATGGTTCACAGTGATGGGGTAGCAGATCTCTCGGTATACCGTTTTCGAAGAGCACTGATTCCTCATATTGCACCCAGGTACATGATCACTGTTTCGGTGTCCTAGGTGTTGGTCAGCCTGACCTCTAAATCTTTGACGCGGCGACTTTCGTTTTTACGGCTTACAATGCATAACCACATGTGAAACAGGGTGTATTCTGTAGGAGTTAAAACCGTAAAGCTCGGTAAGTATGCACCATCAGTTATCAATCGCCCCGGTGGAGGAATGGAATGAGTCTCATACACCCAGGCTGGCATATAAGTACACTCATTTTTGCCGTATTTTCCTCACTTGCACATACTTTCCATCAATTTATCGCAATTTTACCACGTTTTCCTTAATTTCAACTCATTTTACCCCATTACTCGAGTTTCAGTTATAGTAAACAGTAATAGAACGTAGGCGTGTGTTTGGAGTGCTGGCCGAAATTAATATAATTGCCTATTAACTGTCACTGCTCTCGACGATTTGTCACGTCAACAAAACGTCTCTCTACGTCGATCCCATGATGTCATTGGCCAATAACAATGCAGCGTGGTTTTCAGTCTCTATATCATTGCTAAATCACATCTCCGTTACTAACGGGTGTTTGGCGTTGATTGAAATTATACAACGAGCAATATCCATCATGCAAACTGGCAGAAGTTGAAATGTGCAGCATGTGTGTGATCCTAAAAATGCATGTATACTGGAAAGTCAGACCTCATCGCAAATGTGCCTGTGCTTGCAAACCTATAGCGCCGAATTCAATGGCTTTCTTGGACGGATCTGGCACTTGCATGTCACTTAGGCGTTATTGAGTATTCTGACCGCAAAATCTCTGTACACAGTCAACATTACTACAACACTCTGCGTCTTTCAGGGTGAATTCATTTCTAAGGCTTACAATACACAACCGCATGTGGGGGGAGTTCTTGGTCCTACAGCTGTTATGGTCGAATGTTAGGTAGTGTTGCTCACGAGTAGGTGGATATGTCAGTTTCATCGTAACAACACGTCTCTATAATGCATGATCCTACCACTGTTAACGTTATCCACCCGGAATACGAAGTTGTGTTGACTTCGGACAGTATTCCAACACATGCAGATTTTATTACTGTTTATTGTAAATGCCAATAGGCCCCCCTTTGGAATCAGATTTCCCAGTACGCGATGTTAGAGCCATATGCAAACCCTGCTCACACATCTCAATTGCCTTACCTTTCTCCAGTTACCGTTGTCTTCGCCATACACCCCAGTTCTCGTTGCATGACTTCGACACTGTGTACGTGGAGTTTTCTTTTTTGTGTAAATAGCACATTGACTGTTCCAGGGTAGTAATTTCCTTAATAGGACAGGGTTTAAGTCTGTTCAATACATTGTTTCTTCTCCCTAACACATGTGGGAAAGACACTGTTTACGAGAACCAACTAATTCGGTAATACCTATATTCGATGGTGTGGCGGAGAACTCTGTCCTGGATTGGAGGGAAATTTGTTTCACCAGTTTCAATATAGCGCTTCTGGGTAATACTTATACCATCTTTGTTGGAGCTGCTGTAACGAATTCTCACGTAGTTTACAGATGGGTAATTAAAATTGAATGCAAACAGTGCATAATTTGCATGCTTTTATTTATGTATTTATTTTATTTACGCGGACAGTTCCTTAGGACCAGGTTGAGGAGCAAATCTCCAAGGTCATGGAATGTGTCAGTACACGAAATTACAGCATTAAAGTAATAACAGATAAAATAAAATGTTTATGAATCCAAAAAAGTCAAGCCATAAGTTGAAGTAAACGCAATCAACAATATAACATACGAATTAGCTTAATGTATCAAGGAGCTCCTCAACAGAATAGAAGGAGTGACCCATGAGGAAACGCTTCAGTTTCGATTTGAAAGCGCGTGGATTACTGCTAAGATTTTTTAATTGTTGAGGTAGCTAATTGAAAATGGATACAGCAGTACTTTTCTGCACAAGAACGTGCGATCCAAATGCAGATTGGATTTCTGCCGAGTATTAACTGAGTAAAAACTGCTAATTCTTGGGAATAAGCTGATATTGTTAACAAGAAACGACAGTAAAGAAAATATATACTGAGAGGCCAATGTCAAAATACCCAGACTAGTGAACAGGGGTCGACTAGAGGATCGCGAACTCACACCACTTATTGCCTGAACTGCCCGTTTCTGAGCCAAAACATCCTTTTAGAATGGGAAGAGTTACCCCAAAATATAATACCGTACGTCAAAAGCGAATGAAAATATGCAAAGTAGACTAATTTTCGTGTCGAACCATAACTTGCTTCAGATACCTTACGAATAGTAAAAGTGGCAGAATTAAGTCTTTGAACAAGATCCTGAACTTGGGCTTTCCACGCGAGTTTACTATCTACCTGAACACCTAGAAATTTGAACTGTTCAGCTTCACTAATCATATGCCCATTCTATGAAATTAAAACGTCAAGTTTTGTTTAATTGTGAGTTAGAAACTGAAAATACTGAATCTTACTGTGATTTAGCGTTAGTTCATTTTCTACAAGCCTTGAAATTATGTCATCAACTGCACTATTTGAAACAGAGCCAATGTTGCACACAACATCCTTTACTACCAAGCTAGTGTCAGCATCAAACAGAAATATTTTAGAGTTACCCGTAATATTAGAGGGCATATCATTTATATAAATAAAGAATACGAGTGGCCCCAACGCTGATCCCTAGGGCACCCCCCTCAACACAGTGAATAATGACCTTTTGCTGTGTGTTGTTAAAGAGGTGAACCAACTGTGAGGCATATTCCGTAATGGTCCAACTTCTGCAGCAATATTTTGTGATTGACACAATCAAACGTCTTAGATAAATTAAAAAATATGCCTAGCACTGGAAACCTTTTGTTTAATCCACCCACCTCACAGAGAAAAGAGAAAATAGCATTTTCAGTTGCTAAACGACTTCTAAAGCCGAACTGTACATTTGATAGCAAATGATGTGATACAAAATTATCAATTACCCTTCCATGCACAGTCTTTTCAATAACTTTAGCAAACACTGATGGCATACAAATAGGTATAAAATTGTCTACATTACCCCTTTCTACCTTTTTATAAAAAGGCTTTACTACTGAGTACTTTAAACTTCAGGAAACTGACCATTCCTAAAGGGAAAATTGGAAATATGGCTAAGTACAGGGCTAACATGTGCAGCACAGTACCTTAATATTCTGCTAGGCACTCCAGCATATCCATGAGAGTTTTTGAACAAGATCCTGAACGTGGGCTTTCCACGACAGTTTACTAACTACTTGAACCCAAAAAGTCAAGCCACAAGTTTAAGTAAACGAAATCAACAATATAACATACGAACTAGCTTAATTCGTCAAGGAACTCCTCAACAAATAGAAGGAATGACCTACGAGGAACTCTTCAGTTTCGGTGTGAAAGCACGGGGAAGGTTCATATGTTGTCAAAACGCTCCCAAACCTCATCAAAAGTCTATCAAAATACATCCAAACTGCAATTAACTGTTTCCAAAACTACAGCAATCATGATCACAACTCTCAGCTCACCCACCATTTCAAAAATCCCATACTGAGCTGGCTTTTCTCCAGTACTGGTGACAAAACTTTACACAGATCTTTGATACGTATATGGAAACGACTTTGATTACAGACTCACACATATATCATGATAGGTAAAGTCCTAAGCCGTTATTCTGTGAACAGATGTACTTCCACTAAACTCTAAGTATAAATACAGATATCCAGTAAGAACATGTATCAAAATTATACTGATTTAGTGACGTTTTTCCATACTTTCTATATTTATGCATACGTATATACGGTTATTGCTTACCCATTATGGCTTGCTATTTCTGTTTATACCATTCAGCTCCGATATATAGCCTTCAAAACCAGTAATGGTATCTACAAACCAACGCAAAAACACACGCACATAAATGGATTAGTGTGGTGAGGTAGAGTGTTGACGTTATTCTATTGTAAACACGCACATAACAGAGCACAGTTAAGCTATTTTGTGTGTTGGATCTCCACACCCTTTCTCCTTCACTCCACTGACATTTGAGGTGTCGTCGTCGTCGGCTGCGGATGTAGACTTTGTAACATCGAACCTAAATTAAAAGACTCTACCTTTTAGACAATGCCTTGGATCACTCGTGGGTGAATGCATACTAAACGTTATCCATCAAATATTATACAGATGGATCCGCCTCGGCCATTACCCCATAGTATACGCGGGTGCATCCACATCTAAATACACTCCTGGAAACTGAAATAAGAACACCGTGAATTCATTGTCCCAGGAAGGGGAAACTTTATTGACACATTCCTGGGGTCAGATACATCACATGATCACACTGACAGAACCACAGGCACATAGACACAGGCAACAGAGCATGCACAATTTCGGCACTAGTACAGTGTATATCCACCTTTCGCAGCAATGCAGGCTGCTATTCTCCCATGGAGACGATCGTACAGATGCTGGATGTAGTCCTGTGGAACGGCTTGCCATGCAATTTCCACCTGGCGCCTCAGTTGGACCAGCGTTCGTGCTGGACGTGCAGACCGCGTGAGACGACGCTTCATCCAGTCCCAAACACGCTCAATGGGGGACAGATCCGGAGATCTTGCTGGCCAGGGTAGTTGACTTAAACCTTCTAGAGCACGTTGGGTGGCACGGGATACATGCGGACGTGCATTGTCCTGTTGGAACAGCAAGTTCCCTTGCCGGTCTAGGAATGGTAGAACGATGGGTTCGATGACGGTTTGCATGTACCGTGCACTATTCAGTGTCCCCTTGACGATCACCAGAGGTGTACGGCCAGTGTAGGAGATCGCTCCCCACACCATGATGCCGGGTGTTGGCCCTATGTGCCTCGGTCGTATGCAGTCCTGATTGTGGCGCTCACCTGCACGGCGCCAAACACGCATACGACCATCATTGGCACCAAGGCAGAAGCGACTCTCATCGCTGAAGACGACACGTCTCCATTCGTCCCTCCATTCACGCCTGTCGCGACACCACTGGAGGCGGGCTGCACGATGTTGGGGCGTGAGCGGAAGACGGCCAAACGGTGTGCGGGACCGTAGCCCAGCTTCATGGAGACGGTTGCGAATGGTCCTCGCCGATACCCCAGGAGCAACAGTGTCCCTAATTTGCTGGGAAGTGGCGGTGCGGTCCCCTACGGCACTGCGTAGGATCCTACTGTTTTGGCGTGCATCCGTGCGTCGCTGCGGTCTGGTCCCAGGTCGACGGGCACGTGCACCTTCCGCCGACCACTGGCGACAACATCGATGTACTGTGGAGACCTCACGCCCCACGAGTTGAGCAATTCGGCGGTACGTCCACCCGGCCTCCCGCATGCCCACTATACGCCCTCGCTCAAAGTCCGTCAACTGCACATACGGTTCACGTCCACGCTGTCGCAGCATGCTACCAGTGTTAAAGACTACGATGGAGCTCCGTATGCCACGGCAAACTGGCTGACACTGACGGCGGCGGTGCACAAATGCTGCGCAGCTAGCGCCATTCGATGACCAACACCGCGGTTCCTGGTGTGTCCGCTGTGCCGTGCGTGTGATCATTGCTTGTACAGCCCTCTCGCAGTGTCCGGAGCAAGTATGGTGGGTCTGACACACCGGTATCAATGTGTTCTTTTTTCCATTTCCAGGAGTGTATTTCCGAACGCGTAACGCTGGTGGAGCCACTTTTGGGAGATATCTCGGATCATCTGTGGGATGGATCAATATTAACATTATCCATGAATTATTATGAAGAGGTATCCACCCACGTATAGTCTAGGGTAACGGTTGGGATGTACAGTATTCTCCACCATGCCATCGAATATAGATATTACCAAATTAGAGTTGGTTCTCACAAACAGTATTTTCCCACAGGTTCTAAGAACCAATGTATCGAACACCTTTAAGCCTTTATTTATTCCTCTCAGTACAGTTAACGTGCTATGCGAACGAAAAAGAAAACTGGAGCTACACAACACTTAAATCATGGAACAAGAACTGGGTTCGTGCGACTGCTACGGTCGCAGGTTCGAATCCTGCCTCGGGCATGGGTGTGTGTGATGTCCTTAGGTTAGTTAGGTTTAAGTAGTTCTAAGTTCTAGGGGACTAATGACCACAGCAGTTGAGTCCCATAGTGCTCAGAGCCATTTGAACCATTTTTGAACCAAGAACTGGGTTATGTGGCGAAGACAACTGAATAACTGGAAAAAGAAGAGGCAGTTGTGCAGATGAATGAACAGGGTTTATATATGGCTTTAAACATCGATTATGGGGAAATCTGCTTGAAATGATGGGCTACTAGCATTTACAGTAGAAAGTAATGGAAACTGGACAAGTGTTGGAATACTGGACAAAATCAGTACAACTGCGCGTTCTGTGGGAATAGTGGACTGATGATGCCTATATACTCATCATAACAGTGGGGGGACAGTGCATTATAGAGATGTGGTGACTAGATGAAACTGCCATATTCCCCTATGCATGAGCAATACGACATAACATCGGAGCATGACTGCTGTCATACCAAGAGCTATACTCACATGTGGTTGCACTTTGTAAGTCTTACAAATAAATGCACCCTGAAAGAGACAGAGTGTTGCAGTAATGTTGACTGTGTCCAAAGGACACTCAATGAGGCTAGCATATCCGGTCGTTTTGAGTGACATTTAACTCCCAGATCCATCCAAGAAAGCCACTGAAGTTGCCACTACAGGTTTGCAGGTACAAGCACGAAGTCTGACTTTCCAGTACACACGCATCTTTAGGATCACACGCATACAGAACATTTCGACGTTTAGCAGTTTGCATGGAGAATATTGCTCGCATTACTTCAGTCAAGCTACACATTTTATTAATGAAGGGGTGGTTTAGCAATGATACAGATATTGAGAACCATGCTGCACAGTCATTGGCTGACACCATCATGGGATCGACATGAAGAGATATTTTGTTGATGTGACAATTCGTCGAGAGCAGTGGTTTGGAATTCTAGTAATTGGGTAAAATGGGTTGAATTTACGGTAAATCTGGTAAAACTGCGAAAATTGATGGAAAGTACGTAAAAATGAGGAAATTACAGCAAAAATTAGCGTACTTACGTATTCACTCGGATGTATGAAAATCATTTCATTCCCCCAGTGGTGTGACTGATAGCTAATGGTACACACAAACCGTACTCTATGGGTTCCAGTCCTGCAGAAAACCCCCTTGTTCCACATGATGTTATGCACTGAAAGCCATAGAAATTTGGTTAAATTGCTTTGAAATTACAGAAAACCTGGCAAAATTGCGAAAATTGATGGAAAATACGTAAAACTGAGGAGAATACAAAAAAAACATTGGTACTTACATGCCAGCATGGGTGTATGAAAATCATTCCCTTCCTCCACTGGTACGACTGACAACTGATGGTGCTCACTTTCCGTGTTCTTGAGTATAAGTCCAGCAGGATACACCTGTTCCACATGCACTTATTAATTGTAAACTATAAAATGAAAGATACAGTAACTAAGATTTGGAGGCCAGGATGACCAACACATAGGACACCGAAACAGTGATCATGTACCTGGGTGCAATATGAGGAATCAGTGTTCTTGGTCTTTTAGAAGATAGAACACTGAGGCATCTACTGCCCCATCACTGAGATTAAATGTTGCGGTCATCACCTTTGGATAGCTGTTTGGAAATGCTCCACAAGTTTGCAAACTCTTCCAGTTTCCAAATGTTGTGATGTCTTCCACAGTTTTGTCAGTAAGAAACACTGCCCCAGTCTTTTATTTCCACCAGTCTGTGTGTTGTGAGAGCTGCACACCCTGCAGCACGCGATGTCCAGCTTTCTGTGAGAGCCAATGGATCGAAACATGTTCATGTCGGTTTAGCACCTGGCATGGACCTCAAAGTCGTGGTTTGAAAAGAGAATGTGTGGTGGTGTAGAAAGCTGTAGTTATACACTGCTTGATTGTGTTGTAGCAAAAAACAACTATTGCGATTGACAGTCTGTGGGATATAGTCTTCTTCCGAAGTAGGCGACAAAACTTTACACAGGTCTGTAGAAGCGATTTCGATAACTGGCCACCTGCTCTAGTAGACCAATAAATATGTACTTAATGGAATAACCACATATTCTCGATGTCAACAAGCGGTTGGTATGTCAACAAGCGGTTGGTATTTGTTTTTGATGTATCAGAAGAGAGAGATGAGATGAAATATTATAAAATTCTCTACCACTTCTAGCGAAGTTTTGATAGTTTGCAGCTTTATTCCATCAGATGTTGCAAAATAAAGAGGAGAAAGAAGGATGGAAATTGTAGCTTCCTGTTGAACTTAAAAATGACTGTGCTTTTTTCCGACATGCGAAGAGATAGTGTGAAATATACTGTTCTGTACTGATACTTCCTGCGTCTGAAATTCACATAATACCCATGTGCACGACAATTTATTTTCAAGATTCCCACATACACTTACATTAATTTTGAATTGAGAGAAGTCGGTTGTATCTGTTCTCGTGGGTCCATGAGTGCTTTGTTATCATCGTGAATGTGTTTTTATAAATAGGTGATCGCTTCTAAGAGGTAAGTTGAAGTCAGATACAACTCCTCCATGGGAAATTTCCGTCACACAACAGCATATAACATAGACATTTCGGTATACTGAATGTTTTTGGTGAGATTTCCCGTTTTTAGTCAGATGGATGTTTCTAAATAAAAGGGACCTTCTGTATCATAGACCGAGTTTGTAGTTTTACTCAGTCAGATGTTACGAAAGAACGAGGAGAGGTGAGGAATGCCAATTATAGCGTGCCGTCAGGTGTAAAAGTAATTCTGTTTGTTTCCGACATGCAGACAGAAACTTGCTGTTTTGTATTGATATTTGTGCGTCTGAAATGTATGTAATGTCTACAAGCATTACAGTATATTAACGAGACTTCCACAGACACTAATTTTCAGTGCCTGCATGCTAGTGGAGCGTTCGGGCTATTGGAGGCTGCAGGAAGCGGCTGGTGGCAGCGGCGGTGGTCAGCGCCTGCGTATTGAATAGCGACTGCCTGCAACGACCTCAGCGGTCACTAGTCACGGTGCCCATCCTTCTGGCGAGTGCAGCCCCTGAAGCTGCCTCTTTGCACTATGGGACGTAGCCAGGGATGTAGCACGCTGTTGGCTGTTCTTCTTCTTCTGGAGAGTTGTCTTTGTCCCAACCATGACGGTTCAAATGGCTCTGAGCATTATGGGACTTAATACCTGAGTTCATCAGTGCCCTAGAACTTAGAACTACTTAAGCCTAACTAACCTCAGGACATCACACACATCCATGCCTGAGGCAGGATTGGAACCTGCGACCGTAGCGGTCGCGCTGTTTGAGACTGAAGCTCCTAGAACAGTCAAGTATTTCCTATTGCTTCAGAGGTCGGTATTTCCGAGAAATACGTTCAATTTGTGCAGAACTGAAACAGTATATAGTAAGTTTCCTTTAATTTACGTCTATGGTCACAATCTTTTTTGTTTAACAGATTACCGGTTTCGGTCTTTAATGACCATCATCAGAACTGTTTCATGAAAACAAAGTCCTAATGTACTGCAGCCAGTGGCATCGTCAAATGTTAAATACGGAATCAGCACCAGCATCGTCAAATACATATAAATCACATGGCATGCACGAGTTATGTTGTCAGTAAAACTACTCAACGTGACTCGTGCATGTGATGTGATTTATCGTATGTATTTGACGATGCTGGTGCTGATTCCGCATTTAACATTTGACGATGCCACTATGGCTGCAGTACATTAGGACTTTGTTTTCATGAAACAGATCTGATGATGGTCATTAAAGACCGAAACCGGTAATCTGTTAAACAAAAAAGATTGTGACCATAGACCTAAATTAAAGGAAACGTATTACATATACGGGTCACGGTGTTTTTTCGCTACGATGTCGCAGCTTGTGAAGCAGTATATCTTTGTCAACCAAACACTGACCAAAGCAAAGCATCCCCAACAAATGGATCTCTTTGTGTACCGTGAGCAAGAGGTTAGAACAGGCCTGGAAAACCAGCATCTGTACCTATGAAGGGAGGAGAAGGAGAGGGGAGAGGGAGGGAGGAGGGGAGGTACGTTGGGAGGTAAGAATGATTGTAAGTGCTAGCCCTGTGTCCATTGAGGTAAGGTCACGTGACTGTTCTGCTGGAAGATCTTTCCGATAGTTATGTGATGTTATTAAAGTGTTTCATCTTCCTGTAGAATCAATACTGGGAAGCACTCATAGCATAACATAGTCATTGCTATTATGTTTTTATTTTAATAGTAGCATGCTCATAACACACACTGGTACCCCTCACAAGAAAAACACGTCTCCCATCATGGGATGTTCATGCAGTATTAGTTATCATGTTGTTTACTTCTACCAGCATTATGCTGCTGGTGAAGTCTTCTACTCATCATAATGGTTGGAATTTGCTAGCCGAATGTAAGTTTAAGGACTGTTGGATGATGATAACTGCTTATTTTGTAGTACAATCAACGCAATATTCAATGTTCTTGGTTCAATAATCATAGTAGCAAGCATAAATTCATACCCCAAGAGCAAGTTTACTCTTATTTAACTGGACATTTCAATGATTTTTGTACTATATGCGCTATTTGCACTGTTGCCATCACAGTATTCGTTTAAAAAGCGTAAGACTACAGCCTTTACACGATGTGAGGTAATATTAGTCGTAACAAGCATAAGAATTACACTTGGAGAATACACGAAGGTAATACTTCATGCGGCAAATGAGTGTTCATGTCTGTTCAGTTACTTTTTTAAAAATAAATGAGCTGACATTACAGCAGTTGGCCTCTTAAGAACAACACTTTAGGCAGACACGGAGTGTGATACTCTACGAGGAGCAAGGGACCTGTATAAAATTCCCCCACCATCTACTCTGACATCATCCGTACGGGAGGAATGCCCTCTCTTTCAACACAAACGTCAATTAACGGTTGTGTGTACGTATTCTTTCTGGAGAAGATTTCAACCACACATTGGATGTACCTAGAGAATTGTAAACAAAGCCTTTTACTTAGGTCGATGTTCCTAATAACAGAGATAAAGATAACACTCTGTGAGGTGAGCGGAATATCTTATCCTTCCCGTACATTCTAGGGACTAAAATCTCAATAAGACAGCATTCATACAGTTTACACGAAGAAGTAGAATAAAAGCGAGTAATGACGGATTATAACCACATACAGTGCTGGAGGCTAGTGAGTTTGCATACTGTTCTCCACAGTTGGGGGCAGAGTGAATGAATTGGTGCACAGCGAACTGACTAGTATAGTGAGCCACGTGTATCTCATTTATGTTGGACATGCTATTTCCTATATGAGAGTGAATTTACACAGCCGATCACCACTTTCAGACAGTGCCGGCACACTCAGAACATTTGAAAGTATGCTGCTGTTGACCGTTCAGTCCTTCATCTGTGGCACATAGTCAGATGTTTCGCTATTGTTCCAGTGGCTAGGTTTTCCAAGAAATACGTTTCACAGCTTGCAGGAAGTGTTCTGTTCTTTAGACTTTTGTCCATCTGTGAGTGATTTCTGCGGACCAGGGGGAGCAGTATGAAGTAACTCTTCCTGAACTTCAGTGATATTTTGCTGTCTCATCCCTTCTTATCATGTAGCTGTGAACAAGTGCTTCAGCAGGTATACAGTTGTAAATAGGTATGAAGCAACTCTTCCTACACTTTGATGATAGTTTTCTGTCCTATTCCTTCTTACAATATGTGCTAAGCAGCTATACACCAGCTATACACTTCTAGATCCATAGGCAGCGGCTATGGTACAGTTTACTGCCAATTTCAAATGCTGTTACGGACTATGACACACTGCAATCACAAAGGGGAACAAAACATGTTTCAGGCGTCCTCAGTCGAGCCCCATACAGCAAGGCGGTTCATTCAGTTTGGGGTATTGGAATAGGACGAAGTTCTCTCCTGCACTGTAGACGGGGGGGGGGGGGGGGCGGTCGTTTCTAAAAACACAGACAGCTTCAGAGCAGTCACTAGTCTCTATGAGTTGTGAAATGCATCCTCAGTCCATCCTGCTGTATCACCATTACTTGCTGAAAAGTATTCCCCATACACTCATCGATTACGACCTCTTTCCAATTAGCATATGGGAGATTATAGACGCGGTAATGTTGTTGAGGTCTTCAGTCCAGAGACTGGTTTGATGCAGCTCTCCATGCTACTCTATCCTGTGAAAGATTCCTCAACTCCGAGTAACTACTGCAACCTACATCCTTCTGAATCTGCTTAGTGTATTCATCTCTTGGTCTCCTACGATTTTTACCCTCCACGCTTCCCTCCATCACAAAATTGATGCTGCAGAACGTGTCCTACTAACCGATCCCTTCTTCTTATCAAGTTTTGCCACAAATTCCTCTTCTCCCCGATTCTTTTCAGTACCTCATCATTAGTTATGTGATCTACCCATCCAATCTTCAGCATTCTTCTGTAGCACCACATTTCGAAAGCTTCTATTCTCTTCTTGTCTAAACTATTTATCGTCCATGGTTCAACTGGCTCTGAGCACTGTGGGACTTAACATCTGTGGTCATCAGTCCCCTAGAACTACGTAATCCTAATTAAACTAAGAACATCACACACATCCATGCCCGAGGCAGAATTCGAACCTGCGACCGTAGCGTATCGTCCATGTTTCACATCACTTCCTGACAATCCAGCCGTTGGGGCTGAGCGGTTCTAGGCGCTTCAGTCTGGAACCCCGCGACCGCTGCGGTCGCAGGTTTGAATCCTGCCTCGGGCATGGCTGTGTGTGATGTCCTTACGTTAGTTAGGTTTAAGTAGTTCTAAGTTCTAGGGGACAGATGACCTCAGACCGTAAGTCCCATAGTGCTCAAAGCCATTTTAACCATTTGAACTTCCTGTCACTTAAATCTATACTCGATGTTAACAAATCTCCCTTCTTCAGGAACACTTTTCTTGCCATTGCTAGTCTACATTTTATATCTTCTCTACTTCGACAGTCATCAGTTATTTTGCTCCCCAAATAGTAGAACTCAACTACTACTTTAAGTCTCTCAATTCCTAAGCGAATTCCTTCCGCATCACCTGATTTAATTAGACTGCATTCCATTATCCTCGTTTTGCTTCTGTTGATGTTCACTTCATATTTGCCTTTCAAGACACTGTCCCTTCTGTTCAACTGCTCTTACAGCTCCTTTGCCGTCTCTGACAGAATTACAATGCCACTGGCAAACCTCAACCTTTTTTATTTCTTCTCTATGAATTTTAATTCTTACTCCAAATTTTTCTTTTGTTTCCTTTACTGCTTGCTCAATATACATATTGAATAACATCGGGGATAGGCTACAACCCTGACTCACTCCCTTGCCAACCGCTGATTCTCTTTCATGTCCCTCAATTCTTATAACTGCCACCAGATTCTTGTACAAATTTTAAATAGGTTTTCGCTCCCTGTATTTGAACCCTGCCACCTTCAGAATTTGAAAGAGAGATACAGTAATACACTTGTTAAATTCCTCCCTTTCCAACTCCAGCATTTTGTCAGTCGAACACATTGCACATCAAACACAAAGACAACACTTTCCTCTCTAACCATTTACCTACCAATTTGCAAGTGGCAGAGGAGAAGCAGCTGTAGGACAATCAACATGTAAATAAATAAAGACAGTACCTTAGATACTTCCTTTCCAGCAGCTCAGCACAGACTCTTATCCGTGGCAGTTCACAAGTGGAAGTGGCGATACAGCCCTAGGACAATCCTGCAGATCCTTTCTCTCCAGCAGCTCAGTACAGATTTTCCCAAGTTGCGGAGGGTAGGAGAAGTAGAGGAGGGAGAGGACTGGGGAATTTCTCAGAGGAGAAAAAGTTGCTCAAAACTGAACTGGGGACGTGAGACAAAAATGTCCCAAGATCAGCATCTCTTTTCCCAGAGATGTATGTGGGGAGAAGGGGGAGGGGTGGAGAGTTCCTCAGAACAGATTATTTGAAGAGGTCTTAACCCCTAGGGGGCATAAATCAATTAATATAACAATAGATTAAAGGGAGGGGGCGGGGGATAATTTGACCCTGAATGTATGCTTGCTCCTGAGTACGTGCAGCCCACACAAACAAATTGCACCAGAAATAACTTTATCCCAGTACTGCCGTTTGCATTCTACAAGAATGTGTTTCGGATTTCTTATTCAAAACTAACATTTGAATGTTCTTTGTTTGTTAAAAATCTTGTTATGCCACGTGTAACAAGAGGAAACATCAACCAGCGTGTGTCGCAATCCAACAATTACAGGATAGTGGTCTATCGAGAACGTGATTTATCGTTCCATAATATTTCTGCTCTGTTTGGTCGGAATCCTACGACTGCCATGAGAATATCGAATCGATGGCTTCAGGAGGGACATACTCAATGGTAAGCAAGATCTCAGTGGTCCTGAGAGGACATATTCTTCACTCATTCGTGCAAGATTGTAGACCCATTTCACTTAGCTTAAGTCAGGAAATGGGCTTGTTTGCACTAAGGCAAGTATCCATGTGTGAAGTAAGATGATGTCTTGCCGTGGGCTGTCAGCACAGCGACCATTGTTGAGGCTAGCGTTGACGTGGGGGTAGAATGTGGCACACTGGGTGGCAGGCACAACACGGGAATGACACCGCACCGTCGTTCCAGCCGAGTACCACTTCTGAATTCGGCATCTCGTTGGACGCATCCAGATTCGGAGGAGAGCAAACTTTGCCAGTTTGCATTTATCATTGTCACAGGGGCCCAGCACCAAGGTGCGATGGTAGGGGATGCCATTGGGTGAAGAACACATATTAGGGTTAAACTTGACGCTATCTTCAGTGCCTGTCTGACAGCATCTTTCAATAAAATAATGGAAGACCACATATTGACTGTGCTGTCCTGACGTACAGACTTTGCTCGACTGTTACCTTGGCCAGCATGTTCTCCAGACCTCTCACCCACTGAAAACATCTAATCATAGGTTGCCAGCCATGATTATTTATTTTACCTGGAGTAGAGTTGAAGCAGCATGGAATGACGTTCCCCTATGTGTCATCTAAGCTCTGTTCGACTCAGTGCCCAGAAGGTTAGAGCCTTTGTTGGTGCCAGAGGAGGCAGTTCTGTGTACTAAATTTCACATTGTCTAACTGCGAAATACCCTCGTGGTTATATTCACTGTCTCTCAATACTAATTGTCGACAGACCACGTCTTTAAGATCTACCATTCAAATTTTAATTCTCCGCGAAGTTAGGTGAATAACGCGAAATTACAGGCCTTGACATGGATCCTAAAGAAGGGAGTTTGCATAAAAACTTAATCTGATTGATTCTATCCGACTAGAACAATAATTATTTACTTATGATTTAATGTCATTGAAAGTATCCACCTGAACATGATTACATACAACCTAACGCAATTGAAGGTACCAAATAGAAACTAACTAGGTAAATATTAAAATTTATTCACAAACGCATCTATTACAACAACATCAAATTCAACTCTGAAAACTGTGAAAATTCTGATTATCGAAATTCTGGTGCAAGAATAAATGAATAACAGTGTTCTTCTAACACCAATGAATTTACTACTGGCCCACTTCAGACTATACACTCTAGTAGTTTAATACGACGATAATTGAGATCCATGTAGTTCTGCAAATTCCTCACTGAAGCACGGACTGGAAGTTGGGGACTATCTCCAGAAGTTCACATGTTCTGTACAAGTGCGATGAACCAGAGATCGGCGATGTCCTGCATCCGACAAATTTGAAATAGAACTGACCAACTCTACCATTACTGCGACTTATGGTCACCGTAAATGTGACTGTGGTGTGCCGAGCTGTATGCTGCAAGATGTTCTGGACCCTTCGTGAAGACAATGTCGTCAGCACCCTGTCGCGACTGACAGCCACGATGCAATGCCAACTCGATCTGTCCTCTATTGCGACCGTGACCAAACCGCAAGTCGATGTGGACACCTCCACAGCCTGAACCAACGTAAGTGTGGAACACGTTTACATCCTAACTCTAAGTCGATGCGGCCACCTCCATTTCCAAATTCAGAGTGCCTCTTTTTTTGGTGCTCCATTATGCCTCGTAATCCCTTCCCGACGGACAATCCCAGCCACCAACTGCAAAATTAAGGAGCACTGTATCCCAGTCGTGAAGTTTTACTCCTGCTGGAGAATCCCGTCAAAAACAGCATAAAAAGATACTACCAGAAGACGCTGACTTAAACATTGCACTCTTGACGTCACACACCATTACACTAGTCATACATTTTCTCGCCTATGCCATCAGTCTCGCAACTGAGGGCTTGAGAACTGAAGAAAGAGCCGCTACGAGGCTTTCTGCAGGCGGTGATAGTAATTTTCAAAGGTGATCCGCAAAACACGGGAAGGTGCCCAGGGGAGGCCTCAGTTCGAAGTATCCACCGCCCGGGACGTCATACTTTGCTCCTGGCTGGTCACGTTTGGCTCTGACATTCCCTGCTCGCTCGTCGCAAATCCAAAGCACTGTATATTTGCAGGCGCACCAGAAACATTGACAAACCAGTGAGCCCGTCACCGTGCCAATGAACAAATTAAATGAAAATTACACACATCACCGTACTACCAGTCACTGTGAGTCCATATTATCGATAAACGATCTCATTCTTGTGGCGTGCACAGTTTTATTTATTTATTTATTTTTTTTTTTTTTTTTTAAGGTTAGGTTCCTCCTCACGGGCAACGAACCGTTGGCCTGAAAAGTTACCAATTCATGTCACTGATGTGGGTACGCCAACTATAAAAATTGTTAGTTTGCCTGAACAGGTCATTCCAAAGGATTTAAATATGCTCAATCTTATGTTAGTAAATTGTCGAAGTGTCTGTAGCAAGACCCCCTAGTTACTCTCCGAAATAAACATTAGCAATGCCAATATTGTATTAGGTACCGAAAGCTGGCTGAACCAGACATAAAAAGCAGTGAAATTTGAACTCGGATTGCACAATGTTTAGGAAGGATAGGACTGATGCTATGGGAAGTGGTGTGTTCATTGCAGTTAAAAGCTATTTAAACGCAGTTGAGATCGATAATGGGTTGGACTGTGAAATAGTCTGAATAAAGCTGTCAATCAGACAAGGATTGACCAATGTATTAGGATGATTTTATAGACCAGCAGCATCCGCAACAAACGTCGCAGAGCGTTTCAGGAAAAGTCTTGAGTACATAATAAGTAAATATCCAAATTATCCATTAGTTATTGATGGAGACTTTAATCTGGCATCCTTTGACTGGGAAAATTACACGTTTATCACAGGGGGAAGAAGCAAAGATTGGTGTGAAGTTATTCTAGCAGCGCTCTCAATATACACTCTTGAGCAATTGGTTGGAAAACCAACTCGAGATGGGTATATATTAGATATCTTGGCTACAAATAAACCTGATCTTTTTGAGAAAGTTTAATCTAGAAGAAGGGAGAATCGACCATTATGTCGTTGTGGCTTCTATGTCAGTGGAAGTTGCAAAAAAACCAAAGAAACAGCGTAGAGTTTTCTTGTTTAGGAAAGCAAATAAAAGTGTCATTAATCAACATCTTCATAGTCAGCTCCAAGCATTCACTGCGGGACAAAAAGATATTGAGCATCTTTGGTCGAAATTTAAAGGTAGAGAAGAATGTGCCTAGCAAAAATATAGGGGAGGGAAAGGAGCCACGTTGGTACAACAAACATATCAGGAAGTTGCTGAGAAAGCAGGGAATTTTGCACAGTCGTCTTAAACATAGTCACTGCCCGCTTACAAAAAGAAATTATGCGAAATGAAAGCAGCTGTCAGAAGGACAATGAGAGATTATTTCAACCAATTTGAAAGCAATATTTTACCTGCGGATTCTAAAAACGTCCCAAAAACTTTTGGTCGTATGTAAAATTTATGAATGATACAAATAAGGGTAATGTAACTGATGATGATAAACGGAAGGCCGAAATTCTAAACCTAGTTTTCAAAAACTCGTTTACGGTAGAGGGCTGCAGCACCATTCCCTCTTTCAGTTATCGAACATACACAAGGATGCCTGACATAGTGTTTAGTGTATCTGAGATTGTAAAACTGTTAAGATTTTTGGACGCCAGAAAGGAATCAGGCCCGAAAGTTATCCCCTAAGATTTTATGTTCACTATGCTACAAATATATCACCATTGTTATCCATTATCTATCAGAGATCATTGGAACAGCGGAAAGTTCAGCGGGACTGCAGGAAGCCCAGGTCATAGCAATCTATAAAAAGGGTAGAAAATTGGATGCACATAATTAAGGGCCAATTTCACTGGCATTGATTTGATGTAGAATCATGGAACATATTTTGAGTTGCGACATAATGACCTTTCTAGACTATGAAAGCTCATCTGCAGAAACCAGCACTGTTTTTGGAAACAGTGGTCATGCGGGGCACAGCTGGCCCTCTTTGTGCATGATATAGAACAGGTTCTAGATAACCCTCCCAGGTTGATGCCATATTTCTCGACTTTCGAAAGGCGTTCGACTCAGTTCGTCACTGTCGCCTGCTCCAAAAAGTACGCGCTTAAGGCCTATCTGGTGACATATGCGGTTGGACAGAAAGTTTTCTAACAGACAGGGAGCAGTATGTCGTCCTGAACGGGGTGACTTCAACAGAAACAAGCGTAACTTCAGGTGTGCCCCAGGGCAGCGTAATAGGTCCGCTGCTTTTTACGCTTTACATAAACGATCTGGTTGATGGTACTGACAGCGGCCTTAGACTGTTTGCCGATGATGCTGTGGTCTACAGGAAAGTAGTATCACACGAAAGTTGTGAACAATTCAATGAGGATTTGCAGAAAATATATGCGTGGTGTAATGACTGGCAGTTATCTCTCAATATTAGTAAGTGTAACCTACTGTGTATAACAAGGCGAAAATCCCCATTAATGTACGAGTACAATATAAATTCCCAGTCTTTTAAAGCGGTAACATCCGTGAAATATCTGGGTGTGACTATTCGAAATGATCTCAGATGGAATGATCAGATTACACAAGTAACGGGTAAGGCGAACTCTAGATTGCGGTTTGTTGGTAGAATCCTGAAGCGATGCAGTCCTTCAACAAATACAGTAGCTTACAGTACGTTGGTTCGTCTTCTTAGAGTATTGCTCGTCTGTGTGGGACCCTTACCAGTTGGGTCTCATTCAAGAGATTGAGAAGGTCCCAAGAAGAGCGGCAAGATTCGTGACTGGTACATTTAGCCATTGCCAGAGCGTTACAAATTAGATAGCTTGAAGTGGGACACACTTGGAGATGGATGACGCGCTAAACGGAAGGGGCTGCTCACTAAATTCCGAAATCCGATCTTCACCGAGGATGTAGAGCATATATTATTACCACCAACTTTCAAATCACTGAATGATCATCATTCAAAGATAAGGGAAATTAGAGCTCGTACTGAGGCGTTCGAGTCCTCCCTCGGGCATGGGTGTGTGTGTTTGTCCTTAGGATAATGTAGGTTAAGTAGTGAGTAAGCTTAGGGTCTGATGACCTTATCAGTTCCGTCCCATAAGATCTGACACACATTTGAACATTTTTTTGAACTGAGGCGTTCAGACAGTCGTTTTTCCCTTGCGCGATGCGCGAGTGGAACAGAGGGGGGGACATACCACTTTGGCGCGAATTGTGCCCTCCACCACACACTGCTTGGTGACTAGCGGAGTATATATGTAAACGTAGATACATTCTGAGTTTCCCTGTTGTCGGCCTCTGAACTGCAACGTCACACTCTAATCTGGAGGCAAACGGTATATATAATTGCCTGCGGTGTTCCATAATTTACTCATGTATTCGTCCTATTATAGTGTGAATGTAAAATAAGAAGTTCGTTTTCTACTACCCCACTTGGTATTGAAAATTTATTGGTCAGTAGTGTAAAATGGTGTTTCCGACTATCAATCGCACGTGCGGCGCCCAAAGCCACAAATACCTCTACAAACTCTGCAAAAACTAGTCACAATTCAATGCCTGCGCACAGGAACTTATCTGCAAATTCTTAGAAGCTTTCCGTACTGTACGGAGGAGTTTGCCAATCATTGCGGGTCACTAAGTTTATCCAACAATAACCAGGGACTCTTTCAAAATCACCCCCAACCCAACACCCTGCGCGACGTGCCTACTACACCAGTGAAGGCCGCCACCTAAATCTTCGATTCTGCGAGCTAGCAACAACTGCCGAAACTGATTAAACGTCAAAGCATCCAGCCAATCAACCTCAGGAGCAGAATGCAGGCATTCTCATGGGCCTTCCCTTTCCACAGCTAATAGCACTCCTGGGAAGTGGTGCTTCCTACCAGCACATGTCGCAAGTTTGTTTCCAACGTTGTAGGTACATCCCCCACCCCCCACCCCTCTATGAACCATGGACCTTGCCGTTGGTGGGGAGTCTTGCGTGCTTCAGCGATACGAACAGGCGTACTGTAGGTGCAACCCCAGCGGAGTATCTGTTGAGAGGCGAGACAAACGCCTGGTTCCTGAAGAGGGGCAGCAGCCTTTACAATAGTTGCAGGGGCAACAGTTTGGATGATTGACTGATCTGGCCTTGTAACATCTACCAAAACGGCTTTGCTACAGTGGTACTGTGAGGCTGAAAGGAAGGGGAAACTACAGCTGTAATTTTTCCAGAGGGCATGCAGCTTTACTGTATGGGTAAACGATGTTGGCGTCCTCTTGGGTAAAATATTCCGGAGGTAAAATAGTCCCCCATTCGGATCTCCGGACGGGGACCACTCAGGAGGACGTCGTTGTCAGAAGAAAAAAAACGGGCGTGGATCCGAGCGTGGAATGTCAGATCCGTGAATCATGCAAATAGGTTAGAAAATTTAAAATGGGAATTGGATGGATTAAAGTTAGATATAGTGGGAATTAGTGAAGTTCGGTGGCAGCAGGAAGAAGACTTCTGGTCAGGTGAATACAGAGTTATAAATACGAAATCAAATAGGGGTAATGTAGGAGTAGGTTTGATAATGAGTAAAAAAAAAAGTAAGAGAGCGGGTAAGCTACTACGAACAGCATAGTGAACGTTTTCTTGTAGCCAAGACAGACACGAAGCCCAAGCCTACCACAGTAGTACAAGTTTATATGTCAACTAGCTTCGCAACTGATGAAGAGATTGCAGAAATGTATGATGCTATAAAAGAAATTATTCTGATATTGAAGGGAGACGGAAATTTAATAGTCATGGGGGACTGAAGTTGTGAATATGAACTGGGGATAAGGAATGGAAGGGGAAGCCACATAGTGGAATTTTGCACAGAGTATAACTTAATTATAGCTTGGTTTAAGAATCATGAAAGAAGGTTGTATATATGGAAGAGGCCTGGAGACACTGGAAGGTTTCAGATTGATTATATAATGGTAAGACAGAGATTTAGGAACCAGATTTTAAACTGTAAGACATTTCCGGCGGCAGATGTATAATCTGACCACAATTTATTGGTATGAACTGTCGATTAAAACAGAAGAAACTGCAGAAAGGTAATAATTTAAGGAAATAGGACCTGGATAAACTAAAAGGACCAGAGGTTGTAGAGAGAGCATTACGGAATGATTGACTAGAACAGGGAAAAAGATGTAGTAGAAGAAGAATGGGTAGCTTCGAGAAGTGAAGTAGTGAAGGCAGCAGAGGGTCAAGTAGGTAAAACGACGGGGGCAGGCAGAAATCCTTGAGTAACAGAAGAGATGTTGATTTTAACTGATGAAAAGAGAAAATATAAAACTGTAGTAAATTAGGCAGGTGAAAAGAAATGCAAACGTCTCAAAAATGAGATCGACAGGAAATGCAAAATGACTAAGCACAGATGTCTGGAGGAGAAATGTAATGATGTAGAAGCATGTATCACTAGGGGTAAGATACATACTGCTTACAGGAGAACTAAAGAGACCTTTGGAGGAAAGAGAACCACCTGTACGAATATCAAGAGAATTCTCTGAGAAAGAATCTATAAAAGTCACTTTAGCAAGAGTATATGCAAATCCACTGAAAAGAATTATTTCACATTATTACGCCTAATTAGGCTGGCACAGTTAATTATTCCATTTACGTTAAATCTGTTACTGACTGGTCGTGCGGTAGCGTTCTCGCTTCCCACGCCCGGGTTCCCGTGTTCGATTCCCGGCGGGGTCAGGGATTTTCTCTGCCTCGTGATGGCTGAGTGTTATAGTGTTATACGTGGCTCCTGGTGACAAGTGAGAATGTTGTCACTGGGCAAACTGCATGTCGGTGTAATACTTGAGGCTTAACTGTGAAGCGTTAGTGTTATAAGGTTTAAGTAGGTCTAAGTTCTAGGGGACTGATGACCATAGATGTTAAGTCCCATAGTGCTCAGAGCCATTTGAACCATTTTTTTTTCTTGAACTGTAATTTCTTACAAAAATTGAAGTCCTTTTAATTTCTACCAACAGCCATAGTTACGAAATTCAGGTTCGATTCCCTCTATCCATTAGACTAGTGCACTGTCAATGTAAAACTCCTCCCAGAGGGTAACACTTACTGCAGGTTTAGGACATATTTGGCAATTATCAGTCAGTTATAGTGTTATACGTGGCTCCTGGTGACAAGTGAGAATGTTGTCACTGGGCAAACTGCATGTCGGTGTAATACTTGAGGCTTAACTGTGAAGCTTTAGTGTTATAAGGTTCCTAGGACCACATTTAGATTTGGAAAACTGGATGACAACGATGGAATTCAAATTCTAACATAGATCTTCGTTTGTTGCCATGTGCTGAGTGGTGGATCTGACATTACTGTTATTCCGTTGCCCTCCCACATCCTCCAGTCTATGTAATGTGCTGGAAAAATGACAGAAGGTACGACTCTGAACAAACCATATCTACGAGTTTATCGTCGTGTGTGTTATAAGTGTGGTAGAAAATAAATACGTTTCTTCGAGTTGCTTGGAACTTCCGTTCTCGGATTACTGAGAGTAAATCTTTTCATGATACACATCTTTCTTGTAACGTGTTTCGTGAAGCTTTGTGAACATTCATCTAGTGTCTTCTCTAATAGTCAAAACAAACACGCAACAAAACGCCTAACTCTTCTCATGTTGTTATTGTTGTGGTCTTCAGTTGAGAGAATTGTTTGGTGCAGCTCTCTCCATGCTACTCCATCCTGTGCAAGCATCTTCATCTCTAAGTAGCTACTGCAACCTACATCCTTCTGAATGTGCTTAGTGTATTCACCTCTTGGTCTATCTCTAAGATTTTTACTCTCCACGCAGTCCTCCAATACTAAATTGGTGATCCTTTGATGCCTTAGAACATGTCCTACCTACCTATCCCTTCTTTTAGTCTAGTTGTGCCACAAATTTCCTCTTCTCCCCAGTTCTGTCCAGTACCTCCTCATTAATTACGTGATCCACCCATCTAATCTTCAGCGTTCTTCTGTAGCACCTCATTTCGAAAGCTTCTATTCTATTCTTGTCTAAACTATTTAACATCCATGTTTCACTTCCATAAATGGCTACACTCCATACAAATACTTTCAGAAAAGTCTTCCTGACACTTAAATCTATACTCGATGTTAACAAAATTCTCTTCTTCAGAAACGCTTTCCTCGCCATTACCAGTCTACATTTTATATCCTCTCTACTTCGACCATCATCAGTTGTTTTGCTCCTCAAATAGCAAAACTCATTTATTGCTTTAGGTGTCTCATTTCCTCAGCATCACCTGATTTAATTTGACTGCATTCCATTATCCTCGTACTTTTGTTGATATTCACCTTATATCCTCTTTCAAGACACTGTCCATTACGTTCAGCTGCTCTCTAGTTCCTTGGCTGTCTCTGACAGTATTACAATGTATAACGGATCTTTTACGTTCGGATAAAATTATTCTATTTCTTGTTAGATGTTTTCATTAAATAGCCGAATAAGTTCTAATTAGGAATAATTTAATTAAGCACAGTAGAAAAGATAAAGTCAAAAAGATGTTCATTGGGCGGACAGTGTCGGATGTAACGTCATTGCGTTGTTCGGTTGTTAAATGAAGTCGTTTGTGTTCCGTTCTGCTGTTCGGTCGTGCGCGTATCTGAAAGGAATTAATTCGGGGACTAGAATAAACTTTCACATAATAGTTACGATTCGATGTTCCGACAAAAGGGGTTAACGTCAGCGTTAATTTGAATTGTGGGCGACAGGATTATTTTTGACAGATACGTGTAAACGGACGTAACGAAAGTTGCTCGCATATCATCCTTGAACGTGACTTTTTATTTAATTAACGATTGAGGGCTCATTAAAAGCTATTATCTCATGATTAGGATCAATCCCTCTTTCCTCCTAGATAGTGATCATTCATTAACATTTACGCCATAAGAAAAAGGATTATTAATAAAAGTGATGTTAGTGTGGAACCGACGTAATTTCTCTGAAATGACATTGATATATAATTTGTGTTAAATACTGAACTGGGATAGGAAGTAAATTGAAATCAGTGAATATTTGATACTTAGACTATAGAAGCAGAAGCGCTTAAGGTTTCTCTTCTCTAAAATGGCAAAATAGATACGAACTTTAACTCAATAGTCGACATAATGTATAGCAAAGACATTAGCATTTCATACTTATTTTGACGACGCGCTGTTAAACAAAGGAACGTACGAGTAATAAAATTAAATCTAAAAACATCATTAATAACGGCGTACTCCGCTTTAACAAACTGTATTGCGTGTCGTCATCGGGCAATAACTGCTCAACCCTGGAGACTTGTGTGGTGAAATTAGAAGTCGGGCATATAAAAGAAATTTAAAAATCCATTCAATCTACAGTGGAGTCGGCACAACACGACGTGGGCAGTTATAAATGTCATCTGAAAACTTCAAAGTTTTTATTTCTTCTCCATGGATTTTAATTCCTACTCCGAATTTTTCTTTTGTTTCCTTTACTGCATGCTCAATATATAGACTGAGTAACATCGGGGATAGGCCAGAACCATACCTCACTCCCTTCCCAACCACTGCTTCCCTTTCATGCCCCTTGACTCTTATAACTGCCATCTGATTTCTGTACAAATTATAAGTAGTCTTCCGCTTCTTGTATTTTACCTCGGCCACTTTCGGAATTTGAAAGAGAGTATTCCAGTCAACATTGTCAGAAGCTTTCTTTAAATCTACAAATGCCAGAAAGGTGGGTTTGCCTTTCCTTCATCTGTCTTCTAAGATAAGTCATAGGATCAGTAGTGCCTCACGTGTTCCAACATTTCTATTGAATCCAAATTGATCTACCTCGAGGTCGGCTTCTACCAGTATTTCCATTCGACTATAAAGAATTAAGCTGATAGTTCGCTAATTTTCACACCTGTTAACACCTGCTTTCTTCGGAACTGGAATTATTATAATCTTCTTGAAGTCTGGGGGTATTTTCGAGCGTCTCATACCTCTTGCTCACCAGACGGAAGATTTTTGTCTCTCCCAAGGCTATCAATAGCTCTAATGGAATGTTATCTACTCCCAGGGCATTGTTCCGAATTAGGTCTTTCAGTGCTCTGTCAAATTCTTCAGCAGTATCATATCTCCCATTTTATCTTCATCTTCCATTTCCTTAATCTTGGCCTCAAATACATCGCCGTTGTATAAATCCTCTATATACTCCTTCTACCTTTCTGATTTCCCTTCTTTGCTTAGGACGCGTTTTCCATTGAGCCCTTGATATTCATACAGGTGGATCTCTTTTCTCAAAAGGTCTCTTTAATTCTCCTGTACGCTGTATTTATCTTACCCCTAGTGATACATGCTTCTACATTTCTCCTCCAGCCATCTGTGCTTAGTCATTTTGCATTTCCTGTCGATCTTATTTTTGAGAGGTTTGCATTTCTTTTCACCTGCCTCATTTACTATAGTTATATATTTTATCATTTCATCAGTTAAATTCAATATCTCTTCTGTTACTCAAGGATTTCTGCCGGCCCTTGTCTTTTTACCTACTTGATCATCTACTGCCCTCACTATTTCTCCTCTCAAAGATACCCATTCTTCTACTGCAGTTCTTTCCTCCATCTTTGTCAATCGTTCCCTAATGCTGTTTCTCAAACTCTCTAAATCTCTGTTTCTTTCAGTTTATCCAGTTCTCACCTCCTTAAATTCCTACTTTTATGCAGCTTCTTCAGTTTTAGTCTACAGTTCGTAACCAATAAAATGTAGTCAGAGTCCACATCTGCCCCTGAAAATTTCTTACAATTTAAAACCTGGTTCCTAAATCTCTGTCTTACCATTATATAATCTATCTGAAACCTTTTAGTATCTCCAGGTTTCTTCCATGTACACAACCTGCTTTCATGATTCTTGAGTCGCCGGCCAGGGTGGCCGAGCGGTTCTAGGCGCTACAGTCTGGAACCGCGCGACCACTACGGTCGTAGGTTCAAATCCTGCCTCGGGCATGGATGTGTGTGATGTCCTTAGGTTAGTTACGTTTAAGTAGTTCTAAGTTCTAGGGGACTGATGACCTCAGAAGTTAAGTCCCATAGTGCTCAGAGCCATTTGAACCATTTCTTGAACCAAGTGTTAGCTATGATTAAGTTATGCTCTGTGCAAAATTCTACCAGACGGCTTCCTCTTTCATTTCTTAGCCCCCATCCATATTCACCTACTACTTTTCCTTCTCTTCCTTTTCCTATCGTCGAAATCCAGTCCCCCATGACTATTAAATTTTCGTCTCCCTTAACTATCTGAATAAAATCTTTTATCTCATCATACATTTCTTGTATCTCGTCATCTGCGGAGCTAGTTGGCATATATACTTGTACTACTGTGGTAGGCTTGGGCTTCGTGTCTGTCTTGGCTAAAAGAAAACGTTCACTATGCTGTTCGTAGTAGCTTACCCGCTCTCTTATCTTTTTTTTTTTACTCATTATTAAACCTACTCCTACATTACCCCTATTTGATTTCGTATTTATAACTCTGTATTCACCTGGCCAGAAGTCTTCTTCCTCCTGCCACCGAACTTCACTAATTCCCACTATATATAACTTTAATCCATCCAATTCCCATTTTAAATTTTCTAACCTATTTGCATGATTCACGGATCTGACATTCCACGCTCGGATGCGCAGAACGCCCGTTTTTTTTTCTTCTGACAACGACGTCCTCCTGAGTGGTCCCCGGCCGGAGATCCTAATGGGGGACTATTTTACTTTCGGAATATTTTACCCAAAAGGACAGCATCATCATTTAACCATACAGTAAAGCTGCATGCCCTCGGGAAAAATTATGGCTGTAGTTTCCCCTTGCTTTCAGCCGTTCACAGTACCAGCACAGCAAGGCCGTTTTGGTAGATGTTACAAGGCCAGATCAGTCAATCATCCAGACTGTTGCCCCTGCAACTACTGAAAATGCTGCTGCCCCTCTTCAGGAACCACGCGTTTGTCTGGCCTCTCAACAGATACCCCTCCGTTGTGGTTGCACCTACAGTACGGCTATCTGTATCGCTGAGGCACGCAAGACTCCCCACCAACGGCTAGGTCCATGGTTCATGGGGGGCTCCTCATTTTAAACGAAAATAATTAAAAGTACAAGACAAACGAACAGGGTTCAAGATCATTAGGAAGAATGCTGCAAGATGCTTTCTTCGCGGTTGAATTACAAGTTCGTAAGGTTCTTCTAATGAGTTTCCGTCTACCATCTGCTATCCCCACAAGTTAAATTTCTCTGTTCCGAAGCATTTGCCTTCGCTGAGAGTCAGCTAATAGTCTTCGTACCAAACACTGATTACCAGCAGGTCTTCCTACATCTTGTTGCAATTTTCTAACAACGTATTTACCTGTATTCAACTGCATCGAATGCGAATAAATTCAGAAAGCTTCCAGCGTTATCTATTAGGTATCTGAAGCACGAAAGAGCGTACAGTTTATAAAATTAATAACACTAAAAAGCAAAACAAAAAAAACCCACAGTGACTCTTCATGAAACTCCAGACTACAACCAACCAATGATATGGTTTCAGTTTGAAAAAGAATAAGAAAAATGATGAAGTCACAGCCACTCCTTCAAAGAGTCACGGGACTGCTTGACGAAAGGAAATTGGCAATCAAGTCCTAGAAGAGTGAATATGCGAATGGTGAAAATTAAATATTTACGAGACAAGAACTAACAAAACATTCTTTGTAGAGTCAAGAGAATCGAACGGAACATTCACCTTGGGAAGAATCAGCAAATTGTGAGGACACGCTGAAACGTAAAACCTCAGAATTTTTGACGTGAAAGCTCTTAAAACATTTTTAAATAAAACAAATGTTATTAATATTCTGCACTTTTATTCTTAGTGTCTACGTATTTGCAGCCCTCTGCCGCAAGAGGGCTCTGATTGTAGCCTGTAACAAGGTGGTATGTAACGTAATAACTTCGGTGAGTGAGGAACAGCGTGCTGCGGTCGAGCTGCGAATTCGAAGAGTTCTCTCCTTCAGCATTACAATTCCATACCACACACGAGCGCTGCGACATCTTCAACAATCCGACGCCTTGGGTTCGCTGTCGTGGATCAACCTCCACACAGTCCCAACGTGGCCCGATCCTGTTCTCATCTATTTCAAAATCTTAAAGAAATCTTCGATGACTCCACTTTGATAGTGATGGAGTGCAGCATTCAGAGGTGAGGTTGTGGCTAGAGATGGGTCGCTCGCGAACTAACGGGTCCAAAGGAACGGTTCATCAAGATGAACGGAAGGAGCAAGGAACGAAATCTAAGGAACGGTCTTTCATATTTCACTTCGGTCACGGCTTTCCACTTAGAGTTCGCGAGAACGGGAAAGGATCGGCCTCGCCCCCGCGACGGCTCGTCGGCCGGTCTCGTTCCAGCCTCGGTCCCGTTCCCGCCTCGGTCTTGGTCTCGCTCAGCCGGACTCTTCCTTCTTGGCCTGGCCACTTGTGGCAGTTCCACTGCCGACTGCTCCTAGTTAGTCCACAGTGCAGTATCCAGTTGTTCCTATCGTTCGCTGCGCTCGCCCATCTGTTTCAAACCTTTTTTGAACTCTGGACTTCTGGTTCTTTTAGTATTCTATTTAGCGTTTGACTGGTAATTAAAATGTATTATATAATTAAGTAAATTACATAAAAATTACGTTCTATGTAATATATACATCTTTTCAGGTAACAAAGGGGCATATCAGCTTACGTCAGTATTTCGATACAGAGCCGAAGACATAAGGCAAGTTATTTGTTATTACACATGCAAAGGAAGTCGCCACGGCAAACACGAGTGGCCATTTTCTGTCTTTTTTTGATCCAAGGTAAAACAGCATGTGCGTTGGTATGGAAGGCAGACGGGCTTACAACCGAATGAAGCCCGCGCTTCTTAATCGAGTGTCTGGTGTTACATTTTGTAAACAGAATATGATAAATTCTACAATATTACTTCAGTGGTACAGGATTCACACGAAAAATCGGCCCCGAATACTAGACTGCTCACTGTCGCCCACAAATTGTCATCTATTGATTCGAAGTTGTTGTTTGCATTAGCTTATTTGTTAGTTCTTTATTGCCTAATTATTACATGCTTATCTATACTGCTCGTAGCGATCAACAAACCATGAGTAATAGGCGAGCAGTCTGTACTCGGGACCGGTTTTCGTGCGCCACCTTATTTTATTTCACTGCGGTCAGCCACATAACTCTATAGTTAGCTAAACGAGAGGTTTTGCAGAATCATTGAAATTATTTCAACAAGTGTGCGAGAATTCTGTAATGAATAAAAACTCTGTTTTCCAGGGGCGAGGCAATTTCAGTTTTGCATAAGAACCATATACCTTGCACAAATGAACGGTGAACGAGTAAAAATGAACGTTTCCCAAAAAAGAGCGATCACCAGTGAACTAGTTTCCAAGGGTGAACGAGTTTGCCCATCTCTAGTTGTGGCTTCGTCAACAAAGTCGAACATTCTACAGTGATAGTATCAACAAACTAGTCTCCCGTGGAAGAAATGTGTTTCTTGCCAGTGTGACTATGTTGAGAAGAAGATATGTAGACATTGAGAATAAAGATACAGAATGTTAATGACATTTTTAATAACTTTAAGAGTTTTACATAACAAATTCGCAGACAGTACTTTTCTGCACGCCCTTGCACAACAAGAGGTCCATGACATGAATGGACTATTTGGGAAAACAAAATACTTGAATAATATCAATCATCCAAGCCTCGACTAGCAGAAAATTGACAAACGTCTAACAAAAACGAGCTTCAAGCAAAATATAAAAAATTCAGTTAGACAGTGATATAGTAATCACGTAGAGAGGAGACGGTTTAGTGGGTATGAAACTAAGTAATGTTTCAATATGGCTGCTAACTGACCATTTACAGATGAGGCCACATAATGGTAAACAATATTTAGCTTAAGAAACAACAAAGAGGTATGCATTAGTATTTTGCGCCACATAAGCTATTAGTTTCTCAATGAAACATCTTCTATTGGGAAGACGGGGACTTTTTCAGAAATTATGTAAGATTTTGGTATTTATTTCATTCGGCCTACTCTGAGCCAAATTATATTTCAGTCAGAAGTGTTCAGGGTCATACGTTCTGTAGTTTCAAGGAAGATTGTCAATGAGTTCCCTATAGATAGAACACCAGCTGTCCGAAACCATACTCCACTCTCTAACTGACTTCACAGGCTTATAAGAAATTGTAACACAAATTTTACACGTGATACAACGAGGCCCAGAAATGCCTGAGTTGGGGGGCAGAGTAATGTATCCTTTTCAGAAAGATTTAACTTATATTACATAAGACATGTATGAATATTTCATCAGTGATTGTGCTGTAACCAAGAATGTCAACGCATCTTCCGACTCTGCAGAACTGTGAGCTGTTCGGATGTTCCTAACATGCACAGCACACAGATTTTGTGACAGTACATTTATTTGACACGAACTATTTAAAGAACAGTGGAAGGACTGATAGAAGCTCACCTCGGGGGAGATCAGTTTGGGTTGCAAAGAAATATAGCGGAGAAGTGCCGACCCAACAATTTATCTTAAAAGATACGTTGGAAAAATGCAAACCCACGTTCGTAGTATTTGTGTGTTTATAGGAAGTTTTTGACAATGCTGACTGGCATACAAATGGCTCTGAGCACTATGCGACTTAACTTCTGAGGTCATCAGTCGCCTAGAACTTAGAACTAATTAAACCTAACTAACCTAAGGACATCACACACATCCATGCCCGAGGCAGGATTCGAACCTGCGACCGTAGCGGTCGTTCGGCTCCAGACTGTAGCGCCTAGAACAGCACGGCCACTCCGGCCGGCACTGGCATACATTCTGTGAAATTCTTAAGACAGGAGAGAGAAAGTACAGAGAGCGACAGGCTAGCTACAACTTATACTGATACTAGGCTGCTGATAAATGAGTAGAAGGACATCAAATGGGAGCCGTAGTTGAGAAGGGAAAGACTATAACCTATCCACGCTGTTATTCAGTCTGTACATCGAGCCATCAGAAAAGGATACTAAGGAGATATTTGAAAAGGGCATTGAAGTACAGAGTGGAGGAACAAAAATTTTGAAGTTAGCGTGTGACACTACAGTCCTGCCAGAGATGGCAAAGAAATTGGCGGATTAGTTGAAAGGTTTGGACAGAGTCTTGAAAAAGAGGTTATAATATGCATTCAACAAAAGTAAAAGAAATGTAATGAAATATAGACGAATTAAATCAGACATGACAGAGAGAAATGGATTAGGAAATGGGACAATGAAAGTAGTAGATCAATTCTTGTACAGGGTGGGGCAAATAAAAGTGGCCCAGATGAGTTGTACGATTGGCCTTGAATGTATGCATGTAACCACACCACATAATATCACCGGCTCAGAGTGTACTGAGGGCTGTGTCAATATGGGTGGACGAGGGCAAAGGGGACGATCGTACTCACAATGGAGCAGCGGGTATTCATTGTGGAAAGTTACGTGACACGAAGTCGAGGAAACGGTGTGGTCAGCTGTTTGCTGAGAAGCTAAATAGTGTCATGCAACGCACAGTCTGAAAGTGGCGTCAGGCAGGACCTGTTTTGATCAGCTCAAAAACCATTCCAAAACATGTCCGCACACCAGAAAATGTGGCTGCAGTTCAGCAGAAAATGTTTCAGAGTCCTACCAAATCAACCCGACTCCTGTCACAAGAAACTGGGATATACCGTCGATCACGTGGACGAATACTCCACCTGGACCTGCACATGCATCCCTACCGAGTGTCTGTCGTTCATGTATTAAAACCGCCAGATGCTCCTCAGCGCCTCCAGTTTCGTGAGTGGCTGTTCTCTGAGATAACGATCAATGGCTTGGACATGGGTCTGTCCTTGATGTTTGATGAAGCCTGGTTTCACATGAGTGGTTATGTCAACTCACAATATCACAGGTTCTGGGCAGCGAAGAATTCGCATAACTGCCATGAAAAACACCATAGGGTGTTCATAAGGTTGGGGTTTGGTCTGCAGTGCCTGCACGCTTCATTAGTGACTCCATCTTCTTTCATCGGACGCTGACTTCGGCGCGTCACATTGCCAATATTTTGAAACCATTTGTGGCAGCATTAACGGAGGAGGAAAACTTCCAACAATGTGCAGCAACTGCGCACTGGAGCACATTTACACAATCTTCACGTCCGACAGAGATGTTAGCAGACGTCAGCCTGGTCGAGGCCCCAGCTGGCCAGCTGGATCACCTCATCTATGAGTGTGCGATTACTTTGTGGCCGGCCGCTGTGACCGAGCGGTTCTGGGCGTTTCAGTCTGGAACCGCGCGACCGCAGGTTCGACTCCTGCCTCGGGTATGGATGTGTGTGATGTCCTTAGGTTAGTTAGGTTTAAGTAGTTCTAAGTCTAGGGGACTGATGGCCTCAGACGTTAAGTCCTATAGTGCTCAGAGCCATTTGAAACAATTTGATTACTTTGTGTGGGGAGCCCTCAAGTCTAAAGTATATCACAACAAACCTTCCTAGTGTTCAAGAACTGCCGCAGAACATTTAGGATGAAACTGCAGCAATTCCAGCAGTCCAGCTTCGATACGCCTTCAGCAGCTTAATGACCAAGGCCCAAAAGCGCCAAGAGATGAATGTTAGTCACTTTCTATATCTGCTATAGTCAAGTTAGTATTGTATTTCCTTTCCTCAGCAGCGTTTCTTTGTATCCTGGAACTCTGTTTTCCAGGCCACATTTATTTATTTGTCCGTCCGACCCCCAAATTTGAGCTGCAAAATAACTGACGATGGCAGAAGAAGGATATACGAGGGTCGGTCAAAAAGTAATGCCTCCCATTTTTTTTCTACTTAAAAAAATTAAGTTAAGTGAAAAATTTGAATTTGGCGCCATTCCTCAAACCTTCTTCTGCAATCCACTGCAGTAGTAACTTTCTGTGTCAACAGGTGGCAGCACAGCAGAAGTTTGTAAGATGGCCGACATCGATGTTCGTTTGAGACAGCGTTGTGTGATTGAATTCTTGAATGCAGAAGGTGAAACGCCCATACGCATTCATGAAAGACTGAAGAAGGTGTATGGTGTTGTGACAGTGGATGTCAGCACTGTTAGACGATGGGTTCGTCGTTGTAAGGAAGCTGAAGGGCAAACACCGTTGACTGACGAAAAGCGGAGCGGCAGGCCGGTGAGTGCAGTGACTCCACACAACATTCAGCAAGTTGATGACATCATTCGTGGTGACCGTCGGGTGACTGCAGATGAAGTGTGTCGCATTATTTCTCTTAGTAAAGGCAGTGTGATCACGATTATTAAACAATTGGGGTACTCAAAAGTTTGTGCACGGTGGGTTCCAAGAATGTTAACCGATCAGAATAAAGAGGCAAGGAAAACAATAGCCTCCCAACACTTGCAGCGCTTCCGTTTGGAGGGAGATGAGTTTCTGAAAAAAATTGTGACCGGGGACGAAACATGGGTGCATTTGTTTGAACCCGAATCAAAGAGGCAGTCAATGGAGTGGCGTCACACAAGCTCGCCGAGGAAGAAAAAATTCAAAACTGTGCGATCGGCAGGGAAAGTTATGGCAACAGTTTTCTGGGATACAGAGGGTGTGATTCTGGTTGATTTTTTGGAGCAGGGATGCACAATAAATTCTGTTCAATACGTCACAACCCTCAAAAAACTTAAAGCACGTCTTCAGCGAGTTCGCCCAACAAAATCAATGGCAGATGTTCTTCTTTTGCATGACAATGCAAGACCACACACCAGTCGTCACACCTCTGACGAGATTGTCAAAATTGGATGGGAAGTTTTGCCTCATCCCCCATACAGCCCTGACCTGGCACCATCAGACTTCCATCTGTTCGGGCCACTAAAAGAAGCTCATCGTGGGATTCATTTTGAAGATGAGGAGGCCGTCAAAACATCCGTGCGTCAATGGCTTAGGAAGCAGAGCTGTGATTTTTACCGTGCTGGGATACATGCCCTTGTTCAAATATGGACCAAAACTGTAGAGATGGGCGGAGATTACATTGAAAAATGACAAAATGATCCTCAATGTTGTGGTTTTCAACCTATGTAATTGCATTTAAATTTCCTGACAATTAAACGTAGAAAAAAAAATAGGAGGCATTACTTTTTGACTGACGCTCGTAATATGCAGAATAGTAATAACAGGAAAAGTGTTTCTCAAAAAGAGAAATTATTTAATTTCTAATATAAATTTAAATGTTTGGAAGTCTTTTCTATAGGTATTTGTCTCAAGCATAGCCAGTCTTCAGACTGAAGACGACTGCAACAATACATTTATTTGGTTATTGCTCTAAATAAATTTGCAAGGAACTTGTGGACATCGATAGCGAGGCATCAAGTCCAGTTCAAAGGGGAGAGCAGCCTGTCTGTCAGTGCCTGTGAAAGTCATCCCATTGTGTTGCGTAAGAGCAGCCAGTGCTCCATTTTTAAACATTAAGCACCACTTTCGACCACTGTGTATAATCACGTAACGTTCGTCATATACAGCAATAAGTCGATGGCGAATGAAATACGATTTATCATTATCCGTGCCGAACTCCAGTGGTAGTGACAGTGTGGGATCTAAGAAACGTTTACTTCTGGATCAGAATTTTTCCTTGTACAGACCCACCCTTAAGAAACACTACTGTAATCTGTGCACAACGGATTCCTACAACACTAATCAATTAAATTTTGGCCCTATAGTGGGTCTTAAATTGTCACTTCGACATACATAAAATATGTCATATGATTATTGAAATTGTAATTGCAAAATTAACTGACTAAACGAGTTATTAATGCTAAAATGACAGAAGTTTCACTATAACAAATACCTTTATTTATCTAAAAGCAAGTGAAATATGATGTTTTGTTACAACCAAAATCAAACAAAATTACTTCAAATCAATGAATCATATTTATGGGGAACGAAGTGTTCAGTTGCCAATTAAGCACTCCGTCTTCAGGCCACAAGTGGCCCATCGGGACCATCCGACCGCCGTGTCATCCTCAGTTGAGGATGCGGATAGGAGGGGCGTGTGGTCAGCCACCGCTCTCCTGGTCGTTACGATGGTTTTCTTTGACCGGAGCCGCTGCTATTCGGTCGAGTAGCTCCTCAATTGGCATCACGACGCTGAGTGCACCCCGAAAAATGGCAACAGCACATGGCAGCCCGGATGGTCACCCATCCAAGTGCCGGCCACGCCCGACAGCGCTAAACTTCGGTGATCTGACGGTAACCGCTGTATCCACTGCGGCAAGGCCGTTGCCCTCAGTTGGCAATGCTAATACGAAAATGGCTCCTGTTCGAATACTAATACTCTATACTACAACATATACCGTGAGTACTACTGTTAAGGCTATCTGGCTGATTTTACTCCGTGAGACAATGATTATGGACTGTGACAGTTATCGGCTGCCGCTAAATCTGAAACACAATACGGAGCTGCGAGTATAATTATCACAGACTGTTGCCGTTGTGTTGACTTGGTACACTGCTCTGTCATGAGCTGCAAATCTGCAAAAGGGGCCACCTGCACTCGGTCACGAATACAGACTCTGTCATTGCCAAGGACTCTCTACCTCAGCTTCTCGCCACCGATTTTCCCTTCAGCTTCTCGCCATCGATTCTCGACTTCTGCTTCTCTCCACTGACCGTCCCTCAAATGGTTCAAATGGCTCAAATGGCTCTGAGCACTATGGGACTTAACTGCTGAGGTCATCAGTCCCTAGCACATCTACTTAAACCTAACACATCCATGCCCGAGGCAGGATTCGAACCTGCGGCTGTGGCGGCCGCGCGGTTCCAGACTGTAGCTTTCAGCTTCTCACCACCAATTCTCCACTTCAGATTCTCGCCACTGTCTCTCCCTTTGGCTTCTCTCCACCAATTCTCCACTTTGGCTTCACGCCACTGACTCTCCCTTCAGGTTCTAGCCACCAATTCTCGACTTCTGCTTTTCACCAACGACGCTCCGTTCGGCTTCTCACAACCACTACTCCGGCTTCTCACCACTGACTCTCCCTTTGACTTGTCGCCACCAATTCTACACTTCAGGCCAATGACTCTCCCTTTGGCTTCTCTCCAGTGATTCTCCACTTTGGCTTCACGCCACTGACTCTCCCTTCGACTTCTCGCCACCAGTTCTCGACTTCTGCTTTTTGTCACCGACTCTCCCTTCGGCTTCTCATGACCAATACTCCACTTTGGCTTCCCACCACTGACTCTCGCCACCAATTCTCCGGATTCTCACCACTGACTCTCCCTTTGGCCTCTCTCCACCGATTTTCCGCTTTGGCTTCATGCCTCTGACTCTCCCCTCAGCTTCGCGCCACTGATTCTCCCCTTTGCTTCTCGCCACCGACTCCTCTTTAATTATCTTCACTGAGCACCTTGCACTCACAAATACTCCAAGCGGACTGCACCAAAAACCTGTATCAATCAATAGCAGGCGGCGGAATATTTCCACACCAATCGTATAAACAAACGCCCCTGGGTCCTCTGTCACGAGCAGATAGACAGAATTTGGCCTCCCAATAGAGTCACTTGCCGCCAAAAAGTTAGAGCTGCCTTGTTACGTCTTCTGACGTTACTGTCTGATTTGCAACCAAAATGCTCCCTTGTTGCGGGCGTGGGAAATCATTACGCGTGAGAACGAAAAAGAAGATAGAAAAATATGCTGCCTCGGTGGGCGAGACACAGTCGGCCACACCGCTGTTCATGTCCGGGTTTTATCTGGAAACGGAACTTTCACAATGCCTGCAGATACGGATTTCTGAAGCCATGTGTTCGTCCATTCAGCCTGTTCGTCCATTCAGCCTGAAAATGCCGATAGAGTCTGAAAACAATCTTCTACCGGCATAAAACGTTTTGGAAGGCGCCTCCGTGGCGTTGGGCGCGACTCTGGCAGCTTGCTGCGGACACCGGCCAGCCATCGGACAATGAAGAGAGCCGGCGCTCACAGGCGCCACCAGGCCACGTTCGGCCAAGCTGTTGACTCTCTGTCCTTGCGTGAGGTCGGCTTTGAGTGAAAGAGCTGCCCAGCCCTCGCCTGCTGCAAATACTTGCCCGGACGTCGTCCTCCGAAAACAACCCACAGTCATGTCCGTTCTGCTTATAGCAGCAGTGAAACATGCCGAGGAAATAATAGTCGAATGAAGGAAAAATCCATAACCCGCTGATTAACCAGAGCAACTAGATGCTGACCCCCAAAGTGCATAATCGCTGTTAGATCAAACATACCTTGTCATGATATTGATAAGCAACGCCTTAATGATCATAATGATGAAAGAGCGGCAGTCCAAATGAACCTACCGCCTTTCACTGTCAGCAAAACTGGACCATCCCTTTCACAGCCGTGTACATACCAACTGGACAGATTTTGATTGGGTCTGTATTATTTTAGGTTAGCATCTGTATGTTCTTCAACATGCGAGAGTCACTTTGGAAATTTTTAGCTTAATCTTTGACCTTAATTTATTCACCATTGCCATGAGTTTATTTAACAGAGTGCCATATGAAAATTCCTAAGAAGCACTCGTGAAATGTGTTAGTCGATTCTTCTTGAGAAACGTCACTCAACACGCTGTTGTAAGATGTTAAAATACTCAATGCGAAGAAACGCGCTGTACTCGTGTATTTCCTGTGCCGTTGAAAAAGATGAAGCCACAGGACAACATATCATGTGAAGAGGGTCAATGAGTTTGTATTCGCACATCTTCTGTTCACAAAAAGTCGTTCGTTTTCGCAGCTGTGTGAGCTGGTTCATAGTGGAGGTGCTAAAGTAAATGATCAAGTATGATGCCATCATTTTTTTCTCACAGATACGATTCTTTTATCTTGGAGGCCCTGTCTTCAGCGGTGAAGCATCAAACAGTGAATTAACTTTTGGCTTCGAGCTGATTGAGGTATAAGAGTGACTGTGTCGTGCTTGTCCTGTTAGTGAATGTGGCAACCAAAGAGCTCGTCGCTTTGTGTTATCTTAATCTTTATGCACAGGTGTTTCTGATACAGTCGAAACAATCTTTTACGTTTTCTCTATCTCTTCAGATGTTTTATACAGGTCTTCTGCAACAATTTTTCTACCTACATTAATGTTTTCTTATGTCATCGCTGTTGCAGAACGTCCAGACCGGGGAACATATTCGAGAAACGCTCTTCGTCTCCCAAACGCTCCAAATGAACTACCGTTCTGAACAACACAGGAACTGAAATATCGTATTTATCCACCGATACCAGGCAGCGACTTTCAATTAAAATGTCCTCCACTGTAAGGGAGCTATATAATGTGTCTTAGAATACAGGCTGTGACACGGGAACAACGCCATATTGAATTTTTTGTCCGGTCGTGAGTCGTGCACGGCTAGCATAAGTTGTTAAGGTGACCGCTCTTTTAAAGCGGAAAATCCTTATTTGAGTCTTTGTCCGGCACAAATTCTCATAATAGTCATTCCCTTATACAGCTCGTGGTTGTTCGTACTCGCACCTGCGACTACATTTCACGTATTTCATAGCGGCTGCAGTCGCCGCATCGCCTGTTCCTTCGGACATGCTTGCATGCTCCACTTTCCCCAAGACATTATCATTGTGATCGTTAGAAATTAGGTTATTTGTAACCGTAGCACCTAAGTAATTAATCGAATTGACAGCCTTTAGATTTATGTGATTTGTCGTAAAACGAAATTCAACAGAATCCTTTTAGTACTCGTACGGATGACCTCTCACTTTTCATTTTTTAGAGTCAATTGCCACTTTTGGCGCCCTACAGATATCTCCTGTAATCATTTTGTAATCGATTTTGATCTTTTGACGACATTACGAGTCTAAGAAGGCTTCTAACATTCATGGTGGTGTCTGTTTGTACTATATCGTGTCTCCCTACCACTCTCGCGCAACGACGCTCTGAGCGTGTTTTTTAGGGAATTGACTAATTTGAACCTGGGACCTGTTGCTGGTAAGGAGACGCCAGACTACACATGGCATGTAGAATTCAGAAGAGTTCAGTGAGACTAGCGATGATATAACCAAATATTTAATGATTTCACCGTCAGCTCCACTGCACTCCCTGTAAAAGAATCTTAATACTAACTAAATTTAGTGGAAGGGGTTCAAGGCTTTCCTATTTTCAGTTAGCTGGTAAAATAACGTCGAGAAAGCAGTTAAGTTTACCACTGGAAATTTTATTCTATCACAAAACATTGTTTATAAATTGCACTATTGATAAAAGGAAATGTTTCAATACAGGATGGTAAAAACCAACTGCGTTCAACAAAAATGTGAATGAATATTCCCTGAGTGGGTTTCCAAGTTCTACAATGGATCGAAGGATGACCTATGCCATGTCACATCTATAATCTAGGTTGAAATTAAGTTTTACAAGAGAGAAAACTATCAAAATGGTCTAGAGTGACCTTCAATTATCTTTAATTACTTATCTAACTTGTCGTAAATTACAGTGGCTGATGTGGCTTCTCAATAATTATATAACAGAGAAGTCATCGCCTTTCAGATTTTTACTTCAAGTGGCAAATGTGAAACCATGAGCTTTAATTTACGATCGACACTAGTATTACGCAAAAAGGGGGTGTAACAGATGAGACTTCTACAGTTCTGAGTGAAGCTTTATGCGCTGTTGTGCAGCATCGCGTGCGTTCATTACCTTGACGTTGGTTAGGCAGCTTCAGGGGGGCAGCGGCCGGCGGAGCAGCCATCCAGCTCGCCGTCTCGGCACTAACTCTCCTAACTTCTCCTTACTACCATTTACCGAAGTTGGTTTTAAAAAAAACTATTTGGCTGTGTTTTCATCTGACCAATCAGGGTCTCAATGTTAACCTTAAGCTCCACCTACAAAAATTCTGTTTATCCAATGAGAAACTTTATACTTTTTAAAGTTTGCAGCGTAACAGAGACGCGAAAAAGTCTCACGCTAAAACTTGCAGCTGGTGTGGTCCTTTTAGCGTTATCGTAAGATCAATACTGTTCTTCTGGAGGGCTCTATCTTTTTACATGGGCTGGGGGGTGGTCCTTGATCTAACAAAGACGCGAAAAGGTCTCACGCTAAAACTTGCAGCTGGCGTTGTCCTAATGGTTAGCTGGCAACGTGGGTGTCCAGTCCGTCCCTTATCGTAGGGCCTTCTAGCTTAACACGGTTCTGCTCTCGGTTTCTGTTCTCGTTTCTCCCCTCGGAACTGCGTCTGTCTCACGGTGGGAAGGTATGACATGCATTTAGGCATTCTTGTGTTGGTCTGTGGTATTCCATTTGCTCACTCGTTACTCATATTACTTTGGTTAATTTAATGTCACGATTTATTCGGAGCTATGTGACATACTACTGGATTTGCTTATCATGTCAGGGTTTTCATGGGAGGTGTTGGATTTGCCTGACACCTTACAGGCTGCTCAGATTGTCTCCTAAATCGTTTATGTACAGGCTGACAATTATTGAACTATATGAAAAAAAATAGTTGCAAACTAAGGCGTGCACAGACTTTATTCAACATGTAAACGTCACTACAGATATTCGGATTTAGGTTACGACATGTTCGATATGCCTGCCATCATGGCGATGATGTCGCGCAGACGAATAGCGAAATTCTGCATGACCCGCTGAAGTGTCGGAACATCGATGCTGTCGATGACCTCCTGAATGGGTGTTTTCAGCTCAGCAGTGGTTTTGGGATTACTGCTGAACGCCTTGTCTTTAATATAGACCCACAAAAAGGAGTCTCATGTGTTCAGATCCGGGGAATATGGCGGCAAATCGAGGTCAATGCCAGTGGCCTCTGCATATCCCAGAGCCAGAATGTGGCCCTCAGACTGCTCCTCCGGGACATCAGCACTCTCCTATTTCGATCTGGTCTAGCTCCGTCTTGCGTGAACCATATCTTGTCGAAATTAGGGTCATTTTGGATGAAATCATCTTCCAAAATCTTCACGCAACGTTCGGTAGTCACTGTGCAATCCAGGAATATCGCACCGATTATTCCGTGGTTGGACATTGCAGACCACACAGTCACCCGTTGAGGGTGAGTAAACTTCTCGATCTTGAAATGCGGATTCTCTGTCCCTCAAATACGCCAATTTTGCTTATTGACGAACTCATCCAAATGTAAGTGAGCTTCGTCGCTAAATGAAACCATATCCACATCAGACTAATTCCTACAATGCCCCGCAGCCAACCGTGCAGCTCTAACATCCTAACGCAAACCGTTCAGAAGTTATGACGATTTTATTTCATATACTTCAATAATTGTCACCTTGTAGATTAGATTATGAACAATGGAGGGCGTGTAACACATTCGCGTCATGAAAAGTAAATCTCATGAATCTTAGGAAACTGAACTGCTCGAAATTACTGTTCCCAGGAAAACACTCCAAGTCAACTGAGAGTTTTGTACCCCGACTGACGACGAACGCTTTCGTATACAAAAATCCTTCGGCTATTGTTCGTTGCGTTGTATCATTTCAATAGAACCCTGTGACTTTTCCAGACGTCTGTTGTAGTCCTAATGGTCCAACACGAAGTTTATATGTCTTGCCGAGTGAAACATGGCAGTGGGCGTACCTTTGTAGAAAGGCAGTGGAAAATAGCTTCTCACAAGGGCAGCACACGGTAAGTGGATTTCTGTAATTTTTTTTACCCTTACGGTACATGAAGTTCAGAACTCCGATGTACCTCTCCAAAAGCACTTCGATACAACACTCAAAAACTCTCTTAAAATCGGCTTTGAAGCTTTCAGACTACGTTTAATACGCTTCTTAGTATTAGGCAGATTTTTTTCGACAACCAGGATGGCTCTGTCGTAAACCACTCTCTCCCTCGGTACGTGGGGCCTGGGTTCCAATCATGGCAGAAACAAACCCTAAAATACAAACCATAAAATACAAAATCATAGAAAAATGAATTTGTAAATTTTTTAATCATACAATCTTGGTTAACTATCTTTTATACAGGATAAGCAATTAGAAATTTTGTTTGTAATGAAAACTGGATTATTGTGTGCAATATGTAGTTAGAAATGAGAAAACGTGCATTTTTCATAAATATTATGTATACAGACAGTTCATCCATCCCGGGAATCGAGATCGTAGACGATTTTTGTCTGTTATCGATGCTGACACTGGCAAGATATCGGTCCCAGAAATTCCAAGACTTCCGAGAATGTTTGAATCTCAAATTTGAAGCCGGATAACAAATGACAAAAGAAATATTTATTGTTGTGATACAATTTCACATTCACTTGTAAAACCTTGCTTCTATCACATTTCATGAGTCTACAACAACAGGAAATACTCTGTATAATTTGATGAGTGAGTATGTTAGTCTCAATATGTGTGACATAAATGGGCGCATCTTTTGGCTGCATTGCCTTAAAGGCTTCAATCTTTTACGCGGCTGAGGGTCTGTAGACCTTGGTATGTGACATAAATTGCAACTTCATACGTCTACTGGTTACTGAGAAAAAGGGTTCTAAACGGTCAGACAGACAGACACAAAGACGGACAACAAAGTTTTACCGACTGAAGCAAGGAAAACTGTGAATGACTGTTAGATGTGTTAATGATCATATTTTTAATGAATTTTATATTTAAATGACGCAGGTATTAGAACTGAATTAAAAAAAATAATGAGCAAAACGAGGCTCGATGTAGCAATTACCAATCTAGTGCGCCTCATGTATTCCACATTTCACGGAAATGCTAGTAAAACAGGCACCTTCGCTTTTTAAATTTGATTCCACCTGGAATCAATCCCATGTCCTTCACGCAGCGAAGGAGCATTGTACCATAGAGCCAAAATGCCTGTTACAAAATATATTCCTTATTTTAGCAAATGTAACGTGGTCGAAAAACTTCGAAGCCTGTTTTCTCGAGAATTTTGGAGAGTTGCTCCGAACTGCTTTGGAAGGTATGCACTCTTACATAAGACTAATAAACAGATAAAACGACCACCACGAAATACGTCACAAATTGATAGTCTTGCAGGTATTGACAGAAAGTGCAAAATTGTAAACTTTGTCGGCAGCGCAATTTCACCGCGCATCTGGCAAGGATAATAAACAGGAGACATGTCGTTACCGGGACATAAAATCCTTGCGAATTTCATTTCGTGAACTCAGTTGGACAGTGACTACGCCTCGAAGACAGCGCGTGAACAATATACGCGGATGTCAGCATTTGAGAGATGCCGTGCAGTTGGGATCGAGAAAAACAGTTTGGAATAATCGGCGAATCGAATAGGAGCGAAACCACTGTTCGATTATGCTGGCAGGAATGGGTCAACCATGGACGATCACAGAGTCAAGAAGGAGGCGATCGACCAAGACAGACGGCAGAATGTGACGATCGAGCAATCGTGAGAGAGGCACTCAGAGTTCCGGATCAACATTATCATCGATCCGACAGCTGGTGCTTCAGTGACCACAAGGGCCATTAACAGGCGGCTCACAGGAAGAGGGTTAAGCTCACGGCACTCCTTGCACTGAATTCCACTGACCTCTGTACACCAACAAACAGTTTGCAGTAATGTCGTGCACATTCGACTGGAATATCATTGACTGGAGTAGAATTGTCTTCGGTGCTGATTCCAGCTTTAAACTGAGCACCGAGGACCAGCGAAGACGTGTCTGGAGACCGCCGGACAGCGGAGAATATCAAAGTGACTGTCGCCAGCCTTACGGCCATACTGCCAGCAGTGATGGCCTCGCGTGATACTTCTCTTCCTAGTAGGACCCTTTGGTTGCCGTCCGCGGCGCCCTTGCAGCAGAGCGAAACGTTGACGATGTTCTACGCCCCGTTTTGTTGCCCTCCATGGCAAAACATCCCGGGCTTACATATCAGAAAGATCATTCGCGCCCTCAAACCTCGTCCACCAAGGTCCCCGGATCTCTACCCAATTGAGAATTTTTGGAGCACTAGATGCAGGACCCTCGATTTCCCTCAAGAGGATGCCACAACTCTATTTGTGGCTGGAGAACATCTTGAGACCTCTGAAAAGGTTATGACATTCACATATACACTACTGGCCATTAAAATTGCTACACCAAGAAGAAATGCAGATGATAAACGGGTATTCATTGGACAAATATATTATACTAGAACTGACATGTGATTACATTTTCACGGAATTTGGGTGCATAGAGCCTGAGAAATCAGTACCCAGAACAACCACATCTGGCCGGAATTAACGGCCTTGATACGCCTCGGCATCAAACAGAGCTTGGATGGCGTGTACAGGTACAGCTGCCCATGCAGCTTCAACACGAAACCACAGTTCATCAAGAGTAGTGACTCGCGTATTGCGACGAGCCACTTGCTCGACCATCATGGACCAGACGTTTTCAGTTGATGAGAGATCTGGAGAATGTGCTGCCCAGGGCAGCAGTCGAACATTTTCTGTACCCAAAAAAGCCCGTACAGGACCTGCAACATACGGTCGTGCATTATCCTGCTGAAATGTAGGTTTTCGCAGGGATCGAATTAAAGGTAGAGTCACGGGTCGTAACACATCTGAAATGAACATCCACTGTTCAAAGTGCCGTCAATGTGACCATGAGGTGACCGAGACGTGTAACCAATGGCACCCCATACCATCATGCTGGGTGATACGCCAGTATGGCGATGACGAATACACGCTTCCAATGTGCGTTCACCGCGATGTCGCCAAACATGGATGCGACCATCATGATGCTGTAAACAGAACCTTGATTCATCCGAAAAGATGACGTTTTGTCATTCGTGCACCCAGGTTCGTCGTTGAGTACACCATCGCAGGCGCTCCTGTCTGTGAGAGAACGTCAAGGGTAACCGCAGCCATGGTCTCCGAACTGATAGTCCATGCTGCTGCAAACGTCGTCGAATTGTTCGTGCAGATGGTTGTTGTCTTGCAAACGTCCCCATTTGTTGACTCAAGGATCGAGAGGTGGCTGCTCTATCCGTTACAGTCACGCGGATAAAATGCCTGTCATCTCGACTGCTAGTAATACGAGGTGGTTGGGATCCAGCACGGCGTTCCGTATAACCGTCCTGAACCCACCGATTCCATATGCTGCTACCAGTCATTGGATCTCGACCACCGCAAGCAGCAATGTCACGATACGATAAACCGCAATCGCGATAGGCTACAATCCGACCTTTATCAATGTTGGAAACGTGATGGTACGCGCCGGCTGAGTGGCCGTGCGGTTCTAGGCGCTACAGTCTGGAGCAGCGTGACCGCTACGGACGCAGGTTCGAATCCTGCCTCTTGCATGGCTGTGTGTAATGTCCTTAGGTTAGTTAGGTTTAAGTAGTTCTAAGTTCTAGGGGACTGATGACCACAGCAGTTAAGTCCCATGGTGCTCAGAGCCATTTGAACCATTTGATGGTACGCATTTCTCCTCCTTACACGAGGCATCACAACGTTTCACCAGGCAACGCCGGTCAACTGCTGTTTGTGTATGAGAAATCGGTTGGAAACTTTCCTCGTGTCAGCACGTTGTAGGTGTCGCCACCGGCGCCAACCATGTGTGAATGCTCTTAAACGCTAATCATTTGCATATCACAGTATCTTCTTCCTGTCGGTTAAATTTCGCGTCTGTAGCACGTCTCTTCGTGGTGTAGCAATTTTAACGGCCAGTAGTGTAATTATATCGAAGACTTTCCAGATAATGTGGCTTGGAATCTCCTTCCTGGAAGAGCATTAAACAAGGTACATTGACCCGAAACAATACGGCGTGTAAGCACAAGTGGTATTTCACTACCGCTTCGAGGTCTTTTCGTCTTGCTGTGGAATGTATTTAAAACGGTGAAAATCATATTTAATCCTTCTCATTTAAAGGCGTTATCAATATTCGATGCAGGGCATGATGAGAAGCCTTTTCCAGTCATCACTTTCATTTTTACAAAAGCAAGTTGAAACATGTGTCGAATCTGTTGATTAGAGTACTCACCCTTTCTGCCGAAAAAAAGACCAGTAGGTGATTGTGCTGTTGTTGTGTTAAGGGTACGAAATAATTCCAATTCCACGTTGTGCTATGCGCTGACATGAACGTTACAGTGATCGTTGCTTGCCATAAGGCTCGGCACGCGTCACCTCAAGACAAACTTCATGGCTCAAGAATTCACTTTATTTTCTGCGTACTAGTATATAAAATATTCGTCTTTTATGTAAATAGATTGTTGCGTTGATATTTCTCTAATGACGTTGATAAAAATATGGTATAAATCCCAGTGAACAAATGCTTCTTTATGAACCAGCTGCTCAAAATCTATGAGCAATGTATTTTATTTTTGTAAAGAGTCTCGTATTCCGAGAAATTACTCATCTTTTAATAGCTACTCCAAAAGTTAAGCTAGTGAGAAGACAACGCGAAAGTGCCGAAATTTAGGGCATCGACACCCAGTGAGATAAGAGTGCAGAACAATGAACACGGGTAAATCACGAAAATAAAGTGACTTTAAGAAAGAGAGTGAATCTATGATAGAAGCTGAAACATTTTCAAGGTACATCGCAGAAATGCCAACATGCACTCATCCATAACAACAAAACAATCTTCGAATGCTGTTAGTCGCTATTATTAATTTACAAAATGTGTGAATAATTATGCAGTCGAAATTTGATGGTTGTCGTAGTTCCAATGCACAGAAATAATCATGTAACATGCGGACTGAAGAATAGAACAAACTTCACAGAAGACTAATGCACGACCGGTTGACTGACGTTAAACTTCATGGAAGGAACCTGTTGAAGTAACGTAGTCCACAGCTGGCAGAAATGGCAGGAAAAAAGAATGCCCTAGAAATAACGATTCGCTGCAGATCAGTGCTGCATAAAACTTTATCATTGCTTCTTGTATTTGTTATGCTCCCTTATGACTAGGTCATATTGGTCGACATTGTAGATGATCCCAATAACAAACTTGTAAATCAATAAATGTCCTACTCTCAACAGACAGCATAGCAATCTTTTTACTAGCTAACCCGTACAAAAACCAATCAAGAATTTTCTTCATTCCCTACTCATGAGATCGCGCCGGACTGTCATAAAATTTTGTAGTCTTAAGACAAGTTCCAGCAAACTGATAGAGGATCAAAAGAGTTTCCAAATGAGAATCATCCGGACATAATTTCAGATTCCGGTATTCATCAGTTGAACAACATGAAACTCTTCAGACTCACTAATGTGAAACAGAGAATGGGGAAAAAAGGGGACGGGACGAGTGGGAATTCGTGACACCAGCTGCACAGGGCACTGTGGTAATGTAATGGCCATTCAATGGCGATAGCTGAAAATTTGTACCGGATCGGGACTCGAACCCACATTTACCGCTTCTCATAAGCGGTTGCCTTATTTTTCGCGTCATTCTTGTATAGGGGCATTCTAATCTGCTCTGTAATGGTCCAATTTTAGCACATGTACCACGGAAGCGAGTACGTCACTACGGTCATCCGAACACGTACCTAACGGACTCAAATTTCCAACTTAACGCACGCTGCAATGCAGCGTCCTTCGACCATTAACACTGAAGTGAAAAAATTTGTGGGGCAGCGATATGCTCATATGCAGATGGCGGTGATACTGAGTACACAAGGAAAAAAACGGCAGTACACTGTACCCAGGATATTCACGTGAAAATGTTTCCTACGCGGTTACGGCCGCACGACGAGAATTAACATACACTGAACTCGGAGTGGTAGTTGCAGCTACGCGCATGGAACATTTTAGTTTGGAAATCGCTGAGGAATTCATCGTCCCAAGATTTACGGTGTCAAGTGCGTGCCGAGAATACCAGATTTCTGGCATTACCTCTCACCACGGACAACGCAGTGGCCGGCGGCCTTCACTTAACGCTCGAGAGCAGTGGTGTTTGCGTAGAGTTGTCAGTGTTAACAGACAAGCAACACTGAGTGAAATAACCGCAGAAATGAATGTGTAACTATGAGAATCTTATCCGTTACGACAGTGTTATGAAACTTGGCAGCAGACGACCGACGCCAAATGCCTTTGCTAACAGCACGACATCGCGTGCAGTGCCTCTCCTGGGCTCGTGGCCATATCGGTTGGAGCCTAGACGACTGTAAAGCCGAGGCCTGGGCAGACGAGTCCCGATTTCAGTTGGTAAGAGTTGATAGTTGGGTTCGAGTTGGCGTAGACCCCAAGAAGCCATGAGCCCAAGTTGCCAACAAAGCACTTTGCAAGCTGTTGGTGGCTCCATAATGGTGTGGGCTGTGTTTATATGGAATAGACCGGGTCTTCTGTTCCAACTGAACCGATAATTGACTGAAAATGGTTGTGTTCAGCTACTTGGAGACTATTTGCAGCCATTCGCGGACGTCATGTTCCCAGACAACGATGGATTATTTTCAGGATGACAATGCGCCATAGGATCGGCCCACAATTGTCCGTAAAATTTCGGACGTGCAATCGCATAAATTTCACTTCCTTGATTATGATATTTCGGTTGTTTACAGTCCAGCCATCTTCAGACTGAGCCGAGTCAGTGACGCTCCAGCACTTGCTCCGTCTGAAGACTGCGGACTGCGCATGCGGCCACAGATACACAAGGCGTTGATCGACGGCAGAGAGGTACAAAATGTGCGTGAAATTTGATCTATGGTTGCACGGTCGATTGAAACGGTAATATCGATGTATCACCGCGGGCTGCACCGTTGCGACGTCTTTGTGTGTTTATTACAGAAAGTGCGGGATTCTATGATTTGTCCAAGCTGAAGGCGCGATCTCTATTAATTAAATGGTCGCCAAACAAATTTCAATTGTTTATTTCACTGCCAAGCCCCAGCAGCGGGGGCTAAAATTTAGATGTTATCACACACCATAGAGTGCCCTGTGTCAATAAAATGCTCTGCCACAGGTGATTTATTAGGTTGTAAGAGCCGGGTGTACCTGCGGTGCTCTGTGCATCTGTCATAGGCTGTACGTGTCGTCTATTCGATGTATTAACGGCTACACTCACAGGTAATATTGTAAACGCCAGGCTTCCGAAGCACTGAATCATCTTTAACGGAACCCAGGAGTGCTGCTGTCTTTGGTGGAGGGTGAAAAATCACATTGTGTTTGTTGAGGATCCGTCCTATTTTTGACGATAGGCTTCCCATGTATGGCAGAAAAGCCATAAATTTAAAACTTTCCGTGTCTTCTTCTGCATTCCTTATGCCCACTGCTGGGTTCATTCGTAGTGCCTTACGTATCTGCCGTCGATAATACCCGTCGGCCTCAAGCTTGTCCTCCAGACTGCTCTCGCCAGCAATGACCATCTGAGAAAACTTGAAACGTCCCCTTAGAAAATTTAATGAATTACTGTGCTGATAAACCTCTTACATTATTTGATTTTCAAATAGCTGAGCAAAACTGAACGTACTCAGACATTACTCTCTTTACTTATTCTGATCAACACTAAACTGACACACAATACTTCTAGCGCAACGCAATTTGACTTTCAATAATCCCTACAAAAGAATGGACCTGACTAACATTAACCTATACGTTTCACACATCACTTACCTCACAAAAATCTTTGTTACTCGAACTACTGCAATACAGCGAGCGCCACTACTGCCAGCTAAATAAAAGATTCAAACTACTGAAGGCACTAACTACTGATAGGCATAGTTAGCAAATGAAAGATTTTGATAGAGAACAAACAATGTATTTACCTTAATAGTGTTCAAAAGTGATAATATATATATATATATATCAGTCCATGATATCCAATATTACAAATTTACTCTTTCTAATGGACACATGTCCAGATCGTCCGCTCTCAAAATTCCGCCATCTCTCTCCCCACATCCACCACTGCTGGCGGCTCACCTCCAACTGCGCAACGCTACGCGCTGTTAACAGTCAACTGCCCAACACCACAATAGCGAATATTACAACAATGCCACCCAGCCACAGACGGCACACAGCACATCCAGTGATTTTCATACAGTGCGCTACCAATAAAAAAACCTATGTAGCCTGTTCACAAACTCACCGTCTGCGAAGAATGGTGGCAGCTATTTGCGCTTAAGTATAAATCCGTATAGATCCGTTTATAAATCCTTATGACACTTTCGGACATGCAGTACGTCGGAAACCGACCCCATCAGCATTTATACTTAGAGCAAACAGCTGCTACCATCCTTCGCAAACGATGAGTGTTCTCAGAATTCTGGTACACAGAGCACACGTCACTGCTGACGATAGCAGTCTGGAGGATTACCTTCCATACTTGAGATGAGTTTTTGAAGCCAACAAGTTTTCTCTACAGCGCCTTGTGCATCTATCGTCGCATGCGCAGTGGCGCGGTCCGTGGGTTTAAAAGGACGGAAAAATGGAAATGAGCGTTTGGCGTCATTTGCCGGGAGGCCGCTTGCGGGGCAGGTCCGGCCGGCATGGTGCAGGTCTTACTACATTCGACGCCACATTGGGCGACCCGCGCGGCGGATGGGGATGCAATGATGATGAAGACAGCACAACACCCAGTCCCTGATCGGAGAAAATCTCCGACCCAGCCGGAAATCGAACCCGGGCCCTTAGGACGGCAACCCGTCACTCTGACAACTTTTCTTTTTAATTCAATAATCTTCATTGAACAAACTATATATATATATATATATATATATATATATATATATATATATATATATATATATATATATATACTCCTGGAAATGGAAAAAAGAACACATTGACACCGGTGTGTCAGACCCACCATACTTGCTCCGGACACTGCGAGAGGGCTGTACAAGCAATGATCACACGCACGGCACAGCGGACACGCCAGGAACCGCGGTGTTGGCCGTCGAATGGCGCTAGCTGCGCAGCATTTGTGCATCGCCGCCGTCAGTGTCAGCCAGTTTGCCGTGGCATACGGAGCTCCATCGCAGTCTTTAACACTGGTAGCATGCCGCGACAGCGTGGACGTGAACCGTATGTGCAGTTGACGGACTTTGAGCGAGGGCGTATAGTGGGCATGCGGGAGGCCGGGTGGACGTACTGCCGAACTGCTCAACACGTGGGGCGTGAGGTCTCCACAGTATATCGATGTTGTCGCCAGTGGTCGGCGGAAGGTGCACGTGCCCGTCGACCTGGGACCGGACCGCAGCGACGCACGGATGCACGCCAAGACCGTAGGATCCTATGCAGTGCCGTAGGGGACCGCACCGCCACTTCCCAGCAAATTAGGGACACTGTTGCTCCTGGGGTATCGGCGAGGACCATTCGCAACCGTCTCCATGAAGCTGGGCTACGGTCCCGCACACCGTTAGGCCGTCTTCCGCTCACGCCCCAACATCGTGCAGCCCGCCTCCAGTGGGGTCGCGACAGGCGTGAATGGAGGGAGGAATGGAGACGTGTCGTCTTCAGCGATGAGAGTCGCTTCTGCCTTGGTGCCAATGATGGTCGTATGCGTGTTTGGCGCCGTGCAGGTGAGCGCCACAACCAGGACTGCATACGACCGAGGCACACAGGGCCAACACCCGGCATCAATGGTGTGGGGAGCGATCTCCTACACGGGCCGTACACCTCTGGTGATCGTCGAGGGGACAATGAATAGTGCACGGTACATCCAAACCGTCATCGAACCCATCGTTCTACCATTCCTAGACCGGCAAGGGAACTTGATGTTCCAACAGGACAATGCACGTCCGCATGTATCCCGTGCCACTCAACGTGCTCTAGAAGGTGTAAGTCAACTACCCTGGCCAGCAAGATCTCCGGATCTGTCCCCCATTGAGCATGTTTGGGACTGGATGAAGCGTCGTCTCACGCGGTCTGCACGTCCAGCACGAACGCTGGTCCAACTGAGGCGCCAGGTGGAAATGGCATGGCAAGCCGTTCCACAGGACTATATCCAGCATCTCTACGATCGTCTCCATGGGAGAATAGCAGCCTGCATTGCTGCGAAAGGTGGATATACACTGTACTAGTGCCGACATTGTGCATGCTCTGTTGCCTGTGTCTATGTGCCTGTGGTTCTGTCAGTGTGATCATGTGATGTATCTGACCCCAGGAATGTGTCAATAAAGTTTCCCCTTCCTGGGACAATGAATTCACGGTGTTCTTATTTCAATTTCCAGGAGTATATATATATATATATATATATATATATATATATATATATATATATATATATATATATATACAATGCAACAGTTCTTCAAGGTACCATTTAAACATATACAACATAGGCATGGCACACCCCAACTTTGAGCGGGGTAAGGAAGACGGTGCGGAGATAACCGGCAAAAGTTTGCCGGTAAGATGGTTTTCGGGTGAGGGTGCTATGCGCGGTCACAACTTTGTATCAGAAGTCAAGGACTGTATGCGGGACACTTTGAAAGAGGTATTCTAAAGCCTGTTCTCGAAACCAGATGAGAGTATGGCGCTTAGCAAGAGGGAAGTGAAATGTCTAGGGCAACAACAAGAAATCTGGTGTTACCGTCGTTGGCAGGGCAAGGAGGTAAAAGCCCACGATTCGTTGGATGAGGAGCCATACGTTTCGTTTGAGGGGGCACGTAAGACGGTGCTCGTCGGTGTCTTCGAGCTGACAGTCAGGGCACAGTGGGAAAGTGGCCAGTCCTATGCGATAAAGCCAATTATTAGTCGAGAATTTGACATAGACTAAAACATAACAGAGTGCAGACACAGACGACGGTAGAAAGGGTGCATGCAACCCCCCCCCCCCCCCCTAAACCGTTCGCCAGTTAATGTCAGGTCGATGTAGCACCATGGGTCGCAAGGGTTGGACAGCATAAACAAACCACTCATCTATCGGGGCGGACTAAAAGGGCGGAGCAAGCGTTGGAGCGTCAGTCATCTGGCCCACTCTGAAGATGGCTGAACGTCATACAGTAAAATTATCAGAAGTAACATTCATGCAGTTGCACGCACGAAATTTTATGGAACAATCATTGCGCTGGGAAAATATGAAAATGCACGTGGGGCCACAATTGTTCGCCACCGACCGACATGAATCCCATCCAAGATTTATGGAACATAATCGAGAGTGCACAAAATCTTGCACCGGCAGCACTTGTGCAATTATGGACGGGGGACTTCCAACGACTTGTTGAGCCCATGCCACGTCGCGTTGCTGCACTACGCCGGGTAAAAAGGAGGTCCGACATGATAATAGGAGATACACCATGACTTTGTCACCTCAGCGTATTGATTGCCGTAGGAGTTCGGATGATATTACTGCATCCGCACTGAACCAGACGTCAAGGACGTTGGGTGGCCATATCAGTTGCTTTAATTGTTCAAAATGTTCTTCAAATCAATCAAGAACAACTGTAGCCCTGCGACAAGTCCAACAGAACAGATACTACTCAAATGTATACATTTCTTCAAACTCTCTTGTGACGAAAACTATGAGAACAACAGTTGCAAAAGTCACTACATAACTGAATGTCGCACAAGCGAACCCTGTCAGCGCCGAAACAACACGATGGTAGCACCAGAGGCAGACAGCTGAAGGGCTAGCTGGAATTCCAAAACTACTCCGAAATGGGGACTTGGAATTATTGTTAATTTATTTTTGAAGTAGTGTGTGCTTTGTTCTACTTTGAAGGGCAGAGCTGGCTGCCTGAGATCCGGTCCGTTAGAGAAACCGGCTCTCTTCAATTAAACAACAGGCGTAAAAGAAGGACAGAGTTATTTCCAGTGTTGGGAATGAATGGGAGCAGGTTACATAGGAAACATTCTTAATTTATTTTTGATACAATGTTACTCATTGTCCAGTATATACATATATGCAAGCACGAGAGCGCGCCTGTGTGTGTGTGTGTGTGTGTGTGTGTGTGTGTTTGTCTGTAATGCATGTACTTGTATGTATGAGGGTGGACAAAAATATGGAAACACCGCGAGAAATGTATACTTGAACATAAGTGGAGATGCTAGCCAAGCGCCGGCCTCTGTGGCCGAGCGGTTCTAGGTGCTTCAGTCCGGAACCGTGCTGCTGCTACGGTCGCATGTTCGAGTCCTGCCTCGGGCATGGATGTGTGTGATGTCCTTAGGTTAGTTAGGTTTAAGTACACTCCTGGAAATTGAAATAAGAACACCGTGAATTCATTGTCCCAGGAAGGGGAAACTTTATTGACACTTCCCTGGGGTCAGATACATCACATGATCACACGGACAGAACCACAGGCACATAGACACAGGCAACAGAGCATGCACAATGACGGCACTAGTACAGTATATCCACCTTTCGCAGCAATGCAGGCTGCTATTCTACCATGGAGACGATCGTAGAGATGCTGGATGTAGTCCTGTGGAACGGCTTGCCATGCCATTTCCACCTGGCGCCTCAGCTGGACCAGCGTTCGTGCTGGACGTGCAGACCGCGTGAGACGACGCTTCATCCAGTCCCAAACATGCTCAATGGGGGACAGACTTACACCTTCTAGAGCACGTTGGGTGGCACGGGATACATGCGGACGTGCATTGTCCTGTTGGAACAGCAAGTTCCCTTGCCGGTCTAGGAATGGTAGAACGATGGGTTCGATGACGGTTTGGATGTACCGTGCACTATTCAGTGTCCCCTCGACGATCACCAGAAGTGTACGGCCAGTGTAGGAGATCGCTCCCCACACCATAATGCCGGGTGTTCGCCCTGTGTGCCTCGGTCGTATGCAGTCCTGATTGTGGCGCTCACCTGCACGGTGCAAACACGCATACGACCATCATTGGCGCCAAGGCAGAAGCGACTCTCATCGCTGAAGACGACACGTCTCCATTCGTCCCTCCATTCACGCTTGTCGCGACACCACTGGAGGCGGGCTGCACGATGTTGGGGCGTGAGCGGAAGACGGCCTAACGGTGTGCGGGACCGTAGCCCAGCTTCATGGAGACGGTTGCGAATGGTCCTCGCCGATACCCCAGGAGCAACAGTGTCCCTAATTTGCTGGGAAGTGGCGGTGCGGTCCCCTACGGCACTGCGTAGGATCCTACGGTCTTGGCGTGCATCCGTGCGTCGCTGCGGTCCGGTCCCAGGTCGACGGGCACGTGCACCTTCCGCCGACCACTGGCGACAACATCGATGTACTGTGGAGATCTCACGCCCCACGTGTTGAGCAATTCGGTGGTACGTCCACCCGGCCTCCCGCATGCCCACTATACGCCCTCGCTCAAAGTCCGTCAACTGCACATACGGTTCACGTCCACGCTGTCGCGGCATGCTACCAGTGTTAAAGACTGCGATGGAGCTCGTATGCCACGGCAAACTGGCTCACACTGACGGCGGCGGTGCACAAATGCTGCGCAGGTAGCGCCATTCGACGGCCAACACCGCGGTTCCTGGTGTGTCCGCTGTGCCGTGCGTGTGATCATTGCTTGTACAGCCCTCTCGCAGTGTCCGGAGCAAGTGTGGTGGGTCTGACACACCGGTGTCAATGTGTTCTTTTTTCCATTTCCAGGAGTGTAGTTCTAAGTCTAGGGGACTGATGACCTCAGATGTTAAGTCCCGTAGTGCTCAGAGCCATTTGAACCATTTGCTAGCCAAGCCGGCAGGTCGCGCTATTGTATTTGACCATGAACGGCAGCTGTGCAATGTCCTCAATCGTTACAAGTGTCGGTCGTGGTCAGCGCAGTATTCCCTGTAGTTCTGAGAGCATTGGTGTTCGATGTCTCAAGAGGCACCGTATCTAAGATGTGCATACAGGGAAAGTGGGAAAACATCATCTTCTGTGTCACAGCGTGGTGTGTGTTGGGTCATCGTGACGGACGGTCATTGAAGAGGATTGTGACCAAAAATAAGACTAGAAGCTGTTTCGAATGCCAACGGTTTTCCTACATCGCTTTAGGCTCGGTAATCTTTTGTGGTTTTTGTGTTTCCAAATTTTTGTCAATCCCCTGTGTGTTTGTACGTATGTAAAGCACTGAACGACTTGTATTTACTTTTTTAGACTTTTTCACTTTCTACACCTTAGAACGAGACAGGCTGTTCCAGATACGTTCTTTTAAGCCAAATATTCCAGTGGAGGCTGCTGAAAGTGCAGTACGGGATTTATCATTTGGGTATGCTGTTGAACAGTCTGTACAACTTTAAACACATTTTACACATGTGACTTTCCTTTCTCTCTTCATTACTCACGGTGAGTGAGTCTAGTACAGTGCTTGTGACGTTTTATTCCTCTGCCGAGCCTCGCCTGTCATGAGTAGTCGTTTCACTTTACTGGACGCCACCAAACTTTCACGGGTTGTGCGAACAGTGATTGATGCCTGGATGGTGAAAGTGAGGTTATAAGGGACCACCCTTCCTATACACAAAAAAATCCAACTACAGTAATGTATGTAGTAGGGAAATAGCAATGAAAATATAATTTGTTTAGCAATGAAAATATGATTTGTTGATGACTAAAGCGAAGTTCATAGTGAACATTCTGGACAAAGGGTGTTTGGTAAACTTGCCACACTGCTGAGAAGTGAGAGATTAGATAAAATGTCGTTCCAAACATTCAAAACAGCAACACTTATTGCTCGAGTAAGTACATACCTACTACACAACATCAAACTATATTTAGGAGGTAGCATATAGTGGCCTTTTTATCATTTGATCTTGTTTCCTTATTTGCAAGATGTACTATCTCATCAAAAGTGTCCGGATACCTAATAGTGGATATTAATAAGGAATGTGTCCACCCTTCGGCCTTATGACGGCTTGGCCTCTTCTGAGGAGCATTCAATGAGTTTGGTATGTTTAGGAATTCCAGCACATTCTTCCTCAAGAGTCGAAACCAGAGAAGACAGGATGTTGGATGCTGGAGTCTGGAGCGAAGTCGACGTCCTAAGACACCCCAAAGGTGTTCCATTCGGTTCAGTTCGGGACTCTGGCAGACTAGTCCACCTCAGAAATGTTACTCTCCACAAACCGTTGCCTCACAATTGTTGCTTTGTAACAGCGCGCATTGTCATGCTGATACAGTTATCGTCTCCAAGCTATTCCTCTACTGTACGCCGTACAAGATGCTGTTTAATGCACTATTGGCCATTAAAATTGCTACACCACGAAGATGACGTGCTACAGACGCGAAATTTAACCGACAAGAAGAAGATACTGTGATATGCAAATGATTAGCTTTTCAGAGTATTCACACCAAGTTGGCGCCGGTGGCGACACCTAAAAAGTGCTGACATGAGGAACGTTTCGAACCAATTTCTCATACAAAAACAGCAGTTGACCGGCATTGCCTAGTGAAACGTTGTTGTGATGCCTCGTGTAAGGAGGAGAAATGCGTACCATCACGTCTCCAACTTTGATAAAGGTCGGATTGTAGCTTATCGCGATTGCGGTTTATCGTATCGTGACATTCCTGCTCACATTGGTCGAGATCCAATGACTGTTAACAGAATATGGACTCGGTGGGTTCAGGACGGTAATACGGAACGCCGTGTGGATCCCAACGGCCTCGTATCAATAGCAGTCGAGATGACAGGCATCTTATCCGCATGGCTGTAACGTATAGCGCAGCCACGTCTCGATCCCTGAGTCAACAGATGGGGACGTTTGCAAGACAACAACCATCTGCACGAACAGTTCGACAACGCTTGCAGCAGCATGGCCTATCAGCTCGGAGACTATGGCTGCGGTTACCCTTGACGCTGCATCACAGACAGGAGCGCCTGCAATGGTGTACTCAACGACGAACCTTTGTGCACGATTGGCAAAACGTCATTTTTTCCGATTAATCCAGATTCTGTTTACAGCATCATGATGGTCGCATCCGTGTTTGGCGACATCGCGGTGAACGCACATTGGAAGCGTGTATTCGTCATCCCCATACTGGCGTATCACCCGGAGTGATGGTATGGGTGCCATTGGTTACACGTTTCGGTCACCTCTTGTTCGCATTGACGGCACTTTGAACAGTGGACGTTACATTTCAGATGTGTTTCGACCCGTGGATCTGCCCTTGATTCGATCCCTGCGAAACCCTACATTTCAGCAGGATAATGCACGACCTCATGTTGTAGGTCCTGTACTGACCTTTCTGGATACAGAAAATGTTCGACTGCTGCCCTGGCCAGCACATTCTCCAGATCTCTCACCAATTGAAAACGTCTGGTGAATGGTGGCCGAGCAACTGGCTCTTCACAATACTCCAGTCACTACTCTTGATGAACTGTGATATCGTGTTGAAGCGGCATGGGCAGCTGTACCTGTAAACGTCATCCAAGCTCTGTTTGACTCAATGCCCAGGCGTATCAAGGCCGTTATTGCGGCCAGAGGTGGTTGTTCTGGGTACTGATTGCTCAGGACCTATGCATCCAAATTCCGTGAAAATGTAATCACATGTCAGTTCTAGTATAATATATTTGTCCAATGAATACCCGTTTATCATCTGCATTTCTTCTTGGTGTCGCAATTTTAATGGCCAGGAGTGTATGTTCATATCTTTTCGAATTTAGTATTTTCTGAAGCGCAGTAAAGGAACCTTAACCCTAACCACGTAAAACACCCCCATACTGTAACGGCACCTCTTCCGTGCTTCACTGTTGACATTACACGTGATGGAAGGTGACGTTCTCCCAGCATTCGTCAAACCCAAACCCTTCCACAGAACTGCCACAGGTGTACTGTAATTCATCACTCCAAATCACTTGTTTCTATCCATCCACTGCCCACTGGTCTGCTCTTTGCTTCACCTCAAGAGTCACTTAGCACTGGCTGCACAAATGAGTGCCTTATGGGGTAGCTCGACCACTGCACCACATTCTTTGCAACTCCCTATATATAGTCATTGTGCCATCTGGACTCCTGGTAGCACGTTGGAACTCATAAGTGATTCCTTCCGCTGATTTTCTACGTTTCCTTTACAACAATCCTCTGGTCTTCGTCCGTCAGTCTTCCTGGTCTTGCCGGCCCTTGTGGCCGAGCGGTTCTAAGCGCTTCTGTCTGGAACCGTGCGACCTCTAAGGTCGCAGGTTCGAATCCTGCCTGTGGCATGGTTATGTGTGATGTCCTTAGCTTATTTAGGTTTTAGTTCTAAGTTCTAGGGGACTGATGACCTCAGAAGTTAAGTCCCATATTGCTCAGAGCCATTCTTCCTGGTCTTGATTTGCCTTTACTTGTTCCTTCGCGTTTCCTCTACACAATCATATCACCGACCGTCGCCTTGTGAGACTATAGAAGGTCTGAAAAGACCTTGATGCATTTGTTACTCAGGTGACACCCAGTGGCTAGTCCACATCAGAAGTCACTGAGCCCAATCAGGCGCTACTGCTTCTCTGATCACTCCCAGCTCCTTGATACTGGCAGATCCCCCTCTCGTGACACGGAGTGGTCCATTTTGCACTATATCGTGGAGTCTGGGTACTTTCGTTCGGGTAGTGTAACATCGAAAATTCTTTTTCTCGTTCTGTAGATCTGACATTTTGACTGTTAAAACATTCTTCATTAACAATATTTACCCAATTACTTTCCTATTTACGCACGTCGTAGGCTTTTTCTTTGTCCAGGTACTACCTTTGTCCAGGTAACGCCGTTTTACATTTACAAATGTGGTTTCTCTTGTGGGAGAACACTACTGCAACCTTTGCAATGTGATATGAAAAGAAAGCAAACAACGAAATGCAGATTAAGAAGAAACGGGAGCACAAAATTCGTTACTTCAGTGGCAAAGAGGGCGGCTAAATTACGGAGTGGCGCACGAAAAACCGGCCCCCAGTACAGACTGCTCGCCAATTACTCACAAATTATTGCTCGCCGCGAGCGGATACAACAGCAAATAGATGAACATGTAATAAATATATAATGAACAAATAACAAGCTAATGCAAATGTCTCTGTTCCCTGAATTGATCTTGCCTTTTACATTACGTTATAGTAGGTGCTGAAACTGACCTGCTTGTCCTTCAATGAGCTTTTACTCCCACCCTAACATTTTAATACACACTTTGCGCAACTCTGCTGCATCAGTTTTCAAAATTCCATTACAAATATAGTCCTTCATTTCTCCTTACGTACACTTTTCCCTTTAGACTGCCCCACAGATACACAAGTGGTTAGGTCCGGGGATCAGAGCGGCCACAACCCTCTGCTGTCAGTCCATCTTCTGTGAATCATTCATGAATTCGTGAGACTGCCTCATGTGATGTGTGACAGGTCGCCCCAATATGTTGAGAGACAGCAAACGTACGTTCATGGGGGCCAATTGCGCGTAAAATTCCTAAGAGATTTGCTTAAATGTAGAAGGTTTCGCTGTTGTTTAAAAAAATATGAGACCAATAATCCGACTTGCTGACACAGCACACCACATTCCCATTTTTTCACCCTGTAGGGGCCTGTAGGGGTTCCTCATTAATCGTATAGGGGTTGTTTGTTGACTAGTATCTGGTGTTCTGGGAGTTCACATGTTCTATCAGATGGGATCAGGCTTCGCTACTATGAAATACGGCAGCGGGTCCAACATTCCACTCCGAATTGTTTGTCATAGCCACGTACAGTACTTCACATGTTTTGCCTTATCTTCCTCCTTCAGTTCTCGGACACATGCCATTTTGTAGGGCTTCATCCCCATTTGGTGTAAAAAACGCCAACAAGACCTACGTGAAACATTCACTTGTTGCGGCAATTTATGTGTCGACACTTATTCATTTTGGATCATTCTTGCTCAAATGTCCGTGATTACTGCAGGTGTACAGACGGACGGGTCTCGTTTCATTTTTGCGTTTTCAGGACCCTATAGTACGCTACTTTGTCACCAAATCCTGTATGCTGCTGTTTGTGATATCTAAGCGCCAGGAAACTTCTTTCCAAAAATGTCCGTCGTTCCCTTAACGCTGTGCAGAATTATTATTTAATTTAGGGGTGACTAGACACTTCAACAGTAACAACAAACAACAGGATTAGCGTTGCCACAACTTAACAAATGGCCTCTAGTTCCCTCTTGTTACATCCATACCCGTTCCCAACTGGCCATGATTGATTGGCGAATGGAGATGGGTGTTTTCAATAACTGCTTACACAACATTACTAATTTACGTAATTTATTAGTAATAGTTCACAAAAAACAACAAGTATTAAAACAATTCATAAAAGACTGATTAAATAACTGTTCCTTTGGGGCCGGCCGGAGTGGCCGAGCGGTTCTAGGCGCTTCAGTCTGGACCCGCGCGATCGCTACGGTCGCAGGTTCGAATCCTGCTTCGGGCATGGATGTGTGTGATGTCAAATGGCTCAAATGGCTCTGACCAATATGGGACTCAATTGGTGTGCTCGTCAGTCCCCTAGAACTACTTAAACCTAACTAACCTAAGGACGTCACACACATCCATGCCCGAGGCAGGATTCGAACCTGCGACCGTGGTGGTCGCGCGGTTCCAGACTGTAGCACCTAGAACCGCTCGGCCACTCTGGCCGACCTGTGTGATGTCCTTAGGTTAGTTAGGTTTAAGTAGTTCTAAGTTCTAGGGGACTGATGACCTCAGAAGTTAAGTCCCATAGTGCTCAGAGTCATTTGAACCATTTTTTTGTTCCTTTGGGTAATAAATTCTCAACCAATAACAGTAGCAAACAACATCACTTCCAAATAAAAACTTACAGAATCGTAATGGTACAAAGGTACTTTTAAAACTTCAAAATTACCTTTCATTTAACACGCAGATATAAAAACATATACAAAACTCACAGTTAACAGATATGGTAAATTCCAATATTTATAACCCCGCTGAACTACGGCGCAGAACTGAATTTCAAATCTATCCAATGAGTAATCCTGATAAAAAAAAATATGTTCACAAATGAGAAATATAATAACTTTATGACAACGCCCATCCAGCATTGGCCACACTTTTACAGACCCGTCAATTCCTTTGAAAAGCTACAGTTACTGCTCAATCTCCACACAGTTAAGCGAACTAACACCGCAGTGAAGGTTAATACTCGTACCGTATTCCACTACTTTTTTCTCCAATATCATGACGTCCTTATTGTGGACTAACATGCTACAGCACAGCGTGTTCAGGTTGGGCCAACGCTGTCTTGTTTATCTGCCGTGGCAAAACATCCACAAAGGACGTCAGCCGCAGCTCGCTGTAACTGCGTCCATACAATTGCAGAGCCCACGGCTTATCGTTCCACAGCAGCGCTGAATTCCCAAGCGTCTCGGTTTCACCATCAGTCCACAACCACACAGTGCCAAAATTATTAAATGCACAATTCGGACCATCTGGACCCCAACACATTGCCATGCTGTCCTCGCTCGGTACCGTCGAATCCTCCATTCCTCGTCGCCAGAGGGCCACTCGCCGCCAACTCGGCGCCTCAGTATCTCTGGCGAGGCCGATATCGACCTTAACACTCGCGGCCGGAAGACAATCGTGCCGAAAATCAGCACAACACTCGCAATATAGTGCATGCAAAATGCCGTGGCCGCTAGATGTGCAGTCGGCTCGGGAAGCGCAGGGAGAGCCACAGTGGTGAGGTGCCGTTCAGAGCACTGTAGGGGAAATGCTGAGCGCTGGAGGGGAAGCCCTGTCCTAAACTGAAGCCTAAACTCACATTTTTTAGTAAATGTTAAGTGGAGCTCCTCCACGGCCACACTTGCATGGTGACCACTCAAAAATATCCACTATAACATCTACTTTAGTAAGTATTTTCGTTTGGCTTGTTAACCATTTGCAACTTTCAGAAAAGTTTTGAGTAAAGCCTGCACATTTTTCTGGCTGCCATGTCAAAATTTGCTTCTTTTGCCACAACACAGTGGAGCTTAAACTGTGTCACCTCTCTAATTCGTTTGGCAGATACAACTGCGAGAGAATTCTGAAACGGTGGTTTATTAAGTGGGGTACTGAGAAAAAGTAAAGTCAGTAGATTACGAAAAAGCACATCCTCAGTACATAAATACGTTTCATGTCTTCACATATATTGTTCCAAAACCTATGGCATTCTTTGTTTCACCAGATATCAGTGGCTCTAAAAATTACATTCTTTCACCGAAAAAGTCTGTAGTTACTGGAATACATAATAACGACATGGTAAATTACTCTCCTCTTTGCATGCTACGATTTGCCAAACTCTCATTTCAGTACCAGAAACCGTTTATGAAATATGAGGAATGTTGCGGCTATTTCACCTTGGCTTTATCGCTGGCGCGGCGCGTTCACAAATAAGTGTGCTACATCAGCAAAAGATCAGTTTTCTCAAGATTAGTGACAGGTAGGTATCTTTACCCAAGTCTAAATAAAAATTGAATATGTTTGCTAAATTTCATACGAAACAGCATATTATGTACTATGCACCAAACGCAAAATGATAGTGACCTTTTTTCATTGCATACTTTCCCAGTATTCGCGCAGTGTCTTACTGTTACGTAAATAGCACAATAATTATGACCATTAACGAAATGAATGGCATTTCATCATGAATCTGACACGTAAAACTATAGGTAAATTAAAAATGAAAATTTTTACCAATTGGTTTCTGTAAAATCGTTTGAGAAAGACGATGAGTATGATGATGATGATTGGTATGTGGGGCGCTCAACTGCGCGGTTATCTGCGCCTGTACAAATTCCCAACCTTTGCTCAGCTCAATGTCACCACTTTCATGAATGATGATGAGGACAACATAAACACCCAATTATCTCGAGGCAGGTTTGAGAAAGGCCGCAGGGTGCATTCCTCGATTCTATCATCACTGACAGGGCGAAAGGAGCAAAACACTTCGCCCCCCCCCCCTTCCGAACAATTGAATGAACTCGCTCAGCGCTTTAGATGAAAACTAATAGCACCGCATCGACCACCGTATCCTGCGCGAGCTGTACCAGTGGGGGCGGATGTGGGGAGGGGGTGGGGGTGGGAGTAATTTATGTCCACCTTCTGAACATATTGCAATAGATGAAGATACTTTGTATTTTAAGATTCTGGAAAAATATATATTGTTTCTAATGCTTCCTTCTACCAGATCTGCGAATGTTTTAAATTTTTCAGTTGAACATTATTCAAAAATTTGCGTTGCAGTAACAGATGTCACTTTCCCGTTTAAAGTCAAAATGGTTCAAACGGCTCTAAGCACTATAGGACTTAACATGTGAGGTCATCAGTCCCCTAGACTTAAAACTACATAAACCTAACTAACCTAAGGACATCACACACATCCATGTCCTAGGCTGGATTCGAACCTGCGACCGTAGCAGCCGCGTAGTTCCGGACTGAAGCGCCCAGATCCATCTAAAGTCATATTCAATATTTCCGGGTTCTGGACATAACTTACACTTCAATATCTCTTTTAAAGAGTATGTTGTGAGTAAAAGTCAAGTTAGGCTTGAAGTATCTCCCCCCCCCCCGGTAGTACATGTTAACAAATGTTGATGGCGCTAAGCGTGCGAAAATATATTTTCATACTCTGGATCCTACTCCCACATCAGTAAGTCTTCAAGAAGTATGTTGTTAATATAAGTCAATAACCATTAACGAATTTAGTTTTTTTTTAAAAAAAATTGTGGTGGGCGTACAGTAACCCCCTCCCCCTTGGTAACGCGCCTTATGAAAAATGCATTGGTATTCCTAGGGTTAGATGAGCCGATAGCTTGCTATTCATCGTGAAGGGGATACTTCTCGCAGAGACACTTACTTTACACGTCGTAACCAAGTCGCAACGGCTTTCTTACCGGCAATTCCAAACGATAGATGAGAGCTGGCGGGCGACAATGACTAGTGCAGTATTCGAGGCCGGTTTTTTGTGCGCCACCTGCATTTGCCATTGATGACTTAGAAAAAAAATAATTTTCACACACTGGGTACAGTCACCAGCATTGATCATTGTACTCACCGTCCAACTCAAGATGTGGTTGGTAGCTGACTTGCAGGCAGGTGCATGACGTTCACCCACTACAGCTGGTCGATTACGACGAGACAGTCGCTGCTGCAAACTGGGGTTTTTTTGAATGTTAGACCTGGTGATGCCACTGCGAGAGCAAATCAACAGTTTAACGGGGACAGAAACTGCAATAAATTGGTGCTACAACCTGCGGAGAAAGCAGTGTGCGTGCGCTGTTAGTTCCGCTGTCAAAAAACGGGTCGCGGCTTTCATCTGCGCGCCGCGCTCTACGTCACCCCGCTGCTCAGCTGTTCCGCCTTTCATGAAAGAACAACCTTCTGGGGATCGAGCCGCTTCCCGCGGTAGTGGGGGGAGAGCGACGGGGTGGGGGACGAATGAGCGCCTGTTGCGCGCTCTCCCGCCCTGGCTACTTACTCCACGCGCTCAGTCTGCTACGTGCCTCCCACTACGTCGGCTGTGGAAGCTGCGTAGTGCCTCCTACTCGCACTGCTACTATCTTCGACAAGGATACGTCGCCGCGCACAGTGTTCGAAAATTGTATCGTGCGTGCTTTCGACTTTACCAGGCGGCGTCATCGACTTCGCAAGGAATCCGAAGTAGCCGATCATGATTCGGTAAGCTCAGCTATCATCGCTGTTAACAACGCAGAAGAGAAAGCGTCTTTTCTCACCGGCTGATGCAAGATTATAATCTTTCATAGTGCGCTGGATTGTTTACACTAGCCACAAAATCGCATCTTGTCATATGAGCTTAATTTTATTCTGTATAATAATTAGACAATGGCACAGTTTCCATTTCACAAATAATTGGAACACAGCATGTTAACGGCTGTATGATAGCGCAAAGGTTTCTTAGACGTTTCCCAAGAATGCCGCTGCTTGTAAACATTGGTACCGTATTGTCGAATGTTGCATCATCCCTGCTGTCATCCGCTTCCGCCTGTTTTACTTGGCGCCCTTCAATGTAGTTCGGCGCATGAGCAAACCCGACGCACGCTGGTGACAGCACGTGGTTGTTCTTGCACAGCTGCGATGCAACTACGCGAGCTCCCACGGCAAATTACGGCCTTAACCTAGGGTGACCAGACGTCCCGTATTTTACGGCATCGTCCTTTATTTACCCGAAGTGACCCGTTGTCCCGAAAAAAAATACGTACGCGACGTATGTTGAGCCGTTTTTCATTAACTGTCCCTTATATTTTGAAATAGTGGGTTTTAAGTAACGTATTAGCACAAACAAATGAAGAAGAAATTTGCACACACGCGGAATAAAGAAAACAATCTTTGATCAAACCAAACTGAACGAGACACGATTTTTGAGGTTCCTTTACTGTGTTCAGTTCAAATATGCTCTTCTTTGGAAGTCGGCTCGTGAAGTCAAAACTTCTGCAGAGTTCAATGAAAATATTGTGAGAGAAAATGTGGAGATGAACTTTTTGAGGAAGTGAACGATATTAAAAATGCAAGTGAAGTGGAAAACGATGAATTAAGAAATGTTAAATGCGTTGATGAAAAATGATCTATCATTGATAACTTCGTTGCGTGCCAAGATATGTACAGCAAAAAATTTCACCTTATTTATTTACTAGCTGTACCTGGCCCTAATGCCGCTTCAGAAAGTGTGTTCTCTGTCAGAGATGCTTTATGGACTATGAAAATATACGTTCAGTGTGGGATGTGTTAATACTATTTGAAAATATCAAACTATTTTGTGTATGTAGTATTAACGAATGTTTCAGCAAAATATCGATTCATTTGAACTGCAAATTTTGGTCCCACATTTTGATTTTGAAAATCTGGTCATTATACTTAACTACATTTGCAGACGGCAGAGTAAGTAGCTACTTTCACTTACAGCTGATAACATCGATATAAAAAACTGAAGTTCACTTCGAGATAATAAATGGCAGACAGTAAATTATGAAGAAGTAAAGTAATGTTGTTGTTAGATTCCATGTGTGCTCTCTCAAGAAATGATAACGAATACAAGCTTTGCTTGGTGAAACTACAATTCATTGTTAATTCGGAGTGATTGTCATCAGTACATCCCGCTCACACTCTAAGAATTTCACTTAAACTGAAACAGTGGTATAAATTGTAGGGATGTAATTACATTTTGCGAACTAATTCTTTTAACACCTGCATAGTTGATTAAGGAGCTGAACTGTATACTCCTTGTGATCGCAGAAAGTTATTCGGAGGCAGGACTTTTCATTGGAAGCCTTGTAAACTTTAGATTTTCTGTTTTTCTTTTTGTTTCCTAATAGTGTTGTGTTGTTTCTTGATTTATTTTGTGTTCAATTAGGTGCAAGTTCACACATGCATTAAGTGAAATGGTTTTCTCTCGGCCTAGATTGCAGTTGTACCCCCAACCCCTCCTCCTTCTCCTCCTGACATCTTGGTTATGGTAACAGGATAGTCTGCAACTAAGACAGAGGTCTAGGTAGGCTGTAAGCTGGCAATCTGGTTGAAGCCAAAGAATCTGACTGCAAAACAAAACTTGTGGTAACAAACTGATCTGCAGCTTAGCTTGATATATATGTTCGTGCCAAATTTAATGCATTTTGTGCCATATTTAACTCGCTTTTCATTACAAAACTAAAATTTTATCCCCCCCCCCCCCCTTCTTTTGTATGTGTTCCTCTTTCACGTATTTTGTACACCCGTTTGGCTGAAGAGCAGTGGACTGTGCCCTGCCCATATGGGCCATGGGAATGAAATTACAATAAAGAAAAAAGAACTGTCATCAATCTGTGTTATTCACGCTGAGGATGGCTGGATAGTAATGCCCGATTTATCATTGGACGAAGTAATATTTGCGCGGCTGCATGCCAGAAATTTAATGGATTACGGCATGAGGGATTAAAATGCACAATACTATTAATATTGTCGGCAAGTTCATTAATGTGCAAGACGACTGCCATCGCATTTGCATGCGACTGCCACCTCTGAATATCCCACCAATCTGGAGATGGTGGATTTGACCAGTCAACCATATGAAGTCCCACAATGAGGTTACTTTCGAACTCTGTCAGGTGTTAATAATGCCGTGCCTCACGAGGACTGACCGTACCGTGTCCTTCAGCGATAGCTTAAGAGCTGACTATTTACAACCCTTATATACCCTACCAGTACCCTACTGGTAACACCACCAAACGCGGACAGCAATAATGCATTCTGGCGGCAGTGCTATTGGTCACAGAAAAGTGCAACTCTGAAACATTTACAGACCTGCGGATAGTTCTGCGCGTTTACATTCGACTACGTCTTCTTAGTGCTTGACTGTTTTTATCAGGCAGTGTGTTTCGTTCAAATGGCTCTGAACACCATGCGACTTAACATTTCAGGACATCACACACATCCATGCCCGAGGCAGGATTCGAACCTGCGACCGTAGCGGTCGCGCGGTTCCAGACTGAAGCTTCTAGAACCACTCGGTCACACCGTCCGGCAGTGTGTTTACTGTTTTGGTTGTAGATCTGGTTTTAAAACAGAGTTAATGGTATCTTTGCTGCTAAAATCACGAATGCGAAGTTGATAATATGATATTTTGAGAGCCGTACAGCCTTAGTGACCTGTTTTCAGAATTGATTTGTGAAATGTTCATATGATTTCATTACCAGTGTGCCGTAGTCACTGTTTACTGCGCGAAATGTTATCTCCGAATGTGCCCGCTCGAAGTGGCGATGCGGTGCTCTCCTTGTCAGAGGTCGGAACCATTGTCAGAGACAATGAGGCTTTAGTTACTCCCGGGAGAGGCGGTGCTGTGGCCAGATAGGAGTAAGCCGTGTCCTGCCGTGTCACTAATTTCGAAAGACATAGCGGAACGGTGTTCCGAGAATTACGTCAGGAAAAGCCCGGCCGACTCGTGACCTTGTTACGTTCTCAGCCAACGTAGTGGAAGCCCGCTTAGCATTCCGCCGCCTTATCAGCCCGTCATAAACCGGCTCTGTCCGACCGTCAACATTTCCCGGAACAAAATCCTCGTTCCAGGTAACGGAATCAGCAGATTCTAGTGGACTACTCAAATTCCATCGATATTCTCAGTATCGATGAATTAGGACGCGCTCTTCGACGAATACCCGTTGACCTTAAGCAGTCTCGCACAAAACCTCTCTTCTCGTGCGTGTTTCTCAGTTTGGGAGTCAACTCCTGATAGTTCTCAGCCATCACGATTTATAACATTCTTTCCACTCCCAATATCAACTGTTTGACCATAAGATAGAATGAAAGCAAAGTGTCACCTGTCTGTGAATCCACACAATTCTCGTGTTTCTGTGGTGGAACTGGGGAGTTGGCCTTGTATTTTCGTTGATGAGTTTGAGTCGCAGCTGTTCGGAGTCAGGATAGGGAGGGATATGGACATCTGAAGGGAGCTTTGTAATGAAAGGAGTAATTATACTTCAGTTTGCGTGTATTTTTTGACACGGAATACAGATGGCGCACCCGGCCTGTCAGATCGTCAGCCAATGAGGTCGCGCAACGGTGTTAGTTTTGGTGTCGGCTCGAAGTCCGAACAATAAGGAGTAGAGGAGAGTATTCAGGTCACAGTAGCCGACCGATGCTTCTCGGTCTGACGCTCTAGCAACGGCCTACAGTCAGAAGTGATTCTGCCCCGCGCTCCAAATTGGCTGTCCGAAAAATGGTGCACAGTGGCTTGTTGGTCAGAACGTTTCACGGTGGCAAACAACCTCTCCGGAAGTGAAGATCCTACTGGACACGTGGGCCACCATGAATTGTACTCGAGCATTGCAGACGAAAATTTAAGTGGAGAAAATGTAGAAACATTAATATAAATTCATTATATCCCCTGGACTGGTTGGGCAACTTGCACACAGCCGAAGAACTACGTGCAGGCCGCTCCACGTACCAGACACAGGACGCAGGAATTTAACCTTAGAAGTGTACACCAGGGTCACTCTGATCCTGGAGTTTGTTTTCAACTGTGCATGCGCCACCGCAGATACACAGCCGCAAACGCCAGTGACAATTCAACATTGAGAGATACCTACTAGAGGAAATTGTGAGACAATGTTATTTAATTAATTTGACAGAAATATTTTTTGAAGGGTCACTGTGACCCTAGAGTACTCACCGCGTAGCTCCTCCACCGCCGAGTGTGAAGTACAGTAGAACCCCTCTAACCCGACCTTGGATGGTCCGTCACTCCGGATAGACCGACCATGCTGAGGCTCGCGAGCCTGTTCCGACTTGTCACTGACTGGACGCCTGTCGGGCCATTGTTGCGAAAAACTTCGTTGTGTGCTTTACTCCGTGTTCTCTACCGTACTTATTACTGTAGATTCACTGTGTGTACAGTTGTCTGTTTTCCAACGTGTCTGGATTCGAACGTAAACACGTAACTCTTACACTAAATGAAAAATTAGCGGTGCTACAAAGACAGGACGAAGAAGATTCGCCCCCAAAAATTGCAAAGAAACTGAATGTAGATGTTACGACAATTAAGGATTGGAGGAAGAACCGGAAAGACTGACTCCTATACAGTTACGATTGATGGTAAAAACACTCTGAAGAATCGCAAAACATTAAAAAAGCCTAAACTTGTACTGCTTGATAACGCATTGTGGATGTGGTTTCGTCAAGAAAGAAGGAAAGGAACTCCAATATCCGGGCCAATTCTCAAAGAAAAAGCGATAGTTTTGCACGAAAAACTGGAAACCGAAAGTAAATTTGCTGCCAGTGAAAGCTGGATTTATCCTCGGAAAACTCGTCTAAAATGTATCCCTGACTTTTTTTCCAAGTAATTTGTTTTCGTTTTTACTGTAAAAACAATGCATACAATATAATACTTTCTTAGTTTACACATACAGTAGTTTATTTCTTTGTAAAAAATTTCTTTTTTATATACAGTGCTATAAACATTTTTAGTTTACAGTATATATCGTTTATACGTTATTATGTACAGTACAGTACTGTAATTTGTTTGTCGTTTTTCCTTTTAAAACCAATACATATTATAACGTGTATAGACGTTTTTTGGTAAATATACTGTTTAACACTGTGTAAAAAACATCTTTTTTTATTACCGTGGATATCTTTTAGTTCTTAAGTCGTTTATTTTTTGTACTAAATGTCTTTTTATATTTTTTACAATAAATATTAGATTTTCGGATAATCCGATCTTTTTCCCTTTTCCGTCCATAGTCCCGGCACCGAAGCTGACGGATTAGAGGGGTTCTACTGTACGTCTATGTGAAAATGGCATGTGGGAATGGTATTTTACTAACGGAAGATGTTATACGAGAATCATTGTTAGAAGAACACAATCGTGAAAGCAATGTGAATTACTTTCATGACGAAAATGACGCAGAACCTGATGCTACTGCAGCTGTGACTGTCAGTGGCGAAACTAATCAGTCTGGCGAATTTCAGACTGCGAATGGTCATTGTTGGAACACAGCTGTCCCTAATTGAAGAGCCAACCAGTTGACTATAACATTGTAGTCCATGTTCTAAGTGTGTGCAAATTATGAATGAACCGATTTATGAATAACTGAGAACACCTCGAAATATTTTTGTAATATGTTCACTTTATTAAATAAATAGCTTCATCAGCTAATTAAAATACAAATAGAGTCTTTAGATTCGGATCACTTTCATGTTTCATCACTGAAAAGCTTCCATGGCAATTTTTACTTAGCCTCGAACTTGGATGTATGTACACTGATGTTGACTGTAAAAGTACATGACAGGGGTGAAATAAAATGCGTTTAGAGTCTGAGTGTCCAATTTCATCATGTAATATTCTATATTCGGGCAATTTCTCCAGAAAATAATTGAGGGTCACTGTGACCCTGGTGTACAGTTCGTGTGACAATTTCAGATGTGTACACTGCTAGGGTTAATGCCAAACCAACCGTCGTTATTACCGCTGACGGGTTTGAGAGAGATTTGTTTCGCCCGCCTGTCTCACAAGGTGATGTTACACAGTAAGTACCTGTCAGTCGGTTGCGTTCAACAGCAAGACAGTACTGTGGCGCCCCCCACGTGCGCCCAGTAGTTTCTTTCATGGTTTCATTTGTACTGAGAAACAAAGAGCGGCAGGCAGGTGACTACACTGACACTCCTAAACATAAATTCGGCTTATCTTTTAACGTTTCATTACTATTCATTTTTTTTTTTTTTTTTTTTGGTCATCAGTCTACTGACTGGTTTGATGCGGCCCGCCACGAATTCCTTTCCTGTGCTAACCGCTTTATCTCAGAGTAGCACTTGCAACCTACGTCCTCAATTATTTGCTTGACGTATTCCAATCTCTGTCTTCCTCTACAGTTTTAGCCCTCTACAGCTCCCTCTAGTACCATGGAAGTCATTCCCTCATGTCTTAGCAGATGTCCTATCATCCTGTCCCTTCTCCTTATCAGTGTTTTCCACATATTCCTTTCCTCTCCGATTCTGCGTAGAACCTCCTCATTCCTTACCTTATCAGTCCACCTAATTTTCAACATTCGTCTATAGCACCACATCTCAAATGCTTCGATTCTCTTCTGTTCCGGTTTTCCCTCAGTCCATGTTTCGCTACCATAGAATGCTGTACTCCAGACGTACATCCTCAGAAATTTCTTCCTCAAATTAAGGCCGGTATTTGATATTAGTAGACTTCTCTTTGCCAGAAATGCCTTTTTTGCCATAGCGAGTCTGCTTTTGATGTCCTCCTTGCTCCGTCCGTCATTGGTTATTTTACTGCCTAGGTAGCAGAATTCCTTAACTTCATTGACTTCGTGACCATCAATCCTGATGTTAAGTTTCTCGCTGTTCTCATTTCTACTACTTATTACATTCGTCTTTCTCCGATTTACTCTCAAACCATACTGTGTACTCATTAGACTGTTCATTCTGTTCAGCAGATCATTTAATTCTTCTTCACTTTCACTCAGGATAGCAATGTCATCAGCGAATCGTTTCATTGATATTCTTTCACCTTGTATTTTAATTCCACTCCTGAACCTTTCTTTTATTTCCATCATTGCTTCCTCGATGTACAGATTGAAGAGTAGAGGCGAAAGGCTACAGCCTTGTCTTACACCCTTCTTAATACGAGCACTTCGTTCTTGATCGTCCACTCTTATTATTCCCTCTTGGTTGTTGTACATATTGTATATGACCCGTCTCTCCCTATAGCTTACCCCTACTTTTTTCAGTATCTCGAACAACTTGCACCACTTTATATTGTCTAACGCTTTTTCCAGGTCGACAAATCCTATGAACGTGTCTTGATTTTTCTTGAGCCTTGCTTCCATTATTAGCCGTAACATCAGAATTGCCTCTCTCGTGCCTTTACTTTTCCTAAAGCCAAACTGATCGTCACCTAGCGCATTCTCAATTTTCTTTTCCATTCTTCTGTATATTATTCTTGTAAGCAGCTTCGATGCATGAGCTGGTAAGCTGATTGTGCGATAATTCTCGCACTTGTCAGCTCTTGCCGTCTTCGGAATTGTGTGGATGATGCTTTTCCGAAAGTCAGATGGTATGTCGCCAGACTCATATATTCTACACACCAACGTGAATAGTCGTTTTGTTGCCACTTCCCCTAATGATTTTGTCTTCATAACAAACGCAAAGCATTCACTTCTTTTTTGTGTCTGTTTCTTCATATTTAACCCTTCAATGCGCAATTTTTTTTAGCAAAAGATTTTTTGTGGACGAGCTAGGCGTCAAAGATGTCAGAAAGACTAATGAAAAATACAGGTTTATTCTTTCATAAAATATTTATTACCGACCTAATGTTAATAAACTTCATGAACAGAACAGTACAGTTGTGCCAGTTTTGTTCATAGTATAAGAAAATACTAATTTAACGACTGAAAATCAATGCCCTTTCTTGTATTCCGAATTTTACGCTATTGTCCTGCCGATTTTTAATCACCAGTCCCAAATTTCCGATTTTTTGCAAAAATGGATCTGGTGGCATTACGATCGTCCCTGTGTGCTCCTATTTCGGTGGATGAGTTGAACGTTGCATCATCTCCTGTGAGAGTGTCGAATGCAGCGTTTGGACTGACGGTGACAATGGAAATTGTGACGGTCGATATAATAATTTTTGAGAGTAGCTTCGTTAGCTACTTGCTTTGTGCGGTGTCAGTTGAGACCGTGTTGGCCTCTTGTCCTGTAGTCGATTGACAACATTGCCTCGAGGTGGTGCCAAGAGCGGCCTCTAAATAACGTTGACCACTTGTAACTGCCCTAGAGTGGGATTAACACAGCTGGACCTTCTTGTAACGGGATTTTGTGAATAAAGCTTAGTTCCTGCGATACTCTCCTTTCGTGATGTTAGTTGCCATAGGAAATGGCACATTTGTAGTAAAGAGAATTACCAAATTGAAATGGGTGGGTGGGGAACCACCACATTTAGAACATGTGCTTTGGATTTTACATTACTTTCTGTTAGATCGGCAGTGTGAGCATTTGATGCATTGCATCATAGAAATGGCACCGGGCATCATCTACCGTGGATATTAAGGCAGATTGTTAAATCTTGAAAATCAAATATCAGCAGGCATCTCTCAGGTTCAGAAATAGACGTCTGGCTATCTTGCCCATCCTCTCAGTGAATCGTTTCACGCTGACAATACGCGCATCTGGTTGTACAAGAAATTTAATCTCGTCAATGCTTTCATCGACGTTTCGGATGCGCTATTAAACATATTCGTAGTGATAAAAGTATTTAAATCTTTTTTTTCTGCCACATGCTTGCGTTCGCTAACATATTGGCACCTATTACAAATTTCAATTGTCTTTCAATACTGATCTTACTTGTGTAATACTGCAGAACGTGACTGGTGACTAGGAGCTGTAAAGTACTTTCCAAATAATAATAGGTTTACATTTCTTCAAAATCTTGATACTTGTCATCCACGAAAACCTTAGAGGACTTGGTTCCCATGACTGCACGGATGTATTTGAAGTACTTTTACAGGATCAGCACTTGCAACGGAACAAGCGCATTGGTCACCATCACGTCTTGGTTGTTAGGTAAAGTATTTTTGTAAATAGTTCACGTGCAATTCTACTCTTGATTTTATGTTACATAGCCCGGGAGCATCCCCTTTCTGTCATTTTCGGAGCTAGTCTTCACAAAATGTGTCGGTAATGGTTACGAACATGTAATCCCATGTTGCGATGCCGATTTGACCGATACATTCCAGCTCATCACTTTCACCTAACACACACATACACACACACACACACACACACACACACACACACACACACACACATACACACACGCACGCACACTCAATCAACTGAAAAAGTCAATTAAGAGAAGAAAGACTCAATGAAAGATATAAAAACAGTACAGCAGAATTCGTGGCTGGGAGACAACTGGATAAATAAAGGATCACCCAGCTACCCTGCAACACATAAAACCTTCAACCTAAAAGTTTAAAGTGGAGCCTGGACTGTTCACAAAATTATAAAACAAGAAAAACACTCATCTCGACATCAGCTAAAATAGAGGGCAGGTCCCCAATTACATTTGCTGCCCGCTCGTCCGAGTATAACAGCGAGTTCACAGCCTGTATGTGCAGCACACTCTGTCCTTGGCTGTTACATCAACTTTATCGCCTGCTCGGGCGCCGGGCAGATGCTTCTGAGCTACAGAAGAGAATCTTGTAAGTGCCGTACAACTTTTTCTGCTGGGAACATTTATTGACTGACATGTAGAGCACTAAGGGAATCGGAGCAACTCAGAAACAAATTCTGCCGGTGTTCGTTGCGGTACTGAGGGCTGGAATAACGGCTTAAAGTTTCCACCTTCTCCGAACATTCCAGTAAACATGGTGGATTGCTGAAATGGCGGGAACATAATTTAACAAAGTGGTGTCACAAAGGTTTCGGTATGTCCGACGAAGTGATGCTTATTCCGTCAAGAATACCAAGAATAAAAATTTCCTTCGACTCGAGGAAAATTGTCTGGCGGATCGCGCTCGGGAATGGTGCATACTCGAACAATCCTCAAAATAATTCAATATGATTAAAAAAAAACGAATTTCCATAGTCATTTCTATGTGAACGGCGCTTCTGGCATGCTGAGTTGGGAAAACGTAATATATGTCACCCATCGTATTGAGATGCGGTTGAGGAAAAAAAAAGGCCGTTGTTTCGTGGCGTCATATACAAACAGTTGAATGTTATTCAATCTGTATATTGAGCAATCAGTGTAGGAAACAAAAGAAAAATTCGGAGTAGGTATTAAAATCCATGGAGAAGAAATAAAAATGTTGAGGTTCGCCGATGACATCGTAATTCTGTCAGAGACAGCAAAGGACTTGGAAGAGCAGTTGAACGGAATGGATAGTGTCTTGAAAGGAGGATATAAGATGAACATCAACAAAAGCAAAACGAGGATAATGCAATGTAGTCGAATTAAGTCTGATGATGCTGAGAGAATTAGTTTAGGAAATGAGACAATTAAAGTAGTAAAGGAGTTTTGCTATTTGGGGAGCAAAATAACTGATGATGGCCGAAGTAGAGAGGATATAAAATGTAGACCGGCAATGGCAAGGAAAGCGTTTCTGAAGAAGAGAAATTTGTTAACATCGAGTATAGATTTAAGTGTCAGGAAGTCATTTATGAAAGTATTTGTATGGAGTGTAGCCATGTATGGAAGTGAAACATGGACGATAAATAGTTTGGACAAGAAGAGAATAGAAGCTTTCGAAATGTGGTGCTACAGAAGAATGCTGAAGATTAGATGGGTAGATCGCATAACTAATGAGGAAGTATTGAATCGGATTGGGGAGAAGAGAAGTTTGTGGCACAACTTGACTAGAAGAATGGATCGGTTGGTAGGACATGTTCTGAGGCATCAAGGGATCACAAATTTAGTATTGGAGGGCAGCGTGGAGGGTGAAAATCGTAGAGGGAGACCAAGAGATGGCTACACTAAGCAGATTCAGAAGGATGTATGTTGCAGTAGGTACTGGGAGATGAAGAAGCTTGCACAGGATAGAGCAGCATGGAGAGCTGCATCAAACCAGTCTCAGGACTGAAGACCACAACAACAATATTAAGAAATATCTGGGATTATACATAACATACTGCTCTTCATGCTATACACATTACAGTAACCAGAAGCAGAAACGGACGTAAAATCTGCTCTATGACACAGCAACGACAGCAATTTTAGTGATGAAGTGGCGGGAGGAGTGCGGGGGGAGGGGGGGGGGGGTGGAGATGGCCACTGTAGCGCCACTAACCTAATTCGCTGAGGGCGCGCACCCACATCATTCGGGCTAAGTGAGGTGGAGCGTTGTTTCAGGCAATGGTCTCTCATTCGGAGTGGACGGTGGTTCAAATCTTCCTCTAGTTGTACAGGTTTAGGTTCTACAAAGACTTGTAGTAGTAGTAATAGTAGTGATAGTTGTAGTTGTCTTCAGTCCGGAGGCTGGTTTGATGCAGCCCTCCATGCTACTCAATCCTGTGCAAGCCTTTTCTCCTCTGAATAACTACTGCAACTTACATCATTCTGAATCTGTTCATCTCCCGGTCTCCCTCTACAATTTTTATCCCCCACACTTCCCTCCGATGCTAAATTGGCGATCCTTTGATGTCTCAGAATGTGTCCAGTCAACCGATCCGTTTTTCTAGCAGGTACTGCCACAAATTTCTTTTCTTCCCAATTCTGTTCACTACCTCCTCATTAGTTACGTGATCTACCCACCTAATCTTCAGTATTCTTCTGTGACACAACATTTCAAAAGCCTCTATTCTGTTCTTGTCTAAACTGTTTATCAGCCATGTTTCACTTCCATGTATGGCTACACTCCATACAAATAGTTTCAGAAAAGACTTCCTGAGACTTAAATCTGTATACGATGTGAACAAATTTCTCATCCTCAGAAATGCTTTTCTTACCATTCCGAGCCTATATTTTATATCCTCTGTACATCGGCCGTCACATTTATTCTGCTACCCAAGTAACAAAAGTTATCTATTACTTTGTGTCTCGTTTCCTGACGTACTTCGACTACGTTCTATTATCCTTATTTTCCTTTTATTGGTGTTCTTCTTCCTTTCAAGACACTGTACATTCTGTTCAACTGCTCTTCCAAGTCTTTTGCTGTCTCCGACAGAAATACATCATCGTCTCAAACCTCAAAGTTTTTATTTCTTCTCCCTGGACTTGAATCGCTACTCCAAATTTTTCTTTTGTTCCCTTTACTGCTTGCTCAATGTGCAGATTGAATAACATTGGCGATAAGGCTACAGCCCTGTCTCAATCCTTTCTCAACCACTGCTTCTATTTCATGCGCCTCGACTCTTGTAACTGCCGGCTGGTTTACTGAACGAATTGTAAGTATCCTTGCGCTTTCTGTATTTTATCCCTGTGCTACCTTCAGAATTTGAGAGAGATTCCAGATAAAATTGTCAAAAGCTTGCTCTAAGTCTACGAATGCTATAAACGCAGGTTTGCCTTTCCTTAACCTGCCTTCTAAAATAAGTCGTAGGGTCAGTATTGCCGCACTTGTTCCCACATTTTTCCGGAATCCGAAGTGATTTTGTCCAGGGTCGGCTTCTACCAGTTTTTCAATTCTTCTATAAAGAATTCATGTTAGTATTTTGCAACCATGACTTGTGTTATAGACATATTCTTCTTGAAAGGGCACGACAGAACCTTTGCCACATTCTTTCCCATTCCGAACTCGTGCTCAGTTTTTGTGGCGCCGTCTTGACGTGAAACCGTAATCTGATTTCGGTTCTTTCTATTTAGCATTTCCTTTCGTTATACATAACGTACCCAGATTCTTGCGGCAAACTTTCGGACACTGATCACGGCCATTTTGTGCAGTGATTTAGTATAGGGAATATCTGATCTGTCTGCGCTCATTCATTCCTTCTGCAATATGGGGATCTGTTCGGCAGATAGGTTAACTCATCGGTGAGATGCTGATTTGTCCGCTATTGTTAGGGGACGGACCACCTGTTCGTTTTCATTCATTTCTGTGCCTTATAACGACTACAGTAAACTATTTTCTTCATAAAGGCTGCATTGGCACGTTGTGGATGTAAAGCGCGGGTTCCAAATTGTTGCCACGGTAGGTTTAGCGGAAGCTTGTTCCGAAGAGGAAAACCAGAACAATAAAAAGAAAAGAGGCTGGTACCATGATTCTATTTGTTTTTGTGTATTTGCTGCTGAGTGCCATTGTTATCAGCTGCCGTACAAAAACTTTTTGTGAAATGAAGACGGTTAAAATATAATTACAAAAGAGAGGCATATCAGAAGCAAATGAGCCAGTGTCTGTTCCCTATACGGAGAAGTGTTATGCAGACTTCATGGCGATGAGAGGTTACAACGGTCTTGGAGCTGCTTTTATTGATTGCGACTTCCTGACAGTCATCTTCTACCGCTGTTCTTAACACCACGTTCCTCGTCTTCCGGATGGCATTCGAGACAGTTCCGCTCTATCTGAATGCCGGGCCAGATTTGTGCCTAGATTCAGGACTTGCTTGCACATAGAGTTTGAGACATTGATCTTAACGGAACGAAACCGGCAGATGTAATTTCGGGAGAAACGTAAGGAAGTGTTACAGGTCATTGCTTTGAATGAAGATTAGTGATTTAATGGACAATAGTGGAGCTTCCTTGAGACGTTCGAGGTCGGTATGGTCATCGACACAAAGGTTGCAATACCGGAAGACCGCAGGCCTTCCGGAATTTTGTTACAGTCGTCTGGTGTTGGCAGGCAGTTGACCTTGAACGTAAATGAATGTAACGCACTGCGCATAATTGGCCGAAGAGATCCACTGTTCGATTATACTACTCGTGAAAAATCGCTGGGAATATAAAGGACAGTAAAATGAAAACGAGGGAGACAGGTAAAATTAATTAAACTGTTTTCATTTCAAAAGTAAGCGGCATAACTGTTAATAGATTTATCCCTCTGTGAGACAAGTCTGTCAGTGCCTTCATGGAAAAAATGTTGGCGGTTGTCTACAAAACCATGATTGTACCCTGCTGTGCACCTCTTCGACCGAAGCAAATCGACGACCGCTTACGTCTTTCCTCAGGGTTCCAAAAACATGGATAGCACATGGCGAGAGATTGGGACTGTGTGGACGCTGTGTAAGGGCTTCCCAGCTAAACGTCTGCAGAAAAAAAAAAAAAAAAGGGAGAGAGAGAGAGAGAGAGAGAGAGAGAGAGCTCTGAGCACTATGGGACTCAACATCTGAGGCCATCAGTCCCCTAGAACTTAAACCTAACTAACCTAAGGACATCACACACATCCATGTCCGAGGCAGGATTCGAACCTGAGACCGTAGCAGTCACGCGGTTCCGGACTGAAGTGCCTAGAACCGCACGGCCACCGCGGCCGGCCAAACGTCTGCAGCGTAGTCGAAACTACCTTGGCGACATTTGGTCGGGAATTTTGTCGGCAGATTCTTTCGACTACGCTGTAGAGGTATCTCTGGGAAGCCCTTACACAGCGTACACACAATCCCGATCTCTCGCCATGTGTTATCCTCAATTTTGGAGCCCTGGGGAAAGATACCAGTGGTGGTCTATTTGCCTCGGACGAAATGGTGTAGACAACCGGCAACATTTTTTCCGTGAAGGCATTGACCGTCGTATCTCACAGTGAAACAAAAGTATTAATAGTTACATCAATTACTTTGAAATAGTGAACAGTTTACTTACTTTTTCCATCTGTCTAGTTTTCATTTGACTGCTCCTTATACTAAAATACCTATGTATAATCATCCCGAGGAACCTAAAATGACATGACTACATAAAAAAATGTAGAAAACTCAGACGCTAAGATGAGATTCATTTCAAAACTCTACAGGAAATATAGTAAGTGGTTTACAAAACACTACTTGTTCGACCATGTCTTGGTTATTAGAAAGAGAGAGACAGAGAGAGGGGAGAGAGAGAGAGAGAGAGAGAGAGAAATCCAATGAAAATCGGCGCGATTCGTCACGGTATCGTTTCGTAGCCGCGAGAGAGTTACAGAGACACTCAAGAGAGGTATTGTGGGCTGTGGAGACGTTCACTGTTGTAATTCCGAACGCGTCTGTTCCAAGAAGAGTCGAGCGACGCAAGACGTCCTGGCACGCACGGTCCGGGAAATTACCACGATGAGAAAATCAAAATAATTACAGCTCATACGCATGTTTACTGACAGTCATTCTTCCCACACACAATTCGTGACTGAGAAAGGGAGCCGGCCGGAGTGGCCGAGTGGTTCTAGGCGCTACAGTCTGGAACCGCTCGACCGCTACGGTCGCAGGTTCGGATCCTGCCTCGGGCATGAATGTGTGTGATGTCCTTAGGTTAATTTCGCTTAAGACGTTCTAGGGGACTAATGACCTCGGGCGTTAAGTCCCATAGCGCTCAGAGTCTTTTTTTTTATTATTGAGGTGGGGAAGGAGGAAATGGTACCAAAAGTACATTCTGCTACACACAATAAGATGTGTGTTGGTACACCTTTCCTGCTCGGAGTGGTACAAATGGCTCTGACCACTGTGGGACACCTAACGAGTGGAAATCAAAGACTCCGACTGGATCCTACTTACGGGCATAAACAAAGCTATGGATTTGAACGTCGATTAGTCAAAGCTTATAATGAGGATATAAATGAAGAGAAAGGCCGTAGCATAGTCATGTCAACGGGAGGAGCCACAATTGACTCATTAATTGAAATTATTTCTACATTAAAAATTTACGAAAAAAGGAGGAAACGAATATTACACACCGAAATCTGGGGGAAAGAGTGCTATAGTATTCAGTATCAGCTTTCACATCTGATCAATAATTAATTAAAAACAGAAGTTACAAAATAATGTCAAGAAAACCACTATAGCGTTGGGACGAGCGAGAGAGCTATATACTGGCACTGAGGAGCAACAGCCGAGCGTGGTGGCTTGTTACTTAGCCTGTAGGGCGTAACATGTCGCCGTATTTTGCAGTTGCCTTCCAATAGCGTGAATCACGTAGATCATTTACGTCTAGGGAATAGTGAATGTCGTACTCGATTTTTAAATGCTGTCACTACTGTATACTGAGGTGACAACAGTCATGAGATTGCGATGAGCACATGTACGGATCGCGGTAGTATCGCGTACACAAGATATAAAAGGGCAGTGCACTGGTGGAGCTGTCATTTGTACTCAGGTGACCCATGTGGAAAAGGCTCCCAACGTAATTGTGGCAGCACGACAGAAATTAACAGACTTTGCACGCAGAATGGTAAGTGGAGCTAGCTACACACATGGGACGTTCAGTTTCGGAAATCGTTGGGTAATTCAGCATCCCGCCAACGACAGTGCCAAGAGTGTGCCGAGAATACCAAATTTCAGGGAACGCAGTGCTGGATGGCCTTCACTTAACGACCGAGAGCAGCGGTGTTTGTGAGAGTTGTCAGTACTAAAATACAAGCAACATTGCGTGTTATAACCGCAGAAATCGATGTGGCACATACGACGAACGTATCAGTTAGGACAGTGCAGCGAAATTTGGGGTTAATGGGCTACCGGTACGTCAGGACACGACCGATGCGAGTGCCTTTGCTAACAGCACGACATCGCCAGCAGCGATTCTCCTGGGCTCGTGGCCACGTCGGTTGGACCCTAGACGACTGGGAAACTGTAGCCTGGTCAGATGAGTCCCGATTCCAGTTGGCAAGAGCTGTTTAGTAGGGTCCGGGTGTGGTGCAGGTCCCACGAAGCCATGGGCCCAAGTTGATGATGCTTGGGGCGCTCAACTGCGCGGTTATCAGCGCCTGTACAAATTCCGAACCTTTATTGAGCCCAATCTCGCCACTTTCATGATGATGATGAAATGATGAGGACAACACAAACACCCACTCATCTCGAGGCAGGTGAATAACCCTGACCCCGCCGGGAATCGAAGGCACTGTGGTATTCTCACAATAGTGTGAGCTGGGTTTACATGGAATGGATTGGGTCGTCTGGTCCAACTGAACCGATCATTGACTGGAAATGGTTATGTTCTACTATTTGGAGACCACCTGGAGCCAAACTAAGATGGAATTTTTATGGATGACTATGCAGCATGTCACCAGACCATAACTGTTTGCGACTGGTTTGAAGAACAATCTGGACAATTCGAGTGAATCATTTGGCCACCCAGATAGCACTTGTAACATTTATGGGACATAATCGAGAGTTCAGTTTGTGCACAAAACCTGCAGTGGCAACACTTTCGCATTTATGGTCTCACTGGTGGCTTATTGAATAGAGATGTTGTATATTTAGGCGTATTCGTCCCACTTGTTAAACCGTGGTCGTGTAATTGCCACGCTTTCGCTTTATGGACGTGCCTGGAGATATGGGGTAGTGTGTGAGGCGCGGGCGTGGCCAGCTGCGCGCCATTGAGAGCGAGCTGCCGGCTGCGCTGTCCCGCTGCCCCAGTGGCAGTGACCCCACGCCGGAGGGCCAAGGACGCTCGCCTCTGCTGCTGATGTTCGCTGCCAAAGCGACGCCTCTCGCCACGTGCTACGAGCGCTGCCTCTTCACCTCTTCACCTTCGCCTACTGTTGGTTGTTTTGCTCCGTCAAGCGGACCATTCTGTTTTCGTTAAACAGCGTCTTCACCGTGACACACGACTTCATTTTGTTGAGCGAGTAACAGCGCTACTGTGTGTTACGCCTGCGCCACATTAGTCAGTGACAAGATAGCAGAATACGACATTGTATCGAGAGGTATCTACACTCATGCTCATAAATTAAGGATAATTGCAGGGCCAGCCGGAGTGGCCGTGCGGTTCTAGGCGCTACAGTCTGGAACCGAGCGACCGCTACGGTCGCAGGTTCGAATCCTGACTCGGGCATGGATGTGTGTGATGTCCTTAGGTTAGTTAGGTTTAATTAGTTCTAAGTTCTAGGCGACTTATGACCTCAGAAGTTGAGTCGCATAGTGCTCAGAGCCATTTGAACCATTTGATAATTGCAGAATGTGGTGCCAAACAACGCGGCACTACACAAAACTGGCGCTAATAGCCTAGGCACATAGGGAACACACACGAAACAGATCTGTAAGTCTACGGTATTGGTGATAAGTTGAGAAAACAGTCCCGAAATATATGTGCTACAAAGCGCCACTGTTTCCTGGGGTATCCACATGCACACAAGCCGTACAACGGATTGGCATTCTCTGTATCAGGTGGTTGAGCAGATGCTGGGGTATAGCCTCCCATTCTTCAAAAAAATGGCTCTGAGCACTATGGGACTTAACTTCTTAGGTCATCAGTCCCCTAGAACTTAGAACCACTTAAACCTAACTAACCTAAGGACGCCACACATACATCCATGCCCGAGACAGGATTCGAACCTGCGACCGTAGTGGTCACGCGGTTCCAGAGTGTAGCGCCTAGAACCCCTCGACAACCCCGTCCGGCTCTTCCATTCTTGCACCAGTGCCTGTCGGAGCTCCTGAAGTGTCCTAGGGGTTTGAAGACGTGCACCGATACGTCGACCGAGAGCATCCCAGACGTGCCCGATGGAGTTTGTGTCTGGAGAACAGTCAGGCCACTCCATTCGCCTGACATCTTCTGTTTCAGGGTACTTCTTCACGATGGCAGCTCGGTGGGACCGTGCGTTATCATCCTATAAGGAGAAAGGTGGGACCCACTGCACCCCTGATAAGGTGGACGTACTGGTGCAAAATGACGTCCCGATGCACCTAACCCGTTACAGTTCCTCTGTTAAAGACACGCAGGGGTATACGTGCACCAATCATAATCCCACTCCACACCATCAAACCACGATACAGGTCCCTTTCAAGGACATTAAGGGGTTGGTATCTGGCTCCTGGTTCACGCCAGATGAAAATCACTGTTCAGACAATACCTTGACGCGTCCATGAACATAACCTGGGGCCACTGTTTCAATGACCATGTACTGTGTTCTTGACACCAGGCTTTACGGGCTCCCCTGTGAACAGGGGTCAGTGGAATGCGCCTTGCAGGTCTAAACCATGTTCTGTAGACTGTATGTCTGGAGACAACTGTTCCAATGGCTGCGGTAAGGTCCTGAGCAAGGCTACCTGTAGTACTCCGTGGCCGTCTGCGGGCACTGATGGTGAGATATCGGTCTTCTTGTGGTGTTGTACACTGTGGACGTACCGTACTGTAGCGCCTGGACACGTTTCCCGTCTTCTGGAATCGTTGCCATGATCTTGAGATCACACTTTGTCGCACACGGAGGGCCCGTGCTACAACCTGCTGTGTTTGACCAGCCTCCAGTTGCCCTAGTATTCTACTCCTCATAACGTCATCAATGTGTTCTTTGAACAATTTTCTTCAACGCACTTCTGAAAACGTCTGCACACTTACTCGCTGCACCGTACTCTGACATGCATCAACACACCTCTCGTATGAATGCTGCCAGCGCCACCGAGCGCGACCGCAGGTCAAATGCACCGCATAGTCATACCCCGAGGTGATTTAAACCCGCAAACCGCCCACCAGAGCGTTGTTTCGCCATGTATCAGCATTATCCTTAATTTATGAGCATGAGTGTATATTACGGAACTCCAGAACTATGGTCTTATGTACTTTCATCGGGGCTGTAGACTCTTGTCGTCTGCATCATCCTTCTCCGCTTCCCAAGCTTTATACGTCTAAAGACCTGATCCTTCCCGAACGCTGCAATTCCGTCTCCTTACTAATGGGCCTCAGTAGAATTCTCGAACATTAATCCCAGCACCCCTCCACCAACCCATAACCAAAAATAATATTCTCATGCCTGAGTAGTTTGATTTCCGCGCTGAGCACTCGGTTTTCCACCAATCTCCACGCTTGGTTGAGCATATCTGTCTGGTCAGGGCAAGGAGAGAATTACCAGTGGTAGCAATATTCCTGGATATTGAAAAAGCTTTTGACCGCTTCTGACAAGGTGGCCTTATCTACAGACTAGATCAATTAGGCTGCCCAGAACACTTAATCTGGATCTGTGCTTCTTTTCTTGCGGGACGTCAGTTTTTTGTAAGAAACGGAACACGATCCAGCCACGCACGTACGATTTGCGCCGGGAGTGCCGCGAGCTTCGGTTTTGGGTCACATGCTGTACACCATTTACATAGACGACATATCCAAGCTAGTCGGCGGCGAGATATCATTATACACTGGCGATACTGCCATCTACAAGAGCAGCCGTAACCTCTCATTCATACAAAGGAAACTACAGGAACATCTCGAGAAAATTACGCAATGGTGTAATGTTTGGAAAACAAAAATAAATCCTACCAAGTGCCAGGCCAGCTGTTTCACAAGAAACCTAAAACTCCCTGACCCACAGCTCACCATTGACGGAGCTGACCTGTCCTGGCGTGAGTCAGTCACGTACTTCGACCCAGAAATTGACAGGAGCCTTACGTGACACAAACAGTTACCAGAAACAGTAATAAAAGTTTGCGCTCTCTTGTCTCGGTGGTACCATCTGTTGAAGGGTGAAGAGCTGCGCATCCAATGCAGACAGCTACTCTGCCGCCAGCTCATTCTTCCAGTCATCTTGCGTGCTCGGAAATGTGGTCTATGGTGCCAGACACAACCTCATAATCGCACGCACACACACACACACACACACACACACACACACACACACACAACACACACACACACACACACACAAGAGAGAGTGGTATTAAATCAACCAACGATTTATACACATATACAGGAAAAACAAAAAATCACGAACTTTATCCCAACTGCTCATACAACATTTAGGCCAAGAACCCCTGTACCTTCACACAAGCGTCCAAAATTAACCCTTACACGCCACTTTAGGGGGCAATAATACACACAAGCTCTGTAAAAATTTACGTAAACTATCTCTCTCTTTCCCAAACACCCATTTTCTTGAAACCCCAAGCACATTCCGAAGTCAGACGAGCGTGTATCAGTGGTGCTTCGAAATTCAAACTCGCAAAAAATTGCCTTCGCCATTTTCTACTACAGTTCTTTTTGGCAGAAAGTTCCATTGGTCTGTACGCGAATAAGAGGTATTTACTTGCTTCTCATTACTAACCGTATGTCATTTTCTGTAAGTCTGTCTGGAAAAGTTAGCTACCAGATCAACACAGTACTGCAATACTTCACTAGCCGAAGCCCAAGCAAACGAAATAATTCCTTCCATCTCATGAGCTACGAATTGTACGCTGTTTGTTCTAGTTTTGTTCCTGCAAATGACATCTGAAAATTTAGTGCTCCAGAAATAAAGGATGTTTTGAAAATACTTCTGCAAAGTTTTTGAGACAGGTTCCTTAAACCAAAACAGGAAAAAAGTCTAGGCAACCTGGTCTGTAAAATGTATACCTTAAGAGCTATGAGCACGTTTTCGATAGAAGAGACGTTTAACTGTAGTGAAGAAGACAAAGTGCTCATAGCTATTTAAGGTGCTGACTTTCGAGCCCGCATTTAATGCAATTCTTTTTTCTTCTTTTAGTTCATACTACCCCCTCCAAAAATATGGAAAGCAAAGAGCTTGTAGTGAAAGAGATGCATTTCAAAGTATCGAAGATGAAATGCTCGTAGCCCTTAAGGTATGGATGTTAGAACCCATGTTTACTACAAGAAATGGTTCAAATGGCTCTGAGCACTATGGGACTTAACAGCTGTGGTCATCAGTCCCCAAGAACTTAGAACTACTTAAACCTAACTAACCTAAGGACATCACACACATCCATGCCCGAGGCAGGATTCGAACCTGCGACCGTAGCGGACGCGCGGTTCCAGACTGTAGCACCTAGAACCGCTCGGCCACCCCGGCCGGCCATGTTTACTACATTTTATTTTTTTCTTGTTTTGATGTAAGGGACCTGTCACCAAAGTTTGTACAGAGTTATACCGAGTGATCTGTATCTTCGATGAGCTTGCACCACAATAAATCCTCCATCTGCCATCTCGTACGTGTATCTTTGTTGCCGAAGTAAGTCTCATGTAGCATTTCCGAATGCATGTAATCTTCCTGAAAAGTCAGTATTCATTGTCCCGGTGAGATAAATTCATTATCGCGTTTGCAGTGCGTGTCTCCACGAGATTAGGTGCCAACGTATTTGTAAATTCTGGTAGGCAACGGATCATTTCAGACACCGAGCGTGGAAAAATGTATTAAGCTTCAAACTTATAATAATATGTCTTTGCTCATTTTAATATCAAAGTAATGAATACTTACGTACTTCTTTTGTAATTTTTATCATGAGTACTTGAGGCTCTCAGCAAACAATGTCGTCTTTGTTCACGAGACGATTGCATTCTATACGACACTATTTTACGAATTACACGTACACTATCTGGTCAAAAGTTATTACCTATTTGTGAACATTAATGTGGGGTGTGTCCACGCCTTCACCTTAATGACGGCTTGACCGTTGCTGGGGATATTTTCAGTGGGGTGTCTGAACGTGTGTGGAGAAATGTCAGCCCATCCTTCCTCTAGATTCGAACGCAGAGAAAATAATGTTGGACGCTGGGGTCAGAAGCGGAGTCGACGTTCTCATCCATCCGAAATGTGTTCGATAGGGTTCTGGTCGGGACTATAGGCACTCCAGTCCATTTCAGAAATGTTATTGCCCACAAACCATTGTCTCATGAAAGATACTTTGTGACAGAGTTCATTGTCGTGCTGGTACAAACAGTCGTCTCCGAAGTCCGAACTGCTCCTCTAGTGCACGCAGTACCCAATGATGTAAAAATTCTCAAATCCTCCCGAATTTAGAGTTTTCTTAAGCACAACAAGGAGACAACCCCATAACCACGGAAAACACCCCATACAGTAACACAACCTCTTCCCGTACTTCCCAGTTGTCGTTACACATGATGGCTGGTAACGTTCTCCAGTCATTCAACGAACCCGAACCCTTACGTCTCTTTGGCACAGTGTACAGTGTGACTCTTCACTAAAAATCGCCCGTTTCCAATCCACTGTCCAGTTCCGTCGCTGTTACACCATCTCAATCGTCGCTTAGCACTGACTACAGAAATGTGTGAAATGATAATTAAACCAAGACGCTAAGCTGCCGACAGGCGTTGATACACATCAACGGGGACAGTTGAAAATGTGTGCCCTGACTGGGACTTGAACGCGTGATCTCCTGCTTACATGGTAGACGCTCTATCCATCTGAGCCACCGCGGGCACAGACGATAGTGCGACTGGAGGGATTTATCCCTTACACGCTCCCCGTGACACCCACACCCAACTTAATGGCCACACACTACATTCGTAGTTTTCCTGCCCATTACACTCGTTACTCAAATGATTCAAATGGCTCTAAGCACTATGGGACTTAACATCTGAGGTCATCAGTCCCCTAGACTTAGAACTACTTAAACCTAACTAACCTAAGGACATCACACACATCCATGCCCGAGGCAGGATTCGAACCTGCGACCGTAGCAGCAGCGCGGTTACGGACTGAAGCGCCTAGAACCTCTCGGCCACAGAGTCAGGCCACTCATTACTCGCGGTAGACAATCTTACCGAGTCCCGTAGGAGTTCGGGCAATGCGTGTGCACCCGCACAGAAGGTCAATGGCCGGTTAGCCTTAACTATATGAAGATGGTATCTGTTCTTTCGGACATGTCCGAAAGAACAGATGCCATCTTCATACAGAAATGTGTGGTTCATCAATAACTGCTCGACCATTGTACCCATTTATTTTTAACTCCCTAACCAAAGTCATCGTCCTAGCTACACTGATGGTCACATTTTGAAACCCACAAGAGTTTTTTTCCAGTGATTTCACTCTCCGCAGTGCTCGATGGTACTGTCCGTCAGTTCATAGGATCTGTCTTGTCTTGGTTCAGTTATGGTTGTTCCTTCGCGTTTCCATTCTACAGTCACATCTTCAACACTCAACTTAGATAGCTTTAGAAGAATATAAATGTGTCTGATGGATTTGTTACGTAACATCCATTGACTAGCCCACGTTACTAGCCAATGAGCTCTTCTGACCGACCCATTCACCTACTACAGGATCTCTGGTGACAACAACATGCTTCCCGCATCCTCTTATACTGGCGGGTCCGCCTCTCGTGATATCTACTGGTCAGTTCCACATTATATCGGAGTGTCCGGATACTCTGTTTCAGACAGTGTACTTCAGGGTTTGCTTAGAAAATAATGAGTGAAACAAAGTAGAGTTAATTTGCTGATCAACCACTCACTGTAGCATTACCATAGAATTTCGGAATGATACAGTAGTATCTGTATCATAAGATTCCATATTTCTAGATTTCCGGAAAGCATTTGACAAGGTGCCCCGTTGCAGGCTGTTAACCAAGGTACGAGAATATGGAATAAGTTCATAGATGTGTGAGGAGCTCGAAGACTTCTTAAATAATGGAATCCAGTATGTTGTATTCGACGGCGAATGTTCATCAGAGAAATGGATATCGTCAGAAGTGCCCCAGGGAAGTGTAGTATGACCGCTGTTGTTCTCCGTACATATAAATGATTTGGCGGACAGGGCGGGCAGCAATCTGTGGTTGTTTGCTGGCGATGCCATGGTGTACGGTAAGGGGTTGAAGTTGAGAGACTGTAGGAGAATACAAGACGACTTAGGCAAAATTTCCAGTTGGTGTGATGAATGGCAGTTAGCCCTAAATGTGGAAAAAGTAAGTTAATGGAAAGATCAGACCTGTAATATTCGTTTAGAGTTAATACTAGTGTCCGGCTTGACGTTGTAAAGTCGTGTAAATATCTGGGCGTAACGTTGCAAAGCGATATGAGGAAGAAAGAGCGTGTGAGAACTGTGGTAGGGAAGGCGAATTAGGAGAATTTTAGAAAAGAGTTGTTCACCTGTAATGGAGACGCATATAGGACGCTGGTGCGCTATATTCTTGAGTACTGCTCGAGTGTTTGGGATGCGTACCAGTTCGTATTCAAGGAAGACATCGAAGCAGTTCAGAGGCGGGCTGCTAGATTTGTTACCGGTGGGTTCGAGCAACACGTTAAGTATTACGGTCATGCTAAGGGGAACTCAAAATGGGAATCCTTGGAGGGAAGGCGACGTTCTTTTCGAGAAACACTATTGAGAAAATTTAGAAAACCGACGTTTGAAGCTGACAGCCGAAAGATTCTACTGAATTCGCTTTTTGCAAAGTTTTGAGACAAGGAATTGGTTAGAAACCAGTGATTAATGTCCACATATATTTTATTAGCCAATCTTTCTAAGACTACACTTGATTTTCTATTTATTGCAATGTGAAAGATCATTGATATACACAAGAAAGCGTATGGGCCCTAAGATTGAACCTTGTGGGACCCGACATGTAATTAGTTCCCAGCTGGATGATGCCTAATTGCTTAATACATGTCTCCTTCCTAATAACGTCCTTTGTTTCCTGCTAGAGATATAAGATTTGAACCATTTTGCAGCATTTCCTGTTGCACCATAATATTCTAATTTACTTAAAAGGATAATGTGATTTACACAGTCAAATGCCTTTGACTGATCACAAAATACACCAGTTGCCTGCAATTTTTTGTCTAATGAATTTAGTACATTTTCACTGTAAGTGTAGATAACATTCTCAATGTCAGAACGCTTTAGGAATCAGAATTGCGACTTTGACGGTATGTTATTTATAATAAGATGGTTATGAAGCCGATTGTACATTACTTTTTCTAAATTCTTTGAGAATGCTGACAAAAGTGAAATGGGACGGAAATTTGACGCTATTTCTTTCTTTCCCTTCTTAAACAGTGGCTTAACTTCAGCATATTTCAACCATTCAGGAAATATTCCATTGATAAACGACTAGTTACACAGATAGCTTAATATGTTACTTAAATAGAATCACTTAGTTGATATTTCATCATACAAACTATATGTTTTTGATTTTAAAGGTTTTGTGACGGACGTTTCTTCTGCTGGGGTAGTGAAGGTCAAATTCATATTATGGAAGTTACTTGAAATGTCTGGTCTGAGGTATCCCATGTCAGCATCTACAGAACCTGACAACCCCATCTTTTCAGTAACAGTTATAAAATGTTTGTTAAAAAGTTCTGCTACACTACACACATCTGTCACCAATGTATCATTTACTCTTAATGCCCTTTGCCCCTCTTCAAGTCTGGTTCTACCGGTCTCCTCCTTTACTATATCCCATATTGTCTTTATTTTGTTACCTGATATGACTATCTTTTCCTTGTAGTATATTTGCTTTGATGTCCGTAGTATAGTCTTTAATATTTTGCAGTATTTCTTGTAATGTGCTATAGCACCAACATCAGAACTGTTTCGGATTGACAGATACAATTTTCTTTTTGTTTTACAAGTTACCTCTATTTCTTGAGTAATCCATGGCTGCTTTGTACACTGTCCTCTAACCTTGGTTAGTTTTGGGGGAAAACAGTGTTCAGACAAGAGAAGCACTTTATTAGCAAAAGTTTTATATTTTTCATTCATGCCATGAGCACTGTGAACATCAGTCCAGTGAATGTCTCTGAGGAGTGCCCTAAAATAATCAATTTTTGGCTTATTGACTACCCTCTTGAGTTCAGATTTAACAGATTTTATATCCTGTTCACTATTAACATTTAACAGAAGGAACTGCAGGTCAAGGTCTGAGGGGCCATTAACTATTGGTATAGTGTATTTGTATAGTTCAGGAAACTAATCAGAAAAACAGGTAGATAATAATCGCATTACGGAGATATAGCCAGATGCGATGCACGTAGAAACGGTTGATGCAGGGAAGTGGATGAAAAGTTAGCGACGATGTCGGCAGGTATGGACTTTTGATTTAGTCTACATTGAAACAGTACTGTAAATCTGCACTTGTTCACACGGAACACGATGCTTTGAGTTACGGTCGAGTGACAAGACATCAATTGTGACGTCCCCATTTTCCACGGTTGCGCTCATAATGGAGTCCGCCTGCTTAGCTACACGCGAAAGGCAAAGGTCCCGAGTTCGAGTCTAGGTCGAGCACACAGTTTTAATCTGCAAGGAAGTTTCATACAGCCGACACGGTAGCTCAGCGTGTGCGGTCAGAGAGCTGGTTGGCTTCTGTAATAAAAAACTGAGTGGAAGGATCAACAAAAACGAACTTGACCGGATGTCATGTGACGTCCGCGACGACCAAACACATCGATCAACAAAAAAAGAAAGAAAAGCTGTGTGGTAACGTGTTTGCCTACCATTCAGCGGGCACGGGTACGATTCCCGGCCGCCATGGAAATTTTCTCCTCTCGTGGAATGTGTATTTTGTTGTCCTCTTCATCATCATAATCATCATCCACACGCAAGTCGCCCAATGTGGCGTCACCTGAAATAAGTTCAGATGGTTCAAATGGCTCTAAGCACTGTGGGACTTAACATCTGAGGTCATCCTTCCCCTAGACTAAGGACTGGTCAAACCTAACTAATCTAAGGACATTACACACATCCATGCCCGAGGCAGGATTCGAACCTGCGACCGTAGCGGTTCCGGACTGAAGCCACAGCGGCCGGCACCGAGACTTGTAACCCGGCGGCCGAACTTCCTCTGATGGGCGTCCCGGCCAACAATGCCACACGGTCATTTCATTTTATTTTTACTTACAAGGGAAAATCCCCATCGCAACTCCAGATTTAGTGGTAATATGTTGCACGTGTTGATCTTGGGCCGTGCTTCTTTTTTTCACACGTCAGTACACCTTCTTCCTGTTTTCACGCTTCATCTGTGTTAGGTTTTATCCAATGGGCCATCTCAGCACTAAATGTGATTGGGGGGGGGGGGGGGGGGGTGCCGGGGGGAGTCTCGCTTGTCAGTACTGTGTCCCTACGGATTTACTATGGAGCGGTTGTGTAGTTCAGAGGTTACTGACAGGTTCCTGATGTACAGTACGTAATGTTCGTTGGTATAAAGGCAGTTTGCATTTTAAAGATAAAAATGTTTTCGATTCGCTCATGGGAACTACTTTCCGCTATCTGCATACACATAAGTAAAAAGTACAAAAAGTAAGTGAAATAACTTTTGATAATTCGGGCTGGCTAATTGTTAAGTAGGAAATTGCATCATAGTCGCAACCTGATACGTGTATTGACAGGGATGCACTGTCTCCATATCACATTGGTTGACGTAACACAGCGTTATAATGTTAACGCTACCTTTCCTGGGCTCTGATTGGTCAAAAGAAAAAGAGAGACTCCACTGCGGTTGACAAGATACTTGATGGAGTCTCCCGATGAGACCGACCGTGAGTGCGACGTCACTGGTATCGGAAGTTCGTAATCTGAGTACAAGTGCGTTAATTTCTTAGCATACTGAAATATTATTTAACAGTGATCTGCATTACGATTAGCGAGTTCGCTACTTGCGTTCCGATTAGATCGTACGAAGCAGTCGTTTATGTGGTCGTATAATGTTGTGCAATCCTTGGTGAATTTATTATGACCAGTATTGAGGTCGGAAATGAAAGACTGATTTAATTTATGGAATTCCATCAAAGAATTTACGTACTTTTTACTGGAAAAATAGATTTCCATATTGGTGAGGTTGGAACTTTCTTCGGTGACTCACCTACTCTTTCTGAAAACCACGGCTGACTTAACAGATCTTACAGTACACTCAAGTAGAATTTTTTAAGTGAATATGGAAGACGAATTGCTAGCTCCGCGTCAGTTTGGAGGAAAACAGAAGTTAGCTGTATGCTGTCTCTGTGTGATTCTGTAGCGTGTTTTGTTAAGTTTCAGATTAGTGATATAAATGTCCAGGGCGTGTTTCGGGACTGTTCTGTGTTGCTTTATGTGACACACAACATAAATGTAATCTGTAGTAATGATTCAAGAATAACATTCGGTAACGCTGTTTATGTGATTCAATGTTGATCTCTTAGCTCTCCTGCAACTGGGTGGGCGAGCCAGCACTCCGGTTGGAGGAACGAGAAGAGCTAGCGCCACGAAGCGGAAAGTGCCCATTAAACTAAGGGTCTGCGAGAAAGACTTTCTCGTCGGCCTCTCAGTGGAGCCGTCAGACCCCGAAACCAACCTGCGGGTAGAGGAGTGGGCTCGCTTTCTCCCACAGCTGACTGCTATTTCCACGCCGACCTCAATGCTGCGCGACGGCGTCTGCCAAGCCGCCAAGATGGGCGCACGCAGGTGGCCACATTACGACTTCAGCCAGTGATATGAGGCAGAGAAAGGTTGCTTGTAGTTCAGCCATTTCTTCTTCTCGCGCTGCTCGAAGGGCAGTGTTACCGATTTTCATTTCCAAGGGCGACCACCAGGTCGTGGCGTTCACCTTGTATCGTCAGCATAGCATTCTGGATGATCAGTCGGTTAGTTGTGCATATCCGAAATCCGTTTATGCTGGGATATAATGCTAGAATCACAATACTTGTAAGAGGACTGCTAAGTAATGGCTGTTCACGTCCTATCACGAGTGTTTTGTCAGATATAACATGCAGCTCGTCTAAGACGAAGTAAATATTCCACAATTTGAGCCAAGAACAGTTGCCAACATGAGTAACTTAAAAGTAGATATCCTCGGTGTAGCAAACCGGCTTATATCACTTGATAAAGGCAAGGCCTCCGGTTCTGATTATGTACGAGTCAGATTCCTCTCAAAGTATTCTGGTACAATAGCTCCATATTTAACAATCAAACGATCGCTTGTTGAAAGATCCGTACCTGAAAACTGGAATGTTGCTCAAGTCACACCAATGCCGGAAGGAAATAGAAGTAATACAGTGAATTACCGACCCATTCCGTTAACGTCGATTTGCAGTACTATTCTGAAATACAGAATGTGTTTGAGCATTATTATCAGTTATCTCGAAGAAAATGATTTATTGACAAAAAGCCAACATTGATTTAGAAAATATCGCTCTTGTGAAACAACTAGATCCTTATTCTCACGAAGCAATGAATACTATTGACGGAAGATATCAGACTGATTCAATATTTTTAGATTTTCAGAAGACTTATGACACCGTATCCCACAAGCGGCTTCTAATCAAATTGCGACCGTATGGATTATCATCTCAGTTGTGCGACTGGATTCGTGATTTCTTGGTTGGTTCAAATGTCTCTGAGCACTATGGGACTTAACTTCTGAGGTCATCAGCCCCCTTGAACTTAGAAGTACTTAAACCTAACTAACCTAAGGACATCACACACATCCATGCCCGAGGCAGGATTCGAACCTGCGACCGTAGCGGTCGCGCGGTTCCAGACTGTAGCGCCTACAACTGCTCGGCCACTCTGGCCGGCGTGATTTCCTGTGAGTAAGGTCACAGTTAGTAATAACTGACGGGGCCCTTTACCTTTCCTGATCTACACAAACAATTTAGGAGACAATCCGACAATCCGAGAAGCTCTCTTGGATTGCTTGTAGATGATACTGTCATTTATCGTCTTGTAAAGTCATCAGGTGATCAAAACAAATAGCACAACGATTTAGATGAGATATCTGCATGGTGCGAATAAACTGACTTAAATAATGAAAGGTGTGAAGTCATCCACATGAGTACCAAAAGGAATCATCTAAATTTTGGTTATACGGTAAATCACACAAATCTAAGGGCTGTATATTCAACAAAATACTTAGGGATTACAATTACGAATAACTTAAGTTAGAACTATGACATAAATAACGTTGTGGGTATAACGAACCAAAGACCACGATTATTCGCAGAACGCTGAGAAAGAGCTACAAGTCTACTGAAGAAAGTGCCTTGTACGCCCTCTTCTGGACTCCTGCTGTTTGTTGTTGGATATTCGTCAGATAAGATCGACGGAGGACATCGAAAAAGTTCCAATAAGGGCAGCTCGTTTTGTACTATCGCGAAAGAGGGGAGAGAACGCCACGGATATGATAACTGAACTGATGTGGCAATCATTGAAAAAAAAAGCGTTTTTCATTGCGGAGCGTTCTTCTCAAGAAATTTCAACCACCATCTTTCTCCACAGAGTGCGAAATCATTTTCTTGGCGCTAACCTATGTGGGGAGGAATGATTATCAAACAAAATATGAGAAATCAGAGCTCGCACAGAAAAATTTAAGTGCTCGTTTCTCCCGCGCGCTGTTCGAGAGCGGAACGGTGGAGAAATAGCTTGAAGATAGTTCGATGAACCCCCTGCCAGGCAATAATTGTGAAATGCAGAGTAATCGCGTAGATTTAGAATATCGCTCCAGATAGGCTACACATTTGTGCATACCGTAAGCTAAAAACGCCTAATTAGATCAATATCGATGTGCGGCTGCTCCCGGCGGAGTTTCGAGTCCTCCCTCGGGCATGGCTGTGTGTGTTTGTTCTTAGGGTGATTTAGGTTAAGTAGTGTGTGACCTTAGCAGTTAAGTCCCATAAGATTTCACACACATTTCAACATTTTTTTTTTTTCAGTATCGAAATTAGGCCTGCGGTTTGGAATGTATTTAGGACGTTAAGATATGTAAGTGCCATTTTTTGCAGCGAGCCTCGTGATACATTTGAGGAGCTACGTGGATGAGAATTGACGGCTGCGTGCGCCGCATAAGCCGAGGCTGACACAGAGGTCGGTCAGCAACAAGGCGTCGTAGTCCGTACCTGCTCCTCGACTTAGTTTTTATTCAGCCTAATACTGCTGTCATATTTGGCAGAACATGACACGAAAAACAAAGCCTAATAGAGTGATCAAAATAAATGTTGCAAATTGCTTTGCGACACTGGACATAATAGTAAAACTGATTTTGTTCTTTCAGGTATAATCATAAGAAAACAAAGAAGATAAAGATTTTTCCGCTTGATAAATACAAACAAAAAACAGAAACAAAACCTTACAAAAGATTTCACTGTAGGCACTGCAGTGTCTATCTTTAATAACACATTATTTACGAACTAGTTGGCCTTCTTCGTTATTGGAGACATTTTCAAATGCGATTCGACATAGTCCTTACCAAGCTGTCCAGACGAACTTGTGGGACATTCTCCCATTCCTCCACGACGGCCTCTGAGGCCCTGGAAAGTGTGACAGTACTACTGGAAAACCGCTCGTTTTAGCATGACCAACGCATTCTCAATTCAGCTGAGATCTGGAAATGGTTATGTTCGCCTACTTGGAGACCATTTGCAGCCATTCATGGATTCATATTTCCAAACAACGATGTAATTTTTATGGATAACAGTGCGCTATGTCACTGAGCCAGAATTGTTCATGATTGGTTTGAAGAACATTCTGCAAAATTCGAGCGAACGATTTGGCCGGCGCCGGCCTCTGTTCCCGAGCGGTTCTAGGCGCTTCAGCCCTGAAGCGCACTGCTGCCGCGGTCGCAGGTTCGAATCCTGCCTCGGGCATGGATGTGTGTGATGTCCTTAGGTTAGTTAGGTTTAAGTAGTTCTAAGTCTAGGGGACTGATGACCTCAGATGTTAAGTCCCATAGTGCTCAGAGCCATTTGAACCATTTGGTCGGCCAGATCTCCCGACACGAATCCCATCGAACATTTATAAGGCGTAATTGAAAGGTCAGTTAGTGCAAAAAATCGTGCACCGGCGACATCTTCGCAGTTATGGGCGGCTGTAGAGGCAGCATGGCTCAGTATTTCTGCAGGGAACTTCCAACGACTTGTTGAGACCATGCCGCGTCGAGTTGCTTTACTACGTCTGACAGAACGAAATCTGACCCGGTATTAGGAGGTATACAAGTGACCAAGAGTTGGCCCCCATCTAAAAGTGCTGAGCGCTTACTGCATGTCATGGAAATTCGGATACTGAGAAGGTCATTAGGCATTTCTCTGTTCAACCATGTCAGCAATACAACTATTCGACAAATAGCTCAAGTGGCTCCATTAAATAAGATGATGCAAGAATGGAGACAACGTTTGTTTGGACACATAGTACGGGCACCAGCTCAGCCTGTCATCGCACTGTCGAAGACCAGAAACAACGCGGTAGACCTAAAATACAGTGGATGGACACTATAAACGCTGCCATAAGACCAATAAGCTTAACTTCACGGGCAGCTTGTCTCTAATGACTGCACTGTCGACCGGACGTTAAAGTCTGTCTGCCTTCGTTCCTTCCTTCCACGGGAAGCGTTAGAGCGTAAGATAGTGCGTGCATTGACCCAGAAGTGGATCTCTTGCAACGGGAAGGCGCTAAGAACAAGAATGAAAAATTTATATTTCGTTTATTTCAATAGTTGCTGCTGTAAAACTGATGTTATTCGCGCTTATTTCAACTGCAGCAGGTTACTTCTCGACACTTTCTCGATCCTCATAGCTTTTGTTCAATCAATATCAAAATCTTCCGTCAGTTACAAGCTGTAAAAGAACTGATGAAATAAAACTAACAGTTTTTCTTCTCAGTCTTCAGCCATGTGTTTCACAATATTTTGACCAAATTGAAATTTAACATTTATACTGGTATTGCAGAAAATATAGAGTAGGAAAATGTAGATGTAGCAGTTACTTCTGTAAAATATCTGGGAGGATGGGTGCGGAACGATTTGAAGTGGAATGATCATATAAAATTAATTCCTGTTAAGGCGGGTACCAGGTGATTCATTGGGAGAGTCCTTAGAAAATGTAGTCCATCAACAAAGGAGGTGGCTTAGAAAACACTCGTTCGACCTATACTTGAGTATTGCTCATCAGTGTGGGATCCGTACCAGATCGAGTTGACGGAGGAGATAGAGAAGATCCAAAGAAGAGCGGTGCGTTTCGTCACAGGGTTATTTGGTAACCGTGAAGGTTTACGGAGATGTTTAGCAAACTCAAGTGGCAGACTCTGCATCGCGGTGTAGGTTGCTCGCCAGGTTTCGAGAGGGTGCGTTTCTGGATGAGGTATCGAATATATTGCTTCCCCCTACTTATACCTCCCGAGGAGATCACGAATGTAAAATTAGAGAGATTCGAGCGCGCACGGAGGATTTCAGACAGTCGTTCTTCCCGCGAACCATACGCGACTGGAACAGGAAAGGGAGGTAATGACAGTGGCACCCAATGTGCCCTCCGCCACACACCGTTGGGTGGCTTGCGGAGTATAAATGTAGATGTAGAAAATATTGTATCCAGAGTGAATTTTCACTCTACCGGAACGTTTGATGAATTTAAACTTCTTGGTAGATTCCCACCAGGAGCGAACGTGGGAGCTGTGGCATTCGCAGGCAGGTGCTCTACCGACCGACGACCCGTCCTCGCAGCTTCACTTGACCCTGTACCTCTTCTGCTACCTTCCAAACTTCCTTAGATAGCTGAGTCGATGGAGCACTCGCTTGCGAAAGCAAAGGTCCCTTTTTCGAGTACCAGTCCGGCAAATCATGTTATTCTGTATGGAAGTTTCAGTTCGGCGCTCAAGCTGTTGCAGAGTGAAAATTCGTTTTGGAAACAATATTTTTATCCTCTGTTTCCTGTACTACCGGTAAAAATGTCAAATTTTAAACCTCAACCTCACGTAAGTTTTTACATTCATAATTTGTGCCCTATTTTTATTCAACTGAATAATTTAAACTAACTTACTTATGTAGTAGCCCACTTCCACGAAATATTGCCGCTTGCTTTCATAAGTAATATTCCGTAGCGAAAGACAGCAGATGTAAAGCTTGCACAACGTACCCTTAACAACTTCGTGGTTTCAACTTAAAGGCATTTGCGAGTCGAATAATACGCGTCCGACATGGGTTACGCACAGCAGAGCTCCATGAATAATGTGACTGTCGGTTTGGGGCGGCTTAACGCGGAACTTTCCGCAATTAGACCAAAAAATACGTCTCCGTCAAAGAGCTTGTCAGAAAGTGGGTGACTACGCTGTAATGTGAAAAAAAGTGTTGTCGATAAAGAAGGTGCATACACAAGGTCTTTCCCACCCAACATTGTACAAAGAAACCCATGTATGTTAGATCCGGAAACTTAGATTTCCAAGAGCAGAACACAGCGTCATCATGTGTAGTACGACTGGTCCAACGGTTTTGAAGATTTTGATGAAAAAATGTGCAAACCTCCATATCTCAATGTGGCGGTGCTTCATCTTTCTGAAACATGCTACTCGTGGAATCTGTATCAAGCTGTGGCATCAGCCATTGCACAAGCTAGTCCAGGTAATTGTTTCTTGAAACATGTAGCTCAGTGAAGAAAAATGGACAGTACAGTCTTTCTGCTGACATCACACAGTACACTTTCGACGAGTGACGCTGATGTCCAATTACGCACGAAGATTCATCTATACTCCGTACTCGAATGTTTTGCCAGTTAACTTTTCGACTTGGAAGGTTGCCTCGTCTCTAAAAGTTAGACGTTCAGTAAATGTTTCTTCCGCCATGACTTCCAGCATGGCTGTCGCATAATTCTTACATTTCATGTATATAGTCTCCTTGTCTCAGTTCCTGTAAAACTTAAATTATTTACGGTTTCGTTCTTAGTTTCGGCTTGAGAACACGCCAAATCGTTGTTTGTGGCATCTGCAGCTTCTTTCCGGCTTTGTACGTCGATTTCCTTGGACTTATTTCAAACGAATGGCGAATTCTTTCAGCATTTTGTGCTGATACACATTACCGGCCGATACTTTTTTCTTTGCACAAACATCTTGTTTCTTCAAACTGTCGATGCCATGGTGTTATTTGGAGGCGCTTGACTGTATCGTTCACGAAATCTTCTCTGCAGTGCAATAACATGCAGAATGCTTTCTGTACGTGATCCGCTAATTTCAATACTGACACGGAAGTTTTCAGTAACGAATCACCGTGCATGCGCCGGCTTCCGCATCACCGCACTTCACAATGATAGAAATTTTGAACTATCTTTTCCATTTTCCATATTTCCTAGCAAAATATCAATATACAGAAAGTAGTTACAACTGTTTCTAATAGCTTTATTAATTTTGTTTTGGCCTGAGAACCGCATGTCAAAACTTTCATTAAAATATAGATGAATAAAAAGCAGATTCTGGAAGGCAAGAAAAGTTGCTGTTGTTCATTTGTGGAATGCTGTTCTACACGTTTAATCAAAAATACATCTGTCTTCCACAGAGTAAATGTTTACTGGAACGGAAATGTGATTATGCATTTAGACTCCAAATATGTTGAAAATAACTTCGATTAACAATATTTTGGTTTTAGTTGCTTTTGGACCTTGCTGTGGAAGCACTCATCTTACAATAACCACACTGCGTGTCCCGAAGAGTCCCGTGCAATCCTCTTCAAGGCCGATTTTTCTTTACGATTAACAACAAGGATGTTTGCATTATTACCTTAATGTAAAAGGATAGATATACTGGCATGTGTTGTTAGAGGTCTGGAAGAGGTAAACACAGGATTTAAACTCTCAAGTCATTGGAGCAAAAATTCGGATGGCATGCTCGTCAGTATGTGGCAGGACATCTGGCATGGCTGTTTCAAATGAATCATCACGCACTTCTCCTTAAATAGTTCAGGGAAACCACAGGAAATGTAAATTTCGATGGTCGGACGAAGGTATGGACGTCGCTCTCTAGGATAAGAGCGCAGTGCCTTAATTAGCAGCTTACGAGCTGGATTTTTTTTTCTCTGAATGTCTTCATGTAGCCGGAAAGAGTTGAATTTACTGATTCGTATATCAACAGATAGTATTAAGCGGGCAGTGAGTTTTAAACCGTTCATTTCTCCCCTAAAATGTTTGCGGGAAATTTGATTCCTTCATTTTGAGCGACTGGATACACAAAAATTTTGTGTTTTGCCTGTCTCAAATCTCAGTGGCTATGGAAATTTAATAATTGTTGGGCCCACACAGCAATAAAATGCTCAAGATAGAGTCCAGCCTAGTTTTAAATCCGTTACTGATTTATTATTTAAGTTCTGATTTATTAATTGCTAAGTCACTCCGCCATAGTTACACAGTAATATGATGGTTTACGGTTACACATACGCCCAGACCAAACGTACCGCGGTCTTGAAGAGCCTTTGTAGCACTTTAATAGTCTGCTGGGAGATACAGTGCAACCCAGAATAGTTTAGATAACGAACAACTGTAAATTAACTGTTCCCTGCGTGGCAAACATTTCAAGGTGATCAGCTTATCCTACCTGTCATGGTGGAAAGCGCCAGCAGCAGTGGGTACAATACTTAGACCACAATTTTAAACATTTCTGAGAGCAGCAACCGTAAATAATTTTCAATATATAAAGTATACAAACAGCCGGTGCATAAGTTTAATGTAAAAATGATGATCACGTTCTAAACTACTAACGGTATCTTCTTCAGAAGGAAAGTTACATGTAACATTTTAAACATATTAATAAATAAAGTCTAAAATACTTTACCAGGTGTACCGGTATGAAATGAGCGTTTTTTGTGAAAATGAAACACTAATTTTGAATTGAAAAGTAAAAACATTTTATTCAAAGTACTGACCATTGCTTCTTATACATTTTGACCACCTTTCTGGCAATTTGGGGACAGTACGCCAATAGAAATGTTCGTCTTTTGAAGCAAACCAATCAGACACCCAATTTTCGATTTCTTCGTAGGAATGGAAGTGTTCCTCAGCCAGTGCGTGTTCCATTGATGAAAACAAATGGTAGTCGGAAGGGGCCAAGTCTGGTGAATACGACGGGCAGGGTAGCAGCTCCCAGCCAAGTGTTTTAATTGTATTCTGAACCAGTTTTGCTTCGTGTGCAGGTGCATTGTCGTGTAAAAAAATTACTTTGCTATGTCTTATGACCCATTCTGTTTTTTTTTCGATCAATGCGTAGTTCAAATTGATCATTTGTTGTCTGTAGCGATTAGTATTCACAGTTTCACCGGGTTTTAGAAGCTCATGATACACTACACCTTTCTGATCCCACCAAACACAGAGCATTGTCTTCTTGCCGAATCGATCTGGTTTTGCAGTCGATGTTGATGGTTGTCCCGGATTAACCCATGATTTTTCCCGTTTAGGATTCTTAAAATAAATCCATTTTTCATCCCCAGTAACAATTCGATGAAAAATTGATTTTCTTTCATGTCTTTGAAGCAAAATTTGACAAATGGTTTTTCGGTTTTCCATCTGTCTTTCATTCACTTCATGTGGCACCCATTTTCCACACTTTTGGATCTTTACCATAGCTTTCAAACGGCCAGAAATTGTTTGTTGTGCAACCTTTAGCATTGCTGCCATTTCCTTCTGACTCAAAGTATCATCTTCATCCAATGTTGCTTGCAATTCGGCGTCTTCGATCTTTTTTGGTGGTCTTCCACGTTCTTCATTTCTTACACAAAAATTATTAATTCTGAACCGTTAAAACCATCTGTTGCATGTTGCTTCTGATAGAGCATGATCACCATATGCCTCGACAAGCCTTCGATGCGACTCTGCAGCACTTTTTTTCAAATGAAAACAAAAAAATTAATGCTTTCCGCAAATCATTACTTTCTGGTACAAAATTCGACATTGTTAACACGATGAAAACATATGATGTTGTTTGTTCCATGACTTGATATATACTAAATATCTTTGACAGATGTCATACCAACCAAACAAACAAAATTAAGGCTCGTTCACAACAAATCTTCCCTATCGACACATGTGTATCTTAACGCTCATTTCATACCGGTACACCTGGTATAGTGGAAAAAAGCACAATGATAGAAATGAGCTACGGAGCTCATGGCAAACAGTAGAAAATGTGGAACGAAATCCTCCATGCAAACAATAAAAATTGTTACAGAGGTATAGTTTGTTAAAAGAGCAAACATTGGATTGAACGTGTAGGGCGGGCCAGTTACTGGGCATTAGTAGCTTACTGTATGAAATAAGCAATTGTTAACAGTAATACATCTCTATAACACATATTAGATGTGTTAACAAAGTAAATTGTATATAGTATAAAAGAAAGGATGTATAAAAGAGACAAAAGGAATAGTATAATTTTTATAAGAATGACTCCGAAAATATGTAGCATAAATGAATAAAATGGTTAATTATAATTGCGTGCTGTGAATGAAGAACGTACTGTATCAGGATTTTAGCAAGATGTTACAATAAGTAAAGATGTAAATAGGCTTTACACAAAATCTGCAAAACTGAACGTGGTATGCAGTGCCGTCTGGCGGGCAATAAATAAGGAAATGCGTTCATAAAGGAAAGGGAGGAACAACGTTTCTGAAATGAAAGTGGACGGAAACGTCAACCAGAGCCTAGAGTACTGATTTTTTTATTAGTTTTCGCTTCAAAAATATTTTCCACTAATGAATGTTCTTAACCATTATTAAAGGCCATTGTTTTAATTAAATTAATTTCTTTCTTTAGTTTAACTGGTGATAATGGTGCGCGATAAATAGCTGAATGAAAGGAAGCTGTCTTTCGGAACTGAGGATGTGTTGAATCCGAAGGCACAGCCCAATCGGTATTCGTTGCCTTACAGATGATATGAAAAGATATTTTATCATCTGCTATGGCCAAATTCAGATCCAAATAATTTAGCTCTTATAAACTAATTTTCTCATGAAAGTTATTAAGTAACATTTTATTCCACGTACTCCTTTTCAATGTTCTCAAGTATAAAGTATTTTAGACGTTTATTTCATTATACACTATGTGATCAAAAGTATCCAGACATCCCCCAAAACATACATTTACGATATTAGGTGCAGTGTGCTGCCACCTACTGCCAGGTACTCCATTATCAGCTACCTCAGTAGTCATTAGACATCGTGAGAGAGCAGAAAGGGGCGCTCCGCGGAACTCACGGACTTCCAACATGGTCAGGTGATTGGGTGTCACTTGTATGATACGTCTGTACGCGAGACTTCCACACTCCTGAACATCCTTAGGTCCACTGTTTCCGATGTGATAGTCAAGTGGAAACGCGAAGGGACACGTACAGCACAATAGCGTACAGGCTGATGCCGTCTGTTGGCTGACGGAGACAGCTGACTGTTGAAGAGGTTTGTAATGTGTTAGAGGCAGACACCTATCCAGACCATCAAACAGGAATTACAAACTGTATCAGGAGCCACTGCAAGTACTATGACAGTTAGGCGGGCTGCTCATAAGCCAGACATACCGCCGGTAAATGCCAAACGACGCCTCGCTTGGTGTAAGGAGCGTAAACATTGGACGACTGAACAGTGGAAAAACGTTGTGTGGAGTGGCGAATCACGGTACATAATGTGGCGATCCGATGGCAGGCTGTGGGTATGGCGAATGCCTGGTGAACGCCATCTGCCAGCCTGTGTAGTACCAACATTAAAACTCGGAGGCGGTGGTGTTATGGTGTTTCTCATGGAGGAGGCTTTCACCCTTTGTTGTTTTGCGTGTCACTATCACAGCACAGGCCTGCATTGACATTTTAAGCACCTACTTGCCTCCCATTGTTGAAGAGCAATTCGGGGATGGCGATTGCATTTTTCAACAAGATCGAGCACCTGTTCTTAATGCACGTCCTTTGGCGCAGTGGTTACACGACAATAACATCCCTGTAATGGACTGGCCTGTATAGAGTCCTGACCTGAAACTTATAGAGTACCTTTGGGATGTTTTGGAACGCCGACTTCGTGGCAGGCCTCACCGACCGACATCGATACCTTTCCTCAGTGGAGCACTGTATGAAGAATGGGCTTCCAGTCCCCAAGAAATTTTCCAGCACCTGATTGAACGTATGCTTGCGAGAGTGGAAGCTGTCATCAAGGCTAAGGGTGGGCCAACACCATACTGAATTCCAGCATTACCGATGGTGGGCGCCACGAACTTTCAAGTCATTTTCAGCCAGGTGTCCGGGTTCTTTTGATCACATAGTGTATGTGACTTTCCTTGGAAATGTGATATTCTTAGTGGCACTGCAACCTGGTCAAGGTTTTTATACTGTACTATGCTACCGGTTGGGTGTTCTTGATACAGTGAAAAAGTAATTACAACAGTTATGACAAGACCTTTTAACAACAAAACGCTACATTATTTCGAGCAATTTGCAGCTCAGTGTATCAGCAATAAGGTAGGACAGTAACAAAAAAAAGTAGTTGACGTACGGCTGGGTCGCAATTGGCACTTTGGCTCGCGGATGTTGTGCGCTGCTGTAATACTAGGAGAGCACAGCAGGAATACAGCCGGCGTGCCACGCCACGGAACGCGACAGGTGAAAGCCAGACCCACAGCGGCTGCAGCTTCCACAGGCGGGATACTTTCCAACAACTCAGCTTTCTGAGAAGCTACTGGGAGTGGCTCGTCAGAAGAGGCCGTGCAGGTCGAAGTCAAATAAGCTGCCATCCTTCACATTCTTTCGCACTGCTGTCCAATAAAGCTTTGATAGTACCACATAGATAAGCCTAGAGAGTCTTTTTACGCTTGCATTATCTGATCAAAAGTATCCGGACTTTAAGAGGGGTAGGACGTCAAACGGGCCGACTTGGAGCAGGAGAGGCACCACAGGACATTTTAATTTCCACTGTCTATACTTTTACAAATACATTCATAAAACTTTGTCAGCCTGACCAGGAAGGAGTCAGGGTTCACACTCGTAGTAGTGAAAGTTCAAAAACATAACAAAATAAATTTTTTCATAACTTTTTCGCTTACTAAGGATCTAATAAGGAGACTGCCTGCACTACGCTTGTCCGTCCTCTTTTAGAATACTGCTGTGCGGTGTGGAATCCTTACCAGATATTACTGACGGAGCACATCGAAAATGTTCAAAAAAGGACAGCACATTTTGTATTATCACGAAATATGGGAGAGAGTGTCAAAGAAAGGATACAGGATTTGGGCTGGACATCATTAAAAGAAAGGCGTTTTTTGTTGCGACGGAATCTTCTCACGAAATTCCAATCACCAACTTTCACCCCCGAATGCGAAAATATTTTGTTGACATTGACCTACATAGGGAGGGAGGAACGATCACCACGATAAAATAAGGGAAATCAGTGCTCGTACGGAAAGATATACGTGTTCGTTCTTTCCACGCGCGAGAGTATCCATGTAGATGTAAATGTATTTTTTTTTTTTTTTTGCTTTAGTTACACTTTTCTTCGTAAGTAAGAGAGATTCTTCGATGAATTTTCAGAGCATACAAACCATACATACAGGTGTATGAAACTGTAATTTTCCAGATCTATTAAAAGCTGTGGTAAAAATTGAGATACTTAACTGTAAAATTTTAGTTTTTTTGAAACAAGAAGTTTAAAATGTAACAGCTCACTCATTTTTTTCATACATTAAACAAATTCTAGAGTTTCAAACACCTGTAAGTATGGTTTGTATGCTATGCAAAATTCATCGAAGAATCTCTCTTATAAAGAAAAGTGTATCTATAGCAACAAATGCAATCAATAATAAGTGAAAAATGATGAAATTTCATATGTAATTTTTTTTTTGTTATGTTTTGGAACTTCCACTGCTATGAGTGTGAATCCTGAATCCTTCCTGGTCAAGCTGATCAAGTTTTATAAATTTATTTTAAAAGTATAGACAGTGGAAACTGAAATGTCCTATCGTACCTCTCCTGCTCCAAGTCAGTCCATTTGACGTCCTACTCCTCCTCAATAAAGGGTGCGTCCGTCGTTCGTCTCAATGCGGTTGAACTCTGTTGGGGACGCTTTCAGTGAGGAGTTATGAATGCCTGTGGAGGAATGGCAGCCCATTCTTTCTAAAGTGCCGAAACTAGAGAACGCTGTAATCGTGGACGCTGGGGCATGGGGCGAAGCCGATGTTGTAACTCATCCCGAAGGTGTTCCATGGGATTCAGGTCGGTAGTCAGGACAGCCCAGTTCATTTCAAGAATATTATGTTCAACAAAACATTGCCTCACATATTGTCATGTCTATACAATCAGCCATCGTTCCCAAACTGTTCCTCTACGGTGTGCGCAGTACATAGTGCTAGAAAATGTGTTTGTATCGTTTTGCAGTTAGCGTTTTCTTAAACACAATAAGGGAACCCGACCGTAACCACGAAAAACACTCCCACGTAACGTAACGCCAGCTCCTCTATTTCTCTACAGGGGCTACACATGACAGACAAATTCCCAAGGCACCTGCCAAACAAAAACCCTTCCAATCGGATTGCCACAGAGTGATTCATGCTTCCAAATCACTCGTTTCCAGTCGTCCACTGTTTACGCCACCTCCGGAGTCGCTTTCCAGTGACTACACAAGTGTGTGGCTTATGATAAGCTACTCGATCACTGTACCGTTCTTAACTCCCTACGCACGTTGTGCTAACTGGATTGCTGTAGTACTTTAGAACTCACGAATGATTCCTTCTGCTCTTTTAATAAGATTTTTTACAACCACCGTTCACAATGCTAGCCGACCTCTGTTCCTGATCTTGGTTTAACTGTAGTTGTTCCTTCCCCTTTGCACTACACAGCAGCTTTAGAAGGGTCGAAATGTCTGTGATGGATTTGTTTCCAGGTGACATCAAATAAAAAGTCCCCGTTCGAAAGCACTTATCTCTTCTGACCGAACCATTCTGCTGTCGCTGCTTCTCTGCTGACAACACAATACGACCGCCAGCATTACATAGGTGTGTCCGGATTACTTTCGATCAGACTGCATATCTTTCGCTGTGTGCCGGACTGTATTTCATGTACCACTGTCATAACCGCCTTGTTGTTCATTTCGCGAATTGTGCTCGAGGAAAACGACAGTTCGGTGAATCTCCGTACGAGGTCGAATTTCTGCGATTTCTGTCATGGTCGTTTCGCGAGAAATGTGTGGGAGGAACTAGCACTGACCATTCTTGGAAGGACCCACCTCGGAATTTTTACAGTAAACTTCTCGGTAATGCGAAATGCTTCTTTGAAGGTGTTTGCCACAGCAGTTACAGAGCCATGCTGAGGCGCGGGGAAGAGTTATTAACCCTCTCCGCCTCAAAACAACTTTTTAGTAGTACCGCGCAGATGTATATATAAAATGTGTTCCTGGAAATTCGAATCGTCGTAACGCCCTTATTTAGGACACGGAACATTCACTCGATATGGCAGAACACATTTGTGATTCACTTAACGTTCTGTGATATGTTATCTTCAAATTTTGATGGAACATTTTTCTTTGCGTAGAAAACTTTATGTGTAATCGATATGCTGCAGCAATTACTTATGCCACAATTACAGCATTTTGCAACATGACGGGATCCACCACACTTTCATTCAGACGTTCGTCATTCCCTCTGTGCTGAATTGCTTCAGTGTTGGATTCTAGATGTACATCTACATGGATCCTCTGCAAATCACATTTAAGTGCCCGGCAGAGAGTTCATCGAACCACCTTCACGATTCTCTATTATTCCAGTCTCGTATACTCGCGGGAAGAATGAACACCCATATCTTTCCGTACGAGCTCTGATGTCCCTTATTTTATGGTGGTGATCGTTCCTCCATGTGTAGCTCGGTGTCAACAAAATGTTTTCGCATTCGGTGGAGAATGTTTGTGACTGGAATTTCGTGAGAAGATTCCATCGCAACGAAAAACGCCTTTCTTTTAATGATATCCAGCCCAAGTCCTGTATCAATTCTGTGACACTCTCGCCCATATTTCGCGATAATACAAAACGTGCAGCCTTTCTTTGAACTTTTTCGATGTACTCCGTCAGTCCTATCTGGTAAGGATCCCATGCCGCGCAGCAGTATTCTAAAAGAGGACGGACAAGCGTAGTGTAAGCAGTCTGCTTAGTAGGTCTGTTACATTTTCTAAGTGTCCTGCCAATAAAACGCTGTCTTTGGTTAGCGTTCCCCACAACATTTTCTACGTGTTCCTTAAAATTTAAGTGGTTCGTAATTGTAATACCTAGGTATACGTGTATCCCACATAGACGCTGCTCTTTTTTAATGGCCTCCACAGTCACCTGACTGAACTCCATGTAATGTTCTTATGGAGTTATGCCAAATGTCGTGTATTTCTGCCTCCACAGCCACTTAATTTGGAAGAGTTGCTTGGAAGGATAATTGATTGACGTTGAGGTGTCGGGACGTGTATGACAAGAACTTTCCTGTCTGTTGATGGTTGCCGCATCAAGGACAGCGTCCGCATTGAGCTCCTGGAAAGTGAGTGAAAATCTTCGAGAGATGCTCTATGCACCGATATGCGCCCATTTTCTGTATGTCTTGTAGTTTTCGCGTAGTCATCTTCAGAAACAGCGGAGGTACTTACGAATTACCATTTTAACAAAAAAGGCCCTATAAAACTCTCTTGGGATACGCCAAAAGTTAGTCTTTCTTGTGCGTGTCGTTCTCGTCACGTTAGGACGACTTGCTGCGTTCGGTCTGAATCCAGATCCGTAAGCTCGTATTTTATTCACATAACGACTATAAGAAAGTGTATGGAGTATCATACAAAAGTCAAGACACATAGCACCACCTTGTGTGCTCTTATCTACTGCCATCTGGTCCGACGGAGTTTCGTAACAACTGTTAGCGGAATTCATTTTATTTCTACAGAAGGGAATTTTGGTCCCAAAAAAGGTCAAAATATGTGAGGTTAAAGAGCGTTCCTCAATTCTACAGCAGATAAGTCTGTATTTACGGATACCAATCCTAAAACTCTTTTTTGTGGAGAACATTATAACGTGAAAAAGACGTAAACTTCTCTTACCCTGCTGCTTTAAAACAAGACATTCTGCGATGTCTCAACATTCGTGCCACAGCCAGCCTAAGTCGGAAATATTGCGAGGATATTGTCCATGGAATATGGTCTCGGAGCTGTTCTGAATCGCTACGCTATGTCACTGGAACTTACACTTGGACTCTGTGTATTTCGAGGTCAAAAGTCTGCAATACCACTTTTCTTTGTGATGATTCAGGTAATCTCGTTTCGCAGTAACTTGCGGCGTAAACTAATGGTGCCAGCTTATACACTTATAAACGTGTCACTCTGTATCTCGCATGAGCAATCGCCACATTACTAACTTTGTCGTCAGAATGTCGAAATATCCTGACGCTGGCATTAGCCGCCACTGAGTTCTCGCGCCCTTTCAAACACGTACAGTTCTGAGATGATACCTCACAATTAAGGTGGGGATAACTTTAAGGAAAAACACATGAAAGGTGGACCTACATATTTCGTTGTTGTTTTATGAAATACACTTTATTGTTCAACAACAATGTTCTAATTACCTTAAAAGAATAACAACGCTCACAATCACCTTAAAAACTTGAACATGCTCATCCACAAATAACAAACTTCAACAGTTCATTCTATAAAGAGCAGGGCTTGAAGCCAGGGGTATACAGTTCGTAAGTGCAAGAAAGAAGTCACACCAACTAGACGTGGCTACAAGCAGGTTCAAAGAATAATTTTATCAGTAAAATGAATTACACTGACAGACACTAAATGTACAAACAATTTCCAAGGATGGGTAACACGTAAGTGGACAACGCCCATCCAAAATACAGAAAGGGTAACAAGTCACGCCACTAAGTGTGGCTCTAGGAAAGACCTCAACAATGCATTAGCCTTAATAAAAATATCCCTTAAGCAATAAAATACACAGTCCCCCGAAATAAAGACAAAGGTGGGAAGGCGTACAATTTAAATGTGACTCCCAGTTGTTACCCAGCAGCAGAAACATTCGTAATGACCCTTAATGAAAACACGATTGCTAAACACAAGTTAAGTTGAGAGGACATGCAATGTAAATGTGATTCCCAACTGTTACACACCAGCAAAAACTTTGGCAATGACTCTTAATAAAAATACAATTTCCCAAAGTACAAGATAATCTGAGAACTACAGCAGACGGCTATCACACCCAACAGGTAACAAGCACGCAAGTTTCACAATGAGTGGAGTTAGCTAATGACTGTGGATCAAAGGAAAAGTTCAACAGCTTATACTGATAAGTAAAAAGACCTTAAAACTTAATGTGCTCCATAAGTAGCAATAAGGATGCAAGGTCTAAACGAGTAGTTAAAGAGCAGGATAGCGAGGAGGAACTTCGGGCTTGCAGAACAGGCATTAAACCTCATGAGTTTACTGAATTCACCAAATAGGACAGACTGATGATTCCCGATTAATCGGCGACACTCCGCCGTAGCAGGCATCAAACGATCAACTCTACTTAACTCGAGTCACCACGACGCATTTGCTAGAGGTGCCAGATTGGGCTGCTAGATACCAGGTTGCCTACCAACACAGTCGTACGACGGAAGTGCCGCCTCAGCAGAAAGCAAACACGTCTCTGCTCCGAGCCCAAGAAACAGGAAAGCGTCATCCGCTGCAAAGCTACCTTGCCAACACACGTCAGAAGGGAACAGTAACCTGCGCAAATCAGGCTACAGAAGAGAATGTCTAAGATGTAGGAAATCTGAACTTATGGCGAAAGCGACTACACATACAAGTTACAAGTTTACACTCCTTAAAATTATTTGTAAGTTATAAGAAGAAATATCAGCGCTTGCTGATGCAGTGCTTAAGACATACTCATCTACAAATGGTGATTTGTCTCCAATACAGAATATAATACCAATCTGATCCCGTCGATTCAATTTATAACAGAATACTCATACACTTGCACGGAGTATGACCAGGAACAACAAATTTCGATCAGCTAAACTGACCGTTTGTGGTACATGCAATCACTCGGCCCGATAATATAACAGCTTCAGTTCCACAATAACACAGACGTGGCTTTGAAGTATGAAATACAGTCCTGAGACCGGTTTGATGCAGCTCTCCATGCTACTCTATCCTGTGCAAGCTTCTTCATCTCCCAGTACTTACTGCAACCTACATCCTTCTGAATCTGCTTGCTGTATTCATCTCTTGGTCTCCCTCTACGATTTTTATCCTCCACGCTGCCCTCCAATACTAAATTGGTGATCCCTTGATGCCTCAAAACATGCCCTACCAACCGATCCCTTCTTCTACTCAAGTTGTGCCACAAACGTCTCTTCTCCCCAATCCTATTCAAAACTTCCTCATTACTTATGTGATCTACCCATCTAATCTTCAGCATTCTTCTGTAGCACCACATTTCGAAGCTTCTATTCTCTTCGTGTCTAAGCTATTTATCGTCCATGTTTCACTTCCATACATGGCTACACTACATACAAATACTTTCAGAAACGACTTCCTGGCACTTAAATCTATACTCGATGTTAATAAATTTCTCTTCTTCAGAAACGCTTTCCTTGCCATTGCAAGCCTACATTTTATATCGTCTCTACTTCGACCATCGTCAGTTACTTTGCTCCCCAAATAGCAAAACTCTTTTACTACTTTAAGTGTCTCATTTCCTAATGTAATTCCCTCAGCATCCCTCCACCCCCCACCCCCCCCCCCCAACCACAAAAAAAAAAAAAATAAAAATAAATAAGTAAATAAAAATTAAAAAAAAACACTTAACTCCAATTAGATGTGAAAGAGCCGTGACTTACAGGATTCCAGGCCAGGAAGCTATTGTCTCCAATCCGTACATGAGATCTTCGAAAAGATACCATAAAATTTAAGCTTACTGAGTTGGCCGACAACTTGCCGACCAGGTTGCAGCGACATCGGCTGCTCTTCCCACAGCTCCCCGCTACCAGACCTTAAGCGAGCCGGCGAGGCTTGCCTCCCACCGATTTAACCGCTAGCGGCTTCTTGAGGCCCGTACCGAACAGGCCAGCCACGTGACCTCCAGCCAATTGTCTGTACCAGGACCCGCCAAACCAACAACACACACCTCGATCGAAGATCCTAGTTCGCACATACGATCATATAGATATCGGCAGCCCAAGTAGATAATGGCGCCAGCGGATTGCCGTGCCGCCAACAATAAGCTGTCAAAATGTAAACAGTTGATTGTTTTATGGGAGTGATTTCACTTTGGAACCATTGGAACATACAGTTATCGACCTGCTATCGTTTTTTGTGGACAATAGCTTAGGAACACTTGTACGAGATATTCACAGCTCACATAAACTATACAGTGGTTTTTGTCAGTCTAGCAGAGAGCGGGCGAGTGTTATCGTTGAGCAGCGTCGCTTCACGCAGTCTTTCGGGTCGTTTTTCTTGGATTGCGTCTGCAAGACGTCTCAGTTATTGGCAATAAATGTCAGCAGTGATGGTTACACCTCCACCAGCCAGGTGAGCCGAGCGCGCTAACGCGCTGCTTCCTGGACTCGGGTAGGCGCGCTAGCCCCGCATCGAATCCGCCCGGCGGATTAACGACTAGGGCCGGTGTGCTGGCCAGCCTGGATGTGGTTTTTATGCGGTTTTCCACATCCCCCTAAGTGAATTCGGGCTGGTTCCCACATCTCACCTTAGTTACAAGGTTCTCAGGCATCCGAACACTTTCGCACTATTCCATGGATTACACTGGTCGCAGACAGTTGGGGTACACTCATTCCTTCTGGGGGGGGGGGGGGGGGTACGGAGTCGTGGCAGAAAGGGCATCCAGCCACCCCTTCAACTAACATTGCCTCTTCCGATTAACCATGCCGACTCTGCGTATCCACGGGACAAACGGCGCAAGTAAAAGAAAGAAAGAAAGTGATGGTTACACCTCGGGGAAGCAATTGGCAGTACATTGTACCGTCACTGTTCCACCAGAAGCAGAACATTATCTTCTGTGAATGCAACATGTCTTTGTATGGGGATTTGCGGCTTTGTTCGGGCTCAACTATCCTCTCGTTTTCTTATATTAGCATAAAGACATCATTTCTCGTTACCAGTAACGATACAGGATAGGATGGTCGGTGTTATTCACAAGTCTATTGATGACGAGCAAGCAGAGATGTACAAATGACCACCTGCTGATTTTTGTGACTGACTTGGAGCATATGGTTCACATACAGACGATTTTTGAACTTTTCCTATTGCATGCAAATGTCGCGCGATGGTGGAGTGATGACAGTTCATCACATTTGCCAGTTATCGAGTAAACTAACGTGGTTAATTGTGAGTTAATGCGTTTAAACGAATTTCATCAAACTCCGAAGGCCTGCTGAGCGTGAAGCGTCTCTAATATCAAAAGGATATTCCTTAAAAAGAACAAGCAATTTTCCTGTGGTGCTCTGTCTAAGTTTATTATCCGCAAATGTTTCTGGCTGCTGTCGCCCCTCTACTGAACTCAAACAGAAGAATGTGTCGGAAATGTTGCAATTTCTTCACTTGGCACTCCATTTTCTAGCGTCCAGAGCTCCATCGCTATCTCCAAATGGCAATATGTAAACTCGTATGGCAACAGTGAATTACAAATAAAAAATGACAGTCGATAAACAAACCCATAGTAACCAGAAACATGCAAACCGAAAACGCTACGAACTTACGCACCAATCTAATAATTGATGTTAACATCTTACACAATTTTCTAACCTAAATTCGACATGTTGCGGTGTTACTGGTAGTAACTGAACAGTAGTCCTCTAGGTTATCTATTTCGATGAAGATCTTCGCATTAAAATGATAACCACTGTTGACAGCGGTATTCGCAACTCCTACCACCAAGGAAATCAACAGCAGTTATCTTTAAGTGTTGAACACATGTCTTGCTTTTCCCCCGTTACTGGCAGGTGGCAATTATAAACTTACCTGAATGGCCGGTAGTACACTATCAAATTTCTTTGTCCAATATCTTTGTCAAAGAAATTTGATGGTGTAATAGGGAACTTTGCCAAATGTCGTCAAATACTTGATCAAATCGAGGGCCTCGCTGTAGATTTCTTCAAAGAAGTCGCTTGTCTTCTGTTCACTGCAATGTGACGTGTTACCACATGGAGCGCTAGCATCGCTCCAGCGTTCTGTCACCTGTAGTGTTTTTATAAATGTTGCCGGTAAATACAATTGGTGTGTACCGAAAACTACAAAATTAATAGAGATGTATGAAGCTGATGAGGCGCTTTACAACGCGAGGCTCCCTGAATACAAAAATAGATTAAGAAGATTGGAGACCTAACCTAGCCTAACCTAACCCAACCCTGTAGCAAGGAATCTGAGTGTTACAGTGAGCCTGTCTTCCGCAGATAAAGCAGTTCTTAAGTGATTATTGTGCTTTGTGATATGAGGATACGCTTCACTGAGCACATACAGAAATGTATGTTCATCCATTCTTAAGTAATTGATGCACGACTTAGCGTTCTCCACTATTAGCTCACATAACAAGTTTTGTTGAATGCTTTTATCGTGTCGTAAAATCCACGGCTTCACCCAGGTACGCTTCCTTTTTTCCTCCAGCTTCTCTTCAGCATGTGCACACAGTGCAACTGTGGTACATGCAACTGCTATGGTTAATAACAAGTTGTTGTTGTAAGCCACCTTGAACGTTGACGAAAAATATGATGACAGTGTAATACCCCTTTTTAGCACCACGTCAAAGATCTTTGTCAAATACATATTTGACGAATATTTGATCACATCTTTGATCAAATCTTTGACAAAGAAATTTGACAGTGTAATACCAGCCTTAAGCCGTCGTCACACGGACCGTGCATCTGAACGTTGAGCGTTGAGCGTGCCGAGTTTCTGACGTCATAGCGTGGAATAGCACGTTCGGGAGTCTTTCCGCACGCCGTCTGCCTTCAGTACAGAGTTGTGAGGCGCCATATTGGCTTTCATTTCAAGACTATATGTGTATATGCAGTTTCTGAGCACCAGCAAATTGAGAATCACTCGAAACCCCGATTTTAACTGTGTGATTCGTTCCAATAAAATAATGAGAAACATCATATTCGTGGCAAAAGAATTATTGTAACTTGCGTATTATGAGAGTAGGCTATTAGAAGGCAGCGACACACTGAAGATCCACCCAAAACGCATTGTTCTTGGTACAATTTGTTATCATTAAATTTCAATTAGTAACATATCTACGATTAAGGTTTTCAGCAAGGGGTAACATAATATTAGATGCAATGCGTGGGTTGTTGGTTTATCGTCATAAGTAGCGTCACTGCTCTGAATGGAGTTGTTCGTTGGCGCTGTGGTTTGCGTCTTGACACTTCCAAATTTTTTTCCCTAACATTCGCGTTTTTATTAGGTTCTGATACTTTACTATTAGTTCAATATAGGTATATACTATAATATTTGATGTTATGTAAATAAAAGTTCACCTTTTCTGAGGGGTGACTTTGTTCAATTGGCTTAATCTACAGGACAGTTTGCGCTACTTGTATAAAGAAATTTGGCTCCTTTTTCTTTTACACTTCGTAATTCACATGTTGCAAAGATTTTGCTACTGAGTAGGAACAGTGATCAGACCTTGGGGTTTTACCAAAATGTGGGAATGATGAAATAATGTTTATCTTATGCCGGTAAATATTCCAAATTTGTACCGCGCTGTTTGTAATGGAACTTTTATAACCCTGTGTCCTTATTGATTGGACATGGTACTTTCCTTTTCGTGGACGATGGAGGAAATTTGCGTTTTAATAGGGCTAACGTGCGAATTTTACGCGCGCCCGTTGAGTAAACAGTGTGATTTACGAACTAGAAACTTCCCTCAACGGCCGCTGGAGTGCGTTGCGATCGCGAATACCACGTTGGGGTCCACGTACCGTATGCACAAGTCGCATCGTTCCTGAGCGTTCAGCAGCACGCTGAACTCGGTACGCTCAGCGTTAATGTTCGCGTGCCGACGGCTTTAGGCAGTAATTGCTGAACGCGTTGCGGACGCGAAGTGAGCAGCTAGAGGCCGGCAGCTGGCCACCTGGGCGCGACCACGGCCCATTAGGCGCGCCGCGCTCCACCCTGCATGGCTAATGGCGCCCGCCAGCCCTACGGTCTCACTGTGGCCGGCTCTCTGACGTCTGACGAGCCACCAGCTGGCCTCGCATTCCTTCGGGTGGCTCACTGACACGCCCAGCTGATCAGAATGGCGCTAAACGACTTAATTAATTTAGTAGCTGATTTGATTATGTGTGAAAGTGGTGACTCGGCCTCCTCTTGCTTGGAAAAAAATTTGGAAATTAGTGGTAAGATCTTATGGGACCAAACTGATGAGGTCATCGGTAAGCTTACGCATTGCTAAATCTAACTTAAACTAACTTACGCTGAGGACAACACCCACATCCTTGCCCGAGGGAGGACTCGAACCTCCGACGGGGAGAGCCGCGCGAACTGTAACAAGACGCTGCCCTCTTGTTTAAAATGGTGTTAGGCCCTGCTTGAATTCGTTAGTTAAAACTGTTGTAATCACACGTCTTGCTTAAAAATCCATAGAACTTGGTTCATTCACTTCCAGTTTCATTGTTGCAGAGCAGAAAACAGCAGCCATCTACTTTTGATGATGCCGTTTTTTCATATAAATAGCGCCGTTACAGATTCGAATCAACAGGCTCATCATCAGACGCCTTGTTCATGTTTACATACGTTTTTGTAGTAATTGAGGCATACATTTACTTTCTGTTCCCCGATGTGGTGGCAATTCCTTGGCGTGGTAGTACCCTATAACTAAAACACGTAACTATTTAACTGTGTGCCTCAAAACGATTGCGAACGGTGTAAAATTTTTTTAAAGTGAATATGTTTTAGTTATTTGCGTCGAAAATACCGCGCCATCTGCTTGTGTTCATGTAGTAGCGAAGACTATATGAAGCACCTTTTTGATGGAAATGTATACACACAGTGTAGGCGCTATTCACAACAGCAGGAAGGATGTATACAAAGATCAAAATAACTCTCTCTTTCTCTCTCGGAGACTGCTTCATGTAGTCTTCGCTACTGCATGAATACAAGCAGTCAGCATTGCAACGTAATGGCGCGGGATTTTCGACGCAACTAACTTAAGCGTTGACACCGTTTGCAATGGTTCGGAGGCGCACAGTTAAATGGACAGTTCCTCACATGTTTTTATTATAGGGCACAACCAACCAGAGGAATTATGAACACATGGTGAAGAAAAGGTAAAAACTAATGTAAACTACTACAGAAATGAATATTAACACGAGCAAGCCGTCTGATGACGAAACCGGTAACGGCGCTATTTGTATGAATAAATAGCCTTATCACAAGTGCCTGGCCGCTGTTTCCTTCTCTGCAAGAATCAGCCTGTATTTTTTGCACACAGCCACGGTGTCAAAATGTCAGTTTTCGACGAAACAACATCATACAATTGCCTTGCTCTCTTACTCAATGAAAACGGATAGTAATTTACGAAAACATAGAAGAAGAAAAATTTCGTAAATATTATTCGCTGACATATTTAAATACGCACAAACAAATAACCGAGCAACAATTTCACGGACCTACAAGTGCATCAGCTTACAAGTAAGCCGTGACCCGGCAAACGCAAATAACTCGCATAACAATGTTAACAAAAACACCCAAACACACATCCACTATCTGCAAAATTTGAATGCAGCTACTGCTCTAGTTCATCCTATAAGAATCAGGCACAGATAATGGTAGGATAATACGCAAGCCGTGTAATGGCAGACAAACTTCGTTTACTTCACATTTCACATTTGGAAATATATATATATATATATATATATATAATGCCAAAAATTGTAATCTCCCAATTTTGTAGTTAACATTGAATGGTAAGTATATTATAAGAAATGAGCTCCATATACTCGCTTTAAACTTGCCAGCGACTCCTGTGACGTCGTCTCCGAGCTTGCTCTCTCCGTACATCCTAAGATTAGACTTGCGATTCTCTGCCACTACCCCAGCTGTAACTGTGTCTGTTGTCGGTTACAAGTAGACGCTGCCAGCGTAGAAAGAAGAGAGAGTACACGAGTTCCTAAGAGTATAACCGAGGACTCGCGGCACTGCCGCTACTACTATTATATGCGAGTACAATGACTGATCGCGCACACACACACACACACACACACACACACACACACACACACACAGAGAGAGAGAGAGAGAGAGAGAGAGAGAGAGAGAGAGAGAGAGAGAGACGTACCGCACGCACACAGATACACACACATACATAGAGCGCACGGAGACCGTCACCATTCACGCTATGGAACCGTCGGGAGTAACGTAGCGCGAAATGGCTGAGATGCATTTGGTTTATGGCGCGGTCAACTGCAATGGACGACAAGCCGTGCGACTGTATCACGCGAGATATCAAGATAGAAAGGTAGAGTGCCGTGCATCGCCGATTGTGCGAAATCGGCTCATTCGATGTCCACAGGCTGGATGCTGGTCGCCAACGAACAACACGGATAGTTGCGGCGGAAGAAAGTGTTCACGAAAGGGTGCAGCGTACGCCGTCAGCAAGTACACGAGTTGTATCCCGCGCCACTGATATCCCCCACCCCTCCGTCTAGCGCACTGTACACGACGGAAGACTGCATCCATTTCATTGCCAATGCACCACGAGGGACTTCCTCAAGTGCGGTGGTTTCTGCAGGAATGCGATGCAGACCGAAGTTTCACAGCGAATGTCATTCTCACCGATGAGTCTGCGTTCTCAGTCAAGGCTGTTCACAACCTGCACACGTGGGTGGATGTGTACGCAAATGGTTCAAATGGCTCTGAGGTCATCGGTCGCCTAGCACTTAGAACTACTTAAACCTAACTAACCTAAGGACATCACACACATCCATGCCCGAGGCAGGATTCGAACCTGCGACCGTAGCGGTCGCGCTGTTCCAGACTGAAGCGCCTAGAATCGCTCGCCCACACTGACCGGCGATGTGCACATGCTACACATACACACCTCACTACGCTAGCCAGCCGCTGTGGCCAGTCCGGAACCGCGCTGCCGCTACGGTCGCAGATTCGAATCCTGCCTCGGGCATGGGTGTGTGTGATGTCCTGAGGTTAGTTAGGTTTAAGTAGTTCTAAGTGCTAGGCGACCGATGACCTCAGATGTTAAGTTCCATAGAGCTTAGAGCCATTTGAACCATCACTCCCCAAATTTACCCTTAAAATGTGGGCTGGCTTCCTCCGAGACTGTTTAAATGGACCGTACATTCTGCCAGACCGACTTGATGATCGCATGTATCTCGTATTCCTGCGAGAGGTTCTGCGGGACAATTGAATGATTTTTCCATGCCTATTCGTCGCCGCATTCGATTTTAGCACGACGGGACCACGTGCATTTCAGCATGCAAGCGAAGTCACACATGCAGAAACCTTTCCCGGCTGCTAGATTGGTTACGATGAGTTAATCGCATGGCTTCCTCGAGCAGCCGATTTGTCCCCAACCGGTTTCTTCCTGTGGGGGTATCTGGAGGGGCTTGTGTGTGAAACATCAGTTACATCGTCGGATGATCCAATGGGCAGGATTGTTGCGACAGCAGTATGTCTTCGAACGAAAGGTAACCTTGAGAGGGCGCGCCCTTTAATGCAGCGTCGATGTCAGGCGTGTCTCGATGCACCTTGACAAAACTTTGAACATCTGTAATGGTCGTGCATTTGTAGCACGCAACTAAATAACTGCAACGCCATTTAGCAGCCCCTGGTGGTCTTTGCGACCCAAAGTTCTTATGTGATTACTGATTCTTGTACACACGATCTGCCATGTCAGATTGTAAACTTTTTTAATCACCTAAAACTTGCACCGCAAATATTGCGGAAATGTAAATTGCTATTGTGCGGTTTTCACTGAACTGATTGGTGGTCAGGGGCTCGTATTGTTAGCCAATAAACAGATTGAAATAATGCTTTGAAAGTAATTTTCTGTGCAAACACACACTTTTTAAATGGAACGATGCCTATTGACATTAACAAACTAAATATAAGGTAAATCAGAATGTCGGAGGTGTTTGTTGCAAGATTCTAGTGCGAGTTGCTTACGAGATATCGTATTTTGATAAGTTTGCATACCGGCACTTGTTTGTGCCATTCATCCAGTATAGTTGCTAGGTACGATGCGGTTTTATGTTTCCTTACAGTGTGCTTGTGTGTTCCTTGAATGCACTGCGGCTTGCTTGTTAGTGTACGGCAGCGCGAGCTGTAGGTCGTGAGTGGTCAATGGGGTCTACCATTGCAGAAAAAGCCGACATGCGCATAGTGTATGGAGAGTATAGGAAGAATTCAGTTCGTTCTTGTATGGTGTATGCGGCAAGATATGACAACAGAAGTCAACCATCTCAGCAATTATTTATCAACATCTTCTACGTGAAAGTGATGGTGTAACACCCAGACAACCTAACAGAAGGAAGCAGGCGATTACAGAAGAGGGAGAAATTATCGCTATTGCTGCTGTTACAGTTGGTACGCGCGTTAGCTGCCGTGCGATCTCACGAGATGACATGAGTCAGGCAAGTGACCTACGCATTCTCCATCGACATAGGTTCCATCCCTATCACATATATCTCCATCAATAGTTGCGTGGAAATCATTATGACAATCGCTTATGTGCTGTATATGGGAATTAAGACAAGCTACTCCAGATGTATAATTTACTTTGTTTAGTGATGAAGCCACATTTACCAAATATGGCCAGTTAAAAAAAATGGTTCAAATGGCTCTGAGCACTATGGGACTCAACTGCTGTGGTCATTAGTCCCCTAGAACTTAGAACTGCTTAAACCTAACTAACCTAAGGACATCACACACGTCCATGCCCGAGGGAGGATTCGAACCTGCAACCGTAGCAGTCGCACGGTTCCGGACTGCGCGCCTAGAACCGCGAGACCACCGAGGCCGGCTATGGCCAGGTAAACCACTGAAACATACTATCGGTCTTTTAACAATACCCGTTGCCTTTGTCAAGTGGAACGTCAGCGTTGATGGAATGTAAACGTGTGGTATGGGATAGTGAACCATCAGCTCGTAGACGCAACATTGAACACACACAAGTATCAGAGAGTCCTAACAGACGGTCCTCCACGAATGGTAGAAGACGTTCCTCTGCAGACTAGGAGGAACCTGTGGTACCAGCATGACGACTGTCCAGCCCATAGTGCACGAAGTACTACAGTATGTCTTCACGAATTGTTTCCAAACCGTTGGATTGGACGCAGAGGACCTGTACCATGGCTCGCCCGTTCCCCGCATTTGGCGCCAGCAGACTTTTTTCTGTGAGGAAAGCTGAAAGACGATGTCTACAACGACATACCAATTACAATCTACGATATGCGACGACGTATTAGTGCAGCCTGTTCGGACATCTTCGATGAAGTACTAGCACGTGTGCGTCATCAGACCGGAAGCGTGTATTGCTGCTGCCGCGGATCATTTTGAATACAATCAATGATGGTCAGTTGTCTCGTTACTGGTCAGAATTCACAGAACTAGTATATGAACATGCGTTGTTCATTAGTGTGTGCTACCACGGGTATTGTAGAAGTGTCGGTGTGGGAACTTTTCAAAATACGACATCTCGTAAACTACTCGCACTAGAATCCTTCAAGAAACACCACTGACATTTAATTTAGCCTACTTTTAGTTTGTTGATGTCAGTAGACATTGTTCCACTTAAAAACAGTGTGTTTGTACAAAAATATCCTTTCTAAATATTATTACAATCTCTTTACTGCTAACAAAACGAGCTCCGGACTATCAATTAATTCTGTGAAAACCAAACATCAATAGCAATTTCCATATAACAGAGTGAGTCGAAAGCGAGGAAAAATATTCCGTACCAAGTATCACGCATTGAGCTACAAACATACATTCGTTTCCCTCATGTCCCTATGTCATTAAATGGCAACGCAGTTGAATGTTAAAGTATCGACAATTGTGCAGCGGCCTTTTGGTGTGTTCCTGTGCGCAGACATAGGCCGGGGGGAAGATAAGCAACACCGCACAGCACGCAAATGTAGTAGGCAGTCGACGCCGCCGATCAGAAGGCGAGGAATGCGGCGTCAAGTGACAGTCTGCGTGACCGAGTGAGCAGTGACAACGTCCGCATCTACACCACTGGCCATTAAAATTGCTACACCACGAAGATGACGTGCTACAGACGCGAAATTTAACCGACAGGAAGAAGATGCTGTGATATGCAAACGATTAGCTTTTCAGAGCATTCACACAAGGTTGCCGCCGGTGGCGACACCAACACCGTGCTGACACGAGGATAGTTTCCAACCGATTTCTCATACACAAACAGCACTTCACCGGCATTGCCTGGTGAAACGTTGTTGTGATGACTCGTGTAGGGAGGAGAAATACGTACCATCAAGTTTCCGGCTTTGATAAAGGTCGGATTGTAACCTATCGCGATTGCGGTTTATTGTATCGCGACATTGCTGCTCGCGTTGGTCGAGATCCAATGACTGTTAGCAGAATATGGAATCGGTTGGTTCAGGAGGGTAATACGGAACGCTGTGCTGGATCCCAACGGCCTCGTAGCACTAGCAGTCGAGATGAGTGGTATCTTATCCGGATAGCTGTAACGGATCGTGCAGCCACGTCTCGATCCCTGAGTCAACAGATGGGGACGTTTGCAAGACAACAACCGTCTGCACGAACAGTTCGACGACCTTTGCAGCAGTATGGACTATCAACTCGGATACCATGGCTGCGGTTACCCTTGACGCTGCATCTCAGACAGGAGCGCCTGCGATGGTGCACGAATGGCAAAACGCCATTTTTTCTGATGAATCCAGGTTCTGTGTGCAGCATCATGATGGTCCCATCCGTGGTTGGTGACATTGCAGTGAAATCACATTGGAAATGTGTATTCGTCATCGCCATAGTGGCGTATTACCCGGCGTGACGGTATGGGGTGCCATTGTTGACATGTTTCGGTCACCTCTTGTTCGCATTGAAGGCACTTTGAACAGTTGGACGTTACATTTCAGATGTGTTACGACCCGTGGCTCTACCCTTCATTCGATCCCTGCAAAACCCTACATTTCAGCAAGGTAACGCACGACCGCATGTTGGAGGTCCTGTACGTGCCTTTCTGGACGCAGAATATGTTCGACTGCTGCCCTGGCCAGCACATTCTCCAGATCTCTCACCAATTGTAAACGTCTGGTCAATGGTGGCCGAGCAACTGGCTGGTCACAATACGCCAGTCACTACTCTTGATGAACTGTGGTATGGGCTGCATGGTGAGCTGTACCTGTACACGCCATCCAAGCTCTGTTTGACTCATTGCCTAGGCGTACGAAGGCCGTTATTACGGCCAGAGGTGGTTGTTCTGGGTACTGATTTCTGAGGATCTATGCACTCAAATTGCGTGAAAACGTAATCACATGTTAGTTCTAGTATATTTGTCCAATGAATACCCTTTTATCAACTGTACTTCTTCTTGGTGTAGCAATTTTATTGGCCAGTAGTGTATCTCGTTCAGTTTTTGCCAGTCGGTATGACATGTCGTGGCTATTTGGCGTAGGGAAAGTAAATTGAGGAGGAATTGTATTACTGTGTGTGCATGTTTTATAATTTGGTTTCTGTGTTCTGGATTTAGTCTTAAGGAGCGAGTACAAAGAATCAGCATACAAAATACGACTACTCAGTTATGTCCTAGTTAATCCAAACGAATACAACAGTACAAATCTAAAGTGACATCGAAAGACATGAGCAGAAGCTGTAGTGGCGTTTCAACAAGTACTGTTCGAAATGACGGCCACGGTGTGTGTGGCAAAGTTCACCTCTTCCGAAGAAAGACTGCTAAACGCTATCCATGTCTGTATCTCTTCACGTTATATCACAGGCATGTAAACATCAGTAATCCCTCCTTCACGAATCACAGATTTCAAATGGGCCCACAAAAAGAAATCGAGTGGATTAAGATCTGGCGATCTAGCTGGCCATTCTAAGCGGCCTCCACGACCAATCCATTTGGAAGGTAAGGAATTGTCCCGGTGGCGTCACACTGTGCTGCTGAGGTGAGCGGGGCTCCATTATGCATGTACCACAGGTTCGTAGCAGAGGCAAACTAACGTCTTCCAGAAATTCCGGTAACGTAGCATCCAGGAAACGTAGATATCGCTCTGCTGTCCGCCTGTGTGGTGGGTTTTGATCGTGTGAGATACCCATCGATAGTCCACACCAGATGTTGACGCCGCGTCGTTGTTGCTACCCTCGTAACACTGTGCTGCGGTGCTTTTCTTCTGCCCACTCGTGCCATTTATGCGAACTCACTGCGCCCTAACCTTCTTGCGATAGGCTTTGTCGGCGAACAGCATTCTTCGTGAAAAATGCCGGTCGTGGCTCTGACGCCGTAGGATGAATTTGCGGAAGCCCAGCCTCTGCTGACAGCCTCCCGGCGACAATTCTTGTACCTTGTGCGTGAGAACGGGTTGGTAATGGTTTCTGTGCACTAGTCGCATAACAGTAGCGTGTGACATTCCGACCGCAGTGGCGAGAGGCGTGGTGCCCATCCTGCGGTCCTCCACAACAGTTCTTAACAAATTCTCGTCGTCATCCGCACTGAACGTCGACGGTCGGCCCAGGTCACTAAATCCTGGAGCACCATACTCTCTCAGGCGCCTGTCCACAGAGCAAAAAGTTGTTGCTTACAGAAGACGCTGGTTAGGAAACCACTCGTGAGGTTTCCATCGGCGAGCTCATAGATTAGATGAACATCTGCGTGTTCCTCGCTTGAGAACTTTGTCTTGGTAGTTACAATGAGGCGCGTCCGTTACCACGTGTCGGCGCGGCGGTTATCGGCTAGAGCGAAAAGCGCAGTGCTGTTGTAAACACGTCCTGCACGTCGCGGTTTTCCTTCCACCAGTGACCGGTCTTTACGTTTACAGGACAAACTTTCCCAGACTCTGTCACCGCAGGTAAAGTGTGGTTCGTAAGTTCTGATACAATTCTACATACACTACGTTGGGATTTATTCTTTCTCGTTTCCTTCAAGCACTGGTAGACACACATCAGCCGGCCGCGGTGGTGTCGCGGTTCTAGGCGCGCAGTCCGGAACCGTGGGACTGCTACGGTCGCAGGTTCGAATGCTGTCTCGGGCATGGATATGTGTGATGTTCTTAGGTTAGTTAGGTTTAAGTAGTTCTAAGTTCTAGGGGACTGATGACCACACCAGTTAAGTCCCATAGTGCTCAGAGCCATTTGAACCATTTGACACACATCAGCTCATTGATGTGTCACTTAATGCATGTGTCAGTTAATAACTTGTCGTGATCATGGCGTTTGTCGGTTTCTCATTAAATGGTTAACCCTTTTGCTTTATGTACATAATACACCGAGAAGAACAAAATTAATAACAGTCCGTCACTCGTTGCGCATAGCAGCATGCGATCCTCGGAATATTTTCCCCTCATTTACGACTCAGCCAACATGTAGTTAAGACAGGCCACCATGTAAGTAGGCTGTTTAGGTTTTTATGTTGGAAACGCCATGTAGCGCTCTATATGAAAATCACTGACTGTGCTGTGTGCAGTCTGTGGCTGGTGTGCATTGTTGGAATATTCGCCATTGTAGCGTTGGGCAGTTGGCTATTCACAGCGCGTAGCGTTGCGCAGTTGGAGTTGAGCCGCCAGCAGTGGTGGATGTGAGGAGAGAAAGGGCGGAGTTTTGAGAGCGGATGATCTGGACGTGTGTCCATCAGAGACAGTAAATTTGTAAGACTGGATGTCATGAATTGCTATATATATATTATGACTTTGGAACACTATTAAGGTAAATACACTGTTTGTTCTCTATTAAAATCTTTCATTTGCTAACTATGCCTGTCAGTAGTTAGTGCCTTCAGTAGTTTGAATCTTTTATTTAGCTGGCAGTAGTGGCGCTCGCTGTATTGCAGTAGTTCGAGTAACAAAGATTTTTGTGAGGTAAGTGATGTGTGAAACGTATAGGTTAATGTTAGTCAGGTCCATTCTTTTGTAGGGATTATTGAAAGTATTGCGCTAAAAATATTGTGTGTCAGTTTAGTGTTGATCAGAATAGGTAAAGAGCGAAATGTTTGAGTACGTTCAGTTCTGCTCAGCTGTTTGAAAATCATATAATGTAAGAGGTTTATCAGCACAGTAATTCATTAAATTTTCTAAGGGGAGGTTTCAACCACAAATATATCCCGAATGAATAAATATATCGGTTTTCGTCAAGTTATAGCGGACAATAAGGCGAATTTCGTGACGCCCACAAGCACTTTCTATTGTTTATAGTTGCCGGACTTCGTTTTCTTCTAATGGAACTATATACTTTTTGTGACTTTTGAAAGAAGATTCTAAGAGAATTTCAACGAAATAACATTTATATGACCTAATCATATAGTATGAATAATGATGCCGCAAACCACCGTCCCGTTATCAGGAGAAGAGGTTCCACAAATGCCTGCCCTGTTACACAAAGTGTAAGCAAACACGTAACTCAGGGATGGTGCTTGTGTTTACCTGCAGGCGTGAAGCCCACCCGTCTGTGTTCTGCCGGTGTAGCAGACAGAGAACTTGCTCGTAAAGCTATTGCGGCATTCACAATGTATACAGCAGTCGAAAAAGTGAATACTGTGTATGGAGAATGTCATCAAACTAACAGAGCAGCGGTGCGTTTGTATGCTGAAGAGCATCCAGATAGTGCCAAGCACTCAGGATCTATCTTTGCAAACATAAAAAAGTTCTTGAAACTGGAAGTGTGGAGAATATAATAAGACAAAGAAAAAGAAAAGCCTCTGATGAACGAATTAAAACTAACTTTTCAGTAGCAGTAACGCACAATGCAAATGTTACTAAGAGACATCACTGATGTATCAAAGACGTCAACCAAACGAGTGCTCTGCTAACCGTACATTTCATCATATTTCATCTCGTTCACATTTCGCTGCATCTACAGCTCTATGGCAGTGGTTGCCAAAATTGATTATATCTCTCCCAATGTTATCTGCGCAAAAAGCAAAGTGATGTGTCATACCTACACAAAATTTTGTTTAACGAAGAAGCATCTTTTACACACCATGAGAAAGCCAAACTTCGCAATATGCACTAATCGTCAGTTGAATATCCACGCTTACTCAAAGAAGTGGATAAAAACTACGCTCTTGATCTGTCAACGTTTAGTGCACGTTTTTCAAAACGCACATCATTGGTCCTTGTTTTGTTGATCAACTCTAAATACACTCAAGTATATTGAGTTCCTAAGGTATGCTGGTGCCTCTGTAATTGGAAGACATCCCTCGGGTCATAAAGCAATCAGTGTTGTACCAAATGACGGATGTCCCTCCCATTCCACACAGATAATATTAGACGCTCTTAAGGTAGCATTTTGAGAGCTTTGGAAATGTCGTCCAGGAAACTGAAAATGGTTTGCACTTACCAAATTTAACACATATATACTTTTATCTGAAGTGAAAATTAAAGCAAGGGGTCTATCAGGAAACAACGATGGTTCACGAAGGCATGATATACCTTACAACACGGACCTGTGTTGCCGTTAACCCCAGATGAAATTCAACGTGCGGTATTGCTTCTATAGAATCACTTTATAGCTTGTAGGTCAATGTTTTAAGCTCTTGGTATGACAGCCGTGATAATAAACACACGAACCGTATCTGAGTTACGTGTTTATTTACATTTGGTATAATAAGGCAGCCGTTTGCGGAACCCTCTTCTCCTGACGGAGGGAAAATTGTTTGCGGCGCTGTTATCTTGATACTATTTGATCAAGTCCCATACAAAATATATCGTTGAAGTTTCTTTAGAAGCTTCTTTCAAATGCTATAGAAAAAATATAGTACCGTTAGAAAAAATAGTCGGTGTCGTAATTTGGTGACTAAAAACGATAAAAATTATTTGCGACCGTCAGGAAATTCGCCATATAATCCGCTAAAACTTTGCGAAAACCTCAACTCGGTATATTTATTCATTTTGGATACATTCGGGATGGCCTCTTTTAGCTGCCTCACCCTGTATATAGTAGGTGTGATTGGATTTTATCAGATCCCGCAAAGCTATTATGTCCCCGTCTTCAGAGTTTACAAGCAGCTTTCAGTTTTTCTCCTTGGATTATATTTCTTTCTTCAGTCCAGTTTGGCCCCGGTCTTCGTTTTCACGCAGTACTTCCCATCTGATAATTTTTTGTTTGTATGAGTTTCTCCTGCAAACGTCTGTTGGACCTATATGAGCATTTTCTAAATCCTTTTTGATCTGGTGGATTCAGGATGTGATTTTGATTTGTTATATGTACGGGATGTCCCCGGAGAACTGGTCAGTGTTCAAGGATTTGACAGGAATGATCATTCGAGTCTAGTAAACAAGCGCTCTAAAATGCACAATGGGCAATCCGTCTTCGAAACTGTGAAACAAATCTCCCTTATTGCAAGCTCTTTGCTTTCAATAATTTGGGAGAAGGTAGTATGCACCGAGACAAGAAAAAAATGTCTAATAAATATATCTTAAGAGCTGTGAGAACTTCTTCAGTAGAAGAGATGTCTTTCATAGTAGCTCTTAAGTTACACATTTTAGAGCCAATGTTCACTGGAGCTTTTCGCTTAAAATGACTGTTCATGTCATTCCTGAATAATGACCACGTCTCCTGTATAAAAGTTTTTCTAACATTGCTACAAATTCGTTTTAGTGTTTAACATGTATTCAACGAACGTCTGACAATTTCATTGGGATACTAGTACACACACACTTACAACACGGTACTGCGTCTGTGACGACAGTTCAAGAAAAGAGGACACGAGGGTGATGTACATTCTGTAAAAGATGATTAGTTATGAAAATAAAGATGCAACAGTCTTCCAAAAAGTTACAGAAACGAATGATAAGCTACGCAAATCATTATTATCATTCTAAGGGGCGCACATATTTTCTAGTGGTGGAGGTGGAACAAACAAGAATACAACCATTTTGTTTGCATTGGACGAACTTTGTATGTTTTCTGTCTGAAGGGTGGATTACACCACAGATTTTTTTTTCCAGACATCATTCTACCTGTAATGGAGCAAATTCGCAGTTGTACACACTGCATGACTTAATTTTCGTCTTGCACTCTCCACAGTCTCATAAAACACAACTTCGTTATAGGCCATCTGATACTGACAATCGATCATTGCACCCTGTCATCGCTACTTTACAAGAGCAGCGTCGTGCACTCGACTTTCGTTCTAACAATAAGTCACGACTTGTCTTATACACCCCTGCACGCTTCAGTAAGAGAGAACGAGTCGACAAATAGGAAGCGATCGCAGTGCCACTATTTTCAGACTCGTCATTCTCGTGGAACTACAGTGGGGACTTAACAGCGACGCCTTGATTTCTGAGGTATGCAACCCTCAATGCTACAATCGTGCTCGCTCCGCTTCTTATCTCTAGTATATGCGTGTGCTATTATGGAAACTGACAAAAAACTGGAAATACCAATTTTCAGAAATTATTACCTTTGTGGTGGACGTTGTTGGTGCAGGCTTAATAATAGCAAAGATTAAAATTTCGCAACTGCAATTTAACTGTATCAGTTTGCTGCCTTACGGTGTTCTCGAGGTGTCAGCCAAGTGTTTCCATGTATGCACAATTTTTCTACAAAAGACCATCTTCTTCAGGTGCTGCGAGTAATGGTGTTACCTGTACTCGCTGCCTGGACTCCAGCCAGACTGTGACCTATAGTTGCTTCTGAACCGCTTTTAACAGCTGATTTTGAGTGTGATTTGCGACGTCCACTTCACCCTTCGATGTGCGTTTGTTTCTCAGAGCCCACAATGATATTTGGTGAAATCCACATGCTATTAGCATGCCCTGTTGGAGATGATGGCCAGCGGTGTTTTAATGAGTTGATTGCCGGATTCCAAGCCTTGTTTGAATGGAAACCTCTGTCCGGTTTATTAGATTTTTGGATATCTTTATTTCGATAGACTACTTAATTGCTCTGTCTAACATTTGGCGTTTGCAGATCGATACTGGCCTCGTCATATTTCATTTGATGGTTACATTCGAGGCAGTGCTTGCCGACAATAATTTGCTTGATTGTTTTATTCGGATGTGTCACTGATGTTTCTTGCATCTCTTTCAGACTTTTCTAATTGCCTGTCCCACCGAGAATGTGCCACATTCGCATCGAATGTGATACTCTCGGCTTACGGAGGTACAGATGGTCTTTAACATACAAAGATGACTTTTTGTCTTTGTTAATGGGAGAAAAATTCACTGGACGCTATTTTCTGTATGAGTCTCCCGTTCTTTTTGGATATTGGAGAACCAAAAAGTAGACAAATGGTTCTTGGCTTCTCTTTCTCTGTTTGTCTGACCCTCTTTCTCGAGCATTCTCTGTTTTCCTTGTAACATCTGCTCATTTTTCCAATCTGACTATTCATTCTTACCGAACACTATTCGTAGGAGTTGTAATTCTTCGGCGAGCATCTCCATGTCTGATAAGTGTTAGAGCTCTGTGGACCAGAGTCTATAACACCGAATTACTTTGCGATAAATGGTGGTGTCTCGAGGCGTGAAGATAAAGGACAGTGCAGTGTGTGTGCCTTTCTCTATATACCCTAAGACTCAGGGATCTGTCTGGTATACATTTAACTGATGCGTCGAGGAAACATAGCTGGCCCTATTTTCCAAGTTCATCCTTGAATTCGATATTAGGAAAGCCTGAGGTTAAATTTCTCAGGAAACTTTCAAATTTTTTCGTTCCATCTAGCCGCAATGTAAAACAAATAACACACCACGAAGAAATTATCTAAATGGGACAGAAATGTGACCTACACGTACAGTCAAAGAAATGGTTACAATTTCAGAGAAATTTGATAATTTATTCAAGAGAAACAGCTTCACAAATTGAGCAAGTCAGTAACGCGTTGTACACCTCTGCAAGCAGTTATTCGGCTTGACATTGACTGTTAGAGTTGTTTGATGTCTTCATGAGGGATACCGTGCCAAATTATGTCCAAATGGCGCACGAGATCGTTAAAATCCCGAGTTGGTAGGAGGGTCGTGCCCATAATGCTCCAAAAAATTCTCAGTCAGGAAGAAATCTGGCGACCTTGTTGGCCAAGGTAGCGTTTGGTAAGCACCAAGACAAGCAGTAGAATCTCTCGCCGTGTGCAGGCGGGTATTATCTTGGCTGAAATGTAAACCCAGGATGGCGTGCTGTGAAGGGCAGCAAAACGGGGCATAGAATATCGTCGACGTACAATTGTGCTGTAAGGGTGCGGCGGATGACAAGCAAAGGGATCCTGCTATGAAAAGAAATGGTGCCCCAGACCATCATGCGTTGTTGTCAGGCAGTACGGCAGCCGACTGTGAGATTGGTATTCCACCACCGTCCGGGACGTCTCCGAACCCGTCTTTGGCCTGGAACCTGGAATCTCATTAACGGAGCAGAATTGTCTTCAGTGATGCGTCCCGCTTCGAACTGAGCCCAGATCATCAGCGAAGACGTGTCTGGAGAACTGTGAGTCAATATATATAGCAAAGTGCTGCTTTTTGTTTTTTGGAGAAGGTAAATCAGCCACAGAAATAATTCCCGAAGTGTATTTAACCGTAGTTCGGTACCTAAACACATTAATTTTACATTGTTGATCTCATGATACTGCAAGTGTAGGGAGACGCTATGCTCAAAAATTTGGCCGCTGCATCAATTGCTTACGTTTTCTCGTCAGATGTCTTCAGTGTATTTGTATGCATTGGTCGAGCACACTTCGCAGCTAAGCATATACGGCTTTTTATCCTTGCGTCATTCTATCTGTCAAAAACGATTTCTTTGAGCCCCAGTGCCAGCTGAGTCAGGTGACTAGGTTTCCTCCAACATCTATCTTGGTCGAGTACTAAGCACTTTCTTTGGCACTGCTACGGTTTAGTTTCGATATTTCATCTCAGCTCTAGTCCGCCCCGATAGCTGAGTGGTGCCGGCACGGTAGCTCAGCGTGTTCGGTCAGAGCGTTAGCTACCCTCTGTAATAAAAAACTGAGTGAACGGATCAACGAACAACCTCAACAAGTGTCATCTGGCGTCCGCCACGAACAATACAGAACAAAATGAGATAAGAAATTTGTCAGAGTGACGGATTGCCGTCCTACGGGCCCGGGTTCGTTTCCAGCTGGGTCGGGGATTTTCTCCGCCCAGGGACTGGGTGTTGTGCTGTCTTCATCATCATTTCATCCTCATCCGGGCCGAAGGTCGCCCATTGTGGCGTCGAAAGTCATAAGACCTGCACCAAGGAGGCCGGACCTGCCCCGCAAGGGGCCTCCCGGCCAATGACGCCAAACGCTCATTTCCATTTCCATCTCAGCTCCATCCACATTACTGAGAGAGGTGATTTGAACAGTACACGCGTCGGGAAAAGCGGTGATCAAATTCTTGTGTTTTTTTTATTTGAAACTGCCGAGTCGCGACGTGTTTCGGATCCATGTTTGACACTAAAAAGGTAAGTCAACTTAGAAATAAGGAGGAAGGAAAGAGCGTCCAATTCAACCTTCGGGTTGATGACAGATTAACTTAATCTGGCAATGTATATCACACAGCTGGTACTGAGGAAAGGTACTGATTCGCAAAACATACATACATACACTGATGAGCAAAAAAATGATGACCACTACCCACTGGGAGACTGAATGCCATCCGGTGGTACTGTGGCACGTGGTGGAGTGAGGAAAGTACATAAGTGGTGGTGAGACGAATTTCGAATAATTTTAGCAACTGTGCAGACACATTCGCGATTTTGACGAAGGGCAGATTGTTACAGGTCAGCATCTGGCACAGAACATCTCGGAAACGGCGAAGCTGGTCGGTTGTTTGCGTGCTACTGCCGTGAGCACCTAAGGAAACAGGTAGAAGGCGGGTGAAACCACGAGTGGGCCACAAGGTATGGCACGTCCAAGGCTCATCACAGAACGTAGAGGTCGGAGTCTTGTTCGCTCTGTAAAAACGTCAGTGGCAGAACTGACGCGGGAGTAAATTAGTGGTGCAGGCAAAAATGTTTCGGCGCGCGCCGATCAGCACACGTTGCCGAACATGGGCTTCGCAGCAGACGACCCCTACGTGTTCCCGACGGTATTGTCAATTACGATTGCAATGAGCGCGGGATCATAGACACTGGGCCACGGATAAGCCTGTTCGGATGAATCACGTTTCTTGCTACACCAAGCCGATGATCGTGTCTGGATACGCTATGGAACCTGCACAAGTAATAAAAGACGCCACGACAGCTGCGGGTCTACCTGAGCACTACTGTCGACCGTTTGCATCCCTCCATGCTTCATGTTTTTCTTGACAGTGAAGGCATCTTCCAGGGTAATAACTGTCCGTGTCACAACGAATCGTGCTACACTGGATGTAGGAGCATGATAGTTAATGTGTTGCTAAACAAATTCGCCTGATCTGTACCTGATGGAACATCTGTGGGGCGCACCGGGCGCCAACTAAGCGCCCAGAATCCACCAGTCCGTTATTTACAGGAATTGCGTGACCTGTGCCTTGACATCTGGTGCGTCATGCCTCAGGAAATTTGCTAAGAACTTGAAGCCATGCCAATCAGAATCGCTGCTGTATTTTTCCAAAGATGGATCAATGCACAATTACACAAGTGTTCATAGTATTTAGCCTGAACAATACATGTTTTTGGATTTCGCAGAGGAGAAGACACTGAAGAAAGAGTCTTATAGATAAAGATGGTATCTATTCCATATATCGTTAAGGATCACCGGCCATTTGACCATCTTCTTCTGTGCGGATGCACAAACAGTGCCCGAACAATTACGGGAATCGGCAAGAAGCCGCGAGTAATGAGTATAATGGGTAGGGTCACTATGAATATAGTGCGGGACGATAAGTTGCGAATGTGGGTCTCACGGGAGGCGTTCCAGAGAACCCTGCAGTCGCACAATGCTCTCTGTCCTTGGTGGTTCAGATGGGTAGAGCGTCTGCCATGTAAACAGGAGATCCTGGGTTCGAGTCCCGGTCGGGGCACACATTTTCAACTCTCCACGTTGACTTAATCAACGCCTTCGTGCAGCTAAGGGTATTCATTTCACTGTAAAGAGTCTTTTATTGCTTGATTTGGAAAACATACATATGTTCCTCCGTTTCAGAGAGGCCGCCCGCTGCAATTAAAGTTAGTTGTTTCGTATTAAGCGCCAACCGAATGTTTAATGTCTAGAACTACACGATAAGTATGGGAACAAAGGAAATTACTTCCCAGACCAGATGCGTTTAAATGAAGAGATATAAGATGAGATTTGCTATTCAAATTCTCCTTTCGTTGAAAAAAATGTTCAAATGTGTGTGAAATCTTACGGGACTTAACTGCTAAGGTCATCAGTCCCTAAGCTAACACACTTCTCAACCTAAATTATCCTAAGGACAAACACATATACCCTTGCCTGAGGGAGGATTCGAACCTCCACCGGGACCAGCCGCACAGTCCATGACTGCAGCGCCTCAGACCGCTCGGCTAATCCCGCGCGGCTTTTCGTAGAAGTAAGTACCGCTATTCAGTTGTGTCAGTACTGATTTCCGTGGGCAGATAAAAATTCCTGTTAAAAGAAAAGAGAATCAAACGTTCTATGTAGCGAGAATTTTAGAGACGTGAGCAGATGCTCGTAGGAAAGGAAGTTTTTCTTCCATTTAAGTCGTCTCAGGGTCGCTTTCGTCGAAATGGAACGTCGTCAGGGTCACAGCGGATAGAGTAATACACTGGAAGCAGGCCGCAAACAGTATCGACACTCTAGCGCCAGACTTTAGTCGGGAGAGCGCTTTCTCCTGAAAGGGAAAGGTCCCGGGTTTGAGTCTCGGTCCTGCACAGTTTTAATCTGACAGGAAGTTTCATATATTCATGTTGTTTGTTGCACGGTCGTCATTTCTCATAATTTGAAAAATATAGATTGCTGGAAAGAAAATTAGTGCACCAGGGGACACGACGTCTATTTTGATCCGATGTCGGCATATGCTATCTAGAGGATAGTAGAAGTGATGATAGTGGTTTCAACGTCATCCGCTAGAAGATAGCGTAGTGTCATGTATACCAGAGCGCCATCTGTGTGTACCCTTTAAGAGGGAATGCTCACAGCCAGAAGGCTCAGTGTTGTGCAAACGTGTGAAGCAAGCAGGCAACCGTGCCACGAATATGCTGTCGTGTTTCCTACAGCCAACTGAGCAAGTTTGAAAGGGGTCAAACTGTAGCCTTCCGAGTGGCAGAGTGGGCCTTTCGGAGAACTGACACACAAGTTGGACTTGCTGTGTCAGTTGTGCAACAATGCCGGTACATTGTCATACACGTAGACCAAGTTCTGTACGACCAGACGCCTCTTTGTACTGTAAGGGCAGCAGAGGCAGATCGTACAGCTACCACAGCACAGACAAGAGGGACCCCCGAGCCCAGACGTGTTAACGTGAACTGTTGCGAACCAGTTATTGACGGTGGGACTAGGGGCACGCACATGTCTAGCCCGTCTTCCACTCACGCCACAGTGTCGACGTGCACGGCTCGACTTGTGCCGTCAGAGGATCAGTTGGAAGATGGAGTGTCGCGCCGTGGTCTTCAGCGATGAAAGCAGATTCTGCCTGCACACAAGTAATGGTCGTTTGCGCGTTCTGCGTAGACCTAGTGAGCACTGTCTCGTACAGTGCATTCGTCCAAGAACGCTGGCCCCACACCAGGCCTTATAATTGGGGATGCGATACGTGTTATCCTCTTGTTCCAAGAGTATAATGCTCGCCCTCACAGTGCCAGTGAAACCAAATGTGCTCTTCAAGATGTGCAGCACGATCTCCGGACTTGTCTCTAAACGAGCACATGTGGGATATGATGGGACGAAAAGTGCCTCTTGTACCTCGTTAGCCAACAACTCTTACAAAACTATGTGAGAAGGTCGAGCAGCCGTAGTGTAATGTCTCCCAGGACAGTATTCGCCATCTGTATGATCGAAAGGATGCCAGAGTCAGCGGCTGGATTGCCACCTGTAGTGTGAAACATCCCCGTTATGTCCTTTATTGGGTTTTGTGTGATTTACCGAAGCCGCTAAACAGTTAATTCTTATGATTATATGACCATGTGCTTAATGGATGAAAAGCCATCGGTTTCTCAGCTGTGGTTTCGGGGCTATTTCGACAGGGTCCGGTTGTTCTGACAAGGGAACCTCCCAATCGCACCCCCCTCAGATTTAGTTATAAGTTGGCACAGTGGAAGGGCCTTGAAAAACTGAACACAGATCAATCGAGAAAACAGGAAGAAATTATGTGGAACTATGGAAAAAATAAGGAAAATAGAGAAACTGAGAAGTCCATGCGCAAGATAGGCAACATCAAGGATATTGTGAGCTCAGGAGCGCCGTGGTCCCGTGGTTAGCGTGAGCAGCTGCGGAACGAAATGTCCTTGTTTCAAGTGTTCCCTCGGGTGGAAAGTTTTCTTTATTTATTTTCGCAAAGTTTTGATCTGTCCGTTCGTTCATTGACGTCTCTGTTCACTGTAATAAGTTCAGTGTCTGTGTTTTGCGACCGCACCACAAAACCGTGCGATTAGTAAACGAAAGGACGTGCCTCTCCAATGGGAACCGAAAACATTTGATCGCAAGGTCATAGGTCAACCGATTCCTCCACAGGAAAACACGTTTGATATATTCTATACGACACTGGTGACGGCATGTGCGTCACATGACAGGAATATGTTGTCGACTCACCTAACTTGTACACTTGGCGAATGGGTAAAAAGATTCTTCTACCTTGCCCGATTTAGGTTTTCTTGTGGATGCGATAATCACTCACAAAAAAGTGATGAAAACATAAGAGTTTGTCACATAAACTGCAACAAATGAATGCAACAGTTTACAGTCGGAAAGTTTTCCCTGTGCTCTGTCAAAACATATGTTTTTAACGTTTTCAAATTTTTCCGTGTGTAGACCGTCAAATCATGCATATGTCCAAGCAAATCTGAACGTGTCCTGGAATTTTGGAGGGCGAAGTTGATTATGTGTTAGTGCCAGAACTTTGATAATTGTATGAAAATAGCCGGCCGGTGTGGCCGTGCGTTCTCGGCGCTTCAGTCTGGAACCGCGTGACCACTCCGGTCGCAGGTTCGAATCCTGCCTCGGGCATGGATGTGTGTGATGTCCTTAGGTTAGTTAGGTTTAAGTAGTTCTAAGTTCTAGGGGACTGATGACCACAGATGTTAAGTCCCAAAGTGCTCAGAGCCATTTTTTGCCTGAAAATAAAAAATTAAACTTTTACCTCGAGGGAACACTTGGACGAAGGACCTGTCTTTCCGCAGCTGCCCACGCTAACCACGGGACCACGGCGCTCCTGAGCTCACACTATCCTTGATGTTACCTATCTTGCGCATGGACTACTCAGTTTCTCTATTTTGCTTATTTTTTCCATAGTTCCACTTAACTTCTTCCTGTTTCCTCGATTGTTCTGTGTTCAGTTTTCCAAGGCCTATCCACTGTGCCAACTTATAACTAAATCTGAGGGGGGTGCGATGGGGAGGTTGCCTTGTGAAACGGAATAGTTGATGATTGAAAGTCTTTCTACACTCCTGGAAATGGAAAAAAGAACACATTGACACCGGTGTGTCAGACCCACCATATTTGCTACGGACACTGCGAGAGGGCTGTACAAGCAATGATCACACGCACGGCACAGCGGACACACCAGGAACCGCGGTGTTGGCCGTCGAATGGCGCTAGCTGCGCAGCATTTGTGCACCGCCGCCGTCAGTGTCAGCCAGTTTGCCGTGGCATACGGAGCTCCATCGCAGTCTTTAACACTGGTAGCATGCCGCAACAGCGTGGACGTGAACCGTATGTGCAGTTGACGGACTTTGAGCGAGGGCGTATAGTGGGCATGCGGGAGGCCGGGTGGACGTACCGCCGAATTGCTCAACACGTGGGGTGTGAGGTCTCCACAGTACATCGATGTTGTCGCCAGTGGTCGGCGGAAGGTGCACGTGCCCGTCGACATGGGACCGGACCGCAGCGACGCACGGATGCACGCCAAGACCGTAGGATCCTACGCAGTGCCGTAGGGGACCGCACCGCCACTTCCCAGCAAATTAGGGACACTGTTGCTCCTGGGGTATCGGCGAGGACCATTCGCAACCGTCTCCATGAAGCTGGGCTACGGTCCCGCACACCGTTAGGCCGTCTTCCGCTCACGCCCCAACATCGTGCAGCCCGCTTCCAGTGGTGTCGCGACAGGCGTGAATGGAGGGACGAATGGAGACGTGTCGTCTTCAGCGATGAGAGTCGCTTCTGCCTTGGTGCCAATGATGGTCGTATGCGTGTTTGGCGCCGTGAAGGTGAGCGCCACAATCAGGACTGCATACGACCGAGGCACACAGGGCCAACAGCCGACATCATGGTGTGGGGAGCGATCTCCTACACTGGCCGTACACCTCTGGTGATCGTCGAGGGGACACTGAATAGTGCACGGTACATCCAAACCGTCATCGAACCCATCGTTCTACCATTCCTAGACCGGCAAGGGAACTTGCTGTTCCAACAGGACAACGCACGTCCGCATGTATCCCGTGCCACCCAACGTGCTCTAGAAGGTGTAAGTCAACTACCCTGGCCAGCAAGATCTTCGGATCTGTCCCCCATTGAGCATGTTTGGGACTGGATGAAGCGTCGTCTCACGCGGTCTGCACGTCCAGCACAAAAGCTGGTCCAACTGAGGCGCCAGGTGGAAATTGCATGGCAAGCCGTTCTAGGACTACATCCAGCATCTCTACGATCGTCTCCATGGGAGAATAGCAGCCTGCATTGCTGCTAAAGGTGGATATACACTGTACTAGTGCCGACATTGTGCATGCTCTGTTGCCTGTGTCTATGTGCCTGTGGTTCTGTCAGTGTGATCATGTGATGTATCTGACCCCAGGAATGTGTCCATAAAGTTTCCCCTTCCTGGGACAATGAATTCACGGTGTTCTTATTTCAATTTCCAGGAGTGTATTAACACACAAATTCTGAGGCAGTTGCTACCTTCGCCTTACACCTTTAGTTACGGTTATATCTGTTATTGGTTGCTGATTTGAAGTACTTCGTCGCACGTAATGATGATGGCTAACATTCACAACAATCCCCACTGCAATCCATGGTTGTAGCTGGCCGACGCGGTTGACGCGAAACACGTAATTCGGCAGTTGTCACTTTTGGTTTTATATCACTCGCGAATCGGTATTGAAGAGGGTCAACCCCAAGACGATAAGGGGGACGCGCTCATTTGTCACACTCCGGTGAATTTACCATTTACAACTCACTCGGCACATCCGCCATTGCCACCGTACTCAGCTCGACCACCATTCTTGCCCGTCTTCCCAGTACTGCTTCCACTCGACACTCATCTCACTGCCTCCTGCAGCGCTCGACAGTCGACTCCTGCCTGCTGTCGACCTGGGTGTTGGACACTAATATCTATGTTCGTGGGGTCACGGATCTCTTACAAGTGGCTGCAGCACGATGTGGGTATTTCAACACGGATCGATAACTGGTGCCTCAAAACCTCTTATGCTATTGATCTGTAAATGTAATCATTTCGTGTACCCCATATGTACTGTTCCAGCAATGAATCTTGAGTGAGATGGAAACCTGTGAAAGCGTATACTATTTTTTCCAGCACTGTATAATAAACGGTCTAACATCACCAGAAAGAAATGTGTAATAAAAAGCACAAAGTTAGTGGAAAAGTTATATCTTCCGCGTTTTTTAAAAACCCACTTTAAGTAAAAGTAAAATTAAGTAATATGTGTTTCAAACACTGCGTGAATAGTGGCTGCAATAGTAAATTGACCATGAACTTAGTACAAATTTCGTAGAACGTACTCTATAAAGGAGGATTATGTGCGTTAAGTTTAAGAATTTACTGCTTAGTGTCAGTTGTGTTGCAGGTTGCTAAGGTAATCCAGACATTGCTTCGCTATCAGCATAATTAGCACAATCGTCGTCTTACACTAATTGTGACAAGACATTAGTTACACGCAGATCTGACGGCTGACTTCGACACTGTAACAATTAAAAGTCCCAAAATAGGCAAGTCTTCGGAAGATTGAGCTCTTCGCGGGTTATGCCTGAGTGCATTAATCGAGCTCCCGTATAAATAGAACTAGATAGCCTTTAGACTGTACTTATTCCGAAAATCTAAACTGTTTTCGACAGAGGAAAGTGGTACTAGAGAACAAAATGTATTTATGAATTTCACTGGAAACTGAAGAATACGATTTGCGCCGGTAGTTCTCGGAATCCCCTTACCGCCCTCACAGAAAAGAGTAAACGTTGGGCTGCATTCCAATCGCGTGGGACGCTTCGCTGCTCGGACTACCTGAGCTAAACAATGGCAAGAAGTGCGCAGCTGCGTTCTCGATGCAGAATCAGCAGTAAACGCTCTGGGCTTGTTGACTTCACTAGACGCCTGTTTCTTCGTCTGCAATCTTCAAGCATTCGGTATTACCACATCTCACCAGTGCAGGTTTCTGACACTGTACGTCACAAGCTAATTTTTACCAAATTACATGCCTATGGATTATCGTCTCAGTTGTGCTACTAGATTCGTGATTTCCTGTCAGAAACGTCACAGTTAGTAGTAAATCGTGGAAAGTCATCGAGTAAAAGAAAAAGTAATATCTGGGGTTCCGCAAGATGTTGCAGGCCTCGTACTGTTCCTGATCTGCATGAACTATTTATGAGACAATCTGAGTAGCTCTCCTAGAAGGTTTGCAGATGACGCTGTCATTTCTTGTCGTATAAAGTCATCAGATGATCAAACCAAATTGCAAAACTATTTACACAAGATGTCTGTATGGTGCGTAAAGTGGTAATTGACTCTAAATAATGAAACGTGTGAAGCCATCCATATAGGTACGAAAAGGAGTCCGCTTAATGTCGGTTACACTATAAATCACACAAATCTAAAGGCTGTAAATTCAACCAAATACTTAGGGATTACAGTTAGGATTAACGTAAGCTGTAACGATCACATAGATAATGTTGCGGGAAAGACAAACCGAAGACTACGGTTTACTGGCAGAATATTCAGAAAAGGCAAAAGATGTACTAAAGAGACTGCCTATAGTACACTTGTACGTTCTGTTCTGGAGCACTGATATTCAGTGTGGGATCCGCCTCAGATAGGCTCCACGGAGGACATCGAAAAAGTTCAAAGAAGGGTAGGTGCCGCGAAATAGAGGAGACAGCGCTGCGGATATGATACGTTAATTAGGGTGGCAGTCATTGAAACAAAGGCGTTTCTCCTTGTGGCAGAGTCTTCTTATGACATTTCAATCACCAACTTTCTTCTCAGAGTGTGAAAATGTTTTGTTGCCGCCCACCTGCATAGTGAGGAATGACACCGTAATAAAATAAGAGAAATCAGAGCTCTCACAGAGAGGTTTAAGTATCAGTTATTTGCACGTACCGTTCAAGAGTGGAATGGTAAGGAAATAGAATGAAGGTGGTTCGATGAACCCACTGCCAAACACTTAATTGTGAGTTGCGGAGTTATGGTGTAGATGCAGGCTGACGACTCCGTTGTCAACGTAACGTGTTACATGTATGCTGCTGCAGCCACTGATTTGAATCGGGAACCGTCAGAAGTTATAAATGCACCAGAGCGACTTGGCTCACTTGCCCACTGAAGTCTGAGACGTTAACACCTTCTGGACATTAGCAGCCGACGCAGAGGCGTTTGTCGCAAGCCCAGCCGGCAGCGGAAAGCGTCCAATCATCGATGCAGACAGGTTGCAGTGTTCCAGCTCGGACTGAGCACTGGAAGGGAACCATGGCCCGCTACGACCTCGACGACGACGTGGCGGTCACACACGTGCTCCAGCAAACCCCGGAGCTGTGTACCACCTCTATCTATCCACCACTCCGCTCAGGCTTTAAGACACCGGCGCACGGGACGGTCTGGTAACGTAAATTTTCACTCTCAGCGCTCTCCTGCGGCATTTGGTTGACGAAAATGGACGCGCATAAAATTCCTACGTTAACTCTATTAAAAAGCGTATTTCCTCCCGTATCCGTATGCTGGTCATGATGTTCTGTCTGTGGTACACATAAATAAGAACATACATATCGGTGAACACGTATAAGACAAAAAGGAAAGACAAGTTCAGTCAGTAATTACGTCAGCTCCTAAAAGTTCGCGAAACCTAATAAACTCACTCCTGATAGAGAATCCACTTCTGTTTACATAATGTCAATTATTACAGAAATTATTTCTGTTAATTCATCATCATCATCATCATCATTTAAGACTGATTATGCCTTTGAGCGTTCAGTCTGGAGCATAGTCCCCCTTATAAAATTCCTCCATGATCCCCCAACCAGTGCTGACATTGGTGCCTCTTCTGATGTTAAGCCTATTACTTGAAAATCATTCTTAACCGAATCCAGGTACCTTCTCCTTGGTCCGCCCCGACTCCTCCTACCCTCTACTGCTGAACCCATGAGTCTCTTGGGTAACCTTGCTTCTCCCATGCGTGTAACATGAACCTACCATCTGAGCCTGTTCGCCCTGACTGCTTAAAGATTGGTGTGATTACTGCTTTTGTCCAGTCTGATGGAACCTGTCCCGACTCCCAGGCCATTTCAAATATTCTGTGTAGCCATTTCTGTTAATTTCGTAAGAAAATACGACAACCTTTTAGGAAACGCAAAGGTGAAAAGAAATTAGATACAGTAGGATTTCAACACTTTACCAACCTAATCTCTGTTCCATAACGAGGTGCACCTACTTACAACGCTAGGCCGTAGCTTCGTGTTGAGCAACCCCGTATTTTATGTTATAGGTTTCTATAGGCTTTAATCGCCGAAATGCTATTAACGTAATTTAATTATAACAAATCATGCATTTTCAGTGTTCCGTTGCCATAAAACGGCTTATTCACATAACATGCGATTTATAATGCGATGAAAGCTAAATACGCAAATTCTTTAACCACAAGTATAAAGTCTCCCGTCGTTTTATTTCACAACAAATCGTACCAATAACGATTCGTTCTCAAAACATTCAATGTGCTGATCCTCAGAAACAGCACACAGTCAGTTCCACAAGAAATTGTACGCCATAATTTTAAATGTAATGTTCGCAGTGCCATCTCCGGTAGTAGTCTCGAATCCGTAATCAATTCGCTTTTGCGCAGTGTGTAGATAAACAGTGTGAGTGTTGAATGTTTTGTTTTGCCGGTTGCAGTTAAAATGAGTGCAAAACATCTGAAGCGTCACGTGGCAGTGGTCTTTGTAAATCATCCAAAGGGACTAAAGCTTCGTTATGGAGCCGCTGCCAAAATTATTAGGAAGTGGAAGTCACTGACAAACTGGCTGTTGGCTTCTGTCTCGGGTCCTTCGGCCGACATTCGTCTGATGATTTTTCTGACGTTTCGCCAGTACGAGAGGCTGACTTGGTCAAAGTTTCTCTCTCCGTTGTTGCTGGTGGAGTGGAGCCGAGCTCGCGGCCGCAGACTATGTGTACCTGGCGCGGCAACATCCAAAGGCTTCGCCGCGGTCATTTCCAGTGCGGTTCTCTTGCTACATGCAACGGTCGTTTGCTGCAGCACAGAAAGCCAGGATCCGTTAACCTTGACGCTTTCTTCTTTCTTGTTGAAGCTATTCTCGTGTATGTCAATAGCTTCTCAGAACAAGCGGGCGTGATAGCTCTTCTACACAGCCAGAACTTCCGTGTTGGCGAATTTCGCTACGTGATCGGTCTCTCACAGCGCGTGCTCTGCCACGGCCGATTTCGCCATCTGCCCCAAACTGCAATGTCGCTTATGTTTTGTGATTCTGGTGTTGATTGATCGTCCAGTCATTCCAACAAACGTTTCCGCATTAGCATGGTACTTTCCCGACATTACAAGTGGGTCCAGTTTGTTTTTTGCCGATCGGCATCGGTGAGTAAGTAATAACATCGGCTGCCCTCACGTGTGTGCCTGCTTTGCTTCACTAAGCATAACTCGTGATGTTCAGCATGCTCTCCCCAGCTGTCCCAACACACGATGCGTCGGCATGCGCAGGTTCGCTGCCGAACAGTGCGTACAGAGGGGCGAAGGCAGGTGCACTTACCTACGCATCGTGCTACTGAAGTAGCTATAAGCTATACATTATACAAAGTGTACGCCATGCGACATAAAGTGTGGAAGTATGGACTTAACACACTGAAATTGTTGTAACCATTGTATTTATTACTGTTAATCATATCATGTAGCACATATCAACAACAAAAAACATTTTCGTGAACATTATAATGTCCAAAAGTTCAAAGAGTAAATATTTTATTCTAATCCGTGTTACATTCTTCAAATAAGTATGGGAATTACATTATACTGCACACGTTCTAAGGTATTATGACGTGTTGAAGTGAAAGTACTGCAAAACGATTTCACCATCTTCTTCCAGATGTGTGCCCTCGCCAAATCAGTTTTCTTTTCACGCAGCTCAATGTTTATGACGTGACATACAGGGTGAGTCACTAACTTTTGCCACCAAGAATAACTCCGAAAGTATGATAGGAGCCGAAAAGCTTGTGGGGCAAAATTTGCATGGGACATTGGGTGTTATAATATGACGTTGGTTTTTTTGTCGCTTCGCAGAGTCGCTTCAGAGATATGAATGTAATTTTTTTTAAAATTGGGATACTATAGTTTGGTACTTATTTTCTGATAACGGCTATTGAGACGAATCCAAATGATGTCTAACGGTAAAGTTTTTGAAGGTCAACGAAGGTCACAAAGGTGGCCTGAATGTCCATTTACAGAAGGTGTTCGAAGTGATGACCATTGGTATCAACGCAGTGCTGCAATCTTCGTATCATGGATTGAGTGGTATCCCCTTGTCACTTCGGCGCTTACCGAAGCACATGTTCTGACAATTCTCTCTCGGATATCTTCAGGTGTAGTTGGAACGTCTTTATAAGCAATGTCTATTACGAATCCCCACAAGAAAAAATCCAGAGGCGTCAAGTCTGGCGAACAAGCCGGCCACGACACATCTCGTCCGCGTCCAACCCAACGATTTGGGAATTGTCTCTGTAACTCATCTCTAACCATCAGCGAAAAATGTGCCGGACACGCATCGTGTTGATACTACATCCCGTGCCTTCTTTCTAAAGGTATTTCTTCCAATAACAGACTTAATGTTTCTTGCAGGAATGTAGTATCTTCCTACCATTAAAATTTCCTTCGATGAAACAGGGGTCTATAATGCTGTCCTCCAGAATCCCACACCATAAATTCACAGACCACGGTGTTTGGTATGCACCTTGCCGCAGCCAGCATGGATTTTCAGTTGCTCAATAATGCATGTTATGCAAATTAACATTTCCATGGTTCGTCAATGTAACCTTGTCAGTAATCTGAAGTTCAGGCCCATTTCAGAATTCAGTGCGACGCATACAATCCGTACCAGTTAACTCCTGGTGGAGACTGATATGGTGAGGATGATATTTATGGCGATGCAGAACACGAACCACACTACTCTGGCTCCTGCCAGATTTCATTGCGATTGAACGCGAACTAACACAAGGATCTCTAGCCACAGTGGCGTTTCCTCGTTAGTAACTTTCCTTTGCCGGATATTTTTCCGATGGGTTAAAGATCCTGTTGCCCTCAGTTTATCATACACATATTTAAATGTACGACGTGTAGGATGAGTATGTTGAGGATATCTTTCAGCGTATAAGTCTCTAGCTCTCACTGAATTTCGTTGGCATTCTCCGTAAATGAGAAGCATATCGAATTGTTCTTCGAAGGAGTACATCATTCACATTCGCTTGATTCGACGATACTAGTCTTACCGTTCCTATTAGTGCTGTATTGCGAAACCGTCGAATGGTGTTTACATGTCAATGGCACGTTAGATGGATACGCCGTATTCGGCGAATATTTACTATTTACACGATATACCAGAGAGAATTATCAGAGCATTCGTAGGGGATCGTGTAAGCCCCAGTCTTGAGAAACTTCAATTCATTTTCGCTGCTGTCTTCGGTGGACGAACGAGGAAGAAGTCAGAGATAAATTTAAATCCATGTCTTTCCAGCTGTGGGGAAGCCTGCCGTCAAAAACTGTTTTGGTTCTCACGCTATACAAAGTTAAGGTAATTTTTCGCCCTCCTCCGAAGACAGTATCACTTTTGTGTTCCGTCAAAGTTGACTTGATGGTTCGCAACGCAGTGTTCCATAATGAAGCACTGGAAATTTGGCGAAGAATTTAATTAATGAAATTATCGGCTTAAGCTCAGCTCCTAATGAACATCGATATCTCAGAATGGATCGACCCTGTAGCCACAGATTCAATTTATGCGTAGTTCTTTGCTGCCGAACACCGTCTCTGGCACTTGTGTATCTGTGGCCGCATGCGCAGTTGCGCGGACCGCAGGTTAAAAAGCAGTGGCTGGATTACACCCTCCAAAACTAGGCAATAATTATAAGACCAACTGCCCGCACCTTTCGGTTGCTTGACTTATACCTCATTTTCGACTGTCTTATTCAGTTAACTAACACACTAAAATATCTTGGACTAACCCTCGACCGGCAACTAACGTGAAAATAGCACTTACTAACCATCCAACAGAAACCCCCAATAGACTAAAACTACTAGCAGGCCGAACTTTAGGATTACCTTCATCCATTATTCTCCACACCTACAAAACCTTGATCTGAGCTATCTTCTGCAATGCAACTGTTGCGTGGATCTCCGTCCCACCAAAGTTCAATAACTCCCTCCAAATCCTCGAACGCCACGCACTTCATCCCACCTCCCGCATTCTTTTACCTTCCCCGCACGGATCCTCTAACGTATCATCAAATTCCCACCCATCCCCACCCACATCGAACACCTCTGCATATCCTACACTGTACGCAACTAGTTTGCAATAACCCCCAACTAGATTGCAATAACCCCTTTGTTTCACCTCTGATCACCAACCCTGGTATGCTGCCCCGACTTCACAAACACGTTCCACCTTACTTAAACCTACACGCAGTCGATATCCTATCCCAACGTAACTCCAACAAACTCCCTCTCCCAGTCACTGAGGTCCGCCCCGATATTTGCACTCCTACCAGCTTTACCTGTTCTCCACCTACCCCACTCTACATCAGGGTTCCTATCCCCTCCATCCATCTCTATCCCTTTTCTCTTGTTACTATTACCCTAGCCACACAACAAACCACTCCCCACGCTCTATCATTCCCAGCTTCTGTCTCCCCACTCTCCATTCCAACACCTGTCCTCATCTTCATAGTTTCCTCTACCCCTCAACACTATGACACATATTCTCTCCACCCGAAATACGTTTCTCTCAGTGTAGGTCCTTTAGAGTTAAGTGAAGCTGCAGTGATTCAGTGCATTTGCTAGAACAATTTACTATTCTGTAAGGTGTTTTTAAAATGTATATACCAGGGTTGGAACTTTAATAGTGGCAACTATTTATTTACAGCTCGTACAAAATAGATACGTGTTTCAAAGTTTTACTGAACTTCAAAGTAATCACCAGCATTGTGTACAGCCCGTTGACAGCGAAGTGGAAGTCGTAGGACACTCTTAGCAGTGCCAGTTGTGTTGGCAGTTCGAGCGACGCGGTCTGCTGCCCGGCGAATTTGTAGCAGTTCTAAAGCGAATGCCGTGAAGTGTTACCCTCAGTTCAGAAATCGAGTTGAACTCACGAGGGATTAAGTCAGGGGAGTGCAGTAGGTGGTATAGCACTTAGCAGCCCCATCAGTCAATCAAATCAGTAACAGCTTGCACTGTACGTGCTTGAGCATTGTCCTGCAAAATGATGGGCAGGTCCTGCTGAAAGTTTCATCACTTCTGTCTCTAAGCTGGTTGTGGGATGTGTTCCAAAAATGAACAGCACAGAGACAGAAGTGATGACACTTTCTGCAGGACCTTACCATCATTTTGCAGGACAATGCTTAAGCACGTACAGTGCAAGCTGTTACTGATTTGTTTGCCTGATGGGGCTGCTAAGTGCTATACTACATACTGCACTCCCCTGACTTAAGCCCTCGTAAGTTCAACTCGATTTCTAAACTGAAGGAAACACTTCACGGCATGCGCTTCACAACTGTTACAAATTCGTCGGGCAGTAGGCCGCGCCGCTCGAACTGTCAACACAACTGGCACCGCTAAGAGTGTCCTACGACTTCCACTTCGCTGGCAACGGGCTGTACACAATGCTGGTGATTACTTTGAAGGTCAGTAAAAGTTTGAAACACGTATCTATTTTGTACGAGATGTAAATAAATAGTTACCACTATTAAAGTTCGAACCCTCGTATTTCATCGTTTTAGATGTCCGTCAGATTTTTAAATTTGAAATAGTAAATCAGTTCTTCTGTTCTTTATCTCATCTTGTTATATTTTTAAAAGTGCTCTTGGCTGATAGTGGAATATTGTACCTCTGACAGCCCACCCACCGCCCATATGGGGGATGGGGATGAGACTAACAAGAAAGGGAAAAAAGCTGTAGATGCAGTCTGTCGGCTCTCAGAAAGAGGGCCGAAATTCAATTTAAGATGTAGGATTGCTGCGGCTACACTCCAGAAATGTAATGGATCCAAAGCAGTCAGTCACGAGTAGCCTGTGAGTGGGTATTGTACAGTTACTGGCAGTTCACACCTACAGTCATACAGTTCTGTGTCGTCCTACTGTGAATCCACGCAGCCATTCAGATCGACATATTCCATCGAAACCGCAAAGGCAGGTGGGACCCACGTCGAGCTCTCATACTGAATGGCCTACTCGGGGCGTTGGCTGCTTGCTGCCTCCAGCACCCTCTAGCGACCTGGATTTTACGGTGTGCTCCGCGGCCACGCGATGGAAGCACTCGTTTCTGCTTCAGAGACAATGCGCTCCTTATCTAGCATTTCCATTAACGCAAGAAGCTTTTAAGGATTATTAAAAAAGAGAAGGCGCAGGTTGTAAATAAGGGTGTAAGCGAGAGAAGGCGTGACATCCTTAACAGGACTGTGGGAACGAGTGCAGCGTCGCTGACTGCCCTGTGAGAAACGCCTCAGCTTTTACGACGGCAGAGGAGGTCCCATTCGTATCTTGGGTGCCAAGGACGCTCTGCTCCATCGTGGCGACTATTGAATGTGACCTAGTTCACTCTAGTACCATCGCACAGTGCAGGTTTCCACGGCAGGGGAATGTTCTTCCACCGACACTGGTAGTTTGAGTTTTACGATGCGATAACCGGCGTAAGTTACAACCTCTTCGGCTGCAGTGAGCGAGGCGACGCACCAGTTATGGTAATGGAGTCGTAGTCGCGGGAACGGAGCTAGAAAGTTCTTCTGGTTAAGTTTTGCTGGGGTTTTCCTAAGTCAATTAAGGCGAATGCTGAGACTGTTCACTAATCTAAACTACTGCTTAACAACAACACGAGATTCAACTCTATCCTTTACTCCTTCTTGTCTAGTGTTCGCTGAAAATAAATCTAAAATATTCGCGGATTGGAGCATAAGTATTTTCGAATTCTAGTTTGTTGGGAAAGATGAACTGAGCTAGTTAGAAGTTAGTAATTTCATCGGCTGTTCTTATTCTATAATGTTCTCTAAAAGAACGGAAGGCGAAACGTTGTCATAGCTTTGATCACGATCAAACCGCTAGAAACTAAACGTATCATGGTATTCTCCTGCTTATTTACGGAAACTGCAGGAAGTTTATGATAGTCATTTTGACGTAGCGAAATACTTGTCGGGCATAGGTTAACTTTCTCTTCAAAAATGACTGTAGAAGTTTAATGACATGACTCGATGCTTCTGTCAACAATTTGAGGAATTGCATATTTGTCGCCAGCTGTAGAAATTTGTTATCTACTTTATACTGGATTCCGTTGTAGCGATCATCTTCACAGGAAAAAAAAGAAAGCTGTACATTAGACGGATATGCAGTTCAGCTTCCTGCTGGTTAAACTGAAAACCTTCAATCATAAAATATTTACAGAACCAAGAATAATAAGCCATGATTTTGATATCAGCACAAAATTGACTTCAGTATGATTAAACGGAACGATCATTAACGCCGTAACACGACTGACCCCTTGTTATTACCTCAAAAATCATTCTGTGTAATCACAGTGAAGTCAATTTTGTGCTGATTCCGAAATCATGTCATATTATACATGGTTCTGTACACATGTTTCAATTTATACAAAGAAAGTTGAGTTGCACAGATTTTTTCCTCCCTGTGAAAGTGGTCGCTACAACTGAAACCGGCAGAAGATAAATAACAAATTTATACAGCTGATGGCACATATGTTATTCTTTAAAACTGACTATAGTTGAATACTATTGACCATTAAATATGTCGTTCAGGTGGTAATTTTTTTAGTACAGAACTAAAATTCTTTCTAGTTTAAACTAAGCGTTCATCAAATGAAAGATCGCTATGAACACCACACTACCGTCAGTATGCTACTTTTCATTTTAGTACTTATTTCGTTTTGCAATATTAACATAAGAAAATTCCTGAAAAAGTATAGTAAAATACGGAAAGAATCGTACGTAACGCCAAAAGTAATGTTAATCAACGAAATACGTACTGAATGCTGCGACATCGCCGTGTTCCCAACTGCGAGGTCTTTTTCTGCCATGATTTGTCTTACATCGGCGCAGTTGATATTTCCATCTGTTGTTGTCGATGCAATCTTGAGCACTCGACAAGAAAAAAATGTCGCACCCCTAAATGAACAATGTAAATATTAACACTGACGAACCTTTTGTGAAAAAAGGCACTGTGGTTAATTAGGTGATTGGTGCCATTTGTTAACGAGTCGTCTGTAGTAAGGCTATGTAGATTTTATATTGACATAACCTAAAGAGCTTTGCTGGCCGGAGGGTTTCCGATACAGACATCAGTAACGTCTAGTATGGCCCAAGGAATCACACTGAAGAGCCAAAGAAACTATTACACTTGCCTAATATCGTGTAGAGCCCCCGCGAGCAGGCAGAAGTGCCGCAACACGACGTGGCATGGACTCGACTAATGTCTGAAGTAGTGCTGGAGGGGCCTGATACCACGAATCCTGCAGGACTGTCCATATATCCGTAACGGTACGAGGGGTGGAGATCTCTTCTGAACAGTACGTTACAAGACGCCTCAGATATGCTCAATAAAGTTCATGTCTGGGGAGTTTGGTGGCCAGCGGAGGTGTTTAAACTCAGAAAAGTTGTCCTGGCGTCACCTTGTAGTAATTCTGGACGTGTGGGGAGTTGCACTGTTCTGCTGGAATTGTCCAAGTCCGTCGGAATGCAAAATGGTCATGAATTGATGCAGGTGATCAGACAGGATGCTTACGTACGCGTCACCTGTCATAGTCGTATCTAGCCGTATCAGGGTTCCATATCACTCCCAAGTGCACGCGCCCCGCAGTATTACAGAGCCTCCTCCAGCTTGAACAGTTCTCTGCTGACATGCAGAGTCCATGTATTCATGTCTACATCCGCTCGATACAATTTGAAAGGAGACTCGTCCGACCAGGGAACATGTTCCCAGTCATCAACAATACAGTGTCGGTGTTGACGTGCCAGGCGAGGCGTAAAGGTTGTGTCGTGCTGTCATCAAGGGTACACGAGTCGCCCTTCGGCTCCTAAAGCCCATATCGATGATGTTTCATTGGATGGTTCGCAAGCTGACACTTTTTGATGGCCAAACATGGAAATCTGCAGCAATTTGCGGAAGGGCTGCACTTCTGTCACGTTGAACGATTCTCTTCAGTCGTCGTTGGTCCTGTTCTTGCAGGATCTTTTTCCGGCCGCAGCGATGTCGGAGATTTGATGTTTTACCGGATTCTTGATATTCATGGTACGCTCATGAAATGGTCGTACAGGAAAATCCACACTTCATCGCTACCTCGGAGGTTCTGTGTGCCATCGCTCGTGCGCCGACAATAACATCACATTCAGACTCACTTAAATCTTTAGAACCTGCCATTGTAGCAGCAGTAACCGACAAATGCCTCGGACTCAGTGTCTTATATAGGCGTTGCCGACCGCAGCGTCGTATTCTGCTTGTTTTACATACCTCTGTATTTGAATAGGCATGCCTATGCCAGTTTATTTGGCGCTTCGATGTAATAGGAGTATTAACTTTCTCAGTACACTCTAGCACTATATCATTATTCTCTTGCCTGTCGAGATGTATCACCGTTAAATGACTGTAAGGAAATTCAGGACACTCATACTGTACTTAAGCATGGTATACACCGATGAGCCAAAACATTATCGCCACCTGTTTCAAAAAATGGTTCAAATGGCTCTGAGCGCTATCAGTTATTTTACTTCCTAAATAGCAAAACTCCTTTACTACTTTAAGTGTCTCATTTCCTAATCGAATTCCCTCAGCATCACCCGATTTAATTTGACTACATTCCATTATCCTCGTTTTGCTTTTGTTGATGTTCATCTTATATCCTCCTTTCAAGACACATTACCAATACATATACGAGTATAATACTAATACATATATAATCGTAAACCGTATTTCTAAAAGTTGTAATCATGCTCTTCCAAGTCCTTTGCCGTCTCTGACAGAATTACAATGTCATCGGCGAACCTCAAAGTTTTTACTTCGTCTCCATGAGTTTTAATACCTACTCCAAATTTTTCTTTTGTTTCCTTTACTGCTTGCTCAATATACAGATTGAATAACATCGGGGAGAGGCTACAACCCTGTCTCACTCCTTTCCCAACCACTGCTTCCCTTTCATGCTCCTCGACTTTTATGACTGCCATCTGGTTTCTGTACAAATTGTAAATAGCCTTTCGCTCCCTGTATTTTACCCCTGCCACCTTTAGAATTTGAAAAAGAGTATTCCAGTCAACTTTGTCAAAAGCTTTCTCTAAGTCTACAAATGCTAGAAACGTAGGTTTGCCTTTTCTTAATCTTTCTTCTAAGATAAGTCGTAAGGTCAGTATTGCCTCACGTGTTCCAACATTTCGACGGAATCCAAACTGATCCTCCCCGAGGTCCGCATCTACCAGTTTTTCCATTCGTCTGTAAAGAATTCGCGTTAGTATTTTGCAGCTGTGACTTATTAAACTGATAGTTCGGTAATTTTCACATCTGTCAGCACCTGCTTTCTTTGGGATTGGAATTATTATATTCTTCTTGAAGTCTGAGGGTATTTCGCCTGTCTCATACATCTTGCTCACCAGCTGGAAGAGTTTTGTCATGACTGGCTCTCCCAAGGCCCTCAGTAGTTCTAATGGAATGTTGTCTACTCCGGGGGCCTTGTTTCGACTCAGGTCTTTCAGTGCTCTGTCAAACTCTTCACGCAGTATCGTATCTCCCATTTCGTCTTCATCTACATCCTCTTCCATTTCCATAATATTGTCCTCAAGTACATCACCCTTGTATAAACCTTCTATATACTCCTTCCACCTTTCTGCCTTCCCTTCTTTGCTTAGAACTGGGTTGCCATCTGAGCTCTTGATATTCATACACGTGGTTCTCTTCTCTCCAAAGGTCTCTTTAATTTTCCTGTAGGCAGTATCTATCTTACCCCTAGTGAGATAAGCTTCTACATCCTTACATTTGTCCTCTAGCCATCCCTGTTTAGCCATTTTGCACTTCCTGTCGATCTCATTTTTGAGACGTCTGTATTCCTTTTTGCCTGCTTCATTTACTGCATTTTTATATTTTCTCCTTTTATCAATTAAATTCAATATTTCTTCTGTTACCCAAGGATTTCTAGCAGCCCTCGTCTTTTTACCTACTTTATCCTCTGCTGCCTTCACTACTTCATCCCTCAAAGCTACCCATTCTTCTTCTACTGTATTTCTTTCCCCCATTCCTGTCAATTGTTCCCTTATGCTCTCCCTGAAACTCTGTACAACCTCTGGTTCTTTTAGTTTATCCAGGTCCCATCTCCTTAAATTTCCACCTTTTTTCAGTTTTTTCAGTTTTAATCTACAGGTCATAACCAATAGATTGTGGTCAGAGTCTACATCTGCCCCTGGAAATGTCTTACAATTTAAAACCTGGTTCCTAAATCTCTGTCTTACCATTATATAATCTATCTGAAACCTGTCAGTATCTCCAGGCTTCTTCCATGTATACAGCCTTCTTTTATGATTCTTGAACCAAGTGTTAGCTATGATTAAGTTGTGCTCTGTGCAAAATTCTACTAGGCGGCTTCCTCTTTCATTTCTTAGCCCCAGTCCATATTCACCTACTATGTTTCCTTCTCTCCCTTTTCCTACACTCGAATTCCAGTCACCCATTACTATTAAATTTTCGTCTCCCTTCACTATCTGAACAATTTCTTTTATTTCATCGTACTTTTCTTCAATTTCTTCATCATCTGCAGAGCTAGTTGGCATATAAACTTGTACTACTGTAGTAGGTGTGGGCTTCGTATCTATCTTGGCCACAATAATGCGTTCACTATGCTGTTTGTAGTAGCTTACCCGCATTCCTATTTTCCTATTCATTATTAAACCTACTCCTGCATTACCCCTATTTGATTTTGTGTTTATAACCCTGTAGTCACCTGACCAGAAGTCTTGTTCCTCCTGCCACCGAACTTCACTAATTCCCACTATATCTAACTTTAACCTATCCATTTCCCTTTTTAAATTTTCTAACCTACGTGCCCGATTAAGGGATCTGACATTCCACGCTCCGATCCGTAGAACGCCAGTTTTCTTTCTCCTGATAACGACATCCTCCTGAGTAGTCCCCGCCCGGAGATCCGAATGGGGGACTATTTTACCTCCGGAATATTTTACCCAAGAGGATGCCATCATCATATAATCATACAGTAAAGCTGCATGTCCTCGGGAAAAATTACGGCTGTAGTTTCCCCTTGCTTTCAGCCGTTCGCAGTACCAGCACAGCAAGGCCGTTTTGGTTAATGTTGCAAGGCCAGATCAGTCAATCATCCAGACTGTTGCCCCTGCAACTACTGAAAAGGCTGCTGCCCCTCTTCAGGAACCACACGTTTGTCTGGCCTCTCAACAGATACCCCTCCGTTGTGGTTGCACCTACGGTACGGCCATCTGTATCGCTGAGGCACGCAAGCCTCCCCACCAACGGCAAGGTCCATGGTTCATGGGGGGGGGGGGGGGGGGACGTCTACACGTAACGTCTACACATAGGTCAAGCAATTTCCGCAAATTAAGGGATGGTGTTTAACGGGCACGCAGCTGGCACCCGATAAGTGTTCCAGTGGGTATAGATCAGGAACACTTTCTGGCCGAGACGTCAATACGAGTTCACTACAATGCCCTGTAGCACGATTCTGACCTTGGAACAGGAATAGTTATCCTGCTGGAAGACGTCATCGCCGTAGGGGGAGACTTCGAGCATGAAGCGATGAATGTTGTCCGCAATAACGTTCACGTTGTTCGCTTCTGTCATGACTCGTCGATTACCACCTCAGATCCTAGAGAACCCCATCTCAATGCATCTCGTAGCATAATTCTGACCTGACCGGCCTGCAACTGTGACGTGGTGCGAGTTTCATGCGGCCATTCGCCTGGTTGGCGACTTGTAAGGACCCTACCGTCGACCTGACCTGGTGTGACAATAAATGCGAGCCGTTCGACAAGCGACACGTTTCTATTGATTGAGGATGAAAACTCAGTGATGCTGTGTCCATTGCAGTCATAACTCACGATTCGATGAGATTTCGGGATTGCAGCCGGATCACGTTGACTTCTTGCCACGATATTTCGGCTGGCAATCGTCCAGCCATCTTCAGGTGAGTGTGCGTCACTGGAGACTGCAAGTTCCGGGAGTCAGCTTTATAGCAAAAAATTGGCGCGAAAACGCATGCGCATTGGCCACCGTCACAGGAGCGTCCTCTGTCGAAGTCCGCGCCCTCTGGAGCTACTGTTCTATCTTTGGAGCGCAGGCACATGCGTAAAGGTGAAAACTACATGTCCGCCCTCTGTCGAAATGCGCGCCCGCGTCGCTAAAAACAGACGTCAGATGTCGCTAGACGTGTCATTTAGAATAAACCGTCTTCTCTCAGAGGAAATTAGAGAGATCACCGGGTCCCAAGCCTTGTCCAGTTGAAAACCGCCGTCACGATTTATAAGATTTTGCGCTAGGCGTATCTCCACAGATTCTTTAATAACGGAATCCCAAAAAGTTTTCGCTGGGGCCAAGATTTTCGTGGCCGAAAATTCCATAGCGTGTCCTGTGGTAATACAATGCTCAGCTACGGCCGACTTACTGGGCTGCAAAAGGCGAGTGTGGCGTTCGTGTTCAACGCACCTTTCATGTACTGTGCGCGTCGTCTGACCGATGTAAGCTTTGCCACACTGGCAAGGAATTTTATAGATTCCGGCCTTCCGCAGACCCAGATCGTCCTTTACCGAACCGAGAAGGGCACTAATCTTCGCCGGTGGCCGGAAGATTACTTTTACTTGATGTTTCCTTAGGATCCTGCCTATTTTAGATGAAAGGTTGCCGGCGTATGGAAGGAACGCCCTGGACCTGAAAAGCTCCTTATCTTCTTGATGTGAGTGGTCACGTTTCTTCCTTTTTAGCGCTGCTCTAATCTGATGTGGAGAGTAACCATTACCTCTGAACACCGACTCTAAATGTTCCAGCTCCTTTGTAAGGCTGTCTCCATCAGAAACAACATGAGCCCGGTGCACCAACGTTCTAAGGACACCAGTAGTTTGTGAAGGATGATGACAACTCGACGCTTGCAGGTAGAGGTCCGTATGTGTGGGCTTACGGTAGACAGAATGCCCTAATGACCCGTCCACTCTCTTGGTAACCAAGACGTCCAAAAACGGCAAGCAACCATCCTTCTCTATTTCCATCGTGAACTGGATGTTATTGTGGATTGCATTCAGATGCTGCAAGAACCGTGACAGTTCTTCTTCACCATGGGGCCACACTACAAAAGTGTCATCTACGTACCGCCAGAATACACTCGGTTTAAGTTCTGCCGAATCTAGTGCCCTTTCCTCAAAGTCTTCCATAAAAAAGTTTGCTACCAAAGGCGAGAGAGGACTTCCCATGGCAACACCGTCAGTCTGCTCAAAATACTCGTTATTAAATAAAAAGTAGGTTGAGGAAAGGACGTGATGGAAAAGTGCTGTTATGTCGGCCGTGAACTTATTGCTGATGAGAGACAAAGAGTCCATAAGAGGAACCTTAGTGAAAAGTGAGATGACGTCGAAGCTGACTAGTAAGTCAGTTTCACTGAGCCGAAGTGACTTTAGTCTACTAATAAAGTCAGCCGAATTGCGAACATGATGCGCACACTTCCCCACAAAAGGTCTCAGTAGAGAGGCGAGATGTGTCGCCAAATCATACGTGGGGGCGTCGATATTACTGACGATCGGCCGTAAAGGAACCTCTTTCTTATGGATCTTCGGAAGACCGTATAACCTGGGTGGCACAGAACTGTGAGGTCTTAGTCTTTTCGCCACTTCTTGCGGAATAGAAGAAGAATTCAGCAGTGCTGATGTTTTCCTTTCCACTTTCGCTGTGGGGTCTTTGCCAATCTTCCGATACATTGGTTCATTCAGCAAGTTGTAAATCTTCTGATTATAGACCTCACGTGGCAAAAGCACTGTAGCGTTTCCCTTATCCGCTGGTAAGATCACTGTATGAGGATCTTCTCGTAGCTTTCGTAATGCGGCCCTTTCCATGGCAGAAATGTTGCTCTTCTGACGTGGAGCTTTCGTGAGTGCACGGCAGGTTTCACGTCTAATTTCTTCTGCAGCATCACTAGGAAGAGGTCTTACAGCTTCCTCAACAGCACTAATAAAATCAGTTAAAGGCAGGGTCCTCGGCGTAGGAGCGAAGTTCAGGCCTTACCCAAGCACAGACAGTGTTACGTTGTCCAAAACTTTATCCGTTAAATTGACCACGGAGCGTCGTAAAGCATCTTCTTGCAGTAACGTTGCTGACAGCCGGGTGAACTTCGAAACCTGTCTTGATGTAGATTCTTTATGAACCCAGTCCGATTTAGCCCAGGTCACGCCATCGACCCATGCCCAGGAAAGTGATGGCAGGCTGGATGCAATCTCCATATGCAGATGAAACAGCTGTTTCGATATGGCGTCCAGTTCACGCCGAGTAAACCGGATCCTCTCCTTCACTAATGCCAAGCTCGCCTTTCGTGTAATGAATTTTGCAGCGGCGGTCTGGATAAAATGCCTCACTCGGGCAAACTTCGGTATAAGGCCATTGTCCCGACACTTTTGCCAGAGTGAGGCATTTTATCCAGACCGCCGCTGCAAAATTCATTACACGAAAGGCGAGCTTGGCATTAGTGAAGGAGAGGATCCGGTTTACTCGGCGTGAACTGGACGCCATATCGAAACAGCTGTTTCATCTGCATATGGAGATTGCATCCAGCCTGCCATCACTTTCCTGGGCATGGGTCGATGGCGTGACCTGGGCTAAATCGGACTGGGTTCATAAAGAATCTACATCAAGACAGGTTTCGAAGTTCACCCGGCTGTCAGCAACGTTACTGCAAGAAGATGCTTTACGACGCTCCGTGGTCAAATTAACGGATAAAGTTTTGGACAACGTAACACTGTCTGTGCTTGGGAAAGGCCTGAACTTCGCTCCTACGCCGAGGACCCTGCCTTTAACTGATTTTATTAGTGCTGTTGAGGAAGCTGTAAGACCTCTTCCTAGTGATGCTGCAGAAGAAATTAGACGTGAAACCTGCCGTGCACTCACGAAAGCTCCACGTCAGAAGAGCAACATTTCTGCCATGGAAAGGGCCGCATTACGAAAGCTACGAGAAGATCCTCATACAGTGATCTTACCAGCGGATAAGGGAAACGCTACAGTGCTTTTGCCACGTGAGGTCTATAATCAGAAGATTTACAACTTGCTGAATGAACCAATGTATCGGAAGATTGGCAAAGACCCCACAGCGAAAGTGGAAAGGAAAACATCAGCACTGCTGAATTCTTCTTCTATTCCGCAAGAAGTGGCGAAAAGACTAAGACCTCACAGTTCTGTGCCACCCAGGTTATACGGTCTTCCGAAGATCCATAAGAAAGAGGTTCCTTTACGGCCGATCGTCAGTAATATCGACGCCCCCACGTATGATTTGGCGACACATCTCGCCTCTCTACTGAGACCTTTTGTGGGGAAGTGTGCGCATCATGTTCGCAATTCGGCTGACTTTATTAGTAGACTAAAGTCACTTCGGCTCAGTGAAACTGACTTACTAGTCAGCTTCGACGTCATCTCACTTTTCACTAAGGTTCCTCTTATGGACTCTTTGTCTCTCATCAGCAATAAGTTCACGGCCGACATAACAGCACTTTTCCATCACGTCCTTTCCTCAACCTACTTTTTATTTAATAACGAGTATTTTGAGCAGACTGACGGTGTTGCCATGGGAAGTCCTCTCTCGCCTTTGGTAGCAAACTTTTTTATGGAAGACTTTGAGGAAAGGGCACTAGATTCGGCAGAACTTAAACCGAGTGTATTCTGGCGGTACGTAGATGACACTTTTGTAGTGTGGCCCCATGGTGAAGAAGAACTGTCACGGTTCTTGCAGCATCTGAATGCAATCCACAATAACATCCAGTTCACGATGGAAATAGAGAAGGATGGTTGCTTGCCGTTTTTGGACGTCTTGGTTACCAAGAGAGTGGACGGGTCATTAGGGCATTCTGTCTACCGTAAGCCCACACATACGGACCTCTACCTGCAAGCGTCGAGTTGTCATCATCCTTCACAAACTACTGGTGTCCTTAGAACGTTGGTGCACCGGGCTCATGTTGTTTCTGATGGAGACAGCCTTACAAAGGAGCTGGAACATTTAGAGTCGGTGTTCAGAGGTAATGGTTACTCTCCACATCAGATTAGAGCAGCGCTAAAAAGGAAGAAACGTGACCACTCACATCAAGAAGATAAGGAGCTTTTCAGGTCCAGGGCGTTCCTTCCATACGCCGGCAACCTTTCATCTAAAATAGGCAGGATCCTAAGGAAACATCAAGTAAAAGTAATCTTCCGGCCACCGGCGAAGATTAGTGCCCTTCTCGGTTCGGTAAAGGACGATCTGGGTCTGCGGAAGGCCGGAATCTATAAAATTCCTTGCCAGTGTGGCAAAGCTTACATCGGTCAGACGACGCGCACAGTACATGAAAGGTGCGTTGAACACGAACGCCACACTCGCCTTTTGCAGCCCAGTAAGTCGGCCGTAGCTGAGCATTGCATTACCACAGGACACGCTATGGAATTTTCGGCCACGAAAATCTTGGCCCCAGCGAAAACTTTTTGGGATTCCGTTATTAAAGAATCTGTGGAGATACGCCTAGCGCAAAATCTTATAAATCGTGACGGCGGTTTTCAACTGGACAAGGCTTGGGACCCGGTGATCTCTCTAATTTCCTCTGAGAGAAGACGGTTTATTCTAAATGACACGTCTAGCGACATCTGACGTCTGTTTTTAGCGACGCGGGCGCGCATTTCGACAGAGGGCGGACATGTAGTTTTCACCTTTACGCATGTGCCTGCGCTCCAAAGATAGAACAGTAGCTCCAGAGGGCGCGGACTTCGACAGAGGACGCTCCTGTGACGGTGGCCAATGCGCATGCGTTTTCGCGCCAATTTTTTGCTATAAAGCTGACTCCCGGAACTTGCAGTCTCCAGTGACGCACACTCACCTGAAGATGGCTGGACGATTGCCAGCCGAAATATCGTGGCAAGAAGTCAACGTGATCCGGCTGCAATCTCGAAATCTCATCGAATACTCAGTACGCCGGGAAAACTTCAAGAATCACATAACTCACGATGTTGTTGGGTCAACACTGGAACACGTAGGGGTCGTATGATGTGGAGTTTCATGTTGAACCATAGGCTGCGATCGGTGTGCTCCAAAACTCTTGTACCTGCACCAGCATTGTACTCTATCGTAAGATCTGCCACAGATCGGCGCCTGTCCTGGATTTCTACATCTACATCTACATCAACATCCATACTCCGCAAGCCACCTGACGGCGTTTGGCGGAGGGTACCCTGAGTACCTCTATCGGTTCTCCCTTCTATTCCAGTCTCGTATTGTTCGTGGAGTGGGGGAGCCTCCGACCTCTACATTTGTGAAGAGACGTGATCGTCCAATGACAAATGCCCATCTCGTTATTTCACCATCCTTCAAACATTATCCATAGGTGCTCATGACAGTAGTATGCCAACAGGCGACCAGCTTCGCCGTTGCAGACATTCTCGTTTTCAGCCGCAGTGCCACAACAATGTGCTCTTTGTCAAAACCACTTATATCAGCGGATTTCCGCATTTGTGGTCCGTATCTTCGCTATAATGACTGCCCATTCGTCTCTCTTCCGTTTACACTCCTTCCTTACTGCGTCACGTGCCCACAACAACACCAGAAGGCATCAACCTCGCGTTGGGCGGTGGCCATAATGTTTTGGCTCATCAGTGTATTTGTTGCTCAAAAAAAAAAAAGTCAAATGGCTCTGAGCACTATGGGACTTAACTACTGAGGTCATCAGTCCCCTAGAACTACTTAAACCTAACTAACCTAAGGATATCACACACATTCATGCCCGAGGCAGGATTCGAACCTGCGACCGTAACGGTCGCGCGGTTCCAGACTGTAGCGCCTAGAGCCGCTCGGCCACCCCGGCCGGCTATTTATTGCTCAGTTCCCTAAAATTTAAAGTACACTAAAAAAAGAGATCTCAATAGTATCCGATTATAAAAATCAGTGGTAAACTACTGACGCCGATTACATTAGGTAAACGCCTTTTGGTAATACTAGAAAGTGACATGAAACAGAACGAACATGATAAATAATTCTTGAGGATGCTTGTGCTCTGGGAGAGTGCAGTACATCAAAAATGCGTACAAGGTGCTAGTGCGATCTATCCTTCGTTACTTTCAGGGTATGTCAACCGAAAGTATGTTTCTGAAGTAATTAGGAAACACGCCGATAAACTTGTAACATGCCAGTATAGCGAATTCAAAAGTGCAACAAGATAAGATCAAAGAACTAAACCGGGAGCCAGTAATCATCTTTATGAACATGAAAGTAAATGTCAACGGATGACTGTTTCGTGACAACAGTATACATTACGCGTTGTAATCCCGATGTTTTGTTACCTAATTTACGCCAACAGTTTTGTGCCGTAAACATGGAACTGAGATTAATTACTGCAGTGCCTTATCTGATCAAATTTCTATAAAATCTGTCCGTTCATGGTAGAAGGGTTCGTCATATTTGTCACAAACGTCTCGTGACATTATTATGTGCTTCGGCAGGGGCAATTCTGATACAGTTCAAGCGAGCGAAATATCACGTCGGTTAACACGTTTGGCTCGCACTCGGGAGGATGGCGGTTCAAATCCGCGTCGAGTCATCCGGACTTAGATTTTCCTCGGTTTCCCAAAACCACTCAAGGGAAATACCGGTATAGTTTGAAGAGTAAACAGATTGAAAATCGTGCCCTGGGCAAGAACGTGCATGGTGAATGAAATTAAGGACGGGAAAGATCCGCCACTGTTTAACAAACGAAATTCTTTTTGTGTTTAGGATGTAAAGGTTATTGCATTCACGGTTCACAAGAGAACGCGCAGTTGACTACAGGCGAAGGTTAGTAGGGATTCGTGTGTTCGTGAATAGATATACGCTGCGGTGACAAGTCGTGGGACAGCGATACACACATTTACAGATGGCGGTAGTATCGCGGCCACAAGCTACAAAAGGGCAGTGCGTCGGTGGTGCCGACTCAAGGTCAATCCTTCCAAGACCCAGGCGATCATTGTAGGCAAAACCACCCCTTCCTTCCGTCTCATCGACTTCTACATCACCATTTATGGCCGTCCTATCGCCCTCACCCCCACCCTTAAGTACCTTGGCGTCACCCTCGATCGTCGCCTCTCCTGGACCCATCTCGGAACAATCCAAGCCAAGACACGCTCCCGACTCGGTCTCCTCAAGCTCCTTTCTGGCCGCACATGGGGTCTGGGCCCCTCCACGCCCCCCACACCTACAAATCCCTTACCAGCCCTATCCTCTGTTACTCTCATCCCGCCTGGATCTCCGCCCCTCCTACCTTTTACAAATCACTGTAAGTCCTAGAACGCCATGCGCTCCACCTCGCCTGTCGCATCCGTCTCCGCTCCTTCACACGGATCCTACATGACCTTATTCCGTTCCCGCACTTCCTCCTTTTCCTCGAACCGATATGGATGTCCCGGGACTCGTACACGTGTAGTGAACTTTCGCACGCCGGAGATCATCGCCTAGTGTTTGTGTGTGCCGTCGTGTTCGTGTTCAAGTGTTCCAGTGTCTCATCTTTGTGCTCCAACGTTCGCGTGTGTCATCTGTTATCTCTGTGCGTGTCCACGTGTCTGAATATTTTTATTTTGGACTCTGCGCCCGTGAATGGCTCCGTGTGTTTTAATTTTGTATGTCTACGTTTGTATATCCACCATATCTGTTTTGCGATTGTCTTCTTTTGTATTCTTAGTTTTATCTGTGGCCGAAAAGCGGCGTAGTATGCCGCTGCTGGCCAACCTGTATTAGGTGTGAAATTAACAATAAAGAAAAAAAAGTGGTGCCGTCATTTGTACTCGGGTGATACGTGTAAAAAGGTTACCCGATGTGACTATAGCGTCACCACAGGAATTAAAAGACTTTGAACGCGGAATAGTAGCTGGAGCTAAACGCGTGGGACATTCCATTTCGGAAATCGTTAGTGAATTCAATATTTCGAGATCCGTAGTGTCAAGAGTATGTCGAGAAAACCAAATTTCAGGCGTTACCTCTCACTTCGGACAACACAATGCCGATGGCCTTCTCTTAACGAACGAGAGCAACGTCGGTTGCGTAGATTTGTCAGTAGAAACACACAAGCAACACTGCATGAAATAACCGCAGAAATCTCTGTGGTACGTACTACGAACGTATCTGTTAGGACAATAGGGCGAAATTTGGCGTTAATGTGCTCTGGCAGCAGGCGACTGACGCGATTGCCTTTGCTAACAGCACGACATCGCCTGCAGCGCCTCTCCTGGGCTCGTGACCATGTTGGCTGGACCCCAGACGACTGGAAAACAATGGCCTGGTCAGATGAGTCCCGATTTCAGTTGGTAAGAGCTGAATGTAGGGTACGAGTGTGGGAGAGACCCCACGAAGCCGTGGACCCAGGTTGTTAACAGGGCAGTGAGCAAGCTGGTGGTGCCTTCATAATGGTGTGGGCTGTTTTTACATGGAATGAAGTGCGTCTTCTGGTTCAATTGAACCGATCATTGACTGGAGCCGGCCGCTGTGGCCGAGCGGTTCTAAACGCTTCAGTCCGGAACCGCGCTGCTGCTACGATCGCAGGTTCGAACCCTGCCTCGGGCATGGATGTGTGTGATGTCCTTAGGTTAGTTAGATTTAAGTAGTTCTATGTCTAGGCGACTGATGACCTCAGATGTTACATCCCATAGTGCTTAGAGCCATTTGGACCATTTTGATCACTAACAGGAAATTGTTTATGCTCGGCTACATTTTCAGCGATTCATATACTTCATGTTGCCAAACAACGATGGAAATTTTATGGACGACAATGCACCAAGTTAACGGGCACACTTGTTCGTGATTGATTAGAAGAACATTCTGAACAATTCGAACGAGTTATCTGGCCAGCCAGATATCCCGGCATGAATCCCCTCGAATATTTATCGGACGTTATCGAGAAGTCAGTTCGTGCTCAAAATCCTGGACCAACAACACTTTCGCAATTATGGACGGCTATTGAGACAGCATGGCTTAATATTTCTGCAGGGGACTTCCAACGACTTGCTGAGCCTATGCCACGGCGAGGTGCTGTACTAGGCGGCCAAAGGATGTCCGACACAATATTAAGAGATTATCCCATGACTTTTGTCACCTCAGTGTTTGTGCGAAACAAACAACTACCATTGTCGTACCTTAAAAAGGAACCTCCCCATCGCACCCCCCTCAGATTTCGTTATAAGTTGGCACAGTGGATAAGCCATGAAAGACTGAACACAGATCAATCGAGAAAACAGGAAGAAGTTGTGTGAAACTATGAAAAAAATAAGCAAAACATACAAACTGAGTAGTCCATGCGCAAGATAGGCAATATCAAGGTCTGTGTGAGCTCAGGAGCGCCGTGGTCCCATGGTTAGCGTGAGCAGCTGCGAAACTAGAGGTCCTTTGTTGAAGTCTTCCCTCGAGTGAAAAGTTTAATTTTTTATTTTCAGACAATTATCAAAGTTCAGGCACTCACACATAATCAACTTTGCTCTCCAAAATTCCAGGACATGTTCAGATTTTCTTGGACGTATGCAGGATTTGAGGGTCTACACACGGAAAAATTTGAAAACGTTAAAAGCATATGTTTTGACAGAGCATAGGGAAAATGGTGCGACTATGAAACTGTTGCATTCATTTGTTGCAGTTTATGTGACAAACTCTTACGATTTCATCACTTTTTTGGGAGTGATTATCACATCCACAAGAAAACCTAAATCGAGCAAGGTAGAAGAATATTTTTACCCATTCTCCAAGTGTACAAGTTAGGTGGGTCGGCAACATATTCCTGTCACGTGACAAACATGCCGTCACCAGTGTCGTATAGAATATATCAGACGTGTGTTCCTGTGGAGGAATCGGTTGACCTATGACCTTGCGATCAAATGTTTTCGGTTTCCATTGGAGAGGCACGTCCTTTCGTCTACTAATCGCACGGTTTTTCGGTGCGGTCGCGAAACACAGACGCTAAACTTATTACAGTGAACAGGGGCGTCAATGAACGAACGGACAGATCATAACTTTGCGAAAATAAATAAAATAAACTTTTCACTCGAGGGGAGACTTGAACCAAGGACCTCTCGTCCCGCAGCTGCTCACGCTAACCACGGGATCGCGGCGCTCCTGAGCTTACACTATCCTTGATGTTGCCTGTCTTGCGCATGGACTACTCAGTTTGTATGTTTTGCTTATCTTTTTCATAGTTCCACACAACTTCTTCCTGTTTTCTCGATTGATCTGTGTTCAGTTTTCCAAGGCCTATCCACTGTTCCAATTTCTAACTAAATCTGAGGGGGGTGCGATGGGGAGGTTCCCTTGTTAGCAGATGATCTGGCCGAGAACCGAAGAAGATTCAGGTGCTATGTAAAATCGCTAAGCGGACCTGAGTCACTCGTTGGATAGCCTGGTGCGGCAGTATAAGGCAGGAAAACGAAATTTCACGTTTAACAAATCGTTCACGCAGGAGAGTTGTACAAACCTACCGTCGTTTGACCATCGCACACAGTGTCGTATGGGACATAGTAATAAGGTACCCTGGCGTACAGAAACAACTGAAAGAGTTAACAAATAAGTCGTCATTTCCAGATGTAATCCCGAATTGGTTTTAGGAAGAGTACTCTAGTGCATTAGCCCATTACCTGGCTTTTATTAATCGCGAGTCGCTCGCCCAGTGCAAAGCCTCAAACGATTGGCAAAAGGCGCGGGTGACTCCTGTATGAACGGGAGGGGGGGGGGGGGGGAGGGGGGGGAAGAACGGACCTCCAGGTTACACGCCAATATACTTAACATCAGCCTGCTGCAGAAGTCTTGAAAATATTCTCAGTCCGAAAATAATAAATTTCCTTAAGACAGAAAAGCTTATTTACACGAATCAGCGCGGTTTAGTAAAGCATTGCTCTTGCGAAACTCAGCTCACCCTTTTGTCACGTGATACCCTGCGAACAGTGGACGAAGGGCAACAGATGGGTAACATATTTACATATTTGCGGAAAGTATTTGACTTGGTGCCGTGCTACAGACTGTTAGCTAATGTACGAGTGTGTGGAACAGGTTCCGAGATATGTGAGTGACTCGAAAGGTTCTTAATTAATAGAACCCAGTACGCTGTACTGGACAGGGAGTGTTTATCAGAGGCAAGGGTACCGTCAGGAGTGCCCGAGGGAAGTGTGATAGCACCGCTGTTATTTTCTGTATACGTAAATGATCTGGCGGACAGGGTGGGCAGCGGTTTGCGGTAGTATGCTGTTGATATTGTGGTGTACGGGAACGTGACGAGGTTAAATGACTGTAGGGAGATACAAGATGACTTAGACAAAATTTCTAGTTGGTGTAATGAATGGCAGCTAGCCCTTATTGTAGAAAAATGTAAGTCAGTGCAGATGAGTAGGGAAAACAAACCCGTAATGATCGGATTCAGCATTAATAGTGTGCCGCTTCACACAGTCACGTCGCACAAATATCTCGCCATAACGTTACAAAGCGATATGGAATGGAAGCAGCGTGTGAGGACCGTGGTAGACAAGGCGAATGGTCGACTAAGGTTTACTGGGAGAATTTAAGGAAATTGTGGTTCATCTGTAAAGGAGGCTGCATACAGGGCGCTAGAGCGACCTATTCTTGAATATTCCTCGAGTTTTCGGGGTTCGCACCAGGTCGAATTAAAGGAAGACATCGAAACAATTCAGGGGCGGAGTGCTAGTTTCCGGTACCTTCGAACAACGTGCAAGTGTTACGGAGGTTCTTCGGGAAGACTACTGCGAGGAACACTACTAGGAAAATTCAGAGAAACGGCATTTGAAGCTGACTACAGAAATATCGTACTGTCGCTAACATACGTTTCGCGTAAGGACCACGAAGATACGAGAAATTAGGAATCATATGGAAGTTTATAGACAGTTGTTTTTTCCTTGCTCTATTTATGAGTAGAGCAGGAGAGGAAATGACTAGTTGTGTTACAGGGACCGCTACGGTTGCAGGTTCGAATCCTGCCTCGGGAATGGATGTGTGTGATTTCCTTAGGTTAGTTAGGTTTAATTAGTTCTAAGTTCTAGGCGACTGATGACATCGGAAGCTAAGTCGCATAGTGCTCAGAACCATTTGAACCGTTTTTGTGTTACAGGGTACCCCCCGCCACGCACCGTACGCTGGCTTGAAAATTATGTATGTAGACGTAGAAGAATACACGACCGCTTTCTTTCCTCAATCTTCCCTAATCACAGTTGTGCTCCTTCTCTAATGACTTCTTCGTTGACGGCATTTCTTTATTTGGAACGGAGTAACAAAATTTCCCTAATAGCGTCGAAATGGAGTAATTTTGGCTTCGTTCCCGATGTTTAACTTGTACGTTTACGTGTGATACTAGTAGTGTGCAACGTCGTCTTTTCATTGACTTACGGAATGTGACGTTTATTGAGTGGGTGGCGCACCAGCAACCTCTGATGCTAGACAAGACAGCCACGGTGGCTTGCGCAGTGCTGTTGTCTGGGCTGGGAACGAGAAGGAAATGCTAAGTCGGCAGTGGTTACGCAAGGTGCGGACCTGACCGAGCCCCTCGACGGGCCGCAGATCAGGGTGACTCGGCGCGGCGCGGCGCTCCTTATCAGTGCCGCGCTGCTCGCTGCCGCCTCACGTTCTCTGCTGACATCACCGCGTTTCCTGACTGCTGCCTCCTGCCTCACAATTCACTGATGCTAGATTATCATATCGAGAATCTCGTCAAAACAGGTGGGGCGCGGGACCGGTCGTTGTTGTGATGGTCTTCAGTTCGATTATTGGTTGATGTGGGTCTCTACGCAAGTCCACCCTGTAAAGTGCTCCACATCGCTGCATAGCTACTGCGGCTTGCTGTAGTCAAGCTCTGAGCTCCCTGTACAGTTTTCACCCTCATATTTGTACAGAAGGCAGATGGCAGTTATAAGAGTCGAGGGACATGGAAAGGGAAGCAGTGGTTGGGAAGGGAGTGAGACAGGATTGTAGCCCCGATGCTATTCAATCTGTATATTGAGCAAGCAGTAAAGGAAACAAAAGAAAAGTTCGGAGTAGGGATTAAAATCCATGGACAAGAAATAAAAACGTTGAGGTTCGCCGATGAGATTGTGATTCTGTCAGAGACAGCAAAGGACTTGGAAGAGCAGTTGAACGGAATGGACAGTGTCTTGAAAGGAGGATATAAGATGAACATCAACAAAAGCAAAACGAGGGTAATGGAATGTAGTCGAATTAAGTCGGGTGATGCTGAGGGAATTAGATTATGAAATGAGACACTTAAAGTAATAAAGGAGTTTTGCTATTTGGGGAGCAAAATAACTGATGATGGTCGAAGTAGAGACGATATAAAATGTAGACTGGCAGTTCCAAGGAAAGCGTTTCTGAAGGAGAGAAATTTGTTAACATCGAGTATAGATTTAAGTGTCAGGTAGTCGTTTCTAAAAGTACAGTACTTGTATGGAGTGTAGCATGTATGGGAGTGAAACATGGACGATAAATAGTTCGTACAAAAAGGGAATAGAAGCATTCGAAATGTGGTGCAACAGAAGAATGCTGAAGATTAGGTGGGTAGTTCATATAACTAATGAGGAGGTATCGAATAGGATTGGGGAAAGAGGAGTTTGTGGGACAGCTTGACTAGAAGAAGGGACCGGTTGGTAGGACATGTTCTGAGACATCAAGGGATCATCAATTTAGCACTGGAAGGCAGCGTGGAGGGTAAAAATCGTAGAGGGAGACCAAGAGATGAATACACTAAGCAGATTCAGAAGGATGTAGGCTGCAGTAGGTACTGGGAGATGAAGAAGCTTGCAAAGGATAGAGTAGCATGGAGAGCTGCATCAAACCAGTCTCAGGACTGCAGACCACAACAACAACCACAACAACAACTTCCCTCAGCTAGCAAACTGACGAGTCCTTGACGCCTCGGGGTTTCTCCTATCGAACGATCCCTTCTCTAAGGCTATGCCTTAAATTTCTTTTTTCTCAAATTCGCTTCCGTTCCTCCTCTGTTTCAATCGACCTATTTAATTTCCAGCATCCTTCTGTGATACCTTATTTAAGACATTTCTGCAGTCTCCTTGTTTAGACTGTTTATTACTCATATTTTACTCTCTTACAAGGATACACTCCAGACAAATATCTGCAGAAAAGAGTTCCTAACATTTAAATTTATTTTCAATGATAACAAATTTCTTTTATTCAAAAATGAGTTTCTTGCTATTGTCACTTTGCATTATTTGTCATCTCTGCTTCGTCCATCACAGATTTTGCTACCCAAATAGCAAAGGTGATCTGCTTTCAGTGTCTCATTTTATAATCTAATTCCTTCAGTACTGCCTAATTTTGTTTGACTAGATTCTATTAACGTTTTTCTTATCTTCTTTGATGTTCACCTTATAACGTTTTTTCAAGTCGCTATTTCGTTCCACTGCTTTTTCCAAGTTTTTTACTGCCTGATAAAATTGCTGGAACATCGCCAAATTTCTTTTCCTTCTTCTTTAGTGTTGTCCCACCTGAATGCAGGGCCCGCTGAGTGGATTCGCTATTTCCATTTGTTTCGATTGTGGGACGTGTCTGGATTAAGATTCACAGCTTTCAAGAAAAAAATTGTGGTTTCTGTTAATATTGTTAGCAAGGTCATTAATATACAGCAAGGGTGCCGACACACTAACCTGTGGCGCATTCACAGGCACTTCTATATCTGTCGATGACTCTCCATCCAAGATAACATGGTGCGTCGTCCCTACCAATAAATCGTCATTCTAGTCACATATTTTGTCTGATACAACTACTTCTTATAATGAAGACAGATGTGGTACTGCCAAGGACTCTGCGCCTACTCGTTATCACCGATTTCGTCCAAGTTTGTGGTACAGTATATGCAGGGCGTGACCATAGTGAAAGTGACAGAAGTGCGATCTCTTTCGAGATGGCCTAGCGTTTAGGAAAAATAACATTTTTTGGCGCAGGTCGGATGGGCATCAATCATTTTATGTTACCGATATTTCCAGGTAACATTTGCCTGGAATTGCAATAAACCGTAATAATGTTCATTATATTGTATTTATCAATATCTTTGCAATGGGCCTGAAAAGGAAATGCAAAAGAAAATTTAGGATTACAAATAATTTACAAGAAAGGATTTCATTTACAGCGTGCAAGAGAACTCTGCAAGTAACTTCCCAAGAAGGTATCGTAATTAAAGTGTACAAACTTTCGTAATGAGGTATCTTGAACGAAATGACCTTCTCAATGCCATCCAGCATGGATTTCGAAAACATCGATCATGTGAAACCAAATTCGCACTTTTCTCACATGACGTGCTGAAAGCTTTCGATCAAGGCAGTCAGGTATAGAACCAGTATTTCTTGATTTCCGGAAACCATTTGACTCAGTGCCACACCTATGCCTATTGTCAAAGTACCATCATATCGAATATCGAGTGAAATTTGTTACTGTATTGAGGACTTTTTGGTAGGGAGGATGCAGCATGTTATCTTGGATGGAGAATCATTATCAAATGTAGAAGTAACTTTGGGTGCGCCACAGAGGTGTGTGTTGGGTCCCTTGCTGTTCATGTTGTATATTAATGACCTTACAGACGATATTAATAGTAAAATCAGGCTTTTTGCAGATGATGCAGTTATCTATAATGAAGTACTATATGAAAGAATCATTATAAACATTCAGTCAGGTCTTGATAAGATTTCAACGTGGTACAGAGATTGACAACTTGCCCTGAATGTTCAGAAATGTAAAATTTTGCACTTCGCAAAACGAAAAAAAGGTAGTATCTTAGGACTATAAAATCAATAAATCGTTGTTGGGCCGGCTGATGTGGCCGAGCGGTTCTTGGCGCTACAGTCTGGAACTGCGCGACCGCTACGGTCGCAGGTTCGAATCCTGCCTCGGGCATGGATGTGAGTGATGTTCTTAGGTTAGTTAGGTTTAAGTAGTTCTAAGTTCTAGGGGACTTATGACCTCAGAAGTTAAGCCCCATAGTGCTCAGAGCCATTTGAACGAGCCAGTCATTGTTGGAATCGGCCAATACCTGGATGTGACACTCTGTAAGGATATGAAAAGGAATGATCACTTAGGTACAGTCGTGAGTAAAGCAGGTAGTAGACTTCGATTTATAGGTAGAATACTGCGGAAGTGCAATAAATCTACAAACGAGATTGCTTACGATCACTCGTGCGACCGGTTCTAGAATGTTACTCAAGTGTTCGGGACACGTATCACATACGACTAATAGGGGTATTGAATGTATCCAGAGAAGGGCAGCACGAATGGTCACAGGATTGTTTAATTCATGGGAAAGCGTCGCAGAGAAACTGAAGGAACTGAACTGGAAGACTCTTGAAGACAGACGTAAACTATCCCGAGAAAGCTTATTAACAAAGTTTCAAGAATCGGCTTTAAATAATCTCTAGGAATATATTACAACCCTCTGCGTATCTCTCACACAGGCATCGTGAGGATGCTGTTGTTGTGGTTTTCAGTCCAGAGACTGGTTTGATGGAGCTCTCCATGCTACTCTATCCTGTGCAAGCTTCTTCATCTCCCAATATCTACTGCAACCTACATCCTGTTTAGTGTATTCATCTCTTGGTCTCCCTCTACGATTTTTACCCTCCACGCTGCCCTCCAATACTAAATTGGTGATCCCTTGATGCCCCAGAATATGCCTTACCAACCGATCCCTTCTTCTAATCCACTAACTTTAACCTATCCATTTCCCTTTTTAATTTTTCTAACCTACCTGCCCGATTAAGGGACCTGACATTGCACGCTCCGATCCGTAGAACGCCAGTTTTCTTTCTCCTGATAACAGCGTCCTCCTGAGTAGTCCCCGCCCGGAGATCCGAATGGGGGATTATTTTATCTCCGGAATATTTTACTCAAGAAGACGCCGTCATCATTTAACCATACAGTAAAGCTGCATGCCCTCGGGAAAATTACGGTTACAGTTTCCCCTTGCTTTCAGCCGGTCGCAGTACCAGCACAGCAAGGCCGTTTTGGTTAGTGTTACAAGGCCAGATCAGTCAATCATCCAGACTGTTGCTCCTGCAGCTACTGAAAAGGCTGCTGCCCCTTTTCAGGAAACACACTTTGTCTGGTCTCTCAACAGATACCCCTCCGTTGTGGTTGCACCTACGGTACTGCCTTCTATATCGCTGAGGCACGCAAGCCTCCCCACCAACGGCAAGGTCCATGGTTCTTGGGGGAGATCATGAGGATAAGATTGGAATAATTACCACTCGCACAGAGGCATTCAAACAGTCATTCTTCCCGAGCTCCATACGTGAATGGAACAGGAAGAAACCCCAATAACTGGTACAATGGGACGTACCCTCTGCCATCCACCTCAGGTGGTTTGCAGAGTCTAGATGTAGGTGTAGATTCCGTTAGCTCTATTTTATCTTTTGAGCAGCCTAAGGCCGCTGCAAGCGAACAACAGGTTCTCCTGTTCTTACAATGAACATCACCTCAGCACGTGTAAATTGTCAGCTGTAAAATAATTAATGTTATATACGAAGTTCTCGTGTAAGCCTTACAATCCTTTCCTGTAAATTTATTTACCATTCTAAATTTTCATTTGCTTTGTATTTCGTGCCTTTAGTAGTAATGTTAATAAATACAATATATTGAGCAACATTTCGGTGTATTTTCAGTGTACGTAATGTAAAAACTAAAAATCAAAAGAAATAAACATTTCTGCTTTGGCACTCGACCTAACGACTCTCGGATTACCACTGTATACTCTTTACGCTGCTTCAACCTCCGCCTGGAAACTAAGCTAGCAAAAACTGCTCATTCCTTGCCAGACAAGCACAAAAATTATAGATTTTCTAAACGGTTGACCAACCGGAGTTCCCATTTCCGCCACTTTCATTACCGGCATATATCATAAATTTGTGGTTCAAATACTTTTCGGAAATGTAGAAATACTGCATCTACTTGACCACCTTATGCGTGTTATGTAATTTTGGAAGCATAGGAACACATTTTTCCTCAAAACAATTTGAAGTTTACGCAGATCGTCGAATATCGTTATCCTCATAGTGCAGTTTGCAAATACTTTCTCCATCAAGTATTGTGGGTTTCAATTTAGTGTGCAAGTCGTGGACATCAGTATAACTAATCAAGAGTATCAGGTACGATGAATGAGGTCGACAGAAAAAAACTGGAGGTGGCCTTGGCCAAGGAACGATCCCACCATACACCTAAGGTGATTTACGGAAAAATCAGGATAATGGACCAGATTCTCCGCTTCGTCTAAAGACTAGTCAGTGGCTCAATTATTGCCGGAAGCCTCACCCAGCCTCCAGCAGCGCAACATTCAGGATAATTCGCAAGGAGGCAGAAATAACTTTTTCTGTTACCGACGCACAATATTAAGCAATTACGTTTCCCTGGAAAGTGCGACTCTTGTGCACGTCGTAGTGACGCAATTGCTTGCCGTTCCCCGCAGTCAGTCACAGCAGTGCGGTAGAAATCCCGGCGTTTGGCGACAGTGCGTCACACGGCGGTGGGCGTGTGGCGGGCAGCGGCCTTGGCATACAGGCGGCTGCAACTGCAGGCCCTCGCCGAACTGGCACACTGCCGCACTGGAGCTCAGTTCCCTCATTCAGACCACGTGACACTTTCATTGAATGCAAGTGCATCCACAGTCAAAAATGTCTGACGGGGGCAACTGGCTGGAATCGCACCTACAGGCAGTTCCATTCCTGTTCGAAGTTGTCAATAAAGGCAACTTACGCGCGCCCCTTATTTCCGGCGTCGTAGTTGGAGACTTCCTCAAATATTATGTGTAATTTGCGTCAGCAGCTGTTTACAAAACGCAGAAAATTTGTTTTCGAAGAAGCACTACTTACACGTCTGAACTAGAGGCCATATTCTCGGTGTATCGAAATACCGTCACCCTATCGCTTGTATTGCTTCAGCAATGTGGGCATCTCAGATGTCACCACCAATAAATTGATTCTAAGATATCAGGAGGAGGTGTCCGTAACCTCCAAAACGTGTGAAGGCCTAAAGCAACAACTGTGGACATAAATCAAACCATTTCATACGCCAACGTCGAGAAGTTATTCGTGTTATCTACCGAAATTAGCGGAAACTTTAAGCTGTCTGAGTGTGACAACTGTCTGCTGACGACTTTAAGCAGTGTTTTCCACCATACATTGTGTTCTGTCTCCGAAAAGAAGTTTTTCTTTAAATGGAGGTGGCAGATTATCTTTATGAGACTAAGGTGGCGCAGTGGTTAGATGCAGAGCTCATATTCGGAGGTCCGGTGGTTAAAATCTCTGTTCGGCCACTTACACCAGAACCTCTTTGAAATGGCGTAGTCTACTTCCATCCTATCCTTCCAGTATCCGAACTTGTTCTCCACCTTTGACTACTCCATCGTCAATGAGACGTTAAATCCAAATCCTTCTTCCTCCTTTCCGATAACAATCTTTATTGTCCAATGATAGTGATACTGCACCGCCAAGTGGAAGGAGAAGCTAGGCTGTTTGGGTTGGGATGGCTGCAGCTGGAATGGGAGAATTGGTTGAAGTAACCGAGAGTAATATCGGGCGCGTACAAGGAAGAGTAGGCCGGTAGGGGGATGGCCGAACGGTTCTAGGCGCTACAGTCTGGAACCGCGCGACCGCTACGGTCGCAGGTTCGAATCCTGCCTCGAGCATGGATGTGTGTGATGTCCTTAGGTTAATTAAGTTTAAGCAGTTCTAAGTTGTAGGGGACTGATGACCTCATAAGGCCCATAGTGCTCAGAGGCATTAGAACCATTTAAGGAAGAGTAGTAAGACCTCTAATGTTTTCAGTATATTTACAAACGACGTAATTGTGTAGCACGATGCTGATGACTGCAGGAAAATATTGTCGTTAGACGATCGAAAAAAAATGGTTCAAATGGCTCGGAGCACTACAACTGCTGTGGTCATCAGTCCCCTAGAACCTAACTAACCTAAGGACATCACACACATCCATGCCCGAGGCAGGATTCGAACGCGCGACCGTAGCAGTCGCACGGTTCCTGACTGCGTGCCTAGAACCGCAAGACCACCGCGGCCGGCGACGATCGAAAAGAAATCCAAAAAGATTTGTACGAAATTTTCGCTTGTTGTGATGAATGACAGCTCTCTGTAAATGTGAACAAAAGCAAACTAATACACATGAAAAAACAGGACGAACAACCAGTATCTGGTTACAAGACTAGTGGAGAACAGTTTGAGCATATGGGACCGTTTAACTGTTTAGTGATAATACTCTTCAGTGATATGAAATGAAAACATCACGTAAAATCAGTATTATGGAAGCTGAATGAAAGACTTGGATTTGTTGGAAGGGTTCTGAAAAAGAAAATACACTGTTTGCATCTGTAAAGAAAGTCGATACTCGTATATATTTCTCTGGTGTTCCAGCAGATATTTGCAATTTCTATTTTTCTGTGTGTAGCTGGAGTCAGCCCAAATAAGTGCTGACCATCACCATTTTCCTGCGACGTCTAGTGTCATCAGAAAACATCGGTTTACAAAGAAACTTATTTTTAAAGTTACATTTAACGAGCCCATTTGTCCGAGGCCTCCAAAATACGTCTACCATGATATTCGATTTATCAATATGTATTAACAGTGACAGTGAAATAAGAAGAATAACCCGAACTCCAGCAACAGCTGATTAGCGCTGCTGCATGGTGGCCGCAGACAGCGGGTGGTACGGTGACACGCGAGACGGAAAAAGGCAAGTCGGCCAAGGAAGACGTGGCCGACAAATGTTTACTGATACTTCGGTGTCTGTTGTGGGAATCAACTGCATTAGAGACCGGTCGTCACCTGGGAACATAAGCTTGTCGGTCTCTAGGAAATTGAACTCTAATACGTTCTAGAATTGTGCAGCAAACTGGTGTTAATCATAATGGTCTGTAATTTGGCGGGTCCGTTCTTTTGCCTTTCCTATATGCAGGAGTCACTTGTGCTTTTTGTATCCAGTTGCTTGGGAATTTGCGCTTGGCGAGAGATTTGCGATTACGGGACTGTGCACGAGGATAAAAAAAATGGCTCTGAGCACTATGGGACTTAACATCTATGGTCAGCAGTCCCCTAGAACTTAGAACTAACCTAAGGACATCACACAACACCTAGCCATCAAGAGGCAGAGAAAATCCCTGACCCCGCCGGGAATAGAACCCGGGACCCCGGGCGTGGGAAGCGAGATTTACGAGGATCGAACGACAGTATGTTTGTACATTTCTCCTGCATGAAACGAAATTTCGTTTTGTTATCTTCTACTGCCGCGACAGACTGGTCAACGAGTGTCTGGATGGAAGCCTTAGACCCGCTTAGTGATTTCTCGGATTCTCGGCCAGATCTTTTACTAAGGTATGACAGTGATAGTACCTTTACGGTTCACCCAAATAATTTTTCACAGACGCACGAATCTCTTCTAACCTTTACCTGTCGTCATTTGCACGTTGTCTTTTGAACCGAGAGTGCAACAGCCTTTCTCTTCCTCGTCCTCGACATTTTCCGAATGTTGTTGTTAATAAACCTTGGTGGGCCGTTTCCGTCCTTAATCCTCTGACTAGGTACATTGTTCTCCAGGTCACGACTTACTGTCTGTTTAGACGCTGTCCATAATTCAAAATGATTCAAATGGCTCTAAGCACTATGGGACTTAACAAACGAGGTCATCAGTCCCGTAGACTTAGAACTACTTAAACCTAACTAACCTAAGGACTTCACACACATCCATGCCCGAAGCAGGATTCGAACCTGCGACCGTAGCAGCAGGGTGGTTCCGGACTGAAGCGCCTAGAACCGCTCGGTCACAGCGGCCGGCTGTCCATAATTCCTCTATGTCCAATTAGTGGAACTAAATTATGCCAATTCACTGTACAAGTGAGATACGAACAACTGCTTATCTGTTCTTTCTAGAAGAAACGCTCTCCTAGCCTTCTTGGCTCATTCATTGGCTTTCGTAACCATAGTTGCTATTGAGCCAGGTAACTACTCCTAACTCGGCGCCAGCAAATGCTGTTGAGTGAAAGGACTGTACCTCGGGTAATTTAAAACATCATTCACTATTAAAAGGAATATCACCTTTATTTTTATAGTCAGAATTTAAAAGGACTGACAATAACCATTTCGAACTTAAACAAAGTCAAAAATTTTCTTGTTACTTTACTGTTTTCTTGGACAGTAAGTGGAGTAAAATGTTAGCAGTGTGAAATTACATGAGCAACCTTTTAACTGTCCAATTGGGCAATAGATGGCCTCAAATTTATAACAGCTCGAAATGACATATAACAATGATTGCGCCGAAGATAAAGCCACAGTAGAATAGATTAACGGTAAACAACGATCAAAATAGTAATCCATGGAGAAAAGGGGTCTTTAAGATTGATGCAAATAAAAGAACCACAGAAACAGTCGTAAAATTACAAGAGTCTTAAAAAGTTAAAACAACACTTAACTCCTTCTTTGGTTGTGACATCACGGTACCAAAAAAATAATTTGCAGAATACACTCAGGCAAAGGTGCCTGAAATGATGGCTGACCCTTCTAATACGTTTGCAGCCTGTGCTCAAATATCGAGGCGCTGGTCTAAACTGATCGTGATTAAAAAACAAAATCCAGTGGAGAGACAGGTCAAAGCACAATAACAGTGTAACCTTTACCAAGACACTCTAAGTAACAAATGGCTCTGAGCGCTATGGGACTGAACATCTGAGGTCATCAGTCCCCTAGAACATAGAACTAGTTAAACCTAACTAACCTAAGGACATCACACACATCCATGCCCGAGGCAGGATTCGAACCTGCCACCGTAGCGTTCGCGCGGTTCCAGACTGTAGTGCGTAGAACCGCACGGTCACACAGGCCACTCTAAGTAACAAATGCATGCCCAGGCGCACCTGTAACACAGACAAAACAAAGTTATTAGTTAATACACAATAATTATTTAGTACAAGATTCGATACGAAATGGAGAACAGAATGGTCTGGTTTCAAGTGTGTCAATTAAAGCAAGCTACAAATAATGTAAATAAAGCAACTTTCAAATTTACTCCTTAACTCCAGTCTTTACGGCACAATTAAGAGAAAATGTAGTCTTGGCCCAAGTACAAGTTGCCCCTCGAATCAGCTATTTTTGATCCTTATCAACAAATAATATGCATAACAGTTTGCACATCAAAATTTTTTTGCCTTAGCGACACAGTAAACCAATGAAAGCGATTTCATATAATAGATAATTATGCACAATGTGAGGACTTGCTAATCGAAAGGTAGGTACTCAAAACGAACACCTCTAATAATATAAGCGCTACGAACTAACTTTGGCTTTAACAGGATTTCAAACATCGAAACTGAAATAAGCGGCATTTAAATAGACACCTTTAATACCAACACTGCTTACAGCTTGCAACTGCTTTCCTTCATCCAAGACATGGGAGGTACAAATACATGGCGAAAGCGTCAGACGCAACAACCGGACCGTGCCCCAGAACACAACGACTCTTACCGGTGCTCGACGAAAACAACGAAACCACACGAGTTTTAAAACTAAAACCTAAACTCCGCCCAACGGTACCGACCGGCCTCCGTATCATCGTCAGACAACAGGCGTCAACACTGGTTGCGGATATGGAGGGGCATGTGGTCCGCACACCGCTCTCCCGGCTGTATTTCAGTTTACGAGACCGGAGCCGCTGCTTCTCAATCAACTAGTTCCTCAGTTTCCCTCACAAGGCCCGAGTGCACCCCGCTTGCCAACAGCGCTCGGCAGACCGGATGGTCACCCATCCAAGTGCTAGCCCGGCGAAACAGCGCTTAACTTCGGTGATCTGACGGGAACGGCTGTTACCACTGCGGCAAGGCCGTTGGTACTTAAGCTTTAATATTGAAAAAAAAATGGTAGCATACTCTCTAAATCATAGGAAAGCTTCCTTACCAAGATCTAGCTTGTGCCAGCTCAACAGGCAGCTTAAATAAAAGTCACATTGAAATTAGCTGCTTATTATTATTATTTAAGGATGTAACATACAAGTTATCGAGGCTCGATCATCATATAACAGCTTAAAAGGCATTTTGCAAATCGCACAATGAACTGCGCCACAAGTAAAAACAGAAGTAATTGGAAAGCATGGATTGAGAGATTCATCATCATCCTCATCATCATCATCATTTAAGACTGATTATGCCTTTCAGCGTTCAGTCTGGAGCATAGCCCCCTTATAAAATTCCTCCACGATCTCCTATTCAGTTCTAATATTGGTACCTCTTCTGATGTTAAGCCTATTCAAAATCATTCTTAACCGAATCCAGGTACCTTCTCCTTGGTCTGCCCCGACTCCTCCTAACCTCTACTGCTGACCCATGAGTCTCTTGGTAACCTTGCTTCTCCCATGCGTGTAACATGACCCCACCATCTGAGCCTGTTCGCCCTGACTGCTACATCTATAAAGTTCACTCCCAGTTTTTCTTTGATTTCCTCATTGTGGACACCCGTCTGCCATTGTTCCCATATTCCAGTACCTACAATCATCCTAGCTGCTTTCATATCCGTAACCTCAACCTTGTTGATAAGGTAACCTGAATCCACCCAGCTTTCGCTCCCATACAACAAAGTTGGTCGAAAGATTGAACGGTGCACAGATAACTTAGTCTTGGTACTGACTTCCTTCTTGCAGAAGAGAGTAGATCGTAGCTGAGCGCTCACTGCATTAGCTTTGCTACACCTGGCTTCTAGTTCTTTCACTATGTTGCCATCTTGTGAGAATATGCATCCTAAGTACTTGAAACCGTCAACCTGTTCTAACATTGTTCCTCCTATTTGGCACTCAATCCCTTTATATTTCTTTCCCACTGACATTACTTTCGTTTTGGAGATGCTAATCTTCATACCGTAGTCCTTACATTTCTAATATAGCTCTGAAATATTACTTTGCAAACTTTCAATCGAATCTGCCATCACCACAAAGTCATCCGCATATGCAAGACTGCTTTTGTGTTCACATATCTTAATCTCACCCAGCCAGTCTATTGTTTTCAACATATGATCCATAAATAATATGAACAACAGTGGAGACAGGTTGCAGCCTTGTCTTACCCCTCAAACTACTCTGAACCATCAACTCAATTTACCGTCAACTCTAACTGCTGCCTGACTATCCATGTAAAGACCTTTAATTGCTTGCAAAAGTTTGCCTCCTATTCCATAATCTCGTAGAATAGACAATAACTTCCGCCTAGGAACCCGGTCATATGCCTTTTCTAGATCTATAAAGCATGGATACAATTCCCTGTTCCACTCATAACAATTCTCCATTATTTGCCGTAAGCTAAAGATCTGGTCCTGACAACCTCTAAGAGGCCTAAACCCACCCTGATTTTCATCCAATTTGTCCTCAACTAATACTCGCACTTTCCTTTCAACAATCCCTGAGAAGATTTTACCCACAACGCTGATTAAAGAGATACCCCTGTAGCTGTTATGAGAGATTACCCACATATAATCCACCAACTTAGAAATCGTTGACAAGGTGACTGTAGAACCACACCACCTTCCACAATGCTCAAGACAGCGCTGCGGCAGGATTACCACAAGCCTGGACTCATCGCACTACGGCCACGCAACTGCCAAATCCAGCTGCCCGTCCTTACGGCCGGTCGGTGTGGCCGAGGGGTTCTAGGCGCTTCAGTCTGGAACCGCGCGACCGTGACGGTCGCATCCTCGAATCCTGCCTCGGGCATGGATGTGTGTGACGTCCTTAGGTTAGTTAGGTTTAAGTAGTTGTAAGTTCTAGGGGACTGATGACCTCAGATGTTATGTCCCATAGTGCTCAGAGCCATTTTAAACAACCCGTCCGTACGGAGAAGCACTCGTGTCTCTCTTGTTCACTTCACGTCCACTTTCCCACTAGCCGCCCGTACCCGCCACAAGCCTCCTACCACCGCCGTGCGCCATCTAGCCGACTCTTAGATCTGGAAACCAAAGAGCGCGAATCCTGTCGAAAATAGAATCGATGACTACATGACTTCATAATCACTAATCCCCATCTCTATTATAGAGCCCTACAAGCGCGTGGATTATCGGAGTGGCTCTCACGCGGATGCGGTGTGCGAGAGAGACCGCGAATACGCTTCTCGATCGTTGGCGGCAGTTGCCGAAGATTACCGACGCTTATGACAGCCGCGCGAGTGCATGTACACGCGACTGGCGCAGCCGCGTGAGGGCTTGTTCGCAGCCATGCTGATTTCACGCGCCTACACTCACTTCCTTATAGGCTGCCAATCTGCAGTATCTGCATGACCGATGTGTTTCGCTTCCTACCAGAGTTGGGTGCAGTTTATGTGAATCATGAATACCGAATATTATTCGAAACATTTTTTACTTGCATGAACATAAACACTTATTTGTCATCTGCGAATAAATAGTGTTACGAATAAAACATACATTTGAAATCCACATCTACATGATTACTCTGCTATTCACAATAAAGTGCCTGGCAGAGGGTTCAATGAACCACCTTCAAGCTGCCACTCTACCGTTGCACTCTCGAAAGGCGCGCGGGAAAAACGAGCACTTAAATTTTTCTGCGCGAGCCCTGATTTCTCTTATTTTTTCGTGAAGATCATTTTTCCCTATGTAGTTGGGTGCCAGCATAATGTTTTCGCAATCGGAGGAAAAAACTGGTGGCTGAAATTTCATAAGAAGATCCCGTCCCAACGAAAAACGCCTTTGTTTTAATGATTGTCACTCCAATTCACGTTCACGTCTGTGATACTATCTCCCCTATTTCGCGATAATACAAAACGAACCGCCCTTCTTTGTACTTTTTGGATGTCATCCGTCAGTCCCGCCTGATACGGACCCCACACCACATAGCAATACTCCAGTATAGGGCGGACAAGCGTGGTGTAAGCAGTCTTTAGTAGGCATGTTTTACCTTCTAAGTGTTCTGCCAATGAATCGCCGTCTTTGGTTTGCTCTACCCACAACGTTATCTATGTGATCGTTCCAATTTAGGTTATTTGTAACTGTAGTCCTGAAGTATTTAGTTAAATTTACAGCCTTCAGATTTGTGTGACTTACCGCGTAATCGAAATTTTGTGGATTTCTTTTAGTACTCATGTGAATAACTTCACACTTTTCTTTATTCAGGGTCAATTGCCACTTTTCGCGCCATACAGATATCTTATCTAAATCATTTTGCAATTCGTTATAGTCATCTGATGACTTTACAACACGGTAAATGACAGCATCATCTGCAAACAATTCAAGACGAGTAGTAAGATTCTCTCCTATATCGTTAATACAGATCAGTGACAATAGGGGGCCTGTAACACTTCCTTGGGGAACGCCGGATATTACTTCTGTTTTACTCGATGACTTTCCGTCTATTACTACGAATTGTGACCTTTCTGGCAGGAAACCACGAATCCAATCGCAAAACTGAGGCGATATTCCATAGACACGCACTTTTGTTAGAAGACGTTTGTGAGAAACGGTGTCGAAAGCCATCCGGAAATCTAAAAATATGGAATCAATTTGATATCCCCTGTCGATAGCACTCATTACTTCATGTTCATAAAGAGCTAGTTGTGTTTCGCGAGAATGATATTTTCTGAATTCGAACTGACTATGTGTCAATAAATCGTTTTCTTTGAGGTACTTCATAATGATTGAATACAATATATGTTCCAAAACCCTACTGCAAATCGACGTTAGTGATATAGGCCTGTAATTCAGTGGATTACTCCTACTTCCATTTTTGGGCATTGGTGTGACTTGAAAATTTTTCCAGCCTTTAGGTATGGACCTTTCTGTGAGCGGGTGGTTGTATATAATTGCTAAATGTGGAGCTACACTCCTGGAAATTGAAATAAGAACACCGTGAATTCATTGTCCCAGGAAGGGGAAACTTTATTGACACATTCCTGGGGTCAGATACATCACATGATCACACTGACACAACCACAGGCACATAGACACAGGCAACAGAGCATGCACAATGTCGGCACTAGTACAGTGTGTATCCACCTTTCGCAGCAATGCAGGCTGCTATTCTCCCATGGAGACGATCGTAGAGATGCTGGATGTAGTCCTGTGGAACGGCTTGCCATGCCATTTCCACCTGGCGCCTCAGTTGGACCAGCGTTCGTGCTGGACGTGCAGACCGCGTGAAACGACGCTTCATCCAGTCCCAAACATGCTTAATGGGGGACAGATCCGGAGATCTTGCTGGCCAGTGTAGTTGACTTAAACCTTCTAGAGCACGTTGGGTGGCACGGGATACATGCGGACGTGCATTGTCCTGCTGGAACAGCAAGTTCCCTTGCCGGTCTAGGAATGGTAGAACGATGGGTTCGATGACGGTTTGGAAGTACCGTGCACCATTCAGTGTCCCTCGACGATCACCAGAGGTGTACGGCCAGTGTAGGAGATCGCTCGCCACACCATAATGCCGGGTGTTGGCCGTGTGTGCCTCGGTCGTATGCAGTCCTGATTGTGGCGCTCACCTGCACGGCGCCAAACACGCATACGACCATCATTGGCACCAAGGCAGAAGCGAATCTCATCGCTGAAGACGACACGTCTCCATTCGTCCCTCCATTCACGCCTGTCGCGACCCCACTGGAGGCGGGCTGCACGATGTTGGGGCGTGAGCGGAAGACGGCCTAACGGTGTGCGGGACCGTAGCCCAGCTTCATGGAGACTGTTGCGAATGGTCCTCGCCGATACCCCAGGAGCAACAGTGTCCCTAATTTGCTGGGAAGTGGCGGTGCGGTCCCCTACGGCACTGCGTAGGATCCTACGGTCTTGGCGTGCATCCGTGCGTCGCTGCGGTCCGGTCCCAGGTCGACGGGCACGTGCACCTTCCGCCGACCACTGGCGGCAACATCGATGTACTGTGGAGACCTCACGCCCCAAGTGTTGAGCAATTCGGCGGTACGTCCACCCGGCCTCCCGCATGCCCACTATACGCCCTCGCTCAAAGTCCGTCAACTGCACATACGGTTCACGTCTACGCTGTCGCGGCATGCTACCAGTGTTAAAGACTGCGATGGAGCTCCGTATGCCACGGCAAACTGGCTGACACTGACGGCGGCGATGCACAAATGCTGCGCAGCTAGCGCCATTCGACGGCCAACACCGCGGTTCCTGGTGTGTCCGCTGTGCCGTGCGTGTGATCATTGCTTGTACAGCCCTCTCGCAGTGTCCGGAGCAAGTATGGTGGGTCTGACACACCGGTGTCAATGTGTTCTTTTTTCCATTTCCAGGAGTGTATTTTGTCAGCATACTGTGAGAGGAACCTGACTTGTACAGAATCTTTACCAGAAGCCTTGCCTTTATTAAGTGACTTTAGCGGCTTTGGGACACCGAAGATATCTACTTCTATGTTTCTCATCTTGTCAGCTGTTCGTGATTGGAATTCTGGAATATTTACAAGCAGATATGCTTATAGGGTCACAGCCCGTTGGTTGAAAGGGGAGCGCACAACATAAGGCATAGATGATATCTTCAAAGGGTTACTGTGACAGGTCTTTCCCAGTCTACGTTTGTTGTTTAGTAGGTCAGTAAAGAGGAGAAAATGCAGTAGTCCTGAACAATTTCATGCATACCACAATGGAAAAAAGTAACAGAGCTGAATGAGGCGGTAAAACACGCATAAGGAGCTATTTTAAAGGCTCTATAGTTTGGTTATCAAATGCACCAAAAGATATGACTTTTAGAGGCAACATATGGTAATTGTAATCAGAGGTCATTAGAGAGTGTGGGAGCAACGCTATCATAGGAGGGAGTCGAATTTTCTTTTAATACATAATAACTTGAGTAAAAGACGAAAACGTATTTGGAGCAATAAATAAATAACAAAACTCCAACGGTATAGAGAAGTAGTATTTATCAAGCAGCACGGGATAGAATTTTGATTTGTAGACACGTTTCTTCCATTAATTTTAAGGAGAACAATTAGAATTATGCTAATTTTGCTCAATGAACCACATAATCACCGATTAATTTATGAACTAAGTGACTAGGACTAAAAAAAAGAACGCCTCGTGGAAGCTGGTGTAACTGAAAGAAGATTCATTCGGACAAAAACTACACTTAATGTTTCGCCGCTAATTATCATGGAAACGGTATTTTGTGAGATATCAAATGATTCGGTGTTCGACCGCGCATCTTCTGTTGCGAATATAATTGTGATCAAATTGGTATTGGATAAGATACAGTCTATGCTTTATTACAAAATGGATAGACCTGAGCAAGGCGACAGACTCTGGTCGGATGTGGGCAGTGAATAGATGCGGCTATTGTCGAAAGTGGTTAGTAGGGTAAGACCGATCATTGCGAATTATTTGAATTAGCTGCCTTGTGGTCGCGCCTTGAAAAAATTAGAAGAAATCCGATCTATGCCATTTTTTTAAAATTTTTCCAGCGTGCGACCAGCTCATCATTGCAGCTAGCTTTGTGGTCTCTGACTCTGAACTACTGTGTGGTGTCGCCGCCAGTGAGCTGCTGTAGCGTCTGCTGAGGTCCAGCCAGGGTGTTGAACTGCCAGCGCCTTGCGGCGCTCAAGACAAACAGTGTGGCGCGACGTATTGCTCCTTAGGCCTCCTCCCAAACTTCTGTTGCCGCACTTCGATCATTTCTATGCCGTGCCACGCATACCCTATAAATCCAAATAAGGGTCGCCTGCCTCGCTTAGAGCCGCGAGACAGGATTAAAACGTCATTTCCTGCCTACCACCAGTCACTGCCCTGAAGCCATCCAACCTGCTCGTGCAAAAGTTCAAGTTCGACCACTGGACTGAACGGCAAATATTGCAATCACTCACTAAAGTGTTCCCAACCACTTTCTTGCATCTCTTCTGTAGACAACACAGGAACATAGTCCAAAGTCAAACAGGATAAGGACATACAAGAGAACTTCACACTTCAAATTTATATCGGAGCAAAAGCCAAGTTTTTGTTCTTGTAACAACACTTGCCAAGTCTGCTTCGTTCGTTACACAATGCATCCATCTACAAGACTCTATTAGGCGGCCTCTTACTTAACAGTCGAGAATGCTCGCTTACATCAGATCCCTACCTTGACAACACCCTGTTAGGCGGCTTCTTACTCAACAGTCGAGAATGTTCGCTAACGTCACAGCCATACCTCGACAACCAGCAACGGATTAAGACATTTCCCATGCACGCAAAAGGAACACATTTCCAAACACTGCTGAGCTTTCCACATCTAGAGAGCGACCTTACTGCTATCTGACTAAAAACTTTCGAAGTATGCCTCCACCCTATCTCCGCCATTGTTCTTGATGTTGTGGTCTTCAGTCCTGAGACTGGTTCGATGCAGCTCTCCATGCTACTCTATCCTGTTCAGGCTTCTTCATCTCCCAGTACCTACTGCAACCTACATCCTTCTGAATCTGCTTAGTTTATTCATCTCTTGGTCTCCCTCTACGATTTTTACCCTCCACGCTGCCCTCCAATGCTAAATTTGTGATCCCTTGATGCCTCAGAACATGTCCTACCAACCGGTCCCTTCTTTTTGTCAAGTTGTGCCTCAAACTCCTCTTCTCCCCAATACTATTCATACCTCCTCATTAGTTATGTGATCTACCCATCTAATCTTCAGCATTCTTCTGTAGCACCACATTTCAAAAGCTTCTATTCTCTTCTTGTCCAAACTATTTATCGTCCGTGTTTCACTTCCATACATGGCTACACTCCATGCAAATACTTTCAGAAACGACTTCCTGACACTTAGATCTATACTCGATGTTAACAAATTTCTCTTCTTCAGAAACGGTTTCCTTGCCATTGCCAGTCTACATTTTATATTCTCTCTACTTCGACCATCATCAGTTATTTTGCTCCCCAAATAGCAAAACTCCTTTACTACTTTAAGTGTCTCAGTTCCTAATCTAATTCCCTCAGCATCACCCGATTCCATTATCCTCGTTTTGATTTTGTTGATGTTCATGTCTCTGCCATAGAGAGCTCAAACTCGCATCCTACATCCTACCAGGACCGCCGACCGACTTCACGATTTTTTCCGCTGCTCACCGATTCACAACATTCTTTTTCACTTGCAGACGTTTCGGCCAGTCAGTCTCCAGAGCAGAGAGCAGGCGTTGTGATTGCCAACGCTCATCGTGCTACAGTACAGTGCTGCTGCCAGCGGACAGTTCCACAAGTTTGTTCCCCAAGCTAGGAAACGTTAGCCATTCTAAGGGAAACACATACTCCTTTTGAGACGTCACAGTCGGGACGGGCCACCACACGTTAGCGGGGTTTGTGGAACCCAACGCTTTAACTTCCGCCTGGGGAATATTGGCAGTCCCGCGGATACTGGCAAAACTGGCACTGTCAGTCACTGGAGCGACTTGCACCCGCCGACCGTCGCAGCCGGGGAATCATCCCTCCCACTGGGACCGTCTTACAGAATATTTCCTGGAGTCCCACTAACGGTTGGAAAATTGATTATATTAGAGCTTCCGAGGAACTATAACTTTTGTGACTAGCGGTCAGACGGCGTTCTAAATGTAGCTCTTATGTCCCTTCCACAGGCAACTATCTGTCTGCGCAAATGTCCACGCACATCAAACTCCGCAGGCGGGTCGCTGCGTGCGAACAGCAGACTGCACAGGTTTGAGGCGTGCGCATACCTGCAAGTTGGAGGAAAATGGCTCAGTTCTGTGGGTTCAAATCACATCTGCACACACACCTGGAGCGTGTCAATTCCAGATCGCGGTAGATCTGGCGCTTGAACGTGTTTGACTCAGTTTTTTGTTCAGTCAGTTGTTTCTCGTCGGTGTGTGCAGAGTGAATTTTAAAATGGCGGATACACACCATTAATGCAGATACAGTAGTTGAATACTGAATTTATCGAAATGTGTAGGAATCGGAAATGTTTATGGCAAATTAAACGCGGGAATACAGGGACAGGGATAAGAATCCGAGAGATTATGAATTGTTGACACTATGGCAAACAGGGAAGCGACACATCTAAAAAAAATTGTTGCAGTTTGTTTATCAAAAAGGGCACACAAAATAACGAAATCTATTTGATCTGGTGCTGGGGAATTGCTAGCATTCTTTTAGTCAGTACTGTTCCTTGCAATAATCTAAAGTTACTTCTGACATCGTAGCAAAAAACGTAGGCCTTATTCGTGGTTCAAATGGCTCTGAGCACTGTGGGATCTAACTTCTGAGGTCATCAGTCCCCTAGACCGTAAGACTACTTAAACCTAACTAACCTAAGGACATCACACACATCCATGCCCGAGGCAAGAGTGCTGTGGTGTCTTCAACGCGTGGCGAATCCAAGGTGAAACAATCTCGAGACGTCGTGTGATTGGACGCCACCCCTCATTACAGATGACGGATGTCGAAGGCTGGATAGACCAATAGAACAGGACAGGCGGCGAACCGTGGCGGAACTAGCATCAGATTTTAATGTTGGGAAGAATAGAAGTGTGGCTGAGCATACAGGGCACCGATCACACCTAACGACGGGCCCCTCCAGCCGATGACCCATGTATGTGCCAATCTTAACACCACGGCGTCGGCAATTACATCTGGAATGGACACGTGACTGTCAGCCCTGGACGTTGGCGCAGTGCCAGAGTGATGCACGGTCTGATGAATCTCGATACCTTCTTCATCATGCCGTTGGGAGGGCGCGAATCCGTCCTCTTCTGGGGGAGCAGCTCCTTGACACCTGTACTGCGGGATGGAGACAGACTGCCGGCGTCTCCATTATCCTCTGGGGAACATTCATGTGGGCATCCATGGGCCAGTGAAGCACATGTAAGGCACCATGACGGCCAAGGGATATCGTACACTGCTTGCAGACCACGTACATCGCCTCTTGACGATAATGTTTCCCGACGGCAGTGGCATTTTTCAACGAGATAATGGGCCATATCACAAGGCCAGGACTGTGATGGAGTGGTTGAAGAAGGCAGTTTGGAGTTCCAGTTCATATGCTGTCCCCACAACCCGCTAGATCTAAACCCGATCAAACACATCTGGGTTGTGATTGAACATGGCGTCAGAACTCATCGCCCCCTTCCCAGAATTTATGGGAATTAGGTGACTCGTGTGTGCAGATGTGGTGCCAACTCCCTCCAGCGATCTACTAAAGCTTCACTGCTTCCACGGTACGACACATCGCCGCTGTTCACCGTGCCGAAGATGGACATACCGGCTATTAGGTAGGTGGTCATAATGTTCTGGTAGATGACAGTAATTCATTGGCCACGTATATAACGTATAAGAATATACTGTGTCTCAGAGATGTCTAAAACTGTAAAAGTATGATTAGTAATTTTTCAGAGTGAGGTATAGTACTTTATTTGTCTGCATGAAATCATCCTCCAGGACAGCGTAAATAGCTCACGCGTTTTGGATATGATTTCACTCAATGCGTGTTTAGAAATTTCAGATGTAAATTCTAAATCCTTGTAGCTCCTACTGTCTGGAGCTCTACGCCATCGTCGGCCGCTCACGTGGAGAAATTTCTCTGCTCATAATAGTTCCTCTCCGTATTTTGCTAGGAGTTTTGAGTGTCAGAAGATAATTATACGTTTCTAAATGCATTCTCAAATAACTACGCCACTTATCGAGTTCGCCCTGCAACTTGTGAAGTAAATTTATGTGAGAAAACTTCCTATGTTTATGCAGCCACAGTGTAGAAAGTTTTTATCTGTATTTCCGTTTCTTACATTTTTCTGTTTTTTGTTTTTTGCAACACACTTTGCAAGCACAGACCATAGCAAAATTTCCTCTATTTCTGAATAAATGAAAAAAATTGAGGTTCTGTACGAGATAGTTGTCGCTTGCCACTGAAATTTGTTTTCCACACCAACAGATAGCTGGCGAGCAGAAGATGTGAACTCGTGTCATGTGAACATGCTACATTTACAGCGACTGTTCGATACGATGCGCTGACATTTGCGCAGGTATATGCGCAGACATATCGTTGTATGCGGACAGGCCGTTATAGCCCGCGCAGGATATCGTGATCGATGCGCAGTGACCAGTTTTCGTCCAAAGCGCTGGGTGAGTTCATTTGTTTGTTTTGAAGGGGTGTCTGAAACATTTCGGTCGGTCGGCGATGACAGAAACGAGTGCATGCGCTGCAAACTTCCTAAAACGGTGTTACAGAAATTATTCGGCAGAAAAATCATTTTTGATTTTCTTATAGCTTTATATGTAAGGTTCATGATAACGTGCCCATCATTTCGTTAATGCCCATAGTTATCATGATATTTACGTGGAAGTAAGACACTGCGTGAAATTCGAAAATGTTTGCAATGAAAAACAGAGGTCGTCATGATTGTGCGTTTTGTGCATATTACATAATATGTTACAGTGTTTAGCTAGCATATTGAATTTTGCCGGCAGCGGTGGCCGAGCGGTTCTAGGCGCTTCAGTCCGGAACCGCGCGACTGCTACGGTCGCAGGTTCGAATCCTGCGTCGGGCATGGATGTGTGTGATGTCCTTAGGTTAGTTAGGTTTAAGTAGTTCTAGGGGACTGATGACCTCAGTAGTTAAGTCTCATAGTGCTCAGAGGCATTTGAACCATTTATTTGATATTGAATTTTTCTTTAGACGAGGGTGGAGGTGCCTGTCTGTCGGCAATCTAGAGAGAATGGGTCTGATGTAACACAATGAACTGCGATCGCACCATGCCAGCGATAAAGCCAGAGTGAAATATCCACAATATTCCTCACATTTCATAAGTGGTTTGAGATAACGAAATGAGATTTTAGCAAATGATAGGATGCAAAGAGCAGAGTATTTCTCCATATGGTTATTATGCAAAACTTCATTATCTACCATGTTTTTTATTCCACTATCTGCAGACTTTTTCCGTGAAAAAAATTTCCTCATCTATTCTACCAACAAATAGAGCGAGGGTAAAACGACCGTCTAAAATCCTCTGCAGTAGCCCTAATTTCTCTTATCTTATCTTCAGGGCCCCTATGCAAAATTTACGTTGGATGCAAAAGAATCGTTCTGCAGTTGGCATCAAACGCTAGTTCTCTAAATTTGCACAGTAGTGCATTGCTTCCTGTTTGAGTTCACGTAGCACCTCCGCAATACTTGCATGCTGATAGAACCTACCGGTAACAAATCTTAGCAGCCAGCCCCAGAATTGGTCGGATGTCTTCCTTTAATCCAACCTGGTGGGGATGCCAAACACAGGTATTGTACTCAAGAATGGGTCGCATTAGTGTTCTAGACTCTGTCTCCTTTATAAACGAGCTAAATTTTCCCAAATTCTTCCAATAAAAAGAAATCTAGTAATCGCCTTCCCTACTACCAACCGGACTTACTCATTCCTTTTCATATCGCTTTGCAACCTTACGCTTGGATATTTAATCGAAGTGACTGTGTCACGCTGCGCCCTAGAAATGCTGTATTGGAACGTTACAGGACCGACTTTCCCACTCATTCGCACTAACTTAAATTTTTCTACATTAAAAGCAGGCTGACACACCAACTAGAAGTTTTGATTAAGTCATTTTGTATTTTCCTGCAGTCACTCAACGACGACACCTGTACAACACAGCGTCATTTCCAAACAGCCGTAAAGTGCTGCTCGACCTGCCCATAGGGTCGTTTATGTATATTGAGAAAAAAAGCGGTCCTGTCTACATTTCACCTACATGGATACTTTGCAAATCACTCTTACATCCCTGGCAGAGGGTTCATCGCACCATCTTCACAATAATTCTCTATTATTCCACTCTCGAACAGTGCGCGGAAAAAAAACAAAGACCTATATCTTTCCGTGCGAGCCCTGATTTCCATTATTTTATTGTGATAATCGTTTCTCCCATGGAGGTCAGCGTCAACAAAAACGCCTTTCTTTGAATTATGTCCACCCCATATCCTGTATCATATCCCTGACAATCTCTCCCCTATTTCTCGATATTGCAGCTCTGATTGCAGAGCATAATGGCCACACGACATACTGAATAGTAGGGCTCAAAGGACATGTACAGATTTGTAAAGGTAATCATTTGTTACTTGTCATGTACTTAATCTATGGTATTAAAGTAACTGAATTCATGTGTTTCCTTCTTGGTGTTGCAATTCCCACAAACGGTAGTGAACTTTCCGGAAATTGGGAATATGAACTCTGCCTGTTGCCCTCCATCCATGTTGTAGGATATCATGTGAGAAGAGGGCAAGTCTGGTGTCACAGAAGCGATGATTTCTAAATCCGTGCTCATTTATGGGCGGAAGCTTTTCGGTCTTAAGAAAATTTATTATATTTGAACTCAGAATAGATACAAGAATTCTGCAGCAAGCCGATGCGTTTGAAAGAATTCCGAGCTTTAAGTGAAAGAGAGACTCATGTTCCCAATTCAGTTGTAAATAAAACCACATTAAAAAACGATTACTTACGCATACGCACTGCATTTCGGATCTTGCTGGGCGTATCATCAGGTGATCGATCTTTTTACAAATAAGTACGCGAGCTCGGGTGTTTTGTTAATATTTGTATAATTGCTGCTAGACATACTATATTGTTTCGGATAAAAAATATTGGAAATTAAAGTTTATTAATTTTGTATTTTGGGATCACTGTGCTTGAGAAATATAGGTAGTAAAGTTTACACTAGTGTAGAAACGAAAGGAAGAGGAAAAAAGCCACTTGATGTTGCAACAAATTTTTCATCGCTGTTCATTTCAGTCTTGCCCTGATGTATATTCGCGACGACCACTACAACTCTGTAATGATTTTCAAATTTTAGGGTCGGCTATTTTAGGAGGCTGACGAGTGCCACGAACTGTTTCCATAGAAAATAAAATATGAAAATATTGAAGACCGACTATAAACGTGGTTCAGCTAATTTAAATCGTTTTCCTCATTAAGAGTCTTGTCTGGTGAATTTTATGGAACTCTTCAATGAGATTGGAGCTCTTGCCTATATTTATAGTGTGCAATTCGGTAAGCACGTGAGGATGTATTTGGCTACGTCTCACGCACCATCAATAGTTTAGACTGAAAAACACCGATGTGTTCCAGGCACTGTTTAAGAAACGTAGGTCGGAGATGAGCAAGTGCTTACCATGTACAGCAGCATCATGCCCAATAATACACTCTATTGTCACAGCAAAGCTTCCGGTTGATGGCATCAAAATTCTATGCTATGCAGTCGGTACATAACGTGTCAGACTTAGACAAGATCATATTTCCCTTTGGCTGGATCACTATCGGCTCCGTCTGTTCTGCTTGCAGTTTTATGGTTCTTGCGTTTTGGCGCAGTGGGTAGCTGCGAGCATTTCGTAGCTTCAGACGGCACCAGAGTGTGGCTACGTTTAGGTGTTCTCGTTTCTGGCTTGTTACATCGGATACCGGCCGAGTGAGGAGGAATACTGGCTACTCAGGAGGAACGCAGTTCAAATCCCTCTCCAGCCGTCCGGATTCAGCTTTCCCTCGCTTCCCGTAAACCGATTGCGAGAAATGCCGTGTGGTGCTTTCTCCATCACGATTTTGTGCTCAGTGTCAGATGATGACGATGAAACGCTAAACCGTAATCCTCCTTACGTATACAGATCTGTCTGCTAGTGCCCTGTTTTTCATTTTGCAATTTGAATTTCTAATGCGTGTGTTCCGCGGTGTCTGATCTGAAATTACAATCGTGAACGTGACATCGGCTACCTGTCTTCGCCGGTCGCAGCTGTTATGCAAGCAGACGGAGAGGTCTTCCAGTCACTTGATACCCCGCCAGTCAACTTTCTCACTCGCCTCTCATTTGTGCGTCAATCGGGATGGAGCAGGGAGCACGTGTATCACTTTTTGGTTTGTTTTCTGGTACAAGGTTATTCCCAGGAGAATACGATCCATATAAACTAACGCAATCTCTCTTTCCTATCGTTTCGCCTGCTGTACGGAGCTTCAGTTTATTTTATTTTGTTTTAACTTTGTGTCCGGATGCTCTTCCTGTCGCCACGGACAACCTAACGTAAGAAAATCGTGTGCGCCATCTGTACATAAATCGTACAAAGTGTATTCTGTGTTACCGTATTTTAAACTCGTATTTTCTGAAGCGATGATTCAGGATCAACTCAACATTTGCCCAAATGAGTGTGGAAAACCGCTTGAAAACCACACTTAGGCTGGCCCGTGTATCACACTAACGGTCGTTTCTCCGCCGCGCCGATTTGATGCGGTCTGACATCCCCGTCTTGCAAGCTAGCGCACTGGACATTAAGCTATTCGAGGACATAAACACATCTGACTGTTGCACTGAATTAAAATTGCTTCTGTTTTTGAAAGTAATTTTTATTAATAGCTGTGCCAGTAAGAAGAATGTTGACTGCAGCCCAGCGCGGTTATGTTAGTTTGAGGCGAAGTCGGGAACAGACGTGTGGCGTTAAAACTGACAAGGGAATGGTCAGACTTGTCATGTCGAAACCAAGGTTGCTTTTTTTTACCACTGTGAGTTAACATTGCAAGAAGTCTGTATGCAGAATTTTAGCTGCTGACATGACCTGGAAGTCAGTAAACAATTTTATGAAGTAAGACATTATTGTCGCATGGTTTCCGCGTTTATAACTGCCTCTTGTACAACCCTGACCTCTCTCGCTACGTTATACTAACGCCATCTAGGGACAAGTTGGCGTTAGCTACGCGCCGCTCTCTTGCCAGAGCTGCGAGAGAGCCGATTCCCCCAGTGAAAGCGATCGTATGTTAATTAAACATTCGTTGGCAAATATGGCTGATATGTTATCCACAACATTCTTTCCAAATAGCTAGGCAATAGACACAAATAAATATACGGTTTAGAACACGTCCAAATTTTATTTCTTGTAATTAGCACAAAAATGCGAAATACTGATACAATGTTCAAAACACAGGTTTTTTGTGCACCAAGAACATACAAGCAAAGACGACATATGACAGCCCTGCGAATCACAGACGTTGTTAGATGTCCGTAGACAAAACTGGGCTGGTGTTAGGAATGAATAGGCCTAGTATCAGTATATTTCGAGGAGTGCCCCGCATATTTAGTCAAATTCTGAAACCGTGGGGAGGAAAATTGATAATGTACTACTGATTGCAGCTTGAGAATATTGCCACGGTGATAGACAGGAAATTGCAGTGATCTGCACACAATAATTTTCTCTGTTAGTTTTCTGTAAAATGCCTTCCACTGACGGAAAAATTCTCTGTCTAGAGGTTGAATTACGTTCGTCGTGCCGGGTGAAATCTGAAGTATCTCTACTTCTTTGTCAGGGTGCGCTCGAAATACAGCTTTTAATGAATCAGACCTGACCACGAATTGAGAAGGAGAAGAGGTTTGTTCCCGCAAAACGGATGAAAAGCATTACGAATGAAAAGTGTAATGTTTTCATTTCCCATTTTTTCAGACTTCGATGCGTCTACCACAAGATTGTTTGTGTAGAATATTGTTCTCCTGACACGTGGTCCAAAACGTCCAGTTGCTTCTTCAAAACACACATATAGTTTAGGCAGCAATGAACCATCCAGACTAATTATGGGCATTATAGTATATGAATGGGTGAGTGCAGTTGTGGACTGCGCAATCGCCTCAATATGTTTTTCCCCTTTGAACGACAGTGTTCTTTTCGCACGCATTTCTTTTTGAAAACCTGACTGATCTGCATTATACACGTACGATTCACTAAAACTAGCGATCTTATTTTTTGCATTCGTAAGAAAAGCTTCTATCATTTCGATTTGTCTCACGTCTTTTTCCGACCTGTTTCCCGAAAGAAATTTTGTTATTTTTCTTGCCACAATTTTATATCATCTTTTGAAGCGACTAATCCAACTTTTAGAAGCTGTAAATTCTTTAGCGCCTATTGCATTGGCAATCTCTAACGCCCAATCACGCGAAGTCGTATCGAGGACAGTAAATGACTGTTGTCTGCCATCGGTAATTAGCTCAAAAAGACGCGCATTTATCTCCGTCGCAATTTCCAGTCGACTCTTACGTCGTCCAGCGACTTCCTTTTTCCATCTATACAATTTATGTTCAGAACAGACAAAGCGATACTTATTTTGAACAGTAGTGACACGTAGCCGTTTCTTACCACTTTCGTTCAACCAATACGTCTCCGCTTTTTCTTTGTCTGATAACGTAGTTGTAGTTGCTGGTGTTCCGTTCGGAGATATGTCTGCGCCATTTACAGGGTGTTTCAAAAATGACCGGTATATTTGAAACGGCAATAAAAACTAAACGAGCAGCGATAGAAATACACCGTTTGTTGCAATATGCTTGGGACAACAGTACATTTTCAGGCGGACAAACTTTCGAAATTACAGTAGTTACAATTTTCAACAACAGATGGCGCTGCAAGTGATGTGAAAGATATAGAAGACAACGCAGTCTGTGGCTGCGCCAATCTGTACGTCGTCTTTCTGCTGTAAGCGTGTGCTGTTCACAACGTGCAAGTGTGCTGTGGACAACATGGTTTATTCCTTAGAACAGAGGATTTTTCTGGTGTTGGAATTCCACCACCTAGAACACAGTGTTGTTGCAACAAGACGAAGTTTTCAACTGAGGTTTAATGTAACCAAAGGACCTAAAAGCGATTCAATAAAGGATCTGTTTGAAAAATTTCAACGGACTGGGAACGTGACGGATGAACGTGCTGGAAAGGTAGGGTGACCGCATACGGCAACCAAAAGAGGGCAACGCGCAGCTAGTGCAGCAGGTGATCCAACAGCGGCCTCGGGTTTCCGTTCGCCGTGTTGCAGCTGCGGTCCAAATGACGCCAACGTCCACGTATCGTCTCATGCGCCAGAGTTTACACCCCTATCCATACAAAATTCAAACGCGGCAACCCCTCAGAGCCGCTACCATTGCTGCACGAGAGACATTCGCTAACGATATAGTGCACAGGATTGATGACGGCGATATGCATGTGGGCAGCATTTGGTTTACTGACGAAGCTTATTTTTACCTGGATGGCTTCGTCAATAAACAGGTCTGGCGCATATGGGGAACCGAAAAGCCCCATGTTGCAGTCCCATCGACCCTGCATCCTCAAAAAGTACTGGTCTGGGCCGCCATTTCTTCCAAAGGAATCATTGGCCCATTTTTCAGATCCGAAACGATTACTGCATCACGCTATCTGGACATTCTTCGTGAATTTGTGGCGGTACAAACTGCCTTAGACGACACTGCGAACACCTCATGGTTTATGCAAGATGGTGCCCGGCCACATCGCACGGCCGACGTCTTTAATTTCCTGAATGAATATTTCGATGATCGTGTGATTGCTTTGGGCTATCCGAAACATACAGGAGGCGGCGTGGATTGGCCTCCCTATTCGCCAGACATGAACCCCTGTGACTTCTTTCTGTGGGGACACTTGAAAGACCAGGCGTACCGCCAGAATCCAGAAACAATTGAACAGCTGAAGCAGTACATCTCATCTGCATGTGAAGCCATTCCGCCAGACACGTTGTCAAAGGTTTCGGGTAATTTCATTCAGAGACTACGCCATATTATTGCTACGCATGGTGGATATGTGGAAAATATTGTACTATAGAGTTTCCCAGGCCGCAGCGCCACTGTTGTTGACAATTGTAACTTTGTCTGCCTGAAAATGTACTGTTGTCCCAAGCATATTGCAACAAACGGTGTATTTCTATCGCTGCTCGTTTAGTTTGTATTGCCGTTTCAAATATACCGGTCATTTTTGAAACACCCTGTACATGCTCATCTAGAAGTTCAACAACTATGTCGTACAACACTTAATCTTCACGCGTGTTTTCTGTCAATTGCTTCATTTGGCGTCTGTGGTATATCTCCATGGCAAGCACCAAAACCTTTACAGGGTTCGCCATCACCTGTGAGGGGAGACTGAATGTTCACCATACAGTGGCTTGCCGAGTATAGATGAACATGTACAGAACATCTCTCATATCTCTCAGGACGGTATGTTTGGAAATACGTACCAGAAATTAAAAGGACGTGCATGCCACAGAAACGAATATTCGTTTCCTCTTTCCACCAAAACCGGGCAGCGATATTCCTCTTTAGTGAACGCCGCGGTAAGACGGCCGCACTTCCCGACCTTGCGTACAACGCTTGCGACTCGCCATTTCCAGAGGTGGCCAGGCAAACAGGAAACAGCCATGTTCGTGATCTTTTTAGGTGACTTCCAGTTCATGTCAGCAGCTACAATTTTGCATACGGACATTTTGCACAGTTAAGTAACAGTGGTAAAAAAAGCAATACATGTTTCGGCGTGACAAGTCTGACCATTCCCTTATGAGAGTGATGCCGAGAGGTACATGGAAGAAACTGCGTTAGGAAATATGTTTCGTAGATCCAAAATATAAATCCAAAAATGTTTCTAATGAAATATATTAGACATTGAATAAGAATCGTGCTATATGTAGCAGTTAACGTACGGGACAAGGAGAAGACTGTAGGTAATCGTGAATCGACGACTGGAAGTTAAGAGAGACAGACCCACAATTGTAAAAGGAAGCGGGGAGCACTCTGTTGTCAGTAGAAAAGCAGTAACAGGAGACTGGGTGCTAAGTGGCTTCGAACGTGGGCTGATCTGCGGATGTCACCTGAGTAACAAATCCGTCAGGCCAAGTCGACTGATGTTGACGTCATTGTGCAGTGGAGACGGCAAGAAGCTACCAGACGTAAACCAAGACCAGGCAGACCACATGTACTAACGAATGTGGACTATCTAGCATGACGGAGGGTGCTTGTAAGAAAATCGCATGAAACCAGCTCAAGGAACCCGCCGTGAATTCCAGGCTGCTACCAACGGTCCAACTAGCACAAGGTCAGTGCGTAGGGAATGGAGTACAACGTTCGAACAGCTCCTCCTGAAGCCACACAGTTTATTCAGTGCTAAGTTGCGACTGAGGTGGCGCAGAGAACGACACCACTGGGCAGTGGATGTCTGGGAACTAGTGATTTGAAGTGATGAATCACACTATGCGCTGTTTGGAGGCGTTTGTATTCGCCGAATGCCTAGAGAACGTTACCTTTCATCATGTTGAAACACTACAGCTAGAACTGTTCCCCATCTTTAAAGTCTTCTACCTTCTCACTCACATTACTTAACGGAGAAGCTAATAACATATTCACAGCTATGCTAAGCACAGCCAGATAGGGGCAGTATAAGTAACACTATACTTTGGGAGCTGTTATGATGAAATAAACCTGCACGAAGTATTCCTTATGCTTCAAGTAGACACTGTAATTGTTAGGAATGTATGAAACCACAGTACTTACTTAAAATCACTAAAATACGGTTACGATCATTGTCCATGATATATATTTTAAATTCGATGTTATTTGAAAATAAAAAAACAGAATTAAATTAAAATACGAGTCTTAGTACGTAATTTTCAAAGTATTATCCTGGGCGTGTAAAATGTAATTATTGTAATGAAAGTTACGATAATTGCGAATAATGTAAAAAAACTATTTTCAGTAACTTCCAGACGGGTTTTCGAGAGAGAGTGATTACTAAAAAGAAGTACATTTTTACTGAAGCTAGGAAACATACCAGGAAGAAATTATATTCGATATTTTCCATGCAATCCGCTAATATGCAATATATATTATTATATTTACAAACCTGGCTAATTTAATTGCGAATGGGACTATTGTGTAACAACATTCATGTACTGTATAATGTAATTTTATTTTACTATTTATGCTGTGTTATTTTCGTAATTGTGAGAACTGATTGTATTTCATTAATTTTCTGGTTTAACAGTCACCAACATTGATTCAAAATTTATGCCAGTTTTGTTCAATCTCTCGAGGTGTCCTCCGTGCCGATCCGATTTGTAAATTTGTAATCGACTCTTAGAGGCATACCCCGTGCCAATTTAGTTCAATTGTACAATGGCTTGTTTCATTATTTGAAACTTAGAACTACTTAAACCTAACTAACCTAAGGACATCACACACATCCATGTCCGAAGCAGGATTCGAACCAGCGACCGTAACGGTAACGCGGTTCCAGACTGTAGCGCCTAGAACCGCTCGGCCACTCAGGCCGGCGAAAATGTAATCATATGTCAGTTCTAGTATAATATATTTGTCCAATGAATACCATTTTGTCATCTGCGTTTCTTCTTAGTATAGCAATTTTAATGACCAGTAGTGTATTAGAAGGGTCAGCCATCATTTGAGGCACTTTTGGCTGAGTGTATTCTGCTAATCATTTTTTTGGTACCTTGTTGTCACAATCAAAGAAGGAGTTAAGTGTTGTTTTAACTTTAAAACTCTTGTAATTTTATGACTGTTTCTGTGGTTCTTTTATTTGTATCAATCTTAAAGGCTGCTTTTCTCCATGGATTACTATTTTGATTGTTGTTTACCGTTAATTTATTTTACTGTGGCTTTATATTCGGCGCAATCATTGTTTTATTTAATTTCGAGCTGTAATAAATTTGACACCATATATTGCCCAAGTGGATAGTTAAAAGGTTGCTCATGTAATTTCACGCTGCTAAAATTTTACTCCACTTACTGCAACAGCAGCAAACCAACTCTACGAAAGTATATGTTCAACAAGTTCACCGTTCGATTCATTTTCTGCATATACTGCTAGTTAACTGATTACGCGTGAAACCGCCTGAACACCACATCCAGGCTGGCTGGCTCGTCAGCCTCCGTCCCAGTCCGCTTCGACATTTCCCGAAAGTCTCGAGTTAAGCGCTCGGCTATCCACGTAGGTGAGGTTCATTGGTATCGTTTCTACGCATAGAATACTGTATATAACATAAAACACTGGTGCAATAAAACACAGTCATCTTGCCTCAACGCTGCATGCCACTTCGACGTCACATTTGTTTTCTATGAATACAATTCTTGTAGCAGGAACCACCAGATGGTGATGGTGATGACATGACAATCGAAATACGTAATGATTTTAAGACGACTTATTTTATTTTAGTCAGTAATTAGACTATATTTTCCTTTCCAATTAAAAATGTCTAATATAGAAATAAGTTGTTCCTTTACTTTAGTGAAACTGAAATAATCAAGCAAGACGTGACCAATATCGAGACAAATAAATCTTGGACTCTGCTTTGGATCTGGCTATGCAGCAGTGCAAGTCGCAAAGTGAAAGTTCCTCCGTAGGTTGTCTGACGTGTTTTGCAGCGTGCAGCTCCACGTTTTCAGAGCAAGAGCCAATGAAACCAACCTCGGTTATATAATGCTGGAGCATATGGATTGTCATTTAGTTTCGTGCTACGTGATAACAAGCGAATCTGCTTTTGATCCAGGAGGTAAGGCGAAAGTTGCAAGATTACAGTCTCACTCTGTAAGCTACAACAGAATAATTCGCAAACGATACTTCAAAAGCATCAAATATTTTGAATATTTTGAAGACGACAAGAATATTTTTGTATTTACGTTTGTGCGCAACTTCGCGTGACCAGTGAGTCAACTGTCAGAAAACTGTGTCACTGGCCGTAACTCTTGACGTTTACCTTTATATTTCATCTAACTAAATTGTTTGCCATTTCTCTGTGCCTTTCATGCTCGAATATGGTTATCGTTCGCCTTTAAACCATCTGTGTTGTAAATCAAACGTTACACGGACTTTTTGAGTAGAGTCTTTGCTGAATCAGATAAATTTCTTCGAAATCCTACGACGGACTTAAAACTAGTTCTTTCGCAGGAGGGGCAAGGGATGTGACATAAAACTACTGGTATTGAGTCCTTATGTGACGACGTTACAAAGATTTCGAAGTTAGTCTCCACATGTCAGGCCAGAAGTTCCTGAAGAGTCGGTAGAGCAGTGAATAGGTGAAAAGACCAAGAACGGTTAAGCGTGTCAGCAATGAGGAGGATGAAGAAGAGGAGGGAGAGGAAATAGTGGTAGGAGGAGAAGAAGAAGAAGATGAAGAAGAAGACGATGGATACAAAATCGTATCATATGAAACTAAAGAGAGTGATATTGATGTACTAGTAGTCATATGATAGTAGGACATCCCACATTAATAGGGCGTTACAGCCGTCTTAACCTGAGTTACTTGGGTCCAGACTGGATGATGCAACTCGCCCTCAACTTTATGGATATCAATATTACATCGCGTTGACTTTTTAACTGGTCCCAGTTATGTCCTGTGTGAGAAATATCAGGATCACTGAAATTCTTCACCACTATCTAAACAGTCTATAGACAGAAGCTCAGGGTTTGAACGAATGATTTCGAGTCTACTATTTTACAAGGAAGCTACTTTGAGCTATGTAAAAATATCAAGAATCAAAAGTATTTTGAATCAGTACCAGAGGTGACTTGGTCTCAGACCCAGTAAGTACACGGGATGCCAGTGTTGACTGCGGTGCGTCACCTCTCAAAATTCTTCCCTCGATGTCGCTGTAACAGCACGGTCAACTTGGTGACCCTTCATGCATTGCACCACCCGTAAATTGCTAGAGTGTGATGTAAACTAGACGCTACAATGGCGGAAAATCCAAAAATCAGACTGCTGCTAAAATAGAATGGGGAGATACGTTATTTACGGTGGAAATAACTTAAAATACAGGCCGTTACTGAATATTGCTCTTTTGAGTGGATTGTATATCGGATTGCATCGAAAAGGTTCAACGAGGAGCTGCCCCGATTCATCACAAATTAATTTGATTGGCGCGAAGCCGTAGAAGGGGTGAGCAAAATACTTAAACGGAATTTTGTAAGAAGAAATTCGTTGCAAGCAAAACAAGACTACTTCTAGTATTTCGAGAACATCTGTTCACAGATTATACTAGGGTCATACATATGTGCTGGGCAAAGAGCACATGAAATAAGAGATATTCAGAAGCGTGTCCTCTGTTGATCTTACCAAAAATGCACGAGATGGACGGGCTGGAAGGAGTATTTCACGACCTGATTTCTTTGCGGTATTTTTATGGGAATAGTGTTTAAATACCTTAAGATATTGGCCTTCCTAGTCACCATTCATATATCTCCGTCCCACTACCTCTGCCTAGCTACCTGTTTAAGCTGTTGTATGTGCGGTGAAATTAAAATGGTTCGCCTCCCTTACTGCGCGCAGGCATTGCTAGCTCCAAGAACAAAATGGTTCAAATGGCTCTGAGCGCTATGGGACAACTTCTTAGGTCATTAGTCCCCTAGAACTTAGAACTAGTTAAACCTAACTAACCTAAGGACATCACACACATCCATGCCCGAGGCAGGATTCGAAACTGCGTCCGTAGCGGTCTCGCAGTTCCAGACTGCAGCGCCTAGAGCCGCACGGTCACTTCGGCCGGCTCCAAGAACAAAGAAATGTAGTGTTTCTGAAGACATTTAAGAATCTGTGACTACAGAGAACAGCAACCAACCTCTCCCTTGTTCCTATATGTGCAGTTCATGTAGATCTGTGCACAACATCAACAAATAAACACAAACGAAATGTGGTATGTGTTTCTCGTTACTGAGCGAACGCACTCACCAAGTAGCTTCATTTAGTGGTATTTCCTATTTCTCTTTTATTTTATCTTTGTGTGGTTAAAACCAGTGGTTACTGTTACTTACTTAGATTCTGTGCAGCAATTTTCGCCTTGTAGTCAGTCGAAAAACATTTCATTTTCTTTTAAATTATTGTCAACCATGGAACTATTATTATTTGTTTTAGAATAATACGAGAGTGGTTTGATGAGTCTGGTAAAAAAAGCATGAAAATATTTCGTGAGGAGCAACACATCTTTCTTCTCGACCTACTCTCCGTTGAGGGATATACAGCGATCCTCCAGCTTCTTCATCCAATCGGAAAAATAGGTTCTCTCAAATTCTGCAAAATGCTCGTTGATTGCAACTATCACGCTCTCATTTGATGAAAATGTCTTCCCATCAAGCCAAAGTGTTAAGTTACAGAACAGGAAGAAGTCACTTGGCGCCTAATCTGGTGAATAAAGTAGATGAGGAATCAAACCAAAGCCCAGTTCGTGCAGTTTCGCCATTATTATCGCTGAAGTTTGGGATGGTACATTTTCCTGGTGAAAGGAGTACTTTTTTGCATTTCAACCTTGGTCGTTTTTCAGCTAATGTAAGTTTCAAATGATCGAACAACGAAGTACAACAGGGTCGAGTTATGGTTCTACCTTTTTCCGAGTCATCTATGAGGATTATTCCTTGGGAATTCCAAAAAACTACTAACCAGCCCATTACCAGTTGACGAAATGGTCTTTACCATCTTTGTTTCACATTCACCAGCCTTTTTTCATTGCTTTGACTGCCGTTTTAACTATGTTGTGTAATGATGGATCTAGGATTCACCAACAGTCACAAATCGGTGCAAAATGTCTTGCGGATTGCGATTAAACATCGCCAGACATTGTGTTGAAATGTTATGCCGGATGCGCTTTTGGTCGACTGTGAATACCTCACAGACAGCTCCTTCATAGCCAATTCTCCGTGCAGGATTTATGCTCTCGCTGAGTTGAGATGCCTACAGTTCCAGCAGTCTCACGAATTTTTATTCGGCTGTCTTGCAGCACCACATGATGGATTTTGTCAATGGTTTCCTTTGGGACGATGTCAGTTGCACGGTTGAAGCGCTCTTCATCTTCGGTGCTTGTCCGACCGCGTTTAAATTCATTAATCCAAAAGTAAACGGTCTTCACTGGGTGGTGCATGAACTTCATCCAGTTCTATTTTGATTTGTGTGGCAGTCAAACCCTTTAAATAAAAATATTTAATAACAACACGTTACGCTGTGTTCTCCATTTTCAGTCGCAGTCGACACACGACCAATTCGGAAGGGTGGCAGCAATGTGCTGTACGCCATACACTGTTGAAATTCTTTAGACGATCCTTGGAATAATCAAACTTACCAACCGTGAACGCGCAACAAAAATGTTCCACTCTACCATGGAAATTTACCAGACTTACTAAACCACCCTCGTAAATGATTAGTGAGGTGCCAGTTGTGGCATTACGATTGAGGGATGGTACTATGATGTTGGCGGAAGATCTTCGTTTAATCGTTGCGCGCGCGCGCGCGCGCGCGCGTGTGTGTGTGTGTGTGTGTGTGCGTGTGTGTGTGTGTGTGTGTGTGTGTGTGTGTGGGATGGGGTGGGGGGTGAGAGGGAGAGAGGGAGAGAGGGAGAGAGAGAGAGAGAGAGAGAATCCCTGGCGGAAGGTGTGTCTCGTGTGCCTTGTTGGGGCTGGTGTCGGCTGCCGATGATGTGCACTGGTACGCGCTAACTGTAGAGTGGCCAGTAAAGTAAAGACTGAACGCTCGCCTCGTGCGATATCTGCTTGCAGCTTGTGAAGTCTCCTGTGAGCCAAATCAGAGTCCGCGTCGTTGTGTGTGGAATGCAGGGCGATTACGACCCCAACAGCCTTCCAAGAATCCCCGAAACAGTCCATGTTTTTTTTGAATATATGGGCAAGGAAGGTGAATTGGAACATTGATATATAATGAGCAGTTGTGGGAAGGCTTGCGGCTATCAGGCTTGCCAACAGAAAAAGAGAAGTTGCGGTTGGCTCTTTAAGTTGCCTAGTTATTTCATAACTGTTGTAGGTTAATGTTGCCTTCAGTGTGTTAACTAATTATCCAGCTTTGAAATAGTACTCTATATTAGTTTAGCCAGGAAGTGAAACTTTTTCACTGTGAAAGAAATAACTGTTTAAACTACGTGCAAAAATATTGTTGAGGTTGAAGAAAGACTTTTAAGTTAGTAGGTTTTGCTGAGCCAACTTGCGCTGATGTTAGTCAACAAAGTAATTGTCAGATTTATTATCTCGAGCTCATAAAAGTTATCAGATTATTTTGAGTGCAAATTTGTCTTATTGTATGTATTAGGAATTGTCTTCAAGCTTGGCTGTTTTTCGGAGTCAACGAAAGGAAAGCGTTAGTTAACGAGCAGTCATTAATTCATTAAAATTAGTAGAAATTAAAAGAATTTTTCTTTCGAGATTAAACCTTTAAGATTTTTAAGGTTTGTTGTAGTTGTATGTTTGTTAAATTAAATATCGATGCTCAAAATAAATTAGTCAAACTTTAGTTGTACGTTTTGATCTGCTCTGATCAAATCGCGCTGCCAAAGCGGAGATCCACAGTTATTTACGAGTACGAGATTTCAGATACGTTATTTATTCGTCCTATTTGTTAGGTCGGTTCAGTGATATAATAACGTAATCCCAATACCAAAATTCGTATGTAAATATTTTACATTGAGACCCACGTAGTTTATCTGACATCTTTCCTTACGTCTGTTCATAGTCCATGTCATGCCACTAAAAGCCCATGACGTCTTTGTGTATCTCGTGGGCGTCATTCCTGGAAACATGACGTCACCAGACAGTTAACGATCGGCAATCACCAGATAAGTACTGTTCGGTTACGGGACTGCAAAATTCACAGCATGTCGTTGTAACCATAGGAAACAAGACTTCGACCCTCCGCCTGTAGCTGCATAGTTAAAAACCATCCCACGCACGACCACGAGACCTCGCTCTATTTGTGTGCTGTCGTTTTGACATTCAATGTTGACTCGCCTGCTGAATCACCGTGAGTCTTTCTCAGTGATTGTGCCGCCGCATAGGAAATGAGAAACAGTAGTTACGGAGCACTGCGACTGTGCTGCGTTATCTGCTTTTCAGTCACCGCAGCAGTTCTTTAATCACTTTGACGCCAAACAAGCTTTTGCAAATTCTGAAGCTTATTTAATTTTCTTAAAAATCGCTCCGGCGTATTGACAAATACTGAACGATAAAACATCTCCCCCTCCATCTGGCCGACTGGTACAGCAGTCGTAAACATTATTCTTGAATCAATCAGCCTCTGTTACGAAACCAAGACTCTTTTATTCAAGTATACTGACAGAGGTCGCCATTTGTGGCAAGTCATTATAACGTCTGACGCATTTCGTTTTGAAAGTTTTTTGTCTCTACATGTGATCTCACTGCCTGAATTACTCCTATCACGTTCATATTAAAGGCTATTATCCTTTATAGTTTCTTGTAGATGTTAATGCCTGTATCATAATTCTTCTGAGTGGTTGCCACCTTTTATATATTCTCATTTTCCTTGAGACTTCTTTATGTCTGACGGTTTAAAACGGCTAATATTCTCAATATTTATGCTATATACTCATGCATCATTATCTTTGAACATCATTGCTCCTCCGAGCCTGAAATTAACTAACCATCACTGTTGAAGTAGAAAAAAAAATCCAAAATGAGATTTTCACTCTGCAGCGGAGTGTGCGCTGATATGAAACTTCCTGGCAGATTAAAACTGTGTGCCCGACCGAGACTCGAACACAGGACCTTTGCCTTTTTTTGTCTCTACATGAGCACTTGCCCGCGAAAGGCAAAGGTCCTGTGTTCGAGTCTCGGTCGGGCACACAGTTTTAATCTGCCAGAAAGTTTCATATCAGCGCACACTCCGCTGCAGAGTGAAAATCTCATTCTGGAAACATCCCCCAGGCTGTGGCTAAGCCATGTCTCCGCAATATCCTTTCTTTCAGGAGTGCTAGTTCTGCAAGGTTCGCAGGAGAGCTTCTGTAAAATTTGGAAGGTAGGAGACGGATACTGGCAGAAGTAAAGCTGTGAGTACCGGGCGTGAGTCGTGCTTCGGTAGCTCAGATGGTAGAGCACTTGCCCGCGGAAGGCAAAGGTCCTGTGTTCGAGCCTCGGTCGGGCACACAGTTTTAATCTGCCAAGTTTCTTAGAAAAAAAAATGTTTTACGAGTTTGTGGGATTTTTAAAAGCTTATACCCAATTTTTAATCAGCATTGAATAAATTTATACACACACCATTGTTTCGGTCGATAATGCGTACTTACTACAACAGATATTTGCAGGTTTGACTGCAGCGTGGATGGAGTTACCTATTGCGTTTCGACACTTTTTGATAGTTATCTTCGGATAAGAAATGTAATACGTTTCTAGACATTCCAAGATTTTATAAGCGTTACTGAATAACACAACCTCAAGATACGATAGTGCAGTGCCTTTGTTACTCCCAAGTACAATGCAAAGTTCCTTCAGACAAGCATGCATGTCCGAAATAACAGGTACTATGGTGACTACATGAAAGGTTTCGGAGTTGCGAATATGGGCATACATCAGCTATATAATGGAATGACGACAATAAAAATTTGTGCTGGACCGAGGCTCTAACCTGGATCTACAACTTATCGCAAGCGGTCACCTTACCTTTTTTTAAATCTCATTTTGTTCGTTAGTGTTGGTTGTATTTGTTCGGGGCGGACGTTCCACGGTGCTTGTTCAAGTTCATCGGTGACACATTAACTCATTTTTTTAAAACACGCTGAGCTACCGTGCCGGCAATGTCTCCCGGCACCGCAGTGCCTGTTTCTTCGCACATGCATGCATGCATGTCTAAAGGAACATTGCATTGTAGTTCGGATTAACACAGCCATTGCAATATCATATTCATTCGCCGACACCGGGCAAGCGACTTTCAAATAACATGTCTCCCCTATATGGGAATATATCTGATAGATGTAGGAGTACAGGTTGTAGACAGAGGGCTGACGACGCACGAAGTTTGGGTCTGGCCGTGGGTCGTGCTCGGATGACCGAACGGTAAGGCGACCACTCGCGACAAGCGGCAAATCTGGGTTCTACTGCCAGTACAGCACGCATTTTCATTGACGTCATTCTGTTATACAGCTGATGGTTGTCCACATTCGCAACTGCGAATATGGTCGCCTTAAGAGCTTTGGCTATTCGAGCACGTTTCACGTCCACCTCAGATTCCCAACTTGTCGCACATCTCTGTAGCGCCTCCTGTCCATTTTCCTCATTGCTCGCAGCATCTCGCGTTATTCCCGCAGGTCCAACTCGCACTTTTATCACATATACTGAAAACTTCTGATCAAGGCTGTCGAGACATCTTCGCGGGTACCGGACGCTGTTGGGTCACCCTCTCCCCAAGCGGAATGGCGGGTTCAGCGGCGTTCGCGGCGCACGAGGCGGAGGGTCAATGTGGAGGCTGGCCGTGTGGCATCGCCCGCTCTGCCTGTGAGTGGACATGTGGCCGCTCCTTCAGCAAGGTTGGAGCACGCACACGGGGGGAAGGGTTTATTAGTTATTGGGAGCTCCAACGTTAGGCGGGTGATGGAACCCCTTACGGAAATAGCGGAAAGGTCGGGGAAGAAGGTCAGTGTTAACTCTGGCTGCTTGCCTCATCCGAGAAGTGGAGGAGGCCCCACCGGCGGCGATAGAGAGCACTGGGTACACTCGACTGCAAACTGTTGCTCATGCCGTCTGGGTTCAGAGGTCATCCTCAGTTCGTACAGGCGGTTGGCGGAATTGGCGGAAAGCCTCGCTCGCGGGGTGGAATCAGAGCTAACTATTTGTAGTATCGTTCCCAGAACCGATCGCGGTCCTCTGGTTTGGAGCCGAGTGGAAGGCTTAAACCAGGGGCTCAGACGATTCTGCGGAGATCTGGGGTGCAAATTTCTCGACCTCCGCTATCGGGTGCAGAAATGTAGGGTCCCCCTGAATAGGTCAGGCGTGCACTACACGCCGGAAGCGGCTACAAGGGTAGCGGAGTACGTGTGGAGTGCACATGGCGGTTTTTTAGGTTAGAGAATTCCCTCCCTAGGCCCGACAAGACGCCTTCTGAGACGCGGCAAGGTAGGAGTAGGCAAAATGCAACAGGGAATAACAACATTAATGTGCTAATAGTAAACTGCAGGAGCGTCTATAGAAAGCTCCCAGAACTGCTCTCATTAATAAACGGACACAACGCCCATATATTATTAGGGACTGAAAGTTGGCTGAAACCAGACGTAAGCACTAATGAAATCCTAAACTCAGATTGGAATGTATACCGCAGATACAGGCTGGACAGTGAAGGGGGAAGCGTGTTTATAGCGATAAGAAGTGCAATAGTATCGAAGGAAATTGACGGAGATCCGAAATGTGAAATAACTTGGGCGAAGGTCACGGTTAAAGCAGGCTCAGACATGGTAAATGGATGTCTCTATAGGCCCCCTAGCTCAGCAGCTGTTGTGGCTGAGCACCTGAAGGATATTTTGGAAAATATTTTGAGTAGATTTCCCTACAATGTTATAGTCCTGGGTGGAGATTTTAATTTGCCGGATATAGACTGGGAGACTCAAACGTTCATAACGAGTGGCAGGGACAAAGAATCCAGTGAAATTTTTTTAAGTGTTTTATCTGAAAACTACTTTGAGCAGTTAAACAGAGAACCGACTCGTGGCAATAACATATTAGACCTTCTGGTGACTAACAGACCCGAACTATTTGAAACAGTAAACGCAGAACAGGAAATCAGCGATCATAAAGCGGTTACTGCATCGACGATTTCAGCCGTAAATAGAAATATTAAAAAAGGCAGGAAGATTTTTCTGTTTAGCAAAAGTGACAAAAAGCAGATTACATAGTACCAGACGGCTCAACACAAAAAGTTCTGTTTCAAGTACAGATAGTGTTGAGGATCAGTGGACAAAGTTCAAAACCATCGTACAATATGCGTTAGATGAGTATGTGCCAAGCAAGATCGTAAGAGATGGGAAAGAGCCACCGTGGTACAACAACCGAGTTAGAAAACTGTTGCGGAAGCAAAGGGAACTTCACAGCAAACATAACCATAGCCAAAGCCTTGCAGACAAACAAAAATTACGCGAAGCGAAATGTAGTGTGAGGAGGGCTATTGCGAGAGGCGTTCAATGAATTCGAAAGTAACGTTCTATGTACTGACTTGGCAGAAAATCCTAAGAAATTTTGGTCTCATGTCAAAGTGGTAGGTGGATCAAAACAAAATGTCCAGACACTCTGTGACCAAAATAGTACTGAAACGGAGGATGACAGACTAAAGGCCGAAATACTAAATGTCTTTTTCTAAAGCTGATCCATAGAGGAATATTGCACTGTAGTTCCTTCTCTAAATTGTCGCACAGATTACAAAATGGTGCATATCGAAATAGCCGACAGAGGGATAGAGCAACAATTAAAATCGCTCAAAAGAGGAATAGCCGCTGGACCTGATGGGATACCAGTTCGATTTTACACTGAGTACGCGAAGGAACTTGCCCCCCTTCTTGTAGCGGTGTACCGTAGGTCTCTAGAAGAGCGTAGCGTTCCAAAGGATTGGAAAAGGACACAGGTCATCCCCGTTTTCAAGAAGGGACGTCGAACAGATGTGCAGAACTATAGACCTATATCTCTAACGTCGATCAGTTGCAGAATTTTGGTACACGTATTATGTTCGAGTATAATGTCTTTTCTGGAGACTAGAAATCTACTCTTTAGGAATCAGCTTGGGTTTGGAAAAGACGGTCGTGTGAAACCCAGCTCGCGCTATTCGTCCACGAGACTCAGAGGGCCTTAGACACGGGTTCACAGGTAGATGCCGTGTTTCTTGACTTTCGCAAGGCGTTCGATACAGTTCCCCACAGTCGTTTAATGAACAAAGTAAGAGCATATGGACTATCAGACCAATTGTGTGATTGGATTGAAGAGTTCCTAGATAACAGAACGCAGCATGTCATTCTCAATGGAGAGAAGTCCTCTGAAGTAAGAGTGATTTCAGGTGTGCCGCAGGGGAGTGTCGTAGGACCGTTGCTATTCACAATATACATAAAAGACCTTGTGGATGACTGAGGCTTTTTGCAGATGATGCTGTGGTGTATCGAGAGGTTGTAACAATGGAAAATTGTACTGAAATGCAGGATGATCTGCAGCGAATTGACGCATGGTGCAGGGAATGGCAATTCAATCTCAATGTAGACAAGTGTAATGTGCTGCGAATACATAGAAAGATAGATCCCTTGTCATTTAGCTACAAAATAACAGGTCAGCAAGTGGAAGCAGTTAATTCCATAAATTATCTGGGAGTACGCATTAGGGGTGATTTAAAATGGAATGATCATATAAAGTTGATCGTTGGTAAAGGAGATGCCAGACTGAGAACCATTGGAAGAATCCTAAGGAAATGCAATCCGGAAACAAAGGAAGTAGGTTACAGTACGCTTGTTCGCCCACTGCTTGAATACTGCTCAGCAGTGAGGGACCCGTACCAGATAGGGATGATAGAAGAGATAGAGAAGACCCAACGGAGAGGAGCGCGCTTCGTTACAGGATCATTTAGTAATCGCGAAAGCGTTACGGAGATGATAGATAAACTCCAGTGGAAGACTCTGTAGGAGAGACGCTCAGTAGCTCGGTACGGGCTTTTGTTAAAGTTTCGAGCACATACCTTCACCGAAGAGTCCATCAGTATATTGCTCCTTCCTACATACACTCCTGGAAATGGAAAAAAGAACACATTGACACCAGTGTGTCAGACCCACCATACTTGCTCCGGACACTGCGAGAGGGCTGTACAAGCAATGATCACACGCACGGCACAGCGGACACACCAGGAACCGCGGTGTTGGCCGTCGAATGGCGCTAGCTGCGCAGCATTTGTGCACCGCCGCCGTCAGTGTCAGCCAGTTTGCCGTGGCATACGGAGCTCCATCACAGTCTTTAACACTGGTAGCATGCCGCGACAGCGTGGACGTGAACCGTATGTGCAGTTGACGGACTTCGAGCGAGGGCGCATAGTGGGCATGCGGGAGGCCGGGTGGACGTACCGCCGAATTGCTCAACACGTGGGGCGTGAGGTCTCCACAGTACATCGATGTTGTCGCCAGTGGTCGGCGGAAGGTGCACGTGCCCGTCGACCTGGGACCGGACCGCAGCGACGCACGGATGCACGCCAACACCGTAGGATCCTACGCAGTGCCGTAGGGGACCGCACCGCCACTTCCCAGCAAATTAGGGACACTGTTGCTCCTGGGGTATCGGCGAGGACCATTCGCAACCGTCTCCATGAAGCTGGGCTACGGTCCCGCACATCGTTAGGCCGTCTTCCGCTCACGCCCTAACATGGTGCAGCCCGCCTCCAGTGGTGTCGCGACAGGCGTGAATGGAGGGACGAATGGAGACGTGTCGTCTTCAGCGATGAGAGTCGCTTCTGCCTTGGTGCCAATGATAGTCGTATGCGTGTTTGGCGCCGTGCAGGTGAGCGCCAAAATCAGGACTGCATACGACCGAGGCACACAGGGCCAACACCCGGCATCATGGTGTGGGGAGCGATATCCTACACTGGCCGTACACCTCTGGTGATCGTCGAGGGGACACTGAATAGTGCACGGTACATCCAAACCGTCATCGAACCCATCGTTCTACCATTCCTAGACCGGCAAGGGAACTTGCTGTTCAAACAGGACAATGCACGTCCGCATGTATCCCGTGCCACCCAACGTGCTCTAGAAGGTGTAAGTCAACTACCCTGGTCAGCAAGATCTCCGGATCTGTCCCCCATTGAGCATGTTTGGGACTGGATGAAGCGTCGTCTCACGCGGTCTGCACGTCCAGCACGAACGCTGGTCCAACTGAGGCGCCAGGTTGAAATGGCATGGCAAGTCGTTCCACAGGACTACATCCAGCATCTCTACGATCGTCTCCATGTGAGAATAGCAGCCTGCATTGCTGCGAAAGGTGGATATACACTGTACTAGTGCCGACATTGTGCATGCTCTGTTGCCTGTGTCTATGTGCCTGTGGTTCTGTCAGTGTGATCATGTGATGTATCTGACCCCAGGAATGTGTCAATAAAGTTTCCCCTTCCTGGGACAATGAATTCACGGTGTTCTTATTTCAATTTCCAGGAGTGTATATCTCGCGAAGAGTCCATGAAGATAAAATCAGAGAGATTAGATCCCACACAGAAGCATACCGACAATCCTTCTTTCCACGAACAGTACGAGACTGGAATAGAAGCGAGAACCGATAGAGGTACTCAGGGTACCATCCGCCACACACCGTCAAGTGGCTTGCGGAGTATGCATGCAGATGGATGTAGATGTAGAAGGTAGTCAGGCAGATGCAGTATTCCTTGATTTCCGAAAAGCATTAGACTCAGTCTGCACCTACGCATATTATTAAAAGTATGAAATGAAATTTGTGACTGGATTGAGGACTTTTTGATAGAGAGGGTGCAGCATGTTATCTTTGGATGGAGAGTCATCGTCAGATTAGAAGCAACTCCAAGTGTGCCCCAGGGAAGTGTGTTGGGACCTTTGCTGTCTATGTTGTATATAAATGACCTTGCACACAATACTAACAGTAAACTGAGATTTTTTTCAGACGGTGCAGTTACCTGTAATGAAGTACTGTCCTAAAGAAACTGGATAAATATTCAAGCAGATCTTGACAACATTTCAAAGTGGTGCAAATATCAGTGAGTCGCTGCTGGATTCGGCCAACTCACACAAATACCTGGGTGTAACACTTTATAGGGATATGGAATGGAATAATCACATTGTCTCAGTTGTGCGTAAAGCAGAAGGTAGATTTCATTTTATTCGTAAATACAGGGGAGAGGAATCAGTCTACAATGGAAAGTGCTTACAAACCACTCGTGCGACCAGTTCTAGAATATTTCTCAACTCTACGGGATCCGTACCAAAGAGGACTTACAGGGGATATTGAACGTATGCAGAGAAGGGCAGCAAGAATGGTCACATGTTTGTTTGATCCATGGCAGAGTGTCACAGAGATACTGAACGAAATGAACTGGAAGACTCTTCAAGATAGACATACACTATTTCGAGAAAGTCTGTTAACAAAGTTGTAAGAACTGGCTTTAAATGATGACTCTAGGAATATTGTACAAAACGTACGTATGGCTCACACAGTGATCGTGACGATAAGGTTAGATTAAGTACTACACTCACAGAGGCATTTAGACAATCATTCTTCCCGCAGTCCATACGTGAATGGAACGGGAATAAACCATGAGGACTGGTACTGGCATGCACCTCACTGTGGTTTTCAGAGTATAAATATAGATGTGGAGGTCGGACACATGGCGCATCCACACTGAAGATGCCATAAAATGCAGTCAAGGTGTATGTGTTACTGTTATATGTAGTGTCCGTTCTTCCGGACGTGCCTGAAAGAACAGAAACCACACACATATAATAGTAACAGCACTGATCTGAAATGAAGACATTCTTTGGCATCTGATGCACAGAGAAACTGACGCTAATGACTGACAAGAGTCTCAGGACAACACACACACCACACCGCAACCGACAGACCACCTGCAGAACACAAAAACATCCGTCCCGTAGCGTAAAGCGTTAATAAGCAACTAGGTTAAGGCCCTCTTTCGACGTGTTTAAAGGATAATAGGTCTCAGACCTGGACACTCTGATCCACCCTATAGCTTAAATTAACTAGGAGGACGGTATTTTAGCTAAGGCTGTAATCGTGATACATAACCGTGTAACACTCACGTTATTGTATCAACATACACTCCTGGAAATGGAAAAAAGAACACATTGACACCGGTGTGTCAGACCCACCATACTAGCTCCGGACACTGCGAGAGGGCGGTACAAGCAATGATCACACGCACGGCACAGCGGACACACCAGGAACCGCGGTGTTGGCCGTCGAATGGCGCTAGCTGCGCAGCATTTGTGCACCGCCGCCGTCAGTGTCAGCCAGTTTGCCGTGGCGTACGGAGCTCCATCGCAGTCTTTAACACTGGTAGCATGCCGCGACAGCGTGGACGTGAACCGTATGTGCAGTTGACGGACTTCGAGCGAGGGCGCATAGTGGGCATGCGAGAGGCCGGGTGGACGTACCGCCGAATTGCTCAACACGTGGGGCGTGAGGTCTCCACAGTACATCGATGTTGTCGCCAGTGGTCGGCGGAAGGTGCACGTGCCCGTCGACCTGGGACCGGACCGCAGCGACGCACGGATGCACGCCAACACCGTAGGATCCTACGCAGTGCCGTAGGGGACCGCACCGCCACTTCCCAGCAAATTAGGGACACTGTTGCTCCTGGGGTATCGGCGAGGACCATTCGCAACCGTCTCCATGAAGCTGGGCTACGGTCCCGCACACCGTTAGGCCGTCTTCCGCTCACGCCCCAACATCGCGCAGCCCGCCTCCAGTGGTGTCGCGACAGGCGTGAATGGAGGGACGAATGGAGAAGTGACGTCTTCAGCGATGAGAGTCGCTTCTGCCTTGGTGCCAATGATGGTCGTATGCGTGTTTGGTGCCGTGCAGGTGAGCGCCACAATCAGGACTGCATACGACCGAGGCACACACGGCCAACACCCGGCATCATGGTGTGGGGAGCGATCTCCTACACTGGCCGTACATCTCTGGTGATCGTCGAGGGGACACTGAATAGTGCACGGTACATCCAAACCGTCATCGAACCCATCGTTCTACCATTCCTAGACCGGCAAGGGAACTTGCTGTTCCAACAGGACAATGCACGTCCGCATGTATCCCGTGCCACCCAACGTGCTCTAGAAGGTGTAAGTCAACTACCCTGGCCAGCAAGATCTCCGCATCTGTCCCCCATTGAGCATGTTTGGGACTGGATGAAGCGTCGTCTCACGCAGTCTGCACGTCCAGCACGAACGCTGGTCCAGCTGAGGCACCAGGTGGAAATGGCATGGCAAGCCGTTCCACAGGACTACATCCAGCATCTCTACGATCGTCTCCATGGGAGAATAGCAGCCTGCATAGCTGCGAAAGGTGGATATACACTGTACTAGTGCTGACATTGTGCATGCTCTGTTGCCTGTGTCTATGTGCCTGTGGTTCTGTCAGTGTGATCATGTGATGTATCTGACCCCAGGAATGTGTCAATAAAGTTTCCCCTTCCTGGGACAATGAATTCACGGTGTTCTTATTTCAATTTCCAGGAGTGTATGTTAACCGAAACCTGGCAACAAGAAAGAAAAGTTTACTCATATAACTAATATCCTCGAAAACCCTCTTTAGAAGTGATTTTATTAGTTCAGTAATACTAATACATTGTTGTTGTTGTGGTCTTCAGTCCTGAGACTGGTTTGATGCAGCTCTCCATGCTACTCTATCCTGTGCAAACCTCTTCATCTACCAGTACTTACTGCAACCTACATCCTTCTGTATCTGCTTAGTGTATGCATCTCTTGGTCTCCCTCTACGATTTTTATCCTCCACGCTGCCCTCCAATGCTAAATTTGTGATCCCTTGATGCCTCAGAACATGTCCCACCAACCGGTCCCTTCTTCTGGTCAAGTTGTGCCACAAACTCCTCTTCTCCCCAATTCTGACCAGCACCTCCTCATCAGTTATCTGATCTACCCATTTAATCTTCAGCATTCTTCTGTAGCACCACGTTTCGAAAGCTTCTATTCTCTTCTTGTCCAAACTATTTATCGTCCATGTTTCACTTCCATACATAGCTACACTCCATACAAATACTTTCAGAAACGACTACCTGACACTTAAATCTATACTCGATGTTAACAAATTTCTCTTCTTCAGAAACGCTTTCCTTGCCATTGCCAGTCTACATTTGATATCCTCTCTACTTCGACCATCATCAGTTATTTTGCTCCCCAAATAGCAAAACTCCTTTACTACTTTAAGTGTCTCATTTACTAATCTAATTCCCTCAGCATCACCCGACTTAATTCGACTACATTCCATTATCCTCATTTTGCTTTTGTTGATGTTCATCTTATATCCTCCTTTCAAGACACAATACTAATACATATATAATCGTAAACCGTATTTCTAAAAGTTGTAACCATTCAAATATAACACTTTTAACGAGTAATTTGCTACCAATAATAATATTGTTATTATAATTATAATTATTATTACCAGCTTTTGTTGAATAACAGAACTGGGAAATTCACTGACGTAAGCGACAGTGACGAAGGGCTGTTTTTTATGGGGACGAGCACCTCGGAAACAGCGAAGCTGGTCGGTTGTTCGCGTGCTACTGTCGTATCTAAGGAAATGACAGCATCGGCAATTCCATCAGCACCTGGAACTCCCCGAACAGAGTTACGACTAAATTCATGAACCGAAAGGGTTACTGGAAAACATCACTGAGGAACCTACTGCGTGCTTTCCTCTGCCGTAAGTGACATGGAAGGCATTAAACCGATTAAGGACAGGGATGTCACGATGCAAGACCGAACTCAGTAAGTGAGGTTTCATGACTGTGAGTGTGGTGACCTGCTGGATCCACATTATTTCCTGGTCTGCAGAAAGCAATCCGAGGCTCGCTCCACAGAAGACCTATATATGCAGCAAGTTATAAGGCCGTTTAGCAGCGAATTTCTGGATCGTATAATCCATTCAACAGAAAATTTAGCAGTGCATGGCATAATTATATTATTATTTTTATTATTTTGTTTTATCCAAGTCAGGGACACTTACAATGCTGTTGTTTCAAAAAGAGTGACCTGATTCCGAAACACCATATTTATTGATAAAAACATACTACAAACATGGAACTGATAGCAAAATACTAAAACTTAAAGTTTTAGCTCTGCCATCACAAATACGATAGTTGAATTCGTCATAAACTTTACGCAATGTATCTGCTTTTACAGAAGTTAATGCGGATGTTATTCCGTTCTTCAATTCTTCTATGTCACGATGTAAAGGGGAGATGATCACACTTTCCTTCACATATCTCCGCAAGAAAAATCGCATGGGTCATTATTGGCGATCTTGGAGGCCTAGAACGCAGACCAGTGTACCGGAGTCCCGTGCACCCTATCCAGCGTTGAGACAGTCTGTCATTGAGAAGCCGAAGTGCGTTGTTGTGCTAGTGTGGTGGTGCTCTATCCTGTTGAAAATGAAGTCATCCGAGTCGTCCTGAAATTGTGGTAAAAGCCAAATCTGCAGAATTTGAAGGTAGTTCATTCTAGTCGCTCTGTTTTCCTAAAAAAAGAAGAACCGTACTCTTTTTCACGAGAAATGTCACAAAAAACATTCACTTTTGGTGATTCTTTTTCGTGCTCAATGATGTCATGAGGGTTCTTCAGCCCCCATGTGCTCACATTCTGTCGGTTTACTTTACCGCTATGTTGCTTCATCACCAAAAATTAACCGTGGTGAAATGAAATGTCGTGTGACGAGGGCCTCCCGTCGGGTAGACCGTTCGCCTGGTGCAAGTCTTTCGATTTGACGCCACTACGGCGACTTGCGCGTCGATGGGGATGAAATGATGATGGTGGTAAAAATGTGTCGTCTTCCATGTCCTCTAGCAGAGCACTGCTCAAGTCAATCCGTTTCCGTTCATCACCAAACCAAAGGACTTGCGCTAATTATAGTCTGTATGGTTTAAAAACCAAACGACACCTTAACAGTCGACAAGCAGTTTTACGAGGCATTGCCAGTTCTCTGCTTGCTCGGCGAGTGGACTTTCGTGGACTCCTCTCAAACATTTGCCGAATTCTTTCCATCATGTCATAGAAGTGCGAGGTCGACCAGGGCTCCTAAATATGCACAAGTATCCTTTCTCTTCAAATTGACGATACCAACGAATAATGTTTTAAGGTTCATGCGGATCAATGACCAAACGCCGACGAAAAGCAAACTGGAGCAAAATCACTCACTCTCTCTTTGCAAACTGCAGCACACAAAACGGCTTCAGTTGAGCGGATGCCGTCTTACTTCAGACTGACTGCAGACTGAGAAGACGCATTCCTTGACATCCAACGTCGATTTTCTGAAACTCTAAGCATTCAAGCAACACACATTTCCTCGCCGGCACATCCCACGTTTCATATTTTTTACCGTCCAGTTCAATCGTAGGGTTGTTCTTATCAGAATCGAGAGCAAAGCAACACCGACAACGATAGTTCAGGTGTGCATGCCGACGAAGCAAGCTGAAGATGAAGAGATAAAGAAAGTATATGAGGATATTGAAAGGGTAATACAGCGTGCAAACGAAGATGAAAATCAAATAGTCATGGGGGACAGGAATGCAGTTACAGGGGAAGGGGAAGAAGAAGAAGAGGTTACACGAGAATATGAGCTAAGACAAGCAATGAGAGAGGAGAAAGACTAATTGAGTTCTGTAATAAATTTCAGCTGTTCAAGAATCACTAGAGGGGGAGGTTTACTTGGAAAAGGCGTGTGATACGGGAAGATTTCAGTTAGATTACATTATGGTCAGACAGAGATTCCGAAATCAGTTACTAAACTGTAAGGCGTACCCAGGAGCAAATATAGACTCAGATCACAATGTATTAGTTTTGAAGAGCAGGCTTAAGTCTAAGAAGTGGGATACGGAAGTACTAAGGAATGACGAAATACGCTTGAAGTTCTCTAATAGATACAGCGAAAAGGGATAGTTCAGTAGGCAGTACAGTTGAAGAGGAATGAACATCATTAAAAAACGCAATCACAGAAGTTGGAAGGAAAAACCTAGGTACAAAGAAGATAACTGGGAAGATACCAGGGGTAGCGGAAGAAATACTTCAGTTGATCGATGAAAGAAGAAAGTACAAAGATATTCAGGGAAATTCAGGACTACAGAAATAAAGGTCGCTGAGGAATGAAATAAACAGGAAGTGTAGGGAAGCATGAAAGATGTAAAGAAATAGGAAAAGAAATGATTGTCGGAAGGACTCACTCAGCATATAGGAAAGTGAAAATCAAGACAATCTTTTGTGAAATTAAAAGCAGGGGTGGTAACATTAAGAGTGCAAAGGGAATCCCACTGTTAAATGCGGAGGACGTTTCGGATGGGTCGAAAGAGTACATTAAAGGCTCCTATGAGGGTGAAGATTTGTCTGATGTGATAGAAAAAGAAACTGGAGTCAATTTAGAAGGGATAGGAGATCCAGTATTAGAATCACAATTTAAAAGAGCTTTGTAAGACTTAAGATAATTCCGAAGACTGCAGGAGCTGACAACTGCGAGAATTATTGCACAATCAGCTTAATAGCTCATGTATCCAAGTTGCTGACGACAATAATATACAGAAGAATTAAAGGAAAATTAAATTGAGGGTGTGTTAGAATTACCAGCTGCTGCATGCTCGCGAATTTAACAGTGACCCTAATATGGAATAAATTTCCTTTGGTTCACGTCTATGGTCAAATATTTTTTTGTCATCAGACTACCGGTTTCGGTCTATAATGACCATCTTCAGATCTGCAGCAAAATAATGAAAAATCACAAATACACTAGCGGATTATCTACAGCTTAAAACAAATAGACCATAATGAAAAGTATTACTGACAGACATGCGCATTTGCGCGTTTTAAATATGAAAAATATATTTGTTTTATAAAAACATGTCATAATATACTGGAGTCATAGTGGCATCGTCAAATGCTAAACACAAAATCAGCGCCAGTATCGTCAAGTATATATAAATAACAGTATATACAAGAGTCATCTTGTCAACAGCACTACTGTTCAAAACAAACTGCCGTACAATACCCACAAAATGTTTGTGTTGCAAGTTCGCCAGATGTTGCTACTGTAGGAGTACACGTATTCTTCAATGATTAATTGTACGATTTAAAATAAAGGAGTATACAACCAGTAAAGTCTGTAATGGGCTTCTAAGGTGTAAGAGGCATTTCAGTAATAAAAATCATTGGAATAAAACATGATAAATATTAGATTGTTAAAAAGGAAAAAGTGCAGAGACAGTAATTGAAATAAGCTCAAGTGACGATATTCTTCACCTCCATGATTCACCGGCTCCTTCGTCCACCTTTGCTCGAAAACGAAATCCGCGAAGAACTCAGCGTTTTAGAGCAGATAGCGGTGGCTAAAGGCTTTTCTGTAAACTACGTCACGCCTCCTTACAGTAGGCTAAAGACACGTGTAACAAACAGCATTCACACTCACACAGAAAATAAAACCATTAAAGAGAGAACGAAAACCTTTCCTATGAAATTTAACGGCTAAATGTCCCTGAAACTAGTAAAATGTTTTAGGAAATTGATGTTAGATGTGGCTTTCAGGTTAACAACAGCCTAAAACTGCGAGTAAAACATAAACTGAATGGGACGGATGACAAATCTGATGGCTCTGGAGTATACAGGATTGATTACAGTAACAGTGACAAACACTGTATTGGCCAAACGAGCCGCTTTTTTAACGTAAGGTTTAAAGAACATTTACAACCACGGAACAAGACTGCTTTCGGATAGCATTTACCTGAAACTGGTCATTCTATAAGGAACATTGAGAATAGTATGCGTATTCTGCGAGGCTAGAAAAAGGCCGCGCTGTTGTTAGAAAAGCGCAGAAAAACAAGGGCCGACAGACGTGCTTAATTGACGGAGCAATTTCGTGCGCAATGCCTACTTTGCTTTGTTTGACAATGCTCTAAGACAGTTTCACCTAGTATAGAGTGCCTTACATATTTACTTCGCTTCCTTGCGTTGTGCGCATAACTCTAGTAAGTTTCCTAATTCCTTCTCTGTTTATATAATAAACTTCATTAACAAGATGATCTTGCTCATGCACTGGTACGGGGTTTTATCATTCTTTTCTTGGAACGCGTGCCGCAGGGTAGGAGGCCCCCCCCCCCCCCCCCCCCCCCCGGCGGTCACGTTCCACTAACCACTTCTCGCCTCTGCGGCGTTCTCGCATTAGCGCCAACAAAGGGCACTGATTACCTGCGGCAGTCTGTTTTCATTCCTTGCGCTTCTGTAGCTATTTGTTTTGTAGTTTTTATATGGCTTTGTGTACACGGAAAGCTGTTTATTATTTGTGTCGCACTCTTGAGCGCATGTTACTTACTGTCTCTTCACTCTTCCTTTTTTAACAATCTAACTTTCGTCATGTTATATTGAATTGCTTTTTATTACTATAATGCCTCTTACATCTTATAAGCCCATTACAGACTTTAATGCTTGTATCCCCCTTTATTTTGCATTGTACAATTTATCATTCAAGAATATGTATACTCCTACAGTAGCCACATCTGCAGAACTTGCAACACAAATATTTTGAGTCTACTGTACGGCATTTTGGTTTGAACAGTAGTGCTGTTGACAAGATGACTCTTGTATATACTGTTATTTATATATATTTGACGATACTGGCGCTGATTTTGTGTTTAGCGTTTAACGATGCCACTATGACTCCACTATATTATGACATGTTTTTATAAAACGACGGGCTAATGCAATGGATAATAGTAAGGAACTTTAAAAGTTCACGATTATTTTCACAGTTAAAAAAATTCACAATCACCAATTGTCAGGACTATCTGTATGGGGTTAGGAGTCTGTATGGACTAGGCGAAAGTAGTTTATACTTTTTAGTCCTACTTAAAGACGTGCTTTATTAAAAATTCTTTTTTATTTAAATAATTATTTTCTGCTTTTAAGTCCTGTGTCTGAAAGTTTTCAATAGATTTCAAGCATTTTGATGAGGTTACAAGGGAAAAATGTGGTAAATTTCAGGTTTATTTCTGGTTTTTTTTCTCTCTCTCTTCACGTGACGGTATTGCTACCTGCTGAGTATCTCTTGCTGAAAGGCGCTGAAGGTGAAAATTTGCAGAGATTCGAGCTCACGTAGAGGCTTACCAGGAGCCGTTCTTCCCGCGAACCATTCTTTATTGGAACAGCAAAAGGAGGAAATAGCCGTGGTACACGAAGTACCCTCTGCCACACATCAGACAAGAAAGCAAGTTAATACTGCACCGTCATGGAGGTCTGAGCTGTGTTTAAAATTTCTCTCTAGCTCATAGGAAAGTTAGTTTGAAAACAATTGCAAAATTTGTACCGAACATGCTAGTAGACAGACAAGAAAGGCACCTAATAAAAACGTCGTAAAAAGTGTTACAGGTGACAATAACAGTCTAATTGGTCAAGAGAGTAGCTCCTTAAGCGACAGCAGTTTTTAACATATTAATTTACGGGACAAGTTACAATGCGATCCCGACGTTAGCGAAATTATCAAGTTTTCACGAACGGCCTTGGAGACGTATAAATATCTAATGACGCTCTCTACTCTTCGCATTTCATTTTCTCTGACATTGCCTCTTCCATTTCGACCTCGAAAGTATTCCTGTCTCGGTATTTCCTGATTGGTTAGAAGTTCAAAATACAACAGACTTGTGTTATATATTTGATCTTCCCCGGCGCCAGATCAATTAGATTTCGTTAATTTGCCTTACTATTTGTGGTTAACAGTCCTCAACGAATCTTTTTTATACCAGTTCCGGTGTTTGCCACGGGGTTAATGGCTTTGATTTTCTCCACTGAAGAGTTGCAAGCAGCAGCTTTGTTAATTCGATTGCTGCTCTTGTGTGTACTAAAGATACTCCTTGACAAGAAAAAGTGAAGCACACAGTCGGTTGTCAATGTCCCTTCGTACAGGTACACACGATCGCTGAGTGTGTAAATGATTGGAGTTGCAGTTCTTTGTAATCGGTTCAACGGCGACAAGTATGCATTAGTGCTGTTCGTGTTTCGTGTTGTTACCAGGCCTCAAGGGGTATACAAGGAGCGTGAACACCTTCAGATGCTGAGCGATGACAGCGGACACTGAGATGTCACACACGCATGTAGAACAGCGTTGTCAGCACCTGGTAAGAGTTTGAATGGGACCTCATTCTGTATCTCCATTTGGCCGGCTGGTCGAATCGTGCAGTATCCAGATTTGTGGGATATTCATTTATGACAGTGGCCCGATGTTGTGCTGCGTGGGAACGTGAAGGCAAGCATTCTCTTCGTTACGGTTCCGGCCGATCACACCTGACAGCAACAATAGAGGATCGCAATATTGTACGCAATATACATCGTAACCACTTCACATCTGCGCCAGTCACTCGAGAACGTGCAATGAACTCCCGGCAACATTCTGTGTCATCACGGACCGTTGGTCAGAGCCGGGCAGCAGCGGGGCAGGTGAGTTGCCGTCCCTTGCGTAGGGCATCGTTAACACGACTACCAAACAACTGCGTTTGCAGTGGTCACGTGAATGGGAAGCACGGACTGCTGACGAATGGCGTCGCAATGAGGTCAGCCATGAATCGTGGTTCTGCAGTACCCCGGCTGATCATCGTTGACGGATATGGAATCGACCTGGGGAGAGGCCACATTCTTCCAACGTTTCGAAGAGGCACAGCAGTGTTACTCCTGGCGTCACTCTATGGTTTCAGGTGATCTCTGATAGTGACTGAAGGAACTGTGACGGCACAACGTTACATCACTGATAGCCTGCGTCCTCATGTGTTAACTGTCATGTGATAGTTGCGGGCTTTCCAATAACTACGCTCCCTCCGACTCAACGTTGAAATATTGAAAGTTTTGGCTGGTTTCGTTGTCTAGAGGGTGGGACACGTAGTTGCCGCATTACGAGCCAAACACGGCTGAGTCTACAGTATACAATATGAATACACACATGAATCGAATGGTCGAAGGTTCTTATCACTCGGCAATTGCGAATTAATATAGAAATTTATAAATGAAAGATTACAATTAAATAATATCTTCAGGTACTATCTTAACGACTGTAAATGATGAGTACGATAGTAGAAGTACTTTTGAGAATGCGGTACATTTCCGCCAAACACTTACTGGTGTCGATGGTCCAGTAATTAAATAAAATGCAAGTTGAATAACAGGGAAACAATAGATTACTATTGCACGTAATTAGTTATGAACGACAACATTGCTCGCGAGAAATTCACTTCTAAACGCACACTACGACCACGGAAATCCCACAAGTCCGCACTCCGACATGTTTCTACCCTCCGCGACCACGCGCAAACCGCTCCACACTCTCCAAGTCTCCCGCGACTGTCGCGCCGTCGCGTCCAGCCCTTTTCCCGTCCTGTGCGGCTGTCCCTCGCGCCGCTCTCTCCAGAACTACCCCCATGTCCTCTTTCGACAAACCTCCTTCCCCACTCACATACAGTCTCACCATTAACGAGCGCTGTGATTGGCTAGAGCGCTCCCTCCATGTCTCCAAAATAACGTACACTCACAAACATATTTAAGCGCATAAGAAATACTGGATTTACATTTAAATACTTGAAATTAAATAAATATTCCTACGGCTGGACCATAAACACACTATTAAATACATAAACAAGTTAAATAAACATATATCAAAGGAATAGTAACAAAAGGTAGTCCAGTAGCCTAGTGTCTGTGCTTTCTAAAACACAGTAAATATTTAACCAATTTATTCATGAATAGTATATATCGGATATAAACAAAGACATAGATGAATAAATATATTTATAAGCATGCTGCTACCGTTTTTTCGTGTAACTGGGGAGTACTTATAGCCTGACGCGAAAAGTGTTTAAACCGACAAACTCTGGGAGGTTGTAGGGGACATCAAAAGAAATATTTTTCCCTAATGTCATTTTTTCCTATAAGGAGTATTTAAACCGGTGGAGGAAGATTTATCTGGCGGTAAATTAATCAAACCAACAAACACTTTTCCATTTTTTTATGACCAAGAGACAACACATTAACACAACCCAATTTCAATTACAGTGGATTTTCAAAAATGCCTCCATTGACACGTAAACAAAGGTTAAACCGTTGGATCATGTTCTGTCTGACACGGGCAAAAACCCCAGGAGTATCCTGAATTGTTCCTGCTGCTGCTACTATCCGGGCAACCAGATCCTCTTCTGATGCAGCAGGCGTTGCCTAAACAAGGTTGCGCATCTCTGCCCATACAAAAAAGTCCAGAGCGGACATATTTGGGGATCGAGCAGGCCATGATACAGGACCACCTCTGCCAATCCACGTTTCTGGGAACCGTCGGTCCAGGAATCGACGCACACGACGACTGAAATGTGCCGGCGCCCCGTCATGTTGGAACCACATGTGTTGTCTTGTAGAGAGCGGGACGTCTTCCAGCAACTTCCTCAAATTGCAGCGTTCTTGCTGTGCGACGCCGTCCCTATCCAGGTAATCTGCTAAATGACCCGGTCTCACGCAGACGTTGGCACACAGTAGCAAAGGTCGTATGATGCGGGATACGGCGATTAGGATATTGTTGTTGATAAACCCGCTGCACAGCTCGTCCGTTGTGGTGTGTTACGTGGTACTCACCAACCATATCAGCGTACTCACTCCAGATGTATCGATCCATTAGTAAACAGAGACAATGCACTACTACACTGGTGGACAGCAGTTGCCTACAACTGAAGAGCGTAATACGCCCTCTAACAACCGTAATACGGCCTCTAACAACTGAAGAACGTAATATGACCTCCACTGGTGTAAATAATCCTCATAGGAAAAAAAGATATTAGGGAAAAATATTTGTTTTTATGTCCCCTACAACCTCCCAGAGTTTGTCGGTTTAAATACTTTTCACCCTGTATAATTTACTGTCAGATACTAAATTTTAAACTAATAAAGATATTGAAAATCTGATTACACCATCAGAATCATCGTGCAGTTAATAGTAATGTACATGTTTCTTTTTGAGGTTCACCTGGCTACTATTAATTTCTGTACGAAATTTGATGGTTTCACAAAATTTGCCGTCTTTGGCACTCCCGGCGTGTCTCTTCACCGACATAGCGTCACCATGGAATTCCCAGCCACGTGGTCCTGCCGTTGTGCGCCATCATGCGGTTGCTAACGAGCCGCGGCTTGCCCAGCGGCCCAAGCGGTGGCCGCCGACTCTGAACTTAAAGGCGCCGCAACTCGTCTGTTACCTCACATAGTATTGCGATACCATTTTTCAATAGGCAAATGCTCATTCACACGCGGCATGTGTGTCTATGAACTGTCTGGATGAGGCTGTACTCCCGTGGCCGACAAGACCCCCAGATTTGTCCCTAGAAGAATGTGTGTGGTACCAGCTGGAACTTTCCAGTATCCAGGATATTAAACACCAATTACAACAATTGTAGGCAGCTTCCTTCAAGAGAGGATACAACAGCTTCATGAAACCATTCTCAACTGAATGAGTGGTAAAATACTGAAAAGTTTTTTGTAAATTTGAATCGATATTGTAATCACTGAAATAACATCACATACACCTTCAAGCCGTGGAGTTTGTTTTCGTTTCCTCCTTCCATTCTGGGTGCTTCTTTCTTTTTTTTTTTTTTTCAATAAATTCAGCAATGAACTCTCTAGAGCAGAGGCTCCCAAAATTTTCTTCTGGCGGAACACTTTGAGCATCTTGGTACTCTGATCGAACATCTAGTTCATTTTGAAGGTTAATCAAATTTTAAAAAATGAGAAAAACTTATTCAGTGATTACTTCAATTTTAAATCACCACCAATAGCACAGAAATCATAATACAATTTTAAAAAAATAGCTAGTATTGTTCAAATGTTATTAATACTCTCTCACGGAGCAGTTATTCGCTCGCATTGGAACAGCTGTGTTCTGCGGTACACAGTATGGTAAATGCTGCTCTAAAGCACTTGTGCTTATCACCCATTTTAGGATTCAGCTTGCAAATGGAGGGCAGAAACACTAGACTGAACAAATAGCTACTTTAACACATTTTGATTGATTTGCGGCGAATGTGATTTGGGCATGCAGATAGTTGCATCTGGGCCGGCCTTCATGCGAGATACAACGGGAAGTACCGTCTGTCATACACTTCTCAATGATTCACAGAGTGTGGATGTAGATGTTGATGCAGAGGGCAACACTACTAATGTTCAGCCATCCACTCCTTTACGCCACCGGTCATGTTATTCTTTGTACATTACGAATTTAATGAACACTGTGTACGCACCTGAAACCGACTATTTCATGTTAAACTACGATGGGTATCGAGGAAGTGGTTTCTCTTCGTATGTGTGTTTTGAATTAGTCGCGTAGGATCCAACTCAGCATTGTCTTTTACTCGAGAACACAGCGCAGCAGCAGACCAAGAAGAAGTAGGCCACAGGAGCCACGGCCAAAGTCGGTTTCATCCGGTGACAGTTACGTTAGGCTGCAATATGACGCGGTGCCATACAGAGAAACTTTTTACGTCAACTGACTCTTCCTGTGAAAGCCTACGTGCAAACATGTCAATTATTTGTATAAAAAAATACGAAGATTCTCAGTAACCCTCGAAACCGGTGATAATTGTCACGGATTTTCTCCACTCCTTAGTAAGACACGCTTTTATATATAAACTACTGGCCATTAAAATTGCTACACCACGCAGATGTGCTACAGACGCGAAATTTAACCGACAGGATGAAGATGCTGTGATATGCAAATGATTAGCTTTTCAGAGCATTCACACAAGGTTGGCGCAGGTGGCGACGCCTACAACGTGCTGACATGTAAATGGTTTCCAACCGATTTCTCATACTCAAACAGTAGTTGACCGGCGTTGCCTGGTGAAACGTTGTTATGATGCCTCGTGTAAGGAGGAGAAATGCGTACCATGACGTTTCCGACTTTCATAAAGGTCGGATTGTAGCGAATCGCGATTGCGGTTTATCGTATCGCGACATTGCTGCTCGCGTTGGTCGAGATCCAATGACTGTTAGCAGAATACGGAATCGGTGAGTTCAGGAGGGTAATACGGAACGCCGTGCTGGATCCCAACGGCCTCGTATCACTAGCTGTCGACATGACAGGCATCTTATCCACATGGCTGTAACGGATCGTGCAGCCACGTCTCGGTCCCTGAGTCAACAGATGGGGACGTTTGCAAGACAACGACCATCTGCACGAACAGTTCGACGACGTTTGCAACAGCATGGACTATCAGCTCGGAGACCATGGCTGCGGTTACCCTTGACGCTGCATCACAGACAGGAGCGCCTGCGATGGTGTACTCAACGACGAACCTGAGTGCACGAATGGCAAAACGTGATTTTTTCGGATGAATCCAGGTTCTGTTTACAGCATCATGATGGTCGCATCCGTGTTTGACGATATAGCAGTGAACTCACACTGGAAGCGTGTATTCGTCATCGCCATACTGGCGTATCACCCGGCGTGATGGTATGGTGTGCCATTGGTTACACGTCTCGGTCACTTATTGTTCGTATTGACGGCAATTTGGACAGTGTCCGTTACATTTCAGATGTGTTCCGACTCGTGGCTCTACCCTTCATTCGATCCCTGCGAAACCCTACATTTCAGCAGGATAATGTACGATCGCATGTTTCGGGTCCCGTACGGGCCTTTCTGGATACGAAAATGTTCGACTGCTGCCCTGGCTCGCACATTCTCCAGATCTCTCACCAGTTGGAAACGTCTGGTCAATGGTGACCGAGCAACTGGCTCTTCACAATACGCCAGTCACTACTCTTGATGAACTGTGGTATCGTATTGAAGCTGCATGGGCAGCTGTACCACGCCATCCAAGCTCTGTTTGACTCAATGCCCAGGCGTATCAAGGCCGTTATTACGGCCAGAGGTGGTTGTTCTGGGTACTGATTTCTCAGGATCTATGCATCCAAACTGTGTGAAAATGTAATCACATGTTAATTCTATTATAATATATTTGTCCAATGAATACCCGTTTATCATCTGCATTTCGTCTTGATGTAGCAATTTTAATGGGCAGTAGTGTATAAACGAAATATCTTCTAAAATGCACTGCACATAGCAAAGTCTTCAGCCTTGTGACAAGACATGGTGACGGACAGGGTGAGCAGCAATCTGCGGCTGTTTGCTGTTGATGCTGTGGTGTACGAGAAGATGTCGACGTTGAGTGACTACTGGGGAGGGTACAGGATGATGTAGGCAAAATTCCTAGTTGGTGCGATGAGTAGACAGCTTGCTCTAAATGTAGAATAATGTAAGTTAATGCAGGTGAATAGGAAAAAAATATCTCGTAACGTTCAGATAGAATATTGATAGTGTACTGTTTGACAGTCACGTTGATTAAATATCTAGGCATAACGTTGCGAAGCCACAGGGAATGAAACGATAAGGACGGTGGTATGGAAGACGAGTGGTTGACTTCGATTTATTGGTATAATTTTAGGAAGGTGTGGCTCGTCTAGAAGGCACACTGTGTACAGAACGCTAGTGTGACGCATTCTTGAGTACTGATTGAGTGTTCAGGATCCCGCCACATCAGATTACAGCAAGACAATTCGAAGGCGAGCCACTAGATTTGTTACCGGTAGGTTCAGTGTTACGTAGGTGCTTCATGAATTGAAACGGGGATTGCTGGAGAGAAGTCGACGTTATTCTATTTAGAAAATTTAGGGAACCAGCATTCGTCACTGGCTGCAGAACGAGTCTACTACATTTCGCATAAGGACCACGGAAATAAGAGAAATTAGGGCTCGCTCGGAGGAGTATAGACCGTTGTTTTTCCATCCACTCTGTTTTCGAGAAGAGCAGGAAAGGAAAGATACTCTGCACCAGACACCATGCGGTGGCTTGTGGATTATTTATGTATGTAGATGTAAAAGAAGACACACCCTGCATTTATTCAGCACAAAAGTACTCAGATTAGGCAGTATATACTATACACTGAGGTGGCGAAGATCATGGGATAGCAGCATGCGCGTATACAGATGTCGGTAATATTGCGCACACAAGTTATAAGAGAGAAGTGTATTGGTGGAGCTGTCATTCGTACTCAAGTGACACATGTGAAAAAGTTTCCGACATGATTATGACAAAACGATGAGAATTAACAGACTTTGAGCGCAAAGTGGTAGTTGGAGCTAGACGAATAGGTCATTCCATTTCGAAAATCCTTAGTGTATTCAATATTCTGCGATCCACCCTGTTAAGAGTGTGCCAAGAACATCAGATTGAGGTATTACTTCTCACCACGGATAACGCAGTGGCCGATGGCCTTCACTTAACGACAAAGAGCAGCGGCGTTTGAGTAGAGTTGCCAGTGCTGACCAACAAGCAGCACTGCGTGAAATAACCGCAACAGTCAATGTGGGACGTACGACGAACGTATCCGTTAGCACAGGGTGGCGAAATGTGGCGTTAATCCGCTATGACAGCAGACGTCGACGCGAGTGCTTTTGCTAATAGCCTGACATCGCCTTGAACGCCTGTCCTGGGTTCGTGACCCTATCGGTTGGACACTAGATGACTGAAAAACCGTAGCCTGATCAGATGAGTCCCGATTTCAAGTGGTAAGTGCGGATTGTAGGGTTCAGATGTGGCGCAGATCACATAAAACCAAGGACCCAAGTTGTCAACAGGGCGCTGTGCAAGCTGGTGGCTCCATAATTGTGTGGGCTGTGTTTACACCGTATGGACTGGGTTCACTGGTCCACTCAACCGATCGTTCACCGGAAATGCTTATGTTCGGCTATTTGGGGGGCCATTTTTAGCTATTCTAATCTTGATGTTCCCAAACGACAATGGTATTTTTATGGATGAAAATGTGCCATTTCATCGGGCGACAATTGTTTGCGATTGGTTTGAAGAACATCCTGGACAATTATAGCGAATGATTTAACCACCCAGGTCACCCGAAATGAACCCCCATCGAACAGTCATATGACATATTCGAGAGGTCAGTTCGCGCACAAAATCCTGTGCAGGAAACACTTTTGCAATTATCGACGGCTGTAGTGGCGTCATGGCGCGGTATTTTTGCTGGGGATTTCCAGTGACTTGATGAGTCCGTCTCACATTGAGCTGCTGCACTACGCCGGGCAAAAGGACGTCCGACACGATATTAGGAGGTGTCTCGTGAATTTCGTCATCTCAGTGTGAACTCTCAAGTGACTTACGGTATATTTTCACATGACTAATGCACTTGACAACCGTCTTTCGAGCCCAAGGCCGTGTAGAGCCACATTTAGTTCCGTTTAATTTTTGTGGGGCCGATACGAATGATTAGAGTTTTGCAATACGTTCTGAGTGTTGTGAAAATGGCCTACAGCAACAATCGGGGTTTCAATAGCTAATTGTGGTTAGACACTGGACTCGCATTCGGGAGGACGACGGTTCAATCCCGCGTCCGGCCATCCTGATTTAGGTTTTCCGTGATTTCCCTAAATCACTCCAGGCTAATGCCGGGATGGTTCCTATGAAAGGGCACGGCCGACTTCCTTCCCCATCCTTCGCTAATCCGCTGAGACCGATGACCACGCTGTCTGGTCTCCTTCCCTAAACCAACCAACCAACAGCCAAATGCAAAATATAAATTTACTTAAAGTGACAAAACGTTTTTAGTGAGTGTATGTGGCGTAAATTTTTAATTGGCATTGCGATATTCACTTAACTGGCTGCATAATTCTCAGCTATTGTAATTTGTTCTCCACTAAACAGAGGTGTCCAACGGCTAATCGCTGGCCTGCGTAATTAGTGGTGTGAAATAGCAGGAGTTGATTTTTGTGAGTGAATTATGTAAAACACACTTTTTCACGTGAACTTCTCAAGTTTAAGCGCTTTTCTGATATCTTGACATTCGGAATATAACAGTTTTATAGGCCTCAATGTAATGCAGAACTTAGTGGTACCGCTGCTTGCGCAGCTCATGCTTATATAGCCGGCAACTAAACGAGGTATATTGTTGTTTTTACGAAATAAATGGAATTACAACTACACATCGGTTATTTGAATCATCTCATCTACATCATCATCTCACAAATGCGTCAGCAATGTTGTAGATACGTTTTGTTTCTGTTAGATTTTTACTTTATGTTGAACGATGTGTATTACAAAAGTTTTACTAATTTATTAATTAATTTTTGTATTTTATTCCTATCAATGACACGGTTTCCCATTATAAGATATATCTGAACTGTTTAGTTAGCTTTTGTCGGAAAAATCGTAAGTAGTGAAAGCAGGAATGTTCACATTTGATTCACACTGTCGTTTTCGAAATCTTGCTTGCAAATTATACATTCTACTGAAATTTATACTTATTGCTGATATCGGATTGATAACATAATCTGCAAAAGTAAGAAAGCAACTAATATTGCAAAAATTTACGAAATTTTGTTGTTGTTGCTGTTGTGGTCTTCAGTCCTGAGATTAGTTTGATGCAGCTCTCCATACTACTCTATCCTGTGCCAGCTTCTTCATCTCCCAGTAACTACTGCAACCTACATCATTCTGAATCTGCTTAGTGTATTTATCTGTTGGTCTCCCTCTACGATTTTTACCCTTCACGCTGCCCTCCAATACTAAATTAGCGATCTCTTGATGCCTCAGAACATGTCCTACCAACCGATCCCTTCTTCTAGTCAAGTTGTGCCACAAACTTCTCTTCTCCCCAATCCTATTCAATACCTCCTCATTACTTATGTGATCTACCCATCTAATCTTCAGCATTCTTCTGTAGCACCACATTTCGAAAGCTTCTATTCTCTTCTTGTCCAAACTATAAATCGACCATGTTTCACTTCCATACATGGCTACACTCCATTCAAACACTTTCAGCAACGAGTTCCTGACACTTAAGGAGGGTAGGACGCCAAACGGGCCGACTTGGAGCAGGAGAGGCACCACAGGACATTTTATTTTCTACTGTCTATACCTTTACAAATAAATTCATAAAATTTTGTCAGCACGACCAGGAAGGATTCACGATTCACACTCAGGGCAGTGGAAGTGCAAGAACATAACAAAATAATTTTTTTAGATATGAAATTTCGTCATTTTTTCACTTACTGTTGGCTGCATTTGTTGCTATAGGTACATTTTTCTTCACAAGTAAGAGAGAGTGTTTGATGAATTTTGCACAGCATACAAACCATACTTACAGGTGTATGAAACTCTAGAATTTTCCAAGTCTATTAACAACTGTGGTAAACATTGAGATAATTGACTACAAAAATTGATTTTTTTCTAAACATAAAGTTTAAAACATAACAGGTCATTCATTTTTTCGTAAATTAAATAGATTGTAGAGTTTCAGATACCTGTAAGCATGGTTTGTATGCTGTGCAAAATTCATCGAAGAATCTCTCTTACTTATGAAGAAAAGTGTACCTATAGCAACAAATGCAGCCAATAGTAAGTGAAAAAATGATGAAATTTCACATGTAAAAAGAATTATTTTGTTATGTTTTTGAACTTCCGCTGCTACGAGTGTGAATCCTGAATCCTTCCTGGTCATGCTGACAAAGTTTAATGAATTTACTTGTAAAAGTATAGACAGTGGAAATTAAAATGTCCTGTGGTGCCTCTCCTGCTCCAAGTCGGCCCGTTTGACGTCCTAACCCCCTTAAATCTATACTCGATGTTAACAAATTTCTCTTCTTCAGAAACGCTTTCCTTGCCATTGCCAGTCTACATTTTATATCCACTCTACTTCGACCATCATCAGTTATTTTGCTCCCCAAATAGCAAAACTCCTTTACTACTTTAAGTGTGTCATTTCCTAATTTAATTCCCTCAGCATCACCCGACTTTATTCGTCTACATTCCATTATCCTTGTTTCGCTTTTGTTGATGTTCATCTTATATCATCCTTTGAAGACACTGTTCATTCCGTTGAGCTGCTCTTCCAGGGCCTTTGCTGTCTCTGACAGAATTACAATGTCATGGGCGAACCTCAAAGTTTTTATTTCTTCTCCGTGGCTTTTAATACCTACTCGGAATTTTTCTTTTGTGTCCTTTACTGCTTGCTTAAAATCGTATTGAATAACATATTTGTTAGTTATAAAAGACTGTTATGGCGTGTTTCGCTATCCGCAACACTGGCTGCCTGACTGCAGTGTGTGCTGCTTGCCCCGGAGCTGGCTGCCGCTGTTGCTGGCGTGGGCGGGCTGCCTGGCGGCCGGCCAGACCCCAGACGCCTCAGACTCAGGCTCAGGCTGGGACTGGCAGGTGCAGTTCTTCCCGGAGCTGGTGGGGCAGCTGCCCTCCGACTCCAGCACGCGGGTAGACTTCAACACCAGCGACCTCAGCGATGCCGACCGCCGCTGGGGCGTCGTCACCGTGGCCAGCCGCGACCCACACATCGCCAAGGTACACCGCTACCGCTACCTGCTGTTTCTCTCTCTCCTGACACACGTGCTTCCCGATGCCTCAGTTTGTAAAATGCCGGACTACAGAGACGATGGTCACGGGTTTGATCCCCTGCCGTTGCTAGGATTTTATCTGATCTTTACCTCTTCTTTCGTCTTGGCAATATCAGTTGATATGAAAATGCCGAGCCGTACCATAGTTCGGAGCTCACGTTCAACTGTAAATTTTAATTCTGCTGCTACTACTACGTGATCAGGCCCAGTGGACCGCACACATCTACAAGTTTCCTCCTCCACTGTATTCTGTCCATTGCTGCTATCCGCCATCCGTTCACATCTATTGACACTCGGTTTAAATCTTCATGGAGTCCATTCCTCCAACGCTTCTTGGGTCTGCCTGGCGGTCTCTTTCTGTAGGGGTGAAATCCAGGAGCTTCCGAGACCATCTGTGATCCTCCAACCGGGCCACATGGCCGGCCCACTGCCTTCGTTTGGCTTTGACAGTTCCAGCTATGTTGGGCTGCTGATATAGTTTCTCAAGCTCAAGCTCTTGACTTCCGCAAGGCGTTCGATACAGTTCCCCACAGTCCTTTAATGAACAAAGTAAGAGCATATGGACTATCATACCAATTGTGTGATTGGATTTAATAGTTCCTAGATAACAGAACGCAGCATGTAGTTCTCAATGGAGAGAGGTCTTCCGAGGTAAGAGTGATTTCAGGTGTGCCGCAGGGGACTGTCGTGCGACCGTTGCTATTCACAATATAATAAATGACCTTGTGGATGACATTTGAAGTTCATTGAGGCTTTTTGCGGATGATGCGGTGGTATATCGCGAGATAGCAACAATGGAAAATTGTTCTGAAATGCAGGAGGATCTGCAGCGAATTGACGCATGGTGCAAGGAATTTCAATTGAATTTCAATGTAGACAAGTGCAATGTGCTGCGAATACATAGAAAGAAAGATCCCATATCATTTAGCTACAATATAGTAGGTCAGCAAATGAAAGCAGTTAATTCCATAAATTATCTGGGAGTGATTTAAAATGGAATGATCATATAAAGTTGATCGTCGGTAAAGCAGATGCCAGACTGAGATTCATTGGAAGAATCCTAAGGAAATGCAATCCGAAAACAAAGGAAGTAGGTTACAGTACGCTTGTTCACCCAGTGCTTGAGTACTGCTCAGCAGTGTGGGATCCGTACCAGATATGGTTGATAGAAGAGATAGCTAAGATCCAACGGGAGCAGCGCGCTTCGTTACAGGATCATTTAGTAATCGCGAAAGCGTTACGGAGATGATAGATAAACTCCAGTGGAAGACTCTGCAAGAGATACGCTCAGTAGCTCGTTATGGGCTTTTGTTGAAGTTTAGAGAACATACCTTCACCGAGGAGTCAAGCAGTATATTGCTCCCTCCTATGTATATCTCGCGAAGAGACCATGAGGATAAAATTAGAGAGATTAGAGCCCACACAGAAGCATACCGACAATCCTTCTTTCCACGAACAATACGAGACTGGAATAGAAGGGAGAACCGATAGAGGTACTCAAGGTTCCCTCCGCCACACACCGTCAGGTGGCTTGGATGTAGATGTAGATGTAGATGCATCTGAGCCTCCATTCCCCTGTCGGACCGAAGATCTTCCGAAGCACTTTTCTCTCAAAAACAAGGAGCTTATGGAAGTCCTGTTTCCGGATACTCCATGTCTCACAGCCAAATAGAACAACAGGCTGGACCAGGGTTTTGTACAGTCGAATCTTGAACTGTCTGGAGAGATATCTGGACCGAAGCAGTTTAGCTAGGCTGCGGTAAGATCGGTTTCCTGCTTGTATTCTGGCATTGATCTCTGCTTCACATGACGAGTTCTCCGTGAAAAGTGCCCCTAGGTATTTGAATTCTTGCACTCTCTTGTAGGAATGGTCCCCAACCTGCAGTGATTGTAGGTGATCAACAGTCTCACAATGACCACGCGTCTGAACGAGGTGTACGATTTAATGTTAGTTGAAAAATGTTACACAGCTCATAGGATAATGAATTCGTGTAATAACCTGAGGTCTTAGGGTTCTGTGTCAAACAGTATGAAGTAATTACACATATGGAACGTACAGAGCACGAGTGAATGAAGGCAAAATAAGAAAGTTCTGAGAAAAGTAGACATGAAATTTTTGCTGAGTAATTAACTACACTACTGGCCTTTAAAATTGCTACACCACGAAGATGATCTGCTACACATGCGAAATTTAACCGACAGGAAGAAGACGCTGTGATATGCAAAAGATTAGCTTTTCAGAGCATTCACACAAGGTTGGCGCAGGTGGCGACACCTACAACGTGCTGACATGAGGAAGTTTTCCAATCGATTTCTCATGCACAAACAGCTGTTGACCGGCGTTGCCTGGTGAAACGTTGTTGTGATGCCTCGTGTAAGGCGGAGAAATGCGTACCATGACGTTTCCGACTTTGATAAAGGTCGGATTGTAGCCTATCGCGATTGCGGTTTATCGCATCGCCACATTGCTGCTCGCGTTGGTCGACATCCAATGACTGTTAGCAGAATACGGAATCGGTGAGTTCAGGAGGGTAATACGGAACGCCGTGCTGGATCCCAACTAGCAGTCGAGATGACAGGCGTCTTATCCGCATGGCTGTAACGGATCGTGCAGCCACGTCTCGATCCCCGAGTCAACAGATAGGGGACGATTGCAAGACAACAATCATCTGCACGAACAGTTCGACGACGTTTGCAGCAGCATGGACTATCAGCTCAGAGACCGTGACTGCAGGTACCTATGACGCTGCAACGCAGACAGGAGCACCTGCGATGGTGTACTCAACGACGAACCTGTGTGCACGAATGGCAAAATGTCATGAATCAAGTTTCTGTTTATAGCATCATGATGGTCGCATCCGTGTTTGACGATATAGCAGTGAACTCACACTGGAAGCGTGTATTCGTCATCGCCGTACTGACATATCGCCTGGCGTGATGGTATGGGGTGCCATTGATTACACGTCTCGGTCACCTTTTGTTTGCATTGACGGCACTTTGAACATTGGACGTTATATTTCAGATGTGTTACGACCCGTGGTTCTACCCTACATTCAATCCCTGCGAAACCCTACGTTTCAGCAGGATAATGCACGACCTCAAGTTGCAGGTCCTCTACAGGCCTTTGTGGATACATAAAATGTTCGACTGCTGCTTGGCCAGCACATTCTCCAGATCTCTCACAAGTTGAAAACGTGTGGTCAGTGGTGACCGAGCAACTGGCTCGTCATAATACGCCAGTCACTACTCTTGATGAATTGTGGTATCGTGTTGAAGCTGCATGGGCAGCTGTACCTGTACACGCCATCCAAGCTTTGTTTGACTCAATGCCCAGGCGTATCGAGGCCGTTATTACGGCCAGAGGTGGTTGTTCTGGATACTGACTTCTCAGGATCTATGCACCCAAATTGCGTGAAAATGTAATCACATGGCAGTTCCAGTATAATATATTTGTCCCATGAATACCCGTTTACCATCTGCATTTCTTCTTGGTGTAGCAATTTTAATGGCTAGCAGTGTAAAAGAACAAGTTTACCTCATTTTAAAATGCATGAATGATATAATAATTTTGTATAACATATTCTCATATTGAAGAAGGTTAATAAATTTAACTGGTATTACATGTCTCACTAACTTGAAATGTAAAATTTTGGACTTGATTCTTTTGTACACTAAATGTATTCTACTTAAATCTTACTCTTTAGCCTAATCTTCAAGTACCATTACAGAAATTGTAAAGAGAATACATTTCTTGAATATTTAATCATACTTTTATTTCTTCTGTCTGCTTATAATAAATATTTCCAAACAATAAGTTATGCAATTCAGATTCAAAGAAATGAATATTCACTTGAGGCACTGATCCTCAATTTTTGTTTGTAAAATTGCCTATAAAGTTTAAATAGACTACTCCAGCTGCCCTACTTCTCGTTGTGTCAACTACAGTAAGTTTTAGATTAAATTAGATTCAGTTTTCGCTTCATAAACCCAAAAATGATATGATTCTCTTGGGTGTAGAAGATAACAGAAAGTATAACATAAAATACATAAAATATTTGAACATAATACCTACTACCTTGATTATTTGTCAGGAGATGATCAAAATAAGTGAATACATTACAGTACAATGGAAGTGCTAAAGTTTACAGAAATAATGCACAGACAGACTGAAACATTGTTATGTATTTTTAATAAATTTATCATACACAGAATACCTAATCTTGACGGTTGTTGGCAAGTGTTATCAAAACTGAAATCTAACAGACATTTTTACATAAGGTGATCTAACAGTCCCTGTTAAGATATTCATCTACAGAGTAGACGGACGTGGCCATCAAAAACTCTTTCAAACTCTGTTTAAATGTGCTTTCCCTGAAACCAAGTTTTTAATGGTTGCTGGCAATTTATTGAAAATGGGTGTTTATAAATATTGGACCCCATTTTGGAGCCAGGTAAGTGATTTTAGGTCTTTGTGTAGATTGTTATTATTCCTAATATTGACACTGTGTGGTGAGCTGTTGGTTGGAAATAGAATATATTACTTGCAACAAATTTCATTAAGGAATAAATATAATGAGAAACAGTGGTTAGAATATGAAGTTCCTTGAACATATTTCTACATGATGTTCTTGAATTTACACCACAAATTATTCTTATTATAGTGAACACTTTATTGTGGCCAAGATAGATACTACAGTAGTACAAGTTTATATGCCAACTAGCTCTGCAGATGACGAAGAAATTGATGAAATGTATGATCAAATAAAAGAAATTATTCAGATAGTGAAGGGAGACGAAAATTTAATAGTCATGGGTGACTGGAATTCGGTAGTAGGAAAAGGGAGAGAAGGAATCATAGTAGGTGAATATGGACTGGGGCAAAGAAATGAAAGAGGAAGCCGCCTTGTAGAATTTTGCACAGAGCACTACTTAATCATAGGTAACACTTGGTTCAAGAATCATAAAAGAAGGCTGTATACATGGAAGAAGCCTAGAGATACTGACAGGTTTCAGATAGATTATATAATGGTAAGACAGAGATTTAGGAACCAGGTTTTAAATTGTAAGACATTTCCAGGGGCAGATGTAGACTCTGACCACAATCTATTGGTTATGACCTGTAGATTAAAACTGAAAAAACTGAAAAAAGGTGGAAATTTAAGGAGATGGGACCTGGATAAACTAAAAGAACCAGAGGTTGTACAGAGTTTCAGGGAGAGCATAAGGGAACAATTGACAGGAATGGGGGAAAGAAATACAGTAGAAGAAGAATGGGTAGCTTTGAGGGATGAAGTAGTGAAGGCAGTAGAGGATCAAGGAGGTAAAAAGACGAGGGCTAGTAGAAATCCTTGGGTAACAGAAGAAATATTGAATTTAATTGATGAAAGGAGAAAATATAAAAATGCAATAAATGAAGCAGGCAAAAAGGAATACAGACGTCTCAAAAATGAGATCGACAGGAAGTGCAAAATGGCTAAGCAGGGATGGCTAGAGGACAAATGTAAGGATGTAGAGGCTTATCTCACTAGGGGTAACATAGATACTGCTTACAGGAAAATTAAAGAGACCTTTGGAGATAAGAGAACCACTTGTATGAACATCAAGAGCTCAGATGGAAACCCAGTTCCTTGCAAAGAAGGGAAAGCAGAAAGGTGGAAGGAGTATATAGAGGGTCTATACAAGGGCGATGTACTTGAGGACAATATTATGGAAATAGAAGAGGATGTAGATGAAGATGAAATGGGAGATATGATACTGCATGAAGAGTTTGACAGAGCACTGAAAGACCTGAGTCGAAACAAGGCCCCTGAAGTAGACAACATTCCATTAGAACTACTGACGTCCTCGGGAGAGCCAGTCCTGACAAAACTCTACCATCTGGTGAGCAAGATGTATGAGACAGGCAAATTACCCTCAGACTTCAAGAAGAATATAATAATTCCAATCCCAAAGAAAGCAGGTGTTGACAGATGTGAAAATTACCGAACTATCAGTTTAATAAGTCACAGCTGCAAAATACTAAAGCGAATTCTTTACAGACAAATGGAAAAACTAGTAGAGTCCGACCTCGGGAAAGATCAGTTTGGATTTCGTCGAAATGTTGGAACACGTGAGGCAATACTGACCCTACGACTTATCTTAGAAGCTAGATAGAGGAAGGGCAAACATACGTTTCTAGCATTTGTAGACTTAGAGAGAGCTTTTGACAATGTTGATTTTAATACTCTCTTTCAAATTCTGAAGGTGGCAGGGGTAAAATACAGGGAGCGAAAGGCTATTTACAATTTGTACAGAAACCAGATGGCAGTTATAAGAGTCGAGGGACATGAAAGGGAAGCTGTGGTTGGGAAGGGAGTGAGACAGGGTTGTAGCCTATCCCCAATGTTATTCAATCTGTATATTGAGCAAGCAATGAAGGAAACAAAAGAAAATTTCGGAGTAGGTATTAAAATCCATGGAGAAGAAATAAAAACTTTCAGTTTCGCCGATGACATTGTAATTCTGCCAGAGACAACAAAGGACTTACAAAAGCAGTTGAATGGAATGGATAGTGTCTTCAAAGGAGGATATAAGATGAACATCAGCAAAAGCAAAACTAGGGTAATGGAATGTAGTCGTATTAAGTCGGGTGATGTTGAGGGTTTTAGATTAGGAAATGAGACACTTAAAGTAGTAAAGGAGTTTTGCTATTTGGGGAGCAAAATAACTGGTGATGGTCGAAGTAAAAAGGATATAAAATGTAGACTGTCAATGACAAGGAAAGCGTTTCTGAAGAAGAGAAATTTGTTAACATCGAGTATAGATTCAAGTGTCAGGAAGACATTTCTGAAAGTATTTGTATGGAGTGTAGCCATGTATGGAAGTGAAACATGGACGATAAATAGTTTGGACAAGAAGAGAATAGAAGCTTTCGAAATGTGGTGCTACAGAAGAATGCTGAAGATTAGATGGGTAGATCACATAACCAATGAAGAAGTATTGAATAGGATTGGGGAGAAGAGAAGTTTGTGGCACAACTTGACCAGAAGAAGGGATCGGTTGGTAGGACATGTTCTGAGGCATCAAGGGATCACCAATTTAGTATTGGAGTGCAGTGTGGAGGGTAAAAATCGTAGAGGAAGACCAAGAGATGACTACACTACGCAGATTCAGAAGGATGTAGGTTGCAGTGGGTACTGGGAGATGAAGAAGCTTGCACAGGATAGAGTAGCATGGAGAGCTGTATCAAACCAGTCTCAGGACTGAAGACCACAACAACAACATGCCTTTGCACCCTAAAAACTTTTGCTTGGTTTGATGAGTTTTTCCAGAATTCGATCCAGTATGACATAATATTTATATCTCCTGCAACTGACATCATTCCCACTGCAAATACAGGCACTTCAGCAATACTGTGGTATTCCCGTCTAAACTGAATTTATTATCGAGTTGTAATCCCAGAACTGAAATAGTGTTAACCTTTCCAATCTGCATGTCTTCATATGTTGTATACATGCTGGAAAGAAATCACTTACAGGTTATGAAATGTATATAAAGGGTCATTTCAAAGTTTAATAAAACTTTAAACCATATATTAATGTCAGTGAAAATTCGATTAGCAGGGATTTCTAAATCTTTACTTGACTAACTTTTTCCAACATTTGCATTGTCTGTAAACAAAACAAACTTTGCATCTGGCAACATAACAGGTGGGAGGTCATTAACGCACACAAGATGGAGCCTTGAGGAACACCACATGTAGTTAATTCCCAGTTAGATGAAGACTGACTGCTTACTACACAGGTATTTCATAGCGACACTCTTTGTTTCTGTTAGTTTGGTACGACTCAAACCATTTCGCAGCATTGCCGATGACACCATAATATTGTAATTTACTTGAGAGCTGTTTAGAAGAATCTTAGAACAGTCTTTTCTGTCTGTCAGGACATTTGTCAATTGAAATTGTCAGTCTATAGTCGCCACTTCTAGAAGTGTTAATTCAGCAATTACTAATTGCAATAGGGTTAATGTTTACAAAAATAAATGAAATTCAGTCGCAAGTGAGAATGATAATTTTTTTAACTGCAACTGATTAAGTGTAATGGAAACTTTTCCTTTACATATACAGATTAGTTATTCATTAGAAAAACTAATTAGCTTTCAAATGACAAATTATCTTTACAATGTTTAATTGTACAGATTGACTAATTCAGTGAATGTAATTCTTAAGAATATTTACTACTGAAAAGTCAAATACAATGAACAGACCTCTTTACACTGTGAACACATACATGGCACAGAACAGACTGACCATTGTACATACACATGTGCTCATTACTGTGAGTCCTTTGTCAGTTTAAATGTACCACATTCCAGCACACCTTCTTACATGTATATCACAGTCAAATTACTTTCAACATTTATCAAAATTTAACAAATTTATTCTTCCTCAATGATTTGGTAAAAATGTCTGCTATATTGTTTTCTGGGTCTATTTTACAAATAATTGTAATTCCATTCACATAACATTCATCCACAAATCAGTAGTGTACTTCAGTGCACTTGAATTTAGTGTTAAGTTAGCATATCCTGCAACACTGAGTGCCCATTAGTTGTCTTCATATGTTTTAACAGGCTCAGCAGTCTTGGCACCAAAAATATTCAAAGTACTCAGAATTAATTGAATCTCAGTGACGGTTTATGACAATGCTGCATAGTCAGCAAAAGTAGAATATTTTATAACACTTCCTTGTTTCTTAGATATCAAAAATATAACATTTCCAAGTAATCTAGTTACATAACCTGATGTAGAGTTATGAGCTACACCATCACCTACCCAATCTGCATCTGCAAAACAATATAAGAGATCAAATTTTCCATATATTTCAGTATTTTCAAAACATATTTAAGGTGAGCATTATTGTAACAGTTTTTAAATCTACTCAAATAGTTTACATTGTAACTTATATCTGCTCATGTTCCTTAGTTAATACACAATAGAGTGAATATCAAGTCACCATATTTAATACAGTGTGACAATTATTGAACTATATGAAATAAAATTGTCATAACTACTGAACAGTTTTTGTTAAGATGTTCAAATTGCATTGTTGACCATTTGGCATGATGGGAATTAGTATGGTTTGGTTTAGCAATAAAGCCCATTTTCATTTGGATGGGTTTGTCAGTAAGCAAAATTAGCACATTTGGTGGACTGAGAATCCGCATCTCATGATCAAGAAGTCTCTTCATCCTCAACAGATTACTGTGTGGCGTGAAATGTCCTGACACAGAATAATCGGTGTCATATTCCTTGATGGCACAGTGACTACTAGATGATACTTGAAGATCTTGGAAAATGACTTCATTTCCATTATCCAAAGTGACCCTGGTTTTGACAAGAGTGCATTCTGACTCTGGGTTACCCAGAGGCCACCTCCATGTGCCTTGATTGGGCACCAAATTCTTCGGATCCGAACACATATAAGACAAGGTGTACACCAGTAACCCCAAAACCACTGCTGATCTGAAAACAACCAGTCAGGAGGTCATCAACAGCATCAACGTTCTGACACTTCAGTGGGCCATGCAGAATTTCACTATTTGTCTGCATCACATCATTGCCAATGATGGCAGGCATATCAAACATGTTGTAACTTAAATCCAAATATCTGTAGTATCTGTAGTTCACATGTTGAATGAAGAGTTTGTAAATAATTTAGGTTTTTATTTTTTGTATGGTTCAGTATTTTCAGCCTACATCATGACTTGCATCTTGTGCTGGTTCTAATTTGAAATCAACTTCTTTTGGTGTATTGTACAATTTCGAATATTCAATCTGATATTTCTTATCCTAATTCAATATATCTTTCCTATTATTACCTTATTTGTGTAATTATGGTCAGTATTTATTCCAGGATAATTCGTTACTTCAACTGAGTCTTTCATTTCTACATCTACATCTACATCCATACTCCGCAAGGCACCTGACGGTGTGTGGCGGATGGTACCCTGAGTACCTCTATCGGTTCTCCCTTCTATTACAGTCTCATATTGTTCGTGGAAAGAAGGATTGTCGGTATGCTTCTGTGTGGGCTCTAATCTCTCTGATTTTATCCTCATGGCATCTTCGCGAGATATACATAGGAGGGAGCAATATACTGCTTGACTCTTCGGTGAAGGTATTGCCATTCCCTGCACCATGTGTCAATTCACTGCAAATCCTCCTGCATTTCAGTACAATTTTTCATTGTTGCAACCTCTCGATACACCACAGTATCATCTGCAAAAAGCCTCAGTGAACTTCCGATGTCATCCACCATGTCATTTACGTATATTGTGAATAGCAACGGTTCTATGACACACCCCTGCGGCACACCTGAAATCATTCTTACTTCGGAAGACTTCTCTCCATTGAGAATGAAATGCTGCGTTCTGTTATCTAGGAACTCCTCAATCCAATCACACAATTGGTCTGATAGTCCATATGCTCTTACTTTGTTCATTAAACGACTGTGGGGAACTGTGTCAAACGCCTTGCGGAAGTCAACAAACACGGCATCTACCTGTGAACCCATGTCTATGGCCCTCTGAGTCTCGTGGACGAATAGCGCAAGCTGGGTTTCACACGACCGTCTTTTAGAAACCCATGCTGATTCCTACAGAGTAGATTTCTAGTCTCCAGAAAAGTCATTATACTCGAACATAATACGTGTACCAAAATTCTGCAACTGATCGACGTTAGAGATATAGGTCTATAGTTCTGCACATCTGTTCGACGTCCCTTCTTGAAAACAGGGATGACCTGTGCGCTTTTCCAATCCTTTGGAACGCTTCGCTCTTCTAGAGACCTACGGTACACCGCTGCAAGAAGGGGGGCAAATTGCTTGGATATCAGTTTCTTGAGTTCTAGTATTTTCCCTTTACTTTTACTATAACTTAGCAAATCACCATCGAACACGAGCATATAGACTGCAATCATCAATTCATAAAGGCAATAACCATATTTACTTCTTTTAAATCCTATAGTTTTTATAAGGAATCATTTAACAATTGTACCATGAATTAGAACATTCTCTCAAACTGTGTAATGCCTTCAATAACTTACAAACTTTTCCTGTTGCATTCTCATATCCTGGAGGTTGCTTTACATAAATTTCTGAGATAATTTTAAAATTGAGAAACGCAGTCTGTAAATCCATTTGTTCTACAATTGAGCCCATTTTGCAGCTATATGACAACAAAAGTTTCAGTGTTTGTATCATAGCAACTGGTGAATAAATATCAGCGCCAATTTCTTTTATAGAATGCTCCTTACAAGTGTTATCTGATATTCTTATAAAAACTTTACATTCACTAATTTCATTACCAATTCTCAAGTTTTATTTTTATTTAAATTTTCCATTTTGTTATCTATTGCTTGTTTCCAAACTTTTGACTCATTACTACTCTTCATCTCCTCAAAATTTTCTGCGCTATCACCAATACAGAAGTTTACATAAATGAAGTTACCCATGACACAATCATTAAATCCATCGAGAAATTCACATTCTGTACTTGACCTTCCCAGCTTACATTCTTGCTCTTGTTTCTGATTGCTTGAACTCCCTTTGGTGCTCTTTTCATATCTACATGTACATACATACTCCACAAGCCACCATATGGTAGATGGGTACCCCGCTTCACTACCAGTCATTACCTTTTCTGTTCCACTGTATGAACCCTGATCTTTGTAATTGTACCCTCATGGTCCCTACATAAAATATATGTTGGTAGCAGTAAAATCACTCTTCATTCAGTCTCAGATGCCAATTCCCTAGATTTTCTCAATAGTGCTCCTTAAAAAGAATGTAATCTTCCTTCCTGTGATTCCTATTTGAATTCCTGAATACTTATGCGTTATTTGAACGCATTGGTAACACATCTAGCGGCTCAGCTCCGAATTGCTTCACTATCGTCCTTTAATCTAACCTAATACAGATCCAAAAAAATCGAACAGTACTCAACAGTGGGTTTCACTCATGTCATGTATGCTATCTCCTTTACAGATGAACCGCAGCTTTTTTCAAAATCCTCCCAATAAACCAAAATTGATATTCGCCTCCCTACTACAGTTCTTATATTCTCATTCCGTTTCATATTGCTTTGCTAGATATTTAAACAATGTGTCTGTGTCAAGCATGGGACTACTAATGCTGTATCCAAACATTATGGATTTATTTTCCCTACTCATCTCCTTCAACTTACATTTTTCTACGTTTAGAGCTAGCTGCCATTCATCACATCAACTAGGAATTTTGTCTAAGTCATGTTGTATCTCTCTGCAGTCACTTAACCTCAAAACCCTCTTGTACATCGTAGCATCATCAGCAAACAACTGCACAATGGTGCCTGTCCTGTCCACTCCACCAGATTGTTTATATGTATAGAAAACAATAGCAGTGCTATCACACTTCCCTGGGCACTCTTGACGATAACCTTGCCCCAGATGAACACTTGCCATCGAGGACAACATACTGGTTTATATTACTTAAGAAATCTTTTGAGTCACACAAATATCTGGCAACCTGTTGAATAAGCTTGTATCTTCGTTAACAGCCTCTAGTGTGGCAGCGTGTCAAATGCTTTTCATAAATCTATAAATATGTCACCTGCCTGTAGACCTACATCCATAGTTTTCAGTTTATCATGAGAAAAAAAGGCAAGCTCAGTTTCACAAAAGTGATGCTTTATAAAACTGTGCTGATTTGTGTACATGAGTTTTTCTGTCCCACGGAAATTTATTATGTCTGAACTGAGAATATGTTCAAGGACGCTGCAGCAGACTAAAGATTTTGGTCTGTAATTTTGCAGGTCCATCTTTTACCCAATTGATATACAGGAGTCACCAGTACTTTTTTCCAGTTGCTTGAGACTTTGCACTGGGTGACAGACTCAAGTTGAATGCAAGCTAAGTAAGGGGCCAAAGCTGTAGAGTAAACACCGCATTGGATTCCATCAGAACCTGTGACCTACTTGCTTTCAACTCTTTCAGATACCTTTTTGCACGAACAATGCTTATTACTATATCCTCCATACACAAGTCTGTGTGGTAGTCAAATTATGGCATGTTTATATGATACTCCTGTGTGAACCATTTTCTAAATACAAAATTTAAAACTTCAGCCTCACTATTGCTATCTTCTGGAGTGACTGGATAGAAGCCTTAGACCCACTTAGAAATTTTACATAGGACCAGGATTTTCTCAGGTTCTCGGCAAGATCTACTGCTAAGGTATGACAGTGGTACTTGCTGTAAGCTTTGCGCACCCATCTTTCTACATACACACGAATTTCTACTAACTTTCTTTCCATTGGCTCATTTACAGGTTCATTGTCTGTGCTTTAGCACTCAGAATCAGTAAAATGTTCAGTCCCTAAATTAAAGTCCTTTAGATCAGTAAACCTGATATCATCTTCCAGAATATAACATGTCTCACGATGATCAGTATTCTGTATTCAACTTCACTGTAGCCTATTAAAATTACCAAGTCTGCTTTATGATCCCATTCTGCTTTAAATTGTTAACATTAGGTTTTTTTTCCAAACAATATCTGCTAAAGAGTTTTCTTTTCAATTACATTAGCTAAAGTTCTGTTTTTAAGATAGGCAGCTGCACAAATTACTACAGGCCAAAATCTGATATCTAATCTTGCTTTGGCTAACTGGCATCTTCAAATCTCCATAACTGACTTGTTGTGTCTTTAAACTATACCATTTATTTTATGTATTTAGGGAGGACAAGCATTTAAAATGATTCCTTTCTATTTTGTAAACTTATATACATCTCAATTTAAATATTCCTTTCTGTTTTTACATATCAATTTCTTAATAGTTTTGCCAGTTAGATCGTCAATTTAATTAACATATTTCACAAAACAATCATAAACTTGATTTTTAGATTTGACAGTGACTCCAGCAGTCATCAACAAAAGTGATAAAGTATCGTTCCCCATGCAAACTGTGAGTTGAGTGAGGCCTATTCAAATCAATATGAATAATACATTATGCTTCTATTGCTTTCAAAAGATAAATTGTGTATTCTATTTTCAGTACGAACTTTACACATCATAAATTCTGATTCTAAATTTGTTGGCAATCCATCTGTTAAATGATGCTTACTCAGTGTACCTAGATGATTACAATTTACACACTCAAGTGTATGACACCTTTCCCCCTTTACTGACATACTATTCTTACTTCTCATACTATTTACATCAATATCTTTGTTATAAATTCTATTTGTCATACAGTAGTAGAAGTAGAAGTTTATACATACAATTTCAAGCCATTGACTTAAAGAACAGGGGATTTGTCAAAACACATAAACTGGTTTGCAGTTTTCCTTATAATACCAGTAATATAATATACAATACTGAATAATTACCTAATTAAGCAATCAATAATTTTTCTTCAAAAGTAACAAACTTCTACGATTAACAGTCTCAAGTATTTGTTCTCTCCTGCTCAAATTTTCAGGTTGTCATTTATGATTTCTTTTACTGAATAGTAACATTTCTGCACTAGTTTCACATATAAGGATTTTTTCAGTGTTTCTAAATTTATGCTGAAAAATTATCTTCCTTTCACTTTGTTATAAATTTTCATACCCATATAATGTGGAGTTTGAGCATAAAGTTTTAAATGGTAGGTGGACAGCATAAAATTATTGTGATTTCTGGCATTTTTATCATGTTGAAAATGATTTTCTACAAATAAATCAGGGTTACTGTGTACAAAGATAATCAGCTCATATGTGTATAGTGAGGGAACACTTAATATACTTAGATTTTTTAGGAGTGGGCGACATGATTTTCTTCACCATACACTGTGCATATTTCTAATGATGGTTTTCTGAAGTTATAGTATTCGGCACATATGGTTTGAGTTACCCAAAAATACAATTCCATACCTTATTACTGACTCAAAGTAGATGTGATATACTACTTTTCTTATGCCCATACTGGGATCATTGTACAATATTCTCATTGCAAATGCTAGGCAGCTATTTAATTTATTTGCAAGTTACAGTATATGTGATCTCCGTGATAGATTTTTACCTAGTTGCATTCCTAGGAATTTCACACAGCTAGCTTCCTGCAAGTCCTGGTTTCTGTGACTGACCTGAATATCATTTAATTTTACTTTTTTTGTTTTTAACTGCATTAACTGAGTGTTTTCCATGTTTAATTTTAATCTGTTTAAATCAAAGCAGGTATCTAATTTTTCTAAAGTATTTAATACAGTTTGTGGAATTTGATCAGTACTGTTACTTCCAATGAATAAAGATGTGTCATCTGCAAATATAACTGAGTGACACTCAGTGATAACTGGCAGATCATTTATGTAAAACAAAAACAGAATGGGCCCTAAGACAGAACCTTGGGGTACTCTATGTCAAATGGTTTTCCATTTTGAAGTATAAGTACCTCTCTCTGATGTTCTTTGTCTTCAGTTGGTTAGATAGGACTTAAACCATTCTAATACTGTGCCCCTAATTCCATAATTTCCCAATTTACAGAGTAGCAAGAAGAGTCTCACACTATCTACATCAGGACTGCCATTATGTTTTAGTTCCCTATGTAGCCATCTTTTCTTGTACTCGAGATTTTTATTCCTTCAGTAATTCCCTTTACTTTATTTACTACTTTTGTATGATGCACAGTGAGGGGCAAAGTTTCCTTAAAAACGTGTAGGAAGTTTTCCAAGAATTTTCAGAGCATGAAATACTATTACCCATACGCCACTCCATCTTCTTTAATCTATGATAGAATAACTCCATATTTTCTCTGTTGAACTGGCGTTTGGTGTAGGCTTTTTTCGAGCAAGGTTCTACTGTGTTTGGTAACTCCATAAACAGGGCTCAATGATCAGAAAGTCCTAAATCTAAACAAAACTTATTTGCCTCATTATAAGTGTAATTAGTTAAAATATCATCTATACATGTTGCAGACATTTCGTTTACTCGAGTAAATTCAGTGATATTTGCGCTGAAACCCGATATTAGAATCATATCAATGAATTTTGTTTACTGGCTAGATCGATGTTGAAATCAGCAGCTATAATGAATCTTTTTCTTGGTTTCTTTTTGAAGTTTTTGCAATAGACACTGTAATTTCGACAAAAAATGTTTCATTATTTCTGTGCCTAGACTTGTATACACAGACAAAATTACAATATTTTGCCCTAACTCCATGCAGCATCTTTCAAATATACCGTACATTCTTCGTTAAAGGAATCGAAATAGAGTCTTGATTTATATTCCATTGACCTTTCCACAAGTACGCTTGACCCTCCTTGAGTTAAATTACTCCTACAAAAGCTGCTGGTAACATAAAAATTATCAAGGTTATTTAAGATTTTGACCTTTGTAAGCCAGTGTTCATTCAACCATGATATTTGGTATTTCTGACAAAATTATTTGTATTTCGTTAAGTTTTGTTTCTCTGCCATTTGTATAGTTTGAACTTAACCCATTTATGTCAAGTGCATTACGAACATATTGTTATTTTTTTTGAATATTCCTAACGGCATCTGTTTTGAAATGCTGTTTGTGTATTTTCGTTTCAACTTCGTTATCAATTTTTACGTACCCATCGCTGCATACTAGTTTCCCTTACTAAATATGATCTTACATATATCACTATACATATTGCTGACTGTTGCCGACCCTAGCCTGTTTAGATGCAGTCCATCTTGCCCTACGCATTTATCACTGACAAATTCACGAAAACGGCACCAAGTCTGTTGCACTGCTCACTGATGCGATTGTTTATCCTGTCTATGTATTTATCACTTACTGTACCGGTCTTCTGTGCAGGATACTACTAATAATTAACTTTGGTGGTGGGCACACGTTTTTCGCCATCGGGATTAGATTTCTTGCTTCGTTTACCATCTTTTCTTCACTGCTGTTTCGCATCAAGTTCGTCCCTATGTGGATGAATACACCTTTGTAGTTTTCATTGCGGTGTACCGCCACGAATGCATTTTGTTTCATTGTCTGCATGTTCTTGAGGTGATTATTTAATTGATGTATACCTATTCCTGGGCGGACGTCAATTTTAGTATTCGGTACTTCAACGTTTTTAATTACTGAATCACCAATTATTGAGAAATCAATTGCGGTGCTTTGTTTGCCAAGTTCTTGATGCTTCCTACCTTTGCTTTTGTTCATTACTGCAACACACTTGTATTTATTTCTAGGTTCGACACATTTTGTATTTCTTTCTACGCGATTTTAGTCATTATAATAACTTTTTTCGGTCTGCATATAGCATTTAACACTTTGAGTTTGACTGGTTTTTTGCCATTTTCCTTCACTGATTCACTGTTTCCACGGATCCATAACCGTTATTTAATAGTTTCGCCTTTTCTTGCTTCAAGATCACAATTTCTTTTCTGAGAATCTCAATGTCACTATTCAGTAACTTGAAAATTACGTCTTTTGAATTTATCGTGTTGAGAAAATCTTCACGTTCGTCACTAATACAGTCACGGCGTGACCACCTAATACCGCCATTTACGAACATGAGATTCACAAAAAAAAGTCTCTGAGCACTATGGGGCTTAATTTCTGAGGTCATCAGTCCCGTAGAAAGTAGAACTGCTTAAACCTAATTAACCCAAGGACATCACACACACCCATGCCCGAGGCAGGATTCGAACCTGCGACCGTGGCGGTCGCGCGGTTCCAGATTACAGCGCCTAGAACCGTTCTGACACCCCGGTCGGCTGAGATTCACATTCGCACACTTTTCGTGTAACCAGAAGTTACATTTCTCACAGCGGATGCATTTAATCGCACGTTTTTTGCATTTTTTACGCGTTCAGTTATTCGGAAACTGCTTTTAAGCTGAGACAAGTGATACTGCACTGTTCTACCAGCGCCATCTTGACTCTGCATTCTGTTATTTTAACATTATTGTAGCATAGTCAATCTAATTTCTGTCCATCTCTCGGAAATAATAAATACATTTTTCATTACAATCCAAATATAGCATTATAAAATGGAAATTAATGATAATTATATTTACATTTTTGTAGCTGGCATAACTTAACTGTCCACAGTTTTTGCATTCACAGGGGCTTCTGAAGTTATGGACTTAGAACAATAACTGTCGTTATTAACAAAATTCTCTGTGCCTCTACTATCTAATTACCAGTTGACCTGACCGTTGCCTCTGTACTCAATATTATTGTTTTCTTCCGTGTTCCTTTCTCTAAGCTTTGTTGACCTTCAGTAGACCTTGGGGTTTTCTTTCCTCAGGTTTCGCACAGCCCCTTCTTTGGCATGTAGTTTTGTTGATTTGCCTGTTCCAGGTAGGAGGGACTGATGACCTCACTGTTTGGTCCCTTTATCATTAAACCATCTAACTGGTCAACCAATTTTAGTGCGGGTTTCACAAACTGTGTTCTGTGGAACACTGATGTTCTGTGGGATGTGAATAGGCGCTCTCCAAAAAACCATGAATAACATGACGTTTTTGTTATTTCTGTTATATTTTTAAAATTTTAATATTATTTCTCTGTTATTACTTACAACTTATGACTGAGGTAATCACCAAATAAAACAAGCTTTTCTCAGTTTCAAATAAACAAACTGCTCTACAAAAATAGCAGGATTCTCAAAGCGTTCCATCAGAAGAAAAATTTGGAAACCCATGCCTCATCATCTAATTTGTCAAACTTCTTCATTATCACAGCTGCAGTTTTCTTATCACTCAAGAATTCCAGGTGCTTGTTCCAGATTCAACATGGCCAGATTTTCCTCTTCCCAGTATCCTCATTGTCTATTCTCTTTTTTGTCCTTGAAGCCATTTTCAGCTATAGTACATTTCCATTAACCATTTCCAGTTTCCATAGTTTCCTCGATGAAACACTGGTATCTTGATGTCAAGTTTCACAAAGCACACATTTCAAATAACAGTCTTCCAGTTTTGTTCATAACCGACTGCTAGTATTGGGTTAAGCCTACTGTTGGGTTAAGCGGTTATCATGTAAAAGATTGGTTTGAATGCCACAGTGCTTTACGATCCATGACGATGCTACACCATTGCCTTTCTCTGACCTCTGAACCCAAAAATTTATAAGACCATCTTGTAAGGTTACAATCTATTTAATTGGTATTGAATGCTTTAGTTCTCCCTCTTGCTCATCCCCCCTTCCCCCATGCCTGTTTGTTTCTGTATCATTTGTTATTAACAATGTTATTGTGACACTTGATTGTCCAAGAAGTATGCACCTTAAAAGGAAGGATAAGCTGACAAGAGCAAATTTTGATGCTGTAACTTCTACCTTTTATGTCTCAGAACATATGCGAACAAACAACTGACATTGGCAACTCCATGGAACTGTTTATCTACTTGGTATTTTACATGTCTGATAATTTCTTGCCGGCCGCGGTTGTCTAGCGGTTCTAGGCACGCAGTCTGGAAACGCGGGTCTGCTATGGTCGCAGGTTCGAATCCTGCCTCGGGGATGGATGTGTGTGAAGTCCTTAGGTTACTTAGGTTTAAGTAGTTCTAAGTTCTAGGGGACTGATGACCACAGAAGTTAAGTCCCATAGTGCTGAGAGCCATTTGACCCATTTGAACCATTTTGATAATTTCTTTAGACTGATTATTGGATAATGAGAATGGAGAATTGGCAGTCAGTGAAGATAGTAACTGTAAACTGGTAATGGCAGTTTTTTTAATAAAAAAAGATGCAGTTGTGACTTAAAAGTATTTCCAGTAGTCAGCAATCACTGAATTTGTGGCCATTCAGTGGAAAATAAAACAAAATTGTCTAATTATAGTGTCCTTCACTATGCGGTTAACATGTATATCAGTTTTCTAAATGCCGTTAATATCTGTTTCTGTTTTAAAATTGTATAAATTTGATGCGCCTAACACGCTGCTACAGATGTGCTCTCTGCATCCATGCTGAGGGCGGCTTTTGTTATGGCCGTACTGCTCACCAAGTGCTGGTGCCTGTGCTGAGAGTTGGCGTTCCAGGCGATGAAAAATACTTATCATCTAATTTTTCAAAAACTATTAGGCCAAAAAAGTTTGTTTTCACACACTCAATACAAAACTAAATTTCTTTTCGTTATCCACCAGACTTACTGTGCTGCATCAAAATGAGTAAAACATTGCATGAAATTTTAAAGATTTTTCGGAGGTAAAAACACACTTGTAAACTGTGTGTATGGTTAATTTTAGCTCTCACATTGCAATGAATAAAATATAGATAAGATATCGAAATTTTATTTAAAACTGATAGCAGGATACTATCTCAGTTCGTTCTCAAATTATTGGGTTTTATATCCAGCAGACGGTCATGCGCAACATGTCCATTCACTTGCTTGTGAATCGCAAATCGTGCTCATAATAATCTTAATATCTCGTAAATGATTCAAGGTATCTAAATGAGGTTTTTGCAAATGGTAGCAAGCAGTGAGACGCAAATGTTGCAAGCTAAATACTCGAAACTTTTTTTCGTTCAGATAAGTAAGTAATTCATCTACAGCAGTAAGAGGTTGGCACCTGAGGACTCATACAGATGTCCATAGCGCTGTAGGAAAACCCAGGCAGTATGCGTGTACAAGTCCACACCACCTCAAGAACATCATAGCAGGACACATATACATGTCCCCAGCAGTGAAATGATGGTAAAATATGACCCTTGAGCAAATGAAGTACTACTACCACCTCTACTACTACTACTATTACCTCTGTTTTCATATAAATTGAAAACTGACATTCTATCTGTTTAGTTTGTACCAGTTTGTTCAGTTCTCTAAGCAGTATGATTCACTTAAACGTCCGTTGCATAGCTTCTGCAATATTTAAATATAGACCACAGACATAAACTTTAGAAGTTACATATTTGGAAGCACATGCTTGTCATATTTGCCAGATATTTTTATGTTTCTCTCATGTTGCTTCCCCTTACACCATGAGCTTTGAAGAAATGTTGATTCATATAGCAGACTATCTATCAACACGAAGGTGGGTATAATACTGATGGGATTTGTTGCCAGGAATGCTGTTGTAGGGGAATGTTCAATTACTGGAGAATATTGGCTTTAGGGAAGTACTGAGAGAAGAGAAAGGTTTCTGGAATTCTGCAATACCTTTCCACTGGTTTCAGCAGATACTCCTTCAAAGCAAGAAAGTAATAATTACCAACACCACCAACAGTCTTCAGCCATTCCCATCCATGCTTCTCATTTATGTTTTCTAGTATCATTTACTCACCTTCCATTGATTGTCTTCTTGATATTTTACCCTTCTCTTGGAATCTAGTACTGCCCTTGCTTCTTCCATGTCTCTCATCCATTCAACTCAGCACATGTCCCACATAAAATTTTCATTACAGTCTTATTTACTTCTTCCACTCCAGTCTGTTTCCTGATCCATCTGCTTGTCTTCCTGTCCCTCTTAGCAGATTTCAATATGCATCATTCCATTGATTACTGAACAAAGCTAAGTGTTCTAATGGTTTTCTTATTAAAGTCAAAACTGGTTATAAACTAGTCATATTAGAAAAACTTGAAGCTTAATTTTGAAATTCTGTTCAGTTTACCAGAAGCATGGAGCCTGATAAGAAATTTCCACACAATCAAAACTGTAATTAGCAGCCCTAGTAGAATTTTTCAGATACTTGAACTGTGAAAACAGAGGGAACTTTGCTGATGCTTCAGTTCTGTTTGCTTCTAGTGCAGATAGTTTTTAGTATCTAAGGTAACAGCTTAATAGAACATACTCACAAGGAGGTCTGAAAATCAGTGGTAATAGGGCTATAAGCATGAATAATGTATACAATGAACGTAATACAGTATAAAATAACAGTGACAGTGAAGCCATAGAACTAGTTCATGAATTTTTATATTTATGTGACGGCAATGCATGGGTGGAAAAGAAAAGAAATAAACAGAATGGCTATCCTGCATGGAATAGCATAGGTCTCTCCAGTCTGTCAGAAGGATAACAGGGCAGATGCAAAAAACTGCAGGCCTATCTCAATCATACTAGTTTATTGCAGGATTTTGGAATAAATTCTGTGCTCATATATAAATGACTTCTAAAGATAAGTAAAAAATGTCATTAGACGTCAACACCAGTTTCACAAGCACCAATTGTATGAAATGCAATCTACTCTGTTTGTCATTCACCCCAGAAGTTTGCAGGTTACTGTTCACCTGGGATATAAATTGTCTGTTCAAGAATGAATTTAGCTCTCTGAAGCTGTCTTGCAGGTGGCACAGTTGTCTGGTCACATTAGAAAATTGTTGTAAAGTGTGAGAAAACCTGAACATACTTAGTATTTGATGTAAAGACTAATATCTGAAACTCAGTATGCATAAATTTAATGTGATGCAGGTAAATAGTTGATAAGCCTTGGGTAATTAAAGTTCCGTGATAAGAGTAGCCTCCCTTGCAGACAGAATTACTAACACCTTTGATGTAACTACACCAACAACAGCTTGGTGTCCTTAAATTTCTGGCATTTGCAAGTTGTGATGGAAGACTGCTTGTCACCCTTGTTGGTGATTTATTTGCAAATCCAACCTTCCACTTTGCATAATACATAGACAGCGTTTAATGAGACTCAAACTATTTTCCATTCACTATCATGTCAGGCAGGAGGGAAACAAGTTTTAAGACAAGTTAAAAATGTGAAAAACATCGATTTTTAGAAAACAACCAACAGATATGACATCTTGTACATGCACTCTGCTCGCCACGTCATGGCGTTTTGCTGTGTTATTTGCTAGCAGGATTATCATCTTGTTTCCATTATCTGTTATGTTCACTTAGCACTTGGCAGCCAAGCAACATACGCCCCCCCCCCCCCCCCCAAAAAAAAAAAAAAAAAGTCAATGTGGTGAAAAGTTTATGTAGATAAAATACGTCATTTTTAACATAAATGAACTAATCTGGACAGTTCTGAACTTCAGTGCCTCTGTGTCACCCAGGATGAGATATTCAGGGATACACAAAATTCCATTTCTTACTTTGAGGTGTTAAATACTGGTGACGACTGAGAGCCTTGAAAACAAAAAAAATATTTCTTATTTACAACATTTAGCTCTTTTGAACCAAAGCAACAAATTACTGACGTATGCATGTATGTCAGTAAATCTCATAATCTTTTGCCAATGACACACTTCACATCATTTTAATATTAACAATAACCTTGTGTAAAAGTAATACTACAGGTGTCTGCAAAGTATCTAGTTATTGGCCATCAAAAATGTAAAGAGATAGATTTTAGCAAAGAAGTGAGCACATTATTTTAAACACTGGCAGCAATTCAATTCAAACAGCATCACAGACAAAGGATAGGAACATGTCATACTGAACGAATTATACCAGGTCTCAAATGAAAATGGTGTTGTTGTGGTCTTCAGTCCTGAGACTGGTTTGATGCAGCTCTCCATCCTACTCTATCTTGTGCAAGCCTCTTCATCTCCCAGTACCTACTGCAACCTACATCCTTCTGAATCTGCTTAGTGTAGTCATCTCTTGGTCTCCCTCTACGATTTTTACCCTCCATGCTGCCCTCTAATACTAAATTGGTGATCCCTTGATGCCTCAGAACATGTCCTACCAACCGATCCCTTCTTCTGGTCAAGTTGTGCCACAAACTTCTCTTCTCCCCAATCCTATTCAATACTTCCTCATTAGTTATGTGATCTACCCATCTAATCTTCAGCATTCTTCTGTAGCACCACATTTCGAAAGCTTCTATTCTCTTCTTGTCCAGACTAGTTATCGTCCATGTTTCACATTCATACATGGCTACACTCCATACAAATACTTTCAGAAATGACTTCCTGACACTTAAATCCATACTCGATGTTAACTAATTTCTCTTCTTCAGAAACGCTTTCCTTGCTATTGCCAGTCTACATTTTATATCCTCTCTACTTCGACCATAATCAGTTATTTTGCTCCCCAAATAGCAAAACTCCTTTACTACTTTAAGTGTCTCATTTCCTAATCTAATTCCCTCAGCATCACCCGACTTTATTCGACTACATTCCATTATCCTCGTTTTGCTTTTGTTGATGTTCATCTTATATCCTCCTTTCAAGACACTATCCATTCCGTTCAACTGCTCTTCCAAGTCCTTTGCTGTCTGTGACAGAATTACGATGTCATCGGCGAACCTCAACATTTTTATTTCTTCTCCATGGATTTTAATACCTACTCCAAATTTTTCTTTTGTTTCCTTTACTGCTTGCTCAATATACAGATTGAATAACATAGGGGAGAGGCTACAACCCTGTCTCACTCCCTTCCGAACCACTGCTTCCCTTTCATGTCCCTCGACTCTTATAACAGCCATCTGCTTTCTGTACAAATTGTAAATAGCTTTTCGCTCCCTGTATTTTACCCCTGCTACCTTCAGAATTTGAAAGAGAGTATTCCAATCAACATTGTCAAAAGCTTTCTCTAAGTCTACAAATGCTAGAAATGTAGGTTTGCCCTTCCTTAATCTAGCTTCTAAGAAAATCACTGACAGAAATTACTTGATGTCTGTATTTAGTGTGACTGACAGTGTGTTGTCAAAATGCAGCCTTTTAACTGACATGGAGCATGCAGTGTTTTGCCAGTAAGGGAAATGCATTTCATGAGTGGAAGAAATGGTTTCATTTATGGACCCAGAGGGTGCTCAGAATATTCTCTTCATTGCAATCCTACAGAAGAATGATAACTTCTTAAATGTCTTAAATGTATGCAGCATCATTGATTGATTTGGTAAAATTAATCATCACCATATTCATCTCTATGCCACATGAAACTGTGCTGCAAGTATTGTATTGCCGAAATTGAAGAAAGCAGTGCTTTAATGAAGGAAATACATTATAATGATTACAATGTGACCAATAAAAACTTGCACCAAATATGGGATTCAAATGTGGATCTCCTGTGTTTAATGAGTTCCCATCTTTACAAATTACTTGAACACACTTTGTGAGCAACTCAAATTCTCACAGCCAAGTTAGTGTACTTCTACTTTATGTGTATGAACACTCAGGAGTGTTCCAGTAACTAATGAATACCACAATAGAGGGAATGGTTGGTAGGAGGATATGGTTTAATACTTCCTCAGTGCAATATAACATTTATTTAACAAAGAACATTTATTCTGAGAGAGTTTGAGCCAAAACATATGAGACTGAGAATTTTAATCAGTCAAAAAGTGCTCTGGCTGCCTAATTGATAAAAACAATCACTTCTGGAATGTGGAAGATCTGACTTCCAATCCTGTGTGTGGAAAGTAATCATAAATGCAGTACTGAATATTTCAGTATGGTTGCAATGTAACATATCAAAATATTCAGTATTTTATGTGTGACGTACAGCATGTCCTCCTAAATGCTGAGGAGTGCCACAACTTTCACTCATATTACTACTGCCAGTATAGCAGCAGTCTATTAAGTTCATTCATCCTACCTCGGGCATGGATGTGTGTGATGTCCTTAGGTTAGTTAGGTTTAAGTAGTTCTAAGTTCTATGAGACTGATGACCACAGATGTTAAGTCCCATAGTGCTCAGAGCCATTTTTGAACCATTAAGTTCATTCAGCTTTCCTGTTATGAATACTAATGTAAAACTGAAATAAAATTTGTGGACCATTATCTACTTGGGACATGAATACACTGAAGCTGACCAAATGACCAGGGTGTTCTCAATTTTTTCATACTATATAGAAAGAGTAAGGTAACCACTTGTCAATGTTTTTACCATTGCTCAAATTAACGGAAATTAGATTTGACAGTTGCCACTCATTGCTGTCAATGAATTGTACAGACTGACTCAAAATAGACAGAAGCTAGAGCTCCGCTATAGATTCCAAGTGAGATCATGTGTTCTTCACAATAAAACAAAGATCATCTGCTGACAGTGGCAAGGAATATTACATGAAATGTATTTGCCTGATATAGACACTCACAAGGTCACATTATTGGAATACTCTGGGCATTTTTCTTTAACACACTGTTTGATAAGTGTCAAATTATTAAAGTCAAGATTGAAGATTTGATTTCAAGTGGTCCATTATTTTGCATATATGAGAAATACAATAGTGATATGATTTGGACTACAAGTTACGTTGCAGAACTTTCCTTAAATGGTGATTATGGGAGGTGGTTCCAAGATTAAGGGACAGCTAGGATGTATCATATTAAATATTACTATGCCTGTAAAACACTATCATTTTCAGACTAACATTTAAGTTTAAGACACAGATTTACATTCCTCTAACTTGTAACTCGGGCAATGGTATGGTCTAGTGGGTAGAGTGCAACCTTCCGGCCTTGAGAGTCCTGGGTTCAGTCCCAGGTAGGAGTGGGGATTTTCGTCATTCCACTCCATTTAGGATGAGCCCAGAGCCAGTTATCCTGCTATCAAATTGAGCACTTGGGATCTTTCCTGGGGGTAAAAGGTGGCTGGGGCACTGGACTCTTGATCCTCTCCCTCCTATGCTGTTGTGGCGTATGAAAGGCTACACTCTACCTGCATTCAGGCCCGAAATCTGCAGATTATGCACAACAGAATTTACTTTGGTTTCACTAATTTGTAACTATGTTCCCCTATCTTCTCATGGGAACATTGTGTTAACTGAGACGTATATTATGTGTATTATTGTCTAAATGGATCTTTGTTTTTACCAGTTGTTGCAATTCTTACTGGTGTTACAGGTGACACCTGAGAGTACACATTACACACTTCGAACTCAGCACATGGGTGAGGATGGTGTGTGGTCATCAGCATTCGAGGTGTCAGGTGTATTTTTAGGACATACAACTATGTGGCTGCAAATGCACAACAACAGCGTGGACGGTCCACTGATGCGCCGGTCTCCACCTGTGCCCGTCACTGTGGTGCGCCCGGACCGTGCCATTGACCATGCCTTCAACTACAGCGTTGCCATCCTTGCATCCATCATCTACATCAATTTTGGTTGCGCACTAGACATTGCAGTGCTTACAAAGACACTTCGCAGACCCATAGGACCTGTCATTGGCCTCGTGTCACAGTTTTTGTTTATGCCTCTGGTAAGTGAATGCAGCTTCTTGTGGTAAAATATTTATTCAGTATGAAATATTTATTCAGAGATGTGAGTGAAATGTTTATTAGGTACATGAAAAGCACAGTAATTAGGATACATAACTCTTGATGTACAACTGTGTAGACAGAATCACTTTTGTTTTGTCTTGGACCTATTCCTCAGTACTGTGTGCATTTCAGTCATATGTATCTTTCCTGATGTTGTAGTTTTAACAAACATTATTCTACCTTGTCACTATAAAGCGTACTTAAGAAATAAACATATATATCTAGTAAATTATCAAGTTGCTGCTCACCATATAGCAAAGATGCTGAGTCGCAGATAGGCACAACTAAAAGACTGTTACACAATAAGCTTTTGGCTAACAAAGCCTTTGTCAAAAATAGACAACACACACACACACACACACACACACACATACACACGCTCGCAAACGTAACTGACACACACATGACCACAGTCTCTGACAGCTGAAGCCAGACTACATTCCTGGATTTTCCATTGTTTAGTAGCTTATTTACTAATTTTGTGAATTTTGAAACCAAAATGTGGGAAACATTGTACACTCATTTCTGTATTGGAATAAAACTGTTGAACCTTTAAATTTTTCCTAATAAAAATTTTTCAAATATGATTCTATTAACATATTTTGAAAAGTTTTAGTCTCAGGTAGGAAATTCCAAAACATTGAAAATTCTGCTGCTGATTCAAAGGTCCATTCTGGAAACAATCCTCTGGGCTGTAGCTAAGCCATTTCTTTGCATGTCTTCTTCTTCCAGGAGCACTAGTCCAGTAAGGTTTGCAGAGAAGCTCCTGTGAAGTTTGGAAAGTAGGGGAGAGATGCTGGAAGATGTGAAACTATGAGTGTAAGTCCTGAATCTTGATAAGACGGCTCAGTTCTGAGAACATTGCCCATGAAAGGCCAGGTTTCCAGTTGGATCTATTGAGCCTAAGAACACCAGATGTTGGCTTCATCCCAAAACATAATGATGGTGTGGTGTATGACATTGCACATGTACAAACAGAAAGAGAACATAACAATGACAAACTGACAATAATTTTTGCATTTGTATTAGTTTTTTGAATGTAGAGTGCGGTGACAGATTGATCTGTTGTGTAGCCTGAGGTCTAGATTAGTGTGGAATGTGACAGTTCAGTTGTGAGCAAGTCTGAAATATACATGCTTTTCTCTCTAATACATTATTGATTAGTATACCCTCTAACAAGTTTTTCATTTTTTATTCATTCTTTCATTTACAAATTTTCTATTCATCATTCTGTAAGCTATGTAATGACTCATTCTGTGACAAAGTAGCTCTGGCTTACATGATTCCACAGAAACTGATTGATAAATAAATAAATAAATAATAAATACAAAATATTAAATGCAGTGGCACAGTGATCTGTTACTTCATCCAGTTCTAGGTTATATTGAAAGGTGACAGTTTTGTCATGTTGGTGAAGAGATATCAAACACTTAAGGTAATCTTATCATTTTGAGTCCCAGTCTGGCACACTGGTTTAATCTGACAGGAAGCTTCATATTTTATTGTAATTCTAAGTACCTTGGTTAACAGTTTATTTTGTTCTGACTGGTTTGTGTCCAGCATTGAGTGTTTATAATTATTCCTGCTGTTAGTGTATTTATTTCAATATTAATGAATTGTAATTGATATGCACTTTGATTTATGTGCATATACCGGCACGGCAAGTATTATTCAAATTTGACTGGTTACAGTGTTCTGTTCTACTGATTAATCAGGCATTTACAAGTATTGTACTTTCAATACATACAGACTGTGTACCTGCCTTAATGCGATACTAAAACTGATGTCTCATCTCAAATTATACACTTTATTGCTGTTACAAATGCGTTGAGTAGCATACAGACTTATGAAACTGGATGATGATTGTCTAGATTCTTTGCAACGTCCCCCTCCCTTCAACCTCCTACCACATCTAAGTGAGCCATTTACTCACTGGATGGACAGATATTACTTCTGTGAGTAACTGGATCTCAGTTATTGACTTCTGCAATTTTTTGTTGCAATAAGAATTGAAGCTTCATTTAACATGAAACAAAGGGAAATCTTCAGTTTCTAATGGGATATATATCTGCAAGATAATATAGTTTCTACTGTGTTTGATATAACATATTTACTGCCTCAATTCCACTGATATAAATATCAGTTACAAATATAATCTGGGCAAATGTAAATATCAAAAGTGAACAGAAAGAACAACCAAAAATTCTTTTCACAGACTTGTTGTAGATACTGTAAGTGTAAAATACTTCATAGGAAACATGCTGAATATAAATCATCTTGTAGATGAACCTTGTTGTTTAAAGCAGGTTCCAAATCTGCATCAGAAGGTATTTATCCTGCTTCCACTCCTTGCTTTTGCTGTCTGTGGTCAGTCATCTCCCTTTCAGGAGCCTGATCTCCACAAAAGGACCTGGGTTTCAGAGTTGCAAAGGAGGTCCTACTAGTTTGAAAACATAAAATTGGCAAGAGTCTTCAGGAACAGTGATGCTCTTCATAGGGTTGAAACTAGGTTCATTCGTGAGAAACACTCTCCAATATTCACTGATGGATATTGGTATGCAATTAGTTGTGTTTACCAGAGGTAGTAATAACATTTTCTTTCTTCTAAGAACTCTCGAAAACCTCTTACTGCTTTTGCTTTTCTTTTGGGAAATCTGAATCTCTAACATATTTTTTTTTAAGTTTCTTCCTCTAAAAAGGAACTTCCATATTGTGAGGCCAGTAATAAAGATCTGGTAGTTTAGTGAATGAAGAGATACCATCTTCATTATTTCGAAGTCTATTTTCAATTGCTTTCTTTACAAAACTTAATCTTTTTTCTTGGGGATGAGAAACATTCTCTAATCTTGCAGTTCATTTCAACTCAAACTCTAATAGAATTCCACACTTCACCTTAAATTCTTCAACACTGAATACAGAAGTGAACAACTGGCATTATGACATCATTGCATAATAATGAAAGCAGTGCCTCCTCAAAATTTGTTTTAAAATCTGACCGCATAAGACTATTATTTATTTCTGTGCCTCTTAACATTCACATTTGGAACAATGTCAATAATAATTTACAGGTCAATAAACTTGTAATGTTTCAAAAGGCTGTTAAATTGGCTGCCACGACACCTGAAAAGAATATCAACATAACGTTAACAAATGCATCAGATATAGACAAAATCCAATATCATTACTTGCTTTTGCTTATAATGTCAGTAATTTATGATTTTTCTGCTTTTTAATATGAATGAAATGTAACTTTTTCTCCTCTGAGAATTCAAAAAGTTAAAGGGGATGCATCTCCAAGCATACTTTCAGAAATTCAGCACTGTGTATATGTAGTGTATTCTTTCTTCTTAATTGCATATATTTTTTTAAAAAAACTTGAACATTGCTGGATGCAGCAGCTGTACAATTGAATCTTTGTCAGGATAAAATGAAATACAGCAAATCACTTTCTGAAATGAAAGTTTTATTCAAATCCCCTGAACTAGGTTTCAACATCTTTAAAAATGTCATTTTCAGAGTAATCAATTGTTACACCTATAATAGTTAACATTATATACATTTTGAAAAGTAGGTATACAGAAAAAGTGAAAAATAACACACTATCATACAATGAATTATTTACACTTGACAGTTATATAATATTATGGAAGCATGTTCAAAAAATTCCAGAACATTTGTAATTTGTAGCCAATGGTGTGTTGGAGTGAAATGTGGGTTGGCACCCCTGCACATGCCTGTGTTTAATGTGTAACTGCCACAAGCTTCACTGTTGAATGTCTGTTAGTTATAGTTCTCCCAAATGCATGGTGCCACCTCACTCAGTCACACAGTTTAAAAATAGCCAGACAGAAAGCTAAAGGTGACCCTCATTCAGGATGTCTTTCGACATCTACCAATGACTCTCATGTCAGGAATGTCGAGGAAATTGTGCATGCCAATTGAAGACTGGCTGTCTGAGAGACTGCAGAAGAATGTAACATTCCAGTTGGATCATGTCATGAAACCCTGACATCATGTTGCCATCAAATTTGTTCCTCGGCTCATGAATTGTGACCAGAAAGACCCTCAACTCTCAATTTGTGAAGAGCTTTCGGACTGCGCAAATGAGAACAAGATGTTCCTTAAGAGAATCGGAACTGGTGATGAGACATGGGTTACAATTATGATGTTGAGACCAAGGTTCAATCTTCACAGTGGGCTGGGAAAGATTCTGCAACACCATAAAAAGCTTGTCAGCTCAAGCCAAATGTCAAAGCCATGCCAATAGTTTTCTTTGACATTGAAGGATTAGTTTGTCATGAATTCATGCCACAAGGATAAACTGTTAATTAATGGTACTATTGGGACACATTGTGATGCCTGCAGGAAAATGTGAGAAGGAAATGGCCTGAAATGTGGCAAGGCAATTCACGTGGCTTTTGCATAAAAAAAACACAGCCATACATTCATCCCTCTTGGTGCGTGACTATTGCACAATGAACAAAATCAACTGTGCTGCCACATCCTCCATACTCTCCAGACCTGGCCCCCTGCAGACTATTTTTTTATTTCCAAATTTGAAAACCCTGTTGAAAGGATGAAGATTTGCAATGACAGACGAGATAAAAGAAAATTAATGGATAGTGCTTCACATGATCCAGCAAGAGATGTACCAAGACTGCTTCTGGAAGTGGAAACCATGTTGGGAGTGGTGTATCATTTCTGAAGAAGAGTATTTCAAAGAAGATCATGCACAATAAGTGGAAGGTAAACATAGAAAAATTTTGTGAACAAAGTTCTGGAATTTTTTGAACAGATCTCGTACATTAAAACTGTAGTCATACCTGTGCAAGATAAAATTCACCTCCATATTAGTAAAACCATATACATCATGCTGATCATTGTTAGACAATACTTCACAAATGTAACTAGTGAACTTACAACAAACTGATGCCACTTAGGTTGAGAAGAGTTTCGAATGAGAGAGGGCAGTACATGTGTGCGCGGGATGTGTACTCAAGAATAAGTGAAAATAATAGCACTAAAATGGCTTAAAATAATTAACATTAAAATTGTAATCTAGAAACAAGGGATTTAGTGGCCATATGATAATATGCAGATAATATGTTCTCTGTTAAAAATAGTTTAAAACAAAATTTAATCCACACAATTGGTGCACAAGAAGATTGGTTCACTTGTCGCCATTCTTAATGCTGCGTAGACTGTAGGAGCACTGCCCTTTACTTGGCATATTTATCTGTTCATGTGTGTAGTTTATTTGTGTTTTGAAACTTCTTATGTGTGTGTGTGTGTGTTTTCTCATTGTTACTGTCACCACCTCCATTTTGCTGCCAACATCACTGATGTCAACTATCCATCAACTTTCATCTCTCCGCCACAGCAGTCATTTCACCACCACTGTCTTCTTTGCCACTGCCACCTTCATCTGTTTGTCATCACCATCACATCAGCCCTTACACTAGAACTGTTTTTCCTGTCACATTGTAGATATTCTACGACTCCACCACAGCTCACTACCACCATCTTCAGTACCACTTTGGAGGCCTCTCATGTCAGACAGTGTCGCCATTTACTGACACATCATGGGTCATTCCACAGTGTCCATCATCTATACCTCCCCATCTCCAGTTCCCACTGTCATCACATGGATTATGTCATATGACCCATCCATCTACGTCCATCCCCCACTACCTGCCATACCCTCTCCCACCCCAACAGCAACACATGAATCTCTCCCTCTTCCCACATCCCCTTATCTTTTTTCTCCACTAACAACTGACATGCCACCACATAACAATGCCATACTCCCCCACCCCCCTCCAGTTCCACAAACCCACAGACATCCTTCTCTCCAACAGCCATTAAAAAACTAACAAAATGTCGAGGCACCAGCATCTCCTCCTCTCCCACACCGAAAATACTGCAAACTGAACCTAACAGGGCTCTTCACATGGATATAGCTCCTTCCCCTCCAACATCTTCCCTTGTCCTTCACACCTTTGTCCTCTACAACCTGTATTCAAAATTCCTCCCAGCCAAACTCCTCACCCTCAAAATCAAAAAGCTACCAAGCCTTCACTACCATACCAATCAATGATCCACAATCAAGAAAAGTCCTTGAACCCCAAGTTTCACACATCTTCTCTCCAAAATACATCTCTTACCTTTGGTCCCAAAGGTTCCTTTACACCTCTCACCAGCACATCCTTGGCCAAATGACCACTGATCACCAAAGCTGACCTTGAGATCACAGATAAGGAAGTTTGGATCTGATTACCCAGATTTCAGATTAATAATGACCTTGGCCCCACTTGCCTTGTCCATGTTTTCTCTGAATTTGCTGCCAACATAAACCTTCTCTGTAAAGTGGGAGCCCTGATATACCACCACTGCCACAATGTTGAACCTTCCAAATCTCATCCTCAGTCCTACTGTCACCAGAAATGGTTACTTCACTACAGATTCTAAAAACTACCCCCATGCCAACACTGCAAACGTCCCATTTTGTTAAACAGTGCCCTAACCTTGCTTGATCTCCTACTTGCAATTACTCTTACCCCACCTCTTCTGTGAAATGCGGAGCTAACGTGCAACTACCATTCCTGAACTGACTGTCCCAATCCTTCCCACTGATAGCCCCATCCACCCCAACAATTCCCTCTGGCCAACTCCCACTGCTGAAGACATTGTCAAATCCATGACAATCATCCTACAAAACATCTGTTCATTCCAATGTTCACACACCCTCCAACAAATCGCTCTTGCTCATCCATCTACTGTCTCAACACCCAAGTTACCAAGTCCCACAACCAGGTTATCTTCATCTGCCTTGACACTCTTGTCTAAACATCCTCTAGCTCTCATCCGCACAAACTGCTCTTATCCCACACAATGAAGTGACAGCATTACAAGATTCTGTATCATAACATCCGCTCCCCACCCACTAATAAACAACCTTTAAGTATAACCTGTCCCAACACAATGTCCATACCTTTATCCTCCCTGTATCCTTCTCCAAAAGATAACCCCTTCCAAGGGCCAGAGGCAGAGCAGAGTTGAAATTGGATGCCACAAGAACATTCCTGTTGGGCAGATTACTGACTCCCTGCAAAGTGATGTAGTCCCCATCCCACACCGCACCCATTCCAAAAGTAACAGCACTCTGTCTCTTTGACATATTCTCCAGCTCACTGTTCCCTACCATCCACAGTAGCACAAACACCACTGTTCCATCCCTGACTCCCAGCTTCCAGTAGTTGGACAACATATCACAAACAGAATTAAATACACCAGTCACACCACATGACGTAATACAAGTGCTCCACAAATACACACTTCATTGGTCATGACAGCATTAGCTATCAACACCTTGAAGAATGTCCCCTTTCCTTTCTAGTTGTCCTTGGAACTCTTTGCCTCACTATACTCTTCACAGGTTACTATTCTCTATTAAGGAAAACCTCCAATATCCTACTCTTCCTAAATGCAAGAAAACGTTGGAACTGGCACCAGATGTACACAGACTCAACACTGCAGTCCCCATTAGCTCTTCCAAGTACTGGAAAGTATACCATACAAACTACCTACTTATAACTCCTCCTACCATCCTATCTGCCTCACCTCAGTTCTTATCGAGGTCTTCAAATCCATTCTCTCCCAAAGCATCCATCAACACCTGAACCAACACCACCGTGTTCCCATTAACCAGTGTAGCTTCCATCCAAATTTCTCTTCTGATGACCTGCTCCTGAATCTCACCCATTTCCTATCTCACCAGCTCAACTTTTGTAAACAATTTTTGTGCCCATTGACCTGCATAAAGCTTACAATCATGCATGGCAATCCAGTCTCCTCTGCAAACTCAAGCCATATGTGCTTCCAATTACTATGTCTGCTTTATTGCATCCCTTCTGTCTAATCACCTATCCTTTGTCACTATTAACAATACAAATTCCTGTACCTTCCATCTGTGCAGGAGTGCCCTCAGGCTCTCTCCTCTCCTTTATCTACTCTACACTGCTGATATACCCAAACCACCCTCACCAGTCTTCCTCCTTCATTATGCTGATGATGCCACTTTGCTCACACTATATTCTACACTCCAGAAATCCCAACAATCCCTCAAAATCCATCTCAGTTATTTTACCTCTTGATGTAAGCAATGGCTCCTTTAGATTGAACCCCTCCAAAACACAGACAATAATTATAGAACAAACCATCTGTCTCCATGATTTCTACTTTACCATTTACCATCAACTGATTCAGTTCACTAATAAACTAAAATATCTCAGACTGACCCTTGACTGGCAACTAATGTGGAAACCTGAAGTACTAACCATCTAACAGAAGGCCCAAAATAGATTAAAACTACCAATATGCTGAACTTGGAGATTGAACCCATCTACTACACTGATCAGCCAGAACATTATGACCACCTATATAATAGCTGGTGTGTTCACAGTTAGCACAGATAACAGTGGTGACACACCATGAGGTCTTGGTAGGTTGCTAAGGGGAATTGGCACCACATCTGCACACTTAAGTCACCAAATTCCCATACATTCTGGAGAGGAAGTGATGTGCTCTGATGCCGCATTCAATCATATCCCAGATGTTTTCAATCGGGTTCAGATCTGGTGAACTGGGGAGCCTGCACATTAATTGGAACTCACCAAGGTATTCCTCACACCACTCCATCATACTCCTGGCCTTGTGACATGTCACCTTATCTTGACAAAAAGTGCTACTGCCATCAGGAAATGTGATTGTCATGAATGGGTGTATGTGGTCTGCAACCAGTTCATGATACTCCTTGGTCATTATTGTGCCTTGCATGAGCTCTGTTGGATCCATGGATGCCCACCTGAATGTTGCCCAGAGCATAATGGAGCTGTTGCCAGTTTACGCCCATCCCACAGTAAAGGTGCTGTTCACCTGGAAGACGACAGATTCAAGCCCTCCTGTCGGCATGATGAAGGTGCTGAATATCTTAAACCCACTTCAGTCATAATTGCCGATGTTGTGGTGCTAACATTGGCACATGCATGGGTTGTCAGCTGCAGAGGTGTATTGTTAGGAGTGTTTGGTGCCGGGGTGTGTTCAGACACACTTGTAGTGTGTCCAGCATCAAAGTCTCATGTTAATTCCACCACAGTTCACTGCCTATCCTGTTTTATCAGTCTGCCCAGCCTATAATGTCTGACATCCAATCCTACGATGTGTGGACATTGTTTCACTTTAGTTTTGCCACATGTTAAAGACACTCACCACAGCACTCCTTGAACATCCAACAAGTCGCCCAGTTTCTAAAATGTTCATGCTGAGCCTCTAAGCCATTGCAATCTGCCCTTGGTCAAACTCAGATGGATTGTACACCTTCCCCATTCTACACACAAAACAGCATGCTCACTGGTGCTACATGCACCATGCATGTGTCTGACTAGCAGTCATTCCTTGCCATGTGATGCTGTTAGGTTTGTATTGATAGTAGGTTGGTATTCATAATGTTCTGGCTGATCAGTGTATATATCCACACCCACCAAATCCTGATCCAACTCATTATCTGATATTCAAATGCTGCATGGATCCCCACCCCATCGAATGCCTTGCACTCCACTTCTCTTTCCACATCTGTTTACCTTCCCCAACATGGGTCTTCTATCATCACATGACATTCGTATCCCTCCTCACCCACATTGAATGCCTCTGCATCTCCTGTACTATCCATCAACCAGAATCCAGTAACCTCACTGTCTTCCATCTGATGACCAACCCTCATTGCTGCTGTGCCCATGATCTCGATACATACTCATGCTCCATATACTATCCCAACGCAATTTCAACTGACTGTCTCTCTCAGACTATGAAATCTACTGTGATATTTATCCACCTTAACAGCTATAGGTTTTCCCACTTATTTCACCTCATCTGGTCTCTCCTCCCTCTACTTTTCACTCTCCTTCTTTTCCATCTTTCCAATATGCACCTTATGGCCTATCTTCTTTCCATGGATACCACCCAATGGCTTATAAATTTATACCAACTATCATCCAAACATTTAATCCCCCCCACGGCTTCCACACCAGTGCACATCCTTCAGCTGTTTAGTGAAAGTGCAATACTTATTTTTAATGAACATTGGTATTTCATTTTGATTTTAAAGTTTTTGATGATTATTTTTGTCTTTTCATCTTTACCTGTCAGACTTCTTATTTCCTTTTTAAGTTTTGAACCAAAAAAAAGCACTCTGTATATTTGTAATCGTTTTTACATTTATTTTAAAAATCTTTTTAAATTTTTGAATCCATAAACATGTTTTGTCATTTCTTCATTAGGCTGAAGAATGGGACACTATACCACTAGCAGCCCAAATCCCATGGGATGGAGGGAACTGTCCTAATTATTATACAGAACAGATAGGGAGATGTTTTAAAATAAGATACAAAGAAAATCTGCGAGGGAAGGGAGATGGAAATGTGTGCTACTCAACTTTTGCCAAACACCTGCTTTTTCTCCATTATGTGCCATGGAAGCTACAGGATTAAGAGATCTTGCATAAGGAAGTTAAAAGCTACAGACAAGATTTGTAGGAAGACTTCGAAATTTTTAAGCTTTTTACTTATGAAGATGGCGGTATTTTAAATGAACAGGTGCAATTTGAAAATGGAAATTTCTTATGTATTTTAGTCCCTTATTTTTGACAACATAACAGAGGATCTTTGAGTCATACAGGTTATTTTCCTCTCTAGCTACTTCCCTAGTACTATTACTACCTCCAGTAATACTTTGGTAATGTAAATGGTTCAGTTTAGATGTTTACTTATTCTTTCTGCATATAAGATTACCTTTTGGTTTCTATAATTTTTATTCACACTTTTATTTTATTTTTATAGTAATTGTCCTTAATACTTGACTTACTCCCCCCCCCCCTGCCCCCCACAAACCCACCTCCCCAACCCTCTCCCTTTCCCACATCATTTCACTCACAAATGATGTACATTGTAAGACAAAAAAGCACTGTGAAGGAGTTATGCAAACTGGTCACATGGTCACAAATTGATATTCATCCAGGTATCAAAGAAAATGCAAAACTGGAAACTTCGGCAGATGATGGATGAATGTGTGACATAGCTGTGCAGTTTCACTGTGCAGCTAGCAAGGATAGTAAACAGGGGACATGTTGATAACAGGGTATAAAGTCTTTGCAAATTTCATTCTGTGTGCTCAGCTGGACAGTAACTATGCCCCACAGACAGACCTGTGAACAATATCTATGCATCAGCAATTGAGAGAGGACATGTAGTTGGTCTCATAAAGAAGCCAGTTGGGGTAATCAGTGAATTGCTAGACATTCAAATAGAATTAATGCTTCTATTCAGTGATGTTGACAAGAGTAAGTGAACTACGGCTGAACACAGTGTCAAGGAGGAAGTGGTCGACCTAGAGAGAGGACAGAACATGAGGACCAAGCAATCATCAGAGGCACTCAGAGCCCCATATTCATCATTAGCATTGATCTGATATGCAACTGGAACGTCAGTGATTACAAGAACCACTAATAGGTGGTTCACAGCTTGGAAGCTATGCTCATGCCACCCCAAGTGCTGACTAGTGTTAAACTCTGTACACCAACAAGCCAATTTGCAGTGGTGTTGGTCACATTTGATCTGGAATCTCACTGGCTGCAGTAGAATTGTCTTCAGTGATGGGTCCCACTTTGAACTGATCTCTGATGACCAATGAATACATGTCTGGAGATACCTCGGACAGTAGCAGGATACCAACCTGACTGTTGCTCACCATAAGGCCCGACAATTGGGAGTGATGGTCTGGGATGGCATTTCATTTCATAGCAGGATCCCTTTGGTTGTCATCTGCAGCAGCACCCTAACAGCACAGCGGAACTTCAACTATATTCTACACCCTGTTTCATTGTGCTTCTAGGCAAACCACTCAGAGCTTACACTTCAGCAAGATAATGTGCATCTGCACGCAGTGAGAGTTGCTACTGCTTGTCTTCATGATTATACCAAACCCTTCCTTGGTCAACAAAGTATCTGGATCTCTATCCAACTGAGAACATTTGGAGCATTGTGGATTAGGACCCCCAGCACAGGACACTGATGATCTAACGTGCCAATTGAACAGAACATTGCATGATATCCATCGGAAGGATGTCCAACAGGTCTGTCAGTCAATGCCATGCCAAAAACCTGCTTGCATAAGGGCCAGTGATTGGCCAGCAATTCACTGACTTGCTTCATTCATGAAGTTCTTTCTCTTGACAAAATCATCTAACTTTTCTGAAATTGTAATACTTTGTTTGCCTGCACATGTACAACACATCTACTGATTTCTATCCCATTTGGATATTTCCTTCCTAGATCATCTTTTTTTTCTTTTTTTTTTTCTAGGGTGTATGTTAAGTAATTTTACAGTTTACATGATTCATTGTTTATTTGTTTTTAAATCCAGACAATAATATAATAAAATGTGATGTGTTGAGTCTTTGTTTTGTTATATGGTCACTGAATCCCTTGTTTCTAGGCTACAGTTTTAAAAGTTTAATCCAGTTTCTTCTCACTCGCTTTTGATCACATATCCCATACATACAAGTAATGCCATCTCTCCGTTGACACTTTCTTCAATCTAAGAGACATCTGCATGATGTCAGTTCACTACTTACATTTGTGAAGTATTGGCGAGTGATGACCAGCATGATTTGGATGATTCTACTATTATGAAGGTAAATTTTATCTTTCACTGGTGTGATACAGCTACAGTCTCAATGTACCTCCACATTATATAAATTGTAAGTGCAAACAGTTTGATATTTGTTAGTGAGTTATTTTCATTTTTTTTGTATACCTGTTTTTCAGTACATGTGCAATGTTAACTATTTCAGCCATAACTATTGATCCCCTGAGGAAGACATTTTTAAAGATGTTGCGATCTAGGTCAAGGGATTTGAATAAACCTTTCATTTCTGCAAGTGATTTGCTATATTTCACTTTATCCTCATAAAGATTAATTGCATATACTTTTTGCCTACTCTCTCTCTTGTTCCATAAATAGTTTATTATTTACATGCTTGTATTTTTATGAACATGTTAACTATTAAAGTGTTAGTTATTTTCCTTCATTTTTGTAGTACTCCACTACACATTGATCAAATGGTCCCTTATAATGTACAATTTTAATAAAACAGACAGTAATCAAGCAGTAAGATAATGAACCTCAAATGCTTATTCATTTGTAAAGCAGTGATTTTCAGAGCTGTGGCTCACTTCTGAAATATCTGCTAATTAACAGTATTATATTTTCAATAATCTGATCTTTTATTTATCACAGATATCATATGTTCTGGGCCTTATTTTGTTTCCATGGTCTGCTGCTATGCAGCTAGGCCTTTTCTTTACTGGAACAAGCCCAGCAGGTGGAGCATCAAATATATGGACCTATGCCCTTGATGGAAACATAAATCTCAGCATAACAATGACAACTATAAGCACATTTGCAGCATTCGGTATGCATCATTTTTTTAAGTTCATTATAATAATCTCCTTTTAGTATATATAAGTTATTATTTCATAACTGGCAATAAGGCAGTGTCAATTTTGATTGTCACCATATTTGTAATGGTATAATATTGTTTAGTGTTGCAGCTTAGTAATAAAAATTCCAGGACAGATATAATAATAAAAATCATATAGATTTCCAGACAACTTTTTACAGCTGATTGATAAATGCCACTTAGGTGTACTTAAAAGCACATAATATTTTTACTATCTCTTTTTCCAGTTAAGTACACACTCAAAAACAACCATGCACAAGTTACACATGACAATAGTGACACTATTTGCTTGAGTGGTTACGGGGTTGATGTGTGTGTGCATGTGCTTGTATGGGGGAGGGGGAGATTGTAGTGGCAGTACCAAAGTGAGGACTAAAAGAAGTAATAATCAAAACCTGCAGAGTGGAACATGAGAGAGTGAGAAATGTAGGGCAAATGGGAATAAAAGATCTCAGCAGGGAATGGAAAAGTTAGAAAAGACCGGAGAGGAAAAGGTCAGGCCAAGGAAGTGGGAAAGGAGCAGCTCAGCCACGCATTGTATAAACAAAATTGCCTACTGAAACACCAGAGAAAATGTTTATAATGAATAATAACCACCTCCCCTGTCTCTCTTTCATACGTGCACATAAGCACTCATGCATGCGCAGATACTGCCTATGTATTTGAGTAGGTTAATATTAACTCTGTAATTAGTTGTTAGTATATATTACAAAAGTAGCCAGCAGTGGGTGCTTCTGCCAATTGATGTATAATTTGATATGTTCCACATTTCTGAAGGCACTCCTTTTATGTTGGGGTTTTATGGAATGGGAAGTATACATTTCAAAATGTTCAGATGAAACTCATAACTTACTAAAATTATTAGATAGTAAAAGATTTCCTCCATAATTAATAAATTCATTAGTAATATCACAAAATAGTTACATGACTGTCTTAGTGAGGCAAATCATGTCTATAAACAGCTATAAATATCAGAAGATACATGATACTGTAGTGTGTGACATAAGTCGACCTTTTTTATTGTATATTTGACATTATGCTTCCTCATATACTACAGTAGGCTACAGGAACCTAAAAATAGCTACTATTTGTGTATTGGTTGAAGATTTTGGGAGGTGGCTGATGGGCACTAACAGAATTAATACAACTGAGAGGTATTTGGCCAGCATCGACAAAATTCTCTTACTAATGGCTAACCTGTCTTCATTAACAGACAGCACTAGTTTATTTATTTATCTTTATTCATCCAAGGATCATCTCACATTGATACAAGATTTGTCAAGGTAATACAATGCAAATCAGTGCATCAAATTACACAACACACAGCATACATAAAATGCTTTGAGAATGGGTCAAGTACTCCATAAGGGTAAGACAGGTGATTGACCATGGCCTTGATGAAGGAACCACCTTGGCATTTGCCTTAGTGATCTATGAAAATCCAAATCACAATGGCCAAACAGAAATCCATCCTCCTCAATATAGGGTTAGTATCTTAACAATTGCGGTGCCTTGTTCAGTATGTACATATGTGTATTGTTCCTTGATTTACACGAATCTGTTTCTTGTCCCTTGTGATATAAAACATTGTTTCATTGTTCATTGTCATACACACTAAAGGATACCTGCTAATGACTCCTGGGATTGTGAAGCTACTGCTGTGCCCCTTGCACCATCTCCAGACTCCATTCTTGCCACATTCAACAATGCTCCTCAATCAACATGAGAAACAGAGTTAGAAGAGATTATTGTCATGCATTTTGCATCTTTACACATGATTCCCTTGTGAAAGCACTAAACTATGATCACATATTGAAATGTGACAAGGGTTGTAGTTATCCCCTTTCATTACTACCAACTACAGTAAGTTGCGTAATCTTTAATTGTGTATTTTGCATTACTTATGAAGACCATTCTAGCTAGCTGCCTCCTTAAACTGATGTATTTTAGTAAAATTTTTCTTTCCTTTGGAAATTTATTGTACAATTTTACCTTATATATAGAATGCAATTTTGAATTTTTTGGTTGTTTTTCCTAGGTAAATGAAATTCTCAAGTGGTTCTTATTCCAGGATTATGTATAAGATATTTATAAGTATTTACTAATTTTTCCATGACATGACATATACTCACTTGGTGCAGCGAGGATGCCCAATTTCGTAAATAGCTCTTCACAAGGAGCCCAACTATTACTTCCAGTTATTAGTCTTATGGCCCTTTTCAGCACTTTACAAACTGTGACCATGTTTTGTGCCTTCGACAGCCAGAAAAGAATCCCATAGCTAAGAATTGAGTGTAAATAGGCATAGTATGTCACCATGGCACTAGCTGTTACACCTTGGTGCTAACACTCCAAGAGTGTAACATGCTGATAACTCTTTTTGTTAGTATCTGTGTGTGTTCATTCCACAAACTTTGTATTTGATGCACTATCATAAATTTATCATCTGCTTAATGTGACAGCATCATTTGCTCTCTTTGTGCTGGAGTGCATACTGTTTGTTCTCTTTATGATCAAAATGTGATGTTCTGTGTGTCTCCAAACATTGGCTTACAGAAAACAAGTAGATTTTCTTTGTACCTAATGAGTATATTCTGGCAGCTATTGCGTGCAGGAACAGGAGAAAAAAAAAATGAGGGGGTTGCAATATTTGTCAGACAATACATAAAATTTTCTAAAATAGATGTAAGCTCATATTCCTCTGAGTTAATTGGAGAATTTAGTTGTTGGACTGATGAATCAGAACATGATAACTGTTAGTTTGTATAGATTTCCAAATGGGATGTTAATTTATTTTTGAGAAATTTGAACAAATGGTGTGAAGAATTTTAAAACTTGAGACAAATGTTGCAGAATGTGGTAATTTCAACATTGATTTGTCCAGCTCAGATGAGTCCAACACAAAAACATTTTTGAATGTTTTGATCATTACATTTATATTGTACTGAAACGAAATGCCGTGTGATGAGGGCCTCTGTCCGGCAGACTGTTCGCCTGGTGCAAGTCTTTTGATGGGGATGAAATGATGATGATTAGGACAATACAATGCCCAGTCCCTGAGTGGAGAAAATCTCCGACCCAGCCGGGAATCGAACCCAGGCCCTTTGGATTGACAGTCTGTCGTGTTGACCACTCAGCTACCGGGGCGGACTATATTGTACTAACAATAGCCCAACACATGGGAATGCCTGTTTGAGCAATATTATAGTTAATTTCTCAGTAGACCTATACACTGTTACCACAGCAGATGGATGTTTTGCAGATCATGATCCACTATTCTTCAGGTACCACTACACACAATTAGATAATGATTATGTGACTGTAGATAAGAAGCCAAGCATGACATGGATTAGTGGTCAGAGAGAAGGATTAGTTAAGTTATTCATAGATTACCTTAGAAATGCAAACTGGACTTTGTTTACAAATATGATGTCAATAAATCAGCTGTTGAAACTCTCTTCAATAACTCCTTTAAGACATATTGATTTATGGTGCTCTTCTACACCACTGAAAAGAGACAGTTCCGAATGAAACAGAAAATGTAAACATTTTAAATGGTACTCTGATGACCTTGCTTGCTGGTGTCAGGGAATAAATTCTTTCACTGTACAAGATGTATAAAAGTAATTGGAAATATAGCACAGAGCACTATGACATTATTATAAAGCTTACCTGAAATGTAGAAAAACATTAAAAGCTAAAATTAAACTTGCTAAACAATTTGTCTCTCAAAATTACGTAGAAGGAGCTCCAAACAAATGTAAGGCTGCCTGGGATATTATAGCACAAGAATCGCTTTCTTTCCAAGCAAAAGATGTTCTACTTGAATTACAAGAGCTCAATAAACATTTTACAACTACAGTAAATGAATCAAGACCTACAATTAACCAGTCAGACACATCAGCAACTGATATATTTACTAATCAGCTACCTAGAAGATATGAATTCCATTGGAACCTTGTCACACCCTTAGATATAGTTAATGCTGTTTCAAAATTTTCTGATTTAAAAAGCATGGACTGTTACTGGCTGTCTAATTACAAAATAAAAAGGGCAATACACCTTATTTGCAAACCATTTGCTCTTCTTATGAATAATGTCTAGAGTTTGGAGTTTTCCCTGACAAGCTTAACATTTCAAAAGTTGTATCTATATAAAGAAGGGGAAAGTCATCTTGCTGAGAACTACAGGCCCAAGTCCATTGTTAGAATCTTTTCCAAAGAATCTGAAGCTGTTTTTCACATGCAGCTTAGTGACTACACTACTGGCCATTAAAATTGCTACACCACGAAGAAGATGTGCTACAGATGTGAAATTTAACCGTCAGGAAGATGCTGTGATATGCAAATCATTAGCTTTTCAGAGCATTCACACAAGGTTGGCGCCAGTGGCAACACCTGCAATGTGCTGACATGAGGAAAGTTTCCAACCGATTTCTCATACACAAACAGCAGTTGACCTCCGTTGCCTGGTGAAACATTGTTGTGATGCCTCATGTAAGTAGAAGAAATGTGTACCATGACATTTCCGACTTTGAAAAAGGTTGGATTGTAGCCTATCATGATTGCGGTTTATTGTATCGTTACATTGCTGCACGCGTTGGTTGAGATCCGATGACTGTTAGCAGAATATGGAATTGCTGAGTTCAGGAGGGTAATACGGAATGCCATGCTGGATCCCAACAGCCTTGTATCACTAGCAGTTGAGATGACAGGAATCTTACCCGCATGGCTGTAAAGGATTGTGCAGCCACGTTTCGATCCCTGAGTTAACAGGTGGGGACATTTGCAAGACAACAACCATCTGCACGAACATTGGATGACGTTTGCAGCAGCATGGACTATCAGCTCAGAGACCATGGCTGCAGTTACCTATGACACTGCATCACAGACAGGAGCACCTACGATTTGTACTCAACGACGATCCTGTGTGCACGAATGACAAAATGTAATTTTTTTGGACGAATCCAGGTTCTGTTTACAGCATCATGATGGTTGCATCCGTGTTTGGCGTCATCGTGGTGAACTCACTTTGGAAGTGTGTATTCGTCAACGCCATACTGACGTATCACCCGGCGTGATGGTATGGGGTGCCGTTGGTTACACGTCTTGGTCACCTCTTGTTCGCATTGTCGGCACTTTGAACAGTGGACATTACAATTCAGATGCGTTACAACCAGTGGCTCTAACCTTCATTCAGTCACTGCGAAAAACTACATTTCAGCAGGAAAATGAACGACCGCATGTTGCAGGTTCTGTATGGGTCTTTCTGGATACAGAAAATGTTTGACTGCTGCCCTGATCAGCACATTCTCCAGATCTCACACCAATTGAAAACGTCTGGTCAATGGTGGCTGAGCAACTGGATCACAATACGCCAGTCACTACTCTTGATGAACTGTGGTATCGTGTTGAAGCTGCATGGGCAGCTGTAACTGTACACACCATCCAAGCTCTGTTTGACTCAATGCCCCGTTGTATCAAGGCCGTTATTAAGGCCAGAGGTGGTTGTTCTAGGTACTGATTTCTCAGGATCTAAGGACCCAAATTGCATGAAAATGTAATCACATGTCAGTTCTAGTATGATATATTTGTCCAATGAATACCCATTTATCATCTGCATTTTTTCTTGGTGTAGCAATTTTAATGGCCAGTAGTGTACTTTTAAAGAAGTAACTTTCTTTGTAGTAGACAGCATGGTTTTTGACAAGAAAAAAATTACCACTTCTGCAATCCTTGAAATTATTAATCAGACATTAACTGCATTTGAAAATAAGAATGCAGTCTCTCTTGAACTCTGCAATTTGAGTAAGGCTTTTGACAGTATCCCCTATGACAACTTATTAGCCAAACTACAGTATTATGGAATAAATAACACAGCAATGGAAATAATTAATTCTTATCTAAATAACAGTAGACTGTATGTGTCAGTTCAAAATAGGCATTCTTCATTTAAGAAGGTCACATTTGGTGTTCCTCAGGGCTCTGTCCTTGGACTGTTCTTCTTCATCACAGTGATCAATGATTTGCCACATTATGTTGGGTTTCGATCAACTATCTGTTATGTGGATGACACAACTACCATCACCACAGATCAAGATATGTTGGGGTTATGCTAGAAATCATGGGATACTCTCTCCTTAATGCTACGCTGGTCCTCATCTAATAAACTACTCTGCAATTCTGAGAAAACTCAACACCTCCTCCTGCCGGGACTAATTAAAGATGTAGCAGCAAAAACTGTAAAACTCCTTGTAATACATATTGATTCCAAACTAAACTGGCAACTCCATATTAATCACGTCTGCAGCAAGATATCAAGGGTGTCCTACCTCTTATGGAAATTACCCAATTTAATAAGAAATGAATTTCTGAGGATAGCTTACTTTGGACTGTTTTAGTCAAGTCACGTCAGTGAAGTATTACTGATTCAGAAAAAGGTGCTATGAATAATGTGTAAAGTTGGTCCAAGGGAACACTGTTGCCCTATTAAGACCAAAATAATGACAGTGACGAATCTTCATATCTATGCATCATTCATATATATGGAAGTTGACACCAGAAACAAGATGTGTATTGATATTTCTAGGCAGGGGCTGAGAAAACAGGCCACTGTTACAAAATGAACTGTTTAAAATTTTTTAACAGATTGCCACATTCTGCAATCAAAACACTTTTCAACAATTTGAAAAGTAAGTTGTGTAAATAGTTAATAAACAATCCACTTTACAGTTTAGGAGAATTCTTGGATATGAGTGGTGGAGAAATTAAGTTTTAGGAGTATGATTACAGTTCCATACAGCAGGTTAATATAGGAAAAATTATTTGTACATGCAATGTGAACAGTAATTAATATAGTGATTGTTATTGTATATCAAAGTAAGGCCTATTCTGCTACATGTGGTCAGCGACTAATAAAGACCTGAATCAATTTATTACATAGTGCCCAACTGTAAACAATGTTAATGGGTTCATTTACTTCATATAACAGGAGTTCTGGTGTTTCATCAGTTGACTGTGATGTTGCTGTTATCAGGAAAGAGAATAGCTTCTTCACTTTCCACTTTTTTTCCAGTGTCTGGAAAGTCATTGATATATATTAAGAACAGAATTGCACTCTATACACTGTCCTGAGGAATATCTCTTTTTTATGTGTTTCTTGTCTGACAGTTGTTTTACTAAAAATTTATCAGCAGTAGACAAGTGAACTATTTCCACATTTTCATTCTGTTTTCCAAGTGAGACTGGAACCACTCAGTCACTGTTCCTCTTAAGCTAGTGCTTGTAGCTTGCTTAGTATTATTTTATGGTTGACAATGTCAAAAGTTTTGGAAAAGTCTAAGGAAATGCCTGTAACAAAGTCATTCCTATCAAGAGCTTCAAGTACTACTTTTCTAAACTCTGTAATGGCCAGTATTGTGCTTCTCCCACTTCAGCGACCAATGTGTGTGTTTACTAATATAACTTATTATCTCTCTTTCATGATTGATTCAATTATTTTTGAGAATGAAAACCGGCCAGTAGTTTACAATGCTTTCTACATTACCTTCCTTCAGTAAGGGCACCGCTCATGCATGCTTTAGGTACTCTGGGAAAATAACTGAACTAAAGACTTGTTTATTATGTTTGTAATTGTACTTGAATACTATCTATGTATTTCTTCAGAACAGAGATGGGAACATCTTCGATGCCTGCAGACTTTTTATTTTTTAATTGCTGTATTGTGTCCCTGACTTCAAGCTCTGTTGTGGGAAACATCATCATTGTGCTTGCTTCATAGGTTAGTGTGGGTGCTATGTGTGTCGTAGGAAGATTTCACTGTAGCTTCTCCTCAAAAGCAGAGAAATAATCATTTGCAAAATCTGCTTATTCCATAGGACTTTCTATTTCCTACCCCCATCTTTGATTTGTGTGTTATTATACTTGTCTGCTTTTCCCAGTTTTTTGTTTTACACTACATCACAGTTCTTCACTCTTATTTTGTGCATTATATGTTATTTTGTCAGTGAATGAATTTTTCAGGTAGCAGTACACCCTTGTATATTTTTTTAAATACTGGTAATAGTGCTCTAGGAATTATGAATTAGTGTAGTGCTCCTGCAAAGTACTGAGAACTTTAAATGTCAATGAGGAATTTCTAATAGGTGCAGTTATCCATCTATTTTCCTTGGTTGCTGCAATTGAAATGACTAATTTTGGAAGTGATTCCCCAAAGATTAATTTAAACAATGTGCAGAATTTAGAAGAACTTAGCATCAGCTTTGTTTTCGATATGAATTTCATCCATGTTTGATTTGCCAATTCCCTAGAAAAAGTATGTATCCTATGTTCATACAAAAATCCTTTTATAGTTCTGCATTCTTGCAGGTTTTATCAAACCTGTCTTTAGCTTTGTTATCTAACAGTAATGATCTTAAGTGCCAAGATCTCTTATAAATACTTTACAATTTTCCCTGTCAATGTCCATAAGTACATGGTCTAAAATTAAAGCTGAACTTTTTGATACCGTCATAGCAGTGTCTACTATTTGTGCCACACCAGAAGTGCTCAAAATATTAATAAAGTTATTGCTAATTTCACCCTCATTACCTGAGTTGATATTCATACTTTCAATATTATTTTGTTAGTTTTGGTGACAGGATCTTTCCGGAACTTCAGCTAATTTGTGGACAAAGTGTCCACATTACCACTAGGTGTGCAGTAAACACACAGAATTATTAACTTCTTATAGATGTCTAACTTTGTTAGTTCAGTGGCTGCCAATTAAAAATATTTATCTATGTTAATTGTGGACAGATTTTCTCTAGCTTTAAAATGTGTACCACTCATGATATAAATACATGATCCCCCACCCTATAAGGTAATTCTGTAATAGCAGCATGCACATTCAAATGAAGATAGTGATATATGCTGCAATTCATCATCTGTACACCAGTGCTCATGTAATGAATACTATCATACTGTTTAAGGACAGTAATTCAACTTCAGGCCGGTGTACTTTATTTTTAATGGACTGCACATTTTGATGAATAATAGATAATTCTGAGCAACTTTCCTTGGTGCTTGTGCACTCCAGTGTGGCATATTCTATTTTCTGCATACATGATACAAAAATCTATAAGCTGCTTGAGACACTTGTAAAAGTGTATACTAAACAAAAGGTCTAGTTCTCCTGCTCACAAGAACAGGTATTTGGCCATGTGTGGTTCCATATCCACCCACTTCTTACTAATGATCACCACCTCCCTCCGTTGAGGTGCAGACTATACCTAACACAGCCCCATTTCCTGATAGTTCCCACTGACACCAGTGCAGTATATGTCAGCCAGCAGTCATCAGCGCCATTTCCAGCTCTGCATTAACTCGCTGTACAGCACTGCCAAGACAAGGCTGATCACATCAGAGGAACAGCTCTATTGTGCTCACATTGGTGGCACCAGTTAGGGAAGCTATTTTACCTATGTTGTTTGTCCTATCCCTACATAAGCTCTTCTCTGACCCATCTACTGATACTTGATCATCTTTTGTGAAATCCATGCACAAAAGTCCTAAATCCTCATTCATCTGATCCAGCCCAGCATTTGGCTTGAAAATGTTGGTGACTTGATACTCCTGCCCTAACTTCTCCTGTAATTGAGGGCTTACACTTCTACCACGACTGCTGCCTGGTGGCAGTATACTCTCTCATCATATATGTACCATTCCTATCATTCCCGCTCATTGGCAGAGTCTGCTGCACATATCCTATTCCTACATCATCTTAAGGCTCCTCTCTCCTCAACTCTGGCACCTCGAACCTGTTGCTGGTAGACACAACAGAGCTGTCAGTCTACATTCTCCTCCTGCTAGCACTGCTACCAACCACCAGTTCCCAACCACATTCCTCACTACTGCCTTCTCTCATTCTCGCTAGCTCTGTCCTACCATGATTCAACTGTGCCTGAATGGCACAGATTTTGCCTTCCTGTTCCTCGATTAACCTAATACTGCCACATATTCTGCAGGTTCATGAGAGGGCCACAGTGACCTCCACAGAGTCCTCCCCACTACATTCCCTCCAGTGAAACCATTTACTACAGCTCCTACAATACATCTCTCCACTTTCCCATTACAGCTCCCAAAGTTTCCACTCATGATCAAATAATATCTGCAGCAAAGAAAAAAAACTTGAGCATGAAACACTAAAGGAATATTATGAAATAAGTTTAGTGTGTCATTTGCTTTTGTGTATGAAAACAAATGTGACATTTGGTGTTAACAACACATGATGCAAAGCAGTATACATTGCACTGTATGTGAGCTCAGGTAGATAGCAGACAAACAGCAAGTTAATATTGGTCCAGCGTCATACAACATCTTGTAATTTTTTTTGATTATGGTACTCCCATGAGCCACTGCACTGAGTATCTTCTTGGAGTAAGTGATTTATACAGGGTGTCCCCAAAAAACACCAACAAACTTTAGAGACAGGCTCTTTAAACAAAAACAAGAAAAAAATGTATAGTGAACAAGTTCTCTATACTGCATACCTTAGGAGCTGTGTGCACTTGTTCATTAGGAGAGATGCGTTTCAAACTAGCAAAAATGAACAAGTGGTCATAGCATTATAGAGCTCATGTTTATTGCACATTTTTTATTTAATATATCAGCCTCAATTGCAATTGATTAGATAATATTAGATTATCATGATTGCTGACTGTGCTGCAATGTTGAAAGCATTTTTTATTTATTTATGTGTAAAGAAACCATCTATAAAGTTTGTTGGTGTTTTCTTGGGACACACTGTAGACAAATTATCTTTATAAGCTACTGTTCTTTTATACTGGCAGAGTGTTACATTTTACTGAATACTGTGTGTACTGCCCAGACTATTGTGTTCAGACTTAAAAGAATTCCAGGTTTCTTTGGAGGCAAAGTACATCCTACATTTTATGTACTTTTCTGCATTTGTGTATAAAATGTTATATTCACACTGTGTTATCTATGTTTCAGCTATGATGCCTCTGTGGATCTTTTCTCTTGGCCATACAATATTTGCCCAGGCTCAGATCACTATTCCTTATGTACGAATTGGGACAATTGCATTTGGTTTACTAATTCCATTATTTATTGGTCTACTTCTACAAAGATTTTTACCAAAAGTTTCAAAATTTATGGTGAAGATTCTCAAACCTTTTGCTGCATTGCTTATCATATTTATCGTGATATTTGCAATCATCACCAACTACTATCTTTTTCATCTGTTTTCTTGGCAAGTAAGTGCTACTTTATGTCTGCATAAAAATTGTGTAATATTGTTATAAAAATTGTGGAACATTGTTATGAATGTGACATGGCTATGAGAAAATTGTTTTTATGCCTTTTGTATAGATAAATTATATTTATAATTTCTTATAATAACAATATTAGAGAAGGAAAGTTGTTACTCACCATATAGCGGAGATGCTGAGTCACCATAGGCACTACAAAACTATTCACACAATTATAGCTTTCGACTATTAAGGCCTTTGTCAACGATAGACACACATACACACACGCACACATACACTCCCACAAACGCAACTTGCAGACATGTCTGCAGTCTTTGGCAGCTGAAACAACACTGCAATGTGTATATGTGTGTCTATTGTTGACAAAGGCCTTAATGGCTGGAAGCTGTAATTGTGTGAATCTTTTCCTTGTGCCTATGGCGACTCAGCATCACTGCTATATGGTGAGTAGCAACTTTGCTTCTCTAATATTGTTACAATCCATCCTTGATTTTCTACTGTTTGATTTCTTATATTAAAGCAGTTTTATCAGTTAATTTTGAATAATTTGTTCAAGGTATGTAAAAGCAGTAAAAATGCTGATCATGATATAACTGTAGTAAAAGCACATTAATTATTATCTTACTCGTTAAACTGCAAATGATGAATAGAGGGTGTAAATTTGTACATTGAGACTACTATCATCTTATTTTCTGAGGAAAGTTCATGCCATCTGGATCCTCCTCTCTCCTCTAATACCAACTTCTCCGAATTATGAAGATGGGAATTGTTGTAACTGTACATACTTTAATCCCACAATTCTCCTGGCCTCAATCTTCACTTACTCATTGTCACATACCCATCTTGATCCCTGTCATTGTGCTTCCCATTCACTGCTTTAATATACATCCACAGTGTTTTATCTGTAGTCTCCCTCCTTCTCCAATCTATCTCCTACACTAAGGACCCCCTCCTCACCCCCCCTCCCCCTCATCCCCCCTTCCATTCCACATCTCCATCTCATTGTGTGCCAGACACAATTTGCAATGTTTATTGCCAGCATCAAGGTGGGCTCATTGGTGCCATAAACCAACACCATGGCCTTACAAGTTATTAAGGTAATCTGTTTTATACCATTCCCACAGTCATATGAAAGATTCTAAATCGAGATAGTGCAACATCTGCACACTAATGTTATGACATCTAAATTAAGAAAGAACTGTAATGTATCTATCTGCATACTTGTATTTGGCTTGAATTATCTAATGCTTTCTGTGAATCTGTAAAAACACATGAACTGATGACTGTATTATTACTAATTATTTGCTCAATTTTAGATACTGTTGGCGGGTATGGGTCTTCCTTGGATAGGATTTTTCTCTGGATTCCTGGCTGCCAGAGTTTTCCGACAGCCATCAGAGGACATAATAGCAATTGCAATTGAGACTGGAGTACAAAATACAGGCATTGCCATCTTCATGCTCAGATTCTCATTGGGTCAACCTGAAGCAGACCTTACTACAGGTATCTATCTTATTTCAGAACATTGCCAGAGAAATACAATACATAAATACCATCACACAGTGAGATGACAACTATTTGTATTTACAGACATCCATACTTCATATTCCAGGAGGAAGACATAAATATATAAATTGGCACTCACATTAACCTACTTCAGCAGATAGGAATCCATTGTACACTGCACATATAGTGTCTCATAAAATTGAAAACAATAATCCTACTTGCAGTAGAAGAAAACCATTAATTCAGAACTGACAGATTGTGAATCCATTCCTTTTACTCTTATCCTGTATTTCATAGATATATTAACTCTTAATAATATTAAACATTATTATGTATACCGCAGAGCCATTGTACAAAGATGGGGGGGAAAGTATGGGAATAACAGTGCTTCTCTTTGTTGGAACTGGCTGTGTTTAACCATATTCGCTAGCAAACCAAAAATAAATTAGGGAGTACAGTATGATCATGTGACTGGATCTTGACACTAATATATCTTTTTACTCATCACTATGTGCAGAGTGACCAAAATAAAACTGAGCCAAAAATGTTTTTGATATTTTGTGACAACATAATATAAAGAAGATGAACAACTGTTTGAGTGCTTTCAGTAAGATGGGGCAACAGCAAAACCTTTACTTAACACAAGTTTATGATGTGTTTGGTGAAGATAGGGCAACCTCTGAGGTCACATTACCTATCTTCCTTTGATTTTTCATTGTAGGAAATATTAAAGGGTCAAATGTGTACAAACTGCCACACAGTGAAAGAGCTGCTACATATGTCTCAAAGTTTGACAAACAGCACTGCTTCATTATCAAAGAAGACTGTTTCCAATATTTTCTGTCAAGAACAGTTCCCCAGTTAATTATCTAGGAGCATTTTTTTTTTTCATTTCAGACTTACAGACTATTTTTGCATCAGTTTTATTGTGGCCACCTTGTACAACATTACTTGAAAAAGTCTCTCTTATAAAGCTTGTGTTTTGGCATAGTTAATATGTTTCAACTTTGTCTGGACAGTGTTATTAAAGAGTGGTGTTGTGTAAATATTAGTGACATATTTTATACTAGTGGTTCTATAACATAAATGTCTTTCCACACTGCCACTAGTAAATGAAAAGTTATAAAACTATCAGATTTTTTTTCAGTCAATGAATATTTCTTTTACAGTGGTGCCTGTAGCAGTGGCAGTACTGACTCCTGTCCCCCTGATCATCTTAATAGCAATCCGAAGACTGCGCAGGTTTGTTTATGATCTGTCTCGACCAGGTCCAGAACTTGAACCACTGGGTCAGCAGAATACCTCCAATAAACTGGCCCTTATTACTCATCCAGTTACAGAGGTGCCAACTAGTCATCCTTGACAAGAGTGATAAAGCATAGAAGAATGAATATATGACTTGCATGACTTGTATTGTGAGTGTAGTAATCGATAGTTTGAGGTGGTCCACTGAAGGGCAGCACTGTGAATGTGGAAACCTGCTCGTGGTGGTTACTAATGAGCCATCTGTGATATTTTTTTAACCAGACATCTAACATTTTTGGTGACTGTCACTAGTTATACATGTTACATTGTGAAATTTTATGTACTGTTTTAGGAAAGAAATGTCTTTTTCAGAAAGTGCATGTATTTTTGTCTGGAATTGATATGAACTTTATTGGTCTGTAACAGTTAAATAATTTCTCTCTCTCTCTCTCTCTCTCTCTCTCTCTCTCTCTCAGGGTGTGTGTGTGTGTGTGTGTGTGTGTGTGTGTGTGATGGAAATAGAATGGAGTGGAAGGTGTACAGAAAGACAGATGGAGAATCCAGAACCAATTCGTCCTGAATTAAAATTTTAACACTTAACTGTAACTCCACATAATTTGAATATTTTTGAAAGTCACATTTGAAGAGCTTATAACTTTACTATGGGTTCTGTGAGTGCACAGTATATGTTCTATACATTTAATTTTATCCATCTTATTTTATTTTCCAGTAATTAATCTTTCAAACTGAATATAAGGACAAGGACATTTAACTGGAGATAGTAGATATTGAAATTTTATATAATTATTTGTGCTGAATCTTAAACATGATTTCAATTTTTGCAGCGATTAACACTGTAAGTGTATTTAAATTGCAAATGCAATGGCAAACACAAAGTAAATAGTTTCAGTGTTAAAAATCAGAAAATGAGAAATATGATACCAAAAAATTTATAACTTTTATTAACATCTTACAATCTATGTCTTTTTTCTTTGAGTTTTAATGTAAACAGTCAAAAAAGCTATATTGTTGCTTCAGTCTACAAACAATTACACTGTTGCATTGCAGAATGACTTTTTTACCTGACAATACAGCTAACAGTTGTATATAAATTGTTTAATAGTTTATTGGAAATATTGAGAAACATTCTGATCACTCATTTCCAGAATTCTAGAGTCTGCAGAAACCATTTAGCCATATCACAATGCAACTAGCTTTGCATTTAAGGTGTGTAAATCTTGGGTTTTACTTGTGCCATTCCACTAACAATGATTTTGTGATAGTAATGTGAAGGCACATTGGTTGCAGTCATGCTTCTGTTATCAGAAACCAAGATATTAATTCCTGAAATTAAAACACTGCTTTAAGCAAACACAAAATATCAGACAGTAGATATAAATACTTTTTTACATTTTAATATGCATTATTGTTGAACTGCAGTTTTTTTCATTTAATGGCCAGGTACATGAAGTGGATAACGGAAGTAAATAAACATGGATTATTAAATTCTACATCCAAGTGTTTCTACAGTATTCACTAGAAGATCTGATTATATATATTTTTAGTCCATTTTCATACAAGACTGAGTTGTAACCTGTGATATCCGTCCTTAATTTTTCTTCTCTGGACATTTTCTTTGTTTGATTCTCAGTATCTTAGTGATGAATATGATCATTTATACAGATATGCATATATGTTCTCTGTATTACTAACTCTCTCACACTGTACAGTAGATAGATCTCAGCAAATGACACCATGCAGCTGCAACTATGTTCAAACACTTATCTGATGAAAGTTTTGAATCCCAAGTAAGAAGAATTAACACACAAAAGATCTAACACAGACATATTTAAATAAGTCAATGGAATATTGTTGTTAAACTGTGACATCCTAAACTGCTCCTTTCTGTAAAATTGTAGTTGTTATTTTTGAACTATGGTATGCTATTTGATTTTGAGATTTTATTTATGTAGATGTATGTTACATGGAATAAAGACTAGTTACATCAGCTGATAGTCTTTGACAATCATAATAACTGTTGTAGAAGGACAATATTGTGAATTTTCAAATGAGAATTGTCAGAGAGCTACTGAAATAAATTGGTTGATTTTAATGGCTAACTTATTGAGAAAAGCTGCACCCAATTCCACAATTTTGGTTCCATTATTCTTTTATTTTTATTTTTTTAGATTTATTTCCTCATTTAAATGCTTTCTTCAACAATAGCAAAACTTCACCTTTCAAAAGTAGTGTGCTGTGGATCAGTATCCTTACAGTGTTAATGATTATTCTAAGGAGATGTAAATTAAATAAATTAATCAACTGTTCTGGCTGTTACAATTTCCTTGTAAGCAAGTAAAAGAATTCCTACTTGCAAATCTTCTGTCCGCTGACTGTGGGAACATCAGCCTCCTTCTCATACTTCAGATATGTCTATTGCCCAAATAAATAATATTAAAATAGGGCAGGGGGAAATAGCTATGAAAAAGTAACAGACAAATAGTTAAAGGAATCAGTCTACAGTGATCAGCAAACACAGATCAAATGTGAGGTTGTGTTGCTATACTATGGAACAAATTTTGGATTACTCACCTGTACATTGTTCTTCAGTAAGAAAGGTTAATGACATGACAAATAATACAAAACAAGATTATGAAATCATTCAGTCCATAGAGAATAATATTTGTTGAAATGAAATGGACTATTGGATTTCAATATCAAGAGAGAATGTAGTTTGCCGTGTCAAGTATAGGATACAGACACAAATGGGGGCAGCACAATAATTCTTACCACATCAGCATTTTTGAATGTGTGATACTGGCAGCTCGTAGTGCAAGCCACATAATTGTGTAATAAAGGTGAGCAAAGTAACCATGAGCATACTATTGTGACACAGCCACTTATTAATCTTAATTTACACAAGATTGTTTCTGATTTCATGGGAGCCAGTTCATGTCAAATAATTGTGGGTGCAACTTTCACACATCTCTGTAACAAAGTGATAACTTCTAAGGCTTGAAATGGAATGAGACCTGGAGAGCATCTTCCTATGGTTTTATGGACTCTGCCACAGCACAGCAGTGGGCCTACACAAGAGACAGTAGTTCTTGTAGCCCACTTTACCAGTGTGTCAGTGAAGATGGTTTCTGGATGAACATGGCAGTGAGACATCCTGCATTAAGGTCAGGAAACTTGTTGCGGAGCCAGGATGATGACAGGGAGAAAATCATTTACTTGCATGACATAGCATGTTTACACACAAAACCTATATTCAAAGTCTCTGAACCTTACTGGTTCACATTTTTTAATTTAACTAATGTGGAGGGGGTGGTGGGAGGTTATTAAAAATAATACCCCCCCCCCCCTTCCTCCTTATCTGGTGGCCCTTTACCTACGCAATACATCAGTGGGTCCAGGTGGCTAAAGTTAATGTTAATGTATAAATTTGCCAGTTACGTTTATCGGCTTGTCAATTAATTATGCATTAGGACCAAATTATTATGAGAGGAACAGAGGAGAATAGCTACAAACAAGTAGCTGATAAATTGTTAAAGGAATCAATGTATAATGACTGAAAAACAGAATAAATGAAATGTATTAAGTGTCATGTATTGATCTGTAACTACTCACTCTTTCTTTGTATGATGCTGGACTATACAGCAGCTGGGGCTTCTCCATGAGTTTTATACATCATAGAAAAGTCTCAAGTTTACAGCTGTTTTCTAAAATGAATTAATTTACAGAAATATCGACATTTTTCATAAAGTTGTTTAAATGATCAGGTCTTTTAGAAACGTTTGCAACAAAAATATGGCATGTCTCAGAGAAATTCACTGAATACCATTTATTAAAATGCATGAATAGAGTGACAAGCTTCAAATATGCAGAAATAATTATTTTAATATTAATGGCACTATAATAAAGTAAGTTGTGAAGGAGTCTGGATATTTCAATTGATTTCTTCTTCATATAGTCCACTGAAAAGATTTTACCTAACTTGTGCGCTAAATTTTCTGTATGGAAGGAAGTAACTGGCAGTCAATATTCATGTAAGTTTGTTTTCAGGTTTTAGGAAATAGCTGAAGGTGTCAGCTACAACAGAACTTATGGGCTCTTACCTGTAGCTGCTAGCATTTGTCGTGCTTGACAGCATACCGGACAAAGAGCTGGAAGACCATTTTGCATACAGAGAGCAAGATGATGACAGTGACAGTTACTAGAACTACAGCCTTAATGATGTGGAACTCATGCAGCCGTATTGCACTGGCAGAATCATCATCAGTGCAGTTTCTGTCTGTATCAGTTCCATTGAAGCTGCTGTAGTTGGCTGCTGTATCTTCCATCCATGGAGCCATCTGCATGAATGATAAGATTTGTTAGCTTCACTCAAAAAATGAAATGTATTTACACATTGAACTCTGTACAGTCCTTAGCAAGCATGAAGCCAACTGGATATGGAAAAAGGCAAGTTAATATCTTACAGTAGCAGAAAAAGAGCTACTTTGAAAAATGCTACTGCTTTTCATGCTTTTCAACTTGTCTCTTCAGCTATGTTCATACTTTAGGCATCTGAAATACTGTTTCTCAGTAAGTATCAATAGTTCATTACAGTTCTGAAAGAATAATGTTGTCTTTCATTTAAATACTAAAGAAAGATCATCATTACACTTCAATAAAGCTGACCAGCTCAAAAATAGTTGAAGGATGTTGCTGCCAAAATATTTTGATTATTTATCTGATGATAAAAAAGCCTCACAAAGAGAGAAGCTAAACTTAGAAGAAGTCCTAAAAATTTCTTCCAGGAAACTTATTGTATTTCTCACTTACTTAGTGCAGAAGAAGTAGGGCCTACATAATTACTAATGTTACAAAGAGCGTTCAGAAAGTAAAGAACATTCTTTTACTGCAGAACTTTTTTTTGGATATAATTAAATGAAACTGTATTTTATATACAATTTGATACCCAAGCTACTTTTCTTTGTAGTCACCATTCAAATTTAGGCACTAGTTGTACTGTTTTACCAGATTTTCTATGCCTTCTTCATACTTAGTTGCCACTAAGTTGTTGAACCACTGATTAAGGACTTCTTTAAGAGCACTTCCATAGCATTGTCCATTCAAAAAATCTTCTAATTTGGGGAATAAGTGATACTCACTTGGGGCTAAGTCCAGACTGTATGGCGAATGTTGAAACATTTCCCACTGAAACCACTGCAGCAAGTCCTGTGTCACTCCTGGTGCATGCAGACATGCTTTATCATGAAGGTGGTTGATTCCACTGATTAACATTCTGTGCTGCTTGTTTTTAATGGCACAGTGAAGTCATTGATGTATGTGACAGTAGGGTTTTGAATTTATGGTCTCACCTCAAGGCTTGTAGTTGATGTGCATGATACATGTGTGATCCCAAACCAGCATAGCCACAATCTTTCTGGTGCCCAAAATTATTTTTGCTTTTTTCGGTTTCATTGGGGATTGTGAACTATGCCATTCCATTGACTTGCACTTTATTTCTGGTGTGATATGTGATATCCAGGTCTCATCACCAGTGATGATGCGATTCAAAAATTTATCACCATCACTTTTCAAGCGACTGAGAAATATTAGTGTAGTTGCTATTCATTCGGCCTGACAAAATTTGAGGAACCCACATGGCACACACTTTTTTTTATAGACCACACCTACCTGAACAATCTTGTACAACACAGCTTTTAAAATGTCTGGAAAGAATGAGTGCAGTCCACCAATTGTGAAATGCCTTTATGCTTAGATTTTTGTTTCAATACTTGCTTTGAGTCCATCAGTCACCACTAAGGACCAGTGTGATACACCACTTCTGATCTGACACTTCATTCATCACACTACAATAAACCACAGTTATCTGTTTATAAATTTCAGTGGATTGGATTTTTTGTGCATTTAAAAAGTGGATAACACTGTCCACTTCATATTGGAGGGATTGTCAGTTTTGTCCCCCTTGAAAGTCCCACAGCTAAGCATTGAGCAAACGTATTGGATTGTAGCTCCCATCAGAATGAAGCAGATGGGTACCCAGGTCAGTGGTCAGTTTTCAGTCCTTGCATGGTGGTGTGGTCATATGTCAAAATGTAAAGTTCTTTACTTTCCGAATGACTCTTGTACTAAACTATTTTCTTCATTTATGTAAATGTATCTGTAACCCCATGGAAAAAGTAAATACTAATTGTGTTAATTAACCTTTAAACTGATCTGTTCCATGTCTTTACAGCATGTCACTAATTCATTCATTAAGCAGTAGATTATTATTTGGTCTCACTTGACTATATTAATTACAGACTGTGAACTCATAATATAAGACAAATCAGTTGGATACAGTGCCATAATATGTTTAACCACACATTAGAGCTTAACAGAAAAAACTGTTAATGCGGTAGTAATGTTCTATTCATTTATCTGTAGATTCATAAGTCTCATTATTATATTCAGACACTCTTCCACAAAGGTGACTCTTCATGCTCACAGATAATAAAACATTCCTATTATTTACTTGTATATGGCTCCCCATTTTTTGCATATAAATATGAAACTGATAACAGTGAGATTTTTGGGGAAAATTTAAGTGTATATCAAAAGAATAGGGTAATGGGAAATGGAAGTTGTAGCAGACAAGAAACTCAATATCCTTAGGTATTGAATCTGCAAGTGAGACTGTTTGGGCAAGACTCAGCATCAAGGCTGGGCATAAAATTGTAATTGGAGCCATTTAAAACCACTCAAATTCAGTTCGCCAAGCGTACTGTAATCAACAGTGAAGGCTTTAATCATCCAACATTCAATTGGAGAAATTATAGTTATTGTGGGCATGACAAGGCATCCTGTGAAACATTACCAAATACAGTCTATGAAAACTGTCTAGAACAGATAATTTGGAACCCTACTCATTATGGAAATATATTGGATCTAATGGCAACAAATAGACCTAACTATTTGGGGATGTTCACATTGAAAATGGTATCAGTGATTATGATATGGCTGTGACAAGAATTATTACCAAAGCACAAAGGACAACTGAACCAGGTAGAAAAATATACATTCAATAAAGCAGATAAAAAAGCAGTAGTGTCATATCTCAATGAGGAACTTTAAAAATTTCAGATCAGGGCAGAAGCATGTAGATTGACCATGCACTGGGTGGATATGTATCCAGTAGAAAAGTTCATAATAGCAGGAACCCTGAATGATATACAGTCACTGTAAAGAAACTTCTAAAAGAAACAGATATTACTGCATAACAGGTAGAGAGACGCTTAATGAAATGGTTTTGGCTTTCAACAGAGCAATGCATGAAGCCTTCAATGACTACAGTAGCAGAATATTGTCAAATGATCTTTCTAAAAACCCAAAGAAATTCTGGTCCTAATAAAGGCTATTATTGGCACCAAAAATAGTCTCCAGTCACTCACAAATGAGACAGGAAATGAAACTGAAGGTAGCTAAGCAAAAGCTGAAATGCTTAACTCTGTTTTCAAATGTTCTTTTACACAGGAAAACCCCTGAGAGTAGCCCCAATTTAATCCTCATACCACTGAAAAGACAAATAAATAAATAAATAAATTTGAGAACCAGCTGATTATTGCTAAAAAGGTGCAAGGATTGGCAACTTGCTTTAAATCTTCAGAAATATAAAACTGTACACTTCACATATACTCAGTCATGGGTAAAGTTGCTGGTAGACCTTGTTTTACTGATAGAATACAGGGGAAACTGCGAGCAGTCCACAAAGTCGATTGCTTGCAAATCACTCCTGCGACCCATTCTAGAATATTGCTCAAGTTTGCGGAACCCATATTAGGGAGGACTAGCAGAGGATAATGAAAGTATACAGAGATGAGCAGCACGAATGGTCATAGATTTGTTTGACCTGTGGAAGAGTCTCACAGAGATGCTGAAGAAATTGAATTAGCAGACTTTTGAAGATAGACATAAGTGATCCTGGGATAGCCTATTTACAAAGATTCAAGCAGCAGCTTAAAATTATTACTCTAGGAATGTACTACAACTTCCTATGCATCACTCACATAGGGATTGTGAGAAGATTGTTAGATTAATTACAGCTCATACAGAGTCATTTAAACATTCTCTTTTCCTGCACTCCATAAATGAATGGAGCGGGAAGAAACCTTCCTAAGTGGTACACTTTGTCATGCACTTCACAGTGGTTCACAGAGTAATGATGTAGTTGTAGATATACTCCTCTACACTGTAAAATTCCTTTTGCACTAAATAATATTTTTCAGAAGTTTCTATCATGCCTTATCACTCATACTGTCCCACAGACTCTTGCGTAGAAACTTTACTAGCTGCACTTCTGAATACTGAGGATGTCGTTTCAATAATTTTGTCTGTCATATTTCTCAGCTGATTTTTCTATTGTATCATATGAATGGACACCTGCGAGTGTTTAATAGTAATGTGTGGTGTTTTATTAATGGATCTGTTGGTGTGTATATGTATATAAATGTCAATACTTTTAGATTTTGGATGGCAGTTCAGAGTGAGTCTTAGTCTTTTATTCAGAATGGTCCTCATAGTATTTCTTTGCATCACAATTTTGTTTATTACTGCTGGTGTTGCTTTCACATACAATGTTTTAATGCTGTAAGCATGATTCTACAAGGCCATGGGTACATTGTACACGGAACATATTATAATCATGATGTGCATTAATGATCTTAATAAATATTACATTGCTTAATTTAGAGGAGATATTATCTATATATTGTTTTGATTTGAGCGTATAGGCTAATATAATTCCCAAAAACTTTACAATGGTAACTTCTTCCAGTTTTATTTCATCTATGAATATATGTAAAAGACACCATCAACATGGTCTTTTTTTAGATTTATAATTAAGTCTTTCTGTATGAGTGACTGTATTGTGTTATTTATTAAAATAAATGTACTTCTTTCAAGTGTTTCTAGATCATTTTCTACATTCCAGCAATCAGTGTTTTTTTGTATCTTCTCATTGACGACAGTATTATTTATAAACAGACTGATGAATAGTGATCCAAGTGTGGTCAACTTACCAGTCACAAATAGTTTTGTCCCAATCACTGTGTAACATTACTACAGGGAATGTGAGGAAATATAACTATCCGAAACTGCAAAATAGTAATGTTCACTTTAAAAATTCATTTAGTAGCCTCACCAGAAATAGGTAATAAAAAAGGTTCCACCACCAGGTAGAGAACAGGTACAGAACACAGATGTGCTTGTACCAAAAATTTAGACTGCAATTAATAAGAATGTAAATGTCAACAAGGTTCTTGGGTGATGTAAACTCAGCAGTAGAATTTAATACTCAGCTTTTAGATCTTCATGTCTGCTTTCTTGCTGAGACTTACCAAGCGGGGAAGTGCCGGCAGACAGGCACAATGAACAAAACACACACACAGAATTATTAGCTTTCCCAACCGATGGTTGCTTCTTCAGGAAGGAGAGGGAAAGACTCCTTACCCTCTCCCTTAAAACCCACATCCTTTCGTCTTTCCCTCTCCTTCCTTCCCTCTCCTTCCTCTCCTGCTTCCTGAAGAAGCAACCATCGATTGCGAAAGCTAGTAATTCTGTGTGTGTGTTTGTGTGTTTTGTTCATTGTGCCTGTCTGCCGGCGCTTTCCCGCTTGGTAAGTCTTGCAATCTTTGTTAACATTCCACGTGGGAAAAATATATCTAAAAACAAAGTTGATGTGATTTACCAAACAAACCGCTGGCAGGTCGATAGATACACAAACATACATACAAAATTCAAGCTTTCGCAACCAACAGTTGCTTCTTCAGGAAAGAGGGAAGGAGAGGGAAAGACGAAAGGATGTGTATTTTAAGGGAGAGGGTAAGGAGTCACTCCAATCCAAGGGGAAAAAAGGACAGGTATACACAAGCACACACACACATATCCATCCGCACATACACAGACACAAGCATGACATTTGTAAAGGCAAATTTGTCTTTTTTCCCCCTAAGGTAAGTCTTTCCGCCCCCGGGATTGGAATGACTTCTTACCCTCTCCCTTAAAACCCACATCCTTTCGCGTTTCCCTCTCATATATATAAAACAAAGATTCCAAGACTTACCAAGTGGGAAAGTGCCGGTAGATAGGCACAATAAAATAACACACAAACACACACACAAAATTACGAGCTTTCGCAACTGGCGGTTGCTTCGTCAGGAAAGAGGGAAGGAAAAGGAAAGATGAAAGGATGTTGGGTTTAAGGGAGAGGGTAAGGAGTCATTCCAATCCCGGGAGCGGAAAGACTTACCTTAGGGGGAAAATAGGATAGGTATATGCTCGCACACACACACGCACACACATATCCATCCATACATATACAGACACAAAGAGACATATTTAAAGGCAAAGAGTTTGGGCAGAGATGTCAGTCGAGGCGGAAGTGCAGAGGCAAAGATGATGTTGAATGACAGGTGAGGTATGAGTGGCGGCAACTTGAAATTAGTGGAGATTGAAGCCTGGTGGATAATGAGAAGAGAGGATATATTGAAGGGTAAGTTCCCATCTCCGGAGTTCGGATAGGTTGGTGTTGGTGGGAAGTATCCAGATAACCCGGACGGTGTAACACTGTGCCAAGATGTGCTGGCCATGCACCAAGGCATGTTTAGCCACAGGGTGATCCTCATTACCAACAAACACTGTCTGCCTGTGTCCATTCATGCGAATGGACAGTTTGTTGATCTCCGCTAATTTCAAGTTGCCGCCACTCATACCTCACCTGTCATTCAACATCATCTTTGCCTCTGCACTTCTGCCTCGACTGACATCTCTGCCCAAACTCTTTGCCTTTAAATATGTCTGCTTGTGTCTGTATATGTATGGATGGATATGTGTGTATGTGTGAGTATATACCTATCTTTTTTCCCCCCTAAGGTAAGTCTTTCTGCTCCCGGGATTGGAATGACTCCTTACCCTCTCCCTTAAAACCCACATCCTTCCATCTTTCCTTTTCCTTCCCTCTTTCCTGACGAAGCAACCGCCGGTTGCGTAAGCTCGTAATTTTGTGTGTGTGTGTGTGTGTGTGTGTTATTTTATTGTGCCTGTCTACCGGCACTTTCCCGCTTGGTAAGTCTTGGAATCTTTGTTTTTAATATATATTGTTTCCCATGTGGAAGTTAACTTCACTTAACGAAGGTTTATCCAGCACTTACGCATACAAGAGCACGAAGTGAACTGCCTCCAACCAGAACTCATACAGTATATATACAGCTACAGAACATTCCAGCACAATGATACTTGACATTTGTGGATACTCCTAGAATATACTCAAACCAAATATAGAAATTAAAATGAACAGTCCAGGAGAGTTTTGAACTCACAACCTGCCATGCAACAGTTTAGCATCATAGCCACTCCACTATGGAGACACTCATTGTCTTCTGTGACATTGTTCCCTCCTTAAGTGAACAGCATTTCGGTGTTACGTCGTCCAGTCCAGGATTGAGTCATTGGTCCTGCATACTCAGACTACTGATGACCGATTCTCACCCTGGTGGTGATCTTCTTAGAACTTCTTTTGCCGCTACATTCTTTGTCACCTTTCCGCTTGTTGCCTGTCGCTGGAGCCTTGAATTTACCCTGAGTTGCAGGATCCTTATAGGGCTTCATTCAAAGGACATGGACTGAATGATATTTTGTCGTTGAAATCTTCATCATAAGTAACATCAGACCGATGTAAGGAAAGTATAATTGAGATATATTTGCATCCTTCTGCTCAGCAGAGAAGACATGGAGTGCAGCGAGACAGTTTACTATCTTAGTCAAAGTCTTGATGGTCTTGCACAAGGTTTCTTGAGAGACAGTCAGAAAATTGGTGTTTTCTTCCACTTTTGTACACTGTGGTAATGTCATATTCTTGAAGAAGTCATCCTGTTGGATCCTTAAGACCTGTCAACCAACAAAGTGAATGATAGCCTGTAACAACTGTGAATGGTCTTGCATAGAGATACTGTCAAAATTTGCACATGGCCCAGATCATAGCAAGACATTCTCTTTCTAAAGCTGGGTAGTTTCTTTTAGCTTTTGTAAGTGTCCTAGAAGCATAGGCTATAACCATCTCTTTTCCATCCGAAATTTGCACCAGAACAGCACTGATCCCATACCCGCTGGCATCTGTGTGTATCTCTGTAGGTGCTCTCTCATCATACAGACCAAGTACAGGGTCAGAGCTTTTCACAGCACAGATTAGATTACATTAGATTAGATTAATACTTGTTCCATATATCATGAATACGACACTACGTAATGATGTGGAACGTGTCAGGTTAATGAAAGATGTCTGTACAAGATATTACATTACACAAAATATTGCATGACACTAACGCTTAAGCTAGTTTTTTTCCCTCCCTTAATTTATATCTAAAAATTCAGCCAATGAGTAGAAGGAGTTGTCATCTAGAAATTCTTTTAATTTATTTTTAAATGTTGGTTGACTATCTGTCAGGCTTTTGATGTTGTTTGGCAGGTGACCAAAGACTTTTGTGGCAGCATAATTTACCCCCTTCTGTGCCAAAGTCAGATTTAACCCTGCATAGTGAAGATCATCCTTTCTCCTGGTGTTATAGCTATGCACACTGCTATTACTCTAGAACTGGGCTGGATTATTAACAACAAATTTCATAAGTGAATATATATACTGTGAGGTTACTGTGAGGATCCCTAGATCCTTAAATAGATGTCTGCAAGATGACCGCGGGTGGGCTCCAGCAATTATTCTGATTACACGTTTTTGAGCAATGAATACTTTTCTACTCAATGATGAATTACCCCAGAATATGATACCATACGAAAGCAGTGAATGAAAGTAGGCATAGTAAGCTAATTTACTGAGATTCTTATCACCAAAATTTGCAATAACCCTAATATCATCCGTAGCCGAACTCAGACGTTTCAGCAGACCATCAATGTGTTGCTTCCAGTTTAACCTCTCATCAATGGACACACCTAAAAATTTTGAAAATTCTACCTTAGCTACAGACTTCTGTTCAAAGTCTATATTTATTACTGGAGTTGTGCCATTTACTGTATGGAACTGTATACACTGTGTTTTATCAAAATTTAAAGAGAGTCCGTTTTCTGAGAACCACTTAATAATTTTGTGAAAAACATAATTTACAATTACATCACTTAGTTCTTGGTTCTTGGATGTTATTACTATACTTGTATCATCAGCAAAAAGAACTAACTTTGCATCCTCATCAATATGGAATGGTAAGTCATTAATGTATATCAAGAACAGTAAAGGACCTAAGACCAAACCCTGTGGGACCCCATGCTTGATAGCCTCCCCAGTTTGAGGAATCAGCTGTTGTTTTAACATTACATGAACCACTTATTTCAACTTTCTGCATTCTTCCAGTTAAGTATGAATTAAACCATTTGTGCACTGCCCCCTCAAACCATAATGATTTAGCTTATCTAAAAGAATTCCATGATTTACACAGTCAAAGGCCTTTGAGAGATCACAAAAAATACCAATGGGTGATGTCCGGTTATTCAGAGCATTTAATATTTGATCAGTGAAAGCGTATATAGCATTTTCTGTTGAAAAGCCTTTCTGATAGAGCTGTCAGAAGAGAGATTGGGCGATAGTTGTTGACATCCGACATATCCCCCTTTTTATGCAATGGTTTTACAATGGCATATTTCAGTATATTGGGGAAAACACCCTGCTCCAAAGAGGTATTACATACGTGGGTGAGAATCCTACTTATCTGTGGGGAACAAGCTTTAAGTATCTTGCTGGAAATGCCATCAGTTCCGTAAGAGCTTTTACTTTTCAGTGAGTTTATTATTTTACTGATTTCAGAGGGAGAGGTTCGTGGAAATACAGTTGTTTCAAACTGCACAGGTATGGCCTCTTCTATTAGAAGCCTTGCCTCTTCTAGTGAAGATCTAGATCCTACTTTCTCCACAACATTTAAAAAATGATTATTGAAAATATTTCCAATTTCAGATTGTTTGTTAGTACACTTGTCATTCAGTTTTATGGCACTCAAGTCTTCCTGTGCTCTTGGTTGCCCTGTTTCCCTTTCAATAGGTTCGAAGGAATCTTGTTGAGCACCGTCTCAGATAAATTTAGCATCAGCTTTTAACAACTCTTGGAGTGGCCTGGCTTTGATACAGAAGTCTTTGATAAAGCGACGCTAATAAGAACATAATCCGAGGAAGCTTCTCACAGCTCTTTTAGAAATAGGAAATTCCGTTATAGATCTCACTTTTTATATCTTCGTTTGACACAAAGTGTCCAACTATTTTGATTTCTTTTGCTCCAAAGGGACACTTTCTGGGATTAAGTTCCAGTCCACCTTGTTGGAGACACTTAAGAACGGCCCTCAATCTTTTTATATGTTAATCAAATGTCTCTGAGAACACTATAATGTCATCTAAATAACAAAGACACATCGTCCATTTCAGGTGCCTTAGAACATTTTCCATCGTCCGTTCAAAAGTTGCTGGTGCATTACATAAACCAAATGGCATTACCTTAAACTTATACAGGCCATCAGGGGTGACGAATGAAGTTTTGTCACGATCAGCCATATCTACACTCCTGGAAATTGAAATAAGAACTCCGTGAATTCATTGTCCCAGGAAGGGGAAACTTTATTGACACATTTCTGGGGTCAGATACATTACATGATCACACTGACAGAACCACAGGCACATAGACACAGGCAACAGATGCACAATGTCGGCACTAGTACAGTGTATATCCACTTTTCGCAGCAATGCAGGCTGCTATTCTCCCATGGAGACGATCGTAGAGATGCAGGATGTAGTCCTGTAGAACGGCTTGCCATGCCATTTCCACCTGGCGCCTCAGTTGGACCAGCGTTCGTGCTGGACGTGCAGACCGCGTGAGACGACGTTTCATCCAGTCCCAAACATGCTCAATGGGGGACAGATCCGGAGATCTTGCTGGCCAGGGTAGTTGACTTACACCTTCTAGAGCACGTTGGGTGGCACGGGATACATGCGGACGTGCATTGTCCTGTTGGAACAGCAAGTTCCCTTGCCGGTCTAGGAATGGTAAAACGATGGGTTCGATGACGATTTGGATGTACCGTGCACTATTCAGTGTCCCCTCGACGATCACCAGAGGTGTACGGCCAGTGTAGGAGATCGCTCCCCACACCATGATGCCGGGTGTTGGCCCTGTGTGCCTCGGTCGTATGCAGTCCTGATTGTGGCGCTCACCTGCACGGCGCAAAACACGCATACGACCATCATTGGCACCAAGGCAGAAGCTACTCTCTTCGCTGAAGACGACACGTCTCCATTCGTCCCTCCATTCACGCCTGTCGCGACACCACTGGAGGCGGGCTGCACGATGTTGGGGCGCGAGCGGAAGACGGCCTAACGGTGTGCGGGACCGTAGCCCAGCTTCATGGAGACGGTTGCGAATGGTCCTCGCCGATACCCCAGGAGCAACAGTGTCCCTAATTTGCTGGGAAGTGGCGGTGTGGTCCCCTACGGCACTGCGTAGGATCCTACGGTCTTGGCGTGCATCCGTGCGTCGCTGCGGTCCGGTCGCAGGTCGACGGGCACGTGCACCTTCCGCCGACCACTGGCGACAACATCGATGTACTGTGGAGACCTCACGCCCCACGTGTTGAGCAATTCGGCGGTACGTCCACCCGGCCTCCCGCATGCCCACTATACGCCCTCGCTCAAAGTCCGTCAACTGCACATACGGTTCACGTCTACGCTGTCGCGGCATGCTACCAGTGTTAAAGACTGCGATGGAGCTCAGTATGCCACGGCAAACTGGCTGACACTGACGGCGGCGGTGCACAAATGGTACGCAGCTAGCGCCATTCGACGACCAACACCGCGGTTCCTGGTGTGTCCGCTGTACCGTGCGTGTGATCATTGCTTGTACAGGCCCTCTCGCAGTGTCCGGAGCAAGTATGGTGGGTCTGACACACCGGTGTCAATGTGTTCTTCTTTCCATTTCCAGGAGTGTATATGGGGAGTGAGGAATGATGTACGGCTACTACAGGATAGGTTTACGGCGCTACAGGCGGCCACGGAGAAGGAGAGATTGTTTCAAGACATACGGAACGAGTATCAGGAATTGAAGCTCTCATACGAAAAGCTGAGAAGTCAGATGCAACAAGTAACGGAAGTGGTACTGCAAACGCTCGTTCGCAGGAAACGAGGGTGGTTTGATGCAGGGGAAAATTGCTGAAAACAGTGTTTGGAACCACGGACGAGGAAGATATAAGGAAATTAAATAGTATGGTAGGGGAGGTGCAGGAGTTGGCGGAGGAGACAAAGTCGAAAGTGGATTGACACACGACACGTATAGGTAACATGGAGCAGGGGATATTGAATGTCAGTAGAACAGTGCGGGAGTTGATGTCAGACCTGGAATGGTATGCAGCAAATCTCAGGAAAGTGTTGAATGGGGATGTAGAGACTATACGGGCGAGATTGAGCCGAATAGACGGGAAAATACAAGTAGCAGCTTTATTGAGGGCATTAGCAGACAGGGTGGATGATGCGCGTGCTGAGTCGGAAGCGTTATATGAAGCTATGCATCACGCAGTGCATGGGCAATTGAGTGCCACTTTGTTAGGTCCTGATAAGATGCTGAAGGCGTTGCTGAAAGCGCAGAAAGAATTCTCCGAAGGAGTGCGTCATGTCGTGTCTCTGGCAAAGCGGAATTGACCGTTATTCTATCGCATGTCTAAAGTGAGAGCAATTAGGGGTCAGGCGAGTATACACGTAGAAGTGCAAATACCAGTGATGGGTATCAATTCGCGGTACCAGTGTTATACAGTACACCCGTATCCAATTAGATGCAGTGCACTTGGGAAGTGGGTGCAAATGCAAACTCGGGAAGTGTTGTTAGTGTCAAGACGGAGGAGTGCTCATGTGGTAATGTCTACGGAAGATTTGACAGACTGTTTCAGGAGAAGTGTTTTTATTTGTCCAGCAAAGGAGGTGGCAACCCACAATCATTCGCGTGTGATGCACCTGTTCTTGGGGAATATGGGAACCTTAGAATCCGAAAAGAAGGTGTTACTTCAGAGACCGAAATTTCAGAAAGTTGGGGAACATTGGATTTACTCTATGCTCGAACTACACTTGTTACAGAAATGGTAGATTGACAGATATATCAAAGCTTGAATTGCAGGGCAGTGGGTTATTGACTAATGGCACTGGATGTGAAATAGTGGGGAAGCATTTTCACCTACCATCTACGTTCACAGGTACAACAATGATTAACGTGACACAGCCTATCTTGTATTATCCAGAGGAACCACCACACATATTGCCTCGCCAGAACCTAACATTCATTAACGAGTCCTTGGATCCCACATTGTTACAATCTTTAGATAGCCTGATTATCTCAGAAAAAGAGCAGATCTCAGTTAATCAACTACTGCAGCGCGTGCAGCAATATCGGGAGAAACATAAGCAAAACACAATTATATTTGGAGTGTCAACGACTAGCATAATCTTAGTTCTAGTGTTTATTTGTGTAACTTACTTTTGTATACGGAAAAAGATGTCTCGTTCTGAAATCACAGCCGTACATCAAATACCTAGGGGATGGATCGGGAATAGTGGAACGTAATATAAATAAATAACCAATCATAAGATTGGAATCAGTATTAAGTGTAAATAGATTATTAGCGGATAAGAAAAGTTTGTCAGTGTTGAAGGAGTAGTTGTAAGATACGTGTAGAGTATAAGGAATTTTACAATTCTGGACGTACTGGTTGTGCACGCCGTATGGCGTGCACAACCAGTACGTCCAGAATTGTAAAATTCGGGACGAATTTTCTTAAAGGAGGGGGATGTGTAGTGTTGCGGAATAGTAAAGAGTTGGAAACGTGGAATATTGTCAAAGTTTCGTTGCCTATGCCGAGAGCTAGAGGCAGTTGGTTAGCCATGAGGTAAGAGGACTGCACATATATTGGAATGTGTCGTCACGTAGTGGCAGTGGCCTAGTTACACACAACAGACGAGAGAGAATTGCTTAGCACGCGGGTTTGTGTTAGACAGAGACTTTCGTAGAGTGCAAGACAAAGCTATAGCGTCAGCTGTACTGCATTTCACAACTTCGCGTAAGTCTGTCGTAACAACACGAAACTCTGTCGCAAGAACACCTAAGGGGCGAGTACGACAGATGAATAAGCAGTATAAGTGGAACTAATGCGTTCATTACAAATGAGCATGGCGTCAGGACGTAGCTCGTGCTTCCTTTAAATACGCCAGCTTTGATAGTAACAAGGCACTCGCAGTTAGACTTGCAGTTAGATGTGTACTGGGTCACTGCGTAGCGCTCAGCTCGGTGATCGACATGTTAATCTTTATTAAGGAGATGTTGCAGTAAGGGCAGCCCATCCAGCAGCATATGTGAGGGGACAGTACCAGCTCTGGTCCTCTCTGATGCCGCTGTAAATCATCAACCCAGGATTAGCAGACATAGCGGCAGACTCGTTCGCTGCCAATGCTGACCACATCAGTGAACAATCGTCGAGATCGTGCGGGGCCTAGGCCCTGTGCATCTGCCGTCACAACTGGGTGAGCCGACGACGCCGGCCGGGGTAGCCAATCGGTTCTAGGCACTGCAGTCTGGAACCGTGCGACCTCTACGGTTGCAGGTTCGAATCCTGCCTCGGGCATGGATGTGTGTGATGCCCTTAGGTTAGTTAGGTTTAAGTAGTTCTAAGTTCTAGGGGACTGATGACCTCAGAAGTTAAGTTCCATAGTGCTCAGAGCCATTTTGAGCCAACGACGCTGGGGGACTGCAGCCCGTTCTGCCCGTCCACCACGAACGAGCAGGGGAGCAGGGAAGAAGACGGGTTGGGACAGAGTACACTCCGCACTACGAGAACGCTTCTCGTGCCGACAGCGCCGGGACTCCAACCCGGAGCCTCCTGCTGTCTGCTGCTGAGCCGGCCGGCCAGCTGGACGCCACCAGCTAAGCGCGCGGCCGAAGTATAAAGTAAGGACATTCCTCCGCTACGTCACAGCACGCGGCGCTGCGCTTACAAGACTGGTGCGGCCCGGAGCTGGTGTCATCGCTACGAGTCAGCGAGGACTCGGGGAAGATCGTTGACATCACAAGCTCAGCCAGCCTGTGTTACGCGGGCCACATTGTACTTGGCAGGAATAAAGGTGTCATGAATTAATAATGTTTCTTTGGCATTTCTGACGCGTCCTCAGTCATTTCCTAGCATCCTGACAACTGGAGAGATCACCGCTCGGCCTCCAGTCCATCGTAGGCGACCGGGACCACCAGGGCGCCTACAGTATCTGACTGTAAATTATACTAGTAACATCCAACAACGAATTTTCAAAATGTAAACAGTTCATCCGATTTTGTCAATCGACATGTCTTCAGAAACCTATTTGTCTAAACCTAAATTGGTATAAATTATAGGCATGTAACTTGAATTGTACATGAGTTTTTGGAGGCCAAAATAGCCAATTACTATTGATAGTGTCAGACAATAAGTACTCCACAGTTACACGAAAAAACGGTAGCAGCATACTTATAAATCTATATATTCGTCTATGTCTTCGGTTAAATAGTTACTGTGTTTTAGAAAGCACACAGACATTACGCTACTGGCCTACCTTTTGTTTCTATTCCTTTGATATATGTTTATTTGATTTGTTTATGTATTTAATAACGTGTGTTAGAGCGTGTTTATGGTCCAGCCGTAGGAATATTTATTTAATTTCTATTCCTTTGATGTATGTTTATTTGATTTACTTATGTATTTTATAATGTGTTAGAGCGTGCTTATAGTCCAGCCATAGGAATATTTATTTAATTTAAAGTTATTTAAATGTATATCCAGCATTTCGTATGTGTTTCAATGTTTGTGAGCGTGCGTTGGCTTGAACACATGGTAGGAGCGCTCTAACCAATCACAGCACTCGTTAATGGGGAGAATCTATGCAAGTGGGGAAGTACGGCACACGACATGGGAGTCCTGAACAGTACAGCGCGACAGACACACGGTCGCAGGAAAGACTTGCAGAGTGGAGCAGTTTGCAGGAGATAGAAATATTTCGTAGTGCCGACTTGTGCACTTCTGAGACTTCCGTGGCTTCTGCAGTGGAGATGTAGCATGCGTTTAGAAGTGAATATCTCGCGAGCTATGTTGTTGTTCATATCTAATTACTTGAAGCAGGAATCTGTTGTTTCTCTGTTATTCAACTTATATTTTATTCAATTGCTGGACCATCGACACCAGTAAGTGTTTTACAGTAATAAAGAGCATTCTTAAAGGTACTTCTGCTATCGTGCTCATCATTTTAAGTCGTTAAAATAGTACCTGCAGATTTTATTTAATTGCAATCTTCCATTTATAAATTTCTGTATAATTTTCAAAATTCGCAATTGCCCAGTGATAGGAACCTTCGACCATTTGATTCATGTGTATATTCATATTGTATACTGTAGACTCAGCACAATTTGGCTTATAATGCAGCAACTACGTATCCTAGCCCTTCGACAATGAAACAAGCCAAAACTTTTTATGTTTCAACTCTGAGTCTGAGGGTACGTAGTTGAGGGCCACCCAACACCTCACATCATTTATTACTTGTAAGCCCGCAACTGGGGGCTTGTCCGGGATTTGTGTCCTGCAAAGTGGTAATTCCTTTGCTCACTGTTATTCAGTGTACGATGCGAAGTGTAAAAACGTTTGCAAAACCAGTAGAGATTTCTGTAGAGTAAACCTTTCACAAAACACAGTGTGAGATCGGTTTTTCCGCAAATAGGTGTCTGGAAATAGTGAAATTACGTAGTAATTTTCACAATAACACAGACTATTGATAGATGAATGGTGACTAACTGAAAACCTCAGCTGCCGACAGGTGTTGTTGATATACCTCGGGGCACACAATTTCAGCTGTCCACGACAGCTGAAATTGTGTGCCCCGACCGGGACTCGAACCCGGAATCTCCTGCTTACATGGCAGACGCTCTATCCATCTGAGCCAGCGAGGACACAGCCACCGGTGGCTCAGACGGATAGAGCGTCTGCCATGTAAGCAGGAGACCCCGGGTTCGAGTCCCAGTCGGAGCACACATTTTCAGCTGTCCACATCGAGGTATATCAAGAACATCTGTCGGCAGCTGAGGGTTCAGTTAGTCATCATTTACTCCAGGGAAAAGCTGCACGGTCAACAACAGTAATCTGTTCTTTCGAGAACAGTTACTGTCTGTATATATATTGATAGATGTCCTAATCTACCACGTTAAAGGCAATTTGCATGGGGGCTCAGAGTCTAAATAAGTTGAGTGCATGGAACAGTAGAGGTTAGCGCGTTTAACGGACAGCGGCATGGGAGACGGTTGGAACACGCGGTAACCGGCAGCAGCTACAACTACCTCAGGCGACTTGTCCAGTGGCGAACGCAGATCAACAGCAGTACAACGGCAGTTTCTTCGAGTACTGCAGGGCAGTCTTCAGTGTTGACTTCCACTACAACCGACGGCATCACCATGGCAGAGGGAACCACCTCAGACCAGATAACTTCCTGCACTAATAGTGAGATAGTGTTTAACTCTGAAGTTCAAGCTCCACTTATATATCTCGCGAATATAAAACCTACTATGTGTAATTCTGAAAACGGAAGTGAGCCGGTGAGTCCGAAGTCAAACTAGTGGGAATTAAGGCAAGGGGAATGAATGTGGGGGAGTTACGATGTCTCAGCTAATGCAAATGATCCAGGGAATAGCAAATAACATCAGTACAATTCGAACAGATATGGGTACACTGCGAACTGAAATAGGTTCCACTGTGAAAGAGGAAGTTGAAAAAATTATGGGTAACCTTGGAAAAGCAATTGATGAGAAACTAAAATGTGTCCGAAGGGATATGGGGAAAATTACAGACGAAGTTGTAATTGTAAAAATCTAAAATCGGATCAGTGGACAAAGATCTTCGAAAAAAATGGATAAGATACAGACGGAACTTGGGGGCAAGGTAAGTGACTGTATAAAAGCACAAGCTGCTCATAAAAACGATATAATTTTAGCAATTAGTGACATTGCCAATCGTGTAGGTGAGGGGGAAACAGAAGTGAGCAAAATTAAAGACAAAATCAGAGTCCAGTGTCACTAGTGAAAATAAATTTAAAAACAATTGCAACATATAAAAAGTGATTTAAATTCGTCAGCCTCCCAACAGGCCACGCCAGTTATAAACATCCCTTGGGCAAATACCAGTTCTGTGAAATGCTACACAGATGATGGAAGATACCACACAGTAAATTTGTTGGCTGCGTGTAGGTACGCTTTTGTTCATGGCATGTTGGACGAAGAGGAAATAAAATACGTTAAACGGCATTTGGAAGGAGACCTACAGTCTTGGGCAAATGTTAAATGCACTTTGTACAAATCATATGAAGAGTTCGAAAAGTGGTGTTTGAATAAATCTGGGAGCAAGGCAAAACAGATGCAGATCCAAAATGAATTCTTAAACGGACCGAGTTACAGGTACAGTAATAGGACGATGAGAGATTTTTGCAAGCGCGAACTTGGCAAGCTTATGCGTCTGAAACACCCATTGGGGGTTTTAACAGAAATCACCACATTAAAAAGACGATTACCTGACTATTTGCACTGGGATCTTGTCCGTAGTCCATGCGATTCCGTGGACGAATTTCTAGAATTCGCAGAAAAATTAGAGGGCTTTGAAGTTCAAACCTCACAGCAAACCGGGTGGTACTTATCAAAATGAGAATACAAATAATCACCACCAAAATAATTATCGTGAGAGAAATCAAACGAATTATCGGAAAACGAACAGGAGCGGTAACTTCCGTGAACGGGATCCAAGTAAAGAATGCAGATTTGACGGGGGAAATTCACACGAAGTGCAATCGTGTAACAATCGGTCGGGAAGCTGATGTTCGCCACCTCTCAGGTCCGGGAATGGCGATGTAAACAGGTGATGAAAAGGACTGGAGATAATGGTAATGGTAGAAATGTTGATAGATTAGGAGAAAGGCAACAAATATCTAATATGGAGTACGTTGATGAGGTAGGTTAATAGCTGGCTCTTTCAATAAAAGCAGGCGCGAAGGGCGGAAGCATAGATTTGTGAGAGATTTAATTAAAAGTAATTGGAATAAATTTGCCGGGAATGATGTAAGTCATGAATTTGTAATGAATAGGTGCGAGAATGGTGATGAATGGAAAGATTAAGTGGTTCAAAAAGAGGTTAAAGAGGAGATGAATTTTGTGAAAGCAAATTGTGTGGAGAGTTCTGAAGAGGTATTAGCAAATAGCAGCAATTGCAGTAAGGAAGGTGTTGTAGTAGGAAGTATTCGTGAATCGGCGAAAAGCGTCGATGTTAGCAGCAGCTTTGGTCTCGCCAGCTGCAAGTGACGGTGATTGTGTTTCAGCGGAAAGCGTCAGTGTTACTAAGGGAGGATTAGCATTGGCCTCGCCAGCAGTTGAAGGTAGATGATTTCTGTTTAAAGGAACAGAATAATGGTAATTCATGTAATGATGTAAAAGGTACTGGTATTGATTCTTCGGAGGAAGGAATTTACGCGTTTCTAGTCACGAATGAAAGCGAAGCGAAACTTATTGACGAATGTGTGGATCTAAAACGTTTGCCAGAGTATGAATGTGAGACTGTATGTAAGGTAAGATCGGGGGTTAGCCTGAATGAAACGTGTGTAAAAATGGCCATGTGTGCTGATTTTTGTCCCATCACAGCGGAATGTAGCAAATCTGGACGTCCCAAAATTGTACGACAAGGTGTAAGGTAACAGGGGATAATATGGAGTTCTTTCAAGTAGTTCATAATTTAAATTTAAAGCACAGCAGCGGAGATAATATGCTGGGCAAAATAGTCCGGAAAATACTTGTTTTGTGTTTTGATGGGCGTTGTAGTTCCGTTGCATAGTGTTTTGGTTTTCTGTTAATTGCAACGTATTATAAAAGTGTGGTGATAAATGTGTAAAATTATATAATGTATTTAGATTTAAGTATTTAAATATTATAAAATATTGTAAACGAATTGTGGCTATGTTTAGCGATTATTTTGACTACTGTGGTGTCATGTGACCTGACTCAGGACTGTGGATATGAGCGGGAAAATTGGGGTCTTTGTTCGTTGTCTGTGGTGGTGGCAAGTTGGGAGCGGCAAAGTGCCGCGAGTGCAGGCATGGACGCCAGTGTATGCGAAGGAACAAAGTGAAAGTGTGTGGGTGAGAGACAAACAGTGTATGAATTGCACCGATTATTATTTTTGAACTTAAAAATGCATGGCCACAAATTAAAGTGGTTTCTTTGAGTAAATAATTGAACTATACACATCTGAATGTGTATAGTTCAATTCACTGCTGTTCCAAAGCTAGCCATTATCTGACTCAATAATAGGGGCACAAATACAACTGTTTACTATCAACCCCATTTGCAGATGAGCCACGTGAAAAAATAGGTAGTAGACGAGCCCGAGTTCAGTTGCAAAGGTAGCAGCAATTTGTGTAATGTAGTGGTGGAGGATAAAGTTGTGTATGATTCACGTGAAGTTAATTTGTTGGTGGAGGAGAGTAAGGTTTCTGACGTGAATTTATGTTGTGATTTAAATGATGTATCAGCAGATAAGATTTGCTGAGATGAATATTTATGGTGATGATGGGTTAGGCATCGATATATTATTTCAGGAAGATTAAGTGTTTAACAGTGAATTGATGTGTAATTTTGTTGAAGTTTCATGTGTCAATATTTTGGAGGGGCAAAACAGTAAAGTTGTGGATGCTGTGGGTAGTGAAACGCCTAAATGTGTGGAAGAACTAACAGAAAATTTAGAGAGGGCTGGAGTAAATAGTGTGGATGGGGATAGTTTGTGTAATCAACTTCGTACAAATTTGTGCATGAAGGAGGAATGTGATTTTAGAGTGACTGATTGGCGTTGGTCCTGTAGAAAGTTACGGTTGCTACTGTTGCATATGTGGAAATGAGAAAAGTTTAAGATTGCTAGTGATTTAGAAAAGGGAAGGGATGAATTTGGGGCGAAGGAAATATTTAATGAATTATTTTTGGTTGAACATCAGATTGAGGGATGGATAGAACAGGGTGTGTGAATGCTAGAATTGGAAGAGAAGGGACGGAACGCAGAAAATGATTTATTTAGGAAGAAATATTTAGAATGAAAGGAAATGGTAAATGTACAGCCAATTATTGAAATTAGTATTGGCAAAGAAATGGTAGATGCACTTCTATATTCAGGTAGTAATGTGTCAGTGTGTCCAAAAGTTTTATGAACATGATCAGAAATAGGAAACTACTTATCTTCCCAGTCATTGGCGTTCAGGTTAAAATGGCAGTTGGTGGTATGAGTAAGCTAATAAGACAACAAATACTTTTAGAATTTAAATGTGGAGAAAATAAATTTGAGATAGACTGTTTTGTAGTGAGTGGTCTAGTAAAGGAGGTAATTTTAGGAACTGACTTTCTGTGCAAATACAATATTTCACTTAATTGTGTAGGGGAATGCCTAGAATTTGAGATTCAGAATGACGAAAGGCAAGTAAAATTTAAAAGACTTAACAGGTGGAAATCAAATTTCTCATACCATAGTTACTGAGGACTGGAGTGAGGAAGTCGATATGCAAAACAGAATTAAGGAAGTGATTGATGCAGTCAAGAGTATATAGAGAAAGGGGAAAAGTGAAAAGCTGTTCTAATATGTAATTAGTGGTAGTAATTTTGGAGGGATAATTTATATGTTTATTTGTGAATTCATTAGCAATTTTTTAGTTTATTGTGACACTGTACAGGTGCAAAAGAGGGAAGTTTAGGCACTGAGGGTGAGTGGAGGTAAGTGACCTCATGGATTTAAGTGAAATATGTATAGGTCAATTTTAAAGGCATTAAAATTGTAATTTTATGTGCACATATTTTTTGGTGCATGGAGGTAGGATGGATTTATTAAAGTCAATTAAATAGAACTTATAGGAATTTGAGCTTATTGTGATTCAGTCGTTTGCCCTGTGACTTTTTTCCTAAAGCATCATTTTCTGCTAGAAAGAATCTTTAGTGAGGATCCTGGTTGGTTTTGGGAAATGGTTTGTTGCGGAATTTCTACTTTTGATTTTCATTGTAGACAGATTTGTCATGATAAATGGTGGAACTCGGAATTCAGAGGCCGACACGATTTCTTCAAGGCACTTGATCAAAAGACTGATGTGCGTTGCTAAAATCCATGTGAACGTGTGTAGTGCAATGGAAAAAATTAGTGCATGAAGAAGCCTTAGCGCTGAGTGACTGGCACAAGAAGTGCTTACAAAATTGCACATAAGTAAAAGTGCATTTAAAAATTTTATTTCTTGTCCAAAAACTTGTTTATGCATAACTGAAATGCAGGCATTTATTTAATATGGCATTACATCGATATTTTGTTTTGGTTTAAGTTTATTTCTAAATTCATACTGCTCCCACTCCACTACAAAAATCTTGTAAACACTATTGGCCTGGCGTTTTAATCACTTACTTCTGTTCTTTGAAATTTGTTTTATATGTACTTGTTTGAATTGAAGAGTGCTATTTCTGAACATTCTGTAGAGGTGTGTGAGGTAAGGAGCAAGTTGTGGCACCCTGGAAATATCCTAAGTAGAGTTGGCATGGCCAGGCGAGTGCCTTTCAGCGGGCTGCAGCCCAGCAGCAACTGCATGGTGCCAAACTTGAGCTGAGCATGAAGGGTAGCCCTATCACATGGTCCATCAAATGCGTGGCTGAGTATTCCATGGAGACGCTGTGTTGATGAAAGAGACTTGTATGTTGAGAGCGCCAAAGATGGCGGACTTTGAGAAATCTTAATGGCAGACATTTCACAGTTTGTATAAAACGGTAGCAGCGTGCTTATAAATATATTTATTCATCTATGTCTTTGTTTATATTTTATATATATTATTCATGAAATTGGTCAAATATTTACTGTGTTTTAGAAAGCACAGAGGCATTAGGCTACTGGCCTAATTTTTCTTGGTATTCCTTTGATATATGTTTATTTAATTTGTTTATATATTTAATAATGTATGTTAGAGCGTGTTTATGGTCCAGCTGTAGGAATATTTATTTAAGTTCAAGTTATTTAAATGTAAATCCAATATTTTGAATGTGTTTCATTATGTGTGTGAATCTGCATTGGCTTGAATACATGGCAGGAGCGCTCTAGCCAGTCACAGCGCTCGTGAATGAGCAGTTCAGAACATTGTGGCGTGAAGGACAGTCACACAGCACCCGGAGAGAATGCGGGACGTGACTGCGCAATGGCTGCACGGCAGAGTCTTGTGGAATGTGGAGCGTTTTGCGCGTGGTTGCAGCAGATAGAAATACTTGGTAGTGCCGACTTTGTATGTTTTGAAGTGAAAGCTCGCAAGCTATGTTGTTGTTCATAACTAATTACATACAGTAGGAATCTATTGTTTCCCTGTTATTCGACTTATATTTTATTTAATTGCTGGAGCATCGACACAAATAAGTGTTTTACAGAAGTATACCACATTATCAAAAGTACTTCTACTATTGTACTCATCATTTAAAGTTGTTAAGATTGTACCTGTAGATTTTATTTAATTGCAATCTTTCATTTATAAATTTCTACATTACACTCACAATTGCCGAGTAATAGAACCTTTAAGCATTCGATTTACGTGTATATTTATATTGTATATTGTAGACTCAGCAGTATTTGGCTTGTATTGCAGCAACTACGTATCCCAGCCCCTAGACAATGAAACCAGCCAAACCTCTTAATATTTAAACTCTGAATCGGAGGGTACATATTTGAGGGCCACATCACCACACCATTCCATTTTATGTGAAAGCCTGCAGGGTTGAGTTCATTAATCTTTCGGTTGGTGTGGTGTGGGTGGCTGTGGTATGGTCTCTGGATCAGTATAGCTTGTTATGGATTTTCATTGCCATATACTGAGGAGACGGCGCATATAGGTTTAGCGATGAGTGGAAAGCATAAAATTGTCTTGTTTCTCGTGTTATATATATGACTGAAACAGTTTTTCTCGAATAACTCTAAATTGCTGTGTAGAAAGATGATATCATAGATGTATAAGGAAGGAACTGTTAATAACTGTGTTGTTGTTGTTGTTGTTGTTGTTTTTTTTTTTTTTTTTCTTTTTTTTTTTTTTTTTTTTTTTTTCTTCTGATAGTGGGCGACATGATGTACTTGGATGGGCAATACACATGTTCCTTATTATTCTTTTCTGTAACTTTAGTATGCGCAATATATTGCTTCAATTTCCCCAAAAAATACCATACCTTACAACTGATTGAAAGTAGCTGTGGCATCCAATTTTCCTTGTATTCATGTCTGTTGCACCAGCTAATATTGCATAGCAAATGCAAAGTTACGTAATTTGTTTAACAGGTAGTCAACATGTTTATTCCAATTTCAGTTTTTAATTAGGTTTAACCCTAAAAGCTTCACAGCGCCCACTTCTTCTATATCCTGATTTTTATGAGTTATTTTAATTTCTTGGGGCTTTGACTGTTTTGTTCTGAATTGGACCATGTTGGTTTTGGGGATGTTCAATCTTAATCCATTCAGTTGGAATTATGTTTCTAGTTTGTTCATTGTGTTTATTATGTAGAGAGGGATATTTTCTGGTTCCTGGTTTTCAATTAATACAGATATGTCATCTGCAAATAAAATCGATGGAGCATTTATATTGTTCGGTAAATCATTAACATAGAACAAAAACAAAATAGTTCCTAGAATCGAGCCTTGAGGGATGCCTTGGGCTACTGTTTTCCATTTGGAATAGTAATTTGCTGCATTTGATGATACAATCACTCTTTGTTTCCTATTTGATAAGTATGAAGTAAGCCAATTTAGAACATTACCCTTAATCCCATACTTGTCAAGCTTATAGATGACCAGTGCATGATTTACAGATTGAAAGGCTTTTGTGAGATCACAAAAGATTCCTGCAGCTTTATTATGGTTGTCTAATGATGTGCTGATCCTGTCAATAAACTTGTTAATCGCATCAAAAGAACTTTTGCCACACTGGCAACCAAATTGGTTTTCCGTAATAATATCATATTTCTACATAAAATTTCGAATCTGCATAGCAGCAGCATTTTCAAAGATTTTTGATAGGCCTTGAAAAAGAATATCCTAGAAAAATGAGTATCATTTCTGTAAAGAGTTTGAATGATGTTGCAAAAAATGAAACAGATATTTGCTTCAAAGTTCAGCAGAATATTTCAGAACAGAATCAAATAAAAAATACAATAGTTGATAATGCACTTCATAGGTACAATTTTCAATATACAAGCAAACATGAAAATTAAGATACTGTGTTCTGAGTGCAATAGATTAATGGATTGGATATAAGTGAGCTGCCCACAATCTGCACACCAAACAGGTAACACACTTAATCTAAGATGTTAGGAAGTTTCTGTACAACGTTTTCAGTGAAACATTGAAAGGAAGGCTCAGGAAGATAAAACTATCTATGAAAACAATGGCTTCAATGATAAAAAGGATGTACATCCTTTTTTCAGGTAAGTCAGACTCGATAGGTAATAAATCTTCAGCCTGTAGACATGGTGCTAAAAGCAACACTCAAAAGAGAAAAGGTTTACAGTCAATAAAATACCTTACTGTAATACAAATGAACATTCATTGGATTGTGAACAAAATATCAGAATCCTAACATTTTTGGAATGCTTGATGTTGTATGTGGGAGAACTCTGGCTGTCAGAAGATCAGACTGACTTTTTTGGACCTCATGGTTATTCTATTGGACACAGAAGTAAAAGAAAGGATGGAGATGCTGGAATATTTGTTTCTGATATTGTAATACTTTCTACTAATATGAGCAGGATGGATTTCTACTCTTCTCACAGAGGTGGCATTGAGTGGCAGACAGGCACATTGTGAAAAAGGCTGCAATGTATTAAAAGCTGTTGGGCTTATCCTTCCTCAGACATCCACAACACACACACACAGCCGAGTTACCTATGGATGCTGCAACAGGGTGGAAAATAAGTGCGCCTGAAAAGTTCACACGAATGTGCATGTATAAATGTTTGTTAAAAAATCTTAGTGCAGATTTTGGCTCTCACGGGGATGATTTCCACACTTGGTGCATTAGTACACTGTTCCACACCCACACATTAGTTATAGTTTTTGAATTAATATTCACTCAGACACGAGTACAGTTTGTTACGGAACAAAATTAGGCAATTATTATAGTAAAATCATTTTTCAAAACACAATTCAATTAAGTTTTTATCTTCACTATTTATTGGTGTCATCCTTTTCTTTCACACAATGAAATTAGCACTCGTGAGACAGTTTACAGTTTTACTTTAATAATTATTTGACTCCGAAACCCTAAAAGCAGTAATGTAGGGTGCTATAATCGAAAGTTACTCAATCAACTCAAACAGAACCACAAGATCCTCTTTGTTCTAGCAGGTTTGGCACGAAATCACAGATCACCACATGTTCACTTATGCCGATGTATAACTCATAATTTGTACTTGCACAAATAATCGTAGCACTTCCAGTTCACCAAATATATGCATGCACACTTGCATTATTAAACAATACTCTTTGTCGAAATAAAGGGCGTGAAAATTTTTTTTATTCAAATGACCACATGGGCCACCCACAAGTGGGGCTTGCTCGTCACCCACCGGCCAACTCCCTCACTCACATGCTCACCGACTCCCGGCTAAGATGGCCGCTCGCTTATATAGGTTTGGATGTCTATCCCCGTGGCTATGCAAGTACCAATCTCACCAGTTAAGGTTACAAATATTGACACACACATCCCTCAACAGAAATAAGTACACCATCAGAACTGCACTAAAAAGTACATCTTATTTACTATGTTACATTAATTTCTACGATTACTCTATCGCCTGTAAATCAAGTTTTTTTTTTACAAAATTTCGCCACATCTGTGCTGCAAAGTTTTAACATAGAACTGCATATAGCCCTGTTTTTAGACGTAATCTATAGTGATCTACACATTGCGCTGCTCAAAATCTTCACATCTATAATAATTAATTAATTATGGGTGATAAATGTTAATAATAATTAGCAAACAATGAAAACCATTCCAAGTTAAGTGTATAGTACAACTTAACTAGTTTAAAATATGTGTGATGCCACCCAAAATATTATATAGTGCCGTTCTTTATGGCATGAATTTTCTACTGAATTTTATAAGCAATTTCCCATCAAACTTTGTTTATTGCTTTTTACGAGCTTAATTATTTATGAATCTTAACATATGACTATGGCACTCGATCCGCTATGGCGAGATATTTTTAATGTTTCAGTATTCATGATATTAAACCAGTTTCCAAGTTACTATAACTTTCCCATCTCGTGACTTAAAATAAAGATCGATCTTTCAGAAGGTGCATATTGCTGACCAAAATCCACTGCCGCATCGCTGCTCACTGTAAGCTATATGGTTTTCGTGCAATGCGCCCACCGACTAGATGCAAATTTTGTGGGGGTGTGCCATGCGCTTCTGTGAGTGGCACGCCATGTTGCGCGCTCATTCTCCACAAAGCAATCCTTGCATACTAGACCTATTCATCTATCACCGGGGGTTTGTACCGCCATAATGCTAAGACGCCACTACAAATGAATCTAAAGAGAGCAATCTTCACTGGAATGTCAGAGGGACTACGTACAGTTGAGACTTGATGCAGGGAGGGGCAGGGATAGTAGATTAGGGTATGAGGGAAGATCATAATTCTGACAGTGGCTGCTAGGTGCAGCATCAGGAGACAGGTTATTGGGGAGACAAGCTACTGGATATCTGTTCATGGACAAGGTGGGAAGATGATTTTATTCTGTGTAGGCCATAGTGAGATCATTGGCATGTTTGGAAAGGCACTGCTTGTCACCACAGATGCAATTATGCAATGAAAAAGGGTAGATAAGCTGTATAGAAGAAACACCTTCGTTTGGAATTTGTGGCAGCTGTTGGAGATATTATTTGTGTTAAGTAGATAGGATGTAGACAGAAGTACTTGTGTAGCCATCCTCAAGCTGCAGTTTAAATGTGGCTTTTTGGGCTGAAGATGACCAGGTGAAGTGAATGGGGGATAAGGTGTTGAGATTGTGGAGAAATGTGGATTGAGTGTCCTCATCCTCCCTTCAGATCATGAAGATGTCATCAAATAATCTGAACCAGGTTGCAATAAAGCAAGCTGGGATATTTTTACTTTCCCTCATCTGTCTCCTCAAAATTAATTTTTTCATTTTTGAATTATCTTTCACAAATGTGAGTATAATCTGCATTTTCATAAAAGGGAAAGATTAGCCCTCAGTTGTAAATAATACAACAGATCTAATTTTATGTATGTAATTTATTTTCTAATTTATTTTGATTATGCCTAGTTAGTATCTTTTGTTATAGGGTGAAATCGGTGATTGTTTCATAACTTAAATTCTATTGTTGATATATAAACAATTATAAATTCTACCTTCTACATATCCCAAAATTCACTAACCTGACAATCCTGGTTGTCCCATTGTAGCTAGTTACTGTGCTCCCACTGACGGAATCTCCACTTTTGTCGATCACTACCATCAACCAACTGCCCATAGCCTAGCCTCTCATTTTAGATATGAATCATTTCCTTCATAGACATTTGATGCTCCCCACCCCCTTTACTACCTGGATCCTTAGTCATTACCGTTGCTGCCAACTCCCTATATACCAATATCCTTTCAGCTCTAAACCCACACCTCATTGCTAATAGAACTTACCAGTTATATTCTCACAAACAACTATTCCCCTCTGAGGGGAAGATATGCAGTCCAGTCACACTAATTCATCTGTCAAAAGCCTAAATATGGTCACCAGGGATAGGTATATACTTGTGTTGGTCCACTGTGCCTTCTAGAATGACCAGATTTCCCAGGGAATGCCACAAAAATCTTCCTCAGACCCCTCTAGCCAGGACCCTTCTAATGATTGTTGCAGGGTGTTTGCCTCCAGATGTTCCATGCTGCGCATACCAATGGGCATCTGTTCAATGGAGTACAAAATGTACAAAATGAAAAAGCCACCAGTCACCACTCGGTGGATGTTCACTTGCTGTATTAGCATGCAAATTCCAGCCTTTGTCACCAATGAACAGCAGTCAGCATAGGTGCATCAACCAGGTGTCTGCTGTGGAGGTTAATAAGCGGGAACATTTGATTGACGGTCATTGAGGAGACACTGTTAATAGCTCCTTGGTTCATCTGGTTGGTCAGTTGCTCAACAATTCTATATCTATTCTCCCACAAATATCTCAATAGCCATCGTTCATCCCTGTCATTTATGGCCTGTGGTGCATCATAATTTGCTCAGTGCTAGTTTTCGGGTAGCACCATTTTGTCTTCTACTGTATATTTTAACTACAGCAGCACACAGTTTATGAACTTAGGCATTTTGCAAGTGCTTCCACCCTTGGCCCAAAGTCCAATGATCAAGCCCTTTCAGATGTGAGATAAATTGCTCTGTTTCCACATTACGACAATGACTGCACTGTTTTACAGCACCCATGACATGCTTTTCATATCCTCTGAGTGGTTATCATATTGACATCATACACACAAGTAGGCGGTGGTCACGTTAATGTTGCTGAACAGTGTATATAAACAAACCAGCAGCACCCACATGATACTCTCCTATGCTAACCTGTTTATGGGACATTTAGACTAAAGACACCATTCATAAGCTCACAAACCTCATACCTCCTGTCTGGTTCAGGTTTATGGATGATGTCTTCATGATCTGGACCAAAACACTGTATACTCACTCCTCCATAAGCTGAACAGCTTCTCTGCCATCCACTTCATCTGGTCCTCCTGAGCTCAATGTGCCACCTTCCTGAACATTGAACTCCACCTCTCTCATAGATCCATCCACATCTCTGCCCATCTCATGCCCAAAAACGCCTAACAATACACCTGCATTTTGACAGCTGTCAACATTTCTACACCAAAAACTCACACCCATTTAGTGTGGCCATCTATGGATGGTGTATCTACAGTGACAAGAATTCTCGTCACATTCCTGAGTGGTGACAGGTGGCTTTTTCAGATGAATTACATTTTGCACTCCATTGAACAGGTGCCCATTGGTATGCACAGCATGGAACATCTGGAGGCAAACACACTGCAACAATCACGTTCCTGTTGCCACTCAGAGGCACAACAGAGAAATCCTTTGCACCTGTGATCCTCCTGCCCTCAGTCTGTGTAATCTCACTGCACTGACACCCTTTACCAATAGTCTCTGCTCCATCATCTTGTCGCCCCTCACAGTCTACACTTCCACATCATCATCATCATCACGTGACTTCCACATCATCATTATCACATGCTGCAGGAGCTAATATAGTAACTTGTAGTAGCTATATTCACAGTATGTGTGATCATGAATACGCGTGATTTGAAAATTAACAGTCTCATTTATGGCAGATCATTATGTTCATTAAGAGCTGTAATATATGTTGTGAGGAAATTTGACTAACAGAGATAAAATTTGACACTATTAAGAAAAGGATAGATTCATACTCACCATACAGAACAGATGCTAAGTAACAGATAGGCACAATAAAAAGATTGTCAAACATGTTCCTTTTTGACATCTGAAACACTTGGTACTTTTTGACCATTGTTCTACAATATTCATAATAATCCTTTGTAGTAATTAATAATTTTATTTTTTGAAAAATAGTGCAAAGCATGATTATAATGTGGAAATGGAAACAATCTGTATGAAGACTTTTAGGTTTTAATGTTAGTATATAAAGATATAAGCTATGTGTGCACATTCTAGTTTGATAGTTATCAGAGCTTATTGTCTTTTGCATAATAAATTGGGGTTTAAGAACATATTGAGATTATCTTCACTAGTACTCTTACAATTAATGCATTAAATTGTAACATAATTATTATTCATCCTGCTATAATGTTTCATAAATTTAAGTCATGTAATTCTACATAAGTTACATTAAACATGCAGCGTTGAGTTCTATCTACCTCCTGAGACTCGGGGGACTCCATGAAATATGATTCATGTAATGTAATAGAATGTAACTTAAGACAGCAGATACTATGAAATGGACATTCACATATTCATCATACTATTTGTAACTATTTTACATGACCACCATATCAAAGCAGAAAATCCAACATTCAGAATTAAAGACATGAACTTTTCACATACCTTTCCAGTACACAGTCTACTTGCTGCACAGATGAGCTCTCGTGTTAAATTGGAAGGTTCTCGGTATTTGCTGAAATTTGAGGAAATAAAATTCTGGTTAAACTTCCTTGTGTGCCTTTGATGTTAAAATGTGATTTCAGGGAGTTGATGACAACAGAAAATCAGTACGAAATATCTACACAGATATCTCTGTGCCACTTACTAGAATAGCTATTACTCTATTACTTAAGTAAATTGAGAACTGTGGACAAATAAACTGTGAAAAGTGACACAAATTTCTTGAGTTAACATTCATTTTTTGTGTATAAGATTTCCACTTAATATCGTACCCATTATTGTTTCTTCAGTTCAGACACACGGATCCACCAGTGTGTCATGGAGGTTAAGGCACTCGACTCAGCCGCAGTGGTCTAGCGGTTCTAGGCGCTCAATCCGGAACCGCGCGACTGCTACGGTCGCAGGTTCGAATCCTGCCTCAGGCATCGATGTGTGTGATGTCCTTAGGTTAGTTAGGTTTAAGTAGTTCTAAGTTCTAGGGGGCTGATGACCACAGATGTCAAGTCCCATAGTGCTCAGAGCCATTTGAACCACTCGACTCACATTCTTGTGAGATTTAATTATATGTAGATTTTAATAAAATCATTTTGGTATGTGTAGGTAATTGTTTGGGTTTTCTGTCATCAGCAGCCATCATTGTTTCTCATCATTAGCTTCCATTAACAGGCAGACTGATGCTGTTCTTGCAGATGAGGGTGTATTGATATGCATGTTACTTCCAGAAAGAAAATTTCACTCTCATGAAGAATATATATTGTACTGAAAGTTACTGATAAACCCTTGCCTTCTGTGTGTAATGCTATTCTGGCTAAGGTACTCATACAAACATCATAGCTCCACTCAGTCAGAAGTCCTGCTCTTCTTTCCAGGCGCTCCAGAGATCTCCCACTCAAAAAAAAAAAAAAAAAAAAATGGCTCTGAGCACTATGGGACTCAACTGCTGTGGTCATCAGCCCCTAGAACTTAGAACTACTTAAACCTAACTAACCTAAGGACATCACACACATCCATGCCCGAGGCAGGATTCGAACCTGCGACCGTAGCAGTCGCACGGTACCAGACTGCACGCCTAGAACCGCGAGACCATCGCAGCCGGCTCAGAATAACACCTATGGAAAGAGCAGTGTAGTGGAGGGCAGCTTATACAAAACCTGGAGTTTATTCTCAGAAGACTGTCATCTAAATTAATCAGATTCATGAAATTTCTTGTGAGTTCATTCATTGTGTTTCATAAATACCATTATGAAAGAAAAGCTCTAACGATGTGCAGTGAGTGATTTGGAGAGAGCAAGACGTACGTCATGTGAAAATATTTATTCAACACAACATAAATAGCAAATTACATCATGTAATCATAAACTGCAAAGAAAATCAAAATTTCAACGTTTGTTTGAAGTTAAGAGACAACAAAAATAATCAGTGTTTACATTCCACATAAAATATATAAGATAATTTACTGCTTACATCAGTCCTCCAGAAGGGTCAATGATATTTGGGGTTGAAGCACAGTGGTGCCCAAACAAGTTACAACTGGAGGTTTATTCGGAGGCACAGGTTGTAGCAGTGGAAGACAGAGCATCCAGTGTCTTTTTGGATCACATATAGATAGCATCTTGGTGTTAGCTACTACCCGTGAATGTATGTGTGTCTCAAATGGAGTAAAAGCTGACTTAAGTCTGTCGGTGCATATTGTAATGAAAAAGGCTTTGATACCAAAATCAGATGTTCTATCATGGCATTACAATACTGTGTACTATACATCATTGTATGGTGGTTGGCACAGTTTTTTAATGGTGTTGTGTTGGACAAAAACTTGTTTGTAAGACTGTAAGTCATATGAAATGAATGGTCATGAGATAGAATGTTCTTTTGAAACAGCCAGATGGAGCTTTTTAATCTGTGAGCGTAGATGTTGTGCAAAACTGAGGCTTCAATAATATTTTTTCAAAGGTTTCATTGAGATTATCCAAGAGTGTGTTGAGAATACCAAATTTTAGGCATTACCTCTCACCATGGACAATGTAGTGGCTGATAGCCTTCACTTAATGACCAAGAGCAGCAGTGTTTGCATAGAGTTGTCAATGCTAACAGGCAAGCAACATTGCATGAAATAACCACAGAAATCAGTGTGGGACATACAACAAACATATCCATTACGACAGTGTGATGAAATTCAGTGTGAGTGGGCTATGGCAGCAGATGACCGAAGCAAGTGCCTTTGCTAATGGCGTGGCATTGCCCTCATCACGTCTCCTGGCCTTGTGATCATATCAGTTGGAACCTAGATGACTGGAAAACCATGGCCTGGTTAGAAATGTTCCGATTTAATTAGCTAAGAGAGCTAATGGTAGTGTAAGAGTGTGGCACAGATTCCACGAAGCCATGGACCCAAGTTGTTAACAAGGCACTGTGCAAGGTGGTGGTGGCTCCATAATCGTGTAGGCTGTGTTTACATGTAATGGACCTGGTCCTCTTGTCCAACTGAACCAATCATTGACTGGAAATGGTTACGTTTAGGTACTTGGAGACCATTTGCTGCCATTCATGGACTTCATGTTCCCAAACAATGATGTTCCATGTCGCCGAGCCCTCCCTCTTCAAATACCACTGCAAGTCAGAAACAAATTAGTTGCCACCAAGACTATGTCCTTAATCTATAAACGCTGCCGGCAATCCATTAATTGCATCACAAACATTGCCCTTGTGGCATAGCCTCCACCCCCAGCACACCTTGCTGACTATGATGTATCTGCCATCGCATCCACCATCAGATACGCATCTACATCACTTCTGACAGGCAACACCCCACCACAGCCTCTCCTCACTTGCTCCACACTATGGGCAGCAGCTGTGTGGTGGTGTAACACCTCTGACTGGAGAAAAGAAACATCACCACCCAGAAGGCAAGGAGAGTTTAGTATACTATGGACACTTCTAACGATTACATGAGTTATGTATATTGTGCTTAGTAATAAAATGTTGTGAAAATTGTATTTTTTATGTTGTCACCCCTCCAGAACCCCATCTCCCACTGTGGTGAAGCTGAATTTCCATGTTGTGCCATGATCTTGCTGCTAAGTCGAAAATCTGCCTTCTATTTTCAGAAGAAATCACTTTAACTTTCGTAAAACTTCTGAATTAAGTCAGTCATTTAATGAAAGAGGCCTCAGTTTCTTTTAACGTTGTCACCATTGCTTTTCATTTTAATATAAAAATAATTCACAGCCCAAAACTGCCTTTTATATTAATTGCAAGTAAAACATTTAAATACCAATTAACAGGTGGTGACACTGAAATATGTTGAAGATGAACCTTGCTCACAGAGACCTTCAAAAAAAAAAAAAAAAAAAAAAAAAAAAAAAAAAAAAAAAAAAAAAAAAAAAAAAAACACGTTGGATGTGTGCATGTTCTTGTGAGATCAGACCAATGTTTATCAATAAGCAATGACTGACCTGTTAAACTTAAAAATTTTCACCGTAAATCACATTTTGACCAAGTTTTGCACATGCGAAAGTTTGTTACAAAACTGTGCAGAAGGAGAATCGACAAAACGTGGGCACTGATCTTCTTGAGAGGATTGCCAATTATCACAAATGATTCAGTCATTTGATCACAGGTGATGAATCCTGGATATTTGGTTAAGATCCTGAGACAAAGTAGCAAAGTGAGGAGTGGCTCACTGGGATGTATCCTTGATTGAAATAATCACAAATGAGCAAATTGAATACCAAAACAAATCTGATTTGCTTTTTCAATAGTAGGTGTATCATGCATAAAGAGTTTATCCCTCCTGACCAAACTGTGAGTCAAGAGTTTTATGAAGATGTCCTTGAAAGGCTCAAGAAAAGGGTGAGGGGGTTGGGTTGTTTTGGGGAAGGAGACCAGACAGCGAGGTCATCGGTCTCATCGGATTAGGGAAGGATGGGGAAGGAAGTCAGCCATGCCCTTTGAAAGGAACCATCCCGGCATTTGCCTGGAGTGATTTAGGGAAATCACGGAAAACCTAAATCAGGATGGCTGGACGCGGGATTGAACCGCCGTCCTCCCGAATGCGAGTCCAGTGTCTAACTACTGCGCCACCTCGCTCGGTAAGGAAGGGGCGAATTCAGTGAGAATGGACATTGGAGACAAAGTAGATGCTGCATCATGACAATGCCCCGTCACACAGCCACTTCCATCATGGGATTTTTGATCTCAAAAGACATCCCCGTTGTTCCACAGCCCCTCTATTCACATGATTTGACTTATTATGACTTCTTTCTTTTCCTGAAACTGAAAAATGTTTTAAAAGGACATAATTTTGGGACTCTAGAGAACATTCAAAAGAATGTGATCGACATGTTAAAGGCCCTACCAGTTGAAGCATTTCAGTGCTGGTACCAAGACTGGGAACAATGAATCTGCCAGTGTATTACTTTGAAGTAATGTGCAAATGTCATCAGAAATTGTGGAATTGAATTTGTGATACAAAATGTCCATGTGCCCTTACTCTAATTGAATGATAAACTTTATTAATATCTTTCTCCAAAGAGCCTTCATCACAGATGAATCACTGAAATTTAAATGAAAATGTTTTCATCACTTACCAATTGAAATATCCATCTAGTCACAGAACAGTGTCCCTTCTTTCTGTCACAAGCCCTCTGCAAGACAGTCAATGTTCTGAGGTACCAGATGAAGGGCTGTTCTGGGACATTCAGTATGTGTCACTGATCACCTATGTAATAAAAGAAACTGTTGGAATTATATCATTTAATAACATTATTTACTCTGTTATAAAACATTTAAAGTTTCTTTATTCATTATTACATTATATATATTGTTTTGAAAGTGTATGATGGTTCCAAGGAGCATAAAAAGCTGAAAATAAATTTTTGATACATAATGACTGTAAAAAAACAGTTTCACTCACATTTTCTTCAGTTAACTGCTTCTTAACTTCTAGAGTAATAGCACCATGTTGTGAAAAATACTATGAATTGTTCACATAAATATCATTTGATGAACCTATTGTAAATGTAACAACTATGTTGAAATTAAGATCGAAAACAAAACATGAAAATACGTGAAAGGAATGTGATATTGCCACCTATATCTTAGTTACATCAACAGAGCTTATGATCCTCTCATCTTTTGATGTTCTCTGAGACACAATGTTAAGCAGCACAATGACACCATGGGCTAGAGATAACACTGACAACTGTTCCATCTAAAAACTTGGTGAAAATGGTATTTTAATACTGTCAGAGAGTTATGTTCTTTCTCTAGATCTCATGTTTTTTGTTGAACTTATGTCTGGACAGATGTCACACACCAAAGACAAGAATGAAACAACTATTTACAGGACAAATTGGCAGCCATTAAAGAAAAAACTTTAGTAGCACAAGATTTTGGGGATCAATGTTAGATTGTGGAAAGAAAGTTGTTCATGGTGACATTCTTGCAAGAAATATCCTGACTTCATTAGTGTAAATGCAGAGTTAGAGGTCCACCTTTTGATGACCTCTTATATCATCATTGCCAGACAAAACTGCTTTATAAGGATTCTGTACAAGCAGTTTTGGAAGAACAGTGATTATATCATAAATTAGTATGTGGGCATTTGAAACTGAGAGGTTTCAGAGGAAAACACCAAACTGCTCATATCTATATCATTGGTAGCACAGGTGTATATCCTCCTCACCTCCTCTGTTTCATCGTGTTGGTATTCAGTGGCCAATTCTAAGTTGATTATTGGGTATCAGATGAACCTCTAGTAGCAACAATATTCAGTTTCTCCTGACAGTGACAGTGGGGGGAGTTGGCAGAAGCTCAAGTTTTTATAAAAATGTTATACCTGAGAAATACCAGAAATAACTAGTTTACCAGCACACTTGCAACTGGCTTGAAGTTAGCTTCAGTTTCCTAAATGTGACAATGAAACTGCTAGATGCAAAAGGAAGGGAGTGCCTTCACTGAGCTCTACAGTTAAAAAACACATCATTGACACTTAATTAAGAAACACAATTTGGAACCCAAAACTACTCTTGAATTACTTATATGAAATTTCTGAAAGATATCTAGATCCAGGCATTGCAATTAGCACATTATGTACTGCTATTTAATATAAGGTCCATCTATTTTGCAAAACACTCTCTAGTGTTTTCCGTAACAGGCAAACCTTATATTTACACATTCATTAATACTTGTTCTATAGATCATGAATATGACATTTCATAATGATATGCAATGTGTCACTTTAATGTAAGTTTTCATTACACAAAATAATTAATTAAAAAAAAGTTTTTTTAGTTACTACTTCATATATAAAAATTCATCTGTTGAGTAGAAGGAGTTGCCATTCAGAAATTCTTTTAATTTGTTTTTGAATGTTGATTGGTTATCTGTCAGAATGCTATTTCGCAAATGACCAAAGATTTTTGTGGCAGCATAATTCACCCCTTTCTGTGCCAAAGTGAGATTTAATCAAGAATAATGAAGATAATCATTTCTTTTAGTGTTATAGCTATGCATTTGCTGTTATTTTTCAGTTGCAGTGGGTTATTAATAACAAATTTCAAAGTGGGTATATGTATTGTGAAGGTACTGTGAATATAAAAATAAATGTCAGAAATGTGATCTTGGGTGGGCTTGAGCAGAACAATAATTCTGATTTCACATTTTTGTGCAATGAATACTTTCTCTCTTAAAGATGAATTGCCCCAAAATATAAAGCCATATGAAATCAGCCATAGTAGGCTAATTTATTGATATGTTTATAACCAAAATGTGCAATAACCCTAATAGCATAAGTAGCTGAATGTAACTGTTTCAGCAGATCATCGATGCAATAATTTTAACTGCTCATATGACAACTTCAAGAGCTGCACATCCAAATGATGAATATTGCATACTATGAAGGAAGTCTGTAACAAAATTAATATTAGCTGTCCCAATATCACACCTGTTCCATCCATACTACTGTCCTCCTTCAGTTTTGTGTGAAAAAATATGCCCAGATTAGCAACCTGATGTGCCCTCTGCAGTTTCCATACTAAATTTGAGAGCAGAGAGCAGACAGACGGAAAGAGTACACTGAAGGCCTCTACAAAGGGAAGGAACCATCTCATGACATGATAGGAGAAGAAATGGTAGTCAAAATGGAAGACATAGTGGATTCAGTATTATAGTTGAAGTTTAAAAGAGCCCTGGAAGACTCATAATTAAATAAGGCAGAACGACAGATGACATTCCTTTGGAATTTTAAAAATCACTGGGGTAAGTGGCCACCAACAAACGACAGTTCAGGTTGGTGTTTAGAATTTGTGAGACTGGAGTTATACCATTACACTATAAGAAAAATATCATCCATTCATTGCTGAAGATAGCGAAGTGTGAGAACTATTGCAAAAGTAGCTTAACAGCTCATGCACCCATGTTGTTGACAACAATAGTATACAGAAGAATGGAAAATTGAGGTTTAGTTAGATGACAGCCTGTTTAAGTGCAAGAAAAGCACAAGTAATTCCTGGAAAGGTAGGGGTGACATTGTGCCTGATAATGTAAGCAAGAATTAAGAAAAATCAAATATGTTCATGGGATTTGTTTGCCTAGAAAAAGTGTTTAGCAATGTAGAATGGTGCAAGATGGTAAAAACTCTGAAAACTAAGATTAATCCATAGAAAAAGATGGTTACTATACAATATATACAAGAGGCAAGAAAAACAAAAAGAATAGATCACCAAAAACAAAATCCTCAGATTAAAAAGGTATAAGACAGAGATGCATTCTTTCACCCCTACTGTACAATCTACACACTGAAGGCAGAAAATCCAAAGAGATTCTGGTCATATGTGAAGTATACTAGTGGCAAAACACAATCAATGCCTTCTCTGCACAATAGCAATGGAGACACTATCAAAGACAGTGCTGTCAAAGCAGAGTTACTAAACACAGCCTTCTGAAATGCCTTCACAAAAGAAGATGAAGTAAATATTTCAGAATTTGAATCAAGAATGGCTGCCAACATGAGTAATGTAGAAGTAAATATCCTCAGAGTAGTGAAGCAACTTAACTCAATTAATGAATGCAAGTCTTCTGGTCTGGTCCAGTTTCCTTTCAGAGTATGTTGAGGTAATAGCTCCATACTTAACAATCATATACAACCGTTCGGTTGATGAAAGATCCATATCCAAAGACTGGAAAGTTGCACAGGTCACACCAATATTCAAGGAAGGTAGTAGTAGTAATCCACTAAATTACAGCCCCCTATCATTAATGTCAATATGCAGCAGGATTTTAGAACATATATTGAGTTTGAGCATTATGAATTACCTTGAAGAAAATGGTCTTTTGACACACAGCCAACATGGATTTAGAAAACATCATTCCTGCAAAACACAAGAAGCTCTTTACTCACATGAAGTGTTGAGTACTACTGACAAGGGGTTTAAGTTTGATTCCATATTTTGGAATTTCAAAGGCTTTTGACACTGTACCACAGAAACGGCTTGTAGTGAAATTGCGTGTTTATGGAATATCATCTCAGTTATATGACTGTACTCGTGATTTCTGATCAGAGAGGGCACAGTTTGTAGTAATTGATGGAAAGTCATAAAGTAAAACAGAGGTGATTTCTTGCGTTCCTCAAGGTAATGTTATAGGCCGTTTGCTGTTCCTTATCTACATAAATGATTTGGGAGACAATCGGAGCAGCCATCTTAGGTTTTTTGCAGATGATCCTGTCATTTATTGACTAGTAAAATCATCATAAGATCAAAACAATTTGCAAAACAATTTAGAAAAGATATCTGTGTGGTGTAAATAACGAAATGTGTGAGGTCATCCACATGAGTGCTAAAAGGAATCCATTAAACTTTGGTTACACGGCAAATCAGTCAAATCTAAAGGCCCTAACTTAAACTAAATAGCTAGGATTTACAAATATGAACAACTTAAATTGGAAGGAATGTATAGAAAATGTTGTGGGGAAGGCTAACCAAAACTGCATTTTATTTGCAGGATGCTAAGAATATGTAACAGATCTACTAAAGAAACTGCCTACACTGCACTTGTCCGCCCTCTTTTAGAATACTGCTGCATAGTGTGGGATCATTACCAGATAGGATTGGATCAAAGAAGTACAGCGTGTTTTGTATTATTGCAAAATAGGGGAGAGAGAGTCACTGAAATACTGTAGGATTTGGGGTGGACATCTATAGGAAAAACAGAAATTCCATATGCAACAAATGGGAAGAAATCATCATCAAGGAATCCAAATGAAAGGTTGTTGGGCAGAAGAAATGCTGAGCCTCCTTCACATCTCAACGATTTTTTATGTGTGGGCCTGAAAAAAAAAGAAGGGACAACTGTAGGTAGTGTCAAGTGTCTCCTGTCTCAAGACAGACTCCAGGGGATTCTCATTCAGGTAACAACAGCACTAATAGAATAAAACAGCAAGAGGAAGACATCTCTTTCTTTCATCAGAATATAAGAGGCCTCTTAAACAAAACAGATCATCATCTTATTAACATTCATGAAAAGGATTGTATAAACAATGCACAGATTTTGCGCGTAACTGAGCACCATGTTACTGATAAATGTGCCTTGTTATCTATAGTAAGTCATAGTTTAGTAATATACTACTGTAGGGACAGTAAAGACAAAGGTGGAGTAGCAATTTATGTTAAGGATAGTATAGCATTCAGAGCTATAGATAGTAAGAAATATTGTGTGGAATAACAATTTGAGGCATGTGCAACAGAAATAATAATTCTACACTATAATAGTATTGGCTGTTTACAGGGCACCTTCAGGTGACATAAAAACTTTTCTATGTATAATGGAACTCCTGCTGTCAGGGTTACTAGCAAAACCAAATGATATTGTAGTTTTAGGTGATTTCAAAATAAATTTTATGACAGAAAATAAGAATAAAATTGACTTTGAGATTGTGATGACCTTATATAATCTCATATCAGTAATAAACTTCCCAACAAGAAGTACATCCAAGTCCCAAACTATGATAGATAACATTTTTTTAGATGTAAGTAGACATCAGAATTATACTGTCAGGCAGGTTATAAGTGGGCTGTCAGATCATGATGAACAAATTCTCACTCTTTATGATGTTAATCTGTTCAAAAACAATTTCCAAAATGGAAATTCATAAGAGTAATGGACAGAAGAAGCAAAAGAAACTTTCAACAATAGGTTGCAGCAAATGGATTGGTCTTTAGTATGTAGCCTTGATAATGTTGATACTAAATTTAACTGTTTTATAAATGAATTCTGTGCTCTTTTTGAAGAAATGTTTCCTAAGAAATGGGTCAGAAACAGTGCTTCCAATTTTGTTAGTAATCCTTGGATTACAATAGGTACAAAACAGTCATGTAAAACCAAAGAGGAAACTTATTCTGAAATAAGCTTATCTAAAGATGTAGAAAAATGGGAACACTAGAGATGACACTGTAAAATTTTAAAGAAACTAATATAGAAATAAAAAGCCCTTAATAATGAGAAGAAAATAGATAGTTCTAATAATGAAATAAAAACAATTTGGAGTATTGTAAAAAAAGAAACAAGAAGAGTTGCGACAAGCAAATAAGATGTAAATAAAATCAGATATGAAGGTACCCTAGTAGATAACCCCAAAAGTATAGCTGAGATTATTAATAAATACTTCCTATCAGTAACTCAACAGATTGGTTGCAAGCCCAATGTTGATGAAGCTGTAACCCTTTGTCGAGCTGTATATTTAAACACAATTTCAGAAATGTACCTTAATCCTGTCACTGTAGATGAAATTCAAAAAATCATCATGTCTCTAAAAAGTAAGAACTCTGCAGGGACTGATAATATTTCTAGTAATTTATTGAAATATTCTTGTGTGTGGATAAGGGACATTCTCTGTCATATTTTCAATGCTGCCCTTCAGAAAGGTGTTATTCCTAGTAGACTTAAGTAAGCCATTTTGTAGCCCCAGTACAAAAAGGATGATAAAACTAAACTAACTATCGACCTATCTCTTTGCTGACAGCTTTCTTAAAAATTCTATAAAAGCTAATACATGTAAGAATTAGTGATCATCTCATGAAGAATGGAGTTCTCACCGAGAGCCAACTTGGCTTTCAAAAGGGCCATTCAAAAGAAGACTTGTAAACGAAGTCATAGAAACCCTTAATGAAAAAATGCTAGAGCTTGGTGTCTTCTGTGATTTGTCTAAAGTGTTTGACTATGTTGATCAACAGATTCTCTTGCAAAAAGCAAAATTAGTTGGAATAAGTGGTGTTGCAGGCAATTGGCTTCAGTTGTATCTCCAAGACAGAAAACAAAAAATTGTTTTGAATAGCTCAGATGGAGTATGTGATGTTTTCTCACATTCTGAATGGAGCTCTATTACACGTGAAGCGCCTCAGGGCTCAATTCTTGGGTCACTTTTATTCCTGATTTTTATAAATGATGTACCATCATGTACAAGCCTGCCGTGTAAATTTACATTATTTGCTGATGATACCACAATTTTTATGTGCAGTAGAACAGATAGTAATCTTGAAGGATCCATTAATCACATACTCTCAGATGTGGTTAATTGGTTCAAGGTGAATCGTATCTCATTAAATTCCAGTAAGACCAGCTTTAGTCAGTTCTGTACAAAAACGGAAAAAGAGAGAGAGATAAGTGTGACATATGGTAATCAGCCAATAGAAATACTGGAAACAACAAATTTTCTTGGAGTGCACATTGATAAGAAAGTGAGCTGGTCTTCACATACTACAGATCTCTCTAAGATGTTTAGCTCTGCTACGCATGCCTTACAGGTTGCAATTACACATGTTGAACCTAATACTGCAAAAGTGGCATACTACGCCTATTTTTACTCACTCGTTGAATATGGCATTACTTTTTGGGGCAACCAGCCATTAGCAAGGAGAGTGTTCATTGTTCAGAAGTGAGCTTTAAGAGTTGTACGTGGATTGCACCCAAGAGACTCGTGTAGAAATAGCTTTCGAAAACCTAAAATATACACTACTACATGCCAATATATTTTTTCTCTCATGTGTTTTGTCTGTAAAAATAAAGAGATGTTTACACGAAACAGTAATTATCATGAGCATTGCACAAGGAGGAAGAATGACATGCTCAGCGAGCTTAGAAATTTGAGCTTGGCTCAAAAGGTTGTCCACTACACTGGAACAAAACTCTTCAATGCTCTTCCTCCTGAAATAAAGACAGAGACTCATAACAAGAGTAAGATTAAGCGAGCACTAATAATATATCTGCTAGAAAAAGCTTTTTACAGTTCAGATGAATTTTTAAATAAATAAATTGCAAAATTTTAATATTAGATAATACAAGTTGACATAACACCACTAACAACATTATTTAACTTGAGCTCTGTATCTATGTGAGCTCTGTATCTGTTTATCTGTAGTGCTTTAATGGTTCTAAGAAAATATGTATCATCTTTTTTCTGTATTGCTGCTCAAAGAATTTACTGTATAAATGTTTATATAATTATGTACTCAAATTTCTATATATGCTATAAGATTCTCACACTGTATTTGTAAAAAACTGACTCATTCCACATCCTTGTGAACCCAACACAAAATAAAATAAAATCATACAGTAAACTTGTTATAGATTTTTGCACCTGACTATAAAACTCCATTCTGAACCTAGAGAGAGTTGCATAGTTTATATGGAAATTAGTTTTACTTGTAACATTCCACTGGACGATTGTCACGTTCATCCTAAATTCACTCCTGTTGTTAACTACATATACCATTAGGGAATGTATATGTTGATATGTAATTATAAGGACCCCTAGCTTTCAGAAGAGGTTACTGTAAGCCATGCAGTTATAATATTTACGCAATATTCTAATTGCACACTTCTGAAGAATAAATACATTTTCACCTTAGCTGAAATGCCCCAGATGATTGTATCACAGGCCAAATTTGAGTGAAAGTAAGCAAAGTGTTTAGCATTCACATCTACAGGTCAAAATAGCAAGCATTTTGTGGGTGCAAAGCAGGCAGAACTGAAATTTTTGGTTAACTTATCCACATGCCAGTGCCACTTCACTTTATTATTCATTTGGATACCCACAAAATTTGTGCATGGTGCTTCATCCAGTGTATGCTGACTGATCTCTACTTCTGATACGGTACATGTGAATATTATTTTGTTTTTGTTTCGAACTGCATAAAATGAGTCTTTGTAAGATTAAGGGTCAAGCTGTTAGCTGTGAACTACTTGCAAGCCTCTTCCATTATTCTCTAGCTAGTGTCTGGTATGCATTTATTTGTGTCCCTTATCAATATACAATGGTTGGATAAAAATATGGAAACATTGTGAGAAATGTATGCTTGAACATAAATGTAAGTGCTAGCCAAACTTGCAGGTTGCACTGTTGTTTTTGACCATAAATGGCCCCTGTGCAATATCCTTATTGCGTTTCAAGTGTCAGTCATGGTCAAAAAGTGTTTTGTGTATGTGTGACTGCATTATGTCATGTTGAAGTGCATAGAAACATATGAAAATTGTTGGTTCTGTTTTGTGCGTGCTTCCATAATCAAGGGATCTGAAGTACTTGTTGTTTCAAGTAACAAAGATTAATACCACATACAGGGAAAGCAGAAAAACATCATCTGCTAAGTCACAACATGGATGAAAGTGTGTATTGAGTGACCATGGTAGATGGTAATGAAGAGGATTGTGATGAAAATATGGGACAACAGCTTTAAAAGTCACTGCGGAACTCAGTGTCACACTTGCAAACCTGTCAGTATCAGAACAACACAAAGGAACCTCCATAGGCAGAGAACTGCAGAGTGAACTGGAATGCCAAAACCACTCATCAGTGATGAAAGTGTCTGTAAGAGGAAAATGTGGTACCAAAGCCATAAAACCTGGACTGTGGAGTAACACAAGAATGTCATTTTGTCAGATGAATCTTGTTTCATACTATTAATAACTTCTGACCAAGTTTACAGCCAAAGAGTGAAACATGGCCACCATAACACAATATTCCAGGGGACTGCCAAGATTACAAGACCATTTTGGCTGATCAGATTCATCACAGGATACAATGTTCATTGTGATGCTGTGTTCCAAGATAATAGGGTCCCAGTTTTCATGATCTAGGATTGGTTTTGTGAGCACAAGGATAAATTATCATCCTCCCATGGCCACCACAGTCACCAGATCTCAATATTGTTGAGCATTTTGGTCTACTTTGGAGAGAAGGATGCATGGTCCCCATGCATCTCCATTACTGTTACATGAACTTGTCATTATTTTGCAGGAATAATCATGTAAAGTTGCCTTGAAAACCATACAGGACCTGTATTTACCCATTCCAAAATGGCTGGAAGCTGTTCAAAGTGCTAAAGGAGTTCCTACACCATATTAGGCATGATAATGTGTTGTGTTTCCAGTGTTTCCATATTCTTATTCACACTCTGTACTTGTGCCATTAGGAAACATTACTGTTTTGAAAGAATACCCCACTACCCCTAGTAAATTATATACACAGACCAAAAACAGTACCAGGCCAAGCACCAAACGTTGTAGCACATTATATTTAACTCTTCTCCACACCAGATTTAATCTTATTCCTGTCATATCATTTGTTAATGCGACCCTCTATGTCCCATTTTTTAAGATATGGCTCCATTTCTGTATTGGGAAGACTTTAATGCCACCCCAGAAGCATTTTATGACCTAAACATCCAAAGGCTCTCTGAAATTCCAACAGGGTAAAGTTTGTTGTCTGGTTCTTCTATAACTGTGTATGTGAGATCATATACTGTATTCTCCACTGAGAAGCTTTTATGGAAGCCAAACTGAGTTGTTAAAACGCTAGTCTCAGAAAAATGGTTCAATACTGTGTAATAAGCTACTTTTTCAAAAACTTTTGAGTAGGTGGGAAGGGGGGAAATAGTCTATAATTAGAGGTCAGTTGCTTATCTCCAGTTTGGTATACTGATCCATCGACTGATTTCTAAGTTAACTCAAGCGTGTGCTACCAAGGTATAGAATTTCAGCATATTGGCTGCGATATCACCACAGCCAGAAGAGTGACCGAATGATGTTTGCGATCACTCTGAGAAATAACTTGGCAAAACATGTGTCTAGTGGTGAAGTGTGCATTTCCGGTGTAAATAAATTTATTGGATATGCTTTCAACAGACTATTTTTTGTTATCAGTTACTTTCACAAAATATCATTTAATTTAGTAGTCAATGATCTTAATTTCATATTATCTGTCATCATTTGCCTTCCAAAGTTATTCATTTTATGCCTAATAATGCTTCAAATTGTTCTTGCCTTGATTTTAGAATTTTGAATTTTTTGCATAGTGCATTATTTTTTCTTTTAAATGACATATTGAAGAGTTTTGCAGTGCTCTTTTTAGTGCCTTTTTAACTCTGCATTAGAGCTAGTCCTTTGGAAGGCACATGATTATTTGATCCCATATGTTTGTCACTCTCTTTCTTGGCCTCCACTGTAAATGTCCCTGAGCCATTGTAAAGAAAAACGACATTCATAGTCTTGTAAGAATATTTCCAGGAAAGAATGAAATTTCTGGTCTACTGTCTATTCTATGCAAACTTCTTTACATTTTCCACACTGTAAGCATTCTCTGTTTACAGTAACTGAGTCAGTATTTACAATGCTGTGAAATATTTCTTTTCCTTTCTCAGTTAAACCTGACTGATGGAGATACTTTACTGCTCTCCTACTAACAAATATATTTTCCCCTTTATTTACACCTAAAGTTAATCATACACATCCCATTTATGCAGTATATGTCAAAATCTATCCAAATATTATTTGGACCTTATTTCACTTAAATTGATACTGTATGTTACACTGTATTTTTCTTCAAAAAATTGCCTCCAAAATTCAGGTGCATCATACTTCAAATTAACATAAAAATGTCCAGAGTTTGATTTAAAATTCCTACCATTTTTAAAAATGGCCATATATTTGATGCCACAGTAAACCAGTCTGTACCTGGCAACATTGGTTTTACATGGTAGCACCAGTGAATTAATGTGACAAACATGATTTGTAGGGATTCACAAGGTTGCTGACACTGTCTCTGTACCACCCTGTTATCACAAACCCAGAACACTGTCTAGCCTATGATGCAGCATTGCATTCTAAGTTTCCAGTGAACTTGAATTGGAAGCGTTTTATGTTACTGGTAATAGTGCAATGTTTTTAAGCATTGTATCAAATTTCGTAATGGAAAAAAATAAAAGGTATTCATATGATGCAGGCTATAAATTGAAAGTAATAGCATATGGAGAATAACATGGAAATAGAGCAGCTGAGCGGCATTTTGGCCCTCCACCAACAGAAAAAACCAATTGCAATTGGCAGGCTACTAAAAGGGACTGACAAAAATGAGGATGACTAAATCTGCAAATAGAGTACTGAATGCTAAATGGTTGAAACTAGAAGATGACATATTGAAATGGATACAAGGACACTGTCAAAACGGCACTGGAATCAATACAAAAATGATTTAAATACACATTTATAAGCTAGCACTACAGTGGAACTTAACAGAAGTTAAGGGCGTAGTTGGTTGGAGCTACAGGTTTATGAAGGTTCATGGACTTATCATGCGAACCAAAACTAAAATAACTTAGAAAATTCCACTAGAGTATGAATGTATCATTCCATCACTTTACTATTCAGCATCAAAAGAGAACCAGTGTGTAACTAAGCCAAATAGTGAATATGGATGAAACTCCTCTGACATTTTATGTGCCAAGTAATAGAACTGTTGCCATCAAACGTGTTAAAACTGTAACTATAAAAGCAACTGGACATGAAAAAAATTGTGCTACACTGTTGTCCTTTTGTGTTGTGCTGATGATACTAAACTTAATCCAATGATAATTTTCAATAATAAAAAATGCCAAAGCCTTCTGAAATACTACCAGGTGTTGTTTTTCATGTACATTACAATGGCTGGATAGATGAGGTTGGTATGAAATTATAGATTAACAGAGTGTGAAAGAGAAGAAAAGGTGCTTTATTGAAGAAGGGTTCTCTTTTTGTGCTACATCAGTTTAGTAGTCATTTGAAAAATTCTGTGAAAGATAAATTGAGACAGGAAAATAAAGAGCTTGCTGTTATTCTGGAAGGACTTACTTCCCAATTTCAAGCTCTTGAAGTCGCAATAAATAATCCATTTAAAGTGTATATGAAAGATGAATGGAACAAATGGATGATGGATGAAGTCCAACTTGAATTCATGCAGAAGGGAGCTTTAAAATGAGCTATAATCAAACAAGTGTGTCAGTGCATAAAACAGCTGAAACAAGACTTTATTGTTAAGTCTTTCAAGAGGTGTGGCACAAGAAATACTTTCCATGGCAGTGAAGACCATCTTATATATGAAGAGGACAATGATGACAACAAAGAGGAAGAGGAAGAAGAAGAAGAAGAAGAAGAAGAAGAAAGTTCAGTGACAGTTTTCAGGAATTTTAATCTGGTTTTGTAATCTAAAAACTAAAATGGTAAAAATGTATTTAAAAACAATTAAGGTGCATCTTGTAGTCTGAAGTGTCTTATAGTCTGTAAAATATGGTAATTGAGGTTAATGAAAGTTAACTGAATTAAATCAGGTGATGCTGAGGCAATTATACTAGGAAACAAGACACTTAAAATAGTAGATAAGTTTTGCTATTTGAGCAATAGAATAACTTATGTCAGCTGAATTAGAGAGGATATAAAATGCAGAATGGCAGTCGCAAGAAAGCAGAGAAGTTTGTTAGCATTGAATGTGGATGTGAGTGTTGGGCCATCTCTTGTGAAGGTATCTGTTTGTAGTGTAGCTATCTATGGAGTGAAACATGGACAATGAACAGCTTAAAAAGAAGAGAACAGAAGATTTTAAAATGTGGGGCTACAAAATAATACTAAAGATTAGATGAGTGATAACACAACTAATGAGGAGATACTGAATAGAATTGGCAAGAAAAGACCTGACTAGCAGAAGGAATCAGTTGATAGAACACATTCTGAGACATCAAGGGATCACCAGTTTAGTATTGGATGGTAATGTGTGTGTTGGGGGGGGGGGGGGGTTGTTAAAAATTGTAGAAAGAGACCAAGAAATGAATACAGTAAGCAGATTCAGAAAGATGTAGGTTGCAGTAATTATTTGGAGATGATGCGTCTAGCACAGGATAAAGTAGAAGGGAGAACTGCATCAAACCAGTCTCTGGACTGAAGACCACAATAATAACAATTTTTAAGGTACTGATTATAACACTCTTCCATCAATGAGACACCAAGAGCAGACAAGAAATCACAGGTAAGCTGATTCTATGTGGTATTACTATGTGAGGATGCTTCCCTGATTTGCCACAGCATTAGTATCTTCAAACTTGGTAAAGAGTGAAATAGCAGTGAACTACTTGTTAACGGTCACATTGAGTTTAATAAATACAGAGAGTTTGAAAGCAGAGACAATGGACAATGTGTAAATAAAACTTCATATGAAACAGTAGAGACAAAAGGTATAATAACAGTGGACATAACAGTGCACAGGATATCAATAGCAGTGCAAAAGCTTCATTAGTGATGAGCAGATGATACAGATTGATTTCTCAAGGAAAGCATAAAAACTGAAAATCATCTATGGAAAATAGGTAAAGGCTGTAGCACTTCAGCCAGTAAGAGGATGAGATAAGCACCATCTTTTACACAGTAGTAGCCAATGAGGGGCAAGCTGGAAGCCTGGATGTCAATACTGCACGCTGATGCAGGAATACAAAAGATAGCTGGCAAGTATCAGGACAGCAGTAAATAATAGAGAAGAATTAAGGTAAAGTGTTCCTGTTACAAAGTGCATTTCACTATTACGTCAAAGTAAGCAACACAAAAATTAAAAATGATGTGTCTAATGGTAGGGTAATGAGACTGAAAACACTGAGTCATTATTACTGAGTATACAGAACCATAGAAAGAATTTTGTATTAGGTTCTAGACAGAATCAACAATAACATGCATAGAAAAAAAGTGATTTTGACAATTTTAGGGTAGATATGAAAGAAAGTTTTGGCAGTCTTGGAAACAGCAATATAAGTGTAGACAATGTCCCTGTATAGATGACAGGGAGTGTCCCAATCATGTACATGAGGTGGTGAGACCTAAATATACTTCAGTGAATCATAACTTACAGACACACAACTTAGACCAAATATGACTTGAGACACACTGTAGTCTTTAGTCACGTCACAGTACATCAGCAACATGTATCACAGTGTGTTTGCCCATAGGTGGACATGGCCAGTTGTGCCATGCCTGGCACTTTCATGAGACATGATTGGGCCACTTCTTGAAGTGATCTCGTGCAGGTGCATGTGACCAGTCATGCTGCGGCTGGCACTGTCATGAGACAAAACTGGGCCATTTCTTGAAGTTGCTATGAGTTTTTGTTGTATTGAACTCATGTTGGGAAGAGACACTGAAGGTGCAATTGAAGGTGGTGATAACAACTTTTTGTGTTCAATGTTTCCTGAATATGGCATCGTGAAGCATGATCACCCTGTGGTAGGTGTGTGGAAGGAACCAGGTGAACATAGCTGGGGGGGGGGGGGGGGGGGTCGGTGTTGTTATGTAAAGATCAGCAGCAGGCAGTGGTCGAGCTTCATGGCAATGCATCATGTTGAAGAGACTTGGTGATGATGTGCTGTACAGCAGTAGGGAAGTGCCCATCGATGCCAGCAGTTGGGTAGCCAGTTGGCAAGACTGGGCATGGTGTACTAATATGATTGCTTCCTGTATGCCCGGTGTCAGTGACAGTGCCAGTGCTGGGATGAGGGGGGAAGGGGACATGGTCCTAAACTAATTGTACCATTGCAGGGAGCTCCAGTGTGTCTGGTTTGGGTATTGGTAATACAGACTCTGTTGGAAGTGTTAGCATCTCATTGTGAAGTATTTCCACTAGCAGGGTCAGTAGATTGTCATTAAATGCTGTGTGGACACTGAGGGCACCCAAGGGAGAGCCTCAGTCCCTGTGCATCTGTGGACCTGAATGTGTACTTCATCATCCAGTGCAGTTGTTCCACCAGAGCATTACTCTATGGATTGTTTGTCATAGGATGGTGGTGGGGGATACCACAAAAGTTACCCAGGCAACCAAAACTTGATATCCAAGCCATTATGAAGGCCTTGGACATGGGATCTGCCATAATATAGTCAGCATGATGGCTTCAACCCACCGCGAAACTTGGTCTATCCTGGATAAGAGGCACTGGTATTCTTCTGGCTCCACCAGAGATCCAAAGAGGTCAAGGTGAACATGGTGGTAGTGTCCATGTGGCATTTAAAACTTGTCAAGAGGCATTTGTGCATGTTGGTCCACTTTTCTTTGCTGACAGTGTTGCTACATTGATAATAAAGGGTGTCCCAATAATGAACATGAGGCGGTTATGGAATAATGACATACGGAGACATATTTTACACCAAACATGACTTGGGATGCACTGTAGACTTTGATCAAGTCACAGATATTACACTTACAATACATCAGCAATGTATATCACAGTGGGTGTTCCCACAAAAGTGAGATACAGAATGTAAAGTCACATTTGATCAATAAGTTAGGTTCCATGAAACTCTGCAGAGAAGAGAAAATAGAAGCTGTAGATGAGAATTTATAATCAGAATTAAATGTTTTTGGTAATAAAATGGAAAATGTTTGTAATAAGGGGACAGAAGTTGATGCTGGTTTTTGTCAGGCTCAATTAACAGAAGTAGTGCAAATTTGTTCTTGTAATGATTTTAATGAAATGATTTCTCATATTAAGTAAATAAATAGTTTTGATATTCCGAATCTGGAGGTAGTTCTGGAAATTGTTGACATATATGTTGATGCACTTCATAATACTGAATAAGTATATGTGCAAGTATTAAATGAAATTTTCAACAGAGTTGATAATATTGTGATAAGTTGTTAAGATATAGAAAATATTGATGGAAATGCAGCTAACTTTAATATTAGTAAAGCAAAATGTATACAAGTGTGGAATGAAAATGTTGATTAAGTTAATGATACTGTTGAGAATGGATATGAAGTCTGTGTAATCAACAGAAAGCTAAATGAAATGCAATTAATAAAGTCTACTGTAAACAATTTTGTGATTAAGGTGTGCATGTGTGAAAATATAAGATTCAAAAGTGAGCAAGACTGTGGTGCAATTACTGATGGTAGATATGTCCAAAATTTTTGATGCAGACAATGAAGTGAATGGTATACATCAAGTAATTCTCAATGTGAAGCACAGATGGTAGCTTTGAGCATAAATGTAATGTTCAGTGAAATTTTATTGGAAAAATGTGGTATGTTCAAAGATTTTGTTGTTGGCTGCATTGGATGAGAATATGTTTACCAAAGTAACTAGATGGAGGAGCAGGGGCTCAAAGTGATTGCAAATCTGTGATTAGGTAGAACGTTCACTGAACTTAAGTGTAAACACTATTTGGTGAATTGTGGGCTCCCCAGCTGGGTGATTTCATTTTTCTTTGTTGAATCACTCTCATCTATAAATACCCTATCTGTGTATTGTAGGGGAAAAATAATCATCTGCCAAAATGTACAGCTGTAGGGTACACGAAGTGTTCATTTCAGTAACTGAAATTCCGGGTGTTAATGAATAGATGGATGATTAGGTGATGGATGCAGATGTTGTTCTAGTACTGGGTTAACAAAATTTGGTAAAAGTATTTTCTATATTTGGATTTAATAATGATAGTAATTACAAAATCATTTCCAGCTCAGTGATTTGCAAAAATAAGAATGCAATACATATCAACAATGGAAATTCCTGGATGAAATAACACATAAAATAAAGGAAAGGCAGTCACTCACCTATAGCTGACTGATTTGTGGTGCACAGACACACAAAAGAAAACACTATTTACACTAGCTTCCAAGCTCTTGCTCCTTCTCCAGCCCGCAGTGGTCTCATGGTTCTAGGCGCACTTTTCCGGAACCATGCGACTGCTACGGTCGCAGGTTCGAATCCTGCCTCAGGCATGGATGTGTGTGATGTCCTTAGGTTAGTTAGGTTTAAGTAGTTCTAATTTCTAGGGGACTAATGACCACAGCAGTTGAGACCCATAGTGCTCAAAGCCATTTTCCTTCTCCAGCAAAAGCACACACATTCTCAGGCACATACACAACTGCACAGACACACTGGCATCCGAATGTACACACCTGTATCTGCAGTGAACCTGGCTAGAGAAAGAAAAGAGCTTAAAAGCTAGTGTAAATACTATTTTCTTTTGTGTGTTTTTATGGGCTGCACCCAAGGATGAAATAAGCAAAGTGAAAATTATGTAGTAGCAGTAGATGAAAATGTTGATCAATAATGAAACCCGTATCATTAATATAAATATTTGAGTATAAATTTAAAGCAACTTGTTTCAGTTAAAGTGAAATTAAAATCAGTTTGCTACATTAATGTGCCAGTTGCATAAAACAGATCACTGTCTTGCCTTTGTGTTAAAGTAAATAGTGATGTGTTGAAATAAGCAATATTACCTACTGTAGTAGTTATGGAAAACAGATGTATCTGCCATGAGAAAGCCTTTCAGGCAAGCAAAATAAGATATATGGGGTAAAGTAATATCCTCACCTGAAACATTAAAATACAGAAAACAAATTTTTGTGTGTTTGTAATGTGAGAAAGAGGTTTGTTAATCATATTCTTGTTTTTCCACTGTGGAGCAACATTTGGTATTCATTTTTTGTATAAAAGGACAAAGCAGGGTTGTTTACGTTCAATGATTATGTAATGAAGTAATATGTAATAAATTGAAGGAAGTATTTTGTGGAATGTAGAGGTATATAATAGAGTACCAAGATGAATCATGGCGTAATGAGCCAATGAAATATGATGATGTATTGCTGTGATGAAGTAATATGAGATGAGTGAAGTTACAAAATGTAATGTAAAATCTGAAGTAATAATGAGAAGTATGAGGTACTGTGTGAAACAGAGACTATTAAGGACCCTGTCTGCAATAGTTTATTTTGTGAATGCACTACTTCAGGCAACAAGGCTGTGCACAGAGAATTTAATGAGAAAGCAGATATGAGTAGATAATGAAATATAAAAACATGCACAGAAATATGTTTTTTGTTGCAGAACGGCACTTATGAAGTTTGAGGCAATATTTGACTAATATATATAATTTATGGCACTGTATGTAAAACGACAGATGAAAACTTAGCCAATTTCACAGCTGATCAAATACATACTGCTGCATATAGTGTTTTCAAAATAATATAATGCTTCACTGAGTCATGAAGTAAAAAACCATATGTACTTTTTTATGTTCAAGTAATGTCAAGTAAGAATGCATCCAGAAAACTATACTGATCAACCAGTTCCAAAAAATTTATTAAATATTTGGTGTTCTGACAGGAAATAACAACAGGAAAGTCATGGTTTTTGAAGAAATTAATTAAGGATTTAGAAGTTCAATAAGTTTGATCTTTTTCTTTCAAGAGGATTGAAGGTTGACAACAGCTTCCATCCTCTTAAATGATTTGATTCATAATTATGTAAATATGTTGTGTGTATTTGTAATCCATATTTTATGTATAATGTGTTTATTCCAGTTTATTTCAGGTGTAATAGTATAAATTTTATAATTTTTGAAATATTGAATATTTTGTGTATTTTTTCATGTATATGGTTGCTGAATGATATTGTATTATGGTTAATGAAAAAAGTGTCTGGGAAATACACACACAGACTGGATCATTGGAAGGCGGGTTTTGTATTCAATGTAAAGTATGAATTTCCAAAAACTCAGTAATAATATAAGTTTGGAAAAAAGTAATTGATGAAATTAATGTTACTACTACTTTATTACTACTATTTCTTTGTCGTTTACCAGCCATGGCTGGTGAGTAATTATATAACAGCAAAATGAATTTGTTTGTTCAAAAAAAGTTTCAGTGCAGCAAAATTTTCATGTTTTTGTAGAGATAATGACCAGTGACAGATCCAATTGCCTATGTGTTTCTAGTATGCAACAATTTGAAATATTTGATTTGCATTTTGTTTTAAAATGCATGTAAAAATGTGTATGAATAAAGGTGTGTCTTGTGCTGAATCATACTCAGCTATTTCTCAATATCTGTATGATTCAGTTTGGTAGGTGCTGGATAGGAGGGTGGTGGGTGGAAGGGGGGGGGGGGGGAGACAGGTGAGCTGAAATCTTTCCATGAGTTCTTATTGCACATCTACTAATAAATATATTCTTTTTCCCTTAATTTCCATCTAAATCTAGTCATATACATGTATATATGTAGTCTATGCACAAATCTGTCCAAATATTTTTCAGACCCTGTTTCATATAAATCCAATGCTGTACTCAGCCACTGATTTTCAGTATACTTTGATTACAATGGACTTCCATCAGACACCTGGAGCAAACTAGATGTCACAGGCAGTTAAGTTCCTGCTCACATCTATTTCATTAAAGGCAGTTGGATTCAGAAATAAGTAATCACTTGCTGCTACATTTTGTCCTTCTATTCTTGTTGGGTACCAGGTGGGCCTAACAAAAACTGAGTGTCAGTAACTCTAGATGCCATTGATCAAAGCTATCTAAAATGAAATCTATACTAAAATCTCTACTTGCAATCAGTTTTCAGTTATTTTAACTATGTTTTATTACCTCCCCTTCTAATTACTTAAACAATTTTAAAATACGTCTTGTTGGTCTCCTGTGTTTGCCACTTTATAGATAGTCACAATCTGCACTTATCTTACCAGAAATTTGGCTCATTGATCACAACCAGCCAACCATCAGCCTTTTGTGATGAAGGGCCAGGAAACCTAGCAAGTTACATCCACATCTACATCCATACTCTGCAAGCCACCTGACAGTGTGTGGCGGATTACGTATTTAGTATTTCAATTTATGTTCATGATTTAATTCTTCAGTTTTTTCATGTTTTTGTATGCTTGCTAAGTTTAATTCCTAAATTGATTGCATATTTTTCTATTTGAGACAAACCACATTTTATTTTAGTAACATTAATATGTACATTCATGCAGTCTGAAGCGCAGTAGTGGTTGGTTTTGGATGGCCAGTAACTGTTGACCACAATTCGGTCAGCTGCCTGCCTCGATTGGTGAAGCACGAGGAGACTAGCGAGTCACATATTTAGCTCTGTTGTAGTAGGATGGATAGGGTGTGTTTGTGTGTGTGTGTGTGTGTGTGTGTGTGTGTGTGTGTGTGTGTGTACATAGGACATGTCAGGTGTCATTTGTTTCACCCATGTGCTCTACTGTTGAGGCACTTTCCAGTATACCCAACACAGGTGATCTGTGTTTACTGCAGGATGAATGATGGATTGTTACAAGAGTCAGGTCAATTGAGGCTGAGAATCAGTGTCTGACCTGACCTGCTCACTCTGTGAGTGGGCAGGTGGACACTGTCAGTTGGATTCTGAGGATACCCTCAGTTCCTATGGGCGGCAGGTGGAAGTGCAGAAGACTACTGGCCTTGCCTGCAGGTTTACAAGCGGAGCTCACAGTTTTCAGCATTGTACTCAGAATCGATTGGGGGCCCTTGGTTTGGAGCTGAGAGAAGGGTCTCAACCAGAGGCTCCATCAATTCTGTAACGGTTATGGCTGCATATTTCTCGACGTGCACTATGAGATGGAGAGTTATAGGATTCCCCATGATAGATCAGAGATGCACTACACAAAGGGAGCAACTATTCGGATGCTGCACTCTTTTGCAGTGCTCATGGGTTTTTTTAGTCTAGGCAGTAGTTTGACGAATGCTCGCCAGTCGATACGCAGACAGCGTAATCAGATCGTGTACAACGTAGAGACCATTTGACTATCAAAAATTTAACAGTAAATTGTCAGAAGTATTCAGAACAAAGTTCCTGAACTTACTGCTCTCAAGGAAAGTTTTTGAGCTGGCTGAAACCTGAAATAGAAAGCTGTGAAAGATTTAGCGAGGCATCTGACATATATAAAAAAAGACAGATTATACACCATAGGAGGGAGAGTGTTCATTGCTGCTGACAAAAATATTGTGTCTATGTAGGTTGAATTTGAGTCTGGCTGTGAAATTACCTGGACACGAGTAGCAGATCTAGTGAACTCAAGTTAATGATTAGTCATTTTTACTGGCTACCTGAGTCCACCTTAATAGATATAGATTTATTCACGGAAAGTGTATGCTCAGTAGCATGGAAATACCCAGACCACACAAGTAAAATAACCAGAGATATGGTGAATTGCCCCTTTCCACTGTCAGGACATTTTCTTATGACCTATGGAAAAAACCAACTCATTCTTCTAGATGAGAATGAAAATTTCTCATACAATTTAAATTCAGGAATAAAGGTAAGTGGTCAACCAAGTTGGCTTGGAAAACATCAATAACCCACAGGGAAGTACCTAATATGTTTAATAACTATTTTATAAGTGTAACAGAGAAACTACTACAACAGACTTCTAATAGAAAACAGCATACATAAACAGGGAAAAAAGTATCAAGCAGATCAATGTTTCTGTACCCAACAAATGTAGAAGAGGTACAGGTTACAATAGAAAGTCTCAAAATGAAACACTTTGCAGGTGTAGATGATATACCTGATTTCATTATAAAGAAGTGTGGGGACTTGATTAATGAGCCCTTAACCCACCTATATAAACTATCTTAAGCTACAGGAACTTTTCTTCATGTTTGAAAATAGCAGAAATAAAGCCATTATACAAGAAAGGAAACGAAGGTGATATTTCCAACTACAGACCATTGGCACTTCTGTCTATTTCCTGAAAAAATATTAGAAAGGCTTTTCAATAAGAGGCTAACAGACCTCTTAGAGGTAAATGGCATTCTGTCAGAATCTCAACATGGATTTAGAGCAAATCGCTCAACTGAATCAGCAGTTTACTCCTTTCTATTAGAGGTACTGATAGCATTAGACAACAAAAACCTTACCATGGGAATATTTTTAGATTTGCCAAAGGAATTTGACACCATAAATCATGACAAATTGCTACACAGGCTAGAAAATCTTGGCATTAGGGGAACAGCTAACAACTGGCTCAGCTCTTATCTTAAGAACAGGGAACAATATGTGGAAATAGATCAAGAAGGGGATAATGTCATTAGGAATTATAATTCCAAGCTACTGACTGTTAAATATGGAGTGCCACAAGGATCAGTAATGGGTCCTGTTCTGTTCTTACTCTATGTAAATGACTTAAACATAAGCAATGACAGCAGAAAAATATTTCAATTTGCTGGTGATATGAGTGTTATAATTACAGGAAACTCAGAAGAAACTCTTGTAAAGAAAACATAAAAGAAGCCACTGACAGGCTAACATGTTACTTTGATGACAATGACTTAATAATAAACACTGAAAAAACTGTAGCTATGGATATACACAAAGCACAAACAAAAAAACTGATATAATCCAATCTAGAGCTATACAGACAGACAATTACCAAAACAGCCTGTACCAAATTTCTTGGACTTCATCTACAAGACAACTTGAAATGGGAAGCACATATTGAGCAAATGAACAAAAAATTAAGCACTTCTTGTTTTGTGCTGCGTACATTAAAAAATTGTACCAGCTACAACACCATTCAGTGTGTATATTATGCAGTTGTACACTATCACCTTCGGTATGGGATTATGTTCTGGGGAAATTATGGAGATGGCATCAAAGAATTCAAAATTACAAAAAAAAAAAAAAATTATATGAATAATGGAAGGGGTAGATAATCGCAAATCATGTAGAGTTTCATAAAAGGATTATCCTGTCACTTCCTTGCAAATATATACTTGAAAATATAATGTATTTAAAGCAAAACTTACATACAAAAAGACCACTCATCACTCAAAATCACACAATACACAGCTATGATACAAGAAAAAAATTGGATGTCCATGTTCAAAGCACCAAAACAAAGTTATTTCAAAACAGCCTTATCCATCCTAGTATCAAACTATACAATGCCTTACCAGATACCATTAAATACATACAAAACATTGGTCACATCAAATCTAAACTGACGTCGTACTTGGTTGATCACTGCTTTTACACAGTAAATGAATACCTACAAAACTAAATTTTTATGTGTTTACCCAATGTAGTCTCATTCAGAAGAACATTTGTATTTTATCTCTCTGTGTATAGCGTAACAACATTTATTTAAGTATTCATCATTAATTGATATATTAATGTGTGTTATTATGTACAAAGGTATATTATGTGTAAAACTGTTAATATTAACAAAAAATCCAAATATCTCTTGCACATTGTGGAGCTGTAGATGAAAAATGGATCAATAAATCAATTGATTAATATTAGTCGGAGCCAACTTCAGTCTACCGGCATAGACTGGGGCTCCAGGACACTGAACGTCATAGGACAGACAGTCTTGTGGAGTACCTCTGAACACGGTTTTCCAAAAACTGCCTTGAATGGCTAGTTAGAATACGCACACAAAATGGAAATACTTTAGACTTTGTGGCCTACAAATACGCTTGACCTTATCGATGGTGATTAGTGATTATGATGTCATCATAGCAAATATTGTTACTAAAGTTAACAAATCCGTCAAGAAGAATAGAGAAGTATTTATGATGGAAAAAGCAAATAAGCTGTTGCTAGAATCCCACTTAGGCAATGAATGGACATTATTTAGATCCAGTATGACGACCGTAGAGGTATTATGGATAAAGTTTAAACCAATTTGAAGCCATTTTGACTAACTGATTGTAAATCGCGCTCCGGAGACGTATATGCCAAGTAAGTGTATTAAGGATGGAAAAGAACCTCTGTTTTTTAATAACCACATTCGGAAAATTCTGCTATCTCGGTTCGGAAAACAAATACGCGTAAATGTCTGCAGATAAAGATTAGCAGAAATTAGTGCCACCGCAAGATCAATGCGCGAAGTATACAACTTCCACCGTCATACCATAGCGAAAGATCTTGCGAAGAACCCTAGAAAATTCTGGGCACACGTAAAATCACGAAGGGAATCGAAGGTTACTATTCACTCTGGGATGGCAATAGGAGACAGTAAAAGGAAAGGTGAAGTTTTAAACGTACCATCTTTGTACTACCGTACAGAAGACATTGAAATTTGCATCCCTTGCATAGAAAAGCAGCTGAAAAAGTTGAAAACAAATAAGTTGCTAAGTCCAAATGGAATCCCAATTCGGTTTCACAGAGAGTACTCAGCGGCTTTGTCCCCTTACTTAGCTTGCATTTGTCGGGATATCTCGCCCAGCACGAAGTCCCAAACAACTGGAAAAAAAGCGCAGATGACTCCTGTATATCAGAAAGATGAAAGAATGGGCGCGCATAATTACAAACCAATACTCTTAACATTGGTTTGCTGCAAAGTTCTTGAATGCATTCTGAGTTCCAATACAATAAATTTCATTTTGAGAGAAAAGCTTCTGCCCACAAATCAGCACGGATTCAGAAAGCGTCACTTGTGCAAAACTCAGGTTGCTCTTTTCTCACGTGATATCCCAGGAACCATGGATGGAGAGCAACAGGCAGATTCCATATTTCTAGCCGAAAAGTGTTTCACTCTGTGCCCCGCTGCAGATTGTTGACGCATACAGTTTGGATCCCCAGATAGGCGAGTGGTTCGAAGACTAAGTAATGGAACAGAGCGCATTGTCCTCGACGGTGGGAGTTCATCAGAGACAAGGTTATCGTAAGGAGTTCCCCTGTAATAGGACCGCTATCATTCTCTATGTACATAAATGATCCGACAGACAGGGTGAGTAGCAATTAAGGGCTGCTTGCTGATGACTCTGAGGTATAAGGGAGGGTTTCGTCGTTGAATGGCTCTAGGAGTATACAAGATGACTTAGACAGAATTTCTAGTTAGTGTGATGAATGGCAGCTTGCTCTAAATGCAGAAAAAATGTAGTTAATGCAGGTGAGAAGGAAAAGCAATCCTGTAACATTGGAATACAGCATTAGTAGCGTGCTACTTGACACAGTCACGTCAATTAAACACCTGGGCGTAATGCTGCAAGCGGGGTGCACTCCGGCCTTGTGAGGCAAACTGAGGAGCTACTTGACTGAGAAGCAGCGGCTCTGGTCTCGTAAACTGAAATACAGCCGGGAGAGCGGTGTGCTAACCACATGCCCCTCCATATCCGCATTCATTGACGCCTGTGGGTACCGATGGGCTTTCGTGGCCTGTCAGGGTGTAGTTTAGATTAGTAATGCTGCTAACCGATATGAAATGGAATGAGCATGTAAGGATGGTAGAGGGGCACATGAATGCTAGATTTCGATTTATTGGAAGAATTTTGGGAAAATGTAGCTAATCCATAAAGCAGATGGCTTACAGAACGGTAGTGGATCCCATTCATGAGCACTTTTCTAGTGTTTGGGGTCCCCACCAGGTTGGATTAAAGAAAGACGTTGAAGCAACTCAGAGATGTGCTGCTAGATTTGTTACCGTCAGGGTCCACCAGCAGTCAAGTATTACGGACATGCTTCATGAACTCAAATGGGAATCCCTGAAGGGAAGACACCATTTTTTTCGTGGGGCACTAAAGTAGAAACTTGGAGAACCGGTATTTGAACCTGACAGCAGAACGAAAAAAATGGCTCTGAGCACTATGGGACTTAACATCTATGGTCATCATCCCCTAGAACTTAGAACTACTTAAACCTAACTAACCTAAGGACATCACACACATCCATGCCCGAGGCAGGATTCGAACCTGCGACCGTAGCAGTCGCGGGGATCCGGACTGAGTGCCTAGAACCGCTAGACCACCGCGGCCGGCGACAGCAGAACGATTCCACTACCGTCAACGTAACGTACATTTCGCTTAAGGACCATAAAGATAAGGTGCGAGGAATTAGGGCCCTTTCTGAAGCCTTTAGATGGTCGTTCTTCCCTCCCTCTGTTTGCGATTGGAACAGGAGAGGAAGTCACCCGAGGTGGTACGAGGTATCCTCTGTCATGAACCATTTGGAAGCCTTTCTGAAAGACAATTCCATACGCCCCTCATCTCAGGAATTGCTCATCTTGCTTGGACTTTTACTCATTTTACCAGCAGAACTGGTTCCATTCGCCACACAAACGACTCACCGCATGGCGTCCTCCTCCTGTTCCTCTCCCCCCCCCCCCCTCCCCCACCCTCTCGCCCTCTTTTCCCTCATACATTCCCTCATTCAGTTTTAACTACGAGTTGTGATGTATGCTGTATACAGATCTTGTGCTTGGGTGCCACTGGCTCTGTTTTAATATTTATTACAATCTGCATAAGGCAAGAAGACTGTAGGTTTAGTACTTATCAGCAATAAATAGTAGGTAGTCCACATTCCAGTGGAAGAGGCCCGGCTGTCCCCTCCTCTCGCTGTGCCTCGGGCAGGCGGTAACAGGTGTGTGCTGGCCTCGCTTCGAAGCCAGCAGAAGCGCCCGCAACAACAAACACGAGAGTCCGCACTTGCCACTGAGGACCCTGGCTCTCCCCGCTTTTCTCAGCACGCCATCCAGCTGGCGAACACTGCTAACTTACATGTCCCCGTCACGCTACAGATCCTTAGACTAACATGCTTAGAAGGGAGAAACATACAAAAGTACTTTTTTATCAGGGTTTCGCCTATTTTGAATGTTCCAAGTATGAGTTCACACAGTGAACACTAAACATGGTGCAAATGTATAGGGAGCGACCGGAAAGTTTCCATTTGAGGGCACTGCTACAGCATAATTGCAATCAGCGTGATTCCAAAGCGGGTGTATGAGCACTGACATGTAGGCAAAGGTGTGTGCTATTTGTGTCTTTCCGACGTGCATGCGATAAATGCCGAAACGTGAACTTGTAATGAACACAGCCTTGTCGGATCCTTTGCCTAAGTAATAAACTTCAATGCCATCTAAACTTTAGCCATAAGCAAATCTGCTTACGTAAATTCTATACTTCTTATATGTGGATGTACATAGAGATTTACGACTGCTAAACTCACTTTTTCCGTAAATTTATTTTTCTATTTGTATTTCGGTATGTTATCAGGTATCGATATCAAACCATTAAAATTATTATTCACAATTTTATAATGAAAGTATGTTATCTGAAAAGAAATCTGCATTAAGTAAGATAATTTTTATTCTTCATTGTTATGTGTAAACAAAATATCTCTCTCCATTTATAATTTTATTAATTTTATCATCGATAATGAAATCGATTTTATAAAGTAATGGATGTTTCTATTTTTCATAATTCCAAAATTTACAAACTTTGCTATTAACAATTAGACCCATAAATCTTATTTTCAGAATACAATACATAAATTAAAAATGGTTAACAATTTCAATAACAATAGTTATCTTAATGCTCACTTGATTTACTAGCTGTTCTAGAAAATACTGGAAGTTGGATTCGTAGCGTATGAACTATTTTTTGGCGCCGAACGCCAGGGCCACATTTCCTATCTGATTAACTTACTGGTCATGTGTCCCTTTATTTCCTGCCACAGAGGCTAATCTCTATTTAAATGATGCTCCTTTGGCGAAAGGAACCACATGTGGTACATGAATGATAGCACACCGGCACTCTTTCATCTGGCTGTTCGGGAATGTGTAACACAAATCCTTGACAACAAGTTTATGAGGCGTAGCTCGCCAAAACCAAGGTCTCTGATGTCTCTCGACTTGAACCCACTGGATTTTTTGTACGGGAATATTTAAAATATTTGACGTATTCCAGGCCTATTGATAGTATCAATGAACTCTGAGAACTCATTGTGGGTGGATGTCAGTTCATTCAAAGCATGCCTGGATTTTGAAGATGTAAATACAAGACATGCTGCAGCCTGTCTTCACATGAACAGCGGCCATGTGGGACCCTTGTAATGTGTTTGTCCACAAGTGCACATCTCTAGTTTGGATCCTTGGTTTCTGGACCTATGTTCATTAGGAGTATTTGCTTGCTTCATTGTTCTCCAACAGCTCATTTCGTTTATATCCGTAATAGCCGAGCTCCTCGTATTCAGAACATAGAGACTCAACTCCTACCTACTATCTGCAGTTGCGCTGAAATCCTGATCATTTACGTATCCAAGTATGTAGCACTTCATGACAAATGGAAGTGTGTTGCAATCCGCCTCCATCATGTTACAATTTTAACTGCCAACGGCGTACATCAATACGTACAGGGTGATACATCTCAAATATATCCTGAACCATTTTTAAATATCGTAATTCTTTTTTCAGGCAAGTTAATTGTGAGACAGTCCTCAGTAAATAAAGTATAGGCTCGTTTCATACCCACATTAATTACGAAGATGTAGGATCAACTTCAGTATTTCAAACAGACCTATAGTAGTTTCTGTTGCTAATATCATAGTTCTAAAAGAGACGAATTACAAGGCGTTTCGCTCATCAAAATTCGATTAGTGGTTTCAGAGAAAATACAGTACTTCGAACGTAGGATTTATCTGTTTTGGAACATGTCTTCTGGGGAATTTCATGGTGTTGCATGGAACTGTCAGGCTGATGGGGCTCTCCAGCCTGACACAGCTAAGACAGTCTACTTACGAAAGCGGAATAGTGGAGAAAAGTTTAATCTAAAATAGATACTAATCACATCTTGCTACATGTGGCTGTCCCACATAATTACTGGAAGGCAAAGGAATAGGAGTCTAATGGTGATTCACAAGTTAACTACACTAACAGTTCTGATCTTGTTTCTGCAAGAGTCTTGAAAGAGAGGTGCATGTCAAAAATTGAATGTATTTGAGAAGCAAAGAATTCAGTTACAAAGATTGTTAAATAATAGTTTCGAATCGTGAATACAGTGTCAAGAAATTGCAAAATTGCATGAGCAACAGCAAACAAAAGGAAGTCACAAAGGAATGTGTGATAAACTCTTCCTTAAAATTCCTTCTACAAGGTACATTCAATAAGTAATGAACACATTCCCTGTCTGCAAGCAGATAGGTTTTTATTCATGGTTCCAATACACCATATTATACAACACTCTCTTGGCTCCAAATCCTATTATTCAGCTTATTTTCTGTTAAACGGGATGATCTCAAGCCACTGTACTGGGAGAGCGCTATGCCCACATTGTACCACTCTACTGGTCAAGAGAATCTCTTGCTGGTGGACAAGTGTGTCTGCACTACCAACGGGGACGTCCAGTTGTAAAGTGAGGTGTTTTATTGTGATCCGTTGATCACCTCGAATGAAAGTGTCCTCACGTTAAAACAAAGCAGCAGTCACAGATGTGTGCAGGCCGACGGCAAACGGGAGATTGAACAGGTTTGCGCGATCTTGTTGCGATTATGACACACTCCTCGCCAAACGACTCACCATGATTTTGTTCACTGCCAGGTCTCCGCAGACCCTGCCCATTTCGAAAGCTATGTGTAGTGCTACCACCTATCGGAACTCCATGAAACTGTAGAGGTTGAAGCGGGAATATCCCCCTGTGTTTCACAACAAATTACGCATTTTCTCAACCGAAACTGGCCGAGCATAAAATGTGTTGCATTACTTATTGAACGCCTCTCGTAAGTCATTAAATGTTCGTAATGCCCACCTTCTACTTCAACATACGTTTGCAGTCGCTAGTGAAAGGACTTATGGAGAGAGCTTTGCCGTGAAATAGCTATTTCACGTCACGTTTGAATTCTTGCCTCAGCCAGCGGTTTGTACCAGTGCGTGTCAGACCCTTCAGTCACGTCTGTGGGTGTGGGTATCGGCGAGTTTGCAAATGCATCGCCACAACGAGATCTGCTGTGGAAGTGCGGGACAGCTAAACGCAGTCTGAAGTACTAAACTGGAGCAGCAACTTGGAACCTGGATCTGGCCACTTTTTATTATTATTTCGTTTGGCATCAAGGATACATTACTCGAATTGAACAGCAATGATGTTACTGCTAACACAATATGCATATACTACAAATAAAATAGATTACATTCATTTATTGTAATAAAAGTCTTAGATTAGATCGATAAATCAATAATATACATATGGATAAAAACACTAGGATGAGTTACATGTAAAAGAGAAAATGTGGTTTTTATAAACAGTAATATTGACAAACAGAGCTTCAAGCTGTAATAGAAACTATAGGTTAATATCTAAAGTATCCAGCCAGGAGATTGCTTCCTCAGAGACCTCATGTATGCTGGTCAGAGTTCCAGCATATTTCCGTAGGGGACACTCTGTGACTATTTTGTATATTGTTTGTCGTTGGTGTCCGCAGTCACACTTGGCGCTTTCAGCGATTCCCCACTTATGCTTCAAGTCCTGGCATCTTCCGTGCTTGGTGCGTATGCGATTGAGGGTGTTCCACGACCTCCTAGGTAAGTGGAATCCAGGAGGGACTCGTGTAGGATCAGCAATGAGACCTGCACAATCGAGATTGGCTGCGAACCATTCTTCCCGCGATGCTGTTTCTGGTTGGAATCCTTCAGAAGTAAGCCTTTTTCCAAGTCTCCAGGAGGGTTTCCTGGACTTAAGACGTTGCCTTTGAGTAGCATCACAGTCCTGGTGTAGCGGTAACTCGAGATTCTAGGAGCATTTCTCCCATTCCCTTTCCAACGCTGCTTGACGTCGTAACTTCGGTGGTGCAATATGAGACAGAACAGGTAGCCATTGTGTGGGTGTGGATTTTATTGGTGACTGACGCCAACAGCTGGCAATTCTCCGAGCAGTGCTGAGGACATTGCATGGCGCAGCGGCCGAACTTTTTTTGTGTCGGCGTGGCTGGCCCGTGGAGTTGCCACAGAGAATGCAGTTCCATGTAGACGAGTTGCACGGCTGGAATGGAATCGGCGACATCTTCTGGGGGCCAGCCATGGATCGCCACGAAGGTGGTGGACAAGTCTGTGGTGCATCACTGGAGGACACGCATTGGCCAGCCAAGGATGTGTCTATGTCTTTACATGTGACGGAGGACTGTTGAACAGTGATTGGCCTAAGGCAGCCGCAGTGGAACGGCAGTTGGAACCAGCAGCGAAAGCAATCGTCCCGGAGGAAACTCAACAGTGCCGCCTGTTGTCTGACCACACAGTGTTGACGCTGTAAGGCAGTACGATTGCAAATAGTCTACACTGGGTGTGCTCTGCTATTAAAACGCGAGGCATTGTTATGCTGGAGCAGCAGACAATATTTGCCTCCATACATTCAGAGGCTACAGCAGCTAGCAGCCAGGAAGTGTTTGCAAAAGAAAGATTTCCGTTATGATCATTGGAGGGCTATGCATAGGAGTGAATTGTGCCATTTTGCGGTGATGGTCCTTGACTATGTGGTGGTATTTGTGTATTTCTAAGGTTTCGAGTTGCTAAAAAACGACATGGCGACTATTGGGCCTGTAATTTGATGGGCAGTGCCTTGTACAAGTGTATTGTATTTTGCTGAAACACAGTGAGGCTGTTTGGGGTCTGAATATTGTAAAACAGTGAATTATTTGACGAATTATATTTTAGTGATAAGCTTTTAGTGATTCAAATTGTCTTGGCAATTGGTGCACGTTTGGTTACGGTGTCACTTTATGTAAGATTATTGTCAGTGGGGCGAAGTATCATATTGGATGATGTATGTATATTTATTGGTGACCCCTTAAAACTTCATTACTATCGTAGGGTGATATATTATTTTTCATTAATTTTATGTTATTATATCAGCTGTCAAGCCCTTTGGAAAATTGAGTGCGAAGTCCTTGTTTGTCTTGTCTTATGCATGCGCTCTGGTAATTGTTTGTTTCATGCTGTTAACAGAATGAAATTACAATTAGCTAACAGTCCGTGGTTGTACTAACCGCAGCCAAACTGTACTCTCTCCGAAATCCTTAGGGCGCAGCTTGGCGCGGCCGGTGTGAAAATCAGACCGCGCCGATCTGACAACGGAAACTCCCCACCGCATCCCCCTAAGATTGATGATAACACAGCCCAATGGATATACTGTCAAAAACTGAACACAAATCAAGTGTGAAAACAAAAAGAAGGTTTACTGAACTGTGAAAAAAATTGCAACAATGATCGGTCCAAACTCAACAAGTGCAACACCGAGCGAAGGAGCAGGGAAAACGGCGTCATGAAAAAGAAAGTAATTACAGTGTTGGACTGCCATGCACACCAACCGTGTTTAAAACGCCCTCGAGCTAACTATTATTAATTTTTATTTTTTCCGTGCGTTACGAACATTGAAATTTTTTTTACGACATTATGAACTGGCCGTCCTGTCATTGAAATGTTTGTTCTCTTCTGTAGTCCTGGCAGTTGTCATACAATACATCGGTTGTAAAATGTGAGTCATGTAGTACGAACACATTACCGTCGCAAGTAAATGTGATGAATAGTGAATGAGAGCAAGTGAGATACCACATAGACGTCTCACAGAAATGAAAACAACAAATAAGTGGATATGAACTACATTGCGACAACGGAATACACGAGTCAAAACTTCCAAAACGGAACGCAACTTCAATAACGGTAAAAACATGTGCTTTGACAGATCACAGAGAAACTGAGTGATTGTGAAACTGCTGCGTTCATTTATTGCAGCTTATGTGACAAACTACTATTTTTCATCGCTTCCTTGGGAGTGATCAGATTCGCATTAATACGAACAACTAAATCGAGCAAGGAGTCATATCTCACTCACCAGGCGTACAAATTAGGTGCGTCGATAGTTCCACCACATGACAGACGTACCGTCACTAATGCCATTTATGACATATCAGACGTGTTTTCCGTTGGAGGATTCGGTTGATTTTGGGATTCCTATTCAAAACCCACTTCCTTTCAGCTGCTAATAGAGTAGTTGTACATCATTAACTTTCATTATAGATCCCTTCGTTACACCTCGCTGTTGCAAACGGACTTTACCCCACTACATTGGCACAAATTTGAATGTAGCGGAAAAAAGCTTGAAAATTTGGCATGAGTCTGCCTTGTTTACAGCTCGCCCGCTTACCAGTCCAGCACCGTTCCCGCTTAACCACGATGCGACTGCACTAGGGTGACCAAATTATTTTCGGTGAAAACCGGGACACATTCACCAGGGTGCAAATGTTTCTTAATTTTAAATATTAATGTTTTGTTGATACATTTTGTTAACCGGATTATTATAAATAATAAGAGGATACAAAAGATTGATATAATCTAGATTATCTGTATAATTAATGACATTTAATAAACTTATACAGTAATAAAGAAATGTATTACGATTTTACAAAATTTTACAGCCATTCAACTTTTAATCAATTACTATTAACATGAGGTTTAATATTACTGAGCACTTGTAGATGGAATTGACTGTCCTTGGAAAAAAGTATTTTTCACTGCCTCCAGCCTTCTTGATCATGTCTTTGTTCTTTGAAACACAGTGATAAAACTCGGCACAATCCATTTTGTAGTTGTACAGGATCTGTACGATTGCTTCAAGAGAGCCCACCTCCATTCTGTTTCTTTCATCTGTCCATTGGATATTCATGAACGAAAATATTCTTTCCACATTGGCATTATGGGCTGGGATTGCAAATAAATACCTTGCCAATTATTACCAACTCAGAGTAATGCTGAAGAGAGTCACAGCTTTTAAAAAAACTCACCCACGTGTCATGATATTCCAAAGGTGTTTTTTTTTTTCATCATTCCACTTGTGAAGACTTTCTTCAACAAAATTTGTCAGTATGCCGAACTGATCAAAGAGAATGGAATCATCGATTTCAATCTCTTTACTCTTCAAATAAGAAACTGTCTCTTCAACGCTTTCACATTTTGGCACTCTCTTCAGTAACATCCAATCAAACACCGGCGATGGGGGAAAATATGAGGCGCTCCACTTGCTGAGATAGTCTACACAAGTGTCATAAAACTGTTAACTTCTTCTCTAAAAGTCCTTTCCGCTGCTTCTGATACTTCTGCTCTTTTAAGGGCCGATTTAACATTAAAAGAAATTAACTGTTGCTCTCTCCTCTTAGTAACAGTTTCCAGAGTATTTTTCAAAACATAATTTACCTCTATTACACTTTTCGTGCTTCCCTCAATTTCCTTTATCCCACGCTGCAAAGTGCTAAGCTGACTGTGAATGAACCAAAAGTAGGCTTCACTCAAAGGGTTACTGAAAAACTGAACCAATATTTTGGGAGCTTTGTCTTCATTTAGGAAAAAATCTTTTAACGGTTCAAACAGCCGGATTACTCTTTCAACTGCTGGAAACAGTGATAACCAGCGAGTTTTCGAGTGACACATTGCATTCATATAATGAGTTCCCACATAATCACAGAAATCCTTAAGCCTCTCTGTTCTAACAGTATATATGTAAAAGTGTGAGAATACCTTCATGGCGATAGTTTCAACATCACAGCTTAAACTGTCAGCAGATGTCTGCACGCTATTGTGTAAAACATCTGCAGGGCACCCTATGCTTTCATTGTTTTCATGCAATGTTGCCTTTAATTTTGTAAATACATTGCATTTGCCTTGTCTTTTTAAACCACCAAAGTTTGTGTTGGTGTTATCTCCACAAAATACCACACATTTATTTTTCTCAAGATCAAACATTTCGATAGTATTCATAGAAAATCTTGAAATTTTGTCAGATGCTTCATTAGCTAGGGAACTCACCTTCAAAAGTTTGGTCTGAATTCCCTGATTAATATCGAAAAACTGAACAACAAACGGACACTTTAATTCTTGCTGAACTAAACTTTTTTGCAATGGAAGAATCATCAAACATAATGCTGTTAAGCTTATTACTACAATCACTAGATCTATAAGTTTGGTGATGTTTTACCGCGTGGTAGGCTAGTGTAAGCTCGGCTGCTCGAACTTTCGTCTCTTTACTTGGCTGATGTTTCACAAAATAATTTTGTAGTGTTTTACTGCAGCTCGGTGCACTGTATCTGTTAATGTGTTTCTTTGACCTGATGTGATCAACTATGTCGGAACGTCCACCATGACTTATACTAATAAAACATACGGAACACTCTGCTACGTAATCAAAACGACCTTTCTTAATGAAATTCCATTCCTTGGAATAACAGTCACTGAACTTGCAGGCACGTTTCGGCATTGAGTTTCACAGTACTGCAGAAATGATACTACTAGTATGAGTAAAAAATATTGCAGTTTGTCCGACAAAACATCAACTACTACACTATTCTGACAATGAGTGTGTGAGTAAGTGACGCGACAATCGGACGGTTTCATAGCTCTGTTACAATAATACAACTTACTACTTGTTGGCCAAAGTACTGCTCAAAGTAAATTATTGCCTGAGTGCATCAATACTGATATTGTGATTACTAGTATGGGACAATGGAGCTTTTAAACAAATAGGCTAAAATACAGGGTGTTACAAAAAGGTACGGTCAAACTTTCAGGAAACATTCCTCACACACATGTAAAGAAAAGATGTTATGTGGACATGTGTCCGGAAACGCTTAATTTCCATGGTAGAGCTTATTTTAGTTTCGTCATTATGTACTGTACTTCCTCGATTCACTGCCAGTTGGCCCAATTGAAGGAAGGTAATGTTGACTTCGGTGCTTGTGTTGACATGCGACTCATTGTTCTACAGTGTTAGCATCAAGCACATCAGTATGTAGCATCATCAGGTTAGTGTTCATCACGAACGTGGTTTTGCAGTCAGTGCAATGTTTACAAATGCGGAGTTGGCAGATGCCCATTTGATGTATGGATTAGCACGGGGCAATAGCCGTGGCGCGGTACGTTTGTATCGAGATAGATTTTCAGAACGAAGGTGTCCCGACAGGAAGACGTTCGAAGCAATTGATCGGCGTCTTAGGTAGCATGGAATATTCAAGCCTATGACTCACGACTGGGCAAGGCCTAGAACGACGAGGACACCTGCAATGGACGAGGCAATTCTTCGTGCAGTTGACGATAACCCTAATGTCAGCGTCAGAGAAGTTGCTGCTGTACAAGGTAACGTTGACCACGTCACTGTATGGAGAGTACTACGGGAGAACCAGTTGTTTCCGTACCATGTACAGCGTGTGCAGGCACTATCAGCAGCTGATTGGCCTCCACGGGTACACTTCTGCTAATGGTTCATCCAACATTGTGTCAATCCTCATTTCAGTGCAAATGTTCTCTTTACGGATGAAGCTTCATTCCAACGTGATCAAATTGTAAATTTTCACAATCCGCACGCAATTGTGCAATCACGTCATCAACACAGATTTTCTGTGAACGTTTGGGCAGGCATTTTTGGTTATGTCTTGATTGGGCCCCATGTTCTTCCACATACGCTCAATGGAGCACGTTATCATGATTTCATACGGGATACTCTACCTGTGCTGCTAGAACATGTGCCTTCACAAGTACTACACAACATGTGGTTCATGCAGGATGGAGCTCCTACACATTTCAGTCCAAGTACGCTTCTCAACTACAGATTCGGTGAACGATGGATTGGTAGAGGCGGAGCAATTCCATGGACTCCACGCTCTCCTGACCTCAACCCTCTTGACTTTCATTTATGGGGGCATTTGAAAGCTCTTGTCTACGCAACCCCGGTACCAAATGTAGAGACTCTTCGTGCTCGTATTGTGGGCGGCTGTGATACAATACGGCATTCTCCAGGTCTGCATCAGCGCAACAGGGACTCCATGCGACGGGGGATGGATGCATGTATCCTCGCTAACGGAGGACATTTTGAACATTTCCTGTAACAAAGTGTTTGAAGTCACGCTGGTACGTTCTGTTGCTGTGTGTTTCCATTCCGTGATTAATGTAATTTGAAGAGAAGTAATAAAATGAGCTCTAACATGGAAAGTAAGCGTTTCCGGACACATGTCCATATAACATATTTTCTTTCTTTGTGTGTGAGGAATGTTTCCTGAAAGTTTGGCCGTACCTTTTTGTAACACCCTGTGTTACAAATTTCGGGACACTGGAACACAGGGATGAAAACCGGGACAATTCCGGATTTCCGGGACGTTTGGTCACCCTAGACTACACTGGCAGCATGCACTTCTTGTACTTCACTGTTCCTATTTTGCTTTACGCTTTTCACAGTTCAGTGTACCTTCTTCCTGTTTTCATGCTTGATCTGTCTTCAGTTTTTGACAGGCTGTCCACTTGGCCCTCTTACACAAAATCTGAGAGAGGTGCGATGGGGAGTTTCCTTTTTGAGCAACAATAGATAGGTTCTGGGCGGTGTCAGCACATAAAAGGAAGCAATTAGTTAGTGCGCGGCTGTTATTGGACGGCGTTTTTCATTTTCTGTCTTATTAACGCGTGTGCACTCGAATATTGCTACGCACCTCCGAACATTCTGCTCCATTCTACGCTTTCCTGCGGTGCTCGGCGAGTAGCGTTTGTGTGCACTGCAGCGTGGCGCGGCGCTTCGATGTGGACGCGGCTTTTAGGTTTATCCCTAGAAAAGGGTCCAGTTGCGCCTAGTCAGGCGAACGCAAAGACCAATCGATAACATCTTCGCGTCCTACCCAGCGACCAGGAGAGGATTGGGCGAACGTTTTCTTAGCAATAGGCGAGCAGTGAGCCAGGAACCCATCGCCCTGGCATCACATACATCTTAATATTTCAAATGGTACTTTTTCTAGGTGTGCTGGTAGCACTTCTGTAAGAAATCGTACATATCTTTTAACCGTTAATAGTTCTTCTGTGGAATAAGAGCCAGTCAGGTGTCATCAATAACCTGCACCGAAAGTGCACACCAACTGTCTCTGATGTTCAAACTGCCTCAGCCATAGCTGATTCTTATATTTAGTCTTCCATGATTTGGAAAGATAGTGTCATCGTTAATGAGAACTAACTGAAGAGAGAACCTTGTCCTGATATTTCAACGGAACGAGCTACAGAATTCTATGCGACTTCTACACCTACAACTACATCATTACTCTGGAATTCACAGTTAACCACCTTCAAGCTATCACTGAACCGTTCCGCTCTCGAACAGCGAACGAGAGAAACAAACACTTAGTTCTTTCCGTGTGGACTCTGATTTCTCTTATTTTATTATGATGGTGTAGGTGGGTGCCAAGAAAATATTTTCGCCTTCGGAGGAGAAAATTGGTGACTGAAATTTCATGAGGAGATCCTGCCGCAACTGACTTTGTTTTTATGACTGCCACCCCAACTCGCGTGTCATAACCATGACACTCTATTCCCAGTTTTGTGATAATAAAAAACGAACCGCCCTTTTTTGAACTTTTCCCATGTCTTCCGTCGATCATCTCTGCTGCGGATCTTACATATCGCAACAATACTCCAGAAGATGGACAAACGTAGTGTAGGTAGTCTCCTTAACAGACTTGTTGCAATTTCTAAGCGTTCTGGCAATAAAACGCAGTCTTTGGTTCGCCTTCCTCTACAAGATATTCCAGGTATTCTTTCCAGTTTAAGATGTTGTGATCCCTAAGTACTTTGTTGAATTCACAGCCTTTGGACTTGTGTGATTTTATCATGTAACCGAAACTTGACGAATTCCTTTTAGCACTCATGTGGATGACTTCACAGTTTTCATTATTTAGAGTTAATTGCCGCTTTTAGCACTGTACAGAAATTTTGTCTAAACGATTTTACAATTGATTTCGATTGTATGATGGCGACTTTATAAGAAGGGAAATAACAGTATCATCTACAAACAATCTAAGACGTCCGCTCAGATTGTCTCCAAAATATTTATATATATCAGGAACAGCAGAGGACCTATAACATTTCCTTAGGAAACCTCACATATTATTTCTGTTTTACTTGATGACTGTGACCGCTTTGATAGAAAATAACGAATCCAGTCGCTGAATTGAGAGGATATTCCGTAGGCACGCTATTTGATTAGAAGTCACTTGAGAGGAACAGAGCCATAAACTTTCTGGAAAACTACAAACATGGAATCAATTTGACATCCCCTGTCTACAGAACTCATTACTTCATGAGAATAAAGAGCTAGATGTGTTTCACAAGAAAGATATTTTACGAATCCGTGTTGGCTACTTGTTAACAAATTGTTTTGTAACACAGTATGTGTTCCAAAATCCTACTGCAAATCGACGTTTGTGATATGGGTCTGTAATTCAGCGGATTACTCCAATTTCCTTTCTTGAGTATTGGTGTGACGTGTGAAACTTTTCAGTCTTTAGGCACGGATCTTGCGAGCAGTTGTATCTGATTGCTAAACTGGAGCTGAAAGGAACCTAACTGGTATACAGTCTGGACCCGAACCCTTGCCTTTATTATGTGGTTTAAGCTGCTTTGTTACACCGGGAACATCAACTTCTAAGTTACTCATGTTGGCAGTTGTTCTTGATTCGAATTCTGGAATATTTACCCAGTAACATTACCACTGATATCGTTCATGAAGGCATTGATTGCGTCTTGCCGCTATTGTACTTAAAATACGACCTGAATCTCTTCGGTTTTCTGCCAGATAACGAGTCATAATTTCGTTGTGAAAACTACTAAAAGCACCTCGCATTGATGGTAGCGCTAAATTTCCAGCTTCTGTTAAACTTCGGCAATCTGGGAGATTTTGCGTTCTTTTAAATTTGGCATGCATTTCGTTGCTTCTGCAACAATGTTCTGACCAACCAAGCAGTTCCGTTGGTTATTCTGCTGGTGTAGTGAGACATTCTACCGATGGAAGAAGTTAGCAAGCAAAACACGAACGACGCTAGGTTGACTTATTCGAGATGTACTAGCAGTTTCTCTGGGAATAACATGTGGGTTATGAACTACAAGTTCCACATCGCCATATCACCTATTTGTTGCGCTCTGCTTGTTGCAGGCTTATCCCTTAACAACACGTATAGTACTCCAATGCAGTTACAATAACAATTTTTTGCACATTCGCGTAATTGTCATTCTTCTTGGACACAGTCTGTAGAGACACCTTTGTGTGTACACAGAAATGTTCCTTCCGCTTTCTTTCTACATATTAAGTCAAGAAGTAACATATCAGTTTCCCTTGGTTTATGAAAGACATTCATTTTTTTCAAATTAAACAGCACGGCACATGCACACACGTTAATGACACAGACCAAATGAAATCTGTGTATCGTGGCGGTGCAGCACACTGTTTCTTATTATCCGACGTGATGTATTTTCTTATTTGAAAATCAAGTACAACCATATAAGACAACACTCGGTGTCATGTTCAGAAGTGACAAATCGTAAGTTCTAAATACTGTAATTACTCCGAATTAAGTTACCGGATTTTGAAGAGCGAACGCCGTTGAATTTATCTATTTTTTTGGATTACAATACTAGCAGAAGAAATTACTATTCTTTCGTCTGAAAGATCGAAGTTGATACCGATATCTCTGTAATTAATATGTGGACGAAAAGAGATTAACGTTGCTCAGTGAGCAATCTCTCGCAATTAACCTGGGTGAATTACAATATCTTAAACAATTCCGTAAATGTTTGAGGTGAACAGCTTGCAGAACCCTGCCTGCAAGGTACATTTACAGGCGAAACTTTACCGCGAGGATCGAACTACTGAGCAAGAATTGGGTTAGACTGAACAGAATTTGAACTTCTGACGGAAAATTCGCGGATTCTATTAATAAATGGGACTATATTCAGACACCTTAACATAACTTTGGCGCTCCCAGAGAACTATGAAACATATTGTGAGCGGGTATGCACTTCGAAAATATAAAGAAGACGTTTCAGAAGATATACCAGCAGTTTTGAACTGGACTCGCTAACTTCAGTTAATGAATAGGTTATTTTACTTGTTGGTGTTTATGATCCGTGTTGCAGTCTCGTACACTTTTATGTTTCTTTTTGTACATCTGACGTGTATAAATATTTATTCCACACTTACATATTTGTGACACCAGTTTGTCTTGGATGCCATACGATACATACAAAAACATTAACAAATAATTACCAAGAGATGAAGCAGCGATAGTTCAGCCGAACAATGGTGGCGAAGGAATAGGTCTTGCTTGAATAAATACTACTAGCTTTCGCTTGACAGGAATTGCAGAAGTCACGGAAAACCATAATCAGGACCTATGGCAGTGATTTAGTTCCTGTTCCTTCTGCATAACAGTCAAGTTGCAAAACCACTGCATCGCCTATGTTCAGCTGGGGCAGCGTTTTTTACGTCGCAATAATTGCTCGGAATGCATCTAGGGTTGTTTTAACCCAAGCATCCTCTTTGTCCACAGTTTCAGCTTTTTAGATTCCTGTCATAAGGAACTCAAAGTTCTTTCATTGTTTCGTTCGAAGGTAGCGGAAGAAGAATTTTTTTCTCTGTTGTAAACAGCCACTAAATTTGAATTGTTAAATCCAAATTGACGTAGTGCCTACATACAGCATGCCAAATTTTTTCCTTAGGATCTCTGTACTGAGACGAGCACAATTCCATTATACGATCTGTTTTCTCTTGTTTCATCATCAACGTCCTGTAAAGAGAGCATCAAGCACCCTTCATACCGAAGCGAACACGAACGAACGTAAGCAGGCATTCCCAAGCAATGCGCAGGAGGTTCGTCTGCGCACGCCATCATTGACTTGCACTTGCGAATAAGCACTTAACTAGGGCGAACGGAAGAGAAAGAGTACGATGTGTATTGTTTTTTGGCGCTAAAACGTAGTTGCAATAAAGTTCCTTAAGCTGTACTCGTACAGCGTGATGGAGAAAAGAAACATAGAACTTGTTTATTTTTTATAGCAAGCGCGTTGTTGGTCATGAAAGCAGGACGGCGTAGACGTAGAAAAATATGAGCGTCTGAATATTTCTGCATGCGTGAAATGTTAGTTTGGCTCTGATTAGTGATTTGCAGCTGCAACCAACGCCTGCTTTATTCCAATACAATACCCGCTTGTCGATGGATGATTTTCACTATCTAGCAGCAACTGAAAAGAAGATTTCAAAGCAATACATTAACCATAGAAATTCTTTGCAACAAGTGACAGTTACGTTAGCCTTAAATACCTATTTCGTATATCAACCGAATTTCTTCCGCAAATAATTTGAGTATGTAACGCCATATGTGAAACACTCGTGAATGTTATAAAGGTAAATGCGAAGAAGATACGGTCATTAAAAAATAAATACGATATTTCAGTGGCTGTCTTGTTCAGAAGCACGATGCAGTATTCCTTCGGACAAGCCTGAATGTCGTCATTCCACTATGCTGCAAGTGGTTGTCCATATTCGCAACTACGAATGCATGTCCGAAGGAACATTGTATCGTCTTGCTTAACAACGCAGCTCTCCAATATTGTAGTGTTTTTTGTCTGCCTTCGTTCTGATCGGTCACATGTAGTCAGTTGCTGGTCGCTGTGATGCGTTCACTTTATAGTAGCACACTGGATTCGCATTCGGGAGGACGACGGTTCGTTCCCGCACCCGGCCATCTTGATTTAGGTTTTCCGTGATTTCCCTAAATCGCTCCACGCTAATGCCGGGATGGTTCCTTTGTAAGGGCACGGCCGACTTCCTTCCCGGTCCTTCCGTAATCCGATGAGACCGATGACCTCGCTGTCTGGTCTCCGCCCCCAAACAACCCAACCCTTTATAGTGCTGGAAATCTGTTGGTGAGGCAGTTACATACTTCTGGCTTAAGCTACGCATTGGCAGTACAATCGGCTGCATTCATCGATGCTGTGGTTACGTACAGTAAATCTTCACATTCTCTTGGCATTCAGACTGAAAAGCGAACTTAGTTCTTTGTGTATGGGTTTGAGTGATGTGACCACGAGGATTGGGATACACATGCATTCTATCAACATCCAAGCTCATTCAGTACTAAATCAGTCAGACTTCTGACACCATTATTTACGTGTTCTGCGAAGCAACCTACTTTTTTGTACTTAGTTTGGATTTCAATGTTGCTCAACCGTACATCTGCTTACTCTGTAAAAGGGATGGTTTTTCTACTGGAGCAAGTTATTAGTAAACCTGGTATATGACAGTTTCTTCAAACTTCCTTTGTTTACTCCTCAACCATATGCTTATGAAGACCGCTCAGTTAGCCGTTCGGTGTAACGCACTGCTATCCGGGCGGGAAGGCGTGACGGTCCCCGGCACGAATCCGCCCGGCGGTTTAGTGTCGAGGTCTGATGTGCCGGCCAGTCTGTGGATGATTTAAAAGGCGGTTTTCCATCTGCGTCGGCGAATGCGGGCTGGTTCCCCTTATTCCGTTTCAGTTGCACACTATGTCGGCGATTGCTCCGTAAACGATTCCAACGATTTCTCCACGTACGTGTACACCATAATTACTCTACCACGCAAACATTGGGGTTACAATCGTCTGGTGTGAGACGTCCCCGGGGTGGGGGGAGGGGGGGAAGGTTGGGGCGGAGGGGGCGGGGGGGTCCACTGGGCTCTGGGGCCCGAATCGAACAATAACCCTGGGCTCGGTGTGGGGCGGCGGTGGGGTGAGTGGACTGCCGTAGCCTGCTGTGGGTAGTGTACCACTGCGGGCTACGGCGCGGAAGAAGCCTCTCAGTCGTTTCTAGGTCCCCAGTTCCATAAAATACAATACAATACGCTTATAGATCAGTCTGTAACGAGCCATACTTTGATACCATGGCCTGTTTAACTGAACCGCCACTCAAAATTTTCTGCACATTTCCCAATGTTACACGCGTTATTATTATACAACTTTGTCTCGTCAGAGACTCAAGGCGAATTTTCTCTGGTGTTTCGGCAGACATTTGAAATTTCGTTTTCGCACCGTGTATCTGGAGTCCGCTCAAACAAATACTGCTCATCACCTCTCTCATGCGACGCCCAATGTCGACGAAAAGCGTCGGTTTGTTTCCTGTCGCAAACAAAATGATTTTTAAAGTATAATTTTACGTGCCCATTGGATGGTGTGGTACTAAATTAGGCTACTGCAATATTCGTTTTGTCGGTGTGTTTTAAGAGGAACAGTGAAACACGAAGAGTAACCAGGGCTCCAGTAGCGACCCTCGCCGGCAGCTGCCGCCACGCACCAGCGCTGCTCATTCGCTGCTGAAGTACTGGTTATTCTTCTAGCTTTAGTGACCCGGTTAATACATATCGATAAAACGAATATCGCATTAGACTAATTTCGGACGTTTCTACTGAATGGACACGTAAATTCCCGCTTTAAAAATAATTTTGTACGTAGCAAGTGTTTGGGCTGTCTCCAGAGGTAGACAGGCCGTTGTAATGGATGGCGGTGGTGGTAATTCGAGGTCTAGATGTCGACGAACCACCAGCCCACGGCGGTTCTGAGGTGAGTGCGTGTCTACTACATGCCTGATGAGACCCCAGTAAAACAGTCTCGACAAACCATACACTGAGGTGACATAAGTAAAGGGACAGCGATATGAAAATGTACAGATGGTGATAGGATTCCATACACAAGGTATAAAAGGGCAGTACTTTGGCAGACCCCTCATTTGTACTCAGATGATTCACTAGTAACGGTTTCCGACGTGATATGGCCGCACGACCGAAATTAACAGACTTTGAACACGGAATGGTAGTTGCATTTCAAAAATCGTTAGGGAATTGAGTATTCAGAGGTCCATAGTGTCAAGAGTCTGCCGAGGACACCAAATTTCAGGCCTCGCCTCTCGCCATAGATAATGCAGTGTCCGATGGCCTTCACTTAACGGCCGACAGCATTGGCGTTTATACAGAGTTGTGAGATTTAGCAGACAAGCAACACTGTGTAAAATAAACGCAGAAATCAACGTGAGACGTACGACGAGCTTCTCCGTTAGGACAGTACGGCGAAATGTGGCGTTAAGGGGCTATGGCTGCAGACAATGGACGCGAGTGCCCTTGCTAACAGCACTACATCGCCTTCAGGACTCTCCTGGGCTCGTGACCACATCAATGGACCCTAGACGACTGGAAAGCCGTGGTCTGGTCACATGAGCCCCGATTACAGTTGGTAAGAGTCGATGGTAGGGTTCGAGTGTGGCGCAGATCCCACGAAGCCACGGATCCAACGAGGTATTGTGCAAGCTTGTGGTGACTCTATTGTGGTGCACGCTGTGTTTACATGAAGTGGATCATGTCCTCTCGAAATGCTAATGTTCGGCTTCATGTTCCCAAACAACGAAGTCATGTCATCAGCCACATTTTTTGGTGACTGGTTTAAAGAATATTCCGGACAATTCGAGCGAATGATGTGGCCACACAGATCACCCGACGTGAATCCCATCGAACATTTATGGAACTTAATCGAGAGATCAGTTCGTGAACAAAATACTGCACCAGCTACAGAAACAAGATGGCACAGCATTGCTGCAGCAGACTTCCAGCGAATTGTTGAGTCCATGTCACGTCGGGCTGGTGCACTATACCGGGTAAAAGGAGGTCCAACACGATATTAGGTGTATACGTATTGTCCAGTAAACATCAATAGTTATGACGTTGCTCCTGATAGGCAACGGTCACGGGGAACCAGTAGTAGATACCTATTGAGGCAAGTGCTGACCAGCACGTGCTCGCAGTCGCAGACGGGTTGTGGCAGGGAAGCAGTGACGTCAGTGCCACACACAGTGCGAGGCCGCTATCCCACTGAGCCGACTCACTGGCCAGTGGCCATTAGCAGCCTCAGCAGTAGGCGTCAGGGCGAGAATGATCGCATGTAGACTCCGTGCAGAAAAAAGCAACCACCAGCAGCAGAGTCTGTCCACACAATGGGAAGTTCGCTCTAACGAGTAGGAGCAAACAACCAGCTTCACGATCCCAGTCATGGACAGCAGCAGGTTGCAGACTGTCAAATCCCCAAGATTGGGTCTGCATGAGCACAGAGGAGAAGAACTTTAGACCTACGGATCTCGCAGGTCAATTGACGCGAGGACTGTGGACTGTCTCAGGTTCCTGCTCAGAGTTGGATGCCAGCGAACTGGGATAACTCTAACTAAAAATTGGGAGATTTATATGGGCTGGCCAGTGTTTGTACTGCTGCAACACTGGTTTCTTGCACTCAAGTCATAACAGAACGTCCACCAGGGTTTGAGGTAATCAGGTCAGCAGTTCCCAACGAATCAGCTTACTGTGCTGCGTAACTTGCTCGGCTCGCTTCATCTGCTTCTGCAACTCATTGCTTTAGTCAAGGAAGATATCTTAATTTTCCCAGCCGCGCCTAGTATGACACTTCGTTTTCTATTCAGAGATAATTCTTCGTGTTCTGAAGTAATAATCAGAGCTGTTATAGAGTTTCAGGTTGCACAAACATGTGCAAGGCACGGAAGATTTCTTATAAGCAGATCTTCATTACACTGGGGGTTCATAGACTGTGCACTCCCTAATTTAGTTTCTGTTCTTTTGGGTTACATCATCATTATCACAGTCATTCCATTCTGATGCTCAATAGACTATTTCCGGTTGCGCTTGCAGAGATCAACTGTTATCACCACATAAATAAGTCAGATGTGTATTTGCATGGGCTTACTGGAAAAGAAGCTGCAAAACAACTTACAAACATTATTAATTAACTTCGAGTTATTATATTTTGAAAACAACATTTGGCCTTCACAATGCGTGCAGTGATGCCAAAGGGATCTATTCAGTCTGTGCACCATTTCCCCCCTAGGGGTCCGAGAAGGTACTGAAGATAGTAACGGCCAGAGTCAGTGTTCGAACTGCTGTGTGATGAATATTGTTTAAGAGATTTTGCTGAAAATATAATCCATTTACATTATTCCACAGCTAGCATCTGCATTCTGATAAGTAAGTAAAGTCGTGTATCATGATTGGCTGGGAGATGCCGAAGGGCAGGTTGAGCAGCCTAATTGGAAAGGTAGTCCCTATCCTTCGCGAATGCAGCCACCTTTCCTTTGCGAAGTATGAGAGCTGTGTGTGTAAGTGCATGTATCAAGTGTAGGCGACTGTAATGTGTGTATGTGTAGTGCCGTGTTCGTGTTGGAGATGATGAGAGAATGAAGAATGTGAAACCCAGCGCCGGCCCGGAACATAGCCCACTCCTCTCGAAGAGCATCAAGGGTGCTGCCGAGCTTAACGTCCCCATCAGACGGACCGGTCACCATCAACAGTGTTGCACATCCATATTTCCTGAGACGCTGCAGAGAGATTTAGAATTTAAAACAGGACACTGGCACAAAGAATAGTGACCAGAGACTATGTTCCATTGTTTCTTCTTTCCCCTCTGCCGTAAAGACAAAGGGTCATTTGTTAACTGCGCACAGCGTACCCAGACATTTATAGTACTGGTCACGCCTGAAGGTGCTTCACTTCGGTGATCTGACTGGAGCTTCAGACAAGCATTCTACTAGTTCATGGAGAATTTACTCCACCAAACGTATGAGTTAGAAGACACGGCCCAATCAGCTGGTCGTGAACAATGTCACACACCCATTCATGGTAAATCTTTTTATTGTGAAACGCAAGAGTTGTCTTAGGATTTTACCAAAATCTCTTTTTATTGTGAAACGCAAGAGCTGTCTTAGGATTTTACCAAATCTCTTTTTATTGTGAAACGCAAGAGCTGTCTTAGGATTTTACCAGCTCCCAGGTATCACTATTGTGGCTGTTGAATATTTTTTCTCTTGTGAAGACTGCCTCAGTAAACAAAACACTCAGCTGAAAGTCAGCGATATTTACTGTTTGGCAGAAATCCACATGCTGAGAAAGCCGTCAGCTAATATGCGTTCTTCCTTCTGATACTTGAAGGGTATTCCTTTCCTTTGGCTATGGATTGTATGTGAATCCTGGAGTTATTTGTTAACCTCCTGCCTGGATTTTGTTCTGAATACCTTGCTGCTTGACTTTTGCATTGTGCCTCCCTATAAATAAGATAAATGTCACTATCTCGGTTAGACTCTGAGTGCCATCAGCAAACTGTAAACATCAGCAGAAACTTCCATGTAAACACAACATAACATGTTGTTGTTGTTGTTGTGGTGGTGGTTTTCAGTCCTCAGGCTAGTTTGATGCAGCTCTCCATGCTACTTTATCTCGCGCAATCCTCTTCGTCTCCGAATAACTTCTGCAACGTACACCCTTCTGAATCTGCTAAAGTATTCATCTCTTCGCCTTCCTCTGCGATTTTAACTGCCCACACTTCCCTCCAGTACTAAATTCGCGATTCCTTAATGTCTGAGAATGTGTCGTATCAACCGATCCCTTCTTCTAGTCATGTTGTGCCACAGATTTATTTTTCTCATCAGTTCCATTCAGTACCCCCTCATTAGTTATGTAAACCACCCAACTAATTTTCAGAATCTTCTGTAGCACCACATTTCAAAAGCTTCTATACTATTCTTGTCTAAACTGTTTATCGTCCACGTTTCACTTCCATACATGGCTACACTCCAATTACCTTCAGAAAAGAGTTCCTAACACTTAAATCTATATTCGATGTTAATAAATTTCTCTTCTTCAGAAACGCTTTTCGTGCCATTGACAGTCTACATTTTATATCCTTTCGAATTCGGCCATCATCAGTTATTTTGCTGTCCAAATGGCAACACTCATCTGCTACTTTAAGTGTATTATTTCCTAATCCAATTCCCCCACTATCAGCTGATTTAATTTTATTACATTCCATTATCCTTGTCTTCCTTTTGTTGTTGGTCATCTTACATCCTCCTCTCCATTCTGTTTAACTGCTCTTCCAAGTCTTTTGCTGTCTCTGACAAAATTAAAATGTCATTGGAAAACGTCATAGTTTTTGTTTCTTGTGCCTCAACTTTAATTCCTACCTGAGGATTTCCTTTGGTTCTGTTTACTGCTTTCTCAGTATAATGGACGATAGGCTATAACCCTCTATCACTACCTTCTCAACCACTGCTTCTCTTTCATGCCCCTCGACTCAAACGTGGGTTTGCCGTTTCTTAACCTAACCTCTAAAGTAAGTCGTATGGTCTGTATTGCTTCGTGTGTTCTATTCTCCGAAATCCAAACTGATGTTCCCCGAGGTCGGCTTCTACCAGTTTTTCCATTCTTCTGTAAGGAATTCGTGACAGTATTTTGCAACCATGACTAATTAAACTGAGAGTTCGGTAATTTTCACACCTCTTAGCACCTGCTTTCTTTGGAACTGTAATTATTACATCCTTCTTTAAGTCTGAGGGTATTCCACCTGTCTCACATGTCTATCATATGGAATTATTTTGTCATGGCTGGCTCCCAGAAAGCTATCAATAGTTCTGACGGAGTGTCGCCTACTGCTGGGGCCTTGTGTCGACTAATATCTTTCAGTATTGCGTCAAATTCTTCTCACACTATCATATCTTTCATCTCATTCTCACCTACGTCATCTTCTCTTTCTATAACGTGCCTTTAAGATCATCTTCCTTGTATAGACCCTCTATATATAATCCTTCCACCTTTGAGCTTTCCTTTCTTTGGTTAAGACTGGTTTTTCATCATGCTCTTGATATTCGTACAGCTGCTTCTCTTTTCTACAAATGCCTCTTTAATTTTCCTGTAGGCATCATCTATCTTTCCCCTAGCGAAAAGTGCTTCTAAAAGCTTACATAAACAATAGTAACGTAATTGTTCATGCAGGGACGTGGACACCTTTAGCAGTAATGAAAACTGACCCTTTCTAGAAGTAATTTGTTATATTGTAAATCAGTTTCTATTATCAACATGTTGCATATGAAGCAGTCAAGAGAACTGTGAACTTTGGCCTATGGGAAATCCAACGACAAAACCTTCAAGAGCTCTTAGTGAGAAAAGGCGCACCAGTGATATTTGTGCTACATAACAAAAGTGTTTATTTTTACCTCTTCTAATTATCCACGAATTTGTATACGTAATTTTTAAACTCCATATATGTCCACCTGTACAGACGAACTACTTAAGTAGCAAGAAAGGAGACAGACCACGCATCCAATGGCGGGGTCCACTGGGGTGCAACATTTACAGCTTGGCTGGAGGTCTGCCAGATGCCACATCAAAGGCGGGAGACCCTTTCTACGTAGCTAATTCCCAGTTTTATGGGCGTCCGAAGAAATGGGCCGCACATGCAGTAAACGTGAAAGAGCCGTCCCTCAAACGGCTGGCACCACAACAGCGCAATGCCAACTGCGGTAGCTGCAGCCTTGGTTCGCTCAATCTCGTAACAGTTTATGAGTGGAAGGACGGTGTTCCATTTAACTTACTATCCCTGCGTCATGAGCAGTTGCAGCAGCTTGCAGACATGTCAATTGTTGCCGACGTTACTGTCTGAACTACCAATATTGACCCACCAACCGTGCTAAAACTAGATGGTTGGTGTTATTCGCTAAGACTTCACTACCCGTGCTGCGTGTGCGTTGAAAGTCCTCTTGTTATACACTCTGGAAATTACTCGCTCCTAACGCTCCCAGTCCAAAACTGACGCTACTATCCCATCGCTACCTTTGACTACATAAGCTAAGGAGTAATACGCTTCAGGAGAGAACTGAGCTCGTTGTCTTGATCTAAACATCCACTCTGCAAATAGCCAAAAACGTTAAAGAAAGCTGAAAAGTATGTCGAGAATAACTGCCTTTAAATAAAACCAAAATTTCCTTCTGTAGAGTAATCTATCACTACGGCAAGAAATAAAACTACAATATCGACAAGTTTTCTTATACTTTTTCCATTTATTTGCTCCCGATTTCTTGTAGAATGAAAAGAATTTACTTGACTATTTCAAATGATATTGGTAAGTCTATGATTGCTTCCAGGAAATTTATGGAAAACAGCTTCTGTAATTAAGTAATCAATTAATTTCTTCATCACTAATTTGTAGCCTGCTTAAAATTATTTAACTATACCTCACGTCATGGTTCTACATAATAATTTTAAGCAAATTATAAACTGTTAAATCTATTGTATTTGAACCATTGCACTAAATAGCATGTGAAAACCAATATTTACTACATTCATGTTCCTTAACTTTTTTACGACAAATTTTTAATCCTCTATTAAATACACGAGAAATATAGAAAGGCAATTCTCCTGACTATGCTGTAGTTTTTACTGTATTACAATGGTGATTTCTGCATTATGAATCATAATAAGATGAAAATTTGTCTGTGAAATTTGTTACTCTTTGGTGGCTCAGTAGGTATTTGCCAGGCAACCAACCGAAAGGTCTACATTTCGATCACCTTTCGGTTCTATGTGTTTTTTCTGTCATTTGTCTCTCCTTTCATCTCTGACAAGGTTTGTTAATGTGAATAACGCCGAGTTGCAATGTGGTTAGGAACCCACTATAAACTGTCCTTCCCCCTGAAGCAGCCGGGTAAGCCGGCCGTTGTGGCCGAGCGGTTCTAGGCGCTTCAGTCTGGAACCGCGCTGCTGCTACGGTCGCATGTTCGAATCCTGCCTCGGGGATGGATGTGTGTGATGTCCGTAGGTTAGTTAGTTTTAAGCAGTTTTAAGTCTAGGGGACTGATAACCTAAGATGTTAAGTCCCATAGTGCTTAGAGCCATTTGAACCATTTTTTGAAGTAGCCGGGTAAGTCAGCACAAAGTTGGAGCAAGGCAACGGAGAAATTTTAAGAGTAATTGATGTTATGTACAGGGCTGATCCATAGATGTTAAAGCACCCTTTGTAGTGTGACCAAATATCAAGATTGTTACATCATGTCTCCTAACGCTCAGTTTGTAGGTGATAATTAGGATTAATGTCGGCATTACTTGTGTGGTTGTGTATTTATAGGTTTTTTTCTATCTGTTTCATGTCGAGGGAGGGCACCGTAACACGACGTCGGCAGCATCTTCAGCGCTACCTCAAAGCAGAAAGATGACCGCTGTTGTTCACCAAGCGAAAGACATCGCGCGGAAGAGGATTGTATTGGCTTGTATTATCGCCCTCTGATTTACGTAAGATTAAATGAATTTAATTGTCTTTAACTAACACAATAATCAACGATCGATGTTGTAAATAGAAAATGTAACGATGACAAGTTACTTCTTGTTTTGACCTCATACTGCTAATAACGACGTTAATAAAAAAAAAAAAAAAATACGCCGTAATAAAATACAACGGTTAAAGTGAGAAGTAATTTGTTTGTCCATGATTTTGTAAAGCGAATGTATAAGTGGAAATAATAACATGATCTGAATCTGATTTCATCATGAGAACATTGATTTCTTTTAATAATCGAGTCTTGTTTGCAATTCTGAAGTTATTGAAATCTGAAGTGAATCAGTGGTCGATAGTTGAAGGCAAGGGCTGAATGATACCTCACTTGTTAATTTTAGGGAAGGTACGGAACATTTATGAAGCTAGTGTTACGTAAAATGATTGAAATTTTGTCTCTCTCTGCTTCCTAGCTTGCAGGTAGTTAATCTATTTCACTGCAGTAATTCAAATTTGTTGTGGTGCACCGCTCTGAAAAAGAAGTCTGAAACAGTCTAGTTGAATTACTACACGTAATCGGATTGAAAGTCGCGTGTTAGCTACCGCGTTTAATGATTTTGTATGTATAAATAATAATGTAAAAATGAGCGTAGCGCCATACCTTCTTAAACAAAAACAGAGGCTCTGTTATCCACATGGTGACTATTTAGAAAACAGCTATCTTGGCTACAAATCGTAATTTTCAAATGGAAAAGGATTGATGTGACATATCAGACATGTAGAGAATTACCCACAGAAGTGCAAGTGATGATCCATTCCAAACACACAACTGCCTTCACATGTCCCCACAAATATAAATCTGTCTACATCCACATCTACAGAGATACTCCGCAAGCCATCGTATGGTGCATGGCGGAGAGTATCTTGTACTACTGCCAGTCATTTCATTCCTTTTCCACTCGTAAATAGAGCGATGGAAAAACGACTTTCTGTGTGCTTCCGCACGCCCTAATTTCTCTTATCTTCATGGTCCTTACGCGAAATGTATGTTGGAGGCAGTAGAATCACTCTTAATTTTCTTAATCATTTTCTGTGGAAAGAACGATGTCATCCTTCGATGGATTCCTACTTGAGTTCACGGAGCTGCTCCGTAATACTTGCGTGTCGATCGAACCTGATGTTGACACACGTAGCAGCACGCCTCTGTCTTCCTTTAATCCGACCTGGTGCTGATCCCATATACTCGAGCAGTACCCGAGAATGGGTCGCACTAGTGTTCTATACATAGTCTCCTTTACAGAAGAACCAGGGTTTCCTATAATTTTGCCAAAAAACTGAAGTAGACTGATCGCCTTCCCTCCTACCGTCCTTATGTGCTCGTTCATTTTCATATCGCTTTGCAACGTTACGCCCAAATATTTAATCAACGGGACTGTGTCAAACAGAACACCACCAATACTGTATTCGAACATTATGGGACTCTTTCTTCTATTCACTTGTATGAACCTGCATTTTTCTACAGTTAGGGCAAGCTGCCCTTCATAACACCAACTATAAATTTTCTCTAAGCCATCTTGTATCCTTCTACGGTCACTCAACGACGACAACTTTTCGTACACCACAGCATCATCAGCAAAGAGCTGAAAATTGCTGCGGACTCTGTCCATCATATCATTTATGTGTATAGAGAACAAGATCGTTTCTGTCACAATTCCCTGGGACAGTCCTGATGAACCCTTCCCTTGGATATACACTCGCTGTCGAGGACAGCGTACTGTTTTCTATTACTTAGAAAGTCTTCGAGCAAGTCACATATATGGGAAGCTATTCCGTACGCTCGTACCATCGTTGACTGTCTGCAGTGGGACACTATGTCAGACGCTTTCCGGAAATCTAGGGGTATGGAATCTGTATGTTTATCTTCATTCATGTCGTGTGAGAAAAGGGCAAGCTGAGTTTCGCATGAGGGATCCTTTCTGAATCCGTGCTGATTTGTGGACAGAAGCACTTCTGTGTCAAGGAAATTTATTACATTTGAACCGAGAATTTTTTGAGGAATTATGCAGCAGACCGATGTTAAGGATATTAGTTTGTAATTGTGCAGGTCCGTTCTTCTACCCTTCTTTTGCCTTTCTTTTTTTCCAGTCGCTTGGGACTTTGAGTTGGGCGAGAGATTCCAATGGTAATGTGACGGCCACTCCACCGGACCTCTACGACTTCCATCTCTCGTGAAAGTGGATACCTGGGAATGCCCGAACAGTTATCTCGCAATGAGCTGCAGCACCTTCGTGCTAAGAAAGGTGCAAATGTCCCCTCCTCAGACATCAGTGACGGCAGGACTGCTTCGTCTAACAGCTGCAGATAACGGAACTGCTGTTACTGTACCCTAAATGAAGAGTGGCCCAAGAATACGAAAATACTGCATTCCATATCAATCCATCGCTTTCGACAATGCAGTAGCCTTCGAAGGATCTGTTCAGAGAGTTGACACCTGACCTGTATCTGTGAGTCCTTTATTTACGTCTCCGTTCATATCGGAATTAGTTTCATCCGTAAATAGGACATCACAGCGGAAACGACGATTTCTCTGCAACTTGAGCGTCACACATTTTGGGAACTGATCCCGACGATCTGGCACGTGCTTTATGAGATGTAGTAACATTTGCACTTTGTAAGAGTGGCGGTCATGTATGACAAAAACACTCGTTAACGGTGCAAGCCTAACCCCATTTTTCTCACAAGACGAGTCGTGTACTGTGCTCTGGGCACTTACTGAACGACGTCAGAACAGCGGTTGATGTTGTTTTATCTGTAGTCGTTTTGATTATCAAGGTTTCGGTTTGTCAGTGACAGAGCCAGTGTTATAGAATTTCGGAGAAAGTCTCACCACCTCACTGTGGCTAATGGCTTTCGGTATGTTTTCTCTTTAGGGTTCATGCTTTGCGATTGCCTGAGGAAAGAATAAAGCGATTTAGTAAAATACAAATCAATAATATATTGAATCATACGAATAAATGGTTCAAATAGCTCTGAGCACTATTGGACTTAACATCTGCGGTCATCAGTCCCCTAGAACTTAGAACTACTTAATCCTAACTAATCTAAGAACATCACACACATCCATGCCCGAGGCAGGATTCGAACCTGCGACCGTAGCGGTCACGCGGTTCCAGACTGAAGCGCCTAGAACCGCTCCGCCACAATGACCGGCCATAGGAATAAGAAATTAGCTGAATTTAGAAGCGGATACAACACAGTCGACCATTTGCTAAGCGTTCACGAAACTAAAGAACCGAACAAGAGGTACGAATTACTGCTTCGTCTCGGTTTCATAGATTTAGAGAAAGTTTCATCAAAGTAACCGTGACAGACAGTTGTGTAGAACACGTTGTCAGCGATGTGGAAGGCGTAGTATACCTTTAGTAGAGCCTGTTCTAGAATGAGGAGACGAGGTACTATCGGAATTAAAGCTGTGAGGACGGGGCGTGAGTCGTGCTTCGGTAGCTCAGATGGTAGAGCACTTGCCCGCGAAAGGCAAAGGTCCCGAGTTCGGGTCTCGGTCCGGCACACAGTTTTAATCTGCCAGGAAGTTTCAGAGCCTGTTCTGTTGATGGTGCGAATGGAGCGGTCTACTGCCTGTAGATCTCTGGAACCGTTCTGAAGCGAATGCCACGAAGTGGTTCCTTCATCTTCGGAATCAAATCAAAGTCACAAGAACTTAAGTGCGGGGAGTGTCATGGATGGTACAGTATTTCCCAGTCCCATCGACCGAACAGAGCGGCCACAGCTTGCGCTGCATGCGCCCGCGCATTGTCGTGCAAAATGATGGGTGGGTTGCGCAGAAAGTGTCGCCACTTCTTTCGCAAAGCTGGTCGCAGGCTCCAAAAATGAACAGTAATACTGTACATTTGATTTCGAAGATGAAGGAACCACTTCGTAGCATTTGCTTCGGAAATGTTCCAGAGATTCGACAGGCAGAAGACCGCTCCATTCGCATCACCAACAGAGCAGGCTCTGCTAACGGCTGCCTTCCACGTCGCTGACAACGGGTTCTACACCACGCTTGTGACTACTGAAGGACAGTAACAGGTGCAAACATATTAACTCTTTTGTATCGGTTGTGAATAAATAGTTGCCACTATTTAAGTTCCAATCCTCGTAAATATAAAAATTTATTGGATATGGACTGGGATATTGATGCTGATTTTATAAAGTAGTTTATATGATGTAATTCATAGTTATGGTACTGTTGGCATAGAATTATAGAAAATTGTTTGTAATTACAATATTAAAATGTTTGTTCAACAGTAGAAGTAACTTATACTCACAGTCGTTGGTATCATCAGCTTTAACCTGACGTAACACAAGTGCCATTGGTAAGTTTATGTTCTTGTAATTTCTATAAATTATAATAATTATAAATGTTAACAAACACATCAAGAGAAGCACATGTGGAAGGAGTGCAGTTTTACAATGATGTTGACCAGCGAGTTGTGAGGTAGAGTTGTGGCGCCCTGAAAATATTCCAAGTTCGGCGTTGATGCGGCTGCGCGGGGCGCTCAGCAGGTTGGCCGCGTGGTGCCGAACGTTAGCCGGGGTCCAGGCCGACCACGTGGCTCGGGATTCCATGGTGACGCTGCGTCAATAAGGAGACATGTCGGAAGTGCCAAAGATGGCGGACTTTGTGAAACCTTAATGGCAGGCATTTCACACTTCTTATAGAACTTAATAGTAGCTAGACGAATCATGATACCTCAAAAAGGAACATCTATATTACCATTATTTGCATGACGATTCTAATGGTGTAATCAGATTTTCAATATCTTTATTAGTTTAAAGTTTAGTATCTAACGATAAATTATGTAAGTAACATCCAGCAACGAATTTCCAAAATCTAAATGGTTCATCCGATTTTGTCGATCGATGTGTCTTTAGAAAGCTACTAGTGTAAACCTAAATTTGCAGGCACGTAACTTGAATAGTACATGAGTTATTGAAGGTCAAAGTGGATATTACTATCGATCGCGTCAGGCCATAAGTACTCCACAGTTACACGAAAAAAAGGCAGCAGCATGCTTATAAATATATTTATTCATCTCTGCCTTTATTTATATCCGATATATACTATTCATGAAGAAATTGGTCAATTATTTACTGTGTTTTAGAAATCACAGAGACATTGGGCCACTGGCTTACTTCTGTTCTATCCCTTTGGTATATGTTTTTTTATTTTGTTTATGTATTTAATAATGTGTGTTAGAGCGTGTTTATGGTCCAGCCGTAGGAATATTTATTTAATTTCAAGTTATTTAAATGTAAATCCAACATTTCGTATGTGTTTCAATATGTTTGTGAGTGTTCATTGTCTTGTAGACATTGAGGGATCGCTCTAGCCAATAATAGCGCTCATTACTACAGTAGGCGACTACCGAAGTCAGTGGAGGAAGTACGGGAGAGGACGCGAGAGAGTCCTGGATAGTACCGCGCGACGGAGGCATGGTTGCGAGAAAAGACTTGGAGAGTAGAAGAGTTGGCACATGGTAGCGGGAGATAGAAATATTTCGTAGTGCCGACTTGTGCACTTGTGAAATTTCCGTGGCTTCTGCATTGAAGACGTAGTATGCGTTTAGAAGTGTATATCTCACGAGCTACATTGCTGTTCATATTTAAGTATATGAAGTAAGAATCTATTGTCTCCCTGTTATTCAACTTATATTTTATTTAATTGCTGGACCATCGACACCAATAAGTGTTTTGTAGTAATAAACGGCATTCTTATAGGTACGTCTACTATTGTACTCATCATTTAAAGTCGTTAAGAATATCACCTGCAGATTTTATTTAATTGCAATCTTTCATTTATAAATGTCTATTCATTCAAAATTCGCAATTACCGAGTGATAGGAACCTTCGCCCATTCATGTGTATATTCATGTTGTATACTGTAGACTCAACAGTATTTGGCCTGTATGCGGCAACTACGTATCGCAGCCCCTAGACGACGAAATCAGCCAAAACTTTTAATATTTCAACTCTGAGTTTGAGGGTACGTAGTTGGGGCCACACCTCATTTATTATTTTGAAAGCCCACAGAGTGAACCGTGTTCAAGGATCTGCACCTCAGTACGCCAATGGAACATTATGGCGCTCCACGATGTAATTCCTGGACCACCAAAACAGTCTTGTTCCATACCAATGGACATTCCGTCATATGGGAAAGGTGATAACACGTATTGCACACAGGAACAAGGTCGAACACTATCGTTATGGCGGTGGAAGTGTTATGATGCAAAGAGGCTTAATGTTGCAGGGCCAGACCTCCAAATCTTTGAACAGGGTTCACTCACCGGCCGACGTTATTGAGACACTGTACTCCTTCCCCACATGTGTCTTTTAGGTGTGCTTTCGGCCCTGACTTCATTTTTATGGATGGCAATGTGCGACCGACTCATCAGGTGGGGGAGCACTCGGAAGGAGAGGATATTGGCAGAATGGACTGGATTGCCCGTTCTCTCGACTTAAATCCCATCGAGCACCTGTAGAACACGGTGGGGAGACGTACAGCAGGACGTTAGCATGCGCCAACGACCATCCGCATTGGTAGAGGAATGGAACGCCCTACCACAACAACTCCGTATCAACCTAGTGGCCAGCAACGGAGCATGTTGCAGAGCACGCACTGCTGTCCGTGGTGGTCGCACATCCTATTAAAAACCATGTACCGCTGCTTGTAATGACCAGGGAACCGTCATAAATCACTGTGACTTCCGTGCAGTTATTGTCCTTGAATGAAAGCGTCATTTATGTTCGTCTTATTGGATATTTCTTACAGTTAACTTCTGTGGGTATTTCTTCCAGTTACTGTACCTTCTATAATGAATTATAGCAGTTGTTTCTATATATGATCCAAGTTCCAGCGAAGTTTGTCGATTGGCAGTGACACGTCAGCAAACGTTACTTTCGTCCTTAAGTTTTGCACACCAGTATACCATGTGTGATCAAAAAGTAACGGGATTTTTTTTATTTTGAGGGCTTCATACACCAGATTTTAAAAAAATTATTGTTGGTACACATGTTCCTGATGTACGTATGCATTTTAAGCTGTTTTGAATATTTAGTACACTGTTGCCCGTTAAGGGCAACGGCCTTGCCGCAGTGCATACACTGGTTCCCGTGGGATCACCGAAGTTAAACGCTGTCGGGCGTGGTCGGCACTTGGACGGGTGACCATCCAGGCCATCATACGCTGTTGCCATTTTTCGGGATGCCCTCAGCCTCGTAATGCCAATTGAGGAGCTACTCGACCGAATAATAGCGGCTTCGGTCAAGAATACCATCATAACGACCGGGAGAGCGGTGTGCTGGCCCCATGTCCCTCCTATCCGCATCCTCCACTGAGGATGACACAGCGGTCGATGGTCCCGGTAGGCCACTATTGGCCTCAAGACGGAGTGAGTGTTGACCGTTAAAAGGTTATACGAGTTTTCGAGTGCTCGGCCAATTTTTACTTTCGAAAAATATGGATAAAGTGCAGAACGACATTCGAAATGTTGACTGTGGCTTTTGGAAAATCTGCTATGAGTAAGAAAAGAGTTTACTAGTTGTATAAACGTTTCAAAGAAGGTCGAGAAGACTGAATACGAGTGCCCTGGACGCCCTAGCGCATCAATTACTAACGATAATGTGGAAGGAGTAAAGAAAATAGTTTCGAAAAATCGCCGAATCACCTTCAGAGAGGTTGCTTATGAAGTCGGCATATGCTTCGGCCCATGCCAAGCAATTTTTTCGGACGATCTGGACATGAAAAATGTAGCAGCAAAGTTTGTTGCGAAATTGTTGAATTTTGCCCAAAAACGTCTCATAGACATCGCGCAGGAATTGTTGAATGAAGTCGACAACGATGCAGAGCTTCTAAAGAAGGTTATAACAGGTGACGAAGCCTGGATATACAGGTATGACGTCGAAATCAAGGCCCATGCGTCCAAATGGTAATTACCTGAAAAGCCAAGACCAAAAAAAAAAAAAAAGATCGTCAAGTTAGATCATATGTGAATGTTCTTTTCGCTGTTTTACCGATTATAATGCGGTAGAGCATCACGAGTCATTGCCTTGTGGTCGTTCAGTGAATAAGGAATACTAACTGGAAGTTAAGAGCCACCTGCATGAAGCAATCCGAAGAAAAAGATCAGAACTATGGCAAAACCACTTGTTAAAATTACATCACGATAATGTTCCCGCTCACACCTCAATGCTTGTTCATGATCTTTTGGCAAAAAACAAAACCGTTATGTGACCTGAGCCACCGTATTCGCCGGATATTGCCCCTGCGACTTCATTCTATTCCCGAGGCCGAAAACAACCATGAAAGGATGTCGTTTTGTCACCACTGATGAGATAAAAAACAGAATCGCTGAACGCCATAACCACAAGTCAGTCCGAGAAGTACTCTCAGATTGGAAAAAGCGTCGGTACAAGTACACTCCTGGAAATTGAAATAAGAACACCGTGAATTCATTGTCCCAGGAAGGGGAAACTTTATTGACACATTCCTGGGGTCAGATACATCACATGATCACACTGACAGAACCACAGGCACATAGACACAGGCAACAGAGCATGCACAATGTCGGCACTAGTACAGTGTATATCCACCTTTCGCAGCAATGCAGGCTGCTATTCTCCCATGGAGACGATCTTAGAGATGCTGGATGTAGTCCTGTGGAACGGCTTGCAATGCCATTTCCACCTGGCGCCTCAGTTGGACCAGCGTTCGTGCTGGACGTGCAGACCGCGTGAGACGACGCTTCATCCAGTCCCAAACATGCTCAATGGGGGACAGATCCGGAGATCTTGCTGGCCAGGGTAGTTGACTTACACCTTCTAGAGCACGTTGGGTGGCACGGGATACATGCGGACGTGCATTGTCCTGTTGGAACAGCAAGTTCCCTTGCCGGTCTAGGAATGGTAGAACGATGGGTTCGATGACGGTTTGGATGTACCGTGCACTATTCAGTGTCCCCTCGACGATCACCAAAGGTGTACGGCCAGTGTAGGAGATCGCTCCCCATACTATGATGCCGGGTGTTGGCCCTGTGTGCCTCGGTCGTATGCAGTCCTGATTGTGGCGCTCACCTGCACGGCGCCAAACACGCATACGACCATCATTGGCACCAAGGCAGAAACGACTCTCATCGCTGAAGACGACACGTCTCCATTCGTCCCTCCATTCACGCCTGTCGCGACACCACTGGAGGCGGGCTGCACGATGTTGGGGCGTGAGCGGAAGACGGTGTGCGGGACCGTAGCCCAGCTTCATGGAGACGGTTGCGAATGGTCCTCGCCGACACCCCAGGAGCAACAGTGTCCCTAATTTGCTGGGAAGTGGCGGTGCGGTCCCCTACGGCACTGCGTAGGATGTTACGGTCTTGGTGTGCATCCGTGCGTCGCTGCGGTCCGGTCCCAGGTCGACGGGCACGTGCACCTTCCGCCGACCACTGGCGACAACATCGATGTACTGTGGAGACCTCACGCCCCACGTGTTGAGCAATTCGGCGGTACGTCCACCCGGCCTCCCGCATGCCCACTATACGCCCTCGCTCAAAGTCCGTCAACTGCACATACGGTTCACGTCCACGCTGTCGCGGCATGCTACCAGTGTTAAAGACTGCGATGGAGCTCCGTATGCCACGGCAAACTGGCTGACACTGACGGCAGCGGTGCACAAATGCTGCGCAGCTAGCGCCATTCGACGGCCAACACTGCGGTTCCTGGTGTGTTCGCTGTGCCGTGCGTGTGATCATTGCTTGTACAGCCCTCTCGCAGTGTCCGGAGCAAGTATGGTGGGTCTGACACACCGGTGTCAATGTGTTCTTTTTTCCATTTCCAGGAGTGTATTTTTTGGCGCCGAACGCCAGGGCCACATTTCCTATCTGATTAACTTTCTGGAAATTCCCCGGTAATCCTATCTGGAAAGAATGCCATACAGCGCACGGAGAAGCGTAGTGTGGCAGTCTCTTTAGTAGATATGTTGTATCTTCTGAGTTGTTCTGCCGATGAAAACACGGTCTTTGTTTGCCTCCCCCACACCATTTTCTAGTTTTTTTTTTTTCAATTTGTTGTTCGTGATTGTAATTTCTAGGTACTTAGTTGAATTTACGGCCTTTAGATTACGTTGATTTTTCGTGTAACCGAAGTTTAAAAAATGGTTCAAATGTCTCTAAGCACTATGGGACTTAACATTTAAGGTCATCAGTCCCCTAGAACTTAGAACTAATTAAACCCAACCAACCTAAGGACATCATAGACAACCATGCCCGAGGCAGGATTCGAACCTGCGACCGTAGCAGCAGCGCGGTTCCGGACTGAATCGCCTGGAACCGCTAGGACGCCGCAACCGGCCCGAAGTTTAACGGATTACTTATAGAATTCATGTGGATTACCTCACACTTTTAATTATTTAGGGTCAATTGCCAATTTTCGCACCATGCAGATATCTTATCTAAATCGTTATGCAATTGGTTTTGATATTCTGATGACTTTATTAGACGCTAAACGAGAGCGGCATCTGAGACGGCTGCTCAGATTGTCTCCTAAATCGTTTACATAGATAAAGAACAGGAGAGCCTCTATAACACTACCCTGGGGAAGTAACCAGTTCAACTACTTCGTTGACGTGGCAGTACGATTCTCTCATGCTGCAGCAAGTTTCGCGACCGTTTCTCCCTGTATAAGCCATAGAATTCAGAATGATCACGGAAGAGCAGGAACCTTTGAATACAATGAAGCGGGTAGGTGAGGCGGGGTGCACGCTGGGAGCTCGGGCTGATTTCCGCAGAGGCAGCGCAGTCCCAGCCGCGCAGCTGCGTGGGCTTAAACGCGGCCGTCGGGCCATTCCGCTTATTGCTCCGGGGAGTCGCGTGAGCGCGAGCACTCGGCCGCCCGCCCTGCAGACACACCCCATGCGCGGGCGCGTCGTGCGACACGTGTCTACACGCCTCTACGTAACAGGGCACACTCTGGCCGCCTATGCTAACGCGTCTCCGGCTGCTTTTGCCATAAAAAGTTGTGTTTTGAGTGGGTGACTTATTTAGATTTTACCAAGAGTAGTCATAAAACTTTATCAGCAGCTCGAAAAGATCAAGCTACCATCTTCAAACTTTATAATGGCGTTAGCTCTTCTCTACCAGATTATTCAAAAAGAAAGAACTGTTTTTTTATTACAGACAAACTATAAACGATAGAAACACACTGAACACCTCATTAGGTAGTGGAAGGTTCAAATTTTTGATACACCTTCGCTGTTTGTTTGTAGTAACATAGTGACTTCATCCCTAAAGAAATCACATTTGTGTGTTGGAATTCGCGCGAAGTCAATCCATTGTTCAAGTGTAACGTGCATACTGCCATCGATTCAGCAGGAAGCCACTTCTGCGCATTCACAATTATAAATGGCGTACAACTAACTGTCTTGGAAGTTGGTTACGTATGCGAGGGAACACGTCTGATCAAAATGTCGAGCGTATCCGAGACGGGTCTACAAAGGGCCCTTGGAAGTCTTCAAGATGGGTAGGCCAGGAACTCTGAAGCAAAGCAAGCGTTGTATCGTGTGTGAAGCGAGTGTGCCGGGACTTACCCCAGTTCGCTGCTAGTCGCGCCACGTCATCGTAACGCGTCTGCGCGTAGCGCGCAAGTATTGCACCACAATTAAGTATGAAATTAAAAATCAAAATTTATACATAAAATTTTGTTAAAATATAGTTTAGTGTTATAATGTTTCAAATATCAAGTCTTTGTGTTCTAGACGTAAGAGTTCACGTAACAAATGCCGTTTTAAGAGAAAAATAAGTGTCACTAAGTAATAAAGCTAGATAGCCAGAATTTGGTCACGACGTGTCTTTAGAACTCATAAGAAAGTGGTGCAGGTTTCCAAACCATAAAACAACAACTAACACCGGAATCCACGTTTTTAGGCAAAATCAGAAGCGCTGAATAATGGACTTAGAAACATGAAAATTTCTTTTATGCTTCAGTTCACCCCAAAAATAATAACTGAAAGACCAGGTTAAGCTACTTCTTATAGTTTTTGAGTTATTAAGTGAAAATCAGTTTTGTAACTGAAGTATACGCAATTGTAGTAGATTAAGTACCTGTAATTTTAATGATAGAGAATTTTAGTTCAAAAAATGGTTCAAATGGCTCTAAGCACTATGGGACTTAACTTCTGAGGTTATTAGTCCCTAGAATTTAGAACTGCTTAAACCTAACTCACCTAAGGACATCACAAACATCCATGCCCGAGGCAGGATTCGAACCTGCGACCGTAGCGGTCGCGCGGTTCCAGACTGTAGCGCCTAGAACAGCTCAGCCACTTCGGCCGGCCAGAATTTTAGTTAAAATGGTTGATAAAACATACCAATTAATAGAGATATACCAAATTTTTGGAGTTGTAGTAATAATAAAAGCCGATGTAAGTTCTAGTAAAGGTATGGTTCAGAGGTAACGATCTACCGTTAGTTCCATTATAAAAATTCTAGAAGGCAAAGTTTTCATTCTAGTGCTCTGAAACATTTTCTGTGAGTTCAAACAACTTACTCGTATACAAATAAAAATTAAGAAGTTTCTGAATTAATTTATAACAACATTATTAAAAATTATGTATCCGAAACATCGGTCGTTCGAAGACTACAGCAGTATGCAGATAGCCGTAGTCAACAGATGTTCTTTCAGCGGTCCGCTCCGGCACCTATTTAAATACAATCCGAGAGGCAGTAGGAAGGTTCACTTCGCATTCAGCTACGGTATGATCCACGTTTGTCAAACGTCGGATCGCGCTCTGCCTCGGATGACGTCATAGCCGAGACGTGTCAAAGCACGTATTTTGCGGTAAAAACGGATAGCGAACTAGCGAGGACTGTAGACCGTTCTGGATCGCTTAAAATTCGCCAACGTAACTGTTAGTGTGCCGTCCGTGTGAATTACAATTCCGCGTGACAAGTGGTGATTTGATTTCCACTTTATGGCAAGCATTAATTTTGAACATTTATTGCAAAATTTCATTTGAATAATTTTAGTCAGGGCGAAAGACAATCTGGTAGGAATGTACCGTAGAGGTCGCCTCTGAACTGCTAAATGTGCTGTGAGAATAGAAAGACTTGCTTTCAATAGACAATAGTGAACTTTCCAAGTGTTGTCTATGAGAAACTTTACGTAACATAAATTCTGACTGGAACTTAATACTTTTATTTAAAATCATAGTCCTGATCTCGCAAAGAAATAGGAGAATAGAAACTTTTCTTCCAGTGAACTGGACCATAATGTGGCCGTGCAGACTGAAAACTAAGGTCAGTATGTTTCCCTTCGCTTTCTGGCTGACCACAGAATTAGTTGCCAGGCTCGCGTGAATAAGACGGCATTAATTAATAAATTTTTACCCGCTGCCCCACAACTTCAGCTTCCACGGAGAACGGTGTGGCGTGTTCTGAAACTACGTCTGCGTTGCTGTTAGTGCACCAGTTGCGCCCCGGCCATCATAATATAAGGTACGAATTTTGCCTTTCATTTCTCAAGGAAGTGGAAGAGGATAGTTTTTCCGAATGACTCGTCTTTTCGGACGAATCGACGTTTCATGTATCAGGTAAAGTAACCGCCATAATGTAAGAATTTGGGGGTCACAAAATCCTGGCGTCGTCGTCGAACACGAAACGGACTCACAGAAACTGAATGTGTTTTCTGCCGTTTCTGTTCGTAAAGTTTATTTACCTTTCTCTTCTGCGAATGAAACTGTGACACGTGTGTCATATCTGGACATGTTACACAACTGGTTGTTTCCTCAAATTCACGAAGATGCCAATGATATCATTTTCATGCATGATGGCGCACTACCTCACTCTCACCTTGAGGTGCGGCGTTATCTTTACAACAATAAAATATTGTTCATTGCTTTTGGCCTCCCAGGTCATCAGATCTCACAGTTTGCGACTTTTTTCTGTGGGGGTACATAAAATACACAGTCTCTGTCTGACCTATGACAGCTACTCTTCAAGTTCCCACAAATCGAATTGTTGAAGATGTTGATCGAATAAACAAGGACCTGTTGATTCGTGTGTGGAATGAAATGGACTACCGACTCGATGTTTCTCTAGCAACGTACGGTACTCGTGTTGAGTGTGTGCTATAGCGTCTGTACGAAACATGCAAGTCTGAACCCTCTCCTATCCAGTGACATGCGCAAATTGTTTTTAGCTCTCATAGCCTGTCCATGATACGTAACTGAAATCTGTTCTTTCTTTTTGAATCACTCTTTACATGCTCAACGCGATACATTTTCCTCAACCATACATCACTTGGAGGAGTCATTGGTTGCAGAAGTCTGCATTTTAATTGATCACCTCAAAAATCACTTCGTCGTCATTTTTGAATGACTATCACGCAATGATTTCTTCATCCAAAAAAAGCGAAATACGTCAGTTGGAGCCAGTTCAGGAGAATACAGGAGGCAGTGCAACATTTAATAGCCCAAAGAAGCAGCACCTGTCACTGTATCCTGTTTAAATGAACAGGAGCGTTGTGGAGGAAGAAAAATGCCCCCTCAGACAGATTTCGCGATATTCGTCTTGTTAGCCTCCTGAAACGCCTTGAGATTTCAGTACTTTATTCCTGTGTCGGTTTGCTCCTTACAGGCGTAGTCTCTTAGCACCACACCGTGGAAGTCCCAAAAAACACTGAGCATCACCTGTCCCAATGGTTCAAAATGGTTCAAATGGCTCTGGGCACTATGGGACTCAACTTCTGAGGTCATTAGTCCCCTAGAACTTAGAACTAGTTAAACCTAACTAACCTAAGGACATCACACACATCCATGCCCGAGGCAGGATTCGAACCTGCGGCCGTAGCGGTCTCGCGGTTCCAGACTGCAGCCCCTAGAACCGCACCTATCCCAATGACGGATGGCTCTCACAGTGATATGTTCAGTATTCGCTCATGCCGATTAGGCGTTTAAAGAAGTCTCCTGCATGGCCTGGCAGGGCTGCAACACGACTGCGCCTCAGATCAATCGGGCTTTTCGAATGCATGTGAAGAGCTGCGGAACTTAGCGGAAAGAGGTTTGTCGCGTTCAAAATGTCATGCAAGATGTTGAAAACTGATCCCTGACTGGTTTTCAGTTTTTTCACTATCACTTTAATTGTTATACGCCGTTCTTAGAGAATCATTACCTTGACTTCTCTTGTGATTCTCTTGTCTGACGACACCGGAAACATCTCTGCTACCTAACCACTGTGTCATGAACTGCCTGACAACAATAGATAAGATCAAAGAACGGGAGGAGGAAACGAAACGAAATTTCACTTGTTGAGAGGATATGTGACGTTATTTCAGTCATAACAAAATAATTTACAAAAGGCATGATGGTATGAGCCTACTTAGCAGTATGACGATGCACATTCTCTGGCCTGGATGCACGCTCTGATTCGGTTGGAAAAGGTGTCATGAAGCCGTTGTATCCTCTCCTGAAGCAAGTTGGCCTACAATTGTAGTCGGTGGTCCTTGATATCCTGGATACTAACACTGAAAGGAGCTGGTGTCCGAGCTTGTCCCACAGATGTTTTCTATTGGGGACAGATCTGAGGATCTTGCTGGCCATTGGAATACCTCAGCATCACTCAGACAGTTTCTAGAGACACGTGACACGCGCTTTTGAAAATACTACCACATGAGAGGTAGCACACGACGATGGAGAATGTCCGTGACACGCAGTTGTACCAATTCCATCAATCACTGCCAACTGTGACCTGATGTCTTATCCGATGACTGTTCACATAGTGACGCCAGGAGTAAGAAGGCTATGTCTCTCCAAAACATTGAAAGAATGGGACATCCACCTGTTCATCACCATACTCACCGACTATGGCCAGCCAGGGTGGTGCAGCACGACGATTCATTACTGAACACATTGCGACGCCATTTATCAGTTTTCCATTCTTTCCGGTAGTGGCACCTGTGCGGCTGGTCCCGGCGGAGTTTCTTGTCCTCCCTCAGGCATGGGTGTGTGTGTGTTTGTTCTCAGGATAATTTAGTTTAAGTAGTGTGTAAGCTTAGGGACTCATGACCTTAGCAGTAAAGTCCCATAAGATTTCACATACATTCGAACATTTTTTTTTTTTTTGTAGTAGCACCACTGAAAACGCAACAGTTTATGTTGTGTTATTATCGGCAAGCTACCCTTGGAATGATAATTTCCTGGTCCGGTTGCTGCTAGTCTCTTACCAATGGTGGGATGTGACACGGAATGTTGTCGGGGGTCCTTTACTTACTCTCTGATTGTAGGCGCAAATGTGAACGGGCTACAATTTGGCCGGACGCGGTGGCCGAGCGGTTCTAGGCGCTTCAGTCTGGAACCGTGCGACCGCTACGGTCGCAGGTTCGAATACTGCTTCGGGCATGGATGTGTGTGATGTCCTTAAGTTAGTTAGATTAAGTAGTTCTAAGTCTAGGGGACTGATGACCTCAGATGTTAAGTCCCATAGTGCTCAGAGCCATTTGATCTACAAGGTGACTGGCAAGTACGGTTGTGGTCGGACATGGTTATTCGGACGACGAGTCCGACTGTCCTCACGTTCCCATGGAATCCAACGTCGGGGCGTTGTCACATCCGAATGACCCACATATCTACATACTGCACGATTCGACAAGCCGGCCAAACCAAGACCCGCAATGAGACAGTCGTCAAACTCTGTGAGGTGCTCATAACGCTGTCTCAACCAAGTACGTGGCATCTTCATGTCCTACACAATAATCACTCAGCATCTCACGCTGTTCCCGGTCCTTCTACACTCCACTGGGAGTGGTAATATCACTAAATACGAACAACGCTAATGCACTCTGGTAGTCGTTTTGGCTTTCACAGAGAATTTCAACTTTGCAACTCCTATCGTTTACATGCTCGCCGATTGTGTGTGCGTGTACGAAGTAACGTTTGCATCCGATCATGTCTTCTGCGTGCGTCACTTTTTTGCCGTGCAATGCGACAGTGCACTGTTGTCGTAAACCTGCACTAAACCAGTTTGGGCTGCTGCAGCGTCGGTCCCCTTTAAATGCAGAAAACGATTCACCGCAGGACACTACGTTATAAATGAATGCGGCATTTTGTTCTGGCTCCTCTAGTGACGTGCTACGGTACTGAGGCTCGGTGTTTGAATCTGCACCAGAACTGCAGACATGTGCCTACAAATAAACATAAAATTAATTACTTATCCTTATTTTTTCGAGTTGATAATTAAAACTCTGACTACCCCTCGTATATGAGCCGTGGATAGTCAATCAGTTTGCATTTCCAAAACTTTCGACTCCACGAGTAACACATACAGCAAATTCTGTTGCAAGCACAGTTCGTTTCCTTAATGATGACAAAGCACTACAAAAGCCATAAAGAAGGAACCCTCGACGTGCAAGACAGCAAGCAAGGAATTGTCTTGATTGACGGTAGAAGGGTTAAAGTTCTCTTTGTGATTTCTGCCGAGTTATCTAATCACGTTACTCGATGGTTTTATTATTAATGGAAGTCACAGTCGTGTAGAATAGTCTAAATGATAATGCATTTACCATCTGACAGTTATTTATATCTTTCTGGGTACACTTTTGCAATTTCGACTTTGTAACCATTGTTAAGTTATTCATTACTGTCTGTTCCCTTGAAACTACCTGTCATAGTACTTTTCAAGAAAATCATAATTATCATTTTACCATAAAGGAATTATCATGTTAATTCCACTTAAATGGTACGTCAGAGTAAGAAGTGAAAATATCATTTTTTGTCAAATTGTGAAAATCTACATGACATGCCAATACATGCAATGTAATTAATTTCAGACTACAATAATGAATCACTTGACAAAGTTAACAAACGCGAAATTGCTGTCGTTTATCAAGAAAGATGTAACCAACTGTCAAATGACGAAAGCATTATCATTTAGAAAGTTATTACGTCACACCGCAAGAGAAACGATGTCCTAGCTACTAAGAAGTGCGGCAGTGTTAAAAATTGGATGCTCTCTTGAGAAGAGATGTTATCTACAGGATATCCATTCTAGAGGTAAACAAAAACATTTGTTTACATTTCGGTACCTATTACGGTTTATAACTTTATTTGTCCAACATTGTACACAGAGCCTCAAATATTTTGACGTCTGTTTGGTACTAGTCAGTATGGGCTCCGTTTGTAGTTCTATAGATATAGAAGCGGCACTCCAGTTTCGGCTACAAGTTCATAAGCATGACAAGTGTTAGGGTCACTACTGTGGCGTAGAGCCATTGTCTCAAATCTACCAATTTCGAACCTTTGTTCTGTGGAGAAGGTTCTTGATAGACTGCTACGCGTTCAAGTCCAGCGGAGTCAGACGGGGAGACGAAGGGGCCTGGCAATGGATCCCCTTCCGATCCTACGCTCGGGAAACGTCTAATGGAGAGGTGTGACAACACCCCCGTGGTAGTGGGGAGGGGCACCATCATGCTGGAAAGTGCTGAAGCATCTGTGGAAATGCATAGCTCGCTATCATGCCGGGACAGGTGTGTCCTGTCACTGCACGCTCCATAAAAAAAATGGACTAATGACACCCTGTTTGTGGAATTTCGACCACACATTAACTTTCGGTGTGTCCCTTTCGTACTCACTCGCTTCTGATGGATCCTCACTTCCCCTTATTCGACAGTTACGTCTACGGTGATCTTCAGACATAGTAAGATGCAAAGTTTGTAAGTAAACAAGCAACCGGAGACGTTTGTGCACAATGTCGTGCTAGTTCGCTACTACCTTGTCTAAAGGATTTACATGGGCTTCTAGCGAATGCTTCGCGCAGGCGTTCCACAGCCTCTTCATGCAAATGCATTTTAGGATGTTTTCTGACATTTGAAATCAATCTTACAATTTCCGAAGATTTCTCTCTCCCTTATAAACGCATTTACGTGTCATTTTCTTCTTGCACGCCGCTGAACACCTGTTGCACAGTTTAGCTGTTTAAGCCGGCCGCTGTGGCCGAGCGGTTCTAGGCGCTTCAGTCTGGAACCGCGTGACCGCTACGGTCGCAAGTTCGAATCCTGCCTGGGGCATGGATGTGTGTGATGTCCTTAGGTTAGTTAGGTTTGAGTAGTTCTAAGTTCTAGGGGACTGATGACTTCAGTTGTTAAGTCCCATAGTGCTCAGAGCCATTTGAACCATTTTGATTAGCTGTGTTAACCACAGCACACACTGCACCTTTTGTTGTGGCGTCCATGTATCAGCTGTCAGAAGTACATTTGCCTGCTGCACTGTAAACATTTGTGCGTATGCTCCATACGACTCAGCGCTGTTTATGAAATGCTGAGGATCGTATCTTGAGGAGTGTCTCTATCGAATGAGTATTTACTCAGCACCATAAAACGTCTCATTCTTTCGTTATAAGCATTTGTTTGTGTATACGTCCAGCCCGGATACCCTGTATAGTACTAAAGCACTATCCTGAAAAACATTAGCAGTGGCAAGTCGCCTATCTAACGGCTTCCAAGGACAACAAAAATTAAATTTTCAATATTTCGCGTAATTATTGAGCAAATTTAAAGAAATTAAAATGCTGTCATATTCTGTTCGTTAAGAGATATAATCTTACTTTAAAAGATTAACACAATAAGATAACTATTACAGTCAGAAACTGCGTTTGTCTTGATGCAGCGTAACTGGCGGCGCCCAAATACCGAGACTCTATTCATCCAGTAATGGAGAATGAGAGCACAGAGCGTATTCCAACAAACTTTACACATAATTTAAAACCTTCACGAGATCCTTTCTCGGTGACACCCCTCATAAAATGTTCGTGTAGTCAAACTTTAGCATCAGCCATGAGGTTTTAATTTATTTCTTCTTTAATACCCGCTCTCTTCGAACACGCTGCAGACGGTATCTATGCATATCATTGAACGAACCAGAAAATTACATCATTGTACGACCCATAGTTCAGGAGATATGACAGAATAAACATTAAGATGCGACAAAGACTAGTTTTTGCCTGAAATACAGCACAAATTTTCCACATTATATTCATCTTGTGTTTCATGATGAGAGCATTTAGCAAATTAAAAAAAATAACTTTAAGCAAACTTACAAACATTTCCTAAACTTTTCCTGACTTACATGCTTAACATATTACTTCATTTCTAAAGTAATAGAGCGATTGAAGAAGTTGTGTACATGGCAGTTCGTTTCTTTAAATAATAGGAAGGTTACTGTTGTACTAGAAAAGAATATCTAGCGTCGACAATGAAACTTAGGAAGAAGTGCAGCACCGCAAATCACGATGCTGATTTAAAATGATGTGCACGAACGCATGGCACAGTACTTGCACTCAATGGTAGATATTGGCCTCTGTCTACTACTGTAGCAACCATGAATGGGGCCGCGTGGAGTGGCAGCGAGGTTTGAGGCGTCATGTCACAGATTGCGCGGCCCCTCCCGCCGGAGGTTCGAGTCCTCCGTCGGGCATGGGTGTGTTTGTTGTTCTTAACATAAGTTGGTTTAAGCAGTGTGTGAGTCTAGGGACCGATGACCTCAGGAGTTTGGTCCCTTAGGAATTCACACACATACACACACACACACACACACACACACACAAACGCGCGCGCCGGCTCTCGAGATCACATTTTTGGCAGATGAAATGGGAGGATTGACTAAAGTTTCTTCCAAGACCGAGTAGGAGCAGTGCATTCACGTTTTAGACGAAAGCGTGCTGCAACCGTTTAAGCCAGTGCTTAACAACTCGCTGATCTTGAACGTGAGCTCGCGTGCAAAGCAATTGTGGCGCGGTGGGGAGTGAGGCAACTGAGTTCGTATCATGTGGCCGTGACAACAAATGACAAATGTCAATTTTGAAACTGGACAAAATCAGTTTTGACAGCGATGCCATCTAATAGCTGCACTAGAGAATCAGCATAAATAGTGTCTTGCCATTTCAATCTCTAGTGCGAGGAATCTTATCGTGTTACACAAAAGATGGGATCACAAAATGTTTAGTGTTATCATAAGAGATGGAATCCTTTCAGGAAGTTGAATTTACAAAGGGACTACGTCTCTTACCACTTCAGAGTATAGGGAAACGGATAATGTGAATGATCTGAAGGTGTACAAGAGGTTTGAAAAATGAACAGGAGCTGAAGTGGAGGATAAATTGGGAGAAAAATCAAGTGAGTCGGCCGTCTGGACGAGCTACAAAACAGCACTGCTTCTAGTAAAGTCCTTGCGCCCTTTCACAGGTAGTGATTTAATAAAAGAATACTTGGCAGTTGTATCTGAGCATTTATGTTCACTTCCGGCAGAGCAATTTCACGTGGTGCCGTTGTCAAACATTACAGTCGTTGTCCCACACAGGTTATGACAGACGACGTTCAGAGCGATCTAGCAAAACCTTTGTGAAGATTTTATCACACATTTTTAGAGCTCTATGACGTGTAGATATCACAGGCACATAGCTGAATGTGACAATCTTACAACTGTTAATGAAAGTGTAGACAATATAGGTTTGACAAGCAGTATTTTAGTTTATATGTCTACAGATGGAGCACCAGTTATGTTGCGAAACAAATCAGGATTCCTAGTGCAACTGGATGGGAAAATAAAATCTTTGAGTGCCCAGGTCGTGCTGATATGCAGTTTGAAGTATCTGCAATACGATAGGCAACATATAGCCATTCTAGATTTCGCCGGGGATTTGCTTCAGGATGGACTTCCTCGTTTGCGCAAGTTTCCATCCTACTGCCTTTGACGGTGGAAAGGGTGCTGTGCTCGCTGCCCGCTGGCTTGAGCTCAGCGTCTGTTCGCGGAGCGCTTTTGCTGTGAAGCCCTGGTTTAGGCTATTTATCCCTCGTAAGAGACGCCTAACAGCCACTTCATGTTTCATAGTAGCAGCATGCACGTTACAGTATTTTAATATTTGCAGTGTTGGTCTCTCTGCCCGAGCGGTTCTAGGCGCTTCAGTCCGCAACGGCGCTGCTGCTACGGTCGCAGATTCGAATCCTGCCTCGAGCATGGATGTGTGTGATGTCGTTAGGTTTAAGTAGTTCTAAGTCTAGGGGACTGATGACCTCAGATGCTAAGTCCCATAGTGCTTAGAGCCATTTGAACCAATTTTGAATATTTTTAGTTATTAACATGAAATTTAAAAACTGGGTAGTAATTCTAAAAAATTTATTCTGTGACTAAGAAAATAAAAGAGCCCTGACCCTTTCTGGAGAAAGTGGTGACAAATAAAGTAAAAAAATAGTTTCTATTACGAGATATGTGTCTCAAAAAAATGGTTCAAATGACTCTGAGCACTATGGGACTTAACGTCTAAGGACATCAGTCCCCTAGAACTTAGAACTACTTAAACCTAACTAACCTAAGGACATCACACACATCCATGTCCGAGGCAGGATTATGTGTCTCAAATAACGTTTTTTGTATTCGGACAGAGAAGAGGGATCACACAGCTCATGACTCACCCCAAAAGACATTTTAGTAAAACGTTTATACACTCTAAAACAAAAAACGACGCACCACGAATGAGTTATCCAAGTGCGACGGAAGTCGGTATGTGTGAGATATGTACGGACAAACAAATTATTACAATTTCAGAGAATTTGGATGATTTATTCGAGAGAAATAGCTTCACAAATTGAGAAAGTCAATAACGTTTTCGTCCGCCTCTAGCCCTTACTCGGGCAGTTATTCAGCTTGGTATTGACTGACAGAGCTGTTGGAGTCCCCTGCTGAAGGATATCGTGCCAAATCCTATCCAGCTGGCGCGTTACATTGTCAAAATACCGAGGTGGTTGGAGGGTCCTGCCCATAATGCTCCAAACGGTTTCAGTTGTGGAGAGATATGGCGACCTTGCTGGCCAAGGGAGGGTTTGGCAACCACAAAGTAATAGAAACTCTTGCAACGCGCAGAAGGGCGTTACCTTGCTGAAATGTAAGCCCAGGATGATTTGCCATGAAGGCGAACAAAACGGGAGTAGAAGGCGTAGAATATCGTCGACGTACCACTGTGCTGTACGGGGATCGCGTATGGCAACCAAATCTCTCCCGGTTGTCAGGCTGTATGGCGGCTGACAATCAAGTTGGTATCTCACCGCTGCCCAGGGCGGCTCCAGATATGTCTTCGCCGTTCACCACTGAAGACAATCCGACTCCAGTCAATGAGACTTCTGGCCTCTATGACATACCGGACAGCAGTGCAATACCAGCATATCACCTGGCATATGGCCCGACAACCAGAACTGATAAATTTTTAGACAACATAGTTGTATGGTGATAAACAGCGATTAATGTACTTATAATCAATTATTCAGGATGACAGTCACAATCGCATTATTTATTTGGCCGCTAACCGGTTTCAACCAGCGATGGGGACATCTTCAAGACAATTTACACCATTCGGTCGCTCAGCGAACGACCAAATGGTGTAAATTGCCCTGAAGATGTCCCCGCAGCGTGTTGAAACCGGTTGGCGGCAAAATAAATAATGCGATTGTGACTGTCATTTTGAATAATTGATTGACCAGGAGTGATGGTCTGGGGTGCCTTTTTTTCCGTAGCAGGGACACTTTGCATGTCATCCGCAGCACACTTACAGCACAGTGATAAATCGACGATATTCTACGCCCTCTTTTGTTTCTCTACATAGCACGCCATCCTGATCGTACATTTCAACAAGATAATACCCGCCCGCACATGTCGAGAGTTTCTACTGCTTGTTTTCGTGTTTACCAAACAAGGTAGCCTGATCACTTCCCAACTTCATTATGAGCACGACCTTCCAACCATGTAGGTATTTTGACACTGTAACGCGCCAACCGGATAGAATTTGGCACGATATCTCTCAGGAGGGGTACATTCAACAAATCTATCAATCAGTGCCAATCCGAATAACTACTTGTATAAGGGTCAGAGGCGGACCAAACCGTTACTGACTTTCTCAATTTGTGAAGCCCTTTCTCTTGAATACTTCGCACAAATTTTCTGAAATTGTAATCATTTGTTCGTCTGTACGTGTACGTACATCTACCGATTTCCGTCCCACACAGATAGTTCCTTAGTGGTGCATCTTTTTCTTTTTCTCTTGAGTGTATCTTACATCCAGATGGATTCCAAATTACTTAGTAAACTTTCGGAGAATACAGTAGAATGAAAACTAAGAGTCTCCAAAATACGAAAGAATTCCTTAAATTACAAACTACATGTAACACAGCGTACCGTTCAGTTGTTGTGTGAGTGCCGGCTCACGTGGACGGTCTTACGGCCTGGCAGCGTGCAAGAACATTCGAGCCAGGAAGAGGTCTGACCGTATGTGTTATCAACAAAACATCCAACACGATTCAGGAGACGGCAGGTACATCTACATCTACATCTACCTCTACATCCATACTCCGCAAGCCACCTGACGGTGTGTGGCGGAGGGTACCCTGAGTACCTCTATCGGTTCTCCCTTATATTCCAGTCCGTATTGTTCGTGGAAAGAAGGATTGTCGGTATGCTTCTGTGTGGGCTCTAATCTCTCTGATTTTATCCTCATGTCTCTTCGCGAGATATACGTAGGAGGGAGCAATATACTGCTTGACTCTTCGGTGAAGGTATGTTCTCGAAACATTAACAAAAGCCCGTACCGAGCTACTGAGCGTCTCTCCTGCAGAGTCTTCCACTGGAGTTTATCTATCATCTCCGTAATGCTATCGCGATTACTAAATGATCCTGTAACGAAGCGCGCTGCTCTCCGTTGGATCTTCTCTATCTCTTCTATCAACCCTATCTGGTACGGATCCCACACTGTTGAGCAGTATTCAAGTAGTGGGCGAACAAGCGTACTGTAACCTACTTCCTTTGTTTTCGGATTGCATTTCCTTAGGATTCTTCCAATGAATCTCAGTCTGGCATCTGCTTTACCGACGATCAACTTAATATGATCATTCCATTTTAAATCACTCCGAATGCGTACCCCCAGATAATTTATGGAATTAACTGCTTCCAGTTGCTGACCTGCTATTTTGTAGCTAAATGATAAGGGATCTTTCTTTCTATGTATTCGCAGCACATTACACTTGTCTACATTGAGATTCAATTGCCATTCCCTGCACCATGCTTCAATTCGCTGCAGATCCTCCTGCATTTCAGTACAATTTTTCATTGTTGCAACCTCTCTATACACCACAGCATCATCTGCAAAAAGCCTCAGTGAACTTCCGATGTCATCCACCAGGTCATTTATGTATATTGTGAATAGCAACGGTCCTATGAACTCCCCTGCGGCACACCTGAAATCACTCTTACTTCGGAAGACTTCTCTCCATTGAGAATGACATGCTGCGTTCTGTTATCTAGGAACTCCTCAATCCAATCACACGATTGGTCTGATAGTCCGTATGCTCTTACTTTGTTCATTAAACGACTGTGGGGAACTGTGTCAAACGCCTTGCGGAAGTCAAGAAACACGGTATCTACCTGTGAACCCGTGTCTATGGCCCTCTGAGTCTCGTGGACGAATAGCGCGAGCTGGGTTTCACACGACCGTCTCTTTCGAAACCCATGCTGATTCCTACAGAGTAGATTTCTAGTCTCCAGAAAAGTCATTATACTCGAACATAATACGTGTACCAAAATTCTACAACTGATCGACGTTAGAGATATAGGTCTATAGTTCTGCACATATGTTCGACGTCCCTTCTTGAAAACGGGGATGACCTGTGCCCTTTTCCAAACCTTTGGAACGCTTCGCTCTTCTAGAGACCTATGGTACACCGCTGCAAGAAGGGGGGCAAGTTCCTTCGCGTACTCTGTGTAAAATCGAACTGGTATCCCATCAGGTCCAGCGGCCTTTCCTCTTTCGAGCGATTTTAATTGTTCCTCTATCCCTCTGTCGTCTATTTCGATATCTACCATTTTGTCAACTGTGCGAAAATCTAGAGAAGGAAGTACAGTGCAGTCTTCCTCTGTGAAACAGCTTTGGAAGAAGACATTTAGTATTTCGGCCTTTAGTCTGTCATCCTCTGTTTCAGTACCATTTTGGTCACAGCGTGTCTGGACATTTTCTTTTGATCCACCTACCGCTTTGACAGAGGACCAAAATTTCTTAGGATTTTCTGCCAAGTCAGTACATAGAGCTTTACTTTCGAATTCATTGAACGCCTCTCGCATAGCCCTCCTCACACTACATTTCGCTTCGCGTAATTTTTGTTTGTCTGCAAGGCTTTGGCTATGTTTATGTTTGCTGTGAAGTACCCTTTGCTTCCGCAGCAGTTTTCTAACTCGGTTGTTGTACCACAGTAGCTCTTTTCCATCTCTTACGATCTTGCTTGGCACATACTCATCTAACGCATATTGTACGATGGTTTTGAACTTTGTCCACTGATCCTCAACACTATCTGTACTTGAAACAGAACTTCTTGTGTTGAGCCGTCTGGTACTCTGTAATCTGCTTTTTGTCACTTTTGCTAAACAGAAAAATCTTCCTACCTTTTTTAATATTTCTATTTACGTCTGAAATCATCGATGCAGTAACCGCTTTATGATCGCTGATTTCCTGTTCTGCGTTTACTGTTTCAAATAGTTCGGGTCTGTTAGTCACCAGAAGGTCTAATATGTTATTGCCACGATTCGGTTCTCTGTTTAACTGCTCAAAGTAGTTTTCAGATAAAGCACTTAAAAAAATTTCACTGGATTCTTTGTCCCTGCCACCCGTTATGAACGTTTGAGTCTCCCAGTCTATATCCGGCAAATTAAAATCTCCACCCAGAACCTTAACATTGTAGGGAAATCTACTCGAAATATTTTTCAAATTATCCTTCAGGTGCTCAGCCACAACAGCTGCTGAGCTAGGGGGCCTATGGAGACATCGAATTACCATGTCTGAGCCTGCTTTAACCGTGACCTTCACCCAAGTTATTTCACATTTCGGATCTCCGTCAATTTCCTTCGATACTATTGCACTTCTTATCGCTATAAACACGCCTCCCCCTTCACTGTCCAGCCTGTCTCTTGCGGTATACATCCCAATCTGAGTTTAGGATTTCATTTGTGCTTACGTCTGGTTTCAGCCAACTATCAGTCCCTAATACTATATGGGCGTTGTGTCCGTTTATTAATGAGAGCAGTTCTGGGACCTTTCTATAGACGCTCCTGCAGTTTACTATTAGCATATTCATGTTGTTATTCCCTGTTGCATTTTGCCTACTCCTACCTTGCCGCGTCTCAGAAGGCGTCTTGTCGGGCCTAGGGAGGGAATTCTCTAACCTAAAAAACCGCCATGTGCACTCCACACGTACTCCGCTACCCTTGTAGCCGCTTCCGGCGTGTAGTGCACGCCTGACCTATTCAGGGGGACCCAACATTTCTGCACCCGATAGCGGAGGTCGAGAAATTTGCACCCCAAATCTCCGCAGAATCGTCTGAGCCCCTGGTTTAAGCCTTCCACTCGGCTCCAAACCAGAGGACCGCGATCGGTTCTGGGAACGATACTACAAATAGTTAGCTCTGATTCCACCCCGCGAACGAGGCTTTCCGCCAATTCCGCCAACCGCCTGTACGAACTGAGGATGGTGGTGGGTGAATGGTGTGGGCAGGAGTCAGTATTGGTGAACGTACGGACCTCCATGTGGTTGAGAATGGCGCTTTGAGTGCTCATAGGGACAGACCTTTTGTTATGCTCTAAGCTGGTACCATAGGACATGGGTTCCTGGTGGACAATAACGCTCGTCCCCTGGTGGACAACATGCTTGAAGCTGAGGGAACTGAACGAATGGAGTGGCCAGTTTGTTCACCGGAATTAAACCCGACTGAGCATGTCTGGGATGCACTTGCCAGACGCATTGCAACCAAACCAGCACCTCCCACGAGGTTGCAGAGCTGGATATTGCACTCATGGAAGAATGGCCAAATATCCCTCAAGAGCTGATTGATGACCTGTCCACAAAACGCAGGTGTGTATGTGGTCACACATCGTATCAGACAGCAACGAGAATGACTGTTTCACTATTATAGTAGCCCCATGGTGCCTCGCTCTACGTAAACGCCATGTAAACCTCAGATAAATAGTTGAGACAGCAAAATATTGAACTGTATCACACACAAAATACAACTGTAACCGATATCTGAATGAAATACGTTATCATATATCAATTGTGTATGATATATTGCCTGATCCCCTAGTTGTTTTGAGCAGTGTACATTAAAACAGTTAATATACTTCATTCTAACGGAACAATTTAATGTTATTAAACAATTTGAATTTTTATTATTAAAATCGGAGACATAAGGGGCATGATAAAGGCGCGGGTGATGGCGATTTCTACAGGCTTTGTCTCAAGTACCTTTGGGGTTTCACAAGACGACTACACTATCATTACAATACAAATAGAAAAATGACACATATCAGTGTATAGAGTTTAGATTTGTTACTGGCGGCATGGCACAGTTGCAGCAAGTGGCAGGCGTGTCAAAACATCCACACAAATCGTCCGCTCCGTTTTGCAGCATCGAATTACACCGAGGTGACAAAAGTCATGGGATGCCTCCTAATATCGTGCCGGACATCCTTTTGCTGGGCGTAGTGTAGCAACTCGATGTGGCATGGACTGCACAAGTCGTTTGAAGTCCCTGCAAAAATATGGAGCCATGTTGCCTCTATGGCGTCCATAACAGCGAAAGTGTTGCCGGTGCACGATTTTGTGCACAAACTAACTTCTACGTTATGTGCCATGAGTGTTCGATGGGATACATGTCGGGTGATCTGGTGGCCAAATCATTCGCTCGAATTTTCCAGGATGTTCTTCAAACCAATCGCGAACAGTTGTGGCCTTGTTACCTAGCGTGTCGTCATCCATAAATATTCCATTCTTGTTTGGGAACATGTGGTCCACGAATGGCTGCAAGTGGTCTCAAAGTCAATGATCGGTTCAATTTGACCAGAGGACGCAGTCCATTTCACGTAATCACAGCTCACATCATGATGGGGCCACCACCAGATTGCACAGCGCCTTGTTGAGAACTTGGGTCCACGGCTTCGTGGGGTCTGCGCCACACTCTAATCCTACCATCAGCTCTTTCTAACTGAGGGGTTTGGGGGTTGTTTCGGGGAAGAGACCAAACTACGAGGTCATCGGTCTCATCGGTTTGGGAACGAAGGGGAAGAAAATCGGCCGTGCCCTTTCAAAGGAATCATCCCGGCATTTGCCTGGAGCGATTTAGGGAAACCGCGGAAACCTAAATCGGGATGGCCGTCAACTGTCGTCCACCCGAAAGCGAGTCCAGTGTGGTAACCACTGCGCCACCTCGCTCGGTAAACTGAAATCCGGACTCTACTGACCAGGCCACGATTTTCCAGTCGTCTAGGGATCGACCTACATGGTCACGAGCCCAGGAGAACAGCTGCGGATACGTTCGAGGTATGGCCCACATTGATTTCTGCAGTTATTACACGGAGTGTTGCTTGTCTGTCTGCACTGACAACTCTTCGCAAGCGCCGCTGATCTCGGTCGTTAATCTCGGCACCCTCTTGACACTGTGGGACTCGGAATATCGAATTCCCTAGTAATTTACGAAATGGAATGTCCCATGAAGCTAGCTCCAACTACTGTTCGGCGTTCAAAGTCTGTTAACTCCTGACGTGCGCCGTAATCGCGTCGGAAACCTTCCCACATGAATCACTTGAATGTAAAAGACAGCTCTGGCTTCACACTGCCCTTCTATACATTGTGAATGCGACACTACCGCCGTTTTTGTCTGTGCATATTGCTATCCCATGACTTTTTTCACTTCAGCGTACCTCGTACCTATGGGCAGGCAACCCAATGAAGATTTCCACGCCGGCTTTTGTCGCATCATACCGGACAGTTTGTGTCAGCGATTCAGTGGAGCGAACGAACGTGTTTAAGTTTGAAGTGTCGAAAATTGTGCCCACACTGTGCATCTGCCGCGTAAGTTAAAACTTGGAGAGGTGCACTATTCACTGACGTGTGTGTCGTTTTTGTACGTCTACGGCCGTGCCGAGGGTAATACACCAGTCCCGTCAGATCATCAGAACTAATCCTTTGAATGCAAAAACATTAATTTATAGATATTTTAATTAATGTCGTAGTCTGAAGTTGTCTAGTTGTCCAAGCGCGGTTGGAGTGGGGCCAGCAAACAGGATTATTCATATGTACCTCCAGCGTTTCAGAATAAGATTGTGCAAAAACCACAAGACCTACTGAAAACAGACATCAGAGGACAGGGCAAGTTTTCACGCTACTGGTGCTCAATACAGGCTTCGTTTGTGCACAAGCTACAGGTGCCATTTGTAATTATAAAAATTCTGATAACTATTAGTACGTTTCCATTTACCAGTGGGACATTGATAAATAGCAATAACATGCAGCAGTTCTGTGATATCCTATTATGGGTCACATACGTCCCGATAGTAGACAAAGGTTTAAGCAGCGTCGGGGGTGACCCGTACGCGGATGCAATACGATATTACAATGCCTGTTTTATTGCAAATTACGATACGAATTTCCTTCGGACGTGCATGCACTGCAACAGCTTATTTATTCGCCGACACCGGGCAAGCGACTTTCAAGAAAAATGTCTCCCCTGTAAGGAAATATACATACATTGTAAGTAGGCTGTTTAGGTTTTTATGTAGGTAACGCCACGTAGCGCTCTGTATGAAAATCACTGACTGTGCTGTGTGCAGTCTGTGGCTGGTTAGCAGTGTCGGAATATTCGCTATTGTAGTGTTGGGCAGTTGGATGGGAACAGCGCGCAGCGTTGTGCAGTTGGATGTGAGCCGCCAGAAGCGGTGGATGTGGGAAGAGAGATGGCAGAGTTTTGAGAGCGGACGATCTGGACGTGTGTCCGCAAGAAAAACGAAATTTGTAAGACTGGATGTCATGTTATACTATATATGACTTTTGAATCACTATTAGGGTAAATACATTGTTTGTTCTCTATCAAAATCTTTCATTCGCTAAGTATGTCTATCAGTAGTTAATGCCTTCAGCAGTTTGAATCTTTTATTTAGCTGGCAGTATTGGCGTTCGCTGTATTGCAATAGTTCGAGTAACGAAGAGTTTTGTGAGGTGACTGATTCATGAAAGGTGTAAGTTATTGTTAGTCAGGGTCATTCTTTTGTAGGGATTATTGAAAGTGAGTTGCGTTGCGCAAAAAAAATATTATGTGTCAGTTTAGGATTGATCAGGATAAGTGAAGAGAGAAATGTCTGAGTACGTTCAGTTTTGCTCAGCTGTTTGAAAATCAAATAATGTAGAGGTTTACCAGCACAGTGATACATAAATTTTCTAAGCGGACGTTTCAACATGGATGTACGATTACAGTTTGTGGACACATGGTTGACGACGAGTGTAGACGTGGGATGTGCTCGGATAGCTAAATGATGCCAGCACGGTATCCCAGTGTGCTCGGTCAGAGGGTTAGCTACCCTCTGTAATAAAAAAACTGAGTGAACGGATCAACGAAGAACCTAAACGGGTGTCATTGGGCGTCCTCCCCGAACAAATTCAACGAACAATATAGAACAAAATGAGATCTAAGAAAAAAATGAGGCCACCGCTCGCTATAGACGATAAATCCGGGTTCGAGTCCCGGTCTGTCACAAATTTTTACTGTCGTTATTCCAAAACGCAGCTGATGGTAGTCCATATTCGCAATTGCAATTACAATTGGATGGATGATCGGGGTATGCCGCGTGCCGTTGACAAATATCCATTTGCTTTTATGAGTCAAAGTGCAGGAGGGGTTGTGGCGCGAAATCTCTGGTCACCAGCCTTTGCGCTGATGTCCTGGATTAAATTCCAAGTGAGAGCATGAGCCACTGTTGATGGTTATCTGTCCGACAAATGGGCACGCTAAGCTGAGCGCCCATCTTGGTTCTCTTCGAGAGGAGTAGGCTACTTGCCAGGAACGGGTTTCACCCTCTCCCTTCTCGCATCATCTTGAACGCGACACTAAAATGCACACACACTATTGTAGTCGTCTACACTTCACAGATACAATTACACATACACTGAAGCACCAAAGAAACTGGTATAGGCATGCGTATTTAAATACAGAAATATATTAACAGGCAGAATACGGCGCTGCGGTCGCCTATATAAGACAAGTGTCTGGCGCAATTTTTAGGTCGGTTACTGCTGCTGCAATGACACGTTATCAAGATTTAAGTGAGTTTGAACGTAATGCTATAGCCGGCGCACGAGGGATGGGACACAGCGTCTCCGAGGTAGCGATGAAATAGGGATTTTTCCGCACGACCATTTCACGAGTGTACCACGAATATCGGGAATACGATAAAACGTCGAATCTCCAACATCGCTGGGGCCAGAAAAAGATCCTGCAGGAACGGCACCAACGACGACTGAAGACAATCGTTCAACGTGACAGAAATGTAACCCTTTCGCAGATTGTTACAGATTTCAATGCTGCACCATCAACAGGTGTCAGCGTGAGAACCATTCAACGAACACAAAGCTTTACGCCTCGCCTGGGCCCGTCAATACCGACATTGCACTATTGTTGACTGGAAACATGTTGCCTGGTTTACGAGTTTCGTTTCAAATTGAATCGATGGACGCGTACGGGTATGGAGACAACCTCATGAATCTATGGACCCTGCATGTCAGCAGGGGACTGTTCAAGCTGGAGGAGGCTCCGTAATGGTGTGAGGCGAGTGCAGTTGGAGAGACCTGGGACCCCTGTTACATGTACATACAGGTGACACGCACGTAAGCATCTGATTACCCGCACGCATTCATGTCTATTGTGCATTCTGACGGACTTGGGCAATTGCAGCAGGACTATGCGACAGCCCACACATCCAGAATTGCTGCAGAGTGGCTCCAGGAACACTCTTCTAAGTTTAAACACTTCCGTTGGCCACCAAACTCCCCAAACGTAAACATTATTGAGCATATCCGGAATGCCTTGCAACGTGCTGTCCAGAAGAGATTTCCACCCCCTCGTACTCTTACGGATTTATGGAGACACCTGCAGGGTTCATGGTGTCAGGCCCGTCCAGCACTAATTCGGACATTAGTCAAGTCCATGCCACGTCGTGTTGCGGGGGCCCTACACGATATTCGGGAGGTGTACCAGTTTTTTTTTTTTTTCTTGGCTCATCAGCGTAACTCCCATACTTCGCTAAGGAATGGCGCCCATGGGAGCGAAGGATAAGGAAACCTTTCCATTTAGGTGGCTGAACCTGCCCTTCGAGATCTCCTCGCCATTCGTGCCATACGATTTTACTTTCCTTTACCTTTTTCTTTTCTTTATGCCTTGTAGTTTTCGTGCAGTTGTCTTCTTAGACGTTGGAGGATATACTCATGAGTAACTCTGTATCTGAGGGAGAGCGGGCCGCGGGCAGGGAGTAGACAGTAACAAACTCTGACCCCCGTGAGTGGAACCTTCGATCTGTGTGTGAGTGATGCGCCCAATGCCAATGACTGACCCAAAAATGGTACCACAGTGTTTTTTATAGGTAATGGTGGTGGTGGTAAGCTCCTATGCGACCAAACTGCTGAGAACATTTGTCCCTAGGCTTACACACTACTTAATCTAAGGTATAATAACTTACGCTAAGGACAACACACACACACACCAATGTCCGAGGGAGGACTCGAATCTTCGACGGAGGGATTTATCGGTAAACTGTAAATGGAAATCATTAATTTTTGTTTGAAAAATGACAGTTTATTCCAGTTATTTCATGCGAATAATTCCAGAATAAATTATTATCTCCAGTAAACGAGCTGAACGTGAAAACATTGTACATCCTATAACCGCGAAAGTAACAACTTGGGGGGGGGGAATCATTGTCTTAGGGTCGTTGATCTATCATGTCACCCAACGCATGTGACCTATAAAATGATAAAGCCTCCAGTTTAGGAAAATGAAGTGAACAACCGGTCTAGAGAAGGCAACGAATGTCTAATAGTGCTGGGGGTGCAGGCACTACAGGGTGTAAACGGTATAAGCTACCAAAATTATACAGACGGTACGTCTCGATATGCTTGGCAAAAAAAAGTCTTTTTTATTTTTTATTCCTAAAAAGGTATTTGTAGGATTGGTAGTAGACGCATTTCTGTTTACAGTGTCAACTGACGGTATCAGCGACATCGACTCGGCAGTCAGAGGAAGGTAATGGGCGAAGAATCATAGTAATGTAAGTACTGGACGTCTACAACGACGCAGCGCGGCTGTCAGGTGCTACCCAAACAAGCAATATCAGCCAATACCAATACTACACCCCCCCCCCCCCCCCAGTTGTCTTTAACTTTCGTGGTTATAGGATGTGCAATGTTTTTATCTCTTCAGCTCGTTTACTGGAGATAATAATTTATTCTGGAATTATTCGCATGAAATAACTGGAATAAGCTGCCATTTGTCAAACAAATGTTAATGGTTTCCTTTTACAGTTTACCGATAAATCCCCCCGTCGGGGGTTCGAGTCTGGAACGTGTGACTCGTTTTACGTAAAAAAATGAATTAAATAGAATTAGACGCTTTCTCTTTACAGAAAAAAATGGGAATGAGCATATGGCACTGTTGACCGGGAGGCCCCATCTGGGGAAATTCGGCCGCCTAGTGCAAGTCTTATCTCAATCGACGCCACATTGGGCGACTTGCGTGCCGGAGATGAGGATGAAATGATGCTGAAGACAACACAACAACCAGTCCACGAGCGGAGAAAATCCCTACAGCCGGGAATCGAACCCGGGCACGTTGCATGGGAGGCAAGCACGGAACCACCCAGCTAAGCAGGCGGAGTTCTCTTTACAACATCACCATAACGAAGGTCGTGGTAGTAAAGGAAAGTTAACACCAAATAAAATATGTTTAACTTAGTACAAAATCAACCAACTGCCACGTAATTCGTTGTGCTTTAGTTACAGTCAACTCTTTCCTCCTTTTTTTTTTTTTTTACAACAATATCAAAACGAAAATGAAATTATGATCATCCCCCTTTTGTTCAACAGTGCCGTAACGAAAACGAAACCACATCACTGTTCAAAATGCCCGCGATTCGATTCGACCCTAGCTTCATTACTGCGAACCCAGTTTCGTCGAAATCGTTCACACACACATGCAAATTTGTCTTTATGGAACTCGCAGCATCGAAAATCCTCTGTGTAAGTTCGTCCGGGTTATTTACTTGGTGAACATCAATAAGTTCCTTTACACTGCGGGTGGGGTTGATCCTCAGTATTGTTGTTAGCGGTATCGCTCAGACCACCCACCTCGATATGATTCTTGCCGACGTCCCTTCACTCTGTGATAGCAGATACGTGCTAGGCAGTGTAAAGCAGCGTTGATGAAACCACTACCTAACACCTACCACAGAGAAGCCGCTTATCTCTAGTTAAAAGTCAGTTCCTGAAAGTTCATGATTAAAAAATCGGGCTTTCGGGATATTCAGTCTTCTTGCAGAAAAGCGTTTAAAATCAGATTAACTATGTTTTTATTTATGTTGAAACACATGAAATGGCTATCAAGTCCGTATTTAATATGGTGAAACGTTATCATTGAAAGTCTGTCTGTCTAACAAATATTCACTCGAATAGCAGCCAGAATTTTAGCGAGTCCGACCCGATTAATTTTCACGTTCTACCAGTCACAGACCCACAACTACATTCGGTCGTTTCAGTGGTCTTCTTCGTAAGAAGTGCTCGTCAGAGTATTTCATAGAGAGCACGAAACACGCCACGCGGAGTTGTTACTACGACCAGCAAGTTTTCACGCCCATATCTCTCAAACTATTTAACTTAGAAGCACCAAACTTTCATTAAAATGTTGTAACTCCAGTCGCTTCAGGTACGATATGTTCGAACCGAAATTAGCTCATTATTTCCTCATCTTACAGAGTATTTTTAAGAAGCGGTCTAACATTGTGTTAACCATGGGCCGATTAGCAAGCGACTGTCTCGAGGTACTCTCCTCTCTGCTGACTCCTCTATTCGCATGGACACAGCTTAATTCTGATTGGCTGTTGATCTAAACGACCAATCAAAACGTTCCTTCCTGATCATTCTCGCGGCAAATCTTGCCTTATCCAATCACTAATTTGATAATAATTAATGTCAGCAAAATTTTAGTTTCTTGTGTTATGTTTAATCAAAATAAGCAAAGTGCGAAATATTCTTCAAATTCATAAATAAACTTAGTCCGCCTGTAACTTCCATTCTGGCTGCTTTTATACAAAAGCATGCTCACACACACGTAGGTCACCTGAACCGCGGTTGCAACATAACTTTCCCGCACTTCGCTTGTACAAGGTTTCACGTAAAATGAAACATTAAATTTTAATGTGTGGCCCACATACCGTCTCTCAATCATTCTCACGCAGTCACACAACAAAATTAATCGAATAATAATTTGACAGGTTTTTTACGTAATGCAAAGTGACTAAATTTTTAAAAAGATAATTCTAATTAGTTGATTTTTATGCACTGACAACTTTGTAATGGCTTCAAATGATAATGAAAGTCAATTTAATATTATTCCTAATCTGGTTTTAAAAAACAAGCGTAGGTCTTAGGACTTTTAGGTAATTCTCTTTATCTCCGGAACTACACTCCTGGAAATGGAAACAAGAACACATTGACACCGGTGTGTCAGACCCACCATACTTGCTCCGGACACTGCGAGAGGGCTGTACAAGCAATGATCACACGCACGGCACAGCGGACACACCAGGAACCGCGGTGTTGGCCGTCGAATGGCTCTAGCTGCGCAGCATTTGTGCACCGCCGCCGTCAGTGTCAGCCAGTTTGCCGTGGCATACGGAGCTCCATCGCAGTCTTTAACACTGGTAGCATGCCGCGACAGCGTGGACGTGAACCGTATGTGCAGTTGACGGACTTTGAGCGAGGGCGTATAGTGGACATGCGGGAGGCCGGGTGGACGTACCGCCGAATTGCTCAACACGTGGGGCGTGAGGTCTCCACAGTACATCGATGTTGTCGCCAGTGGTCGGCGGAAGGTGCACGTGCCTGTCGACCTGGGACCGGACCGCAGCGACGCACGGATGCACGCCAAGACCGTAGGATCCTACGCAGTGCCGTAGGGGACCGCACCGCCACTTCCCAGCAAATTAGGGGCACTGTTACTCCTGGGGTATCGGCGAGGACCATTCGCAACCGTCTCCATGAAGCTGGGCTACGGTCCCGCACACCGTTAGGCCGTCTTCCGCTCACGCCCCAGCATCGTGCAGCCCGCCTCCAGTGGTGTCGCGACAGGCGTGAATAGAGGGACGAATGGAGACGTGTCGTCTTCAGCGATGAGAGTCGCTTCTGCCTTGGTTCCAATGATGGTCGTATGCGTGTTTGGCGCCGTGCAGGTGAGCGCCACAATCAGGACTGCATACGACCGAGGCACACAGGGCCAACACCCGGCATCATGGTGTGGGGAGCGATCTCATACACTGGCCGTACACCTCTGGTGATCGTCGAGGGGACACTGAATAGTGCACGGTACATCCAAACCGTCATCGAACCCATCGTTCTACCATTCCTAGACCGGCAAGGGAACTTGCTGTTCCAACAGGACAATGCACGTCCGCATGTATCCCGTGCCACCCAACGTGCTCTAGAAGGTATAAGTCAACTACCCTGACCAGCAAGATCTCCGGATCTGTCCCCCATTGAGCATGTTTGGGACTGGATGAAGCGTCGTCTCACGCGGTCTGCACGTCCAGCACGAACGCTGGTCCAACTGAGGCGCCAGGTGGAAATGGAATGGCAAGCCGTTCCACAGGACTACATCCAGCATCTCTACGATCGTCTCCATGGGAGAATAGCAGCCTGCATTGCTGCGAAAGGTGGATATACACTGTACTAGTGCCGACATTGTGCATGCTCTGTTGCCTGTGTCTATGTGCCTGTGGTTCTGTCAGTGTGATCATGTGATGTATCTGACCCCAGGAATGTGTCAATAAAGTTTCCCCTTCCTGGGACAATGAATTCACGGTGTTCTTATTTCAATTTCCTGGAGTGTATAAGTGCACCTGTGTTGGGGGAGGGAGTGGAGCAGGCACACCATAGTGTTTTCATCCTGTTTAATGAATTCTTGTGGTCTACTTTGCATAATGTTTACACAAGCCACGTCTAATCCGAGTGTACTGTCCAGTATCTCCTTCCCCAAAAACATTCTCCCAATATGAACTGTTTTTTTTTTTTGGACAACCCCAGGAAATGCATAAACATGCTGCTAAACTTTTTAAATCAATTGTTTGTGTTCTACGAACAGGAACTTTTTTGGCAACTTATATCGTTTGCACCCCGCATACCAGGATAACCGTCTGAGAATGGCGGCCAGGACGTCGGGTGCGAACGACCATTTCCTCAGCGGTACTAGAATCAGAAATGTTTCATTAGAAAACATTCTCTATTCAATAAGATGGTCGTACAGCGGCTGTTGGCGGCGACTCGAAGGCGTGCGTAGCCCCCAGGCAGCCGTGGCCACCTCAGCACACCGTAAGGCCGCGCTTAGAGTGCGGGCGGGTGCTGGCGGACGAGTGAATTGGTCACACAGATCTCATATTTTGCGAAGTAGGTGGGTTTCTTTTTTGCTGTATTTTCCGTTTTCGAAGGCCTATGGGCCTATTGACACAGCTCATTTTTACACTTAATTTAAACACACTGCGGGTGCAGCCCAAGAAAAATTATCGGCGACTTTACAAAGTGCCATGTAAGAGCCACCTACAGCACAAGTAATTAATACAAGTATCGCCATAAATTTTGATCCTTAAAATGCACGTTATTGGCTGCACTGTTCACCGAATAAATGTTTTTATACCTGGTGTCGTCATCGAGAACCTCCGGTATTTCAATAGGTGCACACCCTGTCATTTCCAAGGTAAAGCTGCAGCACGTCAGCGCAGTGCAAGAGTGCAATTCCGGAAAGATAACACAGGCGCACACACAGGCACACACACACACACACACACACACACACACACACACACACACACACACACACGCATACACACACTGTAGACACTAGCGCCACCACATGACCAACGGTGATCACATCATCGCAGACCCTGAGAGTGTCTCAGCTGAGTTACCCATCTTGCTGTCACCTTTCGACAGAATGGCTATAGTGGAAGACAGTTTCGACGAGCATTGCGTAGCGACCAATCGTGCACCGGGTGAGTGGTGATAATACCGGGGTGGCATCAAAGTCTATGGCCTTTTTGCTTTACGCTGGGAGCATTTCCAACAGGATTCGTCGTATTTTGCGGAAGTAGGATGTGAAGTCTGTTTTCCGACCACCATCTTAGGTCCCGCGAAGGATGATCTTGGCTTGCGTTAAGGCAGGCGTCTGTCGTATTCCTTGCAGTTGTGGCGTATCATATGTTGGTCAGAGTTTCACGACTTTGAAGGAGTGATGTTCTGAGCATAAGCGTCACATACGCTTCCAACAGCCTTGGAAATCTGCTCTTGCAGAACATTGTCTTGGCACCGCTGATCCTATGGACTGTAACAACATGGAGATATTCGCATGCACTTCCAGTTACTGTCATAGTGTTGTTAAGGAAGCAGTCGAAATTAAATTAGGAAATGACCTTGTAAATAGAGATGGAGGTTTTTGGTTAAATTCTGCATGGAATTCGAGCCTCTTTCTTGTCAAAGAAATTTAATTTTCACAATAGATAACTTCTGATATCGGTCATCTTCAGTTGTGTGGTGGCGCTTGTATTTACAGTGTGTGTGTGTGTGTGTGTTTTATCTTTCCGAAATTGCTCTGCAAACCAAGGTTTTAAATTCCCTTCCACAACATTTTCCTGCTGCTCTTTTGCCTTGTAAATGACAAGGTGTCCACCTGCCGAAATATCGGAGGTTTTGAGGACGTCGTACGGCTGCTTTCCCGTAAATTATTTGAACATCATATTCGCCGGAAGAAATTCAGGTCTCACGGTGCGAACAAATTGTTCCTGCTCATTACAGCCAGACTGATAAAGCCTACGCCCATTCGCCACAGAAACACTTGAATTCACTATAATTCGTTCTATTGCAATAACAGCAACACTTTCATATGAAACTTCCTGGCAGATTAAAACCGTCTGCCGGACGGAGACACGAACTCGGCATCTTTGCTTTTCGCGGCAAATACTCTACCGATTGAACGCACAGTTTTAATCTGTCAGGAAGTCTCGTATCGGCGTACACTGCACTGCGGAGTGAAAATTTATTCTGGAAGCATCCCCCAGCCTGTGGCTAAGCCATGTCTCCGCAATATCCTTTCTTCCAGGAGTGCTAGTTCTGCAAGGTTCGCAGAAGAGCTTCTGTGAAATTTGGAAGGCAGGAGACGAGATACTGGCAGAATCGAAGCTGTGAAGGCGAGTCGGGAGTCGTGATTGGATAGCTCAGTCGGTACAGTACTTGCCTGCGGAAGGCAAAGGTTCCAAGTACAGGTCTCGGTCTGGCATACAGTTTAAATCTGTCAGAAAGTTTCATATCACCACACACTCCCCTGCAGAGTGAAAATTTCATTCCGAATACTTTCATAGATTTCAATACGATGCTGAGCAAATTAGGTATTCCTCGCGTAATCGTTTCCCAACGTGCCTTATTTGTCAGACTATCCACGCCCCCCCCCCCCCCCCCCGGTAATAAAATTCTTAGTAATTTCTCGTTAATCGCGTTTCTCCACATTACAGCAACACAACGCAAAAGCTTACATAACTTCGTAGTAACTTCGCAACAATATGGAAGTCTTTTACAGCGCTCGCGAAACGCACATACACGCCACCAGAGCTTGAATAATTAATTTATTTCAAACTCATACAACTAACAATCACTGGACCAGATTTTACCAAGTGTTTAAAACGATCGAGTGCTCGTCACACTTGCGCAATTTTCCGAGAAAATCTGTTACTCCTCGATGTAACAAAAATTCGACGTTTTGTTGAAACCCCAGAAGCCAATTTACAAGCAAAACCACGGACGTGTAATAATATTCCGCTCTTTTTTAAACACTGTTAGCATGTAAAAGATGCCACGAATGAGTGACGCTTCCTTTCAAGATATTCAGAATTTCCTCCGTCTGACATCCGGAGGGCCTCAGAGTTACTGCATCGAAATTCAAGAGCGACGAGAGATTTGTGCTTCGCCAAGAGCACTAACAACGTGTGGAGTGTTTCCAAACGACAGATGTTTACGAGCCTGTGCAGAACTAATAAACACGATGACACAACGCCACGCTCGTGCCACCGCTGCTTCACATGTAATTTGTTAACCACTAGAATTTGGCAAGATCATAGTGCTTTTTTTGCCTGTGTGTAACATAACGAACCATCACCGCCCTGCTGTCTAACGTATGATTTTAGCAGCGAAGATTACTAAGCACTCTATACACACGTGACGGAATAACTTCGAAAATCGACAACTTGGTACCGAACTGCATCCAAAGAATTGGTGTGCCAGCGATCATGCACCCATTCTAAACTATAGTAATTGAAAATGGGTGCTGACTCACTTCTTTTACTTTTTTAGAGTGACGTTTCGTCATCACCATATAATCATTAATCGTATCCTCATGACATCCTACTCGTCAGGTATTTTACTAAATAATTCACTGGAGCTCAAGTAGACAAAAATGGAGAAATCGGCACGTCCTATTCAGAAGAAACATCTCGTCACCATCTTAGAGCAATAGTAAATGTAAAACATTTAACTAACGAGCTGAGACTTACTCTCTCGTCTTCGAAAAGACGAGTCCACCATTTTCATAACCTTCTGCCACCGTTTATTGTATTCTTGAGGCGCAAGGTATAGCAAGGAATTTTCGTAACTAGAAAAGATGCTATGTAGGCCACATGCACTTTGCTGACTGGTCATATGCAGGAAACTATGGCGAGTAGTTATGGTGCCGGCACGACAAACCTCTGCCTTCATTCCTCTTGTAATATTCCGTAACATTTTGTATGTGCCTTATCGGGGTAACATAATCACATCAGAATGCAACTTGTCACCACAGTGGATGAATTACACACGCGAAACTTTGAAACTAAACAAGCTGTAACTGAAGAACAATGTGGTTCGAAGGAAACGCGTGTGGAGTTAACTCATCATCTACAGCACACGTTCTCAGACGATGATACGCGTACAGATGGTCGTACGCAACGACATTTCAGCAAACAAAACACCTGCTGATATAAGTACAATTATCAAAAATGGTTCAAATGGCTCTGAGCACTATGGGACTTAACATTTCAGGTCATCAGTCCCCTAGAACTTAGAACTACTTATACCTAACTAACCTAAGGACATCACATTCATCCATGCCCGAGGCAGGATTCGAACCTGCGACCGTAGCGGTCGTGCGGTTCCACACTGAAGCGCCTAGAACCGCTCGACCACCAGCGGCCGGCTAGAATTATCATTTTACGTTTCTTTATACAGGGTGTTACAAAAAGGTACGGCCAAACTTTCAGGAAACATTCTTCACACACAATGTTAGAGCTCATTTTATTACTTCTCTTCAAATCACATTAATCATCGAATGGAAACACACAGCAACAGAATGTACCAGTGTGACTTCAAACACTTTGTTACAAGAAATGTTCAAAATGTCCTCCGTTATCGAGGATACATGCATCCACCCTCTGTCGCATGGAATCCCTGATGCGCTGATGCAGCCCTGGAGAATGGCGTATTGTATCACAGGCGTCCACAATACGAGCACGAAGAGTCTCTACATTTGGTACCGGGGCTGCGTGGACAAGAGCTTTCAAATGCCCCCATAAATGAAAGGCAAGAGGGTTGAGGTCAGGAGAGCGTGGAGGCCTTGGATTTGGCCCGCCTCTACCAATCCATCGGTCACCGAATCAGTTGTTGAGAAGCGTACGAACACTTCGACTGAAATGTGCAGGAGCTCCATCGTGCATGAACCACATGTTGTGTAGTACTTGTGAAGGCACATGTTCTAGCAGCACAGGTAGAGTATCCCGTATGAAATCATGATAACGTGCTCCATTGAGCGTAGGTGGAAGAACATATGGCCCAATCAAGACATCACCAACAATGCCTGCCCAAACGTTCACAGAAAATCTGTGTTGATGACGTGATTGCACAATTGGTGCGGAGTCTGATCAACCCACACATGTTGATTGTGAAAATTTACAATTTGATCACGTTGGAATGAAGCTTCATCCGTAAAGAGAACATTTGCACTGAAATGAGGATTGACACATTGTTGGATGAACCATTCGCAGAAGTGTACCCGTGGAGGCCAATCAGCTGCTGATAGTGCCTGCACACGCTGTACATGGTACGGAAACAACTAGTTCTCCCGTAGCACTCTCCATACAGTGACGTGGGCAACGTTACCCTGTACAGCAGTAACTTCTCTGACGCTGACATTAGAGTTATCGTCAACTGCACGAAGAATTGCCTCGTCCATTGCAGGTGTCCTAGTCGTTCTAGGTCTTGCCCAGTCGCGAGTCATAGGCTGGAATGTTCCGTGCTCCCTAAGACGCCGACCAATTGCTTCGAACGTCTTCCTGTCGGGACACCTTCGTTCTGGAAATCTGTCTCGATACAAACGTACCGCGCCACGGCTATTGCCCCGTCCTAATCCATACATCAAATGGGCATCTGCCAACTCCGCGTTTGTAAACATTGCACTGACTGCAAAACCACGTTCGTGACGAACACTAACCTGTTAATGCTACGTATTGATGTGCTTGATGCTAGTACTGTAGAGCAATGAGTCGCATGTCAACACAAGCACCGAAGTCAACATTACCTTCCTTCAATTGGGCCAACTGGCGGTGAATCGAGGAAGTACAGTACATACTGACGAAACTAAAATGAGCTCTAACATGGAAACTAAGCGTTTCCGGACACATGTCCACATAACATCTTTTCTTGATTTGTGTGTGAGGAATGTTTCCTGAAAGTTTGGCCGTACCTTTTTGTAACACCCTGTATAATAAAGTAAAACGATAGTGAGAAAACGTATTGACAAAAGTAGCATGTGTATAATGTTAAAGAAAATGAATTTACCGTAGAATGTTTGTTTCGGGCTGTACTCAGGGTACAAGAAGGTTGGATTGTACCACCCCTCCCTCAATCAGTCGTCCCTGCCTAGGCCGGGAATGATTCATCTTCTTTCGACGTTGGCGATATTTTGATCGGGCCTTATCGGTGGCCATTCGAAACTTTTTGTGCCGACGTTTTCATGTTTCTCACTGATAAAAACAATGAATTGAAGAATTTTTTCCTCGATGAATTGTGATTATCGAGATTGGCCTATTTAACTGATATCTTTGACAGGCTTCATAACAGCTTTCCTACCAGGTAACAGAATATAGCCTTTCAAAAGAAACTTGGATCTTTTTCGTTCACAAGTACTGAACAACAACATTTTCGCCTTCTCTAGTCTTACATCATTTTTTGGAAAGACGATGAATTATCCCCCATGGAAGATTTACTTCGAGATATTGTTGCACATTTATAGATCTTTTAAGAAAGTTTTGAAAAGTACTTTCCCAAAGATTACACCGAATATGACTGGATAAGAAATCCATTTTCAGGAAAAGTACCGGAAGAAGTAATCACGAAAGAATTCATCTACATAACTAGCGCCCGCATCTCGTGGTCGTGCGGTAGCGTTCTCGCTTCCCACGCCCGGGTTACCGGGTTCGATTCGCGGCGGGGTCGGGGATTTTCTCTGCCTCATGATGGCTGGGTGTTGTGTGATGTCCTTAGGTTGTTTAGGTTTAAGTAGTTCTAAGTCCTAGGGGACTGATGACCTAAGATGTTAAGTCCCATAGTGCTCAGAGCCATTATGTAACTAGCGACAATTCAATGGAAGGTTCTTTCAAAAAGTAAACGCTGAAGACTCGAGAGCTAAGTTGAATTCAGTCGGGCCAGACTTTGAAGCTCTAATTAAAGATAAACAGCAAGATGCTTTCAACCGAAACATGTTCCTCCATCAGAATCTGAATTTGAAAACTGACTAACTACTGATTGATTTTAAGTTCGATTTACCTTTTTTTGGACTCTTATATACTAGACTCCATGTTCAGTTTATTACTCTCTTGCACAACTGTTGTATATTATTTGTGATGTAAAAGTTCAATAAATATATGAAATGTCATTCCTCTCTTACTCATTGAATATTTGCCTCAGAATCGCCTTAATTTAATTTCATATTATTCGCTAAAAATAAGTAACACGTGTGAATATGAACAACTCTAAATAAAGTGCTTCGTGTTTCACATTTCCACCGTACATAGTAGTTGATCAGCACGTCGCAAAAACCCTATGTGTGTGATTAGCACTGAGCAAGTTGGAGAAAATTATTCCTCCCACACTGTAGCAGTCATCGCTCACTCCTCCGGAACTCATCCCCCCCTTCCTTTCCCCCGCCCCATCCACAGGGTTCGTTAAAAAGTGAGCAAGCTATACCGGTACGTTCAAATTTCCAAAAATGTCAAGTATCACACATAGTATAAAAAAATGCTCATAACCGCAGAGCAAAGAAAAATTAAGATTAGATTAGATTAGATTAGATTAATACTTGTTCCATAGATCATGAATACGACACTTCGTAATGATGTGGAACGTGTCAGGTTAATAAAAGATGTCTGTACAGGAAATTACATTACACAAAATATTGCATGACACTAATGATTAAGTTTTTTTTACTTAGTTTATATCTAAAAATTCAGCCAATGAGTAGAAGGAGTTGTCATTTAGAAATTCTTTTAATTTATTTTTAAATGTTAGTTGGCTATCTGTCAGGCTTTTGATGCTGTTTGGTAGGTGCCCAAAGACTTTTGTGGCAGCATAATTTACCCCTTTCTGTGCCAAAGTCAGATTTAACCCTGCGTAGTGAAGATCATCCTTTCTCCTGGTGTTATAGGTATGCACACTGCTATTACTTTTGAATTGGGTTGGATTATTATCAACAAATTTCATAAGGGAATATATATACTGTGAGGTTACTGTGAGGATCCATAGATCCTTAAATAGATGTCTGCAGGATGACCGTGGGTGGGCTCCAGCAATTATTCTGATTACACGTTTTTGTGCAATGAATACTTTTCTACTCAACGATGAATTACCCCAGAATATGATACCATACGAAAGCAGTGAATGAAAGTAGGCATAGTAAGCTAATTTACTGAGATTCTTATCACCAAAATTTGCAATAACCCTAATAGCATACCTAGCTGAACTCAGACATTTCAGCAGACCATCAATGTGTTGCTTCCAGTTTAACCTCTCATCAATGGACACACCTAAAAATTTTGAAAATTCTACCTTAGCTACAGACTTCTGTTCAAATTCTATATTTATTACTGGAGTTGTGCCATTTACTGTACGGAACTGTATATACTGTGTTTTATCAAAATTTAAAGAGAGTCCGTTTGCTGAGAACCACTTAATAATTTTGTGAAAAACATCATTTACAATTACATCACTTAGTTCTTGGTTTTTGGATGTTATTACTATACTTGTATCATCAGCAAAAAGAACTAACTTTGCATCTTCATCAATGTGGAATGGTAAGTCATTAATGTATATCAAGAACAGTAAAGGACCTAAGACCGAACCCTGTGGGACCCCGTGCTTGATAGCACCCCAGTTTGAGGAATCAGCTGTTGTTTTAACATTACACGAACCACTTATTTCAACTTTCTGCATTCTTCCAGTTAAGTATGAATTAAACCATTTGTGCACTGCCCCACTCAAACCATAATGATTTAGCTTATCTAAAAGAATTCCATGATGCTGTACTACAGACGCAAACCGTCCTCCAGCCCTCAAAGTACATATTTCCAGATGGTACAGAGCGTACAGTTCTAATACACAAGTCAGTCAAACACAGTACACCAGACATCATTGTTCCGTGTAAAAAAGACCAACAGAAAACTTTCCTCTGCACATGCTGTTTCACTTAAGAGAAGCATGCAAAGCACGTATTGTGAGCAAAAAAGGAAAATCATAAAATTTATGAACTGGGTATTCCAAATAAAGAATGAGTAGAAGCTCGTTATTGTCAGAGTTATGATAATCATTATAGCAAATAGGTTGTATCTATATTACAACCCACTATTAGGAATACATTTATTTATTTTTTTCTCATTCATGTGCTTTTCTGTTGTATCTGCTGGTACCGCGATTGTAGAGCTGGTGTGAATGCTAAGTGGTGTGACATATACGAAAACATTCGAACTTTTTGTTAGTATCATATTTAGTATCAAATTCGATTTCAAATTATCTATTTAAATTGTAAATAATAGTTTACAATTTATAGCACTTGAGACACGTTCAATCTTAAAAGATTCCATTAAGTATGAAATGTTGTATTCATGAGCCAAAGACAGTAAATAATGTGTTCTGCGTTAGCACCAATTCACACTTTTACTTTTCGCCTAAAAAATTAAAAACTATTGTTTTCGAGTTCGCGCGTGTTCTCCGCTATGCACTTTTTGTCATTCGATTTTGAGGAAACTATTCGGCAAAATAAATTAATTTTTTGCCGACTTACAGTCTGACATCACTGCTTGATAGTGAGCTGGTTTAGTTTCGTTAATGCCCATTGTTATTGTATACTTCCCAAATAAGTAAACCACCGTGCCACCGTGCATATTTTTGAAAGTTTGGAGTGAAGAATGTAGTCGCGTGTCAGTTTAAATTTGGTTGGTTTTAGTACATAGATTGCTGCACGTAAAATACAGCTAACATATCGAAACTGTTTTCAGTTGCGGAAGGAGAGCGATACATCTTTCCAGTTCCGAGAAAATAAGTGATATGTTTTGATGTTTGGCCGCGACGAGCTACGACGCACAGCTCTCCATCTTAACGTCGCGCACGGTGTGCTATTTGTGGCTCGTATTTCCCTTTCGTGTCTGGTTTATGAAGTCACTTACAATCAAATATATTTTTTTTAAATTGCTTAAGAGTTATTTTCAGTTTAAAACTAGACGTAGACAATTGCTCACCCAGCGGCAGAGTTTGTTACGTACAGTATATATAGAATTTCTTTTCTACACAAACAGTTTCATTCACGAAACATTCAGTAACTATTTCGTCGAACAAATGGTGCGTGCATTAACGAACGATGAATGAGAAATGGGGTTTTGCTGTTGATATAACTGAAGTATTCTGTGTTGTGGACGTTTTGTGTTTACCTGTTTTATGCTTACGCCCGCAGTAACAAGAGTAGAAGAATTAATTAGAGCAGAAACAGGTGTAGGGGCAGCCAAGTTGGGCTTTCTCGAAGCAGATAGTTTCTCAATAAACCTTTTACTTTTCGCGTAAAATATTAAAAACCACTCTTCTAGGAATCGCGCACGTCTTTGGTGATGGCAATGATGGAAATACAGTTTTGTGGGTGAAAGGATACTTTGTTCCTCTCCATGACGCCTAAATTTTTCTCACGTAGTAGGAAACTATGCCCAATAACGAGGAATTTCTGGTCGGCAGTGAAATGTTAACGGATGATCAGATTTTGGAAAAGCGTCGTAGTACTTAGGACCTCTCACGAAATCAGCAATGTTTGGGCTTACGTTCAAATGAAAATTTTATGAAAAATACGATTCATGATCAAAACGTTCCAGTTTCGTTGTTTTTCTGAATGCTGTTTTTCACTCTGTCACACGCAATATATAAACGGTTTTGAGACATTCTCTAAAAATGCTGAAAACGTTCGGGATAGATGTTCAGTTCTTTTATTACGTCCAATCTGGCATATTTATGACCTTTTCACAGCCAAAACGGATTTACCTAATGTCTTCTTCTGTGCTCGACATCTACGATGACAGAAGATACAGTGCATCAGTATCATCGTCTGATGAAAACAACATATTCAGGTCCATTTGTAGAGCGACCGTCCCTCGCCTCTCTTACAGCTGCTCATGTCCTGTCGCCGCCGCCAGGTGTCCGCGCGACGCTATTTCAGTGTGAACTGGGCCTTAGGCTTAGGATCACAGCATTACCAGTCTATACGACGAGCATTGCATCACTGCAAAAGCTCATCAGAAAGCGCCAACTACGGTGTTCTCCGGCTGACGGCTTTGGCAGAAGACGCCCTCATGGAGTTGCGATGTGAACGAGATATCCCAAGGTCGTCCGTAGCGTTCATCCTTTGATTATCTATAGGCAGTTACGGAAATAGGCATCTCAAGGTCATCTCACCGTCTTACCTTATTGCCAGTTAGTGAAAATTTCGAGTGTAAGTAAAAATTCCGAAAATTTTTTAGGCATCTCTGTTTTTAGACTAGGATGTGATGCATACTTTATAAAAGAACATTCTTGCCAGCTGCTACGAAAAAATAAAAGCTAACGTTACAATAAATTCTGAAAAAAAAATATTTTCTGCTTCAACCTGTTGATAAAACAGAACCAGTCACGTGTTTGGACTGAAAAAATCAACATTCTGAAAGGTTATAGACGAATGTGATACACATTTTATCGTGGAGACAAACGTATTCCGAGATAAAAAACAAAATACCATGAGAGGTGTGAACTGTTTCGCCTGGGAAACGAAAAATGTCGTCGTTGATGAAGTCGCGTTTTGTTGGACCTTGTAGAAACTTCCAGCGAGAAAATTGCTAAGAAAACTGCAAAATTAATTTCGGTAACATTTAAGACATTATCGCATCGTGTCACCCATTTTGTTTGCGAGAGGCTCCGTGCGCGGTAGGCCGCGAGTACTTGTATGCCGCCGCCTGATTTTTGTTCCGGCGGCCCACCTTAACACAACCGAAATTAATACATCCAACCGAGAAGTGAAATTCCAATTTTCATAGATTTACCTTTAAATTTTTTGTAATATATCTAAATATTTTCGTAACAATTTACATCCTCTATTTCGCCTCCTTAGGGGTTGAACTTCCAAAAACGGTGAAACACGTAATTTTTCATATTTCTAACAGAGAAGCCAACAACAAATTTTCAGAGCTTTGAAAATGCTCTCATAATTAAATAATTTCACAAAAGTTTTCATCCCCTATTTCACTCCCTTAGGGGGTTGAATTTCCTGAAACACTGAAACACGTATTTTTTACATACCTTTAAAAATGTTTTAGTTGTCCTTTAATAATGGTTTATTTTCAAAAAACCTTTCATTCACTTTTATATCTCCTTAGTGATTCAATTTCCAAAAATCCTGAAACACCTATTTTGTTGTTTCTGACTGGGAAACTAAATACGAATAGTTTTAGTTTCAAAATTGCCTTAACAGCCACGTATTTCCAAGAAGCCTTTCATCTCCTATTTCACCCCCTTATGAGTGGAATTTCGAACAATCCCTTCTTAAACGATTCCTGCATCCTCTCCAAATTTCAAGTTTTTGTCCTTGGCAGTTTGTTATGGGCGATGATAAGACAGTGAATCATACTGGCACTATTTCACTCCCTTAGGGGCTGAATTTCCAAAAACAGTGATACATGTATTTTTTCATTTAATTGAGAAGACAATACCAGTTTTCTAAGATTTAGCTTTAAAAATGCTTTCATAATGAAGTATTTTCATGAAATATTTTATCCCATATTTCACTGCCTGAGGAGAATGAATTTTCGTCAATTTGGTGTCCGAACATTCCAGGTACGTCCTTCACAGTTTCCTGCTTGCTGAAACGACCCTGTCTCAGTCAAACGGCAAAACACTATTGCAAACATTGAATGCCGCGGTTATTGTCGGCGGGTATTGGTCTCCTGATACAACCTTACTGCCCGCCGCACGTTGCCATTTGCTTTTCCGTAAGTAAATACAATGTCGGCAAGCTCTCGATTCGAACACTGAACCATTGTGTACAAGGCTGTATCACATCCACTACAAGGTGAGTCAGCAAGAGAAGTGAACCCGACACAACATTACCAATTACTGCGTCAGGAAAGGGCGCTAGGGCGTGACGTTTGAGGAGCAGTGCCAGCCTCTATGAGGAAACGACACATACTGTAACTGGCTGCACGGTTTAGCGCCAACACAACAAGGAATATCGGTACGTCGTATGACGAGATTATTAATTACACGTGTCTCCGCACCTTTTACGAGACATGTGTATAGCTGGCTAATTTTATAAGGCACGTAACCATTTTATGCCAGTTCGCGATTTTAATTTTACCCGATCTGGGTGTCAAGTCAGTTGTTTAGCATCAAGTTAGGATTCACCCACAAATGGCTTCCAGGAGACGTCTCTGTCTTCCAGAAAGCCTCACAGCGTTCATCAAGAAGTGCGTGAACTTCAGAGCCTTTCAGATTGCCCACATTTTTTTTTTAACTTTGAAGTTGCACGACATTTACTAATGATGCATTGCGGCGGATCCGAGATCATCGATTCCCGGTACTGCCAGGGATTTTTCCTCGGTGGGATGCACTCAGCTTCGTGATGCCCGCTGAGCAGCTGCTTGATTGGAAACTAGCGCCTGCAAGGTCAAGAAAGACGACAAAGACCGGAAGAGAGGTGTTTTGACCACATATTCCTCCGTGTCGCATCCGAATGATACCGATGGCAGAGGATTACACGACGGTCGGTCTGGCTCGACGCGGCCAGAACACAGAGCTTGGCTTTACCAGTGAGGCACCATGCACAACATGGCTGTTAGTTATGCTTTTGCGGCTTGTTGTTAATGTCTTTGTTTTGCCAACAATATCTTCGTCCGTAGGTGTCAAAATACTTCTTTCTATGTTTCTCATAATTTTTTTCTTTTGCGCTTTTTGTAAATCTCACAACTGTATACGTCTGATTCCTTGAGCGTATTTGTTCCTGGTTTCAGATTATAACCACTGCATCCAACTTGCCTTCTGTGGTCCTGAATCGATGAAAGCCAATGCCGTGATGGTTCCCGTAGGCGAAGTTCACAGACGACAACGTTTTCGGCGCGATTTGAACCTACAACATTCTATACAACGTATGCTAATCGCTGTACTATGCCACTACAATGATTTACGTTATTATACACTCCTGGAAATTGAAATAAGAACACCGTGAATTCATTGTCCCAGGAAGGGGAAACTTTATTGACACATTCCTGGGGTCAGATACATCACATGATCACACTGACAGAACCACAGGCACATAGACACAGGCAACAGAGCATGCACAATGTCGGCACTAGTACAGTGTATATCCACCTTTCGCAGCAATGCAGGCTGCTATTCTCCCATGGAGACGATCGTAGAGATGCTGGATGTAGTCCTGTGGAACGGCTTGCCATGCCATTTCCACCTGGCGCCTCAGTTGGACCAGCGTTCGTGCTGGACGTACAGACCGCGTGGGACGACGCTTCATCCAGTCCCAAACATGCTCAATGGGGGACAGATACGGAGATCTTGCTGGCCAGGGTAGTAGACTTACACCTTCTAGAGCACGTTGGGTGGCACGGGATACATGCGGACGTGCATTGTCTTGTTGGAACAGCAAGTTCCCTTGCAGGTCTAGGAATGATAGAACGATGGGTTCGATGACGGTTTGGATGTACCGTGCACTATTCAGTGTCCCCTCGACGATCACCAGAGGTGTACGGCCAGTGTAGGAGTTCGCTCCCCACACCATGATGCCGGGTGTTGGCCCTGTGTGCCTCGGTCGTATGCAGTCCTGATTGTGGCGCTCACCTGCACGGCGCCAAACACGCATACGACCATCATTGGCACCAAGGCAGAAGCGACTCTCATCGCTGAAGACGACACGTCTCCATTCGTCCCTCCATTCACGCCTGTCGCGACACCACTGGAGGCGGGCTGCACGATGTTGGGGCGTGAGCGGAAGACGGCCTAACGGTGTGCGGGACCGTAGCCCAGCTTCATGGAGACGGTTGCGAATGGTCCTCGCCGATACCTCAGGAGCAACAGTGTCCCTAATTTGCTGGGAAGTGGCGGTGCGGTCCCCTACGGCACTGCGTAGGATCCTACGGTCTTTGCGTGCATCCGTGCGTCGCTGCGGTCCGGTCCCAAGTCGACGGGCACGTGCACCTTCCGCCGACCACTGGCGACAACATCGATGTACTGTGGAGACCTCACGCCCCACGTGTTGAGCAATTCGGCGGTACGTCCACCCGGCTTCCCGCATGCCCACTATACGCCCTCGCTCAAAGTCCGTCAACTGCACATACGGTTCACGTCCACGCTGTCGCGGCATGGTAACAGTGTTAAAGACTGCGATGGAGCTCCGTATGCCACGGCAAACTGGCTGACACTGACGGCGGCGGTGCACAAATGCTGCGCAGCTAGCGCCATTCGACGGCCAACAACGCGGTTCCTGGTGTATCCGCTGTGCCGTGCGTGTGATCATTGCTTGTACAGCCCTCTCGCAGTGTCCGGAGCAAGTATGGTGGGTCTGACACACCGGTGTCAATGTGTTCTTTTTCCCATTTCCAGGAGTGTATTTCTGACTGTGGCGCCCCTGTCGCAGTGATGAATTGCAGCCTTCAAAATTTCGGCTTCATGCTGTATGTTGCGAAGCTTATCTACTGTACACTAATCTCTGTGATTATAATAAATGTGTATGCGACGCTGAATCGCTTCTTGTGTCGAAGGATCCAGTAGTGTTTGGTTACTGCTGTGTATGAAAGGTGTGTATTTTGTTAGCATCGTCGAGTGTGAATAAAAGTGCCAGACCCAGGATTCGGGATCCAGGAAAGAAAGCCGGACAAGGAGTTGGAAGTCAGCTGACAAGTTGCGGCAGTTTGGGAACGGCGAATGGCTCAGACGTGACGCTGAGCGCTCTGGTTGGAGCAAAGTAGCTCCAATGCATGAAGTGTCAATGATCAAGTAATTTTAATCGGACAATAGAAGTTACTCGTCTTTGCGCCATATCTGTCACGGTACCCCCTGCTACCTATCAACGCTCCCGGACAACACGGCACTCTCACAGCTTTCCCACACCCCTATCAATATAACATGACCATCTGTTACTTATGGAAAGGGTAACCTCTCGATCCTACTAATCTCACTGCTACAACAGCGGAAGCACGTACGTTATAATAAATCACGGCCCGCAGCTTGGCCTAAACGCCACCCTTGGTTCACTAAAATAATTTATTATCAAGACTACGTTAGCAGATGCTTAGTTGTGATTGGCTACTTCTTTCTTTTTAATGAACTGTCTTATACACACCCCAAACGCAAATAAGGTAGGTAGTGACCTTGCAGCGACCTCCGATGCAGCTTCTTCAGTCTCTGTGCATCCAGGTCATTAGTTTTCTGAACTGCAGAAGGCAGGGACCATTGGGACGTTTGCGATTCCCAGCTTATCCGTGGTCAGCTGCTCTCTTCGGTTTGTGTATTTTGGCCAGTTACTGCGCGCTAAGCCTGAACCCAAAATGCTAACCACTTACAAAAAAGTATTTGGCGTCATTTAGCATCCAGTAAAGAAGCGTTACACTGCTCTATATTTTGAAAATTATAACTCTAGTCCGGCCATCACTATCTAAACCGCTGCTTCCCATTTATCACTTGAACCATTCTCACATCACCATCTGTTTGTTTATCGGCGCTTCTTCATTTATGCTGTTCTTATGCTCTCATCAATGGAACGTGGCAAGTGTTACGACCATAACTTTTATCTCAGAATAATTATCACGTACACTATTCCATTCTTTTGTAAGACATCACCACCACCGCAGTGGATGTTTTCGAAATCATAGCTTAAAGGCAATAAAGCTTGTGAAAGGTTGGCAGACTGACTGCTTAAATCATCACCAAACGGGTACCATCTGGCGGACTGCTATTAAATCTCCTCAATGACCAACACAGTTCCATTACTCACCGTTATTAAAATAGCAGCCAGTTTTTGTTTCTCTCGCCATTAGACGATATACTTGCTATAACTCTTCGACATCCACTTTCCATAGACTTCTTTTTTCCATTAATTGTTATTTTAAACACCTGTACATCAGGCGGGCTGGCAGCAGCATCCTACGCTGCTCTTCAGCCTCAGTATTGACAATGAAGAAGACACATAGACTGAACAAAATGGTGGGCAAAAGCAGTAGACACAGAATACAAAAAACACGAAGCCGTTCACACTCGACGAGAAACACACGAATAACTGTCGGCACGGCGCACAAACACTGATGACTTCGACGGCACAGGTCCACAGACTTCTTCCTCCCCCCCCCCCCCCCCCCTTTATTCGGTCTTTTCGTCACATTCACCTGTTTCTCCACATGATATAGCAGCCTGTCCCATTTACTCACTTGAACATTTTTGGCTTATACATGCTCATGGTTTTAATATTTGAATCTACAGTAATATAAGATTTAATTTGTTCAGAGTACATTATGCTTGTGTTTTGTATCGATGTAGTCATAAAATGTCACATATCTTTGCACAGAAATCTTTATAGAGCTATGAATTCTCGCTGAAGTGTAAATTATTTGACGATGGCCTAAGAAGCCGTTACACAACGAGCTACTAAATAAACGTTTTTGTAGTACATTAATGTTTTTTATTCACGTAATTAATTCTTCTGTTTCAGTAATACACCGAATTCAGAAGCCATTTTGAACTTCTAGCCAAGTATCGTTAGCCACGACGATCTCTACTAATTTTGAATACAAGCAGTAACGAGTGTATCAAAATATACGTTGTACTGTGTACTAAAACAGTTAATCTAGCCGTCAGAGAGGATTTATGGAGAGCAACATGTGATGGATTAACAGCCTTGGCCAAGAAAAGCAGCAACGGTTTTACATATCTCTAACATCCGCTGGTTGTGTGTGAAGGAACACACGGAATTAACAACGGCTTGAGAAGCCAGGGGTCGAGAGGCCTATTTATAAAAGCAGCCGACGCAGTCTTCTGTATTTGACGTCAAAAGGCTGTCAGAGGACTAATAACCTGCCTCAGCCCCAGTGGAGCTCAGGGAATGCCGGCTGGATTGCATCCGGTGCTCGGAAGAACAACACGAGACGGCAAGACGTCACATGCGCAGTTCTCTCTCACATCGCAGCACATGCATATTGCACCCCGGCAGGAACAGTGACAACTCAAAAATGCACTACGTGAGGAAAAGCAGTTTGAAGAATTCAATAACATAAGCTTCCTTTAAATTTCAAATAAATATTTTTGGCAAGAAATCCCATTAGGGTCTATATGCTATACAGCAGTAAGATGGACATGTAGTTCCGTTGTCATCGAATGTGAGATGTTGTCAGGTAATTATTAACTAGTTCTTTCAGTTGTGTCACTTTTCTTGCTTTACTAAAAAACTTTCTTGTTTTTGTTATGACCCTTCACGTTATACTTTTGCTTTTCACCCCAGATAATATATACATATATATATTTTTTATTTTCTGTAATGCTATACGTCATACGAACCTCCTTCAGATAAAATCAGTGCTTAAGTTAGAATAACAAATGAAAAACAAGCTGAAATTGTTTTGTTACAAAAACGCAAAATGCAAAATTATAATTTATGAAATTTAATGCAATTTAATAAGGAACATAAATTGTGAACAATTTAAGGAACCCAATTTACGAAAACGTAGAATTATAAATGGGCTTATGCAATGTAGAAACACATTTTATGGGAAAAGGGATTCGATATGAGCTTTCTTTATAGCATAAATTTCCAATTTTTCTTCTACGCTGTAACGCACTGCATTGCAGAGATGTTCCGTTGTGTGCGTGGGTCATTCTTCTGCACGTTGAGTACTTTTATGTCACGTTGTTCATATCACTTGCGATCGCACTTGAGATTCCCGCACAGCCAGAGCCAAACATTTTATTATTGTCGCAATTTCAGCTCGTCGAGGCATCTATGTCGTCGATAATTACAATGTCAATGTTGATACAGTGTCTATACCTTAGTTACGTGGCAATACCCTTCAGATATACATGCAAGTCCTAATGATTTTGTCATGTTGGGGGCTTAATAGATGTCCTTCGGACTTGGATGCATGTCTCAAGGACATTTTAATGTAAGGTGCACAGCTTGTACAAACATAGACATCGTAATAATCAGTGATATTAAAAATTGCATTCAACTTACTTTATTCATGAAAAACATGACAACTCAGTATGTGCCGCTGTTCTTGAATGACCCATGAATACCCACCAGTAGCAAATGGTTCAAATGGCTCTGAGCACTATGGGACTTAACATCTGTGGTCACCAGACCCCTAGAACTTAGAACTACTTAAACCTAACTAACCTAAGAACATCACACACATCCATGCCCGAGGCAGAATTCGAACCTGCGACCGCAGCGGTCACGCGGTTCCAGACTGAAGCGCCTAGAACCGCACGGTCATAACGGCCGACTACCAGTAGCAACGCTCTAGAGACACTTTTTCTGCAAATCATGAAGTGGCCTACGACACACAGACACAATTGTCCTCAATCGGATGCATTGCAAGATAGAGATGTTACGTTTTTCGTGTACACTGTGGCATTTCACATGTATTTATCAGTGGCATAAACTAAAAATTGCCGTTTTTGACTTGTGTCACTTTTCTTGCCGGAGCGGTGATTTGAGAAAGGCCAAACAGCAGTACAACAAGTGCAACAAAAGTTAAGAAAATATATTTTGTTGGATAAGAAGACGAAATAATATCCGCATTCAACACTCTCCGTGATAAACCGAACTGAAAACTGTTTTTCAACTAACCAATAGCAAGACTGATCTAATGTGTAACTCAGATTAGCGCCTTATCGGTAACGACCTGTATTCTAAACGGAGTAAAGCTAAAACATCAAGTTGCTACGTACAAGTAATTCACAATTTCATTCGCTTGTTAACACAACACCATATGATATATTACAGACATTTTGTGCCATTGGTGATAGAGGCATTATTTCACAAGTTCAGTGATCCTTCCCGACTATTTTGCTGTACGAGACCTGCTATTTCCGGTAGCACGCTACAGTGCAATAAGGTAATTATTATTTATTTTGTTTATGACTTAATTTTTCTCTGTAAAATATTTTCAAAACAGCGAAAAAGCCTGTAATATTCAATCACCAAAGCGTACAACACATAACAGCAACCCTGACACAGATGCTACGGTACTGTTGTGTGTTTAGCGCTAGTGCGGAAACAGCTGAGCATGCGTCGTCGTCCTGGTCTTCCATTGCGTTCAGTGAACCCATACACGGCGTGCATGTCGGCCAAGTCTTCACCAGTAAACCTACCCACGCTCCTGTTAACGTAGAACTAGCACTGCTGGAAAAGCGAACCCGAGGATTACTGAATTCAAGCTTGACGATGAAGACTGAAGTGGGCATCATTGTTGTCAACAGAAAGTAGGCCTATCGCTAATGTACGGGAAGTTTGTTTCAAAAGGCCACACATTTGCACTGTTGTGCATGTATTTTCAGTAAAATACAGATACCAAGATAAATGGGGGTATGAAGTGAGACTAACGTAGCTACTCTGTAATGAACCACTGGTAAGCATGAGTGGTCCTTTATACCACAGAAAATATCCCTGTACAATTCCGAAATATTGTCATTGAAATTGCTGCTCACCCAGTATAAGCACTGGCCCTGAGTGGCTACAGGAAGAAAGGACGGAAGGAAGGAAGATTAGAGCTGAATACTAAATTGGCCCTGTCAATTTCAAAGAAACCATCCCGACATTTTTTGTCTTCAGAAACTGAGGAACACTACAGAAAATTTAAGCCTCGATGGCCGGACGAGAGCGTTAAAGGAGTGCTCCACAAGTGTGAGGAGTAGCTGCTCAGGTGAAACGCCAACTGCTCCTCTGGTATTATGACCACAGCTTCGATACGTTGCAGTAGTATGAGTAGGTAAAATCTCTCGAAGATTTTCTACAGAGCTAGGAAGAGGTGGATGAGCCTATAACTACTAACCAGGCGGAGGAACAGCCAGACTCTCACAAGGGGATAGTGTCTGCTCGTCAGCACCGATTTCATCCAAATCTGTGGTATGTGCAGGGCTTGGCCAGAGGTAAAAGTGGCACAAGTAGGACCTCCAGATGGCAAGGGCAGGAGCAAACAGCACTTTTGGCGCGGGTCGGGCGAGGGATGAGCCGTTTACGTTAGCGTAGTTCCAGACACCAGCTGGCGCAGCGGAAAGACTATACAACGGCACTCCGAGGATTCGTGCGGTCTAGTCCCTAGACGGGAACTGTTTTTATTTTCAATTTTTACGTTACTTATACTGAAAAATAAACCGAAACAATGGTGAACATATTGTACAGTATTTCTTAATATTTTCATAAATTTCCAGGGTAGGATCGTAACCTATATATGAGAATTTCATGTATAAAATGAGATACTTTTGCTATTTTGCAGTTCTTGATTTACACGTGCTTGGGACATGTTCGCCGTAAAGCCAGGGGAAGTAGGTTTCCACTGAGTAGCAAACTTGGCATACATTCCTAAAAGGCTCTCCCTGATCGCACAGTTTGGCAGCGAACCATGCGTAACGTCTAATATTGGCGGGGATAGCTGACGATGTAGAGTGGAAATGTATTTTGATGCAGTCTTCTCAGGATGATATGTATTTTTGTCTTTCGATGAGAAAATCGCAGTTTTGAAGCTTTTTGATGAAATTCTTTACCCGATGATGAAAACAGACTTTGCAGGCTTGCTTGCACTGCCGGAGTGGACATGGGAGTAATCACTTTATTATTGTATGATAGCAACCCTTCTTCATCCTGAAAAATGAATTTGTTAGTCCTATCCACGAGTCAATTAACCCAAGAAATTTGTTCCCCTGCTTCATCACATCAGTCAAAACGTTTTTGTATAAAGCTGTTGCAAGTTCCACAGATTTTGATAAAGTAATGATAATATTCCTATATTTTGACTTTCCTTTTCGCGCCTTTTAGGAAAATTTTAATACCATATATTGAGCATTATTTCAGTTTATTTGCAATGGAAGTGCCGCAAAAATTAAAAACACAAAAATAAAAAATACATTCCACACACGTACTCGAAACAGCGACCCTCACATTACCATTCTCTACTCCTTGCGCTGTGCCAAACGCTGCCTGTAAACAGAAATAACAGAAATAGTTCATGCTTCGGCTGACACGCACCAAAAGAGCTATTTTTTTCCAAACACTTGGCCACCTGAATCTCCCACTTGTCTCACTTTTGTTTCTGGCCAATCCTTCCATATACCACACATTTGGTCAAAATCGGTGATGACGCGTAGGCACGGTCGCTCTGTCAGTGTGTTTCCAGGTAGAAGGATCGTGAGTAGTGAAAAAATGGTTAAAGATAGCTGCCTGGTTGGAGCCCGCCCTTCGCAGGGAAGTCCCTGACGTGTGTTTGCCTCAATCTGCCTTTCGTCAATGGCTCCCCTTCGGTGCAATACTGCTTGGCAGCGTCGCGGTCGGAGCTGATGGTTCCGGGATTTGCTTACTATTTACCTATCGGCTAGTCTAGCTCTCTGACGTACAACTATATATTTGAGGACGTCGTTGTTTTCGAGGAATAGGCCAATATCAACAAAGCCGCCTCGCGTGGCGGTCCCTCTGCACGTCCGCAGACACGTCAGTATAAATAGAAAACTTGCTCAATTGCCTGAAGAATGGAAACCTCGGAAGCTGTATTATTCGCGAGTGTCAGACGCTGCGTATTTCCAAAGAATTTCGGAAGAAACAGTTTACATGTATTTTGACGAGCTGTTAGTATCTTTGTTACGCACATGTCCTGGAGCTATGGCACGTACTCCATCGATTGCTTGAAACGTTGTTGTTTCGCAAGCAGCATAGAATTCGAGACAGTAAAGAGGATGTTTTAAAATATCGTCTTAGCGCTGTGACACCCGAGTTTTGTATACTAAGTAATATTGAGTCATCTGTAAGGCACGATTAGCTGGAGGACAGATGTGCTAAATTCCATCCGCCTCAGCGTACTGCCTTCTGCTCACTTATAACGACACTCGGAAGAATGTGTGGAAACGTTTGTTTTCATTTTCTCCCGCAAAGGAAGAATATTTCATAGGCGTTTTGTTGTTACCCAGTCTGGTTGTTAACTCCCGTTGTAGTTCATGTCACGGATAAGTTGAACTCATGAATTATGGTTAGAGGCACATGTTTGTGGTGAAAATTTTTGCCCGATTTCGTCATTATTAAAAAATTATATCCGTATATTTTTCGCTAGTTTTTTTTTTCCATTTCGCCAATAATTTCGTTAAATTTTATTTCCACTTTTCAGCAATAAAAGGTACAGGAAATACATTTATGGCACATATGCAGTGAAAAATCTTTTATTTTACATAAATTGAAAAAGCATAAAAATTATAAATCTTATTAAAACACAAAAGCCAAATCATGAAAGTTTGGAAAACATTTATCCTGTCCTAGTGTATGCACACAACACATAAGTCAGTCCGAGAAAGACAAGGATACCATGACTTCCATATACACTCCTGCAAATTGAAATAAGAACACCGTGAATTCATTGTCCCAGGAAGGGGAAACTTCATTGACACATTCCTGGGGTCAGATACATCACATGATCACACTGACAGAACCACAGGCACATAGACACAGGCAACAGAGCATGCACAATGTCGGCACTAGTACAGTGTATATCCACCTTTCGCAGCAATGCAGGCTCCTATTCTCCCATGGAGACGATCGTAGAGATGCTGGATGTAGTCCTGTGGAACGGCTTGCCATGCCATTTCCACCTGGCGCCTCAGTTGGACCAGCGTTCGTGCTGGACGTGCAGACCGCGTGAGACGACGCTTCATCCAGTCCCAAACATGCTCAATGGGGGACAGATCCGGATACCTTACTGGCCAGGGTAGTAGACTTACACCTTCTAGAGCACTTTGGGTGGCACGGGATACATGCGGACGTGCATTGTCCTGTTGGAACAGCAAGTTCCCTTGCCGGTCTAGGAATGGAAGAACGATGGGTTCGATGACGGTTTGGATGTACCGTGCACTATTCAGTGTCCCCTCGACGATCACCAGAGGTGTACGGCCAGTGTAGGAGATCGCTCCCCACACCATGATGCCGGGGGTTGGCCCTGTGTGCCTCGGTCGTATGCAGTCCTGATTGTGGCAGAAGCGACTCTCATCGCTGAAGACGACACGTCTCCATTCGTCCCTCCATTCACGCCTGTCGCGACACCACTGGAGGCGGACTGCACGATGTTGGGGCGTGAGCGGAAGACGGCCTAACGGTGTGCGGGACCGTAGCCCAGCTTGATGGAGACGGTTGCGAATGGTCCTCGCCGATACCCTAGGAGCAACAGTGTCCCTAATTTGCTGGGAAGTGGCGGTGCGGTCCCCTACGGCACTGCGTAGGATCCTACGGCCTTGGCGTGCATCCGTGCGTCGCTGCGGTCCGGTCCCAGGTCGACGGGCACGTGCACCTTCCGCCGACCACTGGCGACAACATCAATGTACTGTGGAGACCTCACGCCTCACGTGTTGAGCAATTCGGCGGTACGTCCACCCGGCCTCCCGCATGCCCACTATACGCCCTCGCTCAAAGTCCGTCAGCTGCACATATGGTTCACGTCCACGCTGTTGCGGCATGCTACCAGTGTTAAAGACTGCGATGGAGCTCCGTATGCCACGGCACACTGGCTGACACTGACGGCGGCGGTGCACAAATGCTGCGCAGCTAGCGCCATTCGACGGCCAACACCGCGGTTCCTGGTGTGTCCGCTGTGCCGTGCGTGTGATCATTGCTTGTACAGCCCTCTCGCAGTGTCCGGAGCAAGTATGGTGGGTCTGACACACCGGTGTCAATGTGTTCTTTTTTCCATTTCCAGGAGTGTATTTAAGTGGTTGACATTGGAGGATCACAGGTTAATGTAAGCACGATATAAGCTGTTGCAAGTATGTAAGTCTGGTACATTAATGACCACGTGCAAGCATTGTGTTGTTCAGGTACCAGATGGCGGTTTGTGGGATGGGATTCCATGCCTGGGGCACTTTGTCTGTCAATTTAGGGATAGATAATATGGCCTATGGATGACGCTGGTGCTGTCGTCTGACGATGTCCTGTACGTTCTAGACTGGAGACATATCTGGTCATCGAACTGGCCGAGGCAACATGTCGATACTCTGCAGAGCGAGCGTTGTCCTGTTGGAAAACGCCCCCTGGAATTTTGTTCATTAATGGCAGCACAACAGGTCGAATCACCGGACTGACAAAGATTTGCAGTCAGGATGAGTTGGGTAACCACGAGAGCGCTCCTATTGTCATATGAAATCGCACCCTAGACCATGACACCAGATGTAGGTGCAATGTGTCTAGCATGCAGACAGGTTGGTTGCTGGCCCTCAACTGGCCTCCTTCTAACCATCACCTGGCCATCACTGGCACCGAAGGAGAACCAGCTCTCATCAAAAACCACAACAGACTTCCAACCTGCCCTCCAGTGAGCTCTCACATGACACCACTGAAGTCACAAATGGCGGTGGTTTGGGGTCAGTGGAATGCACGCACAGGGCGTCTGGCTGTCCTTGAAGTAACCGATTTGTAACAGTTCGTTGTGTCACTGTGGTGACAACTACTGCTGAAACTGCTACTGCACTCGTTGAATAGTGTGTCTAAGGCGTTCAGCCTGAGTAGGTTGCCTCCAAACATGTGTCCAACGATTGTCTGGTTGTAGGCATATGCGACACTCATCGGTGAAGAGAACGTGATGCCAATAGTGAGCGGTCCATTCGGCATGTTGTTGGGCCCATCTGTACCGCACTGCATGGTGTCGTGGTTGCACAGATGGACCTCGCCATGGACATCGGGAGTAAAGATGCGCACAGTCTGAGACGTAACACGACGTCCTGTGACTGCACGAAAAGCATTATTCAACATGGTGGCGTTACTGTCAGGGTTCCTCCAAGCCATAATCCGTAGGCAGCAGTCATCTAATGCAGTAGTAGCCCTTGGGCGGTCTGACCGAGGCATGTTATCGACAGTTCCTGTCTCTCTGTATCTCCTCCCCATGCCCGAAAAACATTGCTTTGGTTCACTCCGAGCGGTCTGGACACTTCCCTTGTTGAGAGACAAAGTAACAATGCGAACGCCATCGAACCGCGGATCTGACAGTCCAGGCATGGTTGCCCTACAGACAACACGAGCAGTGTACCTCCTTCCTGGTGGAATGACTGGAACTGATCGGCTGTCGGACCCCTCCGTCTAATAGCCGCTGCTGTTGCATATCTCTGAACATTCAAAAGGACTGTGTCTACGATACAATATCCACAGTCAACGTTTGTCTTCGGGAGTTCTGGGAACCGGGATGATGCAAGATTTTTGTTGTTGTGTGTATATGGAAGAGTCTCAAGCAAATGTCGACGTAGCTAAGGCTCAGATGGCTCTGGGAAACTAACTGTTTCAGACAAAGCAGGAGAAGTGAGGAAAATCTAGGTGCTTGACAACAGCAACGAAAGAGATTTGAATCAGCTGATATGTTAATAATTAAGTAATAATTACTAAGTTACAACCTTTTCAATCCAAGTGCCTGTCTTAACTAGGTGCAGAGTACCTAAGACCCTTGTGAAACTATCTTTCAGCTGAGAATCATATTTTGCCGGAGTGGGTGTGGCACGGAGAGGTGTCAGATTTACATAACTGAGACTGTCCTTCTAAAATAGCTTCGGCAACAAACTATCTAAATGTTGGATTTGTTCCCTTTTGACTCATCATGATCAACCTCAGATGAATAGCTCTGTAAGATGGGTTAATGTAGATTTAGACTGGCTGTTTCTGTTTGCTACTCGTTATCTAGAGGATTGATTCCTGTCGATGAGATTTACAGATGGAGTCTTACCTGCAGATGGTACAGTTTTGAGAGAAATTTAACGGAGCAGCACCTTTTATCGATCATTCGGAGTACAGTTTACAAGTGTTAAAAGACGTTACAAGAACTGAAAGTTTTAATCCTGAAACCTTACTAAAATGAAAAGGAGGTTAAAGGAAATCTATTGCAACAAAATATTGGAGAGCCAAAAATAAAGTTAATCAACTTTGAATTACTTACATCAACTGTAAACTTAACCAAAAAAAGTAATTCAGACCTAACTATGTCATTCTGAACACCATTGAAATTCTGAAGTATAAATGCTGAGTGTTGGTAGATGGAGTTACGTATTCTTTTCCTGCAAAACAGTTCAGAATGAAGGCGGAGGAACATCTTACAAATAAGCAAGGATACAGATATAAACTTGTGACATTCTTATGTTCCCCAGTTCAAGCTGCATAAGTTGAAATGAATGGAAAGCTAGTTGTAATATTCATGATATATGGTGCTTGAGCTGACAATTCTGAGCTATTCATGAATCAGCCTGATGCTTTTTTAAGGTTTTTTAACTTCTAATACAATGAAGTGGAGAGTTAATGTTCTAGATTGTATATATTATGGTTCCATGCTAGGGTCAATTCTGATTTATACAAAATAATTTTCTTCACACAGTTTTAAACGAGAGAGATAGTGCTGGCAAGGCTGTCACTGATAACGTTTTATGCACACAGCCACGCTACAAACGAATAATTTCAATCTACTTGCTGGTCATTTTTAAGTGTCAAACTATAGAACTTTAGTATCACAATACTGACAAAGAGCTACGAGAAACTGAAAACCAGAAGGGTAACAGATGAAAAAAGGAACTGATGAATTCAAGAATTATTTGCGCAGGCATACGTTGTACAACTGATGTAAATGATAAATGTGATTCAGACGGCACCATAGACAGTGTCTATGTTTCAAACTAGTGTTGTAAAAATACCCAGTTCATTAAACTAAAAGGACTTAAATTCTTTGTTATTTAGGCCATTTAAATATCCATGGAATCATACTAAGGTAAATTGACGAATACAGGATGAAACAGCATCATAAATTAAACTGCAAAATCGTCGATGAGGTCATGGAAACATTGAAATCTATGTAACTTGTGCAAATAAGTCGTCTGGAAACAAGATAAGGATTACCTGTTACACAGTAGGAAGAACGGAAAATGCAAAACAAAACTAAAGAAATGATGAAATTACTTTAAATACAAAGGGCCTCAAGTTTTCGACTATTTTAAAACCTTGACCTGTAAATAGAAGATATGGTCTGAACAGTTTCAAATGACGTTCACGTGGGTTTGTTAATGTTGTAAATTTCTCATGCATAGGTATCTCTTCACTGAGATGGTTTTCCACACAGACTTAACTATGCTGTTGTCTGGTCATTTTGTAACGTACGAGGACATCGATCTGGGCGAAATTTCGGAGCTGAACGGAGAAGCATAGCTATTGCGAGCTACACGGGGGTGCGTGTTCGTTGTCAAATAGTCAAACGGGCCACGCCACTAACCAGGTGGTGTCACAAAGTCTTGTGTGGACGATCCCGACCGTTGTTTTTATGTACGACAAGCCCGAAAATAAGTATATTGGATAAGCCATGTTTATCGTAATCCAAAGATCAACGGGAGCTATGGAGGGCTAAGTGTCTGGGTGTTTCCTTTATGCCTCACGAGATGTTTCGATTTAGCTTAGAGACGGTTTGTCCATGTAGCGCATGCAGCGCACGATATGGACCTCGCAGTCTCAGGGACCGCCGGCCGCGGTGGTCGTGGGGTTCTAGGCGCTCCAGTCCGGAGCCGCGCTGCTGCTACGGTCGCAGGTTCGAATCCTGCCTCGGGCATGGATGTGTGTGATGTCCTTAGGTTAGTTAGGTTTAATTAGTTCTAAGTTCTAGGGGACTGATGACCACAGCAGTTGAGTCCCATAGTGCTCAGAGCCACTTGAACCAGTCTCAGGGACCCCGGAGCTGCACTGGCTGATATTTTGGGAGAAAATTTACCGTTAGCAGTTTTGTAATGAAAATGGTTGTACTGTACAGCAGTATGTACACGTGGTTGTGCAACACTGGAAATAATAGCTGGTTGACATAAAACTGTGCGTATTTTCAAAGGCTTGAAAAATGCACTGTGTCAAATTCTACCATATCTACGTACCGGGTGATTAAAAAAGAAAAAAAAACTGATTTCAGTTGTTTATTACAGTCTCACTATAAGATGGGTTGGGTTGGGTTGTTTGGGGAACGAGACCAGACAGCGAGCTCATCGGTCTCATCGGATTAGGGAAGGACAGAGAAGGAAGTCGGCCGTGCCCTTTCAAAGGAACCATCCCGGCATTTGCCTGAAGCCGTTTAGAGAAATCATGGAAAACCTAAATCAGGATGGCCGGACGCGGGATCGAACCGTCGTCACTATAAGAGATAGAAACACATTGTGCATGTCAATGGATAGAGAGAGGCACAGAGTTTTGACGCAGATGATCTGTTGTTTGTTCGTAACAACATGGCGGCTACTCCAAAAGAGAAATCATTTTATGCTTTGGAATTTGCGCAGAGTCAATTCAATGTTCGAGTGCAACGTGCATTCCATCGTCGACTCACCAAGAAGCCGCTTCTGCACCAGCAGCTTTGTGATCGACATAAAAAGTTCTTGGAAGTTGCTTGCATATGCAAAGGGAGGAGCACTGTGCAGCCACGCACATTTGACGTAAGTGTCGAGCATATCTGAGATGCGTTCGCACTGAGCCATCGAAAGTCCACAAGACAGGCACGCCAGGAGCTTCAATTGTGTTGTTTTGGAGCAAGAGTTAACATTTATCACAGGGAAGAGGTCAATAGTAGCGAAGTTTCTTTTCCAGTCAGGTGGCTGAATCAATCTCACGAGATCTACCAATAAGCAGTGTCACACTAGTTTGTTTTTGAGGTACTGATTTGTTGTAATGAATTTCAGTGATTATGCAATATGTGCGAGACAAAATATGTGGTCTTTAATGTCAATTTTCGGTACTGGTATTGTATGATTTTTGTGCTCCAGTACTGCAACTCAAATACTTAAGTTTTATGTAGTAGGTAAAAATACTCTCTCCAGAAGCCGTCGGCCGGTGTGACCGAGCGGTTCTAGGCGCTTCAGTCAGGAACCGCGCGACCGCTACGGTCGCAGGTTCGACCCTGCCTCGGGCATGGATATGTGTGATGCCCTTAGGTTAGTTAGGTTTAAGTAGTTTCAAGTTCTAGGGGACTGGTGACCTCAGATGTTAAGTCTCATAGTGACCAGAGCCATTTGAACCATTTTTCTACAGAAGTCCCACCGTTTCTTTTTAAATCCTACTGAAACTGTCAACACCTTGTCATACCCTTTCTTCTCGTTAGTGTACTGATGGTAAAAAAATCGCAGCACCAAGAAGGAGTTGTGTAACGTAAAGTTGGTAGGCATATTTCCAAACATGAAAGGTGATGTCTACTTAGATTTTGCGTCAGTGATGTAGGACAGACACTAGTAGCGCCATTATGACGATACAAATCAGGTTTGCTTTGAATACACGCTGCAACGGTCGTGAGCGTCAGTTACCTTTGAGGTTGAACATAGGGAGTTGACGTTAATCGAGAATTCCTTTAAGGAGACAAAGCCTCATTGAGGATGAACGAAGTCGTGTAATAGGGCTACAAGAAGCTGGACGTTCTTTCTGCGATTTTGCAGAAAGACTTGGCGGCAATGTCGTCACTGTACATGACTGCTGGCAGCGATGGCCACTGGCGTCTGCGGTCGAAATATGAGTGGACTGTGGATAGCCACGTGGCACTCTACAGAGGGATGACCATCGTGTTTAGCGTATGGCTCTGGTGCATCATACTGCATCTGCAGCAGCAACTTGAGCAGCAGTTACCACCTCAGTGACGCAAGAACAGTTGCAAATCGGTTACTTCAAAACAGATCCGAACCAAACGTCCTGGAGCGTGCGTTTCACTGACCCAGAAGAACCCCAACTACCGCTATTTGCGACTTCAGTGGTATCAAGCGAGAGCTCATTGCAGGGAAGGGTGGATGTCTCTTCGTTTTCTGATGAAAGCTGGTTCTGCCTCGGTGCCAGTAATGGCCGTGTGTTGGTCACAAGGAGGCCAGCTGGGGGACTGCAACCAACCTGTCTGCGTGCTAATCACGCTGGACCTACACCTTCTAACAACCCTACCACAACAAAGGTCAAAAATTAATTATGATTGTAGTGTTGCCCACGCTGCTAAATATTGCATTTTCGGGCAACAACAAAGTTATATTATGTGGCAGGTGTCATTAGAGCACAGGTAATAAAGTCATTTCTTGAAATAATGGATAAACTAGGTACTCATCTTTTCGTGTTTGCCACGCTGGTCTCGTTGTGAACTCATGGCTCAATCGTCGAAAATCTAGGTAGTGATGATTCCAAGCTCGGATGCAAAGAGGCCTAGGTGTTATTCTGCGATATTCAAAAGTTTTATAGGCGTGTTGAAGATTAAACTTTTGCAAGTTAGGACAATGGTGATGTAAATAAGTAATCAGCACTCCGAATTTAAGTTACACTTCTTTTTTATTACTTTTGTTGCAATATCACGTAACTCGTTCCAAAACATCACTTCACAATATAAAACATACTTGAAAATATCTTCCTCACTGTTAAAGTTCACATTTCATAAACTGACTACAATTTGCGTCTTTTTAACATTACGTTCAAATCTTGACTCTCTAATAACCGTTTTCGGGTCCAAAAATCAGAGTTACAAGTACGTCAATGATCATAGTGACAAAAGAAAGAACACACATAAGAATAATATCATTGCAACATATACATATCGAAGTACCTCTACATTAGTGAAATCAAGTCTGAATGTTGTCACAAAATATGTTAACTATTTTACAGAAACACCGTAGAATATTGCTGGTATCGAGAAGTTGAGGTGAGGTGCCGTAATGGTTACGTAATTCAAGTACCATTACAACCTGCAGTTACGGTCTAGGGTGCGAGTTCGTGTGAAGCAGGAGCACTCTCGTGGTTATCCCACCCACCCTGACTGCAAAAGTGCCAGTGCGTTCCAAGTGCTATCGGTATGGAACTCATTCCACAAACTTACACCCGGCACCTCTACGACAGTGCACGCACGTTTTCATCTTTGTATTGAACGTTTTGTTCGTTACACTGGTTATTAATGTACAAGCATTTCACATTTGCCATATCTTATCTCATACTTACATTAACATGTGGTATTGCAATGTTAATCACTTAAATATATTACTTAGACAAATGTATTCACCAAATTTCATTACTGAAGTTAATTATGGGGCAACGGCCTTGCCGCAGTGGCTAAACAGGTTCCCGTGGGGTCACCGAAGTTAAGCGCTGTCGGGTGTGGTCGGCACTTGAATGAGTGACCATCCAGGCCGGCATGCGCTGTTGCCATTTTTCGGGCTGCACGCAGCCTCGTGATGCCAATTGAGAAGCTACTCGACCGAATAGCAGCGGCTTCGGTCAAGAATACCATCATAACGACCGGGAGAGCGGTGTCCTGACCCCACGCCCCTCCTATCCGCATCATCCCCTGAGGATGACACGGCGGTCGGATGGTCCCGATGGGCCACTTGTGGCCCGTAGACGGAGTGGTAAGTTAACTATTGTTTAGTGTTGCGATTGTTTTCCATCAGTTTATTAACTGAAGCAAGACAGATAAATGAAATTAGCACACGACATCGTAAATACGTGTATAGTTATGATTACAAGATGTAATTTTTGTGGCCTTTGTCCGAAGATTGGTCTGATACGGTTCTCCACGTTATTCTGTGATACTCGAGTCTCTTCCTGTCTGCACCATGCATCAGTCATTTGACCTGCCTACTGTAGCCAAACAGTCTTCGTCTACATTCGCCCTCTCCTCTCCTTCTACCATTACAAAAATAACAATTCCTTGATGCCTCAGGATGTTTCCTGCCAGAATATCCCTCCTTTTTCCAAATTGTGCCATGAATTTATTGCCCTCCCTCTTTCCCTAACCTATTCTATTCAGTGCCTCTTTATTTTTTATCCGGTCTAGCCATCTAATCTTAAGCAGTCTTCTTTAGGGAGATGCACACTTATAAACACACTGACATGTTCGAGGAGGACAAATAGAATCTAAGGGAGATGTACATATATAAATACACTGAAAAGTTCGGAAAGAACAATAGAGAGCTACTGCAAGCAAGGCAGTCAAGTCACGTACAACAGTCCAACCAGTTAGTTTAGTGCTGTGTACGAGAGCAGTGCTGCATGAGTTGTAATGTTCACGGCAGTGTCTGCAGGAAACAACCAAACTGGCGTAGACGATAAGAGCTGATACTATAAGCCAAAATTAAGCGTACGGTCTGTCCTTCGGCTGTGGAGTATCGTCTCAGTTGTGCGGCTGGATTCGTGATTTCCTGTCAGAAAGATCACAGTTCACAGTAACTGACAAAAAGTCGTCGAGTAAAACAGAAGTAATATCTGTCGTACCCTATGGCAGTGATATAGGCCCTTCGCTGTACCTAATCTATATAACCGATTTAAGAGACAGTCCGAGTAGCCTCCTTAGATTGTCTGCGGATGATGCTGTCATTTACCGTCTTATAAAGTCATGAGATAATTAAAAAAAAAAACCGGCCGTTGTGGTCGAGCAGTTCTAGGCGCTTCAGTCCGGAACCGCGCGACTGCTATGGTGGCAGGTTCGAATCCTGCCCCGTGCATGGATGTGTGTGATGTCCTTAGGCTAGTTAGGTCTAAGTAGTTCTACGTTCTAGCGGACTGATGACCCCAGATGTCAAGTCCCATAGTGCTCAGAGCCATTTGAACCATTCGAACCATCAAAATAAATTGCAAAACGATTTAGACAAGATATCTGTATGGTGCGAAAAGTGCCAATTGACATTAAGTAAAGAAAAGTATGAAGTCATCCACAGGAGTACTAAAAGGAATCCGCTAAATTTCAGTTACACGACGTAGCATGCAAATCTAAATGCTGTAAATTCAACGAAATACTTAGGGAGTATAATTACAAATAACTTCAATTGGAACGATCGAATAGATAATGTTGTGGGTAAAATAAACTAGAGACTGCGGTTTATTGACAGAACTGCAACAGGTCTACTACAGTGACTGCCTACACTACGCATGTACGTCCTCTTCTCGAGTACTGCTGTGCGGTATAGGATCTGCATTGGATAAGGTTGATGGAGGACATTACAAAAACTCAAAGAAGGGCAGCTCGCTATGTATTGTCGCGAAATTGGGGAGAAAGCGCCTCGGATTTTATACATCTATTGGGGTAACAAGCGTTAAAACAAAGGCGTTTTCGTTCCGATAGGATCTTCTCACGAAATTTCAATCACAAACGTTTTCCTCAGAGCGCGAAAATACTTTTTTGACGCTCACCTCCATAGGAAGGAATGATCATTATAAAACAAATAGGAGAAATCAGAGATGGCACGAAAAGATTTAAGTATTCGTTTTTCTCGCGTGCTTTTCAAGAGTGGAAAGGCAGGGAAACAGTTTGAAGATGGTTAGATGAACCCTCTGCCAGGCACTTAATTGAGAATTGCAGAGTAGTCGTGTAGATGTAGATGTTAAAGCAACAACTGATAGTGATGATTTGATACAAAGTAGGAAGTATTTGGCCGAAGTAAGGACATACCGCAGTTGAAGAAACAGTCATAGCCACGATATTGTTCGTCACGAGAGCAGTCACACTTCAGACAAAATATCACGAATAACTCGCACAGGATCCGTACGTTGCAAAAATTGTCATAGCCACGATATTGTTCGTCACGAGAGCAGTCACACTTCAGACAAAATATCACGAATAACTCGCACAGGATTTGCACGTGTGGGAAGGCTGGAATATCAGCACTGGCAGGCAGAAATGTGACGCCAACGGTATCAGTACCTGCATTAAAGCAGGCAGTGGGGTGCATGCGTTGCGCCCCCAGCTAGCGACCCACCTGTGTTCGGCTGCGGCGTGCAGTCTGCAGCGTCCAGCCGTTCCTCAGCCACTGCCTGGGCGGCGCGCGCCCACGTCGTATTTATAGCGCCACCAGCCACCACCAGCACACAGGACACGCCGCTGCCATTGTCTGGTCGCTGCAGCAGGTGGCGTCCGCACATGAGCACTGCCAGCCGCCACCTGTACTCTTCAGTGTCCCACTGTACACACCGTGGCCAAAACAACCCAGAAGTACGTCATTACGCCAAAATCGGGACACACAAACAAAATACTTACATGTCATCTAAAGAATGCTTCGTAGACTACAGCACTTGTTTGGATACATTTATAAAGCTGCTGGAAATTCTCTGTGAAACGAATACACTACTGGCCAATAAAATTGCTACACCGAGAAGAAATGCAGATGATAAACGGGTATTCATTGGACAAATATATCATACTAGAACTGACATGTGATTACATTTGCACGCAATTTGGGTGCATAGATCCTGAGAAATCAGTACCCAGAACAACCACCTCTGGCCCTAATAACGGCCTTGATACGCCTGAGCACTGAGTCAAACAGAGCTTGGATGGCGTGTACAGGTACAGCTGCCCATGCAGCTTCAACACGATACCACAGTTCATCAAGAGTAGTGACTGGCGTATTGTGACAAGACAGTTGCTCGGCCACCATTGACCAGACGTTTTCAATTGGTGAGATATCTGGAGAATGTGCTGGCCAGGGTGGCAGTCGAACATTTTCTGTACCCAGAAAGGCCCGTACAGGACCTGCAACATGCGGTCGTGCATTATCCTGCTGAAATGTAGGGTTTCGCAGGGATCGAATTAAGGTTAGAGCCACGGGTTGTAACACATCTGAAATGTAACGTCCACTATTCAAAGTGCCGTCAATGCGAACAAGAGATGACCGAGACGTGTAACCAATGGCACCCCATACTATCACGCCGGGTGATATGACATTGTGGAGATGATGAATACACGCTTCCAATATGCGTTCACCGCGATGTCGTCAAACACGGATGCGACCATCATGATGCTGTTAACAGAACCTGGATTCATCCGAAACAATGATATTTTGCCATTCGTGCATGCAGGTTCGTCGTTGAGTACACCATCGCAGGCGCTCCTGTCTGTGATGCAGCGTCAAGGGTAACCGGAGCCATGATCTCCGAGCTGACAGTCCATGCTGCTGCAATCGTCGTCGAACTGTTCGTGCAGGTGGTTGTTGTCTTGCAAACGTCCCCATCTCTTGACTCAGGGACCGAGACGTGGCTGCACGATCCGTTACAGCCATGCGGATGAGATGCCTGTCATCTCGACTGCTAGTGATACTAGGCCGTTGGGATCCAGCACGGCGTTCGTATTACCCTCCTGAACCCACCGATTCCATATTCTGCTAACACTCATTGGATCTCGACCAACACGAGCAACGATGTCGCGATACGATAAACCGCAATCGCGATAGGCTACAATCCGACCTTTATCAAAGTCTGAAACGTGATAGTACGCATTTCTCCTCCTTACACGAGGCATCACAATAACGTTTTACCAGGAAACGCCGGTCAACTGTTTGTGTATGAGAAATCGGTTGGAAACTTTCCTCGTGTCAGCACGTTGTGTGTGTCGCCACCGGCGCCAACCTAGTGTCAATGCTCTGAAAAGCTAATCATTTGCATATCACAGCATCTTCTCGCTGTCGGTTAAATTTCGCGTCTGTAGCACGTCATCTTCGTGGTGTAGCAATTTTAATGGCCAGTAGTGTAATTTCTCCGGACAAAACATTACGATGCCTCCGAATTTTTTATGTGGTAAGTCTGAAAGATTGTAAATAAGACAAACGCTAGTAACATTCTTCATATTTATATCTCAACATAGTCACCCTAGCGTCGAACACATTTCTAGCAACGAGAAACCAGTTTGTTGATACCGTCACTGCGGAAAGTTTGACTTTGTTGACAGGGTTACAACCTCACCTCTCCTTGCACAGCTTCACCACTATCAAAGTGAAGTCCTGGAAGACGTTATGGAGGCTGATCGCTGACAGCGAATCCAAGGTGTCGGATTTTTGCTGATGTCACAGTGCTCACGTATGGTCTGGCATTGTCATGCTGAAGAAGAAGGGTGCTCCATCTTTCTGAATGGTTAGAAACTTGACTACAGCAAACTATAAACAAACGATTACATTTCAGAAACACTGAATGATTTATTCAACAGAAAGAGCTTCACAAATTCAGCAACTCAATCGCGCGTATGTCCACGTCTAGCCCTTATGTAAGCAGTTATTCGGCTTGACATTGATTGACAGACTTGTTGGATTTCCCCCTCAGGGATAACGTGGCAAATTCTATCCAACTAGTGCGTTAGATCACAAAAATCCCGAGGTTTTTGGAGGACGCTTTCCATAATGCCCCACACGTTCTCAATTGGGGAGAGATCTGGGGATCTTGCTGGCCAAGGTACGGTATGCCAAGCAGAAAAAGAAGCAGGAGGAACTCTCGCAGTGTGCAGGTGGGCATTATCTTGCTGAAATGTAAGCCCAGGATGGTTTGCCACGAAGGACAACAAAACGGGGCGTAGAATATCGTCGACATACCACTGTACCTTTAGGATGCTGTGGACGACAACCAAAGGAGTATTACTATGAAATGAAATGGCACCCCAGACCATCACTCCTGGTTGTCGCGCCCTATGGCGAGCGACAAACAGGTTGGTATGCCACCATTGTCCAGGTTGTCTCCAGACACGACTTCGGCCTGGAATCCCTTTGATTGGAGTATAATTGTTTTCAGTGGTGAAACTCAGTCCCAATGACCAGCGAAGACGATGGTCAGCAAGGTTGCCGGATTTCTCGATGACGATAACGATAGTGATGATTTATGGCTGAAGGCGCTAAACAATAATGTCATCAGCGGCACTGGATCTCTCTGCAGTTACGAATTTTGGAGCATTGTCAATAGGGCCCTCCAACAAGGTCGGGATTTTAACGCTCTAACGTGTCAATTGGAAAGCATTTGGCACGATATCATGACGACATCCAACTGCTCTCTCAATCAATGTCAATCCGAATACCAGCTTGTATAAGAGTCGGAGGTGGACCAACGCTTCATTGGCTTTCTCAGTTTGTAAAGCTCTTTCTCTTGAATAAATCGTCTAAATTTTCTGAAATCGTAGTCATTCGTTTGTATGTACATTATGAGTACATCACATCTACCAACTTTTGTCCCATTCGGATAATTCCTTCGTGGTGTGTCGTATTTTTTCTCTTAGAGTGTTTTGCGATGTCGTGCTTATGAGTAGTGCCTCCAAATTTGTAATGCTCTTTAAATAAAATTAACGTCATATTTGCTTCTCAGCATAGTCAACCTGGAGACGAACGCATTTCTAGCAACGAGATAGTGTCACTGTAGAATGTTTGACTTTGTTGACGGAGGCACAACCTCACCTCTTCTCGCACTGTTTCCTCACTATCAAAGTGAAGTCCTCGAAGCTGTTCTTTAAGTTGTGGAAATGGATAGGATGGGGACAAGTTGGGACTGTGTGGAGGATGACTGCAGACAGTGAGCCCAACGTGTCGCACTGTTGCTGACGTCGTAGTGCTAGTGTGTGGTCTGGAATTGTCATACTGAAGGAGACGGGTGCTTCATATGTGGATGGTTAGAAACTTAACTACACCACACTGTTTCCCACGCCCTATCGTAGTTACGTTACATACAGCCATTTTACACGCTACTATTCGGAGCCCTCTGTCGGCAGACGGCTGTAAATATGTAGACATGAAGAATAAATGATGCACTCGAAGGAATTATCCCTATTGGACGGACATCACTAGAAGTGATTTACATGTACAGGCAAAAAAATGATTAGAACTACATAAAAATTGAATTAGTTATTCAAAATAAAGAGATGCACAAATTGAGCAAATCAACAATGCTCTAGCCCACTGTGCCCCTCTCATGCAAACAGCTATTCTACTTTGCAATAATTGATGAAACTATTGGATGTCCTCATGGGGGATATCGTTCCAAATTCTGTCCAACTGGTGCATTAGATCGTCAAGATCGCGAGCTGGGTGGAGGTCTCTGTGCATAATACTCCAAAAGTTCCCTGTTAGCGATACATCTGCCAACGTCGCTGGCCAAGGTAGAGTTTGGCAAGCACGAAGACAAACAGACAGGCATTTCCTTGCTAAAATGTAAGCCCAGGATGGCTTGCCATCAAAGCCAACAAAACAGGGTATAAGTGTATCATCGATATCCGTTCCGCAAGCGTACCGCGGTTGACAACCAAAGGGGTCGTGCTATGAAATGAATTGGCATCCCAGGCCATCACTCCTGATTGTTGTTCCGTATGGAGGGCGACGTTCAGGTTTGTATCCCTCCACTGTCTGAGGCGTCTCCAAACATGTCTTCAGCGTGGAATCTCATTATCTGACTGAAGTAGAATTGTCTTCAGTGATGAGACCCGCTTCGAACTGAGCCCCAGTGACCAGAATTTGGGACGATATCGCTCAGGAGGACATCTAACACTCCTATCAATGAATGCCAATTCAAATTACTGTTTGTATAAGAGCCAGAGTTGGACCAACGCATTACTGACTAGCTCAGTTCGTGAAGCTCTTTCTCTTGAATAAATCATCCAACTTTTCTGAAATTGTAATCTTTTTTATGTCTGTAAATCTACATCACGTCTAAAGATTTCCGTCCCATTTGGATAATTCCTTCGTGGTGTATCGTTTTATTTATTTATTTAATTACTTTTTTGTCTTAGATTGTACGTAACGTTAATAACGTTTGTTTTATTTAAAAGCTGTAAGAGTTTTCACATAAAAATTCGGAGGCATTACTTTACTTTACTTCGTACATGGACACCATCGGAGAGTACTAAAATGTTTGGGACGTGGACATCGACGTATGTTGAGTGATTATTGTGAAGGACACGGAGATGCCGCGTACTCGGGTGAGACAGCGTTGTGAGCACCTGACTAAAGTCTGAAAGAGGCCTCTTTGTGGCTCTCCATTTGGCCACGTGACTGGATCGTGCAAAACCAGATCTGTGGAGTATTCTGATGTGACCTGGCAGAATGGGATCCTGAGAGCAGACATACCCGTCGTCAAGGTTCCAGTGTACTACTTCTGACTACCACAGGGGAGGGTCGCTCCACTGTGCTTCACACATATAGTAGGCTTTTCACATTCGCACCAGCCATCGGAGAACAAATCATGAGTCCCTGCAACATACTGTGCCATAATGCTCCATTGGTAGGACTTTAGCAGCAGACGGACTGAGGAGTTACCATCTCCAGCGTAGCTGCAGTGAACAGCACGACACAAGCAGCCGAATTTGGAGTTCTGCCGTGATCTGGACTGCTGTCTAAACATTCATGGTGGTGTCTGTTTGTTCTATATCGTGTCTCCCTACTACTTTCGCGCAACGACGCTCTGAGCGTGTTTTTTAGGGAATTAACTAGTTTGAACCTGGAACCTGTTGCTGGTAAGAAGACGCCAGACCACACATGACATGTAGAATTCAGAAGAGTTCAGTGAGACTAGCGATGATATAACCAAATACTAAATGATCTCAGCGTCAGCTCCACTGCACTCCCTGTAAAAGAATCTTAATACTAACTAAATTTAGTGGAAAGGGTTCAAGGCTTTCCTATTTTTAGTTAGCTGGTAAAATAACGTCGAAAAAGCAATTAAGTTTACAATTGGAAATTTTATTCTACTCACAAAACATCGTTTATAAATTGCACTATTGATAAAAGGAAATGTTTTAATACATGATGGTAAAAACCAACTGCGTTCAACAAAAATGTGAACGAATATTCCCTAAATGGGTTTACAAGTTCTACAATCGATCGAAGGATGACCTATGCCATATCACATCTATAATCTAGATTTAATTTAAATTTCACAAAAGAGAAAACTATCAAAATGGTCTACAGTGACCCTCAATTATCTTTAATTACTTATATAACTTGTCGTAAATTACAGTGGCTGATGTGGCTTCTCAATAACTATATAAAAGAAAAATCATCGCGTTTCAGATCTGTTCTTCAAGTGGCAAATGTGAACACCATGAGTTTTAATTAACGATCGACACTAGTATTACGCAAATAAGGGGTGTAACAGATGAGTCTCCTGCAGTTCTGAGTGAAGCCTTATGCGCTCAAAAATGCGGCAAATTCATTACCTTGTCGGTGTTTAGGCAGAGTCAGGGCGACAGCGGCTGGCGCACCAGCCATCCAGCTCGCCGTCTCAGAACCAACTCTCCTCTAACTTCTCCTTACTACAATTTACCGAAGTTAGTTTAAAAAACTATCTGGCTATGTTTTCATCTGACCAATCAGGGTCTCAATGTTAACCTTAAGCTCCGCCTACAAAAATTCTGTCTATCCAATGAGAAACGTTATACTTTTCGTGGTGGGGCAATGTTTTTAAAGTTTGCAATGTAACAGAGACGCTAAAAAGTCTCACGCTAAAACCTGCAGCTAGTGTGGTCCGTTTAGCGTTATCGTAAGATCTATACTGTTCTTCTGGAGGGCTCTATCTTTTAACATGGGCTGGGGGGTGGTCCTTGACGTACCTGAGACGCGAAAAAGTCTCACGCTAAAACTTGCGGGTGGTAGTGGCCCTTTTTGTGTTATCGTAAGACCTATACTGTTTTTCTGGAGGGCTCTATCTTTTAACATGTGCTGGAGGGTGGTCCTTTACATAACAGAGACGCGAAAAAGCCTCACGCTAAAACGTGCGGGTTGCGTGCCCCAGTGGTTAGCTGGCGACGTGGGTGTCCAGTCCATCCTTTATCGTAGGGCCTTCTCGCTTAACACGGTTCTGCTCTCGGCTTCTGTTCTCGTTTCTCCCCTCGGAACTGCGTCTGCCTCACGGTGGGAAGGTACGACATGCATTTAGGTATTCTTGTGTTAGTCTGTGGTATTCCATTTGCTCACTCGTTCCTCGTATTACTTCGGTTAATTTAATGTCACGATTTATTCGGAGCTATGTGACATACTACTAGATTGCTTATTATGTCAGGGTTTTCATGGAAGGTGTTGGATTTGCCTGACACCTTACAGCTGGCATCGAAATGTCTCGGCGATACGTCGTGGTTCTGCTGTACCTGGGCTACAGCGAGTCGGTCGCCGCGACCTGGGGATTTGTTGCAGTCATCCAATGTTTTGGAGAGGCACAGCGGTGTCACTTCTGGTGCCATGGTGTGAGGAGACATCTGGTTTCTCTTTAGGTCACGGGTGGTAGTGATTAAGGGAACTGTGACGGCACAATGGCGTGTCACGGACATCCCGCGTCCACGTGTGTCACCTCTCATGCGACAACATCGTGGCACTATTTTTCAAATGGACAATGCTTTTCCACTCACGACAGGTGAACAGTCTGCATGATATTGAAGTATCTATGTGGCCAGCAAGGTCTCCAGATCTGTACGCGGTGGAATATGTGTGGTACCAGCTCGGATACCCAATCCGTTCCAATGCCAGTATCCAAGATATTAAGGACCGCTTGCTGCAGTTGTTGGTCAGTCTGCTTCGGGAAAGAAAATGATGGCTTTATGAAACCCTTCCGAACCGACTCGGTACATGCATCCTAACCAGAGAGGATGCAATGTATTTACTGAAACACGAGTAGCATAACATACACTCTCGATCGGTGAAGTTTCGTTTCCTCCTACCCTTCTGGGTGGTTCACATTTCTTTGTCGAGCAGTGTATTTACCCGTTAACTCAATACTGTCGTTTACAGACAACATTCTGCAACCCAACACAACGATGGTCGCATAGCAGTGGACGCTACCCTTGTGCACGAGGACTTCGCTGGCTTGTCTACAGTATAAAAAGACACTGCTGACGTTTTCTTGGCTTAGCAATGCTATTTCGCCCGGCCAGTATACACTATGTGATCAAAAGTACCCAGACACCTGACTGAAACTGACACAAGTTCGTGGCGCCCTCCATCGGTAATGATGGAATTAAATATGGTGTTGGTGCACTCTTAGCCTTGAGGACAGTTTCCTCTCTCGCAGGCATACGTTCAATCAGGTGCTGGAAGGTTTCTTGGGGAATAGCAACCCATTCTTCACGGAGTGCTTCACTGATGAGAGGTATCGATGTCAGCCGGTGAGGCCTGGCACGAAGTCGGCGTTCCAAAACATCCCATAGGTGTTTTATAGGATTCAGGTCAGGACTCTGTGCAGGCTAGTCCATTACAAGGATGTTACTGTCGTTTTATGAACAGGTACTCGATCGTGTTGAAAGATGCAATCGCCATCCGCGAATTGCTCTTCAACTGTGGGAAGCAAGAAGGTACTTAAAACATCAATGTAGACCAGTGCTGTCATAGTGCCGCGCAAAACAACAAGTGGTGCAAGCCCCCTCCGTGAAAAACATGACCACACCATAACACCACCGCCTCCGAATTCTACTGTTGGCACTACACACGCAGGCAGATGACGTACATCCGGCATTCGCCATACCCACACCCTACCATCGGATCGCCACATTGTGTACCGTGGTTTGTCACTCCACTGAACGTTTTTCCACACTTCAATCGTCCAATATTTACGATCCTTACACCTAGCGAGGCGTCGTTTGGCATTTACTGGCGTGGTGTGTGGCATACGAAGAGCCGCTCGATCATGAAATCCAAGTTTTCTCATCTCCCGCCTAACTGTCATGGTAGTTGCAGTGGATCCTGATGCAATTTGAAATTCTTGTGTGATGATCTGGGTAGATGTCTGCCCATTACACATTACGACCCTCTTCAACTGTCAGTTGTCTCTGTCAGTGAACAGGCGAGGTCGGCCTGTATCCTTTTGTGCTGTACGTGTCCCTTCATGCTTCCACTTCACATCGGAAACAGTGGACCTAAGGCTGTTTAGGAGTGTGGAAATCTCACTTACAGACGTATGACACAAGTGACACTCAATCACCTGACCACGTTCGAAGTCCATGAGTTCTGCGGAGCGCCCCATTCTGCTCTCTCACGATGCCTAATAACTACTGAGGTCGCTGATATGTAGTACCTGGCAGTAGGTGGCAGCACAATGCACCTAATAAGAAAAACGTATGTTTTGGTAGGTGCCGGATACTTTTGATCACATAGTGTGGATGTGGCGCCTGTTGAAATCAACCAGTTCCGGCTGCATTTTACAACGCCCTCCCTTACTTATTGTCCATAAATAACTAACCAAAAATTACTAAGATGAACTTACTGTTTTATAGTATGAACAACGTTTAACTAATTTGGTAAGAACAGAAACATTATCCTTGCATGTAAATAGTACTTTTCTCGCAAAGTGGGTCTCAGTGTCTGGGCTGGCAGCTTTATTTCCACATAACCCATTAGAAGATGTAAGTAGGCTATTTCGGTTTTCTTATTGGTAACGCCACATAGCGCTCTGTATGAAAAATCACTGGCTGTGCTGTGCGCAGTCTGTGGATAGTTTGCATTGTTGTCTGCCATTGTAGTGTCGGGCAGCCGCAGCTGGATGCTAACAGCGCGTAGCGTTGCGCAGTTGGAGGTGAGCCGCCAGCAGTGGTGGACGTGGGGAGAGAGATGGCGGAGTTTTGAAATTTGTAAGAATTGGTGTCACGAACTGATATATATATTATGACTATTAAGGTAAATACATTGTTTGTTCTGTATTAAAATCTTTCATTTGCTAACTATGCCTATCAGTAGTTAGTGCCTTCAGTAGTTTGAATCTTTTATTTAGCTGGCAGTAGTGGCGCTCGCTGTATTTCAGTATCTTGAGTAACGAAGATTTTTGTGAGGTAAGTGATTTGTGAAACATATAGATTAATGTTAGTCAGGGCCATTCTCTTGTAGGGATTACTGAAAAGTCAGATTGCATTGCGCCAAAAATATTGGGTGTCAATTTAGGCACAATCGTGTATAATTTTTCTAAGGGGACGTTTCATATGTTGACCCTTAGCCAAGAATACCTCACTGGAATCTTCTAATTTTTTTCTTGTAGTTTGTGTAGTTAGTGTAGCCTTTGTTTATTGCTAGCGCGTAATCATAGAGAGAATTTCCTTTGTAGTTGCAGTCTTTCATTTTTGTACAGTGAAACAGTTTTGGCATGCATGTAGTTTTTGCACGAAGTATTTCGCAGCTGCGCTTGCAATTAACTAGATATTATATTCAGTGCTATGTTAATGTGTTCTCTTATTTTTGTTCTTCAAATTGTGTTTTTCTGCGTTGTCGTGTGAAAAATTGTGACAATAATGGCGTGTGAAAAGCGTAACACTAGGCTCCAAAGTAAACTGAGAAATGACAGTGAAGACGAAAGCAGTGTGTTAGCGCCACCATGTAATGAATTAACTAATGTTCAAAGTAGTAATTTGGTAATTGTACATAGGGAAATGGAGCGGACTGCAAATAATGTTGTAGGCTATGAAACAATTGGTGAACAGGGAAGCATTATCGATCGATCGGTCGGCAACAGCTCGCATCAGGAGTCCGAAATGACAGGACACATTCTTGCAAATACTGTAGATTCAGGTTTTGCGTCCTCACCGGTTTCTCAAATAAGTCAAGACACATTTTCTGTTTTTAAAACTGCGAATATTGCCGGTTCAAATACATTGCCGAATAGCACCAAGGAACATGTTTCAGACACCAGTGCACTGTTATTACAATTAATGCATCAAATGGGACAAAAGCTTCAAAAGTTAGACACAATGGAACAAAATCAGAGACAAACACAGCAACAGTTGGACACAATGGAACATAATCTTCAAAAGTTAGACACAATGGAACAAAATCAGAGACAAACACAGCAACAGTTGGAAACAATGGAACATAATCTTCATAAGTTAGACACAATGGAACAAAATCAGAGACAAACACAGCAAAAGCTTCAAAAGTTAGACACAATGGAACAAAATCTACGAAAGTTAGACACCACACTTGAACAAACACGTGAAGATTTAACTACTGAGTTACATAACATTGAATCGAAATGTCAAAAAATCTGTAATGACGTAAAAACACAAATTTGTGAGCATTTTCAACCTATTTTTTCGCGGCATGAAAACGCATTACAGAATCACGAAGCAGCCATAAAAGAACTGCAAACAATTGTTCATGAAAATCACGACACCTTGCAAGCTAAAATGGACTCAGTTGTATCCACCGATTCCGTTACGCAACTTGCAAGAACTCAGGAAAACTTAAAGGTCACAGTAGATTCGATTTCAATACAAATGGACACTCTGAAACTTGGTTCAGAAAAACACACTGAGGAAATGTGTTCACTATCGGAGAAAGTAGCCGAACTTTCAGATCAGTTCACTAACTTATCTACAAAGGTAGATGATGATCTGAATGATACAGAAGAGTGCGAACAAATTAGGAAATTCAAACAAAATCAGAATCAAATTAATACACAACACCAAAGAGAAATCCGGGAAGTACAAGATCAGCTGACACAGGTAATACAAGAATTACGTATTTCAGAGGACAGTCGCACACCAATACGGGAAGAGGGACATAAAAATACGGAACCGCCACAAAATAATAACACAGGGCTCTTTGGAGATTATGAAAGAAATTGGCAGAGTACACCGAATTTTGAGATGGAACCGCCGAAACGACGTAACAATGACCGACATGCAACCCGCCGACACGATGATTTTGACTATAAGCTGTTTATTACTACACGTAAATTCAAAACATTTAAGAATTCTGGCAACGACATTCATCCACAAACGTGGCTTCATCAATTCTCTCATTGTTTCCCCGCCAACTGGTCATTAGAGCACAGGTTATAATTTATGTGTGGCTATTTAGAGAATGAACCAGCTGTAAGAATGCGATCGGTCATTCACGATTGCCACAGTGAAGGAGAATTTTACCATGCCTTCCTCTCAGCATATTGGTCTCAAGCCACACAAGACCGAGTAAAACATGGCATCATAATGATGAAAAATTTCGAACAATCTGAATTTTCAAGTCTTGTGAAATATTTTGAAGACATGTTACATAAGAATCAGTATCTTTCAAACCCATACAGCCCGTCAGAACTCATCCGCATTTGCTTAATCAAATTGCCTGAACATTTACGGCATATTATTTTGGCAGGCCGTTGCAAAGACGACATTAAAGCTTTTCAGGGACTCTTACAAGAAAGAAATAATAACTGGACACGACAAGGCTATTCTCACAACACAAATCGTGACCAAAACAGACACCACCCGTATGAGAACCACTGGCAGAGTAATAGTTACAGAGAAAGATCGTATTTCCGTAGTAATGAACATGACAATCATAGAAACAGACAATATGGCAACCTGAATTATTATTATCACGGGAGACAGAATAACTTCAGACGCAAAGGTCCACCGCGCAGTGATAATTCAGGGAGAAATTCTCCACCACATGACCGACAAACAAGAAATTACAGGAACTACCAACATGACGACAGACGATATAATCATAATGACAGACCGGAAATCCATCAGAACTGGCGAGCTTCAAACAGGGTAGGGCCCTCTCGGCAAGGTGAATTTGTAGAAGTTAGGTCTCCGAATCCCAATAACGACGCGTGCCAACAAAGAAACAGACAATGACTCGGACCGCAGGCAGCCGCGTGCGCCGGCTGGCTCAGAGAAAAATAACATAAGCTAACCTTGAGCAAAATTCCAGTGTTCCTTACCGACGTAATCACATGATAACTGCTTTTCAGTTAACAGTCTGCGTACTAGGAAGATTAAAGGTTTACACCACATTTCACATGTAAAACCGTTTATTGAAATATAATCTGCTTTTTAACTTTGTCTTTGCCATAAAACATTTAACTTCACATTACTAGTATGCTTTGTCACACTGAGAAACTGTTAACATGCAACAATGTTTGAAGTTTACTATCCAGTCTAGAACCTACGGAACATATTTAGACAGTATTTACGAGTGCATTGTTATAGTGGACAGACATCACAGTGTTATTGCGTGTGTACATTCTTGCTTGTTATTTGCACGATTACGTAACGACTATAAGGCTCACATACTTAGAACATTTACCAGTATTGCTAATGAGATTTTAATGCAACATTTTGGTTTACTTGACAATACATTCTGGATTTAAAGTACTTTCTGTGAGATACCAGATGACACAGTGGTTACTTTATGTGACAGCCACACGATTTTATCACGACGCTACTAATGAGTGACAATTTACAATGTTGCTTTTGCTGTTTATCTGTTTTATATCTGCACAGTTTTTCTGAATTTTTCTGGAAAGTAAAACATGTTTTAGTAGTAGCGTTTGTGGTATAGCTACAATGAGACAGCCTTTTCTGTAGCACAACAATACGTACAGTACAGTACTTATTTCATCACGGCAATAAGCGTAATAACTATGATATCTATACGCACAGCATTTCACTTTTGTTTATCATGAGGTAAGTACATTGACTTCTGCAGAACTTAGCTTTCGGAGGACAATAACTACGACACTTCCACAGAGTTTGTCTTACAGCAAGACGCACATTTAGTGCTACAGGGCACGCATTAAACCATTTATTTTTCAAAATATTTGAATTACAAAGAAAGTTTTCCGTGATACATTTCATTCCATTGCTGTAATCTGTAACACCTGAGGATATAATTACATTAATCCTCAGGGGGGTACACGCTTACTTTGTGTACCATGTGTTTGGCAAGCACAAGGAGCCCTAGCTAATATGGCATTTGCTTATACAACTCTACACATCGGTACCATATTTATCTAACACATAAATTACACAGCTATCTGATCATTTAACTGAGAGAAACAAACATTTATTATACTACATTAGTGACAGATGTTTACGTAATTACACAGTTGGATAACTTCACACTTACGAAATTGTATTCTTTTCTGTACTTTGTGAACTGTTCATATTTTTCCAGAACCATTGTGATACTATGAGAGCTTTGAATGACGAATTTGGTATGGGATCATGATTTTTAAAGTACGTTTGAGGTAGGTGACACTTTTGACATGAGCAGAGAATTTTTTTTAGGTTTCGAAATTATTGGAGGAAGCTACGACGATTTTGAGAATTTAATTGAGGTGTTATGATGTTATTATTACGACGACGATGTGAATTATGCTGCTGAAGTATGTTTAAGCTGATGCTATATGAGCTATTTGGTTATGCTACGTATCTGTTATGATGACATATTGAAGAAGTGTCGACCAATATACATATGTGTAATAAGGTAAGGAATAATGAGTAGTGGTTAGGGACTCTTGTTTGTGAAAAAGGATGCTGGAAACCGAGAATCGTACTTTAAGAGTTATGAAATGTGTGTATATGCGTGAATGTATCACTATGCTGGCGAAAATTTTTTGGACACTATTCTATTTAAAGGATTTCGTTTCTACATATTTGTAACGCAAATTCTTGACCTGTGAATTTTTTTTATATGAGACTGTCACTGTAGCGGAAACTACTGTCGTAAATTTTTCAGTAAGAAAGGTAAGTGGCGACCTGCACGTAATGCGTCGTGGGAACCCAGCTGTGCGACAGTTGCCTGGGAAAAATGCCATTAGTGTGTGCCTTTTAGACGCACAGGTAAAAAAAAAGGGGGTCATTATCCTCGCTATTGACATTTCTTTGTAGAAAGCGTCGCAAATACGACACGCTCAAACTTGAAAACATATGATTACACTTTGGAGTTCTTAATTTATGATATTTACTGAAATGAAATGATGAGAAACATTCCATGTCTATTGTCTTGCTAGTTGGAAGATTGTTTACTGCATTATGAAATGACTTATGGCTAGCGAATGATGTTTCACGCCTTGCTTTGCCTATTTTGTTTAATATCTAGTTTCTAGCTGCACTGCAGCATTGGTTACAATAAAATTTAATGGATGTACTAATATAGATATTTTATGCCTACAGATCCAGTAAATAATTATGATGTACTTAAAAAAAACGAAGGAGCACAAAAAGACTTCCCTTCACAGGAACTGCATACATAATTTTCTTTTCAAGTACTTGGTAATTTTTTGGTAGAATAAGTTGTGGTGCACCACTTTCATTATATAGACATTAAGATGTGAATCGACATCTCCCTTTTCTGCATTGTTGTCTTTACTGTAATATTTTTTCTGCTTGAACTTTGTCATGTTTAGTTATAAGCTGTTGCATTTGCTTCTACTGTGTGCCAGGCATAGTGCTACTGAATTTCACTTTGTATTACTCTGTTAAGCCAGTTTTACTACGGATTTACTTTTTTCTTGTTTGCTGCGCATTGCCTTATATTAGTTGTAATATTGCTGCCTTGTTTTTGCCAATTTCCATTTTTTTATCATTGCTGTTTGTGTTAATTGTTTTGTGCTGCTGCATTGCCTCGTCCCTTAGTTTAGCATCTGAACTCAGTAGATTTAAGTTAGCTTAAGAGGGGGTAGCCTATATAAGAGAATGAGTTGCTATGGATTTGAAGAAATGCACTGAGAGGTTATATGAGAAAAGTACAGAAAGCAGGTATAGATAGGACTTTTTGGAAATAATGAAGAACGAAGGGAGATCTCCGAGAAGTAAAGAAAGTTTTGTTTGCAAAATACTGCAGTAAAACAAACCCTGTCCTTTCCTTTTGTGTTATCCCACTATGTGTTTGTGTACCCTTGTCTATTTGTTTTCTTCCTGTCTCTGTGTGCTGTTTCATAGAATTTTTTCTCTTCTAATACTAAGCTACATTCACTATGATGAGGAATACTGTTATCCTCAAATATAATTTGCGTTAATAACATGTTATTTACTTCATAAAGATGTTTACACATAATTTATTCTGTTTTGTTCTAATGCTCATGTGTGAAGTTGATGTTTCAAAAGTTATTCTGATCTTTTATGTATGTACTTATATCGAAATTTTTGTAACACTGATGTATTTGTTATTTCGATTCTTTTGTAAAGCCTGTATTACTGCAAATGTTATCTGTACTATTATGTTCTTTAATGATATATTTTGTGCCTTTGTTATTGTATTCTCATGTTATAAAATTGTAATTGACACCAGTTCATCAAATTAAGTAACTTGTAAATTACATTTCACTGCACACGTTTCTGTTGGTCATAGTATATGCACAATATGTGAGAAGTAGGGACTGATAGTGTTTGCAAGCGTGTTGATAATTCAGCAAGGGACTGGTTAACAGCATTGCTGGTTCTAAGGAGATTTCAAAAACAATTTTTGTGAGTGCACAAGTGGTGGTTATGGACTTGCTATATTATCCGCAAGACTCTTCAATGGTGATTGTGCGCCTGCACAGTCAAACAGATGGCTGCTGGCCATCTCTACAAGGACTACAGTGGGTCTACACCTTTGATGACCCACCAATACCATTATTTCTAGAAGGACTGCAGTGGGTCTGCACCTCTGGTGGCCCACCAATACCGTAATCTCTACCAGGACTACAATGGGTCTACTCTGTGACGACCTACCTACCAATATTCTTTAAAACTTCGACTGACTCTGCTGTGGGTTTGCTCTGTTGTGGCCCATTACCTGTCTGCATGTCAAGAGTGAGCACTGTCTTTCGTTGGAAGGACAACATTACTTCTTCAAGACTGCTTAGAAATCCACTACTTCCAAATGCAGTTTCTTTTATTGCTCAGACTTTGAGAAAAACACTGCAATTTTTACTTTGATGAATGATCAGGACTGTCTTTATAGACTGTGAGAGAATTTTAGCTTTTGACCAACATTGTATCGATAAGTGTGTGCATTTCATTTCTTTGTTATTGTAATTATGAAAAAAAATTTCAGATCTGTATTGGCCACTGCCCAAAACAACTTGTAATTTTTTTGTGGGGAGCATGGGGGCTATGTAAGTAGGCTATTTAGGTTTTCTTATTGGTAACGCCACATAGCGCTCTGTACGAAAAATAACTGGCTGTGCTGTGCGCAGTCTGTGGCTGGTTTGCATAGTTATCTGCCATTGCAGTGTCGGGCAGCGGCAGCTGGATGCTAACAGCGCGTAGTGTTGCGCAGTTGGAGGTAAGCCGCCAGCAGTGGTGGACGTGGGGAGAGAGATGGCGGAGTTTTGCAATTTGTAAGAATTGGTGTCACAAACTGATATATATATAATGACTATTAAGGTAAATACATTGTTTGTTCTGTATTAAAATCTTTCATTTGCTAACTATGCCTATCAGTAGTTAGTGCCTTCAGTAGTTTGAATCTTTTATTTAGCTGGCAGTAGTGGCGCTCGCTGTATTTCAGTATCTTGAGTAACGAAGATTTTTGTGAGGTAAGTGATTTGTGAAACATATAGATTAATGTTAGTCAGGGCCATTCTCTTGTAGGGATTACTGAAAGTCAGATTGCGTTGCGCCAAAAATATTGGGTGTCAGTTTAGGCACAATCGTGTATAATTTTTCTAAGGGGACGTTTCAAAGATTTTGTCCAGTGTTGCTGAAATGACAAATCATGGAACATTATGTCGCTTTTCTCTTCATTTGTTTATGAGTTATTGACACACATTTCGCAAAAAAAAAAACTTTTCGCATGTATATTGTGGAACTTTCTTGAGCTAGACAAGGCAGACAGTAGGACAGAGAACACCATGTACCATACTCAGTAACTACTAAAACTACTTTGACGCCATTGGCGCCAAAAAATCGGTGTATGTGTTACGAAGCCAGCCAGCTTACAGTACCTTCTACAATAGGATGTAGTCCAAATTGGTATTAATTTGACAGTCTTAATTTATACTGTTTTTCATCTTTCGTTTATATAATGTTTTCTGCATATCCTTATTTACATGAAGATTTACAGGCCTCATGATTAATAACAAAGGTTGCACACTTTGACTATATGAAAAGTGGTAGTTTCCTGTTAGTTGATAAGGCCTCATGATTAATAACAAAGGTTGCACACTTTGACTATATGAAAAGTGGTAGTTTCCTGTTAGTTGATAAGATCGAATCAATATCGGCAATAAAATTATGTGAAAAATGAAGAATGATAATATTAAGTTTCCTGTCAATCCGTTTTTAGTTCATTTAAGATGACAACGTGGTTACTGACATCTTGGGTTGTCGGGTGTTCTGCCGGATATCAGTGTCGTACTTGCACGCGCCCACCAAACCCGCTCCTGGGGGTTTCATCTGCGGTCTGGGGTACAAAGCGTTCCGCCTGCGGTCCGCGCCCGCTCACCACGACCTGTTGGAGCGTTGCCGCTCCGTTTTTCGTCCGCTGCGGCTCTGGATGTTCCCTCTGCGGTCCGCGCCCACCAGTCCCACTTCTGGGTGTTCCATATTCGGTCTTGTGCGCCTGGCAGTCCGATAGGGGCTCGTTTTCCATCTCCATGTCTCTGGTTCTTCTGTTTGTGTAGTGTTGCAGCTGGCTCCATTGCTCCTTTAACAATTCTAGAGCCAGATCCCAGGCTCTGCTTAGCTGGTACCCTGTGTCACGGTTCATAAGATCGTCAGCCATTTTTAATTCTATCGATTCTCTTATAACACTGTCCCAAAATCTGGGTGTTTGTGCTAGAATCTTGGTATCCTCATACTTCATGGCATGATCTAGTTCTAGACAGTGTTCAGCTATGGCAGATATGCCACCTTCTTTGCTTCATCTTGGTCTTCTTCAGGAACCTGTGGTATAGTGGCTGGTTGGAGTGCCCTATCAATTTGTCTGTCCCTGTAACCATTCTTGGAGAAAACTGTTTTGAGACGTTCTATCTCTATAGGTAGATTTTCTTGGTCTGACAGGGCACGTGCTCTGTGGACCAAAGTCTTCAGAACCCCATTCTTCTGTGCAGGGCGGTGACAGCTGCTGGCATGCAGATATAAATCAGTGTGTGTTGGTTTTCGGTACACACTGTGGCCAATTGATCCATCTGCTTTCCTCTGGACTAGTACATCCAGAAATGACAGCTGGACAATCTTCTCCAGATCCATGGTGAACTTGATATTAGGGTGGCATGAGTTAAGATGTTCAAGAAACTCACTGAGCCTGTCCATCCCATGTGGCCAGATCATGAAGGTGTCATCCACATACCTAAAGAAGCACGCGGGTTTAAATGTGTCTGTCTCCAATGCCCTCTCCTCAAAACTCTCCATAAACATGTTCGCAACCACAGGGGACAGTGGGCTGCCCATAGCTACACCTTCAGTTTGCTCGTAATATTGGTTTCTGTACAGGAAATACGTGGATGTCAGTGTATGACTGAACAGGTTCAACAGAGCACCGTCAAATTTCTCTGCAATTAGTTGTAGTGAGTCCTTCAGTGGGACCATGGTGAACAGCGATACCACATCAAAACTAACCATGATGTCCGAATCTGTGATGTGCAGTTGCTTGAGGCGTTGCAGGAAATCTTCTGAGTTGCGGATGTGGTGAATACATTTCCCCACATACGGAGACAGGAGACCTTTCAAGTACTTGGCTGTTGTGTACGTAGGTGCCCCAATATTACTGACAATTGGACTCGGGGCACGCCCTCCTTGTGTATTTTAGGCAGACCATACAGGTGGCACTGGCGCTTTTTGCCGTAGTGGTCTGGTGATCTTATTGGGCATCCCTGTTTCCTTCAAGAGAGCACTAGTCTTCTTGGCAACCTTGTCCGTGGGGTCACACTCCAGAATTCTGTATGCAGGGTCCTCCAGAAGTTGGCGTACTTTCTCATCATAATCCACCTGCTGCAAAATGACAGTGGAGTTCTCTTTGTCTGCTGGCAGTACCACAATGCTGTTGTCTTCCAGGAGTTTCTTGATGCAAGCCGCAGAGGGAACACCTAGAACCGCAGCGGACGGAAATTGGCTACTAATTTTGCACATGCATGCATTTCCGTACTTCTGAACAATAGAGGCACTGCAGTATCAAATTAATTTTATGTTTATTCTAGAAATGCCAATGAGATTATGATAAATGTAATGTTATTTCTCACATATAAAGGTATTGCTTCTCAATTTTATGACTGAATAGTTAAAGGCTTTAATAAGTTACACATTATTGGCAACACGTCGATTTCTGTGAAGACAGAGTCTTTGTTGGCAAGATCTCGCCTTCACGTACAAGTACATACCTGGAAATGGTCAGCAGACCCTCGCAGCTTAACTTCTATGAGTAATTCTTTGAGAACTTATAGGTTGGTCATTCAATGTAATATCAATCTGGTCAATTCATGTTTTTCTTTGGGCACAAGCTTTCAAATAGGAGAGTAAAGGAATGAACAGGTGCTCACAGTTTAAAGCTGCGCTTTAATACATATCAATAAAACGAATATCGTACTGAACTAATTCGAGACTGCTCTGTCGAATTGTTGTTGTTGTGGTCTTCAGTCCTGAGACTGGTTTGATGCAGCTCTCCATGCTACTCTATCCTGTGCAAGCTTCTTCATCTACCAGTACTTACTGCAACCTACATCCTTCTGAATCTGCTTAATGTATTCATTTCTTGGTCTCCTTCTACGATATTTACCCTCCACGTCGCCCTCCAATGCTAAACTTGTGATCCCTTGATGCCTCAGAACATGTCCAACCAACCTGTCCCTCCTTTTTGTCAAGTTGTGCCACAAACTCCTCTTCTCCCCAATTCTCTTCAATACCTCCACATTAGTTATGTGATCTACCCATCTAACATTCAGCAACCTTCTGTAGCACCACATTTCGAAAGCTTCTATTCTCTTCTTGTCCAAACTATTTATCGTCCATGTTTCACTTCCATACATGGCTACACTCCATACAAATACTTTCAGAAACGACTTCCTGACACTTAAACCTATACTCGATGTTAAAAAATTTCTCTTCTTCAGAAACGCTTTCCTTGCCATTGCCAGTCTACATTTTATATCCTCTATCCTTCGACCATCATCAGTTATTTTGCTACCAAATAGCAAAAATCCTTTACTACGTAAAGTGTCTCATTTCCTAATCTAATTCCCTCAGCATCACCCGAATTAATTCGACAACATTCGATTATCCTCGTTTTGCTTTTGTAGATGTTCATCTTATATCCTCCTTTCATGAGACTGTCCATTCCGTTCAACTGCTCTTTCAAGTCCTTTGCAGTCTCTGACAGAATCACAATGTCATCGGCGAACCTCAAAGTTTTTATTTCTTCTCCATTGATTATAATACCTACTCCGAATTTTTCTTTTGCTTCCTTTACTGCTTTCTCGATGTACATATTGAATAACATCGGGAAGAGGCTACAACCCTGTTTCACTCCCTTCCCAACCACTGCTTCCCTTTCATGTCCCTCGACTCTTATAACTGCCATCTGGTTTCTGTACAAATTGTAAATAGCCTATCCCTCCCTGTATTTTACCCCTGCCACCTTTAGAATTTGAAAAAGAGTATTCCAGTCAACGTTGTCAAAAGCTTTCTCTAAGTCTACAAATGCTAGAAACGTAGGTTTACCTTTGCTTAATGTTTCTTCTAAGATAAGTCGTAAGGTCAGTATTGCCTCACGTGTTCCAACATTTCTACGGAATCCGAACTGATCTTCACCAAGGTTGGCTTCCACTAGTTTTTCCATTCATCTGTAAAGAATTCGAGTTAGTATTTTGCAGCTGTGGCTTATTAAACTGATTGTTAGGTAATTTTCAAATCTGTCAACAACTGCTCTCTTTGGGATTGGAATTATTATATTCTTCTTGAAGTCTGAGGATATTTCGCCTGTCTCATACATCTTGCTCTCCAAATAGTAGAGTTTTGTCAGGACTGCTTCTCCCAATGCCGTCAGTAGTTCTAAAGGACTGTTGTCTACTTCCGGGACCTTGTTTCGACTCAGGTCCCTCAGCACTCTGTCAAACTCTTCACGCAGTATTGTATCTCCCATTTCGTCTTCATCTACATTCTCTTCCATTTCCATAATATTGTCCTAAAGTACGTCGCCCTTGTATAGACCCTCTATATATTACTTCCACCTTTCTGCTTTCCCTTCTTTGCTAGAACTGGGTTTCCATCTGAGCTCTTGATATTCATACAAGTGGTTCTCTTTTCTCCAATGGTCTCTTTAATTTTCCTGTAGGCAGTATCTATCTTACCCATTGTGACATAAACCTCTACATCCTTACATTTGTCCTGCATAGCCATTTTGCACTTCCTGTCAATCTCATTTTTGAGACGTTTGTATTCCTTTTTGCCTGTTTACTGCATTTTTATATTTTCTCCTTTCATCAATTAAATTCAATATTTCTTCTGTTACCCAAGGATTTCTAGTAGCCCTTGTCTTTTTACCTACTTGATCCTCCTCTGCCTTCACTACTTCATCCCTCAGAGCTACCCATTCTTCTGCTGTATCCCCCTCATTTCTGTCAATTGTTCCCTTATGCTCTCTCTGAAACTCTGTACAACCTCTGGTTTTATCAGTTTGTCCAGGTCCCATCTCCTTAAGTTCACACCTTTTTGCAGTTTCTTCAGTTTTAATCTACAGGTCATAACCAATAGATTGTGGTCAGAGTCCACATCTGCCCCTGAAAATGTCTTACAATTTAGTACCTGGTTCCTAAATCTCTGTCTTACGAATATATAATCTATCTGATACCTTTTGGTATCTCCAGGATTCTTCCATGCATACAAACTTCTTTTATGATTCTTGAACCAAGTGTTAGCTATGATTCACCTACTATGTTTCCTTCTCTCCCTTTTCCTACTCTCAAATTCCAGCCATCCATGACTATTAAATTTTCGTCTCCCTTCACTACCTGAATAATTTCTTGTATCTCATCACACATTTCATCAATTTCTTTATCATCGGCAGAGCTAGTTGGCATATGAACGTGTACTACTGTAGTAAGTGTGGGCTTTATGTCTATCTTGGCCACAATAATGCGTTTACTATGCTGTTGGTAGTAGCTTACCCGCACTCCTATTTTTTATTCCTTATTAAACCTACTCCTTCATTACCCCTATTTGATTTTGTATTTATAACCCTGTATTCACCTGACCAAAAGTCTTGTTCCTCCTGCCACCGAACTTCACTAATTCCCACTATATCTAACTTTAAACTATCCATTTTCTTCTTTAGCTTTCTATTCTGCCTGCCCGATTAAGGGATCTGACATTCCACTCTCCGATACGCAGATCGCCAGTTTTCTTCTTCCCCGCCCGGAGATCCGAATGGGGGACTATTTTACCTCCGGGACATTTTACCGAAGAGGACACCATCATCATTTAACCATACAGTAAAGCTGTAAAGCTGCAGTGTGCTGTAAAAATAATTTTGTTCGTAACAGGAAGAAAATCGACCCTTGCCGGCTACATTGGGTATCGCATGGAAGACGTGATGAACAGTGTTTATTTGGGCTCACTTCGGTACTCATTTCAAAAACAAAATTGCAGATACCTGCCGAAGCATCAGAGAAAATGCACCTGACGATATATACACAAGGTATCCCAGATACAGGGTGTCCCAGTAGGAATGGATGACAGGAACGGTCACTCAAAGCAAAATTGTCTAGTAAACATGAACTCTAAAACGCATAGCTATGAGCATTTCATCTTCGATACTGTGAAATGAATCTCTTCTGCTGCTAGGTTTTACTTTCCATATTATGGACCAAAAGAGGCAAAAACGTCCTGCAAAACTTGGCTCTATAGTTGTGCTCAGAGCTCTTCAGATATGGACTTTAGCGCCCATGTGCACTGGACATTTTTTGTTGTGTTTTGGTTTGTACAATCACCTCTCAAAATATGGAAAGCAAAGAGTTTGAGGTGGAAGAAATTTGTTTCACGGTGTCCAGTATGAAGAAGTTCTTAAAGCTCTTAAAACAGGTATGTATCCTAAACCCATGTTTATTGGACTTTTTTGCTTCGAATGGTCGTTCCTCTCGTATCCCTAAATATTGACCATTCCTCCTGGGACACGAAAAAAATGTCTACATGCTTACTTTTCTGTAAAAACGACTAATTATTTCTATTCAAGAATTCCTGTCTAGTTTAGAAGAAGGTGTTAAGGAGAAACATTCATTAATCTAAACTTTGAAATACTTCTACTGTATGTCAGAGATTGTGTTTCCATAGTAAGATAGTCAAAGAGTTTTAAAGCTGTGTACGTGACCTCTTACTGTGCCAGAGTTACAATCATTAAAGTATGATTCAGATAATTTTTCTTCCTTTTTTGTCTTTGTAAATATCTCTGTTGCTCTCCAACTCAGATGGATTGTTGATAGCAAATTTCGTAAGTAAATAAATCTGCTGTTAAGTTGTTGTTAATATTCACAACTGTTTAAAGGTATTACTGCAAGATGTACGTGAACTTACACATTATTGGAAATACTTTCTTTTATGTAATGGATAGTTTTGTCCAAATGAGGAATTATCTTATAATATTATACCGTAAGACATCAGTGAATGAAAGTATGCAAAATATGTTAATTTATTGATGTCTGTATTTTCAAACTTGGCAGTTATCCTTATAGCAAAAGTAACCAAACCTAAACGGTTTAGTAGGTCTACTACACGATTATCCTAGTTTAAGTTTCCATCAACAGGCACATTTAAGAACTTACAACTTCCTACTATTTTTATTGTTTCTTTCTTGTTGGTATGCTAGTTTACTGTGCTGTAGTATATTTATTCCATCTGTGCAAAACTAGACAACAGCTTTCAGTAAGACATCATTTACTATTTTATCTGTTGATACTTCTTTACTCAAATTCACTAAAATGCTTATATCATCTGCAAACAGAACTAATTTTGCCTCACGATTCAAATAAAATGGCAAATCATTAACATAGAGCAAGTACAGTAGTGGACCAATAATCCAGTCCTGTGGAACTGCGATTGTAATTTCTCCTCATGCAAATGATGTGGCCTTCCTCTTTGTATTACTCGAACAGCCCAAGATAATTTTCTGCATTATGTTTCTTAAATAATAGCTAAACTTGGCATGTGCTAAACTAAGTACTCCATAAACGCTTTACTTCTCACTAGAACGTTATGATTGACACAATCAAACCCATTCGATAAGTCAAAAAAGATCTCACTAGGTGACATTTTATCATTTAAAGATACTGTTATCGGCAGATGTATAAATGACAGACAGAACAGTGACGCATTTGAAATCCAAGGCCAAAGAAAATTACAAAGGGACTGATGTTTCATCTGACATCCAGCAGTGAACATACTCCGAATACGAATGCCATCAGAAAGAGTTTGGGTACTATTAGGGTACTTTCGACATACAATCTGCTACATAACGGAGCACCTCCGCAGAACAAGTGAGAGGAGAGGAGATAAAAAAAAACTGTGGAAAAATGTAGTTAAAAAGGCTTATTCTTTAGAAGAAAAAATTGCAGGATGTTTGACTTTAAAATTCTTCTTGTAATACGATACCTTATTAAAGGGAACAAAATTATACATTAAAATGTACGCCGATAGTAATAGAGTGCCGCTATAAATTTTAATTGTGTTTTTAATTCATAATTATTTATAGTGTTGTCAGTTCACATAGATAACTGCCATTAATGCTTCATACTGTGTAGATTAAGTCGCAGAAAAAGTATAAGACTTCTTTGTGATATGAAGACACCAAATCATCAGATGCCGAGAAGAGATCGTGATCGGTCTCTTTCAGCTTCGCGAGAAGACGAAAATCAGCTCCAGTCATTCGTCACTGTTGCCGGGGCTTTTGGCAAAACCGGCAGGGTGCGTCATCTTCGAGTTTGTTTACAAGTTCCACCACAGGTCAAAGCTAAAGCTCTGATGGATGCGTAGTAGTGGCAGAACACAGATCATTTCCATCTCCTCTGCCTGACATTCAGCATTCCTGAAGCCCTGATATGAGAAACCGCAAATATTTGTGATTCTGGTCTTTGTATTGCCTGCTAATTCTTCTTGCTCTGCAGTAAGATGTTTAGCCACTGACGCATGGATCTTGTCTGCTTGTACACGACTTGCGTCACGGGTTTTTTACGGGTCTGTCACTCATCGCACCGTTTTGAAAGATCGATGTACTTGCTGCCAGAGTGAATACGAGCCTTATGTCCAGGCAGAAAGCGCACACGAGGCCGCCGACCACTAATGAAATAAGAGTAACCACACGCCAAGTACATTATTACCACGATCCCTTCAAGCGCTAATCTCTGATGATTCTCCAGAAAGTAAATTCGTTACTTCCAGACATTCTTCTTGTTTTCTATTCATCGGAGTCACATTCCAAGGTTTGCAATAAAAAAATGCACATAAAATATAGATTTTTGTTAGATGTCAGTACAAATAGAATCTTAGTTTAGTGCATCAGATCGTTATGTTAAACAACTCTGATGGTATTCTGAAAGAACAATAGGACTATTGGCATCAAATAATATGAAAAGGGAAAGGGGCACAAAATCGTTCACTGTGCTGCGAACAGACACGCCTCTCAGGCAGCGGACTTTAGTAGCGATGACCTGCCTCTGACTGATTCAAACAGGTTAGATTCGATTCTGAGGGGGCTGCACCAGTTGAGAAAATCGGTAACAGAGATTCTTGAGAGTAAGCGCGTTCAGGGAAATATGGTCAATGAAAAGGTAGCTAGAGTAAAAAAGAGAGCTGATAAACAGGAAGCACTGGACGAAAGATTAGGGGAGCTAAGCAAAGAAATGACTGCAAAGTAGGAGGCAACTTAAAAATCGCTGGAATTGATAGACTGTTCCGTTGGTTCTTGGTGGAATATTTTTTACATTGTGAATGAAACACACGCAACACTGGTGTAATTCCGGCCAAATCTCAACACCCTCTGACCCATAAACATGCTGCCTTTCATTCAATGATACATCGCCTAATATCCATCCCCATGAGTGAAGACAACCTCCAAACGGAATTCAATGTAATCAAACAAATAGCATCAAGCAAAGGCTATCCTCCTACCTTAGTGAACATAATGCATAAAAAGCAGAAAGAACAGGTGTACTCTCTTCTTCACCCTGTCCTTGACCCACAACCTCAAGAACAAAACAGATGGTGCGCATTCCATACTTAGGAAAGTCCCAATGGATGAAGCCAGTAAGCGTAAGTCCAGGAACGTGAAAACATCATTTTATGTGCACAACACTGTTAGACACTTTTGCCCAAAGGTAAAGACAAATTACTTGTAATTGTGGCAAATTCTATATAGGTCAGTCGGGCAGGGCAGTATATACCAGCTTGAAGAAACACCTCACAAGTTGGAAGCTAAGAAAAGGAGACTCTACTTTTGCAGACCACCTGCTTACAAAAGACCATAATTGCAACATCCCCCCCATGAAGCATGGACCTTGCCGTTGGTGGGGAGGCTTGCGTGCCTCACCGATACAGATAGCCGTACCGTAGGTGCAACCACAACGGAGGGGTATCTGTTGAGAGGCCAGACAAACGTGTGGTTCCTGAAGAGGGGCAGCAGCCTTTTCAGTAGTTGCAGGGGCAACAGTCTGGATGATTGACTGATCTGGCCTTGTAACAATAACCAAAACAGCCTTGCTGTGCTGGTACTGCGAACGGCTGAAAGCAAGGGGAAACTACAGCCGTAATTTTTCCCGAGGGCATGCAGCTTTACTGTGTGATTAAATGATGATGGCATCCTCTTGGGTAAAATATTCCGGAGGTAAAATAGTCCCCCATTCGGATCTCCGGGCGGGGACTACTCAAGAGGATGTCGTTATCAGGAGAAAGAAAACTGGCGTTCTACGGGTCGGAGCGTGGAATGTCAGATCCCTTAATCGGGCAGGTAGGTTAGATAATTTAAAAAGGGAAATGGATAGGTTAAAGTTAGATATAGTGGGAATTAGTTCAAATGGTTCAAATGGCTCTGAGCACTATGGGACTCAACTGATGTGGTCATTAGTCCCCTAGAACTTAGGACTACTTAAACCTAACTAACCTAAGGACATCACACACATCCATGCCCGAGGCAGGATTCGAACCTGCGGCCGTAGCAGTCGCACGGTTCTGGACAGCGCGCCTAGAACCGCGAGACCACCGCGGCCGGCGGGAATTAGTGAAGTTCGGTGGCAGGAGGAACGAGACTTCTGGTCAGGTGACTACAGGGTTATAAACACAAAATCAAATAGGGGTAATGCAGGAAATGAATAGGAAAATAGGAATTCGAGTAAGCTACTACAAACAGCATAGTGAACGCATTATTGTGGCCAAGATAGATACGAAGCCCACACCTACTACAGTAGTACAAGTTTAACTGCCAACTAGCTCTGCAGATGACGAAGAAATTGAAAAAATGTATGATCAAATAAAAGAAATTATTCAGATAGTGAAGGGTGACGAAAATTTAATAGTCATGGGTGACTGGAATTCGGTAGTAGGAAAAGGGAGAGAAGGAAACGTAGTAGGTGAATATGGACTGGGGCAAAGAAATGAAAGAGGAAGCCGCCTGGTAGAATTTTGCACAGAGCACAACTTAATCATAGGTAACACTTGGTTCAAGAATCATAAAAGAAGGCTGTATACATGGAAGAAGCCTGGAGATACTGACAGGTTTCAGATAGATTATATAATGGTACGACAGAGATTTAGGAACCAGGTTTTAAATTGTAAGACATTTCCAGGAGCAGATGTGGACTCTGACCACAATCTGTTGGTTATGACCTGTAGATTAAAACTGAAGAAACTGCAAAAAGGTGGAAATTTAAGGAGATGGGACCTGGATAAACTAAAAGAACCAGAGGTTGTACAGAGTTTCAAGGAGAGCATAAGGGAGCAATTGACAGGAATGGGGGAAAGAAATACAGTAGAAGAAGAATGGGTAGCTTTGAGGGATGAAGTAGTGAAGGCAGCAGAGGATCAAGTAGGTAAAAAGAGGAGGGCTAGTAGAAATCCTTGGGTAAGAGAAGAAATATTGAATTTAATTTATGAAAGGAGAAAATATAAAAATTCAGTAAATGAAGCAGGCAAAAAGGAATACAAACGTCTCAAAAATGACATCGACAGGAAGTGCAAAATGGCTAAGCAGGGATGGCTAGAGGACAAATGTAAGGATGTAGAGGCTTATCTCACTAGGGGTAAGACAGATACTGCCTACAGGAAAATTAAAGAGACCTTTGGAGAAAAGAGGACCACTTGTATGAATATTAAGAGCTCAGATGGAAACCCAGTTCTAATCAAAGAAGGGAAAGCAGAAAGGTGGAAGGAGTATATAGAGGGTCTATACAAGGGCGATGTACTTAAGGACAATATTATGGAAATGGAAGAGGATGTAGATGAAGATGAAATGGGAGATACGATACTGCGTGAAGAGTTTGACAGAGCACTGAAAGACCTGAGTCGAAACAAGGCCCCTGGAGTGGACAACATTCCATTGGAACTACTGACGGCCTTGGGAGAGCCAGTCCTGACAAAACTCTACCGTCTGGTGAGCAAGATGTATGAGACAGGCGAAATGCCCTCAGACTTCAAGAAGAGTATAATAATTCCAATCCCAAAGAAAGCAGGTGTTCACAGATGCGAAAATTACCGAACTATCAGTTTAATAAGTCACAGCTGCCAAATACTAACGCGAAGTCTTTACAGACGAATGGAAAAACTAGTAGAAGCCGACCTCGGGGAGGATCAGTTTGGATTCCGTAGAAATATTGGAACACGTGAGGCAATACTGCCCCTACGACTTATCTTAGAAGCTAAATTAAGGAAGAGCAAACCTACGTTCCTAGCATTTGTAGACTTAGAGAAAGCTTTTGACAATGTTGACTGGAATACTCTCTTTCAAATTTTGAAGGTGGCAGGGGTAAAATACAGGGAGCGAAAGGCTATTTACAATTTGTACAGAAACCAGATGGCAGTTATAAGAGTCGAGGGACATGAAAGGGAAGCAGTGGTTGGGAAGGGAGTGAGACAGGGCTGTAGTCTATCCCCGATGTTATTCAATCTGTATATTGAGCAAGCAGTGAAGGAAACAAAAGAAAAATTCGGAGTAGGTATTAAAGTCCATGGAGAAGAAATAAAAACTTTGAGGTTCGCCGATGACATCGTAATTCTGGCAGAGACAGCAAAGGACTTGGAAAAGCAGTTGAATGGAATGGACAGTGTCTTGAGAGGAGTATATAAGATGAACATCAACAAAAGCAAAACGAGGATAATGGAATGTAGTCGAATTAAGTCGGGTGATGCTGAGGGAATTAGATTAGGAAGTGAGACACTTAAAGTAGTAAAGGAGTTTTGCTATTTGGAGAGCAAAATAACTGATGATGGTCGAAGTAGAGAGGATATAAAATGTAGACTGGCAATGGCAAGGAAAGCGTTTCTGAAGAAGAGAAGTTTGTTAACATCGAGTATTGATTTAAGTGTCAGGAAGTCATTTCTGAAAGTATTTGTATGGAGTGTAGCCATGTATGGAAGTGAATCATGGACGATAAATAGTTTGGACAAGAAGAGAATAGAAGCTTTCGAAATGTGGTGCTACAGAAGAATGCTGAAGATTACATGGGTAGATCACATAACTAATGAGGAAGTATTGAATCGGATTGGGGAGAAGAGAAGTTTGTGGCACAAGTTGACCAGAAGAAGGGATCGGTTGGTTGGACATGTTCTGAGGCATCAAGGGATCACCAATTTAGTATTGGAGGGCAGTGTGGAGGGTAAAAATCGTAGAGGGAGACCAAGAGATGACTACACTAAGCAGATTCAGAAGGATGTAGGTTGCAGTAGGTACTGGGAGAAGAAGAGGTTTGCACAGGATAGAGTAGCATGGAGAGCTGCATCAAACCAGTGTCAGGACTGAAGACCACAACAACAACAACAATTGCAACATTAAACAAGAAGTATTCCATCACATCCATCAAGGGAGGAAGATGCGCTATCTTGAAACAATGGGAATTAATAAACACATGTTCATCAACCCAAGCTTAGTGCTGAATTACCAGACACAGTTCCCTTACTCGCCACTTCTAACTGCAGATACTACTCATAATCCCGTCCAGGCCATGTCGTAAATTACCCCTCTTACTTACGTGCCCCATTTTCCTTTGTTTACTATCATTTCTCTCACTGGGTTTACATCTACATCTACGTCATACTCCGCAAGCCACCTAATAGTGTGTGGCGGAGGGTACTTTCGGTACCACTGTTTGATCTCACCAACCCTGTTCCACTCTCGAATAGTGCGTGGGAAGAATGTTTGTCGGTAAGCCTCTGTATTGGCTCTAATTTCTCGAATTTTCTCCTCCTGGCCAATTCTCGAGATATATTTGAGGGGAGTAGTATGTTGTCCGACTCCTCCTGAAAAGTGCTGTCCCGAAACTTCCATAGTAAATCTCTCCGTGATGCACAACGCCTCTCTTGTAATGTCTGCCAATGGACTTCGTTTAGCATCTGCGTAACGCTCTCTCGCCATCTAAACGATTCCGTGACGAAACGCGCCGCTCTTCGTTGGATCTTCTTTATCTCCTCTATCAGTCCTACCTGATAGGGATCCCAGACAGATGAGTTACATTTCCTTAAGATTCTTCCGATGAATCTGAGTTTGGTGTCTGCTTTTCCCGCTACTTGTTTTATATGGTCATTCCACATAAGGTCGCTCTGGATAGTTATGCCTAGATATTTTACCGCAGACGCTGTCTCCAGCTGTTTGTCATCAAAAGTGTAGCTGTACAGTAGTACAGTATGCATGCGCAATACATTACATTTATTTACGTTCAGGGTCAACAGCCAGAGTCTGCACCATTGATCAACTCTCTGCAGGTTGTTCTGCAAATTCTTACTGTCTTCTGGCGTTGCTCCATTGGCATAGACAACTGCATCATCTGCGAATACTCTTAAAGAGCATCCGTCGCTTTCTACTAAGTCATTTATATATACTGTAAACAGCAACGCTCCTATCACACTTCCCTGTGGTACTCCGGATATTACCTTTACATCTGTCAATTTAGTTCCGTTAAGAGCGACATGTTGAGTTCTAGCTGCAAGAAAGTCTTGAATCCAATCGCAGGTCTGCTCCGATACTCTGTAAGCCCATATTTTTTTCATTAAACGGCAATGCGGAACGGCGTCAAATGCCTTACTGAAATCAAGGAACACGGTACCAACCTGAGCGCCGTTGTCCACTGCGCTGCCGATATGGAGAAACACAGCGAGCTGAGTTTCGCGCATTCCATGTCGTTTTTATAGAGGAGCTGTTCATTTTCCGAAAACGTCATGATACTTGAGCATAAAACAGGTTCCATAATTCTTCAGAAGATTGACGTCAACGATATAGGTCTATAATTGTCTGTATCTGTCTTACGGCCTTTCTTTGAAGAAGGGAATGACCTGCGCTTTTTTCCAGTCTTTAGTACCTTTCGTTGCTCAGGAGATCTTGATAAATTACTGGTAGAACGGGAGCAAGTTTTTTCGCATAATCTTTATAGAATCGTATATCATCAGGTCCTGAAGCCTTTCCGTTACTAAGCGATTGTAGATGCTTTTCAGTTCCGCGATCGGTTATCTCAATATCTGCCATTTCGATGTTCGTTAAATGATTGAAATGAGGGACAGTGTTACGATCTTCCGCGGTGAAGCAACTTCGCAAGATGGGATTCAGTATTTCGGCCTTCTCTCTGTCATCTTCCGTTTCGGTGCCGGTGTGGTCGCTGAGAGAATGAACAGATGATTTTGACCCACCTACAGATTGTACATACGACCAAAATCTCTTAGGGTTTTTACTCAGGTCACTTGAAAACGTTTTACTTTCAAAATCACTAAACGCTTTTCTCATAACTCTCCTTACGCTCATTTTCGCTTCGTTCAGCCTTTGTTTGTCAGCTAGGTTTTTACTTCTCTTGAATCTGAGATAAAGTGCTCTTTGTTTACTAGCGCTTTTCTATCAAGGCTATTAAAACATGGCGGATCTTTCCCGTCCCTTAAAACCTTACTCGGAACATACTTGTCCAGGGCATATTGAACGACGCCCTTGAATTTTTGCCATTTGTTTTCCACGTCTTCGTCCACATTACTGAATATTTCATGCTGACTGCTTTTTTACTTTGTATATCACAGCTGCTTCACTCACCTGCTTAATACCACTATTATATCTTATCTGTTTGTAATTTAGGGCCTATTAAAGACAAGAGTATTTTATAATTGCGTAGGCTTCCGCGGCCAGAGTCAGTCGACAAAAAAGTTTTCTGGGTTTGGTACCGCGTCATAATGTAAAAAGTACAGCTTCTATAGAAAAGTCAACGTTTCGGCCACGATTGCAGCGGCCTTCTTCTGGGTCTAATGGTGCGTTCTAGCTATGCAGTGTCCTTTATATTTTGTTGTTAGTGTTCAGTGCGAATGCCATTACGTCATAATTTTTAAAAGGTAGGTAGTTTATTGCTCACTTCAGGAAGAAGGAGAGGGAACTTTATTTTAATAGGTTATTGCGGTGGAGGGAAAACGTGACCTCTGTTGTCCATTGGCTCTTGTGTTATGTGCCAGGATTGGTGGCCACCGTCGAACGGGAAGTTTGCTGCTGTTTGCCAACTGCTGGACGTCGGCCGCGCGGCGGCAGCTACTCGCCGGTAGTGCTCGTGCCTCGTGTTGACAGTGGGTCTGTTGGGCTCTGATTGCTGGCAGCCAAGATGGGGCAAGCCTGAGTCCACCCTCCCTGTTCATGTTATTAGGGTGTTTAAGTATTTCGATGGCCTCTCTGATTTTATGTAGTGGTCGTAGGATCCAGGACGTGCTAGGCACCACCAAGGACAAGGTGGACGCATTACACACTGCAGGCGTTTACAAGGTGGAATGCGAATGTGGAGAGGCATACATCGGCGAGACTGGTAGGCCAATAGCAGCGCGCATTCGGGAGCACTAGCGTTATATTCGTCTAGGGCAACACAACAAATCCGCAGTGGCAGAACATCACCATGACTGCGGAAAAGAAATAAAATTCAGCGAAGCCTGTGTGTTGACCAAGCAGCCATTTATGACGAAACGCAAAGTCAGAGAGGCCATCGAAATACTTAAACACCCTAACAACATGAACAGGGAGGGTGGACTCAGGCTTGCCCCATCTTGGCTGCCAGCAATCAGAGCCCAACAGACCCACTGTCAACACGAGGCACGAGCACTACCGGCGAGTAGCTGCCGCCGCGCGGCCGACGTCCAGCAGTTGGCAAACAGCAGCAAACTTCCCGTTCGACGGTGGCCACCAATCCTGGCACATAACATAAGAGCCAATGGACAACAGAGGTCACGTTCTCCCTCCACCGCAATAACCTATTAAAATAAAGTTCCCTCTCCATCTTCCTGAAGTGAGCAATAAACTACCTACCTTTTTAAAATTATGACGTAATGGCATGCGCACTGAACACTAACAACAAAATATAAAGGACACTGCATAGCTAGAACGCACCATTAGACCCAGAAGAAGGCCGCTGCAATCGTAGCCGAAACGTTGACTTTTCTATAGCAGCAGTAGTTTTTACATTATGACGCGGTACCAAACCCAGAAAACTTTAATGTCGACAAGAGTATTTTTTCAGAGACATCTTTGCAATATGTCACCTAAGTTTATTGTTATTATTTTCTTCTATGTACAATTGTTGTAATTTGTCTATAGTTCATTAATTATTCTGTCACATATTCTATCTTATCTTATAAATAACCTTACATCATATTTACACTGAAATAATCCCCATTCTTTTATTTTTAATTCCAAAATTAACATTTTTCATCTCAGGAAATGTAGATGCTCTGTAGATGCACTAGTTTGAAATCTTTGATCCAACGAAGTTCAGTGCTGGCTGCACCACATACTTATCTTTGAACCTGATGATGACGTAATAGCTGAAAACCGCTTCCTGCAATAAATAACAAATTTGTAGAATATTACACCAGTGTTCTGTATGTTTGATTTATAATGTAAACCGCTGGAAGTGCTGACTGACTCGTTTGTAGAAATTCCGATAATTGCAGTGAGTTTACCTGACATGGAACAGACGCCAATACAATCTCTTCAAGCCATAAATACGACGCTTAATGAGACTGTGGAAGATTATAAGAACCAGGAGAAAAATACACTCTGGAAATGGAAAAAAGAACACATTGACACCGGTGTGTCAGACCCACCATACTTGCTCCGGACACTGCGAGGGGGCTGTACAAGCAATGATCACACGCACGGCACAGCGGACACACCAGGAACGGCGGTGTTGGCCGTCGAATGGCGCTAGCTGCGCAGCATTTGTGCACCGCCGCCGTCAGTGTCAGCCAGTTTGCCGTGGCATACAGAGCTCCATCGCAGTCTTTAACACTGTTAGCATGCCGCGACAGCGTGGACGTGAACCGTATGTGCAGTTGACGGACTTTGAGCGAGGGCGTATAGTGGGCATGAGGGAGGCAGGGTGGACGTACCGCCGAATTGCTCAACACGTGGGGCGTGAGGTCTCCACAGTACATCGATGTTGTCGCCAGTGGTCGGCGGAAGGTGCACGTGCCCGTCGACCTGGGACCGGACCGCAGCGACACACGGATGCACGCCAAGACCGTAGGATCCTACGCAGTGCCGTAGGGGACCGCACCGCCACTTCCCAGCAAATTAGGGACACTGTTGCTCCTGGGGTATCGGCGAGGACCATTCGCAACCGTCTCCATGAAGCTGGGCTACGGTCCCGCACACCGTTAGGCCATCTTCCGCTCACGCCCCAACATCGTGCAGCCCGCCTCCAGTGGTGTCGCGACAGGCGTGAATGGAGGGACGAATGGAGACGTGTCGTCTTCAGTAATGAGAGTCGCTTCTACCTTGGTGCCAATGATTCTCGTATGCGTGTTTGGCGCAGTGCAGGTGAGCGCCACAATCAGGACTGCATACGACCGAGGCACACAGGGCCAACACCCGGCATCATGGTGTGGGGAGCGATCTCCTACACTGGCCGTACACCTCTGGTGATCGTCGAGGGGACACTGAATAGTGCACGGTACATCCAAACCGTCATCGAACCCATCGTTCTACCATTCCTAAAGCGGCAAGGGAACTTGCTGTTCCAACAGGACAATGCACGTCCGCATGTATCCCGTGCCACCCAACGTACTCTAGAAGGTGTAAGTCTACTACCCTGGCCAGCAAGATCTCCGGATCTGTCCCCCATTGAGCATGTTTGGGACTGGATGAAGCGTCGTCTCACGCGGTCTGCACGTCCAGCACGAACGCTGGTCCAACTGAGGCGCCAGGTGGAAATGGCATGGCAAGCCGTTCCACAGGACTACATCCAGCATCTCTACGATCGTCTCCATGGGAGAATAGCAGCCTGCATTGCTGCGAAAGGTGGATATACACTGTACTAGTGCCGACATTGTGCATGCTCTGTTGCCTGTGTCTATGTGCCTGTGGTTCTGTCAGTGTGATCATGTGATGTAACTGACCCCAGGAATGTGTCAATAAAGTTTCCCCTTCCTGGGACAATGAATTCACGGTGTTCTTATTTCAATTTCCAGGAGTGTATGAATCAGTTAGGGGAAACTTTGCAAGGCAAATTTGCAATATTAGCCTCGGAAACGTGGAAGGAATTGTCCTCTGCCAAGGCCAAAATGGGCGGCGTATCGGTACAAAAAGTGCTACACGAACACTCACAACTAGAGTCGACGACAGCATTAACGGCCTCTGGCTGCACAGCTCACAAGAAACGCTGCGTTGTCCGGAAGTGCATAGACATCAGCTACAGGCGACAGGCAAAATAATGTGAACACCTGTACTTACTTGGGAATGGTTTATAATAAGAGGTAGGACCCCCATTTGCCCGTAATACAGCTGCGATTCTTCTTGGAATACTGGCGAATAATTATTGTATAGTCTCCAGTGGAATGTTGTGCCACTCTAGGATCAGAACATCTGACTCCTGTAGCGATGAGGGAGACGGAAACCTGCTCCGGAGCTCCAACACCGCCCACAAGGGTTCGGTAATGTTCAAGTCCGGGAACTATGCCGACCAGGGGAGAAGCTACAGTTCAGTTGCATGCTCCTCATACCACGATTGTACTGTCCTGGCAGTGTGAATGGGTGCATTATCGTCCGAAATATGGCGTCGTTGTTGAGGAACAACATTTGAATCATAGGGTGCACCTGATCACCTAAAATGTTCACGTAATCCTTGACTATAACTCTGCCTTTGAGAGTAATGATGGGACCAATGGAATATCATGATATGGCCCCCCATACCATCACACTTCCGCCTCCGTGCTTAACTGTTGGAATCAAGCAATTAGGACTTTAGGTTCTTTTGGCGTTCCCCAGACGTAAACCCGGCCTGATGTTGGAAATAACGTCCATAAATATTCGCTTTATTGAGCTCTCGGCGGACGGTGTCAATAGATACGAGATCTCGAAGATGGCTATTGAGCACTGCAGTCACTATAGCCGCCGTAGTTTTGTGTTGTTTTGACACAATTCGTGTTAGCGTACGACAATCTATGTTATTTAGTTTTGATTTGCTGACGCTATTACGTTTACACGATGTTGTCTTTCCATGTTTTGTGTAGGCTGTCATGACTGTTGAAACAGTTGCTCTTGAAACATTCAGTAAGTTGGCTGTCTTGGTTACTAAAGTTCCAGCTAATCGGGCCCCAACAATTTGCCCTCATTGGAACTCCGTTAGGTCTTTCATTGCACGTCGACCTCAGCCTCCTAATGCAAATACGAAGTGTACACTACTCGTAAAGGAAGCAGGCAAAAAGGAATACAAACGTTTCAAAAATGAGATCAACAGGAAGTGCAAAATGGCTAAGCATGAATGGCTAGAGGACAAATGTAAGGATGTAGAGGCTTATCTCACTAAGGGTAAGATAGATGCTGCCTACAGGAAAATTAAAGAGACCTTTAGAGAAAAGAGAACCACTTGTACGAATATCAAGAGCTCAGATGGAAACCCAGTTCTAAGCAAAGAATGGAAAGCAGAAAGCTAGAAGAAATATATAAAAGGTCTATACAAGGGCGATGTACTTGAGGACAATATTGTGGAAATGGAAGAGGATGTAGATGAAGATGAAATGGGAGATACGATACTGCGTGAAGAGTTTGACAGAGCACTTGAAGACCTGAGTCGAAACAAGGCCCCTGGAGTAGACAACATTCCATTAGAACTACTGACGGCCTTGGGAGAGCCAGTCCTGACAAATCTCTACCATCTCGTGAGCAAGATGTATGAGACAGACGAAATACCCTGAAACTTCAAGAAGAATATAATAATTCCAATCGCAAAGAAATCAGGTGTTGACAGATGTGAAAATTACCGAACTATCAGTTTAATAAGTCACGGATGCAAAATACTAACACGTATTCTCTACAGACGAATGGAAAAACTGGTAGAAGCTGAGCTCGGGGAAGATCAGTTTGGATTACGTAGAAATATTGGAACTCGTGAGGCAATACTGACCTTACGACTTCTCTCAGAAGAAACATTATGGAAAGGCAAACCTACGTTTCTAGCATTTGTAGACTTAGAGAAAGCTTTTGACAATGTTGACTGGAATACTCTCTTTCAAATTCTAAAGGTGGCAGGAGTAAAATACAGGGAGCGAATAGCTATTTACAATTTGTACAGAAAGCAGGTGCCAGTTACAAGAGTCGAGGGACATCAAAACGAAGCAGTGGTTGGGAAGCGAGTGCGACAGGGTTGTAGCCTCTCCCCGAAGTTGTTCAAATTGTATATTGAGCAAGCAGTAAAGGAAACAAAAGAAAAATTCGGAGTAGGTATTAAAATCCATGGAGAAGAAATAAAAACTTTGAGGTTCGCCGATGACATTGTAATTCTTTTAGAGACAGCAAAGGATTTGGAACAGCAGTTGAACGGAATAGACAGTGTATTGAAAGGAGGATATAAGATGAACACGAACAAAAGCAAAATGGGGATAATGGAATGTCATCGTATTAAGTCGGGTGATGCTGAGGTAATTAGATTAGGAAATGAGACACTTAAAGTAATAAAGGAGTTTTGCTATTTAGGGAGCATAATAACTAATGATGGTCGAAGTAGAGAGGATATAAAATGTAGACTGGCAATGGCAAGGAAAGCGTTTCTGAAGAAGAGAAATTTGTTAACATCGAGTATAGATGTAAGTATCAGGAAGTTATTTCTGAAAGTATTTGTATGGAGTGTAGCCATGTATGGAAGTGAAACATGGACGATAAATAGTTTGGATAAGAAGAGAACAGAAGCTTTGGAAATGTGGTACTACAGAAGAATGCTGAAAATTAGATGGGTAGATCACATAACTAAAGAGGAGGTATTGAATAGAATTGGGGAGAAGAGGAGGTTGTGGCACAACTTGACTAGAAGAAGGGATCGGTTGGTAGGACACATTCTGAGGCATCAAGGGATCACCAATTTAGTATTGGAGGGAAGCGTGAAGGGTAAATATCGTGGAGGGAGACCAAGAGATGACTACATTAAGCAGATTCAGAAGGATGTAGGTTGCAGTAGGTACTGGGAGATGAAGAAACTTACACAGGATAGTAGCATGGAGAGCTGCATCAAACCGGTCTCAGGACTGAATACCACAACAACAACAACAACACTACTCGCTAAGTACCTGCATTGATGCCTATTCTTTACTGAATGCTAACAGTCCAGCGTGACATGTGCCTTACCTGCGTTGTTGACATTCAAACACTTCCCATTACTACCACAGTTCACATTATTTTGCCTATACCCTGTACATTACTGACAGCAGCAGAAATTTAACCTACCTCGTTACGGTTATGGTCGGAGTCCACATTTGCCCCTGGAAATGTCTGAAAATCTGGTTCCGAAATATCTGTCTTACCATAATATAATCGATCTAAAACCTTCCGGTGTCTCCTGGTTTTTCCTCCAATACAACCTACCTCCATTATTCTTAAATAAAGTATTAGCGATAATTCAATTATGCTTTGCGCATTCCTCTTCCGTTCCCTCCCCCGTCTCCCTCGCCCCCCCCCCCCCCCCCTCCCGCAGCCCATATTCTAACATTTTTTTCTCCTTTTCGTGTTCCAACTATCGAATTCAAGTCCCCCATTACAAGTAAAATTTCCTCTCCCTTAATTATCTGAATAATTTTTTTATCTCGTCATCTGCTTATAAAGCTGGCATATAAACGCGTACTAATGTGATGGGTGTTGACTGCATGGCTACGATAATGCATTCCCTATGCTGTTCATATAGCTTTCATGTATCTCTACTTTCTCATTCATTGTTAGACCCACTCCCGCATTATCTCTACTTGATTTTGTATGGATAACCCTGTACTCATCTGACCATAAGTCCTGTCCATCGTGCCATAGAACTTCACTAATCCCCACTATATCTAACTTTTGCCTGCCCATTTTCCTTTGTGCATTTTCTAATCTACCTACCAGTTTCAGAGATCTAACATTCCACTGTCTGTTCCGTAGAGTACCACTTTTGTTTTTCCTGATGACAACCTCCTGAGTAGTCCCCGCCCTCAGAACCGAATGAGGCACTAATTTGCCTCGGGAATATTTTATCTAAGAGGATGCCATCATTATTTAAATGTACAGTAGAGAAGCTTGCCTTCGATTAAAGTGATGGCTGTACTTTCCACTTGCTTCGAGCCGTCCGCAGTAACTGCAGAGCAAGGCCATGTTGGCTGATACTACAAGGCCAGATCATACAATAATCAAGATTGTTGCCCCTTCAGCTACTGAAAAGGCTACTACCCCTTTTCAGGAACGACGTATTGATCTGCCCTCTCTATAGATACCCCTCCATTGTGGTTGAACCCACGGTACGGCTATCTGTATCGTCGAGGTTTGCAAACTACTTCACCTCGGCACGGTCCGTACTTCATGGCTTTTTTATTGATAATTGCAATAATATTTGTGTTAGAATGATTTAGAAGGTGGCAGAATAGTGAGCGTGAGAAGTAGCTTATTTTGATACGTTGTATGATGTTTCTTGATGATGGTCTTTTAACACTAGACCGGCGGAATTGGTCAAAATGTCTGGTGTCATACTTTTTTTCCTTCGTTGTCATATCCTATTTATTTATTTCGTTAATCAAATCATATAAATTTTCCTAATTTTTTCTTCTCTTTACGATGGTGTATTAGGATTTACAAAATATTTATATTTTCCTCCATATTTCATTCGATCTACGTAGAACGGCAGAAGGCGTCAGTCTGAATATTTGTAAATTATCCAACAATGAAGCGGCAACAGTCAGTAGTCGTACAGAGCAGTTGCTGATCAGTATTGCAACTCGGCACCTGTAAATTCCAACCTATCACAGTTTTCATCATGTCATTCAGGTTATAGTCTTTGTCCGCGAAACGCGTTTCTGACTTTCTGGCGAAAACGTGTTACATCTCTTAGAGAATTCCCAAGTTGAAATGGAAATTGACTTCACTGATGAAAATAATGATCATGTACCTGAGACAGGTGAAGGTGCAGACATTTTGAACGAGGAGCTATTAGTGGAAGAGGATTCACCTACTGATCTACGTCAGTCATTACGTCTTTCCTTACAGCAGGTACGGTTGGAAGCTTCTGCAAAGATGGTTACAGGTGATGGAACCGCATGGGAGACCGCCATTTTTTCATCGTCTGGAAGAAGTTCGGCATGGACGTACTGGAGGAGAGAGGAGGTCCCAACTAGCGACTAGGCGACACTGTCACCTTGCCTTCCGTCATATTTTTGACGAAGCTGTGATAACGTCCCATGAAGAAATACACAAAATGAAATGCTCGAAAAGTACCAGAAAATAGTGACTGGGCTGCGTCACTTGAGGAACTGGGAAATGTCATTCGCATTAAACGTATGTCTGTGGATAATCTTTGGTTGCGCTCTTAGGGACCTACTTTTATCGAGGACATTACGCCGAGGGACTGATTTCAGGAGCTTCACAGATTTCTCCATCTCTATGAAAACTCAAACCGAGCCGAACGGATGGCAGTCAACAAATTCGCTCTTGTACCTGAAGTTTCGCGAAAATTCATTCAAAATGATATTCGTTCTTACCGCTCTGGAGAAAACATAACAACTGAGAAGCAACTATTACTAAGCAAAACAAGATGCTGATTCACTCAGTTCATGTCCAACAAACGAGACAAATATGGTGTCGAATTCTGACTGGTTGTCGATGTAACGATAAAGTACATATGTGATGTTCCCATACAAGTTATGTTTCCCATACCTCGGTAAGGAGGACATGCATAGAGAGAAGCAATGCCTCTGAAAAAGCAACAAGATCAGCGAAAACTGTACAAAGTGCCACAAAGCCGCGTGCGGAAAATGTGAGCGTGAAACAGAAATCACCTATGCCGAGTGCGTGTAGAAAATACCACTGACGTGAGTGAAAATTAATACAAAGCCGTGTGTAGAACACATGAGAGAGTAATATTGATTATATTGATTCTAGAAGATTGAACAAATAACTGATAAAAGAACATCTACAGTTTAGGTAATTTGTTAGTATTAGCAACAAAAAGTTTTTAAGATGTTTGTTTACTGAATGTAATTAGTAATTATTAATTATCATGTTAAATAATTGTTGTGATTACTGGAAAGAAGGTATGAAGTAACGAACACTAAAATAATGTACTTGTTTAAGTCAAAAGTGAATAATTTATGTGGGATCATAATGACCTCTTTCCGCTGTTTTAGGAATATCAGATACTACGCCGTTCTAGTGTTAACGAGAATTCTGAAACATATCAGGACTTTGACTGGCTTGGTCTGGTTTCAGAGGTTTGAATTAGGCGGAACTGGAGCGTCTCGTGGTCTCTTTCTGGCGTTCTGGGCCTCGGGAGTCAGTGGCTGGCAGTCAGTGGAGACGGAAAGTGGACTTCTACAAATAGTAGTGCAATTTAACTGAGAAAATGTCACTATACTAGACTGAAGTGCCAAAGAAACTGGTACAGGCATTCGCATTCAACTACAGACGTATGTAAACAGGCAGAATTCGGCGCTGCGGTCGGCAACGCCTATATAAGACAAGTGTCTGACGCAATTTTTAGATCGGTTACTGCTGCTACATGGCAGGTTATCAAGATTTCAGTGAGTTAGTATATGGTGTTATAGTCGGGGCACGAGCGATGGGACACAGCATCTCCGAGTAGCGATGAAGTGGGGCTTTTCCCGTACGACCATCTCACGAGTTTGCCCTGAATGTTAGGAATCCGGTAAAACATCAACTTCCCGACATTTCTGCGGCCGTAAAAAGATCCTGCAAGTACCGGACCAACGACGACTGAAGGGAATCGTTCAACGTGACGGAAGTGCAACCCTTCCGCAAACTGCTGCTGGGCCATCAACAGGTGTCAGCGTGCGAACTATTCAACGAAACATCATCGATCTGGGCTTTCGGAGCCGAAGGCCCTCCCGTCTGCCCTTGGTGACCGCACGACACAAAGCTTTACGTCTCACCTGGGCCCGCAATGCCAACATTGGACTGTTGATGACTGGAAGCATGTTGCCTGTCGGAAGGGTCACGTTTCAAATGGCATCGAACGGATGGACGCGTATGGATATGGAGACAACTTGATGAATCCATGGACCCCACGTGTTAGCAGAGGGCTGTTCAAGCTGGTGTAGGATCTAAAATGGTGTGGAGGGTGTGCAATTGGAGTGATATGGGAGCCCTGACACGTACGTAAGCATCCTGACTGATCATCCCCATCCATTCCTGTCCATTGTGCATCCCAACGGACTTGGGCGATTCCAGCAGGACAATGCGACATCCCACACGCCTAGAATTGCTACAGAGAGGCACCAGGAACACTCTTCTGAGTTTAAACATTTCCGCTGGCTATCAAATTCCCCTGACATGAACATTATTGACCATATCTGGGATGTCTTGCAACGTGCTTTTCAGACGAGATCTCCACTCGCTAAAATTTCTGCTACTCAATAGGAGACAGGAGAATCCACGCTTGTAATCATTTCTTTGTTAATGGTTTTGAGTGTATTTACAGCTTTACTTGAATCTGAAAGCTCTGAATACGGATTTAGAACGCTACGGAATTTTGCGGTTATATGGAAACTCTTGGTGGTAAATACATGATCATACAAGCCCCACCAACTACAGAATCCAATTTTTAGAATCACATAAACAGTGTCAGTATTGTGTTAATCGTTTTGCTGACTCCGAGTAGTGCTTTCTGTATGTTGACATTGATGCTAAAGGACGAGGTTGTGACGGAGTTATATTTTTGAGAAATTCTCTATACAACGCTTTAGCGTAAACTGCTTTGCAACGTCAAATGCTTTTCATGCTTCAGAACAGGCATTTTCATTAAAAAAATGAATTTGATGAACCCTACAGCGGGCATAACGTGTTCCAAGAAGATAGGATCAACATTTTCAAGGACCTGAAGTATATAAGCAGATATTTTCCGCATTTTTGTGAGTAAATTCGGAGTTTTTGAAAATCCGATGCTTTAGAAACTACAATCTTTGAAACAAATGTTCTGGTCGATTGCATGTCCGAGGAAAATGAATCCCACATACATCTCAGTAGGTTTAATTCATAACGAGACTGGAAACCATCGTTACGTCTCTGGATTGTCATGTCAAAAACTGTTGACAGCATATACTCATGTTTCTAAATCTCGAAGATACTTCTTTTGGTCCAAATCCAGAACTTCCAGCGCACAAGAAACTCTCTCAACCGCAGCTGTTTCCAAATATCTGTCACTTTATTCCTTGATGCTGGGTTCACACAATACTTTTTCAGTAGTATGCATACAATTCGAGAAATTGCAGTTTCACCGCCTTGCAATTTAATAGTACGACTTTTCTTCGTACAACATGCTGCCGTCTTATATATCGCGACTGAAACTAAAAAACGTTTTATTTGAGGTGTGAACACTCGATGCGGCACCAGCATGAACCCACGACTCTCGGTTTACACAGGACGCGACCGCGAAAGCATCCCTCGCGCCATTGATCCAAGCCCCACGGATACGCGGATGGCCGGGGTTAGATTTAAAACTTGCTCCTGCCGAACGTGACTTTGTGTTCTAGGCACAGTGTCACCGTGCTCTCGTCGGTACTGACTTGTCCAGCTAGCGGAAGAGAGTCGTTCTCTCCGCCGCTTAGCGCTGCTTCGGGGTCGCAGCGAGCGCACCACAATCTGTAAGCTCCGCGCGACCGCAGTGGATAAAAGGCGCTATTCCCGTAGCAGACTGCGCGTCTGGCCGCCATGTCACGGCGGCGCTGCGGCAGCCCGTGCCAGCAGCGATAACGCCAGCGGCGGCCACAACAATCGCTGCCTCCCTTCGTGTTCCTCATCGCATTTGGTCGTCCGCCCATCACTCCTTCGACACAGTACTAGCCTTCTTCTTACGAGCAGAATAAGGCAAGCGCCATACATAATCTGATTTTTCAGAAACTTCGCTCAGCGGAAGAGGGGAGAAAATAAACGAACACGTGTCTCTGCTTGTACGTTGGTACTCTACCGTTTCTGAGAAAACGAAGGTCAAGGTTTTCGAGGTATTTTATATGTCTTTTAGCGACAAAAAAGTTAAGATGAAGCTGTGGCTGCGGCTTCACAGTTTTGCGAACGTGTTCCAAACCTGATTATTATTTTTATTTTTGTTTTTCAGTTATCTACCCGTTTACTTAATGACTACTTCACGAATGTTTCCCGAAGCACATTGAAATAACGTTGTGCTTGAATGAGATTTTCACTCTGCAGCGGAGTGTGCGCTGATATGAAGCTTCCTGGCAGATTCAAACTGTGTGCCCGACCGAGACTCGAATTCGGGACCTTTGCCTTTCGCGGGCAACTTTGGAAGGTAGGAGACGAGATACTGGCAGAAGCAAAGCTGTGAGTACCGGGCGTTAGTCGTGCTTCGGTAGCTCAGATGGTACGCCGGCACGGTAGCTCAGCGTGTTCGGTCAGAGGGATAGCTGCCCTCTGTAATAAAAAAAACTGAGTTAATCGATCAACAACGACCTTCAATGGATGTTCTACGACGTCAGCCCCGAGCAGAAGCAACGAGCAAAAGCGAACAAAATGAGATTTTTTTAAATTAAAAGAAAGATGGTAGAGCACTTGCCCGCGAAAGGCAAACGTCCCGAGTTCGAATCTCGGTCGGGCACACAGTTTTAATCTGCCAAGAAGTTTCCACGTTGTGCTTATTCGGCTGCTGATTGGCGAATAAATTAAGAAAAGAATGAAGAACAGTAAATGAATGAGAAAAATATTTTTAACTGTTTTCGGTGAAATTCCTGTAGTATATCTTGATTGGTAATCAATTGCAAGCGCCAGTTTTCGGTAAAGAGATCCGTTATGCACTGTTTGCCGCGAAATTATTCCCAACACGTGAAATCTTAAGCAATATTAGCGACGTTTCTATCCCGAATGAAATTCCTACGAAGAAATGTCGCTGTGGCAAACCTGCCTTCGAGCAAAATTTCTATGTTTCGGATGTCTGGATCATCGGTATCGCTCAAGAGCATGCACAAAATCTTCCTGAAGAATAAAAGTAATAATGAAGTACAAGAATTCATATAAGAATGAAATATAAGAAAGTGAGAATTTAAAGAGATTGTAATCACTGAAAATACCATACACACATACGTCATGTTACAAATGTGTAATACTTAATGTGAAACACAGTTGCATTTTTGCAATTTATGCATCAGTAGGGGGACAAGGGCGGTATCACTGCAAAATACCATTATCAAAGATGGCGGCGATTACGTCATCGAAGATGGCCACCATGACGTCATCTGATGACATAATCCAAGATGGCAGATTTTGGCGGGAAGTAAGTATTTTGGCGGGAAGTTTGAATTTTGGCGGTAAGATTGGTCAACTGGGATACCTCCACTGTCCTAAGTCATCTGACTGCCACCTGTTTCTAGATATTGGATGGAAATTTGAATTTTGGCGGTAAAGAAAGGATACTTGGGCGATCTATACTAACCTAAGAAAATGGCGGGAAAGAAAGGTCACTAGGGCTACCTCCAGTAACCAAAGTCATCCAACCGCCACCTCTTCCTAGAAAGTTGTGGGAAGAGTACTAGACCTGTGCTCGACATAAGTCTATTCTGCATGCACTATTTATTAAACAATTAAAGGCAGTACCACCTTCAAGTGTAGTCGCCATGTGGTCCAGAGTCCAACTGACCTAGTACACAGTACTGCCACCAGAGGGTGCTGTCGTCCATTCTGTGACATAATCCAAGATGGCGGTCTGGGGTGGGGAAAAATGGCGTCAGACAGTGTGGTTGCCATGGGGTCCAAAGTCCAACTGACCTAGTACTCAGTACCGCCCCCAGAGGGCGCTGTCATCCATTCTGTGACGTAATCCAAGATGGCGGGGGAAAATGGCTTGAAACAGTGTGTTCACAATGAGGTCCAGGTCTAGTACATAGTACCGCAACCAGAGGGCACTGTCGTCCGTTCCGTTATGTAACCCAAGATGCTGGTCTGGAAGTTGAGTCCCATAGTGCTCAGAGCCATTTGAGAGCTCAGAGAGCTGGTCTGGAGGGGGGTTTGTAGAGAAATAATTTCCAGTCTATATTTATTACACTTACACAAAACACTCGCCCATTCGTGCTTGGAGTCACAATACACAGCTGCAAACCTGCAAACTACTCGTAATAACACACTACATTGATGTACAGACAAGCAAGCAACTCGTAAATTACCCTAATTACGCATGTAAAACGCTTATGAGACACGCTCACTACTCGAATACTGTCCAAATAACACATAGCAAGACCTACAGACACAAACAATGCGCACAGGCACCGCTCGCTGCCCCTGTCCACTGGAATGCACAGGATGCTACCGCACACACTCCCAAAAGTCGGATGCACCAGCAGCACGTGTGAAGTGATGCACAGGTGCCACTTGGGTCTCACAATCCTGAAGAGGTGACACCCCTTTCATGCTTGGTACCTGAGAAATTCCTCTCGAAATACGTGTTCACCTAGGCACCATTGCTGATGCTACCGAACGGGAATGAAGACCTATTTGCAGAGTGCATTGTCCCCACCATGAGCCACCACATTACACAAGCCAGTGCGAGCCATCACTCTCCCTCTGCTGCTGACAGCATGTGGAAGTTCTTCAAGTGATATACTGATGTCACATGTTTATCTAAATAAGTGCCAAGTGCTCTGGACCCCGCATGTATGTGTTTACCATTGCTGGCACAATGATGTGTAGCTGCGCTGTGGGTCCAGTGCTGAGGGAGATGTTCCAATGCTTCCCAGAATAGCACAGGGTGCATTGTTCCTAGAGATTCTACCGGGACAGTCCATTTGTTACTGAATTTACCTGTCAAACTGCTGCTGCTGCTGGTGTGGGAGCACCATTTGCCATTGTTTTCTGCAGACCAGACTTTCAGCGCAGAACAATTTGTACATGGAACAACCATGTGGCAGTAAGAGGTATCCGAGAAAATATAGACATGGACACAGAGGGAACCAGGGAAACAGTCATTTTTCCCATCAAGGCAGTATTCTACTGCATGTTTGTTGAGGTAACAGTGATACGTGTGAGTTGACTACTGTATTGGACGCTTTTCAGGAAGACATAGAATCATCTGTCTCTATACTCATTTGCATCTGTATTAAAGGACTACATAGAGTAGATGGATTGGTCGGTTGAGATGGAGTTGTAACAACATGTGCACTAATGGTACACTGATGATGCATTCTAGAGAGAGAGAAAGAGGGTGAAGTTGCTGCAGGTCATTTGACCATTTTTTCCTGATGTTTCGTCAGGAAGTATCAGATGTGTGACATAGTTTGCGTTCGACTCGTATACAACTGCTTGTTCTGTGTGGGTCTTAAAGCACTGTCTACTTGCGATCATTAATAGTAAACCCACGGTCATCAGAGGACTTCCATCCCACGTGTGATGAAACATGACACATTCCTCTAAATGAATGAAGATTTATGTGATGTACTCCATTCCCCTGTCGCACCTTAAGTGTAAAATCGATACTTCAGTTTCATAACTAAGTTAGCGATAGGTGTTTGTGAGACACTGCAATCCCCTGTGTAAACATCTGCTTCACAGATGTGCTATTTACAAAGTTAGTGACGACATGACTTTTAATTTCACATGTCTGACGCCGCTGCTATGCATTTATCTGTTTCCTTGTAAAAGGTATTCTTTATTACTAACGATCACTTTATATAGGACTGTTGCGGGCAGAGTATGATTTCTGAACCATGATCGGATGTAGACAGTGAACGCTATACATCTCTGGAAAGTTATATTGTGCAAGTATCACACAGAGCCAATGTTTTAAGGAAGTAGTTTTCTTGTTTTACTGTTCAATACCATAGTTTATCGTAGAGAAATCTGCAAGAAGGATGTATATCATGCGCTGGAAATATATTTCTTACATTGGAATATTAACAGCGCTGCATTCCACACAACTGATGGGTCAGAAACTCCAGTGATCTAACATTATAGCCTGTTTTAAGTGCGGAACGTTGTAGCTTTAGCAGTGCATGTGTTTATGTTCTCTCTTACCAATACCCTCCGTCTGCTATTACATCACAACACTTCCAAATCTGTTACTATACACTGATAAGGGGTGCTAACCTCCTCGACATGGGTGCATCTGGAGAAATCTTGTGTAATTGGATGGGCGAGGTCTTGGCTAGCTCCATTCATTCACAAGATGTGGAATGTAGCAGTCTACTTCTGGTCAGTTGCAGATTAAATCGGTAATGGTGCTGCAGAGCAGGTTGGTCAATGACAGTGTGAGGAGCCTCTCAGTCTCTAATTGTACCCTAAGACTGTGAGAATGTTCTGTGATTTCCACCAGCATACAGATAGATTGTAAATTAAGCACTATGCTCGAGGTGTTAGAAAAATGTAGAGCACTGTCTGGTATACTTTGATGATGTGTGTGTTCGAAATTGACAATGAATCGACATATTTCACAGTCACCTATCTACATTTGCAATGATACTCGCAAAGTAGAGAGAGGGGGGAGGGGGGCGGTTTAGCTATGGTACTGAAACTGGGAAACATGCTGTCGCAGCATTGCCCAGTGTTGAAATTACTGTAAAATTGCTAAAATTGTTCGCACTATCAAATGTGATGCTTATTATTGGAGTACATTGGTGGTGTCTTTTCCATGCCATCTGTCCACTCGTACGCTGTTGGTTACCACATAATGATTGACTGACATCGCTTGAGTTGGAGAAAGAGTTATGGTGGAGACATCAATCGCGTACATGACTGCAATGTGAGGAATCAGTTGAAACGGAATGCCGAGCCATCAGCTATTTCGTCATTGTGACAGATGAGTTTAAATGTAAAGGTCGTCAATCACTTTCGGACAGCAGTTTGGAAACTCTCCACAACACCGCCAAACTTTTCCAGTTTCCTTATGTCGTAACTGTCTTTTATTTAAAATCATCCAGTGCGTGTGGCATGTTATGGTAGCCGGAGTGACAAGATTATTTACACTGTGCGACGTCTAGTCAGTTTAGAGCATGACACAAACCTCGAAGTCATGGTGGAAAAACAAAATGTATAGCAGTGTACAAAGCGTGTTACAGCCAAAAAAAAACAGTGTTTCAAACAACGACACAGGGTGACAGGGAGCGTCTCTTGCGCCTTACAGTATGGTCTGTGGTCTGTGGGATATGGCTATTCTCCTACAGTACAGGTGGTGAGACTTTAAACTGGTCTGTGCAGTGGATCAGCGCCTGTCTAATTAATAGGATCATCACATGTGCTCGATGCCGGCAAACATGCAGTATTTGTTTTAGATATATGGGAAGAGAGAGATGTGGTAGAAATCTTATCGAGTTCTCTGTCGGACGATGTTAGCGGAGCTTTTATAGGTCGTAATTTTTCTATGGTGGATGGAATTGAATAACGGTGATAGAATGTTAGGGTGATAGACGAGAATGGGCCCTGAGGGACGTGGATCTATAGTACCTGCTTGTAGTTTGGACAAGCACCACAATGCAGTAGCAAAATCCACGTCCTTCTCCCAGTTCTCATACTGTCTTTTATACTACCCCATGTTGCAGGAACTGGCTTCGCTTCCGTCGAATAATTAAAACGTAGTTCTGTCGCAGTAACTCAGCTTCGTCTGTTTCTACATGGGTTTCAGGAGGTGGTAGATATAGTTTTCTCCGACCCCTACTCAGTTCGACTTACATTGCAACCATCATGTGTGCAAGGCTGCAGGGGTGGCAGCGCAGGATGCATAGGGGCTACCTAAAACGAGGCGGGAATTTTACTGTAACAGATAGGTTCGAGAAAGGTGACGTGTTTCGAGATATGAGAGATCCAGAAATATGATTCACTAGTGGCAGTAATAAAAGACTTCTCCATAGGATCCAACACAGGTATGTGCTTGACTGAGGGGGACTTGATTCCAAATCTCAGACGGCATTTCTAGCGGCTAACGTAGCACTAGAGATCTGAAAAGCTAGTGTACATGTCTTATGGCCTCAATCATCACACTATCTACTATTTATGGTCTTTCTCAATCAACTATTGCCTATAGCCCAGTGGATATATCACCAACCCTGTGACATTGCATCGAGACAGAATGTGTTACCAATACTGGAGAAATATCTAGCGACAGTGGCATGAGGGGGTTACAGATACCGGTTTCATACCATTCTGCTTAGCCGAATCACTTTCAAAATCACGTAATTTTGTTATGAGGGTGTACCGTCGCTGACGTGTAACCACACAGCTGATGTGATAAATACACTCCGGCGATCACTGTCTCGGTATTTCTCTGGAGAAACCAATTCATTCGGAGGTAATGCCGTACCTCGATTTATAAAGCCAGTATAGCATTTAATATAGATACTTCTGTGCATCTGTAGAACCAAGACCTCTTGTGGCAGTAGCATACAGTAGCTGTCACGATCGGGTTTTTTAACATCTGGCGGTTTGTAAGACGATTATGCTTCTCTTTCTAAGACACAGTGGTACCACTCGCAAGATAAACTTATGAGACATGTCCACCCACGGCTGATTTTCTCTCAGTATTATTTTGTATCGTCTGCAATCATTTATTGGCGAAGTATTATACTCAGTTGTAGAGGGTGCATGATAGGTTCGCCTTCGCCTTGAGCACCAGGCTTATAAAGTATGAGTTTGTGTTCTGACATGTGCAAAGGAAATGACTATGTCCGGTCATAAGGAAGGTGTGATTTGACGTGGAGTACTGTTATAGCAAAGTGAAGAGTATGTCAAGTCATAAGAATGGTATTGATATTTCTATTTCCAGAGCCACAGCAATCAGCAGGGTGTATTTCCGATAATTTGCTCATTGTCCAATGTCGTTCAACTGAGACCACAGTCGCAACATTTAGTTGTAAGCACAGGGATAAAATATATATGAGGCCGTTTTTTTTTTCCTAGGGAGATTCCGTATATGCATGCTCTGCGTGACCTGTGTGGGAATGATTCTCATTTGCCGTTAACACCAGGATGTGTCTGAATGGAGAGGCCTGTTGGAGTGCAGGAATGTAGCTGACTTAACCGTCTTGTCCTCTAGACGGCCGAATAGCGAACTGATACTTAGTATGTGTTGGATAACTTTTGTGGTCGCATGGAAATTTGAGAAGATTCAGTATAGACGTGTGTTTGAATTGGAAGGTTATTCCCTGCCATGTAAACTGTTCAGTTGACTGCTTCTGCACATTTCGCGCCTTTATTTAGTTGAAAGAACTTCGCTTGTAGTGTGCACCTAGCAGGTGAAAGACACGTTTGCTGGTTCTCTAGAAATGGGAAACACCTTAGTTGACTTTGTAAATTATAGGTATGATTTGGAATCTGTTAAAACACTTACATCGGTATTCATGAGTGGAAATATCATTTTCCTCTAATTTTTTAGAGTTCTCACATAAAGGCCTTTGCAGACGGAATAAGTTTCTAGTCACTCAGTGGTCTAGAGCACTGGGAAGTTTGAGGAAAGTTTGGTGTTTATAGAGAAATAATTTCCAGTCTATATGCTGGGAATTATGTTGCGCGAGCGATCGGTAGGATATTGCTGTGTGCTTCATATCGAGAAGTACCGCTAAAATGGTATAATATTATGGCAAACCATGCGAAAATACATGTGTTCTTGTAATCCAAGAGTCTGGAGATGGGTGCAGAAAAGCGAGCAAAAAAGAAGGTCCAGACCAGAAACAGTAGCGGGTTTGTGCCGAGGGGAAATGAGCCCGAATTTTTTGAACAGTTCTGAGAGTGACTTCAGTCTGCTGAGGGCACACTGCTCACCAGTCGGGAGTGGATGACTGACGACCTCGCAGAGAAATACCTGCTGCTGCGAGGGGTATGTACGGTGCTGTCTGTCTTTGTGGTATATGTACAAACGATGTAACAGGTCTGATTTTGTATGGCGCAGGATACAAATTGTATTTTTACTACATCGACACAGTATGCAGTGATATATTACTGGATTGGAGATCGGTTTCACTCCCTAATATTCAAGCTCCTGTCCTCAGTAGGAGGGCAGTGTGATTGAGTAAGAGTCTTTCTGTATTTGACGATATCTAGGGCACTTTGCAAGGTTTAGTTGTTGGTGCAATATGGCGATCAGTGTAAAATAGTTTTTTGCTGCTGAAAGTCTCGTCTGCAGATAGAAAAGAAATAGGCCGACTGGCGGCATCAGTAATTTGGTGGGTTAATTCGATAAGAGACAATCATAATCACCCATTCATTCACAAGACATCATTTGCGATGAGATAGAGGAGTCTCTACATAGCGGTGAGAACGTTGGTGTTTGTTGAAAGCAGGAAGAGTAACACTTGATGGATGGGGTGCCACATTAGGACCGCGAGGAAGAATGAATCCGCATTTTCCTTGTTGTTCTATTGATAGTAATGTTGATTACAGCACACCAGCCAGCATCGGTGATGTCGTTCCAAGCATTATGTCCACAGGTGCGGTATTCATTATCACACACACCTGCCCTTCATAACATTTGTTTGAGAGAATCTTGGCAGAATGCAGCACCTTCCAGAAGCGCTGATTGTCAGACTTTGTCAAATACATTTCTAGGACTGAGAAGAACCAAGACATATAGCTGGTGTTAGTGTAGGCATACCAAATTTTTTCGGGTGCTGTACAGATATAAAACAGAAATGCACTGTTTATGTAAAATCTGTATATGTTGCAGTGTAAAGTTACTGTGGCTTATGTTGTGGCATGACCAGAGAAAATAAGTGTGTGTCCTATCATAAGGGATGTATAGATTTAGCACATCGATAACCACAAGTGGATGAGAGAGTGATTCTATGTGGAAAATAATGTACGCTTTAGGTACTGAGATTCGTTCCAGGACCACAGCCATCAAGAGACTTTACCTGTACACCGATCGGTGTCAGACTGTAGCAGAAATCATAATATTTGATTGTAGTTACACTGGTAATATGTTCCTGGCTTCCAATATTCTCGTGAGTCTTGTATGTATTTGATGATCTGTAGACAACTTTTGCGAGGTTTAACTGTCAGTGCCATTTAGCGATCTGAGCAAAATAATTTTACCGCTGAATGTCTCGTCTGCAGAAAACAATGGCTAATGATTCTCCCACACCGACAGCAGCAGCAGCAGTTCGACAGGTAAATTCAGTGGCGAATGGGCTGTCCCATTAGAATCATTAGGAACAGTGCACCCTGTGCTATTCTGGGAAGCACTGAAACATTACTCTCGGCATTGGACCCGCATCACAGATACACGTCATTGCGCCAGCAACAGTAAACACACGCATGTGCGGTCCAGAGGATGACTTGGCAATTATTTAGATAGATATGTGATATCAGTATAACACTCAAAGAACTTTCACATGCCGTCGGCAGCGGAGTGAGAGTTATGGCTCGCACTGGCTTGAATCCAGCTCTTTAATAACGAACACAATATCAGCAGACGAGCTCTGTACTCTTAAACTCTCCAAATAAAGCGCAGCACTGTGCACAGACATGCTCGCAAAATAGTGCAACAGACGCGTCCAAACACCCCCAGCTGCCAAACCGACCAAAAGTCTCTGCTCCGACTCCCCCAAACATGACCTCCACACAGTCGCATTCACGCCTAACACCGGAGAAATTGATATCGCCTATGCACTTTAGATTATGCTCCAAGGCAGGCCGCGTGCGCGTGCAGTCGGCGGGGGAGGGGTTTCCAGAGCCTCCAGCCATGTTCAGCATCCGAGGGCCTGTGACAGCCGGCCAGAAAGGGCACACTCCTCTGACACATGTGAAAGCTGCATTGTTCTTCTCATGTATACCGCCGGTGTCTCAGGCCTGGACCTGCCTTCAAGTCTTTTGTTGTTGATACACACGATTAACGCAACCAGGAAAACATTTACTACTCGCATGCAACCGAAATGGTGACGGAAAACCAATCACTCTGATCTGTGCTGCAGGCGCGTGTAATTGAGAACACTCTATTTATTTTTTCGAACAAATTATTTAACCATACAGTATATCTATCACGCTGTCACAAAACACCCACCCGGATTTGTCCTGGACCATGTTGCACAGCCCACAGACACGCACCCAATCATAATTTCAGTACACACTATAGCAAACTGCTACTAAATAATTCTTGACACAGATGTGTAGATACCCTCAGAACTCGTAAATTATCCTAATAATGCATAGGAGAGCCTGCAGATCCGCTCGCAAAATCTCGCACAGCCCCTGCTTGGCTTCCGCAAGCGTGAGTTGGCGCGGTCAAGGCGCTCGTAAGCGGTCAAGGCACACACATACGTCCGTCCAGGACCGCGATCCGTCACAATCCCGAGCCGCGACCACCGAATGCGGGTGAAAGTCAACTTTATATCAACGTAGCTTAATTCCAAAGCGCAGCCTCCATACGCTAGGCACTTCATAGCACCACATGTCTTTACCTCCTGTGACACAGTAGCACACTGCGCGTTGCTCCTGACACGACATTACACGGCCCTTTAACTTAGTTTAACATAAATACACATCCCTGCTCTCGCCTTGTCGCATGACCAGCCATCTAAAACCTTCTCAATATTATTCTTACTTTACAACATTTTTTTTTAAAAAAAAGATCTAATTTACACCTCCCGCTATACCTAACCTCACACCCGTCCCACCATCAACATTCGTAAACGTCCTCAACCCTATCTTGACACTCATATATCACCCCACAAACCATGTCCTTCAATCAATTTACCATTATCATCCCTTCTTTTCGAATTACAAACGTAGCCTCTATCTAAACACCAATCAACTCATCTTTCTTGCACTTTCAACAGTAAAATTAATTTTACACACACCCAGAAATACCAAACGCAATTAAAGAGTCAAACTTTTATACAAAGCATCAAGCACATACGACACACACACCAATATTCAAAGCCTGGTCCATATTTACCATCTCCACCTTGAATTAAATATTATTACCATTGCTGCAACATTCTGCCAGCGCTCGATTTGTACCTATTTTTCCGCTCTTAACAGTTATCACTAGCGGTCGAATATCACTATCTATAGATTGCATAAATTTCCACATTAAAAAAATCTCGCCCCGCCGTTTAGAGACTCCTATATCCGAACACATAGTATCATTCAACTATCACTTGCTCTTATCTAATAACTCATCCATTAGGTCTGGGGGCAAGGTCACCCCATTCTTTCTTTCTTTCAGCGGCAAAAAGCTTTTTTTTTTTTTTTACAGTGGTAGCTAAATTGCGCCATCAACTTAACATCACCATTCGCAAAATATATCTTCAAATACGTAAACGCTCTTACTCAATCACACAGCGGTCCCGCTGAGGACATGACCTTAAATATTACAGTTCTTAATCCAATAACCACCAAAACAAGTACTAAATGCTCAAACTAATCCCATAGCGCCTTACAAAGCTAGCGTCCGAGCGCCGCCGGCGGCATGTCAAAGCCACACAGCTGTCCATCTAAACAGCCGTCCACTCAGCCCCAGGACCAGCACGCTGAAGTGGGCTCTCCCTATACCTGCTCTCCAGCAATTGTCTAACGACATACAGTGCACAAAAGGATTCCTGACTAACGCAGATCTCTATCTCCCCCTTGAATCTCCCCCAGCCAGCCAACCTGACGTCATTCACCCTTTGCTGACAATTTCCACTCCCAAATCTTAAACACTTACATGTATAAAACCACATTCACTTATGCCAAAACTCACTTAATAATAAAAAAGCATTCTCCCTTTCTAAGCATAGATGAGTATGCATTTATCTTCACCCGTCTGATCTCTGCAATTTAAGTCAGAGAAAGACATATCTATTACCTTCTGCAACCTGTCTATAAACAGAACTATCTCAGTTACTACAACAGGACCTTGTTTTGACCATTCGCCGGAAATGTGCGCAATGTTGTACGCCTCAAACTAGGTACAAGTACAACAGATCCTCAACACCCTATCATCTTTATCCTCTACCACCAAACAGTGAAAAAAGTCATGAAGGCACCAATGCGATCCACCTCCAGCGCGGACAACGGAATTCACAGTACATTAAGTGTGAATGGACGTGCTGAGCAGTCATCTATGAATGTTCGCAATGATACTTGCAAAGTAGAGGATGTATGGTTTAGCTATGATACTGAAATTAAGAAAACAAGCTGTCACATTATTGGCCAGTGTTGGACTTACTGTAAAATTTTTCGCAAAATCAGCTGTGATTGATAATATTACAGTAGATCGGTGGTGTCTAATCCATTGCATCTGTGCATTGGGTACGACATAATGATTGACTGACAATGCTTGCTTGAGTTGGGGGACAAATTTTGGTTAATGGACCGCAACGTCCGGGATTGCTACCACCCAAAAATGTGATCCCGTACTTGTGTGCAAGAATGACCAATCACTAGAAATGGAACGCAGAGTTATAAACTATTCGGTCACTGTCATATATGAGTTTAAATGTAGAGGTGGTCAATCACTTTCGAGGGAAGTCGCTACAACGCCACCAGGCTCTTCCAGTTTCCTTGTGATGTGGCTGTCCTTTATTTAAAATCATTCAATGTTATGCTATCGACTGCAAGAATATGTTTTACAGTAGTAGGTGGGTCACTTGGGAACACCCCCCTCGTCTAGGGTTAAATTTAACCATAATTTTATTTATCTGTTATGGTTCGATGCAACCATACAAATAATTTCAATTATCCACTGGATATGGTTCTTGTCAACCATAAACTCTTTTTATTTTTAATGGTTAAAAACCAACCACCCTAGATCACTTGGGAACACCCCCTCGTCTAGCCTTAAATTTTAACCATAACTTTATTTATCTTTTAAGGCCCCTTTGAACCTTAAAAAATCATTTCACTTATAACTTGGATATGTTTGTTGTCTACCTTAAACTCATTTTATTTTTAATGGTTAAAAACCAACCACACACTCTCCAATCAGGTTTCGGAAAGTATATCTTGCTTAAGGTTAAAAGTAGCCATAAAAATCATTTCACTTATCTACAGAATGTGGTCTTTGTCTACCATAAAGTTATTTTACTTATCTTATTATCTATGGTTCGTGTCTACCTTAAAAGCTATTTCACTTATCTTATTATCTATGATTTGTGTCTACCTTAACTTATACTATTACTCAAACTATTATTTTGTAGACAAATTAATGGTACTCTAAATCAACGAATGTGCATTAAAAATTTTTAATGGTTAATGAAACCATTAAAATTAAAAGTTCTCTGTAATTATTCTATGGAACCATTAAAATTAAAAGTTTTCTCTAATTATTCCATGTTTAAGATCGTAGGTCAAATTTCTCTTGCCATACATAATGATGTACGCTAAAGTGTTATCAGGAATAGGCGCATTAAATGTCGCCGATAACTTCATTGCTGTTTTCTGTGCAGTAACAACATTCTTGCGTCTACTCATATTGATGACAAACACAGGGTACGAATTAATGAAATTGTATGCACTAATCTTAAGACCATTACTCGATTCAGTTATCTGCTTAAAATCTGTGAACGCATTGTAAGCTTTCAGACAAGAACCAGGAGGATCTATGTTCCACAGTTCTTCAGGAAATATCTCATTTCTGCCATTCTTTAGATAAATGTTTTCGAGATGCACGTGATCATACACTGATGAGTCTGCATCTTGGTTTCCTTTTCTGTTGGTCTGAAACACCACAAATACAAAATAAGGCATGTCAAACTCCATAGAATTGTAGTAATTCGTTATGTCTAGCTCAAAGTTTCTCTTACCACTAATTCCTGCTATTTCCTGCGTCTGAAGATCAAAAAATGAAATCGGAATCTTAGGATCCTTTAGCATCTTTTCTCTTAGCTCTAATTCATAGTTAGGCTCATACTTAACAATGGGTACTCTAATCTCCATATTTGTAATGGTTACTTTACCCAACTCAGGTCGAGAGCCTTCAATATCAGCACCACTATTATTTTTTGAAAACCATCTAAACAAGGCATCGCCAGCGTTTGCGCTTCCCACAAAAGTTACTGTTAGGTCTCCTTCCCACATGATTTCTTTGTAATCTTTAAAAAATCCACCCAACATTTTTAACGGATACAGTACCTCATTTGCTTTCCTTTGTAGCTTACCATTGTTGATGAAATTACCCTTGAATCTAATGTCATCTTCAAGAGAAGAGGTAAAGTGGTATAAAACCGTTGAAGAAATGCTTGGATGCTCTAACCTGTAGATTATGTGACCTCTTTTCTTAACAATTACTGCACTCCATAACTGTGCCGGAAAGTTGTCTACTAGTTTAACATTCGATTTGCCTTCGTAAGAAGTATAGTCTGAGCCATTTGCATGAGTAACGTTATATGTCATATACAAGTATGCGTTGTTGTCAAACCAACCATCACCAACTTTGATGTCTATTTCCACATCTTTGTTCGGTAGGTTCAAATTATTTCTAGTCTTCTCATTTACTGGGAAAGACTGCCACTGATAGCTTTCTATCTTATTCATTTTATTTACTGCAATATTTTAATTTTAAAGCATTTCTAAAAGAACAGTCACTGTAGCTCCACCAAAATCTATAACACAGTCGTTCTCGTCCGTTACACTGACTTCCAAATTTTGAACTTTATCGCGTACAGGAAAAAATAATGGATAACTCGGTTCGTGTATTATAGGAACACCAAACTGTAAATGACCACACCCCTCCAATTTGGGTTTAAAAGAAGCAATAATGTTTGTTTCTCGATGAAAGTGTTCAGAATCCTTTACAAACATACCATCAGCTAAGTTAAAATGCACTTTAATTTTTTCTAAAGGGATTATTTTTGGTAGGTCATTTGCAACTACATTTTTCACAGGGTCAAGAATTACATCTCTAAAACCTAGCACCCTCCCAATACTACTTTCCTTGCTAAAATACAGCTTAAAGTCTAAGCTTTCTATCTCATCTCTGTTTAGGATTTCGTTAGCCTTAATCTTTATATTACTAGCATTGAAAGGTTCCTGGCTCTGAATACGCCTCTCTTAACTCTCTAGACTGTACTGTCCTGGAGGAATATTTAAAGTGTGAACCACACCATCTTTCTCATAATGTAATCTGTTATTATCCTTTGTGACATTTGGAGTTAAGAATGTTGAATAAAATCCGACAAAACCAACCTTTGTATACATGATTCTTATTGGTACATTTAGCCTCTTTTTTAAGTTTGAGGATGTACCACTGATTTCAAAAATTCTATTCATTTATTATCTATTAAAGGTATTAATAATAAGTAATAAATAAAGAAGTAAAATGCCTAAAGATACAACTGATTGGGATCCAAAAATCAGAATACGAGAATAACGAACTACGAATAGACATGGGAAGTTATTACCTAGTTCAATTCGTTACGCTATCGTGGGGCCTAGTGGCTGTGGTAAAACAACATTAATGGTTGATAACTGTCTGTTGTGCCCAGGCTGGCTTAACTGGAACAATATTAAGCACTTGTACATCTACTCGAAAGCTTAGAACAGTTTAAGTACACACATCTTATGGAAAAATGTGAAAGAATTGAAAATGAACACAACGAGAAGGTAGCAACCTTTGTTAGTAACTTTGATGACGTTATACCATTAGATGAGTATGAAGACCGCTTTGTTGTGGTGTTTGACGACTTTATATCAGAAAATCAAGATATTGTAAGAGAATACTTTACCAGAGGAAGACATAAGAACATTGACTGTTTCTACTTAGCGCAAACGTATTCTAAAATACCCAAGCAGTTGGTGAGAGACAACCTTAACTTTTTCAACATATTTAGACACGATGACATTAATTTGAAGCACATCTACGACTAATTTGTAGGTGGAGACTTTAAATGGAATGACTTTAAAGAGCTTTGCAGTAAGGTGTGGAACGAGGACTTTGGATTCATAACTGTTGACATTACTCGAAAGCTGTATGACGGTAGGTACCGTAATAAAATTAAAACTTTTATCAGATTTTAATGGTTTTTTAACCATTAAAATACCACATTTTTTCTGTTTACCCAACTATTGTGTGAGCTATCAAATTGAAAATTAAAAATCAAGATTCTAAGCCCTCATCGACAGCATCAGTAAATGATGCAAGTTCACCAAATATAAGAACCTTTGCTTCATCAGGTACTTTCTTAACCGACTTCTTCAGAGCAATTGTTAATTTAGTGTTTGGAACCATAAGTACTGGTTTGCTCTTGAAATCTAAGAATTCTACATTGCTTAAAGGCATTATTGACTGGTCTCCGGAGTAGGTAACTAATTTCAAATCAAAGTCGTTATAACTTGGTTTTACTTCACCATAAGACTTTAAAATAATTCTTTTTATATTTATAGCATACTCAAATATGTGTTCGAAACGTTCTTCTCCTGTCATAAAAGTGAATTTAGCAATTTGCTTATCACATACTTTATTCAGAGATACCTCTGTTTTGTTAATGTATGAAGTCAGATCATACTTTGTATAATAATCGGAGAAAAGTTTCTCTAAGTCTTTTTTACTGTAGTGATGGCTAAGATCGGTTTTGTTCACGTAATTATTCAATAATGTTAGAATACTTGTGTATTCAGCTTTGGTGATGAGATTATTTAATTCATTTTCTAAATATTGTTTCGTAACTGCATCGTAACCACTTATTGGATCTTTTAAATCTTCTACCTTTGAAATCAATATAAGTTTTAGTTGTCCTAAAAATGTTATGCAATTCTTTATGAAACTGTTTAATCAAACCTTCTATTTTTGGATCAATTTTTGATACTTCAGTTTTGATATTTTCTATTTCTCCAGCGTTTATGTTGCATCCTTTAGGATGCTCCTTGTTTCCAAATATGTTCATTTATTGTATCAAGAATTTTATTAAAACTCCATCCATCTGTAAGTAGATGCAATACAAGCATACACAAATGGCCACATATATACTGGTCAAAATTCTGAATTCTCTCAGTATTATAAAACAAATTATCTGGCCCCAAGTAATGTACTAAGCTAAGTGGAATACTACCACCAAACGAATCAAAAACGAATTTTTCATCACCCTTCTTGAAGTAGCATATCCAGTGAGTACCTACGTGATCAGATGTATCCAAGTTAACGACCCCTGATTCTACTTCTTTAGGTTCTAACGGTAACTCGTCAGCCATGAATACACCTCTAAAATTTTTGATTTTTAAAGACTTTGCTAACCTCTCGATATCATAGTTGCTCAACGGGTGATTATATTTTTGCACAATTTTTCGACTTTTTTTTAAAGATACCATAACCCGCTTTCTTTTCCATTTCAAGATTATGCCTCTTTTGCTCCGCTAACTCTGCGTCTTCCTCTTGCTTCTTGTGCACAGCACTTGTTATTGCCGCAGCACCACCAGCTAAGGACCCGATTGCTCCCAACACTGCAAGTATCAGTGGTAGAAATCCACCTTCGTGCTTATTCAGTCCAGAACCTGCTTTCAATCTCTTAGAGTTTAGGTACTCGAGTAGCTTCTTCACAAAAGGTATAGAAAATGTTATCAGTAAGCTACCACCTTTTTTAAGTTTATTAGCTTTCTGTTTCATTTGAGTCTCTGTAATATAAGCACCTAGAAAGCCATGATTTTCAGGTCGTCATTGGACAGTTTTATTTTAATAGATTTCGCTCTCGGATTCCCACTGGAGGGAATGTTGTAGTCAATACTAAATCCTTTCATTTATTATCTCAAATAAATTAAATATTTTAGTGCAACACTCATATTAAATTTTAATGGGTTGTGACCCGTTAAAATTACACTTCTTCATTCACATTTCACAGTGCCCATCCATTATCATCTAACCCTAGTCCTAGTTTCCTTTTCCCAAACATTATTCCAGCAACAGCTGTTGAAGCTAATCTTTCTCCTAGGGAAGCATCTTCGCTGAGCATCCTTTCCTTTGCGGCCTTCTGAAGTTCTTTATCAGCTTGGTGTCTTTGTTCCAAATCTTTATGGTCTCTGTAGGCAATATCATGCCTTTTACACGCTTCATCTAGAGGATTAACTCCTGCATCACCTCTAGCTAATCTTTCTTCTAGTTTGGTACCAGGGCCACAGTAATTGTATCCAGGTAAATGCATTTCAACAGGAAGATTATTAATTAACGTGTTCACTAAACCCTTTCCATAACTTTCTGCCTTCCAGAACGTATGAGGAAGATTATTCAGGAAACGAATTAGGTAGGGTATCCCCTTTGGATTATTTACTATGAAGTCATTAAATTTACTCGTAAGCATCTTGGTTATTCCAACCTTCTCATTGTGGTAGTTATTATTTCCCGCATTCTCTTCACCATGAATAACCATTAGCCTATCAATTAAGTCTCTGACGTCATTCATCCACACGTACTCCACCGGTTTGTCTGCATACCTCTTTTCAAAACCCATACCACCATATGAGTTTGGCGTGTTGCCACGTTCTTTCTTGAGTGACTGCCATATTGGTTTAATGATGTTGTTGTAGTTTTCGCTACTACTTGACTTGGGTTTGTTTGCATTTGGATCATTGTTCTGATATATCGCATTGGTAACCTTCAGCATAGTTGTATAGGTATCAAGGTCGTCAGATGTGTACTCTTCAGGTGATACGGTTTTCTGAGTCAGGAGCTTCATAAACCCATTGGTGGCTTTAAAGGAGTTACCCTTCACCATAATATTATCGTTGTTGAAGGTTACTTCGGAGTCACCCATGTAATGCCTCCCATTGTCAAAACGGAGACCAAAAATTGTGTCATTCAGAGCGCCTAAGTATTTTGAAACTTTTGGGCCCTGGTTAGTTGTTGAGTAGTCTGAAACAGCCTTCATCTTCTGCCATTCCTCGTCTTCAGTTTGTTCCAACATAGGCTCCAACCTCTTACGTGTCTTTGGTGTGATGGGGTCATCAACAAATAAGCCTCTCTCAAACGATGTTACCTCAGGAGTAGGTGGTATAGGGAACATATCGTCATATTGCCCATCGTAAAGTAGTAGCTGTTTTTCAATCTCACGATTTTTTTCTATACCATCAATTACGTCTTTCCCTATTGCATCTAATTTATCAATAACTGGTTGGTCTTCTTTTTTGTATTTTTCGTATTCAGTTATAGGCTTAATTTTCCATTCTTTGAATTGATCTTTGATTTGTTCGAGTTTCTTTCTGTCCTTTTTTGCTTGCTTCACAAGCTTTTGATCATATTTTGCAAACATTTATTTAAGGAAAAATAATAAAATTATTCGTTGGACGTTGACGTTGGGACGTTGACGTTTGGACGTTGACGTTTGGACGTTGACGTTGGGACGTTGACGTTTGGACGTTGACGTTGGGACGTTGATGTTTGGACGTTGACGTTTGGACGTTGGGACGTTGGGAGGTTGGGACGTTGACATTGAGACGTTTTACGATGTAGATAGTTAGTATAGATTTTAATCTCTTTAAAGAGATTAAAAACCATTAAAATCAATTTAAAAGAACTCAATATTGTGTACCTTCTTGTTGTTGTTTGTTTCTTTGACACCATTGTACAACATCTTTAATCCAACCAAAGTATTGCAATCACCCCAGCTTAATAATTTGGCGAACCTATCAGGCAATATAAGCTTCTCTTCACTGTCGAGTTCTACAAATATCTTTTGTCCATATTTTGTACTTATATTCTCAGCATTTGTAATGTCATAATATCGTCCCTTTTCTAACTCGTTCAGCTTCGTAAACGTTTTGTTGGCGCTGTTAAGTTTCAATAGCAGTTGATTTCGTTCCATTTGATTATATGAAAAAAATAATAAAACAATTCCTACGGGGTTAACGTTTCTAGCTGAGTCACAGTATCTTTTAAGCTCTTCACTAGTGCCGTAAATGAAGATGACTTCTTGGGGCAGTTTATGCCAAATAACGAAAGATCGAATTTACCTGCTCTTATTAGTACGTTTGAGAATTCATTGTATTCATAAAATATGCCGTCCTTGAAGAAGTACAGCAAACCATTTGTGTATCTGAAAACAGAATCAAAGGCTGAAGGTACCCCTGGGAAGCTTTTACTGATAACACCATAAGCCTTTGCTTTAAAGCTACATTCGTCTATTTCAGCAAAATATATATGGTCATAAAAAATGAAGGTTCTGCAACAGTAAGTGTTGACAGCTCCGTGTACAAAAGAATTTTGTCGCAACCCTATATCAGATACTCCTTTTGGGTAACCAGATTTTAACGATAAGCTCGGTATTTGAACCATATATATCATGTTATTAATAATCAGAACGACTTCACCTGATGGTCTCTGAAAAACAGCAGACACATTTTTGAATCGCTGAGGCAGGAACGTTAACCAGTCTGTGATTAGTTACGGTTTTGAGAGCTCGTCATTACTATTAAGAGCAGTCATCCAAACCCACGTTCCATAAAAAAATGTATAGAAACTCATTCACAATTACAGAACTTCCAAACTGCTTCAGTCTGCATACATCAGGTTCCTTTACAGGGACTGCTTCGGTTGAGGGCGAAGTTGGAGTAGGAGTAGGGCGCTGTTCAGTATCGCTAGAAGCACGTTTCCCATATAAACTTTGGATGCCGCGTATATCATCTTCAGATAGGGTGGTGATAGTGCTATTGTAAAAGGCGTACATCACCGATTCAGAGAAATCTGAATGCACCATACCTAACGTGTGACCAATCTCGTGAACTAGAACAACAAACAGGTTTGTCTGTGAAGAAGGTGTGTTACCGTCAATTTCCATGTACCAGTATTCATCCTGATCAACGTGGATTTCAATGGGGTCGTTGTACAAGTTAGGAAAGTCGGCATGAGCAAATACGTTTCCTCTACCATCAAAACTTCGTTGAGAGAACTGTAGGGCTGAGTTTTGGCGTCGGTGTGCTCCTCTCTTAGTCGAAATGACAATATCAGTACTTTGGTTGCTGTTCTCAAAAGTAAGATCCGTGTGTTCTTCCCACATTTTAAATACTGATTGTGCCACCTGTAACATTTTTCTAGTTGCGAGATAGTAATGCCATTTTATATTCTTCTTATTCCACTTGTAGATGTGCGTAGTAAAGCTTAAAACGTTATCTTCAACGCCACACCTCGGGTTCTTCATTAATTGTAAAGTTTCATCAGTCAGCTCACCATTAGCCACGAGATGATATTTCTGTTGGAATAACGTAAGTGCATCTTTGTACGCTTCTTCACTCAGTTGAGAAAGTTGATCTTCTTGGTAGTCTAAGTACCCAAAGTTGTGCAAATATTTTATTGCTGCTTCATCGTGAACAGATACTAAGGATAAGATTGAAAGTAGAATTATTCTGTTCATTTATTTGAATAGAAATAATAAAAATATTTCAGTTCATAGAGGTTACCAAGTTTGTAATGGACCCTGTTATGGTTAATTACTTTTGGCAAGTAATGGTTAAAAAGCACCCTGGTAATGTGACCAGGGTGGTTCTGCAATGGTTTGGCTATGAAGGGGAATACTTCAGCCAACGGCAACTTTTTATTAGGATGCATAAGCGTGGCAAATTTAAAAAATTGAATTTTAAGTATGTATAGTAAATTAAATAAAGGGTGAGGAGTAGATTCTTCCGTATTTTCATTGACGCTGGTTCGAGCAGCCGTGTCCCGCCTCGCCTCTTGCGATAGCTTCACTGCCAAGGCCTCTGCGGTAGCGATAGCGGGCTGGGAGGCCAGCGGTGAAGGTTGGTCCGCTGATGTCACGAGTGCCTGCATTAGTCACAACAGCGCTTTTTTGAACCACTTCATCCTTAATATCTATACATTGTAAGTAGGCTGTTTAGGTTTTTTTATTGGTAACGCCGCCGCCACATAGCGCTCTGTATAAAAATCACTGGCTGTGCCGTGTGCAGTCTGTGGCTGGTTTGCATTGTTGTCTGCCATTGTAGTGTTGAGCAGAGGCAGCTGGATGCTAACAGCGCGTAGCGTTGCGCAGTTGGAGGTGAGCCGCCAGCAGTGGTGGACGTGGGGAGAGAGATGGCGGAGTTTTGAAATTTGTAAGAATTGGTGTCATGAACTTATATATATATATATATATATATATATATATATATATATATATATATATATATATATATATATAACGACTATAAAGGTAAATACATTGTTTGTTCTCTATTAAAATCTTTCATTTGCTAACTGTGCCTATCAGTAGTTAGTGACTTCTGTAGTTTGAATCTTTTAGTTAGCTGGCAGTAGTGGCGCTTGCTGTATTGCAGTAGTTCGAGTAACGAAGATTTTTGTGAGGTAAGTGATTTGTGAAACGTATAGGTTAATGTTAATCAGGGCCATTCTTTCGTAGGGAATTTTGGAAGTCAGATTGCGTTGCGCTAAAAATATTGTGTGTCAGTTTAAGCACATTCGTGTAGAATTTTTCTAAGGGGACGTTTCATATGTCGACCCTTAGCCAAGGATACCTCACTGGAATCTTCTGATTTTTTCTTGTAGTTTGTGTAATTAATGTAGATTTTATTTTATTGCTAGCGCGTAATCATAGAGAGAATTTCCTTTGTAGTTGTAGTCTTTCATTGTTGTACAGTAAAACAGTTGTGGCATGCATGTAGATTTGCACCAAGTATTTCGCAGCTGCGCTTGCAATTAACTAGATATTATTTTCAGTGCTATGTTAATGTGTTCTCTTATTTTTGTTCTTCAAATTGTGTTTTTCTGTGTTGTCGTGTGAAAAATTGTGACAATAATGGCGTGTGAAAAACGTAACACTAGGCTCCAAAGTAAACTGAGAAATGACAGTGAAGACGAAAGCAGTGTGTTAGCGTCACCATGTAATGAATTCACTAACGTTCAAAGTAGTAATTTGGTAATAGCGCATAGGGAAATGGAGCGGGTTGCAAATAATGGTGTAGGCAGTGAAACAATTAGTGAACAGGGAAGCGTTATCGATCGATCGGTCGGCAACAGCTCGCCTCAGGATTCCGAAATGACAGGACACAATCTTGCAAATACTGTAGATTCAGATTTTGCGTCCTCACCGTTTTCTCAAGTAAATCAAGACACATTTTCTGCTTTTCAAAATGCGAATATTGCAGGTTCAAATGCGCTGCCGAAAAGCACTGAGGAACATGTTTCAGACACCAGTGCACTGTTATTACAGTTAATGCAACAAATGGGACAAAGGCAACAAAAGTTAGACACAACGCTTGAACAAAATCAGAGACAAACACAGCAACAGTTGGACACAATGGAACATAATCCTTAAAAGTTAGACACAATGGAACAAAATCAGAGACAAACACAGCAACAGTTGGACACAATGGAACATAATCTTCGGAAGTTAGACACCACACTTGAACAAACACGTGAAGATTTAACTACTGAGTTACATAACATTGAATCGAAATGTCAAAAAATCTGTAATGACGTAAAAACACAAATTTGTGAGCATTTTAACCTATTTTTTCGCGGCATGGAAACGCATTACAGAATGACAAAGCAGCCATAAAAGAATTGCAAACTATTGTTCGTGAAAATCACGACACCTTGCAAGCTAAAATGGACTCAGTTGCATCCATCGATTCGGTTACGCAACTTGCAAGAACTCAGGAAAACTTAAAGGACACAGTAGATTCGATTTCAACACAAATGGACACACTGAGGAAATGTGTGCACTATCAGAGAAAGTAGCCGAACTTTCGGATCAGTTCACTAATTTATCTGCAAAGGTAGATGATGATCTGAATGACACAAGACCTGTAGCCATCACTGACACAGAAGAGTATGAACAAATTAAGAAATTCAAACAAAATCAGAATCAAATTAATACGCAATACAAAAGAGAAATCCGGGAAGTACAAGATCAGTTGACGCAGGTAATACAAAAGTTACATATTTCAGAGGACACTCGCGCTCCAACACGGGAAGAGGAACTTAGAAATACGGAACTGAAACAAAATAACAACACAGGGCACTTTGGAGATTATGAAAGAAATTGGCAAAGTACACCGAATTTTGAGATGGAACCGCCGAAACGACGTAACAATGACCGATATGCAAGCCACCGACACGATGATTTTGACTATAAGCTGTTCATTACTACACGTAAATTCAAAACATTTAAGAATTCTGACAACGACGTTCATCCACAAGCGTGGCTCCATCAATTCTCTCATTGTTTTCCTCCCAACTGGTCATTAGAGAACAGATTAGAATTTATGTGTGGCTATTTAGAGAATGAACCAGCTGTAAGAATGCGATCGGTCATTCACGATTGCCACAGTGAAGGAGAATTTTACCACGCCTTCCTCTCAGCATATTGGTCTCAAGCCACACAAGACCGAGTAAAACATGGCATCATAATGATGAAAAATTTCGAACAATCTGAATTTTCAAGTCTTGTGAAATATTTTGAAGACATGTTACATAAGAATAAATATCTTTCTAACTCATACAGCCCCACAGAACTCATCCACATTTGCTTAATGAAATTGCCTGAACATTTACGACATATTATTTTGGCAGGACGTTGCAAAGACAACATTGAAGCTTTTCAGGGACTCTTACAAGAATTAGAAATTGACACTGACAATCGCGGAACGCGAAAACAGGAACACAACAATTTCAGGTCACATCCGTCGCAATTCCGCGATGAAAGAAATAATAACTGGACACGACACGGCTATTCTTACAACGCAAATCGTGACCAAAACAGACACCACCCGTATGACAACCGTTGGCAGGTTAATAATAATTACAGAGAAAGATCGCATTTCCGTAGTAATGAATATGACAGAGACAATCATAGAAACAGACAATATGGCAACCAGAACTATTATCATCACGGGAGACGGAATAACTTCAGACGCAACGGTCCAGCCCGCAGTTACGATTCAGGGAGAAATTCTCGACCACGTGACCGACAAGAAAGAAACTATGGAATCTACCGACATGACGACAGACGATATGATCGTAACGACAGACCTGAATTGCATCAGAACTGGCGGGATTCAAACAGAGCATGGCCCTCTCGGCAAGGTGAATTTGTAGAAGTTAGGTCTCCTAATCCCAATAACGACGCGCGCCAACAAAGAAACAGACAATGACTCGCACCGCAGGCAGCCGTGTGCGCCGGCAGGCTCAGAGAAAAATAACATAAGCTAACCTTGAGCAAAATTCCAGTGTTCTTTACTGCCGTATACCACATGATGATTGACTTAAAGTTGATTTGCTGCATACTGAGGAAGAGTAAAGGTTTACACCACATTTCACATGCAAAACCGTTTATTGAAAGATAATCTGCTTTTTAATTTTGTCTTTGCCATAAAATTTTTCGCTTCACGCTACTAGTACAATTTGTCAGACTTAGAATCTGTTAACATGCAACCATGTTTGAAGTTAAATATACAGTCAAGAACCAAGAGAACTCATTTAATCAGAAATTACGAATGCATTGTTATAGTGAACAGATGTCACAGTGTTATTGTGCGTGTACATTCTTGCTTGTTAGTTGCACGATTACAGAACGACTGTAAGGCTGACATACTTAGAACATATACTGTTAATGAGGTTTTAATGCAACATTTTGGTTCAGTTGAAAAGACATTCTTTATTTGAAGTACTTTCTGTGAGATTAAAGATGACTTAGCGTTTGGTTTCTTTGATAGCTACACGATTTTATCACGACGCTACTAATGAGTGACAATTTACAATGTTGCTTTTGCAGTTTATCTGTTTTATATCTGCACAGTTTTTCTGAATTTTTCTGGAAAGTAAAACATGTTTTAGTAGTAACTTTGTGGTATAGCTACAATGAGACAGCCTTTTCTGTAGCACAACAATACGTTACAGTACAGTACTTACTTCATCACGGCAAGAAGCGTAGTAACTACAATATCTATACGCAAAGCATTTCACTTTTGTTTACCATGAGGTAAGTACATTGACTTCTGTAGAACTTAGCTTTCGGAGGACGATAACTACGACACTTCCACAGAGATTATCTTACAACACGACGCACAGTTTAGCGCTACAGTACGCGTATTTGAGTGACTAATTTTGTACTTAAAGCATTTATTTTTAAAGATATTTGAAATACAATGATACAAAGGTTTTCTGTGATACATTTCATTCCATTGCTGTAATCTGCAACATCTGAGGATATAATTACACTAATCCTCAGGGGGGTACACGCCTACTTTGTGTACCATGTGTATGGCAAGCACAAGGAGCCCTAGCTAATATGGTATTTGCTTATACAACTTTACACATCGGTACCATATCTCTCTAACACATAAATTACACAGCTATCTGATCATTTAAATGAGAGACAAACATTTTTTTATTACGTCAGTGACACATGTTTACGCAATTACACAGTTGGATAATTTCACACTTATGAAATTCTATTTTGTCTGTACTTTGTGAAATGTTCATATTTTTTCAGAACCATTGTGATACTATGAGAGCTTTGAATGGTGTGTTTGGTATGGGATCATGATTGTTAAAGTACGTTTGAGGTAGATGACACTTTTGAAATGAGCAGAGAATTTTTTTTAGGTTTTGAAATTATTGGAGGAAGCTACGACGATTTTGAGAGTTGACTGAGGTGTTATGATGTTATTATTACGATGACTATGTGTATTATGCTGTTGTGGTATGTTTATGATCAATAAGCTGATACTATATGAGTTATTTGATTATGCTACATATCTGTTATGATGAAATATTGAAGAAGTGTCGACAAATAAAGCAAGGAATAATGAGTAGTGGTTAGCGACTCTGATCTGTGGAAAAGGATGTTGGAAACCAAGAATCGTACTTTACAGAGTTATGAAATGTATGTAAATTTGTGAATGTATTACAATGCCGACGAAAATTTTTTGGGCACTATTCTATTTAAAGGATTTTGTTTCTACATATTTGTAACGCAAATTCTTGACCTGTGAATTTTTTTTACATGAGACTGTCACTGTAGCGGAAACTGCTGTCATAAACATTTCGGTAAGAAAGGCAGGTGACCGTGACATAATGCGTTGCTAGCGGCCAGGTGTGCCAGCTGCCCTGAGAAAAAGTCATTAGTGTGTGCCTTTCAGAGGCACAGGTGGAGAAAAAAGGAGGCCATTAACCTCGCTATTGACATTCCTTTGTAGAAAGCACCGCAAATACGACACGCTCATTACTTGGAAACATTCTTACATCTGCACACCTGATAATGACAAGTGCCTTTCTACAAGAGTTGAGAGAATTTGTACTAACTTATGAAATGTCGCATGACTATTGAATGATATTTTTATGCTTTGTACATAGTTGCTTATTTCATTTGATATCTGTTTTCCAGCTGTGTTGCAGCATTGGTTTTATAAAATAAAATTAAATGCATTTGCTAATGTGAACACTTTCTGTCAACAGATCTATTAAATAATTATTTCATGATCCACATTCTTCGAAAAAGGAGCTCTTGGAACGGAAAGAGCAATAAGAAGCCACTAATAACAGTAACTGTATATATAATTTTCTTTTCAAGTACTTGGTAATTTGTTGTAGCATTAGTTTTTGTGCTGCACCACTTTAATTGCATAGACATTAAGATGTGAATAGACATTGTCCACATCTGCATTGTTGTCTTTAGTGTACATTTTTTTCTGCTTGAGCTTTGTCTTGTTTAGGTATAAGTTATAGCATTTGCTGCGGCTGTTTGTCATTCATAGTGCTACTGAATTTCACTTTGTATTACTCCGTAGTTTTACTACGGATTTATTTTTCTTGTTTGCTGTGCATTGCCTTATATTAGTTTTAACATTGCTGCTTCTTTGACAACTTCCATTTTATTTCATTCTTGTTTGTATAAATCGTTTTGCGCTGCTGCATTGCCTTGTCCCTTGGTTTAGCATCTGAGCTCAGTAGCTTTAAGTTAGCTTAAGAGGGGGTAGACTATATAAGAAACTAACTATGATGAATTGGATGAAAAGCGTTGAGAAACTATAAGAAAATGGTTTGGCCAAAAAAGTAGTGTACAGTGGAGAAAAACTATTTTTGAAAGAGGATGTGAACAGAATACAGAAAGCAGGTTTAGATTGTACTTTTTGGGAATAATGATGAACTAAGGGAGATCTCTATGCAAAATACTGCAGTAAAACAAACCTTGTCCTTTCCTTTCGTATTATCCCTCTATGTGTTTATGTACCCTTGTGTATTTGTCTTTTTCCTGTCTTTATGTGTTTAGCTAATACGATTTATGTTGTAGAATTTTTCAAATACTATGTTATTTTCTTTGTAAATATGTTCAGACATTATTTATTGTGTTCTGTTTTAATGCTCATGCGTGAAGTTGATGTTTCAAAAGTTATTCTGATCTTTTATGTATGTACTTTTGTCGTAATTTTTGTAACACTGATGTATTTGCTATTTCGATTCTTTTGTAAAGCCTGTACTACTACAAATGTTATCTGTATTGGTATGTTCTTTAATGATATTTTTTTGTACCTTTGTTATTGTATTCTCATGTTATAAAATTGTAATTGACACCAGTTCATCAAATTAAGTAACTTGTAAATTACATTTCACTGCACACGTTTCTGTTGGTCATAGTATATGGACAATATGTGAGAAGTAGAGACTGATAGTGTTTGCACGTGTGTTAATAATTCAGTAAGGGACTGGATAACAGCATTGCTGGTTCTAAGGAGATTTCAAAAACAATTTTTGTGAGTGCACAAGTGGGGGTTATGGACTTGCTATATTATCGGCAAGACTCTTCAATGGTGATTGTGCGCCTGCACAGTCAAACAGATGGCTGCTGGCTATCTCTACAAGGACTACAGTGGGTCTACACCTTTGATGACCCACCAATACCATTATTTCTACAAGGTCTACAGTGGGTCTGCATCTCTGGTGGCCCACCAATACCGTAATCTCTACCAGGACTACAAGGGGTCTACTCTGTGATGACCTACCTACCAGTATTCTTCAAAACTTCGACTGACTCTGCTGTGGGTTTGCTCTGTTGTGGCCCATTACCTGTCTGCATGTCAAGAGTCAGCACTGTCTTTCCGTTGGAAGGACAACACTACTTCTTCAAGACTGCATGGAAATCCACTACTTCCGTGTGCATTTTCTTTTACTACTCAGACTTCGAGAAAAACACTGCAATTTTACTTTGATGAATGATCAGGACTGTCTTTATGGACTGTGAGAAAATTTTAGCTTTTGACCAACATTGTATCGATAAGTGTGTGCATTTCATTTCTTTGTCATTGTAATTATGAAAAAAATTTTCAAATCTGTATTGGCCACTGCCCAAAACAATTTGTAATTTTTTTTGTGGGGAGCATGGGGGCTATGTAAGTAGGCTGTTTAGGTTTTTTTTATTGGTAACGCCGCCGCCACATAGCGCTCTGTATAAAAATCACTGGCTGTGCCATGTGCAGTCTGTGGCTGGTTTGCATTGTTGTCTGCCATTGTAGTGTTGAGCAGAGGCAGCTGGATGCTAACAGCGCGTAGCATTGCACAGTTGGAGGTGAGCCGCCAGCAGTGGTGGACGTGGGGAGAGAGATGGCGGAGTTTTGAAATTTGTAGGAATTGGTGTCATGAACTTATATATATATATATATATATAATGACTATAAAGGTAAATACATTGTTTGTTCTCTATTAAAATCTTTCATTTGCTAACTGTGCCTATCAGTAGTTAGTGACTTCTGTAGTTTGAATCTTTTAGTTAGCTGCCAGTAGTGGCGCTTGCTGTATTGCAGTAGTTCGAGTAACGAAGATTTTTGTGAGGTAAGTGATTTGTGAAACGTATAGGTTAATGTTAATCAGGGCCATTCTTTAGTAGGGAATTTTGGAAGTCAGATTGCGTTGCGCTAAAAATATTGTGTGCCAGTTTAAGCACATTCGTGTAGAATTTTTCTAAGGGGACGTTTCAACATGCCTTTATGGTTAGCCTGGCCATGTGGCCAGGCTTGTTTTCGAGTGGTTTGGTTATGAAAGACTTTGTATTTATGGTATAGAGAACCATAATAATAACAAGTGCGAATGTTAAGATAAAAAACATCCTTTATTTGTTAAGCTCAATGTTGCCAAAATTGCCAGGGCAGTTGATATGGGTCTCTCCACATGTCTCACACGTACCATTCTTTAATGGTCCAGAGCGCGGGTTCAAAGTATAAGCAAGACCTTAAGGCTTTAACAGAGGTCCCCCATGAAACGGGGGGGGACCTTATTAGGTTCAATTGAACCTAATCTTAGCAGCTCCAAAGGCCGATACACCGGTGGATGATCTCCTTCATATCCGAACCATTCTAAGGTCAACCTGGCCATGTGGCCAGGTTGACCATTAACCACAATCTGCATTTTAAATGTGGTTCTTTTAGAACCTGCTGAGGAGTAGATTCTTCCGTATTTTCATTGACGCTGGTTCGAGCAGCCGTGTCCCGCCTCGCCTCTTGCGATAGCTTCACTGCCAAGGCCTCTGCGGTAGCGATAGCAGGCTGGGAGGCCAGCGGTGAAGGTCGGTCCGCCGATGTCATGAGTGCCTGCATTAGTCACAACAGCGCTGCTCTAGCGTAATATTTTAACTTAAATGTATATTATTCACTTAAACGTAAATTTTCCGCTAATAAATTGTTGTTTTTGGGTGTTGTGTATGTTACCCTACGTAATGTAAGTAAAAATATACGGCAATTCGGATGAAGCGTAATGCTGAGAGAGAGGGAGAGAGTAAGATTAATAGCTTACTCGAATGCATTTGCTTCGCCGGCGCGGTAGCTCAGCGCGTTCGGTCAGGAAGACTGGCCACCTTTCTGAAGAAAAAACTGAGTAAAGTTTTCATCGTGGCATTTTGAGTGACGTCATGAGACGTCCGCACTGATCCACTCTCACTCATCTGCTAAGAAGTATGGGACGAGACGTCGTAACAAAGAGGAAAAAAAACCCTGTGGGGCAGAAGAACAACGACAACGACGAAGAAATGTTACAGACAAAAGACCCCACAGGGTTCCTCGGCGCCGAGGTTTTACCATTTTCGATGAAATTTTAATGGATACGTTTGGGATATTTCTGGTTTCCAATTAACCATACCGGCAACCACATACACGTCTCCAATGACACCCTAAGAAGTTTTTTCAATTAAAGAAATAAATCAGTAAATAAATAAACATGAGTAATAAACTAATACCTCCTTGCAGCATGAAAGGCGGTGACAGGTCAGTAGAACTTCCTTTTGATATAAATAAGGTGCCTGAAAACCTAAAAGATATTGTTTTTAATTATTTAAGACGGCTTCAGCAATTGCAGTTAACTATACTAGAATGTGTAGAAGACGAGATAGCGATCAGTGAAATAGGTGAAGATATGTCACAACTAGAAAAACAATTTGAAAAGTTGATGGTTGAAATAATACCACAATCTGACTAAATTAGGTGAAGAAATTATTTTTAAGGTCTACGAAACCTTAAAACTATTGGTAGCAAGTAGTAAGAAGCAGTCTCTATTGGTATGTTTTGTAATGCTTTGTTTGGAACCATTATTTTGATGTTGAGACCAGGGTGGTGCAATAGAGTTCAACACAACAACAGGTGATCTGGCCGACTCCGCTTGAACCACATTTTGGAACGGAAAAATGAGGCAAAGGGGTACCCCACGGTCAAACGGTCCGTTCTGCAACTTTGAAGTTAATGGTTCAATGAACCATTAACTCCGCTTGAACCACATTTTGGAACGGAAAAATGAGGCAAAGGGGTACCCCATGGTCAAACGGTCCGTTCTGCAACTTTGAAGTTAATGGTTCAATGAACCATTAACTCCGCTTGAACCACATTTTGGAACGGAAAAATGAGGCAAAGGGGTACCCCACGGTCAAACGGTACGTTGTGCAACTTTGAAGTTAATGGTTCAATGAACCAAAGGGTCGAACAGGGTAAATGGTTAGAGCAGAAGCTTAGGGAGGAAGGGGAACCCAACTGAAGCTAACATAACAACCATAACTGAAGCTAACATAACAACCAAAACTGAAGCCTCAACGCCAACTAAAGCTAACATAACAACGCCAACCAAAAAATGATACCCTAAATACTTTTTTCACTTAAAGAAAAGCCTAAACAAAGAAGGAATCAGTATGTCGGAAGGAAGTAAATATAACTATGCAGGTAAACACTGCAACAAGTGTGGAGTGAACATCACTTATAAGAACTGGTCCAGGCACTTGAAATCAAAGAGTCATGTTAAGAATGACCCTAACAATGAAGAGAAGGAGGAGCACAAAAAGGAGAAAATAACCTGCCAAGATCTTAGAACCATGGCTAAAGATTATAATCTTAGTGGTATTTCGAAAATGAATAAATCGGAACTTAAAGAAGCTTTGGATAAGACTAAGGACATGCTGTACAAGAAGCAGGATTTGGAAAAGCTAAGGGTACCACAGCTTATAGACATCGGTAGAAGTGAAAACATTAAGGTGACCGTTAGGATGAGGAAGGCTGAAATAATCGAATCCATTTTGAAGACGCAAGACATTGTCTTTCATAATAAGGTAGCTCAAGAGTTAGGCTTCCACGAGGACTTGATAGAACCACCTAAGGAAGAACGCAAGCCACAATACATCATCACAGACACAAACTCACGATTCATTAAGAAATTTAACGCGACTGAAGTGGATTACACCATTAAAGTTGATAAGTTAATGCAAGTTGAGAACGCCATCAACGCAATGATTAAACTGGCCAAAGAGAAGGGTAACAACAAAAAAGGAGACAAACTGACTATAGTAGCAAGTAATCCGAATATTAACCATGATATTTCGACTGTGGTTCAATCAGACGTCAGTGCTAGAACATTCATGAGTCATATAGGCAGAATCCCCCCCATGAACCATGGACCTTGCCGTTGGTGGGGAGGCTTGCGTGCCTCAGCGATACAGATGGCCGTACCGTAGGTGCAACCACAACGGAGGGGTATCTGTTGAGAGGCCAGACAAACGTGTGGTTCCTGAAGAGGGGCAGCAGCCTTTTCAGTAGTTGCAGGGGCAACAGTCTGGATGATTGACTGATCTGGCCTTGCAACATTAACCAAAACAGCCTTGCTGTGCTGGTACTGCGAACGGCTGAAAGCAAGGGGAAACTACAGCCGTAATTTTTCCCGAGGACATGCAGCTTTACTGTATGATTAAATGATGATGGCATCCTCTTGGGTAAAATATTCCGGAGGTAAAATAGTCCCCCATTCGGATCTCCGGGCGGGGACTACTCAGGAGGATGTCGTTATCAGGAGAAAGAAAACTGGCGTTCTACGGATCGGAGCGTGGAATGTCAGATCCCTTAATCGGGCAGGTAGGTTAGAAAATTTAAAAAGGGAAATGGATAGGTTAAAGTTAGATATAGTGGGAATTAGTGAAGTTCGGTGGCAGGAGGAACAAGACTTCTGGTCAGGTGACTACAGGGTTATAAACACAAAATCAAATAGGGGTAATGCAGGAGTAGGTTTAATAATGAATAGGAAAATAGGAATGCGGGTAAGTTACTACAAACAGCATAGTGAACGCATTATTGTGGCCAAGATAGATACGAAGCCCACACCTACTACAGTAGTACAAGTTTATATGCCAACTAGCTCTGCAGATGACGAAGAAATTGAAGAAATGTATGATGAAATAAAAGAAATTATTCAGATAGTGAAGGGTGACGAAAATCTAATAGTCATGGGTGACTGGAATTCGAGTGTAGGAAAAGGGAGAGAAGGAAACATAGTAGGTGAATATGGATTGGGGCTAAGAAATGAAAGAGGAAGCCGCCTGGTAGAATTTTGCACAGAGCACAACTTAATCATAGCTAACACTTGGTTTAAGAATCATGAAAGAAGGTTGTATACATGGAAGAACCCTGGAGATACTAAAAGGTATCAGATAGATTATATAATGGTAAGACAGAGATTTAGGAACCAGGTTTTAAGTTGTAAGACTTTTCCAGGGGCAGATGTGGACTCTGACCACAATCTATTGGTTATGACCTGTAGATTAAAACTGAAGAAACTGCAAAAATGTGAGAAATTATGTCATGACAAAACTCTACCAGCTGGTGAGCAAGATGTATGAGACAGGCCAAATACCCTCAGACTTCAAGAAGAATATAATAATTCCAATCCCAAAGAAAGCAGGTGCTGACAGATGTGAAAATTACCGAACTATCAGTTTAATAAGCCACGGCTGCAAAATACTAACGCGAATTCTTTACAGACGAATGGAAAAACTGGTAGAGCTCGGGGAAGATCAGTTTGGATTACGTAGAAATATTGGAACACGTGAGGCAATACTGACCTTACGACTTCTCTTAGAAGAAACATTAAGGAAAGGCAAACGTACGTTTCTAGCATTTGTAGACTTAGAGAAAGCTTTTGACAATATAGACTGGAATACTCTTTTTCAAATTCTAAAGGTGGCAGGGGTAAAATACAGGGAGCGAAAGGCTATTTATAATTTGTACAGAAACCAGATGGCAGTAATAAGAGTCGAGGGGCATGAAAGGGAAGCAGTGGTTGGGAAAGGAGTGAGACAGGGTTGTAGCCTCTCCCCGATGTTATTCAATCTGTATATTGAGCAAGCAGTAAAGGAAACAAAAGAAAAATTTGGAGTAGGTATTAAAATTCATGGAGCCGAAGTAAAAACTTTGAGGTTCGCCGATGACATTGTAATTCTGTCAGAGACGGCAAAGGACTTGGAAGAGCAGTTGAACGGAATGGACAGTGTCTTGGAAGGAGGATATAAGATGAACATTAACAAAAGCAAAACGAGGATAATGGAATGTAGTCAAATTAAATCGGGTGATGCTGAGGGAATTAGATTAGAAAATGAGACACTTAAAGTAGTAAAGGAGTTTTGCTATTTAGGAAGTAAAATAACTGATGATGGTCGAAGTAGAGAGGATATAAAATGTAGACTGGCAATGGCAAGGAAAGCGTTTCTGAAGAAGAGAAATTTGTTAACATCGAATATAGATTTATGTATCAGGCAGTTGTTTCTGAAAGTATTTGTTTGGAGTGTAGCCATGTATGGAAGTGAAACATGGACGATAACTAGTTTGGACAAGAAGAGAATAGAAGCTTTCTAAATGTGGTGCTACAGAAGAATACTGAAGATAAGGTGGATAGATCACGTAACTAATGAGGAGGTATTGAATAGGATTGGGGAGAAGAGAAGTTTGTGGCACAACTTGACTAGAAGAAGGGATCGGTTGGTAGGACATGTTTTGAGGCATCAAGGGATCACAAATTTAGCATTGGAGGGCAGCGTGGAGGGTAAAAATCGTAGAGGGAGTCGAGAGATGAGTACACTAAGCAGATTCAGAAGGATGTAGGTTGCAGTAGGTACTGGGAGATGAAGCAGCTTGCACAGGATAGAGTAGCATGGAGAGCTGCATCAAACCAGTCTCAGGACTGAAGACAACAACAACAACAATAGGCAGAATTCTATCTTCTAACGACAACTTAAATATCACACAGACCAGTTTCAATATTAAGATTCTGAATGTACCCAGAGGTCAAGGCAGGTCGAAAATTATAAATCTGTCTGAAGATGTGAGAACGAAAAAATGCATCACCCAAATAAAGAACAAAGATAACTTGTGCTGCCCGCGAGCCATTGTAACATCCCTGACCTACCACACGAATGAAGTTCTCGGTAGGCAACTAAGTCCCATGGATATTAAGCAAGTCAGAATGGGTAGACCCATTCAAACAGAGTTAACTGAAGAGTTGTGCAAAAGACTCGGTGGCTACAACGAGGAAGGTTTCACTTTAGAGGATATAAAGTACGTGGAAAAGTAATTGAATATTCAAATAAAGGTTGTCTGTGCCGAAAATTTTAATTCAGTTATATACTCTGGTGAAGAAAGGGATACAAAAATTTATCTATACAAAAACGGGAACCATTTTGATGTTGTAAACCAGTATGAAAGCTTTCTTGGGTAGTGTATATTACTGTGATACTTGTAACTCACCTTACAACAACAAGGATAAGCACAAGTGTAAGAAGAACATGAATGTGTGTATTTTGTGTAAGAAGCCTGCACACTCTCCTGAAGATAAAGCTAAGGTTTACTGTAGAGATTGCAATAGATATTGTTATAACCAGGAATGTTTGAATCATCACTCTGAGGTTTGTAAGGCAGTTTACAAGTGCAGAGGATGTAATATGATTCTTCAGAGATCTAAGGAACACAAATGTGGATACTCCTTTTGCTACAATTGTATGGAACCTTGTAAGATTGTTGAACACCAATGCTACATACAACATAAACATCAGAAAGGCGGAAGGTGTGAAAGTCGGTGTATTTGTAAGGCTACCGATAAGGAGAGTTTTTTGGAACACTTTGTAGCTAAAAACAAGGATAAACTTCTCAAAAATGTTAAGCTCACTACCCTTCAAAGACAATTTGGTAATGGAGATATTTCAGAACAAGAGTATAAAGTACTCTACAACAATACACTGACTGAAATTATAACGTTATTAAATGGTTGCCATTACACAGAAAAGTATATCTGGTTCGACTATGAAGCTGAGCAAGATACTGGAGTGCACATCCCCAACCTCGTAGTAGCCCACTATATTGACGGTACCAAAGTTTCCTTCAAAACAAATGAAGAGTTCTGCAAGTGGTTGATTTCTAAGAACCACCAAGGGTACACGGCTATTGCACACAATGCGAAAGGCTATGACTCACAATTCATTTTAAAATACTGTATAGAGAATACGTTGAAACCATACACTATATACAATGGAACAAAGTTGATGATGCTAGAGGTAAACGGACTAATAAGCATTATTGATAGCCACAATTTCGTAGATTTTCCTTTGAGTGACTTCCCTAAAACATTCAGGCTGAAAGAACTTAAGAAGGGCTACTTCCCACATTTCTTCAACACAAGAGACAATCAGACTTATGTAGGACCTATTCCTGAGACCAAATACTATGGCGTAGACACGATGAAGACAAAAGCTAGGAAAGAGTTCCTCGATTGGTACACCTGCAAAATTAAGGAAAATTACGTGTTTGACTTTCAGAAAGAATTTATGGAGTATTGTAACTGTGATGTAGATATTCTGCGTAGGGGTTGCCTAGAGCATAGAAAGCAGTTCTTGGAAATTGCTAACATAGATCCATTTCAGTACATAACTATTGCGAGTGTTTGTATGGGTATTTATAGGTCCAAGTACCTCCAGGAAAATACTATGGCTGTGATAAAAAGTGACAAGAAAGAAATGTATAGTAAAGAGTCGATAGCGTGGCTCAGCACATTCGGGGGTGTATAACATGCTTTGAATGGTGGTGAAGTCATGATTCGTGGGGCAAAGGTTGACGGGTTCAATAAGGACACTAATACCGTATACCAGTCCCACGGTTGCTTTTGGCATGGATGTCCTGATTGTTATCAAGAAGAGACTATTAGTAATGTTAACCATGAGACCATGGGAGACTTGTACGAGAAAACAAAGCAAAGAAGTGACCATATTAGGGAAGCAGGATACAACCTTGTCGAAATGTGGGAATGCAAGTGGGCTAAGAGTAAAGGATACAACAATACTACTCCAATCGTTGAGCCCTTGAACCCTAGAGATGCTTTCTATGGAGGAAGAACAAATGCAAGCAAGCTTAAAGTGTGTGGTAAAAAGCTGAGATACATAGATGTATGCAGCCTCTACCCTACAGTTCAGTATTTTGATTACTATCCTGTCGGTCACCCTATAAAATTATACAAACCTAAGAGGTACAACAAAAATTGGTACGGTTTGATTAAGTGCAAAGTATTACCACCGCGCAAGCTGTATCATCCTGTTTTGCCTACTAAAAAGGATAAGTTGATATTTAGGTTGTGTGGAAAGTGTATTGAGAAAAAATGTGGTGCTTGTCAGCACACAGACGATGAAAGGGTGATAATAGGAACGTGGACTACAGATGAAGTGAAGAAAGCTATAGAGAAGGGGTATAAAGTGGTACAAGTATACAAGGTTTGGCATTTTGAAGAAAAGAGTAATGATCTGTTTAAAGGCTACATCAAAGACTTTATGAAAATAAAGCTAGAAACGAGTGGGTGGAAAGATGACTTTAAACTATTGAAGAGTACACCACAGCGGTTAAGGAACATTTTGATATCGATCTGAATCCCGAAGAAGTGGTTCCAAACCCTGGTAAACGCGCTGTTTCTAAGATTTGCTTAAACTCATTGTGGGGTAAATTCGGTCAAAGACAGAACTTGACCCAAAGTGAATACATAGTGCATGTAGAGAGGTGGTAAAAAATAATGTTAGATGATAGGGATGATATAAGCAATATGATTTTTATTAATGATAATATTGTACAAGCCACCTATAAGTACAAAGATAATTTCGTTGAAGACTCCTACTCAACCAATGTGTTTATAGCAGCATTTACAACTTCTAATGCGCGCCTATGGCTTTATGATATGCTAGACAGGCTAGGGTCAAATGTGGTCTACTACGATACTGATAGTATTGTTTATATTGATGATGGTACCAACACTGTTGAAACTGGTTGTATGTTGGGGGAGTGGACTGATGAACTGGGTAAGGATGATCATATCACAGACTGGATTTCTACAGGACCTAAGAGCTACGGGTACGTGACATACAAAGGAAAGGAAACTATGAAGGTGAAAGGCTTCACGTTAAATTATGAAAACTCTAAAGCGCTCAACATAAATACCATGAAAAATATTGTGGATAAGGAGATAGATAAGGTTAAATTAAACTACAAAATGATTACAAGAGATACAAAAACCAAAAGCTTGATTAATAAGAATGTTAGTAAAAACTTCAATTGCGAGTATGATAAGAGAATGTTTAAGCCTGAGGCTGGCGGTATTATTGAAACATATCCTTGGGGATACTAGAGTTAGAAAATAAGGTAGACTTACAGCATAAGTAAAGGTAGACTTACAGCATAAATTAAGGTTGAATACAACCACACTGCGATAGACAAGTAAAATAATTTTTAAGGTAGGCACAAACCATAGATGATAAGATAAGTAAAATAATTTTTAAGGTAGACAAGGACCGTATCCAACAGATAAGTAAAATAATTTTTTAAGGTTCAATGGGACCTTAAAAGATAAATAAAGTTATGGTTAAAATTTAAGGCTAGACGAGGGGGTGTTCACAAGTGATCTAGGGTGGTTGGTTTTTAACCATTAAAAATAAAAAGAGTTTATGGTTGACAAGAACCATATCCAGTGGATAACTGAAATGATTTTTTAAGGTTCAAAGGGACCTTAAAAGATAAATAAAGTTATGGTTAAAATTTAAGGCTAGACGAGGGGGTGTTCCCACGTGATCTAGGGTGGTTGGTTTTTAACCATTAAAAATAAAAAGAGTTTATGGTTGACAAGAACCATATCCAGTGGATAATTGAAATTATTTGTATGGTTGCATCGAACCATAACAGATAAATAAAATTATGTTTAAATTTAACCCTAGATGAGGGGGGTGTTCCCAAGTGATATAAGCAATATGATTTTTATTAATGATAATATTGTACAAGCCACCTATAAGTACAAAGATAATTTCGTTGAAGACTCCTACTCAACCAATGTGTTTATAGCAGCATTTACAACTTCTAATGCGCGCCTATGGCTTTATGATATGCTAGACAGGCTAGGGTCAAATGTGGTCTACTACGATACTGATAGTATTGTTTATATTGATGATGGTACCAACACTGTTGAAACTGGTTGTATGTTGGGGGAGTGGACTGATGAACTGGGTAAGGATGATCATATCACAGACTGGATTTCTACAGGACCTAAGAGCTACGGGTACGTGACATACAAAGGAAAGGAAACTATGAAGGTGAAAGGCTTCACGTTAAATTATGAAAACTCTAAAGCGCTCAACATAAATACCATGAAAAATATTGTGGATAAGGAGATAGATAAGGTTAAATTAAACTACAAAATGATTACAAGAGATACAAAAACCAAAAGCTTGATTAATAAGAATGTTAGTAAAAACTTCAATTGCGAGTATGATAAGAGAATGTTTAAGCCTGAGGCTGGCGGTATTATTGAAACATATCCTTGGGGATACTAGAGTTAGAAAATAAGGTAGACTTACAGCATAAGTAAAGGTAGACTTACAGCATAAATTAAGGTTGAATACAACCACACTGCGATAGACAAGTAAAATAATTTTTAAGGTAGGCACAAACCATAGATGATAAGATAAGTAAAATAATTTTTAAGGTAGACAAGGACCGTATCCAACAGATAAGTAAAATAATTTTTTAAGGTTCAATGGGACCTTAAAAGATAAATAAAGTTATGGTTAAAATTTAAGGCTAGACGAGGGGGTGTTCACAAGTGATCTAGGGTGGTTGGTTTTTAACCATTAAAAATAAAAAGAGTTTATGGTTGACAAGAACCATATCCAGTGGATAACTGAAATGATTTTTTAAGGTTCAAAGGGACCTTAAAAGATAAATAAAGTTATGGTTAAAATTTAAGGCTAGACGAGGGGGTGTTCCCACGTGATCTAGGGTGGTTGGTTTTTAACCATTAAAAATAAAAAGAGTTTATGGTTGACAAGAACCATATCCAGTGGATAATTGAAATTATTTGTATGGTTGCATCGAACCATAACAGATAAATAAAATTATGTTTAAATTTAACCCTAGATGAGGGGGGTGTTCCCAAGTGATATAAGCAATATGATTTTTATTAATGATAATATTGTACAAGCCACCTATAAGTACAAAGATAATTTCGTTGAAGACTCCTACTCAACCAATGTGTTTATAGCAGCATTTACAACTTCTAATGCGCGCCTATGGCTTTATGATATGCTAGACAGGCTAGGGTCAAATGTGGTCTACTACGATACTGATAGTATTGTTTATATTGATGATGGTACCAACACTGTTGAAACTGGTTGTATGTTGGGGGAGTGGACTGATGAACTGGGTAAGGATGATCATATCACAGACTGGATTTCTACAGGACCTAAGAGCTACGGGTACGTGACATACAAAGGAAAGGAAACTATGAAGGTGAAAGGCTTCACGTTAAATTATGAAAACTCTAAAGCGCTCAACATAAATACCATGAAAAATATTGTGGATAAGGAGATAGATAAGGTTAAATTAAACTACAAAATGATTACAAGAGATACAAAAACCAAAAGCTTGATTAATAAGAATGTTAGTAAAAATTTCAATTGCGAGTATGATAAGAGAATGTTTAAGCCTGAGGCTGGCGGTATTATTGAAACATATCCTTGGGGATACTAGAGTTAGAAAATAAGGTAGACTTACAGCATAAGTAAAGGTAGACTTACAGCATAAATTAAGGTTGAATACAACCACACTGCGATAGACAAGTAAAATAATTTTTAAGGTAGGCACAAACCATAGATGATAAGATAAGTAAAATAATTTTTAAGGTAGACAAGGACCGTATCCAACAGATAAGTAAAATAATTTTTTAAGGTTCAATGGGACCTTAAAAGATAAATAAAGTTATGGTTAAAATTTAAGGCTAGACGAGGGGGTGTTCACAAGTGATCTAGGGTGGTTGGTTTTTAACCATTAAAAATAAAAAGAGTTTATGGTTGACAAGAACCATATCCAGTGGATAACTGAAATGATTTTTTAAGGTTCAAAGGGACCTTAAAAGATAAATAAAGTTATGGTTAAAATTTAAGGCTAGACGAGGGGGTGTTCCCACGTGATCTAGGGTGGTTGGTTTTTAACCATTAAAAATAAAAAGAGTTTATGGTTGACAAGAACCATATCCAGTGGATAATTGAAATTATTTGTATGGTTGCATCGAACCATAACAGATAAATAAAATTATGTTTAAATTTAACCCTAGACGAGGGGGGTGTTCCCAAGTGACCCACCTACTACTATTTACAAGGTGCAAGGTATAGTTTCCGGTGAGAGGGCGTGCATCAGTCCGTGTTAATGTTTGTTTAGAATCAGACACTGACTTCGAAGTTGCGGCAGAAAGACGAAATGCTCGGCAGTGTGCAAAAGCATGTTAGAAAACACTGTTTGAACAAGGGCCAGAGGCAGCTTCTCATTCGCTTAGAGTATGGGTGATCAACCTTTAAACGGGTCTCTGCAGCGTGTGTATATTTAATATGATCTTGTTCATATAGGCATCTGTAGTTTGACGTGTCGGACTTGGCAAGCTGTTAGGAATTCTTGGACGGCCGCACTCTGAGTTATTCAGTGAGAGTATTGTTAATTCCGTTTGTCCGCACTGGAGGTGGATTGCATTGGTGCCTTCGTGACTTTTTCACTGTTTAATGGTAAAGGATAAAGATGATAGGGTGTTGAGGATCTGTTGTACCTAGTTTGAGGCGTACAACATTGTGCACATTCCCGGCGAATTGTCAACAGGTTTGAACATGCCCAGGAAAACAACTTTGGCGCCAAAAGTGTGATAGGGACAGCCGACTGTTGTGTGATTCAGCTCCGAGGCAAACAATTTTGGCGGGAAATGTGCGGAGGCGACGAATACATGTGGTGAGCAGACAAGGGACCTCTGTGACGTCAAACTCGGCAAGTTCCAGCCTGTCCAGCGAAAACATGTTTACGACGTGGGAGCGATCGCTGGGCTCGCCCACAGCCTACCGGCAGTCCAGTGCGAACAGACGGCCGCCTCACGTGACACGCGTTGGCAGTGCCTCCACGCGCTGGCCACGGGGTGGCGAGGATTTGAACTAATCCAGTTGAAGCACAGACGTCATGGCGACTGCACTGCGATGTCAAATATGTGTGCTGATTGTGTTGGAGAACAAGTGATGACCGTACTGCTTGAAATAAAGTCTTCATCCCTTCCCCCCTGCAAAATCAAAGGACGTGACTTACATTACTATAAGTGCAGTTTATTATTTGACACGATTCAGATAGGCTCCCAGAGAAAAAAGATAAGTGATGGAGAAAGTTCGTACGTATGATCGATTATGGTGTTGGGATTTGAACTTGTGATAGATTTTTGTTATGGGTGTAAGGAAAATGGCTTTCTCGCCGAGAAACTCGGACATCGTAAATGAATAATAAATGATAATGATAAATAGAAGTACAGTTTTCGAGACATTATCGTGTTGGAATTTGGCCAATTTTCTATTGGAGATATGCCTATAATAATAAATAATAATAAATGATAATGATGATAATAAATGGTAATGAATAATAAACAAAAGTAAGGTTTTGCAGCCATTATCATGTTGGAATTTGAATTTGGAGGGAATTTTCTAGTGGAGGCAGGTCAATAATAATAAATAATTATAAATAATAATAAATAATAATAAATGATAATCAATAATAATGAATAATAATAAAGATAAGTACGGTTTTGCATGCATTATCCTGTTGGAATTCAAACTTCCCGCCATTTGTTCTTCTGGAGGCTTAGGTTAGTGGCCATAGCACAATTGGTCTATTTTCCCGCCAAAATTCAAACTTCCCGCCATTTTTTCTTGAGTTTAGGTTAGTGGATGCAGCACAATTGGCCTATTTTCCCCCCAAAAGCTGCCATCTTGGATGACGTCATGTGCTGATGCCAAGGCTACATGCCGCCCTCTTCGATGATGTCATTGCGGCCATCTTGAATAAATTTGGCAACAATGGAGAGTGGGGTGACACGAAGGTTGGTTGCCCCCCTATTGTTGAGATATGCTGTTTCTGAAACTAAAACATTTGTGTTAGCAGCGTTGCATCTATCGCTTGCAGCTGACGTGCCTTAGCGGGGGGTGGGAGAAGTGGGTTGCTCATTGTGGAATAGGCAAATGCGATAAATAGACAATGTAAGTAATAAAAATAACCACACAAGGAAAGAGCAATGCTGCGACGCCCACCCGAAAACACTGAATAGAAAAAACGCTATAAGGGACACTGTTAATACATGTAAACACACTCCTGCGAAGAAAAGACGAGGTAGAACTGAAGCGCCAGCAAAATACAACAGCCCACAACAAAAGAAAACTGTGGCAGCCAGGTTAAACAGGTTGCGGCGTTGATGTTCATTCATCTTCTCGTTGTTAAATATTATGTCTCCATAGTCGTCGTCAAATACGTGGAGTCTAGGAATGCTAAATACTCGGTTCGCTAGACAAACAATTCAAACAAATCGTATTAATGTGTTTTATTACAAAATGAAAAGATACAATACTTAACTTCACAATTACACAGACAAGTCGCAAGCAAATGGCGACATACAAAAAAATCTTCTTAGTATTAACATTTCCAAGTCTGCGCTACATAGAGTGTACAGGTGAGGTAAGGAGCGTTGACGCTTCTATCAAGTTACTAGTCTTGAAGCTGCTATTGAACTGGGCCATCACCAGTCGCTCACAGCGCTTATGTCCTCTTCACATAGGGGCCGCTGCTGTCACGTTGTCATCCTGGAGAGGGGTCGGTCAGTGTGCGATTGGCTGACATTTTCTCACAGCCATCTCTTCTCTATCGTTCCCGACTGGCGTGCTGGCGGTTGACTTTACGCCATAACAGCAATAAATAGGAAATTCAGGGGAAACTAAGGTGAAATGGCTACATGAAGGCAGCAAAGGCGAAATGGTTGCACGAAAATGTGAAGAATTCGAAAAAGAGATGATTGTCAGAAGGACTGACTCAGCATGTAGGTAAGTCAAAACACCATTCGGTAAAATTAAAAAGAAGGGTGGTAATATTAAGAGTACAATGGGAATTCTACTGTTGAATGAGGAGGAAAGAGCGGATATAGGGAAAGAGTAGATTGAAGGCTTCTATGAAGGCAGAGACTTGTCTGATATGATAGAAGGAGAAACAGGAGTCTATAAAGAAGAGACAGAGGATCTAGTATTAGAATCAGAATTAGAAAGAGCTTTAGAAGACATAAGATCAGATAATGCCGTAGGAATTGATAACATTCCATCAGAATTTCTAAAATCATTGGAGGAAGTGGAAACAAAACGACTATCCACGACAGTGTGTAGAATGTATGATTCTGATGCTATACCGCCTGACTTTCTCAAAAAAATACTGTCCACACAGTTCCGGAGACTGCAACAGCAGACAAGTGGGAGAATTTAATTTCTTAGACTTTCCTGGTGATTTTGTGACATATCGTCGAATCGGGTGTACTGCCGGTGTTCTGCGTTTAGCTGACACAATATTCCGACGTCGTGCCTCGGCGGCTTCTTCAGGTGCTTCCTGTGACTGAACCACAGGCTGACCGTGTCCCGTATTTATGTCTGGACGGTGTCTGGCGTTCCCTATGCCGTCCGCTCCCGTTGCGACCGTGTCGGTTGGTCGCCAGATGTTCCGTCTTCTGTCCGCGCCCGCTTCCTCTGTTTTCCCCAGTGGCACTCTGGGCGTTTCATGGCGTTCCCTACGAGGTCCACGCCCCCCCAGGCGCGTTTCCCACACTGTCCACAGGCTGCATTTGGTGTTGGTGATCGTTCCGACTTTCTCCAGTGCGACTGTGTCGATTGGTCTCCAGGTCTTCCGTCTACTGCCTGCGCCCGCTTCGTCTGTTTTCCCCGGTGGCAGCCATTTCATGGTGTTCCCCACTAGGTCCTTGTCCACCAGGCACGTTTCTCGCACTGTCGAGAAGCTGCGCTTGCTGTTGGTGACCGTTCCGACTTTCTCCAGCGCCCCTGTCATTCTCAGGGTCTTGTGTTTTCTTCCATTGTTTTCTAATAGGTCCAAAGCCAGGTTCCACACCATGCTAAGTTGGTATCCAGCTTCCCGGTTTATCAAATTCTCTGTCATCTTGATTTCGATGGATTCAGTGATGACACTGTCCCAAAATTTGGGGGCCTGAGATAAGATCCTGGTTTTATCATAATTCGTGGTGTGCTTAAGTTCCAAGCAATTTTCTGCTATTGCCGATTTAGTGGCTTGTCATAGCCTGGTATACCTTCGGTGCTCATTACATCTTATATCAACGGTCCTAGTGGTCTGGCCGATGTAAGACATACCGCATTCACATGGTATGTGGTAGATATAAAGGTTTTCTCAATCCCAGATCATCCTTAACTGTTCCAAGAAGCCCCCTGATCTTGTTTTGTGGACAGAACACACTCTTGATATTGTGCTTTTTCAGTATTCTGCTGATCTTAGCATATATAGGTCCTGCATACGGTAGAAAGGCTACCCTCCTGGTCTCTTCTTCCTGTTCTTCTCCCTCAGTATCAGGTCATCTGGAAGGATGTAGCGCCTTGAGGATGTCCCTTCTTGAGTGTCTGTTGTCTGCGAACACTTGCTGTAGGTATTCTAACTCTGCTGCCATGCTGTCTGAGTCGGACAGTGTTTTGGCTCAGTGGACAAGTGTTCTAAGTACCCCATTCTTCTTCGCCGGATTATGACAGCTGTCAACCTGAAAGTATAAGTCGGTGTCTGTAGGTTTTTCTATACACACTATGGCCTAATGTGACGTCTGTCTTCCTTTTCACCAGGACATTCAGAAAAGGAAGTTGACTATTATTTTCTAGTTCCATTGTGAACTTAATGCTGGGGCGTCTCGAGTTCAGATGGTCAAGAAACTTGTGCAGTTTTTCCCGACCATGTGGATAGATGACAAACGTGTCATGAACGTACCTATAGAGTCGCGCAGCCTGTCGACAGTGCTAGGAACGAGCCCGGCGGGCGCGGACCTCATAGGGTACGCCAAGAAAGGGCCGCCACGGGGAAAACAGAGGAAGCGGGCGCGGCAGAAGACGGAACATCTGGCGACCAACCGACACGGTCGCAGCGGGAGCGGACGGCGTAGGGAACGGCAGACACTGTCCAGGCATATATATGGGACACGGTCAGCTTGTCGTTCAGTCACAGGAAGCTCCTGATGAAGACGCCGATGTAAGACGTCGGAATATTGTGTTTAATAAACGCAGACCATCGGCAGTACACCCGATTCGACGACAAATGGGAGAATTATCGCACAATAAACTTAACAGCTCATGAATCCAAGGTGCTGACAAGAATAATACACAGAAGAATGGAATAGATAATTGAAGATGTATTAGACGCAGGTCAATTTGACTTTAGGAAAGATAGAGGCGCCGGAGAGACAGTTCTGACATTGTTGTTGATAATGGAAGCAAAACTAAAGAAAAATGGACCCGTTTATAGGATTTGTCGATCTCTAAGAAGCATTCGACATTGTCAGATGGTGCAAGAGTTAAGAAATTCTGAGGAAATTTGGGGTAAGCTATAGGAAGATGCGGGTAATATACAACACGTACAAGAGTCAAGAGGGATTAATAAGAGTAGAAGACCAAGAACAAAGTGCTCGGATTAAAAAGTGTGTAACACAGGGATGTAGGCTTTTGCTCCTACTTTTCAATCTATACATCGAAGAAGCAAAGATAGAAGTAAAAGAAATGTTTGAAAGTGGCATTAAAATTCAAGGTGAAAGAATATCAGCAATAAGAATCGGTTTTAGATTTCTGCCGTGTGCGAAAGTGAAAAGGAATTACAGGATCTGTGTGAATGGAATGAACAGTCTATCGAGTACGGAATATGGATTGAGAGTAAATCGAAGAACGTAATGAGAAGTAGCAGAAATTAGGACAGGGAGAAACTTAACATCAGGATTGATGGTCACAGTTTAGATGAAGTAAAGCAATTCTCCTACCAAGGCAGCAAAATAACCAATGATGGACGGAGCAAGAGGGACATGAAAAGCAGACTTGTCTTGGCAAAAAGAGCATTCCCGGCCAGGAGAATTCTACTAGTACCAAACACAGGGTTAAATGTGGTGCTACAGACGAATGTTTAAAATAAGATGGCCTGATAAGGTAAGGAATGACGAGATTCTGCTCAGAAGCGGAGAGGAAAGGAATATATGGAAAGCACTGACAAGAAGAAGGGACAGGGTGATAGGACACCCCTTAAGACATTGGGAATAACTTCCATGGTACTAGAGGAAGGTGTATATGGTAAAAATTGTAGAAAAAAAGACAAAGATTAGAATACAACCAGCAAGTAATTGAGGAAGCAGGGCCGGCCAGTGTGGCCGAGTAGTTCTAGACACTTCAGTCTGGAACCGCGCGACCGCTACAGTCGGAGGTTCGAATCCTGCCCCGGGCATGTATGTGTGTGATGTCCTTAGGTTAGTTAGGTTTAAGTAGTTCTAAGTTCTAGGGGACTGATAACCTCAGATGTTAAGTCCCATAGTGCTCAGAGAAAAAAAAAATGTTCAAATGGCTCTATGGCGCTGAGCACTATGGGACTCAACTGCTGTGGTCATTAGTCCCCTAGAACTTAGAACTACTTAAACCTAACTAACCTAAGGACATCACACACATCCATGCCCGAGGCAGGATTCGAACCTGCGACCGTAGCAGTCGCACGGTTCTGAACTGCGCGCCTAGAACCGCGAGACCACCGCGGCCGACGTGCTCAGAGCAACGGAATTGCCCCAAACCGCCATCGAAACCAGAGGAATGGCGCTAACCTAATGTGTGTCTGTACGTGACTTGAAAAGGCGCATGCCCTGTTACCCACCCCGCAGCCTCCATTCCAGCATCCCCGTATCTCTGTCGACTTCTGCAGATGAGAAATTAGGTGTAAGCATGATAAAAAAAAAGTATACAGACAAACCCACTGAGTATGTCTGGATGAATGATGTACGTTATTAATGGTTATTCGTAGTGAAGAGAGAGCTGGCAACAAAAATTTTCACAATGAGAAAGGTGACATAACATAGAAGTTAACGAATAAGTTCAGTGACTTCATCAACACACCAAATGGTATACTATGTCTGATCATATTTTTGAACAATCTTCCTCACTTTTTCTGGAAAGTGAAAAACATGGGAAAAGCTTGATGAACACGTTGATCAATTGACTTCTGTTGGAAACGCATCTGCCAAGTTACAACTGTGTTCGTGGAACAATATTGAATGAAAGACTAGCTCGAGGAGACGAAAGAATAAATCCATTGCATGAAGCGTGCAAAAGGCATGACATTGCCTACAAAGAACACAAAGATTTAGAAAACGACATGAAACTGACAAAGAACTTCAGCTGACTGCAAAAAAAACGACTACTTGCTTGAGATACCTCATTTGATGAAAAATTGGCTGCAACCGTAGTAAGACGTATATTGTATGGAACAAGAAACCTAGGCATGGGCATCAACACTGATGACAGTGTTTGGAGTTTATAAAACTCGTTTTTACATAAATGAACATTTTTACGGTCGACTACACTGTGCTGCCTAGTTCGAACAATAGGCAAAATCAGTCAAAGTATAAAACTCAACAATGATCATTTACACAACATCGACAAATTTTTGACTGGAACTCACAAATGAAGGAGAGGCAAACAAAAAACACATTGGCTGCATTACCGTATTTTGCTACTGTCATTTCATAGGCCTGTGGGGCAGCTCTTGTTCGAAATGCTGGCTCAAATAAAACGGACGGCGATAGAGATTTGGAAGAACAAAATGATTCAAATGGCTATGAGCACTGTGGGACTCAACATCTGAGGTCATCAGTCACCTAGAACTTATAACTACTTAAACCTAACTAACGTAAGGACATCACGCACATCCATGCCCGAGGCAGGATTCGAACCTGCGACCGTAGCGGTTGCACGGTTCCAGACTGAAGCCCCCAGAGCCGCCCGCACACAGCGGCCGGCTATTTGGAAGAACAGAAGAGAGACAACTTAGCACTGCTGTTGAAAGGAAGAGGGGGGGGGGGGGGGAGAGGGTGAAAAAGTGAAAAATAATTTTGAAGAAATAACTAGAAAATATGACAAACCTATTTCAATTTTTGATCTAGAAAAATTGACAAAACAGTTGGCCTCAAACTGTTTCCTAACGTTTTCATGATTGGTGAACTACCTAAGAAACCAAGAAATGTCGAAAGTAGAGTAGTAAATTTAGACATTTCTGACAACGTTGGTGCACACTGGTCATGTTACGACGCTGACGAGTCAAAGTAACTGGTGCAGCTATTTAATATCGTGTAGGAACCCCGCGAGAACGCAGAAGTGCCGTAACACGACGTGGCATGGGCTCCACTAATGTCTGAAAAAGTGCTCGAGGGAACTGACACCATGAATCCTGCAGGGCTGTCCATTGGCCAGCGGAAGTGTTTAAACTCAGAAGAGTGTTCCTGGAGCCACTCTGTTGCAATTATGAACGTGTGGGGTGTCGCACTGTCCAGCTGAAATTACCCAAGTCCGTCGGAATGCACAATAGACATGAATGAATGCAGGTGATCAGTCAGGATGCTTGAGTACTTGTCACCTGTCAGAGTCATATCTCGACGTATCAGGGATCCCATATCACTCCAACTGCACACGTCCCACACCATTACAGAGCCTCCACCATCTTCAACAGCCTCCACCATCTTCAACATCCCCCTGCTGACAAGCGGGGTCCATGGATTCATGTGGTTGTCTCCATACACGTACACGTCCATCCGCTCGATACAATTTCAAACGAGACTCGTCCGTCCAGGCAACATGTGTCCAGTCATCAACAGTCCAATGTCGGCGTTGATGGGTCCATGTGGGGCGTAAAGCTTTGTGTCGTGCAGTCATCAAGGGTACACGAGTGAGCCTTCGGCTACAAAAGCCCATATCGATGATGTTTGGTTGCATGTTTCTCACGCTGACAATTATTGATGGCCCAGCATTGAAATCTGCGATTTGCGGAAGGGTTGCACTTCTGTGACGTTGAACGATTCTCTTCAGTCGTCGTTGGTCCCATTCTTGCCGGATCTTTTTCCAGCCGCAGCGATGTCGGATATTTGATGTTTTACCGCATTTCTGATATTCATGGTGCGCTCGTGAAATAGTCGTACGGGAAAATCCCCACTTCATCGCTACCATGGGGATTCCGTGTCCCATCGCTCGTGCGCCAACAATAACACCACGTTCAAGCTCTCTTAAATCTTGATAACCTGCGATTGTAGCAGCAGTAACCGATCTAACAATCACGCCAGATACTTGTTGCCTTATATTCTGCCTGTTTACATATCTCTGCATGCCTATACCAGTTTCTTTGGCGCTTCAATGTATAAACATAATGATAAGAAAATTGTCTTCGACTTAATTGGTGGAACCATACCGAAACAACTAGTTAATTACTTGGAAGAAGATGAACCATTATACAACGTCGAGAGGGTACAAAACATTCATGAAATCATCTGTCGTGACTTTTGCAGACTCGTGCTGAAGCTATTGCCGGACAGTCGTAAGTTAAATGAAATTTTAAACTAAATAACAGAACATTTTTGGCAATAAGATGCTGTCTTCCAGAAAGCTGAATTTGTGATTTCCTGTCAGAAAGGTCACAGTTCGTCGTAACTGACAGAAAGTCGTCGAGTAAAACGGAAGTGATTTCTGGCGTTCCCCAAGGTAGAGTTATAGGCCCTTTACTGTTTCTTTTCTACATAAACGATTTGGGACACAATCTGAACAGCCGTCTTCGGTCGTTTGCAGATGACGCTGTTGTTTATCGACTAATAAAGTCATCAGAAGACAAAACAAATTGCAAAACGATTTAGAAAAGATATCTGAATTGTGCGAAAATTGGCAGTTGACCCTAAATAACGAAGTGTGAGGTCATCCACGTGAGTGCTAAAAGGAATTCGTTAAGCTTCGGTTACACGATAAATCAGTATAATCTAAAAGCCGTAAATTCAAATAAACACCTAGGTATTACAATTACGAACAACGTAAATTGGACAGAACACACAGAAAATGTTGTGGAGAAGGCTAACCAAAGATTGCGTTTTACTGGCAGGACACTTAGAAAATGTAACAGATCTACTAAGGAGACTGCCTACACTACGCTTGTCCGTCCTCTTTTAGAATACTGGTGCGCGGTGTGGGATCTTTTCCCAATAGGACTGACGGGAAAAGTTCAAAGAAGGGCAGCACGTTTTGTATTAACGCGAAATATGGGAGAGAGTGTCACAGAAATGATACAGGATTTGGGCTGGACATCAGTAAAAGAAAGGCGTTTTTCGTTGCGACGGAATCTTCTCGCGAAATTTCTATCACCAAATTTCTCCTCCGAATGTGAAAATATTTTGTTGACACCGACCTACATAGGAAGAAAAGATCACCACCATAAAATAAGGGAAATCAGAGTCCGTACGGAAAGATATAGGTGGTCGTTCTTTCCACGCGCTATACGAGATTGGAATAATAGAGAATAGTGAAGGTGGTTCGATGAATCCTCTGCCAGGCACTTGAATGTGATTATCAGAGTATCCATGTAGATGTAGATATAGTAGACCAGTATTACTCTGTTACTGGCAGACAGCGATATGGGACCTTCCTCAGTACCCCCTCTATGAAACGCCGACAGCAGCGCAGTGTGGCTTCAATGTTATGAAATCATCCGTGCGATATAGCTCCGCCGTACACCATGTGTGCTGAGCAGATGAATGACACGGGACGCGACGAAATAAAGTCCCTATTCCCCAATTATCTTTTGGATCCGGACTTTGGACTAGCAATGGCCAAGTTAGAATCACAATATTCCGCTAATTTTCATAGTTTAACTTATAAATTATTGCATATTATTTATTTTCATTCTAGGCACTACAGTGTGGAACCGCGCGACCGCTACGGTCGCAGGTTCGAATCCTGCCTCGGGCATTGATGTGTGTGGTGTCCTTAGGTTTAAGTAGTTCTGAGTTCTAGGGGACTGATGACCTCAGAAGTTACTATAGTGCTCGGAGCCATTTTGAATTTCTTTTCGCATAAAATTTGGTATAAGTTTTACGTAACAAAAGCGAGTAAATGTTAATACGTCTCCCTTCTGGAAAGAAACATCCAGCTACATTCAACAATAAAAAATACGAAATTTCTCGGGCCGATTACATTGGTGCTCACATTTTAGTCATAATTACCTGGACTTGTAGACAAGTCTTCCAGACACCGCGACGTGTAGACGAGTCTTATAGACATTCTTCGTCGTATTATAATGGTATTTTTATTACTGGATCTGAAAGCATTTTTATGCGCATTATGGCTGAACAAAAAGTACATTCAGTAAATATTTTGGAGCAGAGTATGATCGTCTGAAGATGTGACGTACAGTTTGCGATTCCATTCTGCCTCACGCGGTGTTGCACTAGCGAGGTATATTTGGGTTTCCTTTACGACGTGTGTTTTGTAGCGCTGTGGACTGATGAATGCTGTAGCGTCCTGTCTGGCTCATCCGTCGGCGGGCAGTAGCAAGGTGCAGCTGAAGGGTCACTATTTATAGCAAGTCTGGACAGGAGGGCCCGTAATGGAACACGTTGTCCGCCAGGGGCCTTGTGTCACAACACAGCCACTCTGACATGGTTGACTTTTAATCAGCATCGCTGACATTCTGCACCACCATACAGAGCAACTGCAATGTCGAAACGTTTGTGCCCACACTGCAACAGAACATGTACAGCGACGAAAATGATGTCGCACGACGTGTCTGGACAGACTGATTCCAGTTTAGACCACAGTGATCATAACACAAAAATAATTATGAACACCTTGTGCCAGTAGATCTCTTAGAGCGGTTTATTCTCTATGAAGCGCAGTTAAAACTTAACTTCTCGTGATATGGAGGTAATTAGTGTGGAAAGCACTATATTCACATGTACGAGGAGTGCTCAGAAAGTATCGAACCTTTGGTTTCAGAACTATATTTACTGATCTGGAGCTACAGAACCACAATGTCCTCCAAAGGAGCGGCCTTGATAATGTGGACACTGCTCCCAGCGCTTCCACTATTTGTCAAAACACTTCTGGTACGTGTCGTTTGGAGTGGTGACTAGCCACGCCGTCGGACTCTGCGTGACGTCTTCTCTTGACTCAACTCGTGTTTCTTCCAGAGGAATTTCCTGCTTGAGTAATAGCTGAAAGTATCCTACATGTAGAGGAGAGCGGAGGACTCTTTTACCAATAGCAGCGATTGTTTGCTCTATACGATCGGCTTACTGAGGCAGGAAGCAATTACTGTCTACAAGTCCCGGTACACGGGGAAGACGGCATGTGCTACAAAACTGTCGGACTTTCTTTTTTGAATACGTTATTACTAGATATATCCATAAGGTTCTGTGACAATATGCCACCCATGTACCAATGATTGAGCAGGCTTTCGAATAAAAAGTGTGACCCTCAACTACGTACTCTCAGACTCAGAGATGAAATATTAAAAGTTTTGGCTGATTTTTTTAATTGTAGGCGGTGGGATACGTAGTTGCCGCATGAAATGCCGAATACTGCTGAGTCTACAGTATACAAGATGAATACACACATGAATCGAATGGTCGAGGGTTCCTATCACTCGGCAATTGCGAATTTTGAACGTAACATAGAAATTTATAAATGAAAGATTGCAATTAAATAAAATCTGCATGTCCATTTTAAAAACTTTAAATGATGAGTACGATAGCAGAAGTAGTTTTAAGAATGCCGTTTATTTCTGCAAAATACTTATTGGTGACGATGGTTCAGCAGTTAAAGAAAATATAAGTTGAATAACAGGGAAACAATAGGTACCTACTTTATGTAATTAGTTATGAGCAACAACATACCTCGCGAGATATTCACTTTTAACGCATACTATGTCTTCACTGCAGAAGCCACAGAAATCTCACAAGGGCACCAGTCGGCACTATGAACTATTTCTATCTCCCATGACCAAGTGCAAACTGCTCAGCACTCTCCAAGTATTTCCTGCGACCATCAGTCGCGCCTTCCCGTCCAGCACAATCAATTTCTGCCTATACTCCTATACTTGACCCTCGGCCCGTCTTTCAAGTTTCCTCTGATCAGCAGCAGACTAGGGGAGTGGGGATGGGGGTGGGGGTGGAGGGTGGAAGCCCGCTGTGTGGACAACTGGTTCTGGATCTTGGGGGGGGGGGGGGGGGGGGCAAATCTCGAGGTTTGGAGACCTCCCAGGACAGACCATTTTTAATCAAATTATTGTAAAATGTGGCTTGAAATTTAACAACTGTACAATGAGAACCAGTTCTTTGTTAGATAAAGAGCTTATTAGCGATTAATTAATTTTTTAACTAAAATATTAAATTCAAGAAATTAGTTTTCTGCAGGTTATACATAATTATTGTTGTGGTCTTCAGTCCTGAGACTGGTTTGATGCAGCTCTCCATGCTACTCTACCCTGTGCAAACTTCTTCATCTCCCAGTATCTATTGCAATCTACATCCTTCTGAATCTGCTTAGTGTATTCATCTCTTGGTCTCCCTCTACGATTTTTACCCTCCACGCTGCCCTCCAATACTAAACTGGTGGTCCCTTGATGCCTCAGAACATGTCCTACCAACCGTTCCCTTCTTCTAGTCAAGTTGTGCCACAAACATCTCTTCTCCCCAATCCTATTCAATACCACCTCGTTAGTTATGTGATCTACCCATCTAATCTTCAGCATTGTTCTGTAGCACCACATTTCGAAAGCTTCTATACTCTTCTCGTCCAAACTATTTATCGTCCATGTTTCACTCCCATACATAGCTACACTCCATACAAATACTTTCAGAAATGACTTCCTGACACTTAAACCTATACTCGATGTTAACAAATTTCTCTTCTTCAGAAGTGCTTTCCTTGCCATTGCCAGTCTACATTTTATATCCTCTCTACTTCGACCATCATCCTCCTCTCAAGACACTATCCATTCCGTTCAACTGCTCTTCCAAGTCCTTTGCTGTCTCTGACGGAATTACAATGTCATCGGCGAACCTCAAAGTTTTTATTTCTTCTCCATTGGTTATAATACCTACTCCGAATTTTTCTTTTGTTTCCTTTACTGCTTGCTCAATATACAGATTGAACAACATCGGGGAGAGGCTACAACCCTGTCTCACTCGCTTCCCAACCACTGCTTCCTTTTGATATCCCTCTACTCTTGTAACTGCCATCTGCTTTCTGTACAAATTGTAAATAGCTTTTCTCTCCCTGTATTTTACCCCTGCCACCTTCAAAATTTGAAAGAGAGTATTCCAGTCAACATTGTCAAAAGCTTTCTCTAAGTCTACAAATGCTAGGAACGTAGGTTTGCCTTTCCTTAATCTAGCTTCTAAGATAAGTCGCAGGATCAGTATTGCCTCGCGTGTTCCAATATTTCTACGTAATCCAAACTGATCTTCCCCGAGCTCAGCTTCTACCAGTTATTCCATTCGTCTGTAGAGAATACGTGTTAGTATTTTGCAGCCGTGACTTATTAAACTGATAGTTCGGTAATTTTCACATCTGTCAACACCTGCTTTCTTTGGAATTGGAACTATTATATTCTTCTTGAAGTCTGAGGGTATTTCGCCTGTCTCAAACGTCTTTCTCATCAGATGGTAGAGTTTCGTCAGGACTGGCTCTCCCAAGGCTGTCAGTAGTTCTAATGGAATGTTGTCTACTCCCGGAGGTTTGTTGTGACTCAGGTCTTTCAGTGCTCTAACTCTTCACGCAGTATCATATCTCCCATTTCATCTTCATCTACATCCTCTTCCATTTCCATAATATGGTCCTCAAGTACATCGCCTTTGTATAGACCCTCTATATACTCCTTCCACCTTTCTGCTTTCCCTTCTTTGCTTAGAACTGGGTTTCCGTCTGAGCTCTTGATATTCGTACAAGTGGCTGTCTTTTCTCCAAAGCTCTCTTTAATTTTCCTGTAGTCAGTATCTATCTTACCCCTAGTGAGATAAACCTCTACATCCTTACATTTGTCCTCTAGCCATCCCTGCTTAGCCATTTTACACTTCCTGTCGATATCATTTTTGAGACGTTTGTATTCCTTTTTGCCTGCTTCATTTAGTGCATTTTTATATTTTCTCCTTTCATCAATTAAATTCAATATTTCTTCTGTTACCCAAGGATTTCTAGTAACCCTCGTCTTTTTACCTACTTGATCCTCTGCTGCCTTCACCACTTCATCCCCCATTCTTGTCAATTGTTCCCTTATGCTCTCCCTGGAACTCTGTACAACCTCTTATTCCCTCAGCATCACCCGAATTAATTCGACAACATTCGATTATCCTCGTTTTGCTTTTGTTGATGTTCATCTTATATCCTCCTTTCAATACACTGTCTATTCCGTTCAACTGCTCTTCCAAGTCCTTTGCTGTCTCTGAAAGAATTATAATGTCATCGGCGAACCTCAAAGTTTTTATTTCTTCTCCGTGGATTTTAATACCTACTCCGAATTTTTCTTTTGTTTCCTTTACTGCTTGCTCAATATACAGATTGAACAACATCGGGGAGAGGCTACAACCCTGTCTCACTCGCTTCCCAATCACTGCTTCCTTTTGATATCCCTCGACTCTTGTAACTGCCATCTGCTTTCTGTACAAATTGTAAATAGCTATTCGCTCCCTGTATTTTACCCCTGCCACCTTCAAAATTTGAAAGAGAGTATTCCAGTCAACATTGTCAAAAGCTTTCTCTAAGTCTACAAATGCTAGGAACGTAGGTTTGCCTTTCCTTAATCTAGCTTCTAAGATAAGTCGTAAGGTCAGTATTGCCTCACGTGTTCCTACATTTCTACGGAATCCAAACTGATCTTCCCCAAGGTTGGCTTATACTAGTTTTTTCATTCATCTGTAAAGAATTCGCGTTAGTATTTTGCAGCTGTGGCTTATTAAACTGATTTTTAGGTAATTTTCACATCTGTCGACAACCTCTCTCTTTGGGATTGGAATTATTATATTCTTCTTGAAGTCTGAGGATATTTCGCCTGTCTCATACATCTTGCTCTCCAAATGGTAGAGTTTCGTCAGGACTGGCTCTCCCAATGCCGTCAGTAGTTCTAAAGGAATGTTGTTTACTTCCGGGGCCTTGTTTCGACTCAGGTCCCTCAGCGCTCTGTCAAACTCTTCACGCAGTATTGTATCTCCCATTTCGTCTTCATCTACATTCTGTTCCATTTCCAGAATATTGTCCTAAAGTACGTCGCCCTTGTATAGACCCTCTATATATTCCTTCCACCTTTCTGCTTTCCCTTCTTTGCTAGAACTGGGTTTCCATTTGAGCTCTTGATATTCATACAAGTGGTTCTCTTTTCTCCAATGGTCTCTTTAATTTTCCTGTAGGCAGTATCTATCTCACCCCTAGTGAGATAAGCCTCTACATCCTCACATTTGTCCTCTAGCCATCCCTGCTTAGCCATTTTACACTTCCTGTCGATATCATTTTTGAGACGTTTGTATTCCTTTTTGCCTGCTTCATTTACTGCATTTTTATATTTTCTCCTTTCATCAATTAAATTCAATATTTCTTCTGTTACCCAAGGATTTATAGTAACCCTCGTCTTTTTACCTACTTGATCCTCTGCTGCCTTCACCACTTCATCCCCCATTCTTGTCAATTGATCCCTTATGCTCTACCTGGAACTCTGTAAACCTCTGGTTTAGTCAGTTTATCCAGGTCCCATCTCCTTAAATTCCAACCTTTTTGCAGTTTCTTTAGTTTTAATCTACAGTTCATAACCAATAGATTGTGGTCAGAGTCCACATCTGCCCCTGGAAATGTCTTACAGTTTAAAACCTGGTTCCTAAATATCTGTCTTTATTATTATACATCATATTTTATGATAATAAAGATCCAACTCGATGAAAGAGCAGAGTCATCTAGATTTAAGCAACGGTCTTTACCAACTGTAAACATCGCGTAAGTCATTATTTAACTATACTCAGTGCCGATGGGAGCGTACTTCGTTCACTCTACGACGGCTTTGGCACTAAACACAAATAATAAACCTAAACAACGGAGACGATTTCTGACGTAAAACGGCAACATAGCCTCTGAACCTCACAGGGATCAATCAGTTTGAACCTTATTGTCGTAAAATTACGTTATAACTTGTTAGGAGGCCAAATCGAGATAGTGCCTTCTGAGCGTGCTTTGATTTTCGTTTGAAACTCTCGGGGAATAGCTGCAAGAATGCGGAAAAACCAAGCAGTCAGCTTGTGCATGCTCTCCAGAATACGTTGGAGTTAGCATTAAATTAATTTCATTCTTCAAAAAGTTCGATTATAAATATTGCGTGATTAATGTAGTTTTTTCTTTGAATTCTGTTGCGGCGTGGTAGGAGGGCTATCCAGAAAATAGCAGATGTGTTATCGCGGAGGTAGGTAGGGCTACAGCCGCCATCTTGGTGCCACAGCGTTCCTACATTCAGCACGCATCCAGCATGTGGTCTGTGTCTGTACTACTTTGCTTTCTGTGAAATGCTGAAATGTGCAGTGCAATAGAAAAGCCCGACACTTGTGAAGTGGTTTCTGTGATTAGGTTTTGTTGGCAAAAAACTGCAAACCAATTGAGATTTGTTGCTACCTTTGTGATGCACACAGGAAAGGAATAGTGAGTGAAAGATGAATGAGAAGTGACGATAACTACGCGACCATGTGGAACTGTGTAGACTGTAAACAAAAAGCAGCGTCCGTTAATGGTCAAGAAACGTGTCCTTGTGCGGCAGCAAGGACGATCGACAGTAATAAAAAGGAAAATTACAATTATTGGACTCTTGCAGGATGAAGTGAAAAAATAGCACGCGAAATACGAAATACATCCGTGTAAGTCGAATACCCGTTATTCTCGTGTTGTACAATCAGAAAAATTAGTCGTCTCTAACAGTACCTGTAATTCTGAATGGTCTGCGCAGCAATGGCGAGGTAAGACAATGTGCAAAGATGTGAAAACCAGTGTTTCCTCCTCAATACCAATACAGTATAAGCAGTAATGACATTGTTTAATATTGCAATCTTGTCATGGAAATACACACTTTTACACAGTTTACAATGTGACAATGTTGAGATAGTTGTCAAAATGACGCATCTTGTCCTCTGAAAGTTAACTAATCCTAAACACAACAGTCTTAAATTGTAACACTCAAAAAAGTTAAATAATCCTAAACGCAACAATATTAAATTTTAACTAGACGTTTCTTTACAAAGTTGTTCTTACAATTACGTTATGATGTTGGCCAGTACTATGATAAATCATCCGATTCTGCTCCAAAGTTCGGCACAATTTTTAGGATGAGAATCAAGTGTTCGGACGATGGTTAGTTTTATGACTAGTTGAACAGAAAGTTTCCCTATGTTTCTTGATATGCAAGAAAACATGAACTCATCCCTAGTCTCAGACTATGGTGATACACACGCGCATGTCTGGAGCAGTGTGTATATTATAATGCCCTCTCAGTTCTCGCAAGAACAACTAACTAACTGGCTGGTTTGTTTCTCCACAGTTGGAGCCCAACGACGCTACAGCTAATTTCTAGCTGGATGTCAGCCGCTGTGAACGCAGTGTTCACACAAATTTCTCCTCTGCATAATACAGGGCATTATGCGTCCCGTTCTGCACTAGACTCCAGTTCAGAGAAGAGTCCCTCAACATTTCCGTCTTATCTTTATCATAGCCGAACTGTCTCCCCACCTGGGTTCTTTCGTTCTCCAGGTCACGGCTTTTTTCGACCCATAGGAGGGTTCTTATTTTGTGGAAACTCTACTAATCGCAAGGGTCCTACCATTAAACTGCGTCTCGGCACTTTACTCCTTCCCAGTGCATTTCCACCAATCAGACGCCTAAAAAGTTACATGTGTCTATCACGTGTGTACCACTTGCAGTTCACATGGTCGAATGCTTCACTGGTTTTGTTCGTATCCATTTGGAATTCTGAAACGCCAGTTTTCTAAAGCTCTTTCTGTCCTCCTAATGGTGGCTTGGCCCGTTGCTCTCTCTCCTGTCTGAGTCACCTGGGCTTCACCGTAAGTGGTTTCCATGGTGCCCCTTGTGATGCAGCATTGGCCTCTGCCTGCTCTTGCTTCCAAACCAAAACTTGGTCGTGCGGTAGCGTTCTCGCTTCCCGCGCCCGGGTTCCCTGGTTCGATTCCCGGCGGAGTTAGAGATTTTCTCTGCCTCGTGATGACTGGGTGCTGTGTGCTGTCCTTAGGTTAGTTAGGTTTAAGTAATTCTAAGTTCTAGGGGACTCATGACCATAGATGTTAAGTCCCATAGTGCTCAGAGCCATTGGAACTATTTTTTTGTTTCTTCTCACTAAGCTGCTCACAGACATGCATTATATAGGATCGGTGTGTTAGTACCGTCGATTGAACGTCATCTCTTTTTGCATTACATACTAATAGGCAAATTTGCTCATTACCACCGAATTAAGTTAGGTGTCATATTCACCTTCCCATTGCGATGTATAAATTTCTTATGTAAGATGCAAAACTGATTATTTGTTCTGACACCTTACAAAGGCAACATGTCGACAATCTATAGAGTATGTTGGGTTACAATTGCGGCATTTGGGCCTACGTTATCCTGTTGGAAAAAACCAGTGGCATGCTGTTAATGAATGGCAGCACAACAAGTCGAATGACCAGACTGATGTACGATTTTGCAGTCAATGGAATAAGCATGAGAGCGCTTCTGCTGTCATACGAAATCGCTCCCCAGGTCGTAACTCAAGGTGTAGATGCAGTGTATCCAGAACACAGACAGGCTGATTGCAGGCCCTCACCTGGCCTCCTTCTGACCCCCGTGGTCATCACTGGCGCCGAGCCAGATCCAGCTTTCATCACAGATCACAAAAGACCTAAACCCTGCCCTCCAATGCGCGCTCACCTGACACCACTGAAATCGCAAATGGCGGTAGTTTCGGGTCAGTGGTGTAAGACGGGTATATTTCTATTGTTTATTGTCAAATCACAATTTATGAAAGATGTTTATATTTTATTAATAGGATTAAGTAGGAATAATTAATATTTGTCATGTTGGAAATAATTGTGGTAACAGGGAATGTCTGCACCAAAGTATTGTTGACAAGAGAGACCGCAAATTGACACAATTTTTAAAAGGGCAGGAGAGACCGCGTATGTGTACATTTTAAGAAAAGAGCGGGAAAGACCGCGCATTGAAACATTTTGTAATGGTAGCAGGGACGGTCTGCACCAGAAAGCATTGTTGGCAGGAGAAACGGCACTTTAGCGTTCGTAGGAAGTCAGTAGTAAGCGAGAAATGAAGCGAGTCGGTAGCAGGTGTGAAGCGAGAGGTTAAGAGGAGCGGTGTGCATGCCAGCTACTAGCTATGATTTACAAAAGATCATAAACGGATGTACAGAGACATCAGCTAACTACACTCCTGGAAATGGAAAAAAGAACACATTGACACCGGTGTGTCAGACCCAACATACTTGCTCCGGACACTGCGAGAGGGCTGTACAAGCAATGATCACACGCACGGCACAGCGGACACACCAAGAACCGCGGTGTTGGCCGTCGAATGGCGCTAGCCGCGCAGCATTTGTGCACCGCCGCCGTCAGTGTCAGCCAGTTTGCCGTGGCATACGGAGCTCCATCGCACTCTTTAACACTGGTAGCATGCCGCGACAGCGTGGACGTGAACCGTATGTGCAGTTGACGGACTTTGAGCGAGGGCGTATAGTGGGCATGAGGGAGGCAGGGTGGACGTACCGCCGAATTGCTCAACACGTGGGGCGTGAGGTCTCCACAGTACATCGATGTTGTCGCCAGTGGTCGGCGGAAGGTGCACGTGCCCGTCGACCTGGGACCGGACCGCAGCGACGCATGGATGCACGCCAAGACCGTAGGATCCTACGCAGTGCCGTAGGGGACCGCACCGCCACTTCCCAGCAAATTAGGGACACTGTTGTTCCTGGGGTATCGGCGAGGACCATTCGCAACCGTCTCCATGAAGCTGGGCTACGGTGCCGCACACCGTTAGGCCGTCTTCCGCTCACGCCCCAACATCGTGCAGCCCGCCTCCAGTGGTGTCGCGACAGGCGTGAATGGAGGGACGAATGGAGACGTGTCGTCTTCAGCGATGAGAGTCGCTTCTGCGTTGGTGCCAATGATGGTCGTATGCGTGTTTGGCGCCGTGCAGGTGAGCGCCACAATCAGGACTGCATACGACCGAGGCACACAGGGCCAACACCCGGCATCATGGTGTGGGGAGCGATCTCCTATACTGGCCGTACACCTCTGGTGATCGTTGAGGGGACACTGAATAGTGCACGGTACATCTAAACCGTCATCGAACCCATCGTTCTACCATTCCTAGACCGGCAAGGGAACTTGCTGTTCCAACAGAACAATGCACGTCTGCATGTATCCCGTGCCACCCAACGTGCTCTAGAAGGTGTAAGTCAACTACCCTGGCCAGCAAGATCTCCGGATCTGTCCCCCATTGAGCATGTTTGGGACTGGATGAAGCGTCGTCTCACGCGGTCTGCACGTCCAGCACGAACGCTGGTCCAACTGAGGCGCCAGGTGGAAATGGCATGGCAAGCCGTTCCACAGGACTACATCCAGCATCTCTACGATCGTCTCCATGGGAGAATAGCAGCCTGCATTGCTGCGAAAGGTGGATATACACTGTACTAGTGCCGACATTGTGCATGCTCTGTTGCCTGTGTCTATGTGCCTGTGGTTCTGTCAGTGTGATCATGTGATGTATCTGACCCCAGGAATGTGTCAATAAAGTTTCCCCTTCCTGGGACAATGAATTCACGGTGTTCTTATTTCAATTTCCAGGAGTGTATTATAATAAGAGGAACTAATATTATTGAATTAATTTTTTTTTTTTTTTTTGAGAAACTCAAGACTACTGAAGGTATGTCCGCGCATTGCTAGTTGTAAGATTATTGTAACAAGTAAGTCCCATTTGAACGTTTGTAAAATCATTTCATTCAGAATATAATTAACTTTTTCCAGCAATATTGCATTTCTAATTATAATCCATCCCAAAAACCATCAACGTAAAACTTTGCAAAATTTTACTGTTGTCAAGAAAAAGTTAAGCTATGAATTACGTAATTTCAGTCAGATTAATTATAGAATAATGTCAGCTTTGCTATTAAAGAATAACGTCAGCTTTGGTAATAAATACAGCCACTTAGTACGAAAGCCCACCAGCAGCTAATAGAGTATAGTAAAACAGAGCAAGTATATTCATGTCGCAGTTCGATGTAGCAGTCAGATGGCGATCCAGTAACAGTAAAAAATGTAAGGAACAGTTTTGTGTTATTGCAGGTAACGACATTCTATGTTTCGTCGAAATAATCAGAAAATCACTTTTAATAAGCAGCAATTAAATTTGTATGCGAAGATAGAGGAAGAGAATAAATTTCAAAGGAAGATTTCATTTGTTATTATTAAGCAAGAGATAGGAATCCTAAGAAAAGGTTACATAGCTTGTTGTAAAAGGGAAGGTAATCAATAAGAAAAGAGGTATAGAGGAGACGGGAAGGTTTCAGTGGAAAGGACACTACAGGGAGTGGGTCTTGGAGCTGTCATTGAAGTGACAGATTTGTAAGAGTTCGTTGTGCCACTGTGGTGCCAACTGCTGCTGATGCAGATGCAGTACGGTGCGCCAAAGCCACACTCCGAATACAGGGGCCCGGTGGCCGGTCTGCTTGCGAGCGTACGTTCTCGTGACCACCGTTGCCATCAATCACGTAAAGTGTCAACACCCCTGCCACGTCTTTCTGCGATACCGCACAAGGAACATCCAGTATCTCGTAGCCCTATTTCACGACCTCGTTCAAACTCTGTGAGCTGTCGATAATGGCGCCTTCGTCGTCGTAACGGTATTCTTAACTAACATCAATTCACTATGTCATGTGACTAACGCTCACGACCGTTAAAGCGTTTGTTTAAAGCAAACCTGATTTGCACCCTCATAGTGGCTCTCCTAGCGCCGCTCTTATTCCACTGGTGTGAAATCTGAACAGACATCTTCTTTCAGATGTAGAAACATGCCTACCAGCTTTCGTTTATCTCAAAACTCCTTGGTGTTGGGATTTTTTCCCGTCAGTACAGATTAATTTCTAAACGGCCTCCGACGGGCTTAGTCCGCCAGAAACGGTGAAGATGGTCTGGGTGTAGAGTGAAACCGATTAATAGAATAAGGAAATAGCGCTTTCCTCTATTGTATATTAAAGTTGCAAAAATTTCTTAAGTGCTATTTAACATCGTCTGCATAAAATACTACTTGCACAGGAATCATTGGCCGGAAAGCGACTTGTTCTTGCTATCCCTACAGGTTACACTGTCAGCTCTATAAAGGACGCTGCTTCACCTAGTTCTGGATTTTGTTGCAGTAATCTGGTATAACCCAGAATTCACTGTCTGTGTAAAATCCTGGAACATGAAGCAGTAGTCTGAATTAACGCCACAGTCTCTATGCAGGACACTTCAGCGCTCATTTCTGGAGTACGTGGCAGCACTCTATACACGTATCTATACAGAACAGAGCCGCAGTAGTAATTGGACACAATGTGACCATCTCTATACAAGATGCAGAGTCCAATTCTGGAGTATGGGCTGGTAGCCTTTGGTCACGCAGCTGTCTCTGAACAGGACGCTGTGGACAGGTCTAGAGTAGGTGGGCGTAATCTGGAGTAACGGAAACGTATTTCATAACTGGGTGCTGCAACGCCTTGCTAAAGACAACTGTATTGCGTGAGACTAAAGCTACATATTCCAGAACTGGCCGCTGCTGCGTCCTGTATGAGACAGTTGTGTTGCACCACCCTCCAGATCAGGATTCAGCGACGTCCTGTATAGAGTTTGCGGCGCTACTCTGGCACAGTGTCAAACAGAGATATTTAAGACTTTGCTGTGCCTCTTGTCGAAATGTGACAGTAATCCAGAGTAGAGTCTATACAAGACATTGCTGACCCCATATCTGGAGTGTGCGGCAATACTCGTAAACAGCACAACCGTCTCATACAGAACGCAGCAGGGGACAGTTCCGGAATATGGAGCGTTAGTCTCACGAAATACAGTAGTCTTTAGCAAGTCGCTGCAGCACCCAGTTATAAATTATGTGACAATAAATGTCGCGTGACTCGGGCCTGTCTCGGGTTGACCGTTCGCCGGGTGCAAGTCTTTCGATTTGACGCCACTTCGGCGACTTGCTCGCCGATGGGGATGAAATAATGATTATTAAGACAACACAACACGCAGTCCTTGAACGGAGAAAATCTCCAACCCAGGCGGGAATCGAACCTGGGCCCTTAAGATTGACATTCTGTCGCGCTGACCACTATTTTTTTTTTAATCTCATTTTGTTCGTTACTGTTCGTTTCAACTGTTCGTGGCGGACGTCACCTGACGCCCATTGGAGTTCGTTATTGATACATTCACTCAGTTTTTTTTATTACAGAGGGCAGCTAACCCTCTGACCGAACACGCTGAGCTACCGTGCCGGCTTTATAAGAGAAAATCGTTATGGTACAAATGGTTCAATTATGGGACTTAACATCTATGGTCATCAGTCCCCTAGAACTCAGAACTACTTAAACCTAACTAACCTAAAGACATCACACAACACCCAGTCATCACGAGGCAGAGAAAATCCCTGACCCCGTCGGGAATCGAACCCGGGCGTGGGAAGCGAGAACGCTACCGCACGACCACGAGCTGCGGACTATCACTCAGCTACTGGGAGCGGACATGTGACAGTAATTTTGGGTAATGCACACGTCTCTATTCAAGACGCTGCTACCTATTTCTGGAGTGTGTAGTGTTGTGTAAACTAACATAGCTGCCTGTGTACTAGAAGCTGCCGCACCCAGTTTTATGTGTGCCTTGGTACACTGCTTAATAGTTCAGGGGTCCATTACACGCAGGATGCCGCTAGGCTGTGCGGAGTCGCCTGGGCGACGTTAATAGATTAGAACAGTGGTCGTCAAACATTTTTGTTGAGGAGCCAGTACTGACATTATGGGCCAGCACCTTCGGCCACAATCGTACCGATCTTGTTATGAATTAGTAACCTGCATAAATTAGTATCTGAAAAGCCCCATAAACTATTTACATTAAGAAGTCGATAAGTCGGCCGCCAACCCGTTAATACTGATCGTTAAAAGTCGTAACCATTCGGAACACTTCGTGTCGACTGTTCTGTGTTTAATATTGCTGCTATCCTGAGCGACCACAAAGCTGTCACTCTCATGAAGTGTTGTGCTGTTTGCGTGAGCGGACGATTAACTGATTAATAACAGTAACTATACTATAGTTCAAAAATGGCTCTGAGTACTATGGGACTCAACTTCTGAGGTCATCAGTCCCCTAGAAGTTAGAACTACTTAAGCCTAACTAACCTAAGGACATCACACACATCCATACCCGAGGCAGGATTCGAACCTGCGACCTTAGCGGTGGCGCGGTTCCAGACTGTAGCGCCTAGAACCGCTCGGCCACACCGGACGGTTGTACCATAGTTAAGTGCTAAAATGCTATATGGGACACAATCACCATGTTTTGAATGTCATTGTTCTACTCATTGCATTTTATTACAACAGTCTCAGTTTAATTTCGTATTCTTTGCTACAAATATGAGCCGCATTTGAAGATGATCGTCTCTATAATGCGCATTCATGAAACGATTTTACTTAGATCTCAAAATTTACATCAAAGCGGCTGTTTGGTAAGTTCGCGCACACCCTTGAGTTGTCAGTATTGGAAGAAAGACAAAACATTCCCCTCTCAGACACTCTCTAACGCCACACCAGCTGTGCACCGTATCCCTCTACACTACTATAAGAGGCCAAATTTACTCAGTTCGCGGTCGAATGAACCAAAGTCAGTTGAAGTTACGCGCATCCTCAAATCTTACTGTCTCTGTGAGTATTTTTGCTTCTTACTGAACATGAAAACTTCACTCTTAAGAAGTTCCTAATGTTACTTGACGTTTATGAATTCGGATGTTGGTTGCTAGAAGCATATTATTAGAAAATACGGCTGAGAACCGCGGATGGCACAAATACTTGATTCGCGCTGCATACCGCTCGCGAGGCGTAGCTTGACGGCCACTGGATAGGAGCGTTCCAGAAGCGTAAAAACAGGGGTTCAGTCTCAGGCGGTCCGGGTCAAACACAGAACAACGGTAGACCTAGGGAATATTGGTATTATAGTTGTACATTTTTGTAGTTGTGTTGGGCAAAAACTAGTGCTCGAAGTGCTCATGGAAAGCACTGAAATAGAAGTCCTTGTAGGCACTGAAAGCTGGCGAAAGCCGGAGATATTTTCCCCTGGAGTTTTTACCAAGGACCAAACGGTGTTGAGAGAGGATAGATTAAATAAACTTGGTGGCAGCGTGCTTGTGACTGTTAGCAGTAGTCTTGTAGTGACACTGAAGTACAAAGTTGCTGCGTGTTAGTACAGGTAGAGGTTGTGATGTAATCCAGCCAGTTATACATCAGGATTCATACTATACCACTCAGTGTAGATATCTTCATTTAAATAGAGATAAATTCACATAAAAAGCTGTGTTCACAAAAGTCAATTATTTCACGCCTAAATATTTATGTTACATGTATTTAAAATATTGTTGAAGTAAAATTTTGTAGATTCAATTGTATCAATTTCATTAACTTTGTATCAGCGATTTTTTTCCGACAAAGATATAAACTCATTGCTTTGTTCTGTTCTTCTTCATTGTGTGGAGACTTGGCGAGAAGCAGTGTTAAATGGAAGCCGAGCGGTTTTGTGAGGCTGCAGAAAGCGGGTGTATTATATGTTTTGTTTGTGCAAAGATGCGCCTCATATTATGCCGTATGTTGCAGAATAAAAATATTTCAAGGTTCATTATATGTTACGAGAATTAACCGATATGCACAATCCTTTCATCAATTAATTTTTTTCCATACTAGTAGAAAGCCAGCAGACGTTATCATGTCTCTAAATAAGACAACGAAGCCAACATCCACATAATCAACTCAGTAAAACTTCATATTTCCACACGAGGGTTTGTATTTCGATGCAACTCACTTCAAAATAATCACTAACTTCCGGTCTGAGGACAAGTCATTGAATATGCAATACAGAAGAGGCAAATTATAGGACACTCGAAAATCGCAATTAATAACTGGTTCCTTTACCGAATGGCCGGCCAGAGTGGCCGAGCGGTTCTAGGCGCTACACTCTGGAACCGCGCGACCGCTGCGGTCGCAGGATCGAATCCTGTCTCGGGCATGTGTGTTTATGATGTCCTTAGGTTAGTTAGGTTTAAGTGGTTCTAAGTTCTAGGGGACTGATGACCACAGCAGTTAAGTCCCAAGGTGCTCAGAGCCATTTGAACCTTTACCGAAACCCCGACATAAATGACATAGTTGCTGAAATCTTCAAGGAAAATTAGTCTCATTTCAAACAGGTACCCGACTAATACCTTCAATCTACTCTCCATATTTCGGTGAAAATACGTCTTTAAAGTAAATGGCAGACATAAAACATGTAGCTATACTCTGGAAGAAGCTGATATTCCGACCACGGGCCTACAAAGATAAAAATATAATCTTCGAGATATTAAGATGTAGCACCGAAATGGCAAATAAATCAGTTAGAAATAGAATATGAATTAATTTTAAGCTTTCATACAAAGAATTGTATACATTTCTGGTATCGAGACATAATATGAATTGAAAGAGCATGGAGACATCAAAATTCGGTAGGAGAAATCACCTACAATCCCATTCAAGACTTGATTTAATCGTTCTTATGATGAATCCTCAACACAGTTAACAGAATGAGATGTTGCCATGAGTATTTTAAGTTTAATTTCTGTAGAAAAGATATCAATGTGGACACTGGTCCAGTGTGTGTGTGTGTGTGTGTGTGTGTGTGTGTGTGTGTGTGTGTGTGTAGTGAGTGAAGTGCTATGAAATAATGCGTGTATCGTGTTTGCAGTGACTGATAATGAGATATGAGTGAACAGTGTGGCATTACGTTATTTAATAAGTAGTTTGCAAAAAAAATAAAAAAAGAAGAAGAGTACCAGGAGTGTGTATACGAATTAGCTCATTTTAAATTGGTCTAAACTTGTGAATAATTTGACCATTGTAAAAAGAGATCTACAGATGAATAAAGCTACTACTACTATTAAAATTCATTGGTCATAAACTGAAGACTATAACCGAAGAACCTGAAAACAGGTAGGGAATTTAGAAAATGGGATCTGGATAACTTGAAGGAACCAGAGGCCGTTCAGAGTTTGAATAGAAGCATTAGGCAACGATTGACTGAAACAGGGGAAACAACATCAGGAAAGGAACTGGTAGCTTTGAGAGATAAAATAGTTAAGACAGAAAAGTATTAAATAGAAGAAATTCTTGGATAAGACAGGTGATGTTGAATCTGACTGGTGAAAGGAGAAAATATAAAAATGCAATAAAAGAAGCAGGCGAAAAGGAATACGAACGCCTAAAAAGTGCAACCGACAGAAAGTGCAAAATGGCTAGGCAGAAATGGCTAGACGACAAATGCAAATCTGCAGAAGCATGTACAACTAGGTAAAAGATAGATAAAAACAATTGGAGAATTAAAGAGGCCTTTCGAGAAAAGATAATCTACAGTATCAATGCCAAGAACCCAGATGGAAAACCAGCATTGCTTGGCAAAGAAGGTAATGGAAAAGGTGGAACGAATAAATAGAGGAGCTATATAAGGGAAATGAACTTAAAAGCAATATTATTGAAAGGAAATAAGAAGTGGATGAAGCTGAGATGAGAGATATGATATTGTGAGAAAATTTGACAGAGTACTGTAAAACCCAAGTCGCGTCAAGGCCCCTGAAGTAGACGACATTCCTTCAGAACTGCTGACATCCTTGGGAGACCCAGCCACGACAAAACTATTCCGTCTGGTGTGTTAGGTATGTGAGACAGGCGAAATACCCTTAGACTTCAAGAAGAATGTAATGAGTCCAATTCCAAAGAGTGCAGATGCTTACTGGTCTGAATGTTACCGAACTAAAAGTTAAATATGTCACGGTTGCGAAATACTGGGGTGAATTATTTACAACGAATGGAAAAACTAGTAGAATCCGACCTCGGAGGAAGATCAATTTGAGTTCAGAAGAAGTGTAGGAACACCCGAGGCAACACTGAACCTACGACTTCTATTAGAACATAGATTAAGAAATGGCAAACCGACGCTTATTGCTTTTGTAGACTTAGAGAAAGTAGTTGACAAATTTAACAGGAATACTTTTTTTTGGAATTCTGAAGGTAGCAGGGGCAAAATAAGGAGCGTAAGGTTATATACAACTTCTACAGAAACGAGACGGCAGTTATAAGATTTGAGGGGAGTGAAATGGGAGCAGTGGTTGAGAAGGAAGTGAGAGAGGATTGTAGCCTCTCTCCGAAGTTAATGAACCTGTACACTGAGCAAATAGTAAAGGAAGCCAAAGAAAAATTTGGAGAAGTAATTAAAGTCAAGGGAGAAGAATTAAAAACATTGACGTTTGCTGATGACGCAGTAAGTCTCACAGAGGTAGCATTAGACTGGGAAGAGCTGTTGAACGGAATGGACAGTGTCTTACAAGGGGGATAATAATTGAACTTTAATAACAAAAGCAAAACAACGGTAATGGAATGTATTCGAATTAACTCAGGTGATGCCGACAGAGTTACATATGGAGATGAGTTACTGAAAGTATGAGTATAGTCATTGGGCAATAAAATAATTGATGATAGTCGAAATAGAGAGGATATGAAATGTAGACTGGCAAAGGCAAGAAATATGTTTCTGAAGAAAAGAAACTTGTTAACATCGAATACAAAATTAAGTATTGTGAAGTTTTTCGTGAAGGTTTTTGTCTGGAGTTTAGCCTTGTACTGAAGTGAAATGTTGACGACAAGCAGATCAGACAAGAAGAGAATAAAAGCTTATGAAATGTGTTGCTACAGAAGAATGTTGACGATTAGGTGAGTAGATTATGTAACTAATGAGGAGGTACAGAACAGAATTCAGGGAGAAGAAATGTGTGGCATAACTTGACTAGAAGAAGAGATTGGTTGATAAAACACATTCTGAGGCTTCAATACATCATCAGTTTAGTATTGGAGGCTAAACGTTGTAGAGAGAGGCCAAGAGACGAGTACCGAGTATAGTAAGCTGGTTCATATAGACATCGTTGCTGCAGTAGTCCAAAGATGAAGAGGCTTGCACAGGATTAGCGTGGAGAGCTGCACCAAACCAGTCTTCAGACCGAAGACCACAACAACTGAACAGATACACTATGTGATCAAAAGTATCCGAACACCTGACTGAAAATAACTTACAAGTTCGTGGTGCCCTCCATCGGTAGTACTGGAATTCAATACGGTGTTGGCCCACCCTTAGCCTTGATGACAGCTTCCACTCTAGCGAGCATACGTTCAATGAGGTGCTAGAAGGTTTCTTGGGGAATTGCAGCCCATTCTTCACGGAGTGCTGCACTGAGGAGAGGTATCGATGTCGGTCGATGATGCCCGGCACAAAGTCGGCGTTCCAAAACATTCCAAAGGTGTTCTGGAGGATTCAAGTCAGGACTCTGTGCAGGTCAGTCCATTACAGGGATGTTATTGTCGTGTAACCACTTCGCCAAAGGCCGTGCATTGTGGGGCAGGTGCCCGATCCTGTTGAAAGGTGCAATCGCATCCCCGATTTGCTCTTCAACAGTGGGAAGCAAGAAGGTGCCTAAAATATTAATGTAGGCCTGTGCTGTGATAGTGCCACGCAAAACAAGGGGTGCAAGCCTCCTCCATGAAAAACAAGACTACAACATTACATAACAGCCTCTGAATTTTACTGTCGGTACTATACACGCTGGCAGATGACGTTCACCGGGCATTCGCCATACCCACACCCTACCATCTGATCGACACATTGTGTACCGTGATTCGTCACTCTACACAACGTTTTCCCACAGTTCAACTGTACAGTGTCTACGCTCCTTACACCAAGCGAGGCATCGTTTGGCATTAATCGGCGTGATGTGTGGCTTATGAGCAGCCACTCGACCATGAAATCCGAGTTTTCTCACCCCCGCCTAACTATCATAGTACCTGCAGTGGGTCCTGATGCAGTTTGGATTTCCTGTGTGATAGTCTGGATATATGTCTGCCTATTACACACTACGGCCCTCTTCAAATGTCGACAGTCTCTGTCAGTCAACAGACGAGTTCGGCCTGTACGATTTTGTTATGTACGTGTCCCTTCACGTTCCCATTTCACTATTACATCGGAAACAGTTGACTTAGGGATGTTTAGAAATGTGGAAATCTCGCGTACAGACGTATGACAGAAGTGACACCCATTCACCTGACCATGTTCGAGGCCCGTGAGTTCTGCGGAGCGCCCCATTCTGCTCTCTTATAATGTCTAATGAATACTGAGGTCTCTGATATGGAGTACCTGACAGTAGGTGCCAGCACAGTGCACCTAATATGAAAAACGTATGCTTTTGAGGGTGTCCGGATACTTCTGATCATATAGTGTGTATGACAGGAAATGCCATTCTGTGAGGTAATAATCTGATGGCCGAAGAGACAGAGAAAATCTTTTTTTACAGCAAAAGAAGTAGAAGAACATTTTATGGAAAAAAGCGGATTGTTACATCATTTATGTCATGCATTCACGCTTATGCGTCGGCAGGCACTCTGAAAGTGACTCGGTTGTTTTCTTCCGCCGCTTTCTATTATGAGAGCTTCTGCTTCCTAATAACCTCGCCCTCTACGGGATGTAAGCCCTGATCATCCATCAGTTCGTGCTGGGTGACATCTTTAATTACATAAACACGTTAATTTATTATTATTGTCATGGATCTCTAAACATTCATGGTGGTGTCTGTTTGTTCTATATCGTGTCTCCCTACCACTTTCGCACAACGACGCTCTGAGCGTGTTTTTTAGGGAATTAACTAGTTTGAACCTGGGACCTGTTGCTGGTAAGGAGACGCCAGACCACACATGACATGTAGAATTCAGAAGAGTTCAGTGAGACTAGCGATGATATAACCAAATACTAAATGATCTCAGCGTCAGCTCTACTGCACTCCCTGTAAAAGAATCTTAATACTAACTAAATTTAGTGGAAAGGGTTCAAGGCTTTCCTATTTTTAGTTAGCTGGTAAAATAACGTCGAAAAAGCAGTTACGTTTACCATTGGAAATTTTATTCTACTCACAAAATATCGTTTATAAATTGCACTACTGATAAAAGGAAATGTTTTAATACAGGATGGTAAAAACCAACTGCGTTCAACAAAAATGTGAACCAATATTCCCTAAATGGGTTTCCAAGTTCTACAATCGATCGAAGGCTATCAAAATGGTCTACAGTGACCCTCAATTATCTTTAATTACTTATCTAACTTGTCGTAAATAACAGTGGCTGATGTAGCTTCTCAATAACTATATAATAGAAAAATCATCGCGTTTCAGATCTGTTTTTCAAGTGGCAAATGTGAACACCATGAGTTTTAATTAACGATCGACACTAGTATTACGCAAAAAGGGGGTGTAACAGATGAGACTTCTGCAGTTCTGAGTAAAGCCTTATGCGCTCAAAAAATGCGGCGTCGCGTGCGTTCATTACCTTGTCGGTGTTTAAGCAGCGTCAGGGCGGCAGCGGCCGGCGCAGCAGCCATCCAGCTCGCCGTCTCGGAACCAACTCTCCTAACTTCTCCTTACTACAATTCACCGAAGTTGGTTTAAAAAAACTATCTGGCTATGTTTTCATCTGACCAATCAGGGTCTCAATGTTAACCTTAAGCTCCGCCTACAAAAATTCTGTCTATCCAATGAGAAACGTTATACTTTTCGTGGTGGGGCAATGTTTTTAAAGTTTGCAATGTAACAGAGACGCTAAAAAGTCTCACGCTAAAACCTGCAGCTAGTGTGGTCCTTTTAGCGTTATCGTAAGATCTATACTGCTCTTCTGGAGGGCTCTATCTTTTAACATGGGCTGGGGAGTGATCCTAATGTAACAGACACGCGAAAACGCTCACGCTAAAACTTGCGGGTGGTAGTGGCCCTTTTTGTGTTATCGTAAGATCTATACTGTATTTCTGGAGGGCTCTAGCTTTTAACATGGGCTGGGGGTTGTCCTTGACATACCTGAGACGCGAAAAAGTCTCACGCTAAAACGTGCGGGTGGTGAGCCCTAGTAGTTAGCTGGAGACGTGGGTGTCCATCCCTCAGTCCGTTATCGTAGGGCCTTCTAGCTTAACACGGTTCTGCTCTCGGCTTCTGTCCTCGTTTCTCCCCTCGGAACTGCGTCTGCCTCACGGTGGGAAGGTACGACATGCATTTAGGCATTCTTGTGTTAGTCTGTGGCATTCCATTTGCTCACTCGTTACTTGTATTGCTTTGGTTAATTTCATGTCACGATTTATTCGGAGCTATGTGACATACTAGTAAATTTGCTTATAATGTCAGGGTTTTCATGGAAGGTGTTGGATTTGCCTGACACCTTACAGATCTAATAAATTTGATCGACCTGCCAATATTCTGCCAGTGTGCATCAAATCGGGTTGTCCACTCTCCCGTTAAACATTGACACCGATCCTATCAAAACATCTCCTATTTGATGTGGATATTGTTGACACTGTTAGCTGTTGCACATATGATTCTGCTTAGGTACCGCTGATCAAAGTGTTTAAGCGGAAGTCTTCGGCCACTGCTCTATCCTTGCAGGGCTGTTAAACTTTTAAAGAGATAGTCTTCTCATCATGTGGCCCGGCTAACATTTAATGTCCGAGGAACAACAGAATGCTGTATGCATTGTCCCGGACGTAACTTTCCGATAACCAACATCATGTAAGCCTGGTCATATCAGAAGACATTTTGCAATGCAGGGCCAGGTACAAACTGAACAATAGCTGCAACTCTATCTCATTTATTTATTTATTTATTTAAACGTCAAGTTCCGCAGGACCAAATAGAGGAGCAAATCTCCAAGGTCATGGAACGTGTCAGTACATGAAATTACAACATAAAATTAATAACAGATAAAAATAAAATGTTTATGATCCCAAAAAAGTCAAGTCATAAGTTTAAGTAAAGGCAATCAACCATACAACATAAGAATCAGCTTAATTTTTCAAGGAACTCCTCAACAGAATAGAAGGAGTGACCTATGAGGAAACTCTTCAGTTTCGATTTGAAAGCGAGGGGATTACTGCTAAAATTTTTGAATTCTTGTGGTAGCTTATTGATAATAGATGCAGCAGTATAATGCACACCTTTGTGCACAAGAGTTACGTTTCATTTTTGGGTTTGGTCATCTCAATAATGTTTTGAACTGTCGTTCCTTTAGCTGCATTCTCCAGTTGTTATTCATCTCATGTTGTACGACAGTGCCTGCAATAATGAGACTGAAACATGAACAATAAATCTTGAGCCACAGCAGGATATTAGCCGACACAACAGATGCTGGAAGAAGCCGCAGTATCAATACAGCGGTATAAAAATAATGACACTGGAAACAAGACGGACTCCACAACCAGAGCCACAGCGGGTGTAGGAAGAATGCTCCAGACAGTAAGACAGACAAAACTACCGCCCGCATTCTAGTGTTGGCGGCGGCGTTATTTCTGGAGCATTGAAGTCCCTGGAATCAGTAGGCGGAAAGGCCCTCCAGCAGAAGCAGGCTGCGTTTGGAGACCATACGTCCATAGAGGCTGGTTTGGCAATAATAAAATGAAGGAAGAAGGAGGAAATGATAAATTTATTTCAGGACTTTTCTGGGTAATATGTCAAGCAAGAATAGGCGCTACGTAACTAACAAATATCGCTGTAAAGCCACATTCTCCACCAATTACAGTTTATAGAAAAATTTTACACTCTTGGGATAAAAGAAGATACTTTTACCAACTCATGTGTTTACAACATGTCGTGTGGTGATTGTCCGATGTATTATATAGGACAAACTGAAAAAGCATTAAAAGAGCAATTAGTGGGCAAAACAGGTAATAACGTTTATAATGAGAAATTAGAAAGAGCAATTTATTTTACTTGACAAAAACTTTCTAAAGTCAAGATGGCATAAATATTTCTTTATATTATGTGATACATTTTTTATTTACTTGACAACTTGGCATGCAGCCCAGCTCAAAATAGATACTTTTATAAAATAAATTTTTTAAGACCAAAGACGATAGAAAAGTCTGTCGGAACCAGTTATTTGTAAATAAGGAAATATTTATGCGATTTTGGCTTTAGAAAGCGTTTACCCCTACTCAGGGCCGCATATCGGTTGTTTATCGGCTGCGCGTACTGTTTGGACGATGTCATTTTCCTCAGACACTTTTGTATTACCCATACGCAGCACTAGATGTTTAGAATACAGTCCAGTTGTCATATCACAAGAAAGAAATCCAGTTTTCACAATTATTTTCGTTTTATTTTACATTGTTAGAACTTTAATTATGCCTAATTACACGCAATTTTTATTTGTCAGTTGACTTTATGTGAGCCACTCAGCATGCCAACCTGCGTATTTGTTACGCACACGCTCGTAGTGTCCTCTATACGTACGTTAACTTAAGAGCCTAGTACATTAGCCAGTTGACAAGTTTTTGCCCCGAAGTCACATTGATTTATCTGATTATTGCGCATTGTTATTTTATTGGTTTTGTAGTGAATCTTTACTTGACAAGAGCTGAATGGCTTTATTTTTCAAGTACATTTACAACACGAGATGTAAGAAGGAGTGTGTACTCTTAGCTTCTAGCATTTTATCCGGATTTGTTATTTCTGTTTTACTTGAACCTTTCGTAAGCAAGTGTAATTTCTAGGTCTTACATCTCCTACTGAAGAAGACAGTTTTATAATCGTCGAAACGTAGGTCAAGGGTCCCAAAAAACCTGGGTTACGCAACTGGTTGGCTAGTTTTTCCATTATTTCCAAGTGTCCCAAGAATTGCACTCTATCTTCAGAAGGTGTGTATTAAATAACTTTGACGTCGGCTAAGATAACTGTCAAAGAAGATAGTCCGCCTATATAAGCTCTGTTGGGCAGAAAATGTATGGGAAATCTATGGCCAAGTTGCATTAATCCAGTACTGCCCTTGACATAGACGTGGACGTGAATTGCCGGCCGGGGTGACCGAGCGGTTCTAGGCGCTACAATCTGGAACCGCGCCAACGCTACGGTCGCATTTTCAAATCCTTCCTCTGGCATGGATGTGTGTGATATCATTAGGTTAGTTAGGTTTAAGTAGTTCTAAGTTCAAGGGGACTGATGACCTCAGAAGTTAAGTTCAAAAAATGGTTCAAATGGCTCTGAGCACTATGGGACTTAATATCTATGGTCATCAGTCCCCTAGAACTTAGAACTACTTAAACCTAACTAACCTAAGGACATCACACAACACCCAGCCATCACGAGGCAGAGAAAATCCCTGACCCCGCCGGGAATCTAACCCGGGAACTCGGGCAGAAGTTAAGTCCCATAGTGCTCAGAGTCATTTGAAACATTTTTTTGGAAGTGAATAGCATGTCAGCTACTACCGGCAAAACAAATATCTGCCTGAACTATATTATAGTCTTGTTCTTTCCCACCTCGTATTCTTTCTCGAAAACTACCTTCACTTTGCCGGCCGAGGTGGCCGAGCGGTTCTAGGCGCTACAGCCTGGAACCGCGCGACCGCTACGGTGCAGGTTCGAATCCTTCCTCGGGCATGGATGTGTGTGATGTCCTAGGTTAGTTAGGTTTAAGTAGTTCTAAGTTCTAGGGGACTGATGACCTCAGAAGTTACGTCCCATAGTGCTCAGAGCCATTTGAACCATTTTTTGAACCACCTTCACCTTAGACACAATTCACAGGATTCGCAGAACACGAAAAGTTTCCCATTGCTCTCCATACCGCATGAGCTGTATATAAGGGTGCCAGACTTCAGTTAACATTTGATACCACACAGGGGCTATCAACCTTGTAGCCAACTTAGGGCCTGTGACTACTTCACTCTCATAGGTCAGTGGTTCGTTTGTCCAACCAGTGAAATGCAGGGACTAGATCAGCCACAGTAAATCATGTGTAAACCCTGTTGGGAAGGAACCATATGAATAGTGTGTGAGTCATCGGTTACATACCGCCAATATATTATTAGCGTAATCGTTGGCTAGGAAGGGGGGGGGGGGGGGAGGGTTGCAGACAAATATCCGATCATACGTGAGGTCGCAGCTCACTACCTCAAGTCCAGGACGATACGCGTTACAAGTAGTTTCGCTATGTTATGCACGCATATGCAACAAACAGCTCCAGTTCAAATAGCACTAAAACACAAACTAGACCTACCTGTATAGCCTCAAGCCCTAGCACTCCGCTTCGTGGATTCGGGAGCCGACCCAGTATTGAATCCGTCCAGCGGGTTAACGATGAGGGCCGGCGAACCGAGCACACCGTATGTGGCTTTTGCTTTGTTTTCGACTACTTAAATACCCGGCTGGCACCAAACATCCTGCTTCAGTAACACGATTCGCAAACATTTAGAAAACGTTCGCACACTTTGACGTGGGGTGACACCAGAGGCAGCCAGTTGGAATACATACACTGACGGAAAAAAAAGTTGCGGCACCAAAATGTAATTAATATAGTGTAATGAAATTTCGGGAATACATTTGTCGAAGCAATATATGTAAGTGATTAACGTTGCAAGACCGTAGATTATTGTAAGTGTGAGGTAAGCCATTGCAAATGTAAACGCTGGAACATTAATAACCGGTACAACCGTCACAATGATGAATGCAAGCATGCAAACGTGCATGCAAGGTGTTGCACGGTTGCCGGATGTCAGTTTATGTGATGCAGTTCCATGCTTGTTGCACTTGGTCGCTCAATAAAGGGACGGTTAATGCTGTTTAATGATGACGTTGTAGTTGTCGTCCAATCATGTCCCATATGTGTTCCATTGGAGAAAGACCTGGCGATCGAGCCAGCGTTTTCCTGTTTGAAAACAGCCCTTGGAGTACTGGACATGAATGGCAGCACTACAGATCGAATCATCAGACTGATGCTCAGATCTGCACTCAGGACGCGTAGAATAACCAGAGTGATTCTGCTGTCAAACGAAATCGCACCCCAGACCATAATTCCAGCTGTATGTCCAGTGTGTTTAGCACACAGGCAGGTTGACTGAAGATCCTCATCTGGACTCCTTCTAACCAACACACAGCCATCACTGGCTACGAGGTAGAACCAGCTTTCATCATAAAATACAACAGACCTCGACCCTACCATCCAATAAGCTCTACTATGACACCATTGAAGTCGAAAATGGAGGTGGTTTGGGGCTAATGGAATGCTCAATAAAGGGCGTCTGTCTCGGTGCTGTCCTTGAAGTGACCGATTTGTAAGAGTTCGTTGTGTCTCTGTGGTGCCAATTGCTGCTCAAATTGTTGCTGCAGATGCAGTACGATGTGACAGAGCCAAATACCGAATCCATCGTCTTCCCTCTCAGTAGTGCCACATGGCCGTCCAGAGCCCGGTCTTCTGCAACTGTGCATTCCCCTGACCACTGTTGCCAGAAGTCATGTACAATGGCTACAGTCCTGTCAAGTCTTCCTGCAGTATCGCAGAAAGAACATCCAGGTTCTCGTAGCCCTATTGCATTACCCTCTTAGAGACTCGATGAAGTGTTGATCATGGCGTTTGTGTCTCATTAAAGGCATTCTTTACTAACATCTGTTCACTGTGTCCAGTCTCAAAGGTAACTAACGCTCACGACTATTACAGCATGTATTTAAAGCCACCTGATACTGAGACGTCATCTTTCAGATGTAGAAACACGTCTACCAAATTTCGTCAATGGTGGGCAACTCCTTGTTCTTAGATTAGATTAGATTAGGTTTTCGTTCCATAGACCCAAAAAATGAAATGATTCTCGTGGGCGTGGAACATGTCAGAAAATATAACATAAAAACATAAAACATTTGAAATTAATACTTATTACCCTGATCATTTGTCAGTAGATTGTCGAAATAGGTGATTACAATGTCGTAAACTGGAACATCTAACATTTACAGAATTAACACGCTGTCAGAATGAAACATTGTTATGCACTATAAATAAATTGATCGTAAACAAAATACCAGATTTCACTGTTGTGACCAAGGGCTGTCAAAATTGAAATCTGATAGACATTTTTACTTAAAATGGCTTAACAGTCTTTGTTAAGATACTCATCTGTAGAGTAGAAAGAGTTGTCTATCAAAAAGTCTTTCAAACGCTGTTTATATCGTGATTTATCTGAAACCAAGTTTTTAATGGTTGCTGGCAATTTATTGAAAATGTGTGCTTCTAAATATTGGACCCCTTTTTGAACCAAGGTAAGTGGTTTTAAGCCTTCATGCAGATTGTTCTTATTCCTAGTTTTGATACATCACTTGCAACAAATTTCATTAAGGAATAAACATACTGAGAAGCAATGGTTAGAATAAAAAGTTCCTTGAACAGGTTTTACATCATGTTCTTGAATTTACACCACAAATGATTCTCTTCACACGCTTTGGCATCCTATAAACTTTTGCTCTGTTTGAGGCATTATCACAGAATATGATCCCATATGATATGATAGCATGAAAGTAAGCAAGGTATGCAAGGTTTTTTATATTTACATCTTCAACATTTGACATCATTCTCGTGGCAAATACAGACTTGTTTAGGTGCTTAAGCAATTCTGTAGTATGTCCTTCGCAGCTGAATTTACTATCGAGTTGTAATCCCAGAAATTTAACACTACCAACCTCTTCGATCTGCATGTCCTCATATGTTATGCACATGCTGACAGGAAATCTCTTACAGGTTCTCAAAGTTTAATGACAGTGAATTAGCTTTAAACAATTTATTAATGTCAGTGAAAATTTGATTAGCAGCTATTTCTAAATCTGTAATTGACTTGCTACTTACTGCAATGTTTGTTTCATCTACAAACAAAACAAACTTAGCATCTGGAAATGTAGCAGACGAGAGGTCATTAATGTACACAAGAAAAAGCAATGGGCACAAGATGGAACCTTGAGGAACACCACATGTAGTTAACCCAATCGCATGAAGACTGACTGCTTATTGCACAGCTATTTTGCAACGACAATCTTTGTTTCCTGTAAGACAGATAAGAATCAAACCATTTGGCAGCATTGCCAGCGACACCATAATATTCTAATTTACTTAAGAGAATGCTATGGTTCACACAGTCAAAGGCTTTTGACAGGTCACAGAAAATTCCAGTAGCCTCTACTTTATTATGTATTGAATTAAGTACACTGTCAATGTAAGTGTAAATAGCTTTCTCTATATCACAGCGCTTAAGAAATCCAAAATGTGACTTGGACAATATATGATTTTCAGTCAGATGCTTAAGGAGATGCTTGCACACAACCTTCTCAAATATTTTTGAGAAAGCCAGCAAAAGTGAAATTGGTCAATAGTTTGTTGCTACCTCTTTATCCCCCTTCTTGTCAAGAGGCTTAACTTTAGCATATTACTGACAGTCTGGAAATGTTCCACTGATAAGAGATTACACAAATAACTTAAGGTAGAACTCAACTCCCATGGCCATTCTTTGATTAACTTCATTGATATGTTATCATTACCACATACATCTGTCGATGTATTCCACTCAACTTTCCTGTGGTATAAGAATTATTGGGACAATACTGCTGTGTTTTCCATTAAAAAAGGAACATTTGAAAACCGAGTTAAGTATTTCTGATTTTGCTTTGCTACATCAATTTCAGTTCCTCCCTTATCCTTGAGTGACTGGACATTCTCTTTGATACTACTAAAAGTCTTTACATACAACCAGAATTTCTTTGGGTTTTTTGAGAGATCATTAGACAATATTCTGTTGTAGTAGTCACTGAAGGCTTCACCCATTGCTCTCTTGACAGCAAATGCGTTCCATTCAGCATCTCTCTGTGTATATCCTTTTTTATGCATATTATGCGGTAGTCTCTGTTTCTTTAGAAGTTATTTTACAGTGACTATATATCGTGGATGAGCTTCCCCATCATTAACTGTTGTACTGGGTACATATCTACCCAGTGCATGGTCAACTATTCTTTTAAACTTGAGCCATAGTTCCTCTACATGCTCTTGTCCTGAGCTATAAATTTCATGTTCCTCATTGAGATGTGAAACTACTATTTCTGTGTCTAGTTTGCAGAACATATAAATCTTTCTACTTGTTTTAGTGGCCCTTTGTACTTCAGTATTCGTTGTTGCTAGAACTGCCTTATAGTCACTAATACCAATTTCGATGTGGACTTTCTCGAAAAGGTCAAGTCTATTTGTTATCAATACATCTGTTCTAGATTGTTTCCACAGAAGGCATTTAGTAACTTTTACATGATGTCTTCTCAAACTCACCACTAACAAAACTATAGTCATCCCAAGTGATTGTTGGATGATTAAAGTCTCCTCCAGTGGTAGCAGTATTATCATTGAACTTACATAAAACGAACTGAGAGTTTAGTGGTGACTAGAAGGGCCCTTTATAAGCCTTGATACTGAGTCTTGCCCAAACAGTCTCCTCACATGTAGCTTCAGTTGCTATCTTGATGGATCTAAGGTTCTTGTCTAATAAGAACTAGTTGGCTCAAGCTCACTGTACGTTGGATTGGCAACTGTTAAGGTTATAAGATAGGCCCTTTTGTAAATTTATAAATTATTATATGCAATAAAAGTGAAGATGTATGTTGGAAGAAATCATCACAGTGAATACACCTCACATAAAATGTTGTGCTATTATGATGTGGGCCTACGAGGTTCGAATAAGTTGCACTGAAGATGGTCACAAAGTGACTGAAACCGGTTTGTAAAAGAAAGGATTTCAGAATTTACGACCGATGCTGCCATTTATCCAAATATATCCATCTCCATGCTCCACTTTCCTAGCCTTTCGATATACGCTCAAATCTTTCCCATAAAACTGGCTACTGTCAACTTCAGGTTTTAACCAGCTTCATGTGAGCTTCAAACATTGGCATTTTATAGTGAATACTTCGATAGTTAACCACTAGCATTTTAATATTCCCACCTGTGAGAAGCATTTCTTTGGGTCTTACATTGATACTTCTGGATTTCCTACAGCTAGTGTTATATAGATAGGATGGAGAGTCACCTAACCTAAAATAACCCTTTTGTGCATCCCACACACAGTCACTATCAAAAGATATAGTGGCACATAAGACTTTAGCGACTCAGCTTTTATTGAAAATGTCAAGATAGCCTTTAAGAATAATAAGAATATTGCGTCCTTGGCAGTTTTAAGACCTCACTTTCAATATCTACCTGCTGAAATACGACACCAGCTGTCCACATCTCTATCACTGAAAGATGTTCTAGATGTAATCTCCAAGATGCAAATGCATCTGGAGAAAATCTCTAGGTCAGTGGTTACAACATGTGTCATTAAATTAAGAAATATTCTCCTAAAGAATCTCGGATATGAAGATAATGTCCAGTGGTATTCATGAGGAAATTCAAAAATGGATTTTACTGGAGGCTACGAGCAATTGCATCGATGTAATATGCACCACTTCACTTCTGTTTTAGAGTGACCTTTTTCAGTCTACAGAAAGTTACTGAAAGGCAAAAGAAAAAGTGTCGTTTTACGAAACTTAGATATGTGGTTAACTGTGTACTGCAACACAACAGCGTAAAATAAAATTTCTTCTCAGTAGTAGCGTTAAGCCACAGATTGTGGTTATGGGTAGGTACACATCTCAAGTGTGTGTTTTTATATGAGTGACTCATGAAAAGAATTTTTCAGTAAAACACTTTTCATTCAAATATTATAAAAAGAAAAAAATTAGTGGTTCCGTGGATAAATATTGCGGTTGTCCACGTACTTTTTTTCGAGCGCTGATACAAGAAAAAATTAACTGTAATTTTCTACAAAGAACTAGAATAAATGTATCGAAATTAGAATAAAATTTTCTTTGTTAATTCTAGGGTTCGTTGTATTCTTCATTAAAAGACACCAAAAAGGTTAAAATAGTTCGTTAAAAATAAAAAGTGCTGTTACAAGAAAATAAAAGACTAAAGTCAATTTTATCATCATCATCATCATTTAAGACTGATTATGCCTTTCAGCATTCAGTCTGGAGCATAGCCCCCCTTATAAAATTCCTCCACCATCCCCTATTCAGTGCTAACATTGGAGCCTCTTCTGATGTTAAACCTATTACTTCAAAATCATTCTTAACCGAATCCAGGTACCTTCTCCTTGGTCTGCCTCGACTCCTCCTACCCTCTACTGCTGAACCCATGAGTCTCTTGGGTAACCTTGCTTCTCCCATGCGTGTAACATGACCCCCACCATCTAAGTCTGTTCGCCCTGACTGCTACATCTATAGAGTTCATTCCCAGTTTTTCTTTGATTTCCTCATTGTGGACACCCTCCTGCCATTGCTCCCATCTACTAGTACCTGCAATCATCCTAGCTCCTTTCATATCCGTAACCTCAACCTTGTTGATAAGGTAACCTGAATCCACCCAGCTTTCGCTCTCATACAACAAAGTTGGTCGAAAGATTGAACGGTGCACAGATAACTTAGTCTTGGTTCTGACTTCTTTCTTGCAGAAGAGAGTAGATCGTAGCTGAGCGCTCACTGCATTAGCTTTGCTACACCTCGCTTCCAGTTCTTTCACTATGTTGCCATCCTGTGACAATATGCATCCTAAGTACTTGAAACTGTCCACCTGTTCTAACTTTGTTCCTCCTATTTGGCACTCAATCAGTTTATATTTCTTTCCCACTGACATCACTTTCGCTTTGGAGATGCTAATCTTCATACCATAGTCCTTACATTTCTGATCTAGCTCTGAAATATTACTTTGCAAACTTTTAATCGAATCTGCCATCACAACTAAGTTATCCGCATATGCAAGACTGCTTATTTTGTGTTCACATATCTTGATCTCACCCAGCCAGTCTATTGTTTTCAACATATGATCCATAAATAATATGAACAACAGTGGAGCCAGGTTGCAGCCTTGTCTTACCCCTGAAACTACTCTGAACCATGAACTCAATTTACCGTCAACTGTAACTGCTGCCTGACTATCCATGTAAACACCTTTAATTGCTTGCAAAAGTTTGCCTCCTATTCCATAATCTCGTAGAACAGACAATAACTTCCTCCTAGGCACCCGGTCATATGCCTTTTCTAGATCTATAAAGCATAGATACAGTTCCCTGTTCCACTCATAACACCTCTCCATTTTTGCTGTAAGCTAAAGATCTGGTCCTGACAACCTTTAAGAGGCCTAAACCCACACTGATTTTCATCCAATTTGTCCTCAACTAATACTCGCACTTTCCTTTCAACAATACCTGAGAAGATTTTACCCACAGCGCTGATTAAAGAGATACCTCTGCAGTTGTTACAATCTTTTCTGTTTCCATGTTTAAAGATTTGTGTGATTACTGCTTTTGTCCAGTCTGATGGAACCTGTCCCGACTCCCAGGCCATTCAATTATCCTGTGTAGACATTTAAGACCTGACGTTCCACTGTATTTGATGAGTTCCGACTTAATTTCATCCACCCCAGCTGCTTTATTGCACTGCAATCTATTGACCATTTTCTCCAGTTGCTCAAATGTGATCCTATTTCCATCATCATTCCTATCCTATTGTACCTCGAAATCTGAAACATTGTTGATAGTATTTTCACCTGCATTGAGCAACTCTTCAAGATATTCCCTCCATCTGCCCAAGGCATCCACAAGATTCACCAGCAGTTTTCCTGACCTGTCCAAAATACTTGCAATTTTCTTCTTACCTCCCTTTCGAAGACTGCTAATTACACTCCAGAATGGTTTTCCAGCAGCTTGACCCATAGTCTCCAACCTGTTTCCATATTCTTCCCAAGATTTCTTCTTGGATGCTGCAATTATATGTTTGGCTTTGTATCATTCCACCAAGCTGTTTGCTTCATCCTACTTTTACACACTACTGTTCCAAGACATTCTTTAGCCACTTCTAGTACTGTGTCCCTGTACCTTGTCCATTCCTTTTCCAATGACTGTAATTGGCTACATTCAACTAACTGGTACCTTTCTGAGATCGCTGTTATGTACTGATTTCCGTATCCTGAAGTTTCTCCACTCTTATCCTCCTACATATGGACCTGACCTCCTGCGCTTTCGGCCTCACAATCCCAATTTCACTGCAGATTAAATAATGATCAGTGTCATCAAAGAATCCCCTGAACACACGTGTGTCCCTCACAGACTTCCTGATCTGTTATTATATAGTCAATGACAGAGCTGAATACAGGCCCTGCTTATGACAAACATGTGATCCAGATTCCAAAGTGTGCTCACTACTTACATTACAAACTGGAAAAATTAAAACTTAATTAGTACTAATGAGAATAAGATGTTTGCTGCATTTCACAAGAACATCACTAAAGTGCTAAAGTGGGCCTAGAAACGTCCATTGGCAACTTCTGTCTTTTCGTTTAGCATATTGACTCCTTCATGTGTTAAAGCATAAAATATTTATATGTCTTCTAAATCTGACAGTAATCAACATTTTTCCCATACCTACCTAACGAGTGATGCTAATTCTGAAGGTGTTTTCATACTGCTCATGAATCATTCTCTTTGTTATTATGTTCCTTAAACTTTATTTTAAAGTTTCTTGTTCTCTGACCCACATACTTTGTCTAACAATCTCGACATTTTTATATGCTTCTGCTTTTCTCATCCGTTTTTCATCTGTGATAATGTTATGTTTCAGACTTTGCTGTTTTAAAAATAGCCTATGACTTGGATCAAAATACATTATATTTTTCACTAATACCAGGAATGTTGTGCACATCTCTCCAGTCTGTATTTTTCAAGGACAGCTTGAATTCAAGAATTATGTTTCCATTATTATTCTTGTAATTCTTCATTTATTTTCACTTATTTGATGTGGTCTGATGTTAAATGTCAGTAGTTGACATTCATGATCTGAGAGGGAATTACACTATTACTTTTCAGTCTCGATGCATCTATAAAAACGTCGATATGATTGTTGCTGATTCCACAACTCGTGTTGCAAATTATGTGAGGTATGCTACATTAAATGAAGTGTAACAGACTAAAGTACAGCTCTAGAATGGTATGCTATAAAAATCTGAATCAAAATCTCCCATTTATATTACTCCATTCCACTTGAAAGTCAAGAAGTTTAATAATATATCAAGTTGCTCCATAAATAATTGAAAGTTGCCACATATATATTGTCACTATTACCATTAACTTTCTATGAAACCTTAGTTCTGCAGCATAAGCTTCAGAATGTTGATCACTGCAAAATCTATATTTGTTAATGATTTACAGTGACACTCCTCTTTCCTTCATACTGCATCACATTTTATAATGGTAAAAGAGTTAAAACATTATGGCACTGTAGGTATCATGCTGCAATTATTTTGGTCATACTTATGGGAGCGAAAGCTGGGTGGATTCAGGTTACCTTATCAACAAGGTTGAGGTTATGGATATGAAAGGAGCTAGGATGATTGCAGGTACTAGTAGATGGGAGCAATGGCAGGAGGGTGTCCACAATGAGGAAATCAAAGAAAAACTGGGAATGAACTCTATAGATGTAGCAGTCAGGGCGAACAGACTTAGATGGTGGGGGTCATGTTACACGCATGGGAGAAGCAAGGTTACCCAAGAGACTCATGGGTTCAGCAGTAGAGGGTAGGAGGAGTCGGGGCAGACCAAGGAGAAGGTACCTGGATTCGGTTAAGAATGATTTTGAAGTAATAGGTTTAACATCAGAAGAGGCACCAATGTTAGCACTGAATAGGAGATGGTGGAGGAATTTTATAAGGGGGGCTATGCTCCAGACTGAATGCTGAAAGGCATAATCAGTCTTAAATGATGATGATGATGATGATGATGATGGTACTTAGCAATAACAATTAGTAAAGACAAATGCCCAAAAGACAACACTTATGGAAATAAAGACTCAGCACTAAGACCTTTCCTGTATATGATGTACGTCACTGACTCCCCAAATTACAAGAATGTGCCCATGTACTGCATGCTTATTGAAGAAAATCTACAATATGTCGTACAAAACAACGAAGTAGTAAGTCAAATTGGCACTGAATGCTGCAGGGACAATCATTTATCTGTAAATAAAAAATAAAAACAAACAGAAAAAATATGTTTCACCTTGAAGTCTTTTAAATGGTATATGAAAAGTGTCTTATTCCTAGAAATCCATGTAGATCAAAAACTTACAGTGGATAAATATACAAATTATTTATGTGGCAACCTTGTGTGTATTCACATCCTACTACACAGGCTGAGACATGTTATCAGTAAAAACATTTTAATTTTCACATACTTTACATTCTTTCATTCACAGATAAAACATGGAGAACTCAGAGGGTTCTTTAAGTGGCAAAAGAAACCAGTCAGATGTCATTAAGTCTAGGACCAAGACAAAGCTGCAATGCCACTTTAAACAAACTTAATACCTTGACAGTGCCTAGTATGTATTAGTGTATCTATTATTGTTTAACACACACTAAAGAAAACATGAAGAATTTCGTCTTAAGATCTAAAGAGAATGTCCTTCATAATAGAAATAATAGTAATTTAAATCATTCACACATTAAGACACATAAGCCATAAGTATCTGAGTTTCAAATTCGATAAGCGATCTATCCCTGAATGGTTAATAATATCATAGAAGTGCAGTTATCATGTCCGTCACACTACTCAATTCATGAGTTTTTATCACCAACACACAGGAAATGTGCAATGAACTTTATGTATTACACTCAAATGCCTGTAACAGTATTGTATCAGTATAGATTATTTACACTGTTTTGTACAGGCATAGTCCAGATAAAACATAATTATGTACAGTACTATTGTATATATGATTATTGTATTGTTCAGACAAGAACAGAATAGAAGTTTCTGAAGATTAGAGGATGGATTGTGTAACTGAATCGAACTGGAGAGTAAATAAATTTGTGGCACTACTTGGCTACAAGAAGATATCAGTAGATAGGACAGATTCTGAGATACAGAGGAATCATTAGATTAGTATTGGAGGGAGTAAATGTATGTAGGTGACAGTAGTGTAACGACAAGGTGATCTGTTTCGCTGGGACGCTCCTCTATGGCGATTATGCATAAGTTACACAGACAACAACCTGGTCTCCACTTACGTGTGCCCCCCCCACCACCACCAACACCACCACCATTACCCTTACACGAAATTTAGTGTTTCCACATTCTGAGATTTGAAAACACTTCCTTTACCTCTTTCAAGATGGCGACTTCACAGGGAGGAGTTAGCGTCAACCAAAGCTTGCTAATACATTTTGGGTCAAGCCAGCCCTTGCATACTGATGTGTAAAAGCCCCTTGTATACTGAAGCAAGCACAAGTGAATGTACATTCACAACCAATGGGTAGGGTATTCGCTTGGGTACGCCATCATTGACTGGTATCTTCGAATAAACATCTATGAGGGCTGCCCAAAAAGCAATATACCCCAGTTTTTTCTTCAGTAATTCTTTATTGAACGTAATGGAATTACACACATGAAAGAATGGTATTTTATCTACAAACTCTTTTTTCGCTTAATCTCCATCCCATTTTATGGCCTTCCTTCAGAACGAAACAAGAGCGTGTATGCCATGTTGGTAGCAATCCTTGTCCTGGTGGTGGAGTCAGTGTTTCACTGTGTGAATCCTCTCCTCATTCTCCTCAAAATGTCTTCAATGAATGGCATCTGTTAATGACCCAAACAAGTGGATGTCTGAGGGCGCTAGATCAGGGCTGTAGGGTGGATGGTGAAACACTGTCCAATCTTGTTTTGCGGTTAATTGCATACACACTTCTTTTGCTGATTGACAGATGCAACGCCAACTGCCGAGTCGTAATGCGTCTGTCCTTGCGAATGACAACATCAACTCGCTGCAACATGTCATGGATGGTGTTCCCAACCGCTGCAAATCGTGGAGTTCCGCCGAACCACCTTCTGATGACCTCACCCTCTGTGCCCAGCAACTAACTGAACGTCCGTCGATAGCAGATGCGCCATAGACTTTTCACAAGCATTTGTGAATATTACCCACTGCAATGAGATATTTCTCTGTAGTGAAATTCAATGACAGCACGTTGCTTGTAACGTACATCACCCAAAAACGTCATTTTGAAAATGTCCTGCAGCTACGCTATCTGTCGGAAGTGACGAAAACTTGGTGCACTCCCTCAGTAGACTATAAATAATGCATACATAACGTTTCACAGTCGTAGCATGGTTTTGGCTGAGAAAAAAAAGCGGTGCGTTACTTCCTGGGCAACCCTTGTACACTGGAGTGAATGGAAGACAAGACATAGAGTGTGTTTTGGTGCTAAAACGTTGTTGAAGTGAAGTTCCTCAGTTTATATTCTTTACAACATGATGAAGTATAGAAACGTACAACTTGGTGTATTTTGCTTAGCGAATGTGCTGTTGGTCATGGAAGATAAATGGCGTAGGTAGAAAAATGTGTGAGATATTTTGCGCAGGTGTGGAAGAATTTGTGGTTTGACTCTGAGTAGCATTAGCATCAGCAACAATCGTATGCTTTATTCCAGAATTTCACCTGTATATCGGTAGAGGATTTTCGCCTTCTTCTAGCTGCAACTGAACCAAAGAGTTAAGAAATGTCGATGAATCCAGAAAGGAAATGTATGTGATAAGGGCCTGCCTAAAAAAAAAAAAAACCTCGCCCCCTAAAGCAAAATGTTTAACCTATCAGTAACTAAAATGACTTTAATTTCAGAAGGTAGACATAGAAATTTACTGCAATATGTTGTATAATCCTGTGTAATATAAACAAAGGCATTATTCAAATGCTTCAAATGGCTCTGAGCACTATGGGACTCAACTTCTGAGGTCATCAGTCCCCTAGAATGTAGAACTACTTACACCTAACTAACCTAAGCACATCAAACACACCCATGCCCGGGGCAGGATTCGAACCTATGAGCGTAGCGGTCGCGCTGTTCCAGACTGTAGCACCTAGAACTGCTCAGCCAACCTGGCCGGCAAAGGCGTTATTCATTCACTATTTTCAAAGTATCAAACAAAATTATTAACATTGGTCAATTTCATAAAAAATTAGGTACAGTACTATGAATGACATTCAGTAAGTATGCCTCTATTTGTTGTTGATGTATTTGTACTTATGAATCTTCACTGTACTTACTGATCTGTAGTGAAACTGGAGCATGTTGTATGCTTTCTATTATGTGAAGGTATCGATGATTTCACTGACACCAATGGATCTAGTTCTTTCACTTTCGATACACAGTAGATTAAGGTCATTAAGTCTGTCTAGGGTCTCAGAATTCTGCAGATAGTCTTTTATAAGTTTGAACTTCAAAAATGAATGTTCACCTAAAGAAACAATAAGAAAAGAAGTTAAAAGTATTTAAAATGCTGTCTGTAAATTGTTATGCTAGCAATTGTGATTGAATTTTTTAATACTTATAGATTTGTTAAGTCAACCACAGAAATTAATTAGATTATTTTTTCAGACTGTTTTTGCAACCTATTACTGCTCTGGTAATTTACTGCATAAAACTTTGATGAAGAATTGCCACTACTTTGTAAATCTCTTCACTGACATCAGAATTTAGAAATTGTGGGATAATAATTTTGAAGAATTGGTTGACGTTAAGTATCTCTTCAAATCTCCTTTTTAGCTGGGCTTAGAACACTGTCTGAACAGCTGTGCTTCTGACATATATATTTTGATGCACTACCTGCTTGTTGTTGGTGTGGCCTTCAGTCCAAAGACTGCTTTGCTCCTGCTCTCCATGTTACTCTATCCTGTGCAAGCCTCTTCATCTCCAAATAACAGTTGCAACATACATCTTTCTGAATCTGCTTAGAGTATTCATCCCTTGGTCTCGCTTTACTATTTTTATCCTCCACTCATCCCCCCCCCCCATACTAGATTAGTGGTCACTCGACGTCTCAGAATGTGTCCCATCAACCAACCCTTATTTCATTCAAGTTCTGCTATAAATTTCTTTTCTCCCCAATTCTCTTCAGTACCTCCTCGTTACTTACATGATCTACTCATCTAATTTTCAGCATTCTTCTGTAGCACCACATTTCAAAAGCTTCTATTCTCTTTTTGTCTAAACTGTTTATAGTCTGTGTTTAACTTACATACTCCAGGCACTTTCAAAAAAAGATTTCCTGATTCTTAGATCCATATTCGATGCCAACAAATTTCTTTTATTCAGAAATACTTTTCTTGCCATTCCCAGTCTACATTTTATGTCCTCTCTATTTCAGCCATCATGAGTTATTTTGCTGCCCAAATAGAAAAGCTCATCTACTACTTCTAGTATCTTGTTCCGTAATCTAATTGTCTCAGAATCACTTGATGTTATTCAATTAAACTCCATTATCTTCGTTTTTGTTGATGTTCATCTTACATTCTCCTTTCAAGACACTGTCCATTCCGTTCATCTGCTCTCCCAATTCCTGTGATGTCTCCTATAGAATTACAATTTCATTGGCAAACTTCAAAGTTTTTATATCTTCTCCAAGAACTTTAATTCATACTCCAAATTTTTCTTTGGTTGCCTTTACTGCTTTGCTCAGTTTACAGCTTGAATAACATCATGGATAGGTTACAATCCTGTCTCACTCCCTACTCAACCACTACTTCCCTTTCATGCCCCTTGACTCTTGTAACTGACATTTGGTTTCTTTACAAGTTATAAATAGCCTTTCGCTTCCTGTATTTTATCCCTACTATTTTTAGAATTTGAAAGAGATTATTCCAGTTAACATTGTGAAAAGCTTTCCCTAACCATACAAATGCTATAACCATAGGTTTCCCTTTCCTTCACCTCTCTACAAAAAGAAGTTCTAGAATCAGTATTACCTCACACATTCCTACATTTCTCCAGAATCCAAATTGATCTTTGCCAAGGTCGGCTTCTACCAGTTTTTTCATACTTCTATAAGAATTGGAGTTAGTATATTGCAACCATGACTTACTAAACTTATAGCTTGGCTATTTTCTCAATGTTTTCTACCTATCAAATTCTTTTATTTTGAAATTGCGATCAAGTGCACCATTTATTTGCCAAATATATAGCTGATGACATTGTTTCTTCAACATTGTTTCAATGGCGAAATAAAATATCAGCTGTTTTCTGAACTTGAGAACATGTTTTATGAAGCTCTAAATTTTCTGACTGCATAATTTGAGATGTTAAATTAGTACATTCTAGATTCTTTAATTCCTGCACTAACTTAAATATGAATTAAGATACCTCTAACTGTTTTTCCAAAACAACAGCTTGTTCTCCCTCTTCTCTCTTCTTTTATATCAATATTATTTTTCACACAGTCTTAATGACATCAACATAAGTCTAATAAAGGGCTTTAATACACTGTTATCTCGAAGGCTAACATATTAAGAAAAGCTTCTTTAGAGTACAAGAAGATACCAAAAGTTTGCATCTTTTCTTTTAAAATTGTAATTGAATAAAAGATGCTACATTTCTGCTGACTCATTAAAAGATCTGTCTTCTTGAATTTCACTTGTAACATAATTAAGTACTATATTTAAATTATGTGCTGCACAATGCACATATTTTGCACTTCTTTTTCTTTGTTGAAATTTTGTTCTAACACCTTTTTATATGGCACAACCATCACATCCCTAATCACAGCAATTAGCTAACAAGGGCCACTTTTCATCTATTGCACTTAGTATATCCTTTTCTATTCCTAATTAACTGCAAAAAGGTGAGAATTTGAGGAGTTCGGAACTGGATAAACTGACAGAACCAGAGGTTGTAGAGCGTTTCAGGAAGTGCATTAGGGAACGATTGACAAGTGTGGGGGAAAGAAATACAGTAAAAGAAGAATGGGTAGCTTTGAGATATGAAACAGTGAAGGCAGCAGAGGATCAAGTAGGTAAAAAGGCTAATAGTAATCCTTGGGTAACAGGATAGATATTGAATTTAATTGATGAAAGGAGAAAATACAAAAATGCAGCAAATGAAACAGGCTTAACTGACTTCCTCTGCAACCTGTCCATCTTTCAAATTACGTTACCTGATTACACGCCTTTGGTTGCCAACTATCATAGACATGGTGACGCCACTTAATTATTTAATAATTTTTAAAAAGAAGTAGGCAAAAAGGAATACAAACTTCTCAAAAACGAGATCGGCAGGAATTGCAACATGGTTAAGCAGGGATGGCTAGAGGACAAATGTAAGGATGCAGAGGCGTATATCACTAGAGGTAAGATAGATACTGTCTACAGGAAAATTAAAGAGAACTTTGGAGAAAAGAGAACCACTTACATGAATATCAAGAGCTCAGATGAAAACCCACTTCTAAGCAAAGAAGGCAAAGCAGAAAGGGGGAAGGAGTATACATAGGGTCTATACAAGGGCGATGTTCTTGAGGACAATATTACTGAAATGGAAGAGCATGTAGATGAAGATGAAATGGCAGATATGATACTGTGTAAAGCCAGCCTTGGGAGAGCCAGCCTTGACAAAACTCTACCATCTGGTGAGCAAGATGTATGAGACAAGCGAAATATCCTCAGACTTCAAGAATAATATAATAATTCCAATCCCAAAGCAAGCAGGTGTTGACGGATGTGAAAATTACCGAACTCTCAGTTTAACTAGCCATGGGTGCCAGATACTAACATGAATTCTTTACAGATGAATGGAAAAACTGGAAGAAGCCGACCTTGAGGAAGATCAATTTGGATTCCGTAGAAATGTTGGAACACGTGAGGGAATACTGACCCTACTACGTATCTTAGAAAATAGATTAAGGAAAGGCAAACCTATGTTTCTAGCATCTGTACACTTAGAGAAAGCTTTTGATAATGTTGGCTAATATACTCTCTTTCGAATTCTGAAAGTGGCAGGGGTAAAATACAGGGAGCAAAAGGCTATTTACAATTTGTACAGAAACCAGATGGCAGTTATAACAGTCGAGGGGGCATGAAAGGGAAGCAGTGTTTGGGAAGGGAGTGAAACAGGGTTGTAGCCTCTCCCCAATGTTATCCAATCTATATATTGAACAAGCAGTAAAGCAAAACAAAACAAATATACGGAGTAGGAATTAAAATCCATGGAGAAGAAATAAAAACTTTGAGGTTTGCCGATTACATTGTAGTTCTGTCAGAGGCAGCAAAGGACGTGGAAGAGCAGTTTAACGGTGTGGACAGTGTCTTGAAAGGAGTATATAAGAAGAACATCAACAAAAGCAAAAAGATGATAATGGAATGTAATCGAATTAAATCGGATGATGCTGTGGGAATTCGATTAGGAAATGAGACATTTAAAGTAGTAAATGAGTTTTGTTCTTTGGGGACCAAAGTAACTTATGATGGTCAAAGTAGAGAGGATATAAAATGTAGTCTGGGAATGACAAGGAAAGCGTTTCTGAAGAAGAGAAATTTGTTAACATCGAGTATAGATTTAAGTGTCAAGAAGTCGTTTCTGAAAGTATTTGTATGGAGTGTAGCCATGTATGGAACCAAAATGTAGATGATAAATAGTTTAGACAGGAAGAGAATGGAACCTTTCGAAATGTGGTGCTACAGAAGAATGCTGAAGATTAGCTGGGTAGATCATATGACTAGTGAGGAGGTATTGAATTGAATTGGGGAGAAGAGAAATTTATGGCACAACTTGATTAGTAGAAGGGATCGGTTGGTAGGATATATTCTGTGGCATTAAGAGATCACCAATTTAGTACTGGAGGGCAACATGGAGGGTAAAAATCGTAGAGGGAAACCAAGAGATGAATACACTAAACATATTGAGAAGTATGTAGGTTCCTGTAGGCAGTGGGAGATGAAGGAGCTTGCACAGGATAGAGTAGCATGGAGAGCTGCATCAAACCAGCCTCTGGACTGAAGACCACAACAACAACATCCACACTCTCCATCCCATCCCATTTCGTCAATCTGTTTAGTGCAGTACTGAATGGCAAAAGAGAGATTATGAGTTACAGTCCTTGATATAAAAAGTCGCAGTATATTGTTGGAATTGAGGAATTAATCATAATACATTTTATAAATGCCAAACCAATTTTCATAATGTATGTTTTCGTCAGTTTTAATGTGGTAAAGTGCTGGGAAGTGCTACAACATTTTAAAACATCGACGTTTATTTGCTAATAGAAATATATTCATTAAAAAATCAGAAAATATTTATAAGCGAATAGACAGTACCTGCTCTCCTTCTCCATTACGTATTTTTCCTAAAGTAAAGAATAACGTCATAAAGAACTGTTTTTTATTTTCTTCTGCATTACAGTTTACTTTTGCACTTAGAATGTTATTTAATTGAAATTGGTCCAGCAACATATGTTATTATTTGTATACTGTGTGGGTATCTGCTCTGTTCTGTTACTGTAAAACTTCAATAATTTTTCACATTGAGGTATCTGACATCGCTTGTGGTACAACACTCAATGGGAGAATATCCAAGCCATCAAGGAACATTGGTAATTTGCTACGAAAACAAAGGACAGTAATAAAATAAAGATTAAGAAGAATCAAAAGCACTAGATTCATAATTATAACATGAGTAAGTGCAGCTAAAATACGTTATGCGCTAACTTATGATGTCAGCAGATGACGTCATCGTCAAAACTTTCTTCCTGACATACCTTGACTTGATGTGACGTGATGCTCAGTTGATGGCCTGTGTGAACGCTGCAATTTGAAATGCAATGCAGAATGTTTTGACTTGATATAATGGCTGGTGTGAATTGCTTATAGAGTCATTAATAATTATTTTATCAACTGCATAATCTGTGTACTTGTTAACTCATTAAGAACTGATTGACTAAGGCACTTTCGTGCACATTTTGGTTTATTTATTAGATTATGTACTACTGGATCGTACTAAAAAGTTTCCACTGTTTAATTTTCCAATTTCCTCCCTATGTCTCCCAGAAAGCTATATTACTGGATGCTGGTGCTAATGTCACTTTCACAATACACTCCATAGCCTGTTTTCATATGTTATCACTTTCCAGTAATTTCTAAATCCATACCTGCACCACATGTGTTTTCTTATGCCACAAATTGAAAACAATGCATGACTTCAAACGTGCATATCTGGTTTAAGTCTCCCTATACTTTCGGTTAGGCACCTCCAATTTTGAACCCCCTTCCTTCAAGCTGTTCACGATTTTTGCCCTCCAGCAGAGTCATTTTTAGGTGAGCAACATAACCATTCCCTCCAAATTCCTTTTCCTGTCAATTTGACCTTTTCGTAGTATTTAGTGGAGAAGGATCTGTTTTCCTGCTTAGTGCCTTTGGCGAATGCACCTACTGGCTGATAAGGATTGTACTTAATAAATACCTTTTTGTGTCTATCATCTACATCTAACTGATAATCTGCATGATTCTTTGAATAGGCTACAGTATTAATATGTCTACCTGTATTTATGGCTGTTTAGTTAAAATATTCTTTTTCACTTTCACACGCACTTGTGACACTTAACGAGGTAGCTTAGCAGTCTAGGGCGTCTTGCCACAGTTCACACGGCTCCCCCATTAGAGGTTCGAGTCCTCTCTTGGGCACGGATGTGTGTGTTGTTATTCGTGTAACTTAGTTTAAGTTAAATTAAGTGGTGTGTAAGCCTAGGGACTGATGACCTCAGCAGTTTAGTCCCATACGGGCTTACCACAAATTTCCAACAAATTTACACTTGCAACATTGCGAAATTATCTGACTATTGAACTAGCTATACCACTAGGAAGAGAAAAAATTTACTTATTTACACTGTTCTGTCCATTCCATTTTCTAATTCTTTCTTCTTCTTCCTTTTTTTGTTCAACACTTAGATTTTTTAATCTGACTTTAATAGGTTTTATTTTTCTGTAAAAATACACAGATAAATATAAAAAATAAACAATTCAACTTAATGATACACCTATTATTAATTTTTCATAAAGAGAGCTTGTCTGAAATTGAGTTGGCAGTTGCCTGGTCGTTACTAATCCACGTTTTATTGGATAATTGAAATTGTTGTTAAACAAAGGTGTGACCAAATTTAAAAGATTACAAAAATGTGTGTATTATAAACTCAGGTGCGCTAAACATCAAGAAATAAAAATTTTCTAACTAAAAGTGATGTTTAGGTTTATATTTTCATAATTTTCATTGTCTTGTAGTAACTAATGTGCACCACTCTTGTGATGACTAAGGAACATGCTACAAACCAAGTATTTATTACAAGAAATAACACGGTGAAGCATTATTTACACATTCTTACAACTGTGCTAAACTCCACTAAACATAACTGCCTTTACAAAACTGTTGTGATCTGCTCCATCCAGTATAGCCAATAGCACTATGTGGGAAGGATGGGTCATAACAATAGCACAGCAAGCTGTCACTGAAGTGCAGGAGAGTAGCTTCCTGCTGTTCTACAAGTGAATACCTGCTACGAGGGACATAACGACGAGTAATAACACTAGAACAGTGACCCACTGTCCCAATGTCGTGATTTTTTTATTGTTATTTCATATCGCTGCTCCCGTGGCCAATGGCACAGTTCGTCACTCTTCAGCAAAGAAACCATATAACATATCACAGGAGATTGGTACATACATAAAATCTGGGGATAAAATATGAAGTTTACACATGAGGGGAGAAAACAATTGGAGTTAAAATATACAGAAAAGAGGTAGTTTGACAAGGCACATTTACATAAAATCCACATATAACTAAAATGTCATTCAATGAAGACTTAGCATGTAAATACTGGTGGCATGAATAGCGCAATTAGAAACGGCACTAACAGTGTGGGACAACAACACTGAACACACACTGCAGTTATGGAAGATACACAACGAACACCAAAACACGACAGAGAGTAACAGAATTAAAATTGAAATGATGTGTCAAGAGAGGGGAGGTCAGAGAGGAGGGAGAGAGGAAAGAGATAAAGGATTGGCAGAGGAGGGACAGGAAGGGGTACAAGGGGGGGAAGGGTAGCTGGTAGCACAGCAAGGGGTAGGAGACAGGGAGGGCGGGGAGGGAGAAACCCAGGGAGTAGTACAAGTACTGGGAAAAGAAAATTGAGAGGGATAGGCAGTAGGAGGGAGGAAACAGCAGAGGGGCAGGGGAAGGAGAGGGAGCCCAAGGGAGGAGGGGAGAGGAAGAGTGAGATCAGAGATGAGAGGAAGGATAAATATCAGGGTGAAGCAGATCATCTGGAATGGAAGACGCTGGGAGTTTCTTTGGGAGAAGACATGGAAGGTGTGGAGATGGGACACATTGGTAGAGATGCAGCAGCAGGTGGGGAGATGGGCAAGTGGAGAGAAGAGGAGAAACCAGTGGTTGAGGGCGATTGAGGCAGCAGTTGATGCAGAGCATACAGACATGTTCAAGGAAAAGGAGGAAATGCCGATACATCCCTTCTTGCATATACAGGTCTCCTGTAGCTTCTTTGGAGAATGAAACATACTTATACCTATTTACGAGTCACAAGTCACATTCTAGCCAACAGAAATGTGGGAAGTACATCGTACGATATTTTTTTATGAACGAAGTGCTCATTATCTCACTTGAACACAGCAAATTAACATGAAGAAACTGACCAGTCACCTCCAGTCTAGTCCAGCGCCATCTACTGAATGTATTGTGTACCCAAGAACCAGCCAGTCAGAACTTACACCTGAAACTGTTGCTCGCGATAGGGTGAAGCTGCGCTTTCTGGTCGCCAAGCCCTCGTGAGCACTCCTGCCACTGGCTGTATCACAATGTGAGACAAGCAGGTGCAACGACTTGGACGTGGGTCCCTCCCCCTTCTCCCCAACATATCCTCCTCCCCCCAGTTTAGGAAATCCACTTCACCTGATCCAAAACAGGGTTGTTCTTTTGTGAATACACCTCAGATTTCTCCTGCACAGTGTAGATTCCTCCCTTTTATATGAGTTATTTTCGAAGACCGATGAAATCGGACCATACACGCGTTTTAAAATTTGCTAAAGTACCGTTACTTGTGAAAATCCTATACAACACTATGGCATAGGCTACATTTCCTCCAAGTATTCTCTCATCAGGTAAAAATACGTGTTCTTATCAGCTTAATGTGTGCCCCATGTCCTGCATCTTAGGGCTAGAATATTAAATTTATTTTTGACTCATGAGGCAGTGCTATGAGCGTCCTCTACCTCTGTCACAGGATGCCTCCTCACTTTCGAACTTTCTTAAAGTAACCAAATGCCTCATAACCTACAATGTCTCTGAAGGTAGCAGCACAGAGGGATTGTAAGTATCAGGTTTATGCTACATATCCTGGACATAGCGTTTTGTGGATCTACCTCTGAACATCACTCAGGATATAACACATGACAGATCCACCTTCAAACCCTATGACAGACATGGCATATTGTGGATTCACACCCGAACTTCGCTCCAGAGATAATGCATCGCGTTTCCACACTCGAACACTCACTCGGCTCTACTCTGAGCCATGGAAGCCATCTGTAACACATTCACAGACACACAGAAAACAAAGAAAATGCACTGCAACTGTAGAGTATGCGGTTGGAAGTGACTGGATGCATGTGAGTACAGTGTTATATTACATCATCTGACCAGAAAAATAGTGCATTTTTGCTAGGTGTTGCCAACTATACTACATTTACAGGCAATTTTAGACAGTGCGACGACATGTCATAAAATCTATAAAATTACGGAAAATGACGGAAAATACGTATGAACTGAGGGAAAATATGCCAAAATGCGGGGGAAATTGTGGGAAATGAGGGAGTAATTGCACGTCTTCCGCTTGGTGCAGGAAAATTCTTGTACATGTGAACGAGTATGTGACAGCAAGAGGAATATGAGAAAAAGTTGACACGAAAGCTGCGAGAACCAGAGAAACAGTCACTTTTCGTCGACAGCGATAAGACGGTTGGAAAAGAATGTATAAGGTGGATGACCATCAAACATAGAGTAATAAATTTATATATCTCAGATCACAAGCCCAGGTGCGGCCCAGAGCTATCGGCAACTACATTACAAATTTTTATAAAGTGTGCTTAGCTAAAGAGCGTTGTGTTATCAGCCGGGGTGATTGCAGTACACAACTACAAAATGGATCGCGTTTTTGACCCTGTGCAAGACTGTTGATGTTTCAAATAATCAGTATTTACAAATTACTTCTCTGTACTCTCCACCAATCGCAATCGCGTGGTGTCAGCTAACAAACACCTTACACAACAGTTGCTGTAAGCTTTTTTTAACAACATTCTACTGTGTGTTTATTGAGGTAATAGTGATACATGCAAGTTGACTGCTTTCTTGGAAGCTTCCGTCGGAAAGAGAACCATCTGCCTCTAAATTGGCATGGATCTGTGATAAAGGATGATAGAAAGTAGATGGAGTGAGCATTTATCATGCATTGAAACATTTTCTTCCATTGTTCTCTCAGGGTGCATCAGATATGTGGTATAACTTGCTATCGCCTTGTGCACATTTGTGTGTTCTGTGTGTGACTTAGACCACTATCTACTTGCAATCGTTAACAGAAAACCACTGTCATCAGTTGGCTTCCAACGTATGCGTGATTAATCATATTCGTCGGAATATGTTCATTGATGGAAAACCTACTTCGACACCCTCCTCTAGACGAACGAAGATCCATGCGAAGTACTCCATTTCTCTGTCGCATCTTGAACAATGGAGTCTTCAGTTTTATATATGTACGAAGCGAGTGTTACTACACTTTTCAAGTTCACCCTATCCAAAATGCATGCACCAGGATCACTGGGGAGAGGGCAAGTCTTAGGTTTTTTTTTTTTTTTTTTTTTACACGTTGTTGTATAAGATGTGGAAATATTCTTGTAGAAAATCAAACGGCATACATGCATGTCAGAAATATGAGCATATATATAAGGAATACTGCGGAAAAGTATGAAAAATGACATAAAATCGGTAAAATTCGAGGGAAACCTGGTATAATCACGAAAAATTGATGTGAAATACGTAAAAATTGAGGGAAATATTATACCGATGCCTCTTCTTTAGTCTTCTTGTTTCTTGTTTATCCCAATTTTTTGGGATCTCTTGTCAAGAGACACTTTATAACACGTTCAGTAGTGGCGTGGGACAATCAATGAAGTTACACAACAGTTAGTAATTTAACTTTTGAAACCGCCGGTTTATTGGCATTTCAGGAAATAAAACCACTCTCATAATCTCATGCGGTCAGCAAATTTCGTTAAACAGTTTGGATGTGTAATGTGATTTATTACGCCGCAAATCGTTGTAATGAATTAATTAATCTGCATTACAGTGCTGTTAAGCAGCCTGACCAACAAGTTGATATGTGTCTCAATTAAAACAGAGCCTCGATATTTTGGATAAACTTTCGGTTCATTTCTGTCAAAATCAGCACTTGTCTCAAAATTTATTTCCAACTTCGTTCATTAAGTTCAAGCGCGTTTGCAACTATTGTACGTGATTCATTGGACAACTCGGGGTCTAGTGAAGCACGGGATACAACCCGTCGGATTTGACCAATGATGTCATACATTACTCACAGATAATAATGTCTTCACTTTCAGCCATAGATAAAAATAGTTCTGTGTTCCGGATAAGCGCTAATATTGTACATCAAAATAATTGAATGTGATTTTAAAAGAGATCGCTACATATTGCTCAAAATATTTTTCGTGTGCATTTATTTAAATAATTGGTTGTTTGCAATTCATTAGGTTCTTAATTTCATTCTTTGTGATATTGAGGTAATTTGGACTGTTAGTTTCTTATTTTAGGACACTTTTTAGTATCTCATTTTCGTTTTTAGATATGGATTTATCTGTTCCGATGAACCTCGATGATTTGAGAGAGACTATGGGCGTAGAATGTTGGCCACGATTTGTTTTTTTACAAATGTGTGGTCTCGTTGCCTAGTATGTTCGATGTCGTGAGTGCGGTGAACATATGCGCCTCACAAGTGTATCTCGTCGCCGTACTCACGACATATTCGTATGGCGCTGCAGCAAAGAGCGGTTGTGGCGGTCCATTAGACGAGGGACGTGTTTCGAAAAATCTAATCTCGCCTTGAGAGACATTATGAAAATCACGTACTGATGGTATTTGAGATATTCTCTGCAGCTGTGTGTCCATGAATGTCGTGTGAGTAAGGGTACAGTTGTGGATTGGTACTCTTTTTGTAGGGAAGTTTGTGGGGAATACATGAAATGTAGGGGGGTTGTTGGTGGGGCCAAATGTGTGGCGATGTAGTGTTTAAAGTAGTACCCAATCGAAGGAAGGAAGTTTTGGTCAGCTTAATTGAAGATCACGTTGCAGAGGGTTCCATAGTAATTTCAGATGGTTTTTCTTCATGTAGGGAATTAAGGGAAAGGGGTTATCAGCATCTCGTAGTTAATCACAATATTGAGTTCAGATCATTATCCACAGGGGCTTGCACAAATAGCATAAAGGGTTATTGGTAACTGTGAAATCTCTTGTAGGGAAGGGGAAACGCCGGATTTCCACACTTCAAAGTCACTTAGACGAATATTCATGGAGGTGTAGTAGTCCCCAAGCATATTGCCCATTTAAATGTTTTGTTAAACGTGTTGGGCAGATGTACCGTCCAAAATAGGTAATTTCACATTAGGATTGGGGGGGGGGGAGGGTTGGGTGGGATGTATGTGTGTGTGCGTGTGTGTGTGTGTGTGTGTGTGTGTGTGTGTGTGTGTGTGTGTGTTTTCGTAATGTTTTGTTAGTTGTGTATGTGGGTATGTGATTTTTGTTGATGACTTCCGAGGCGAGCTTCGGTTCTTTTAAGAAGTTCCCATGTGGTCATTTCAGTTTTCCATTTTCTTCTTCTACCGCATTTGACTATTTTGACATATTTCATTGTTGAATTACACCAATAACTTTGATGAGATTTACTTATATATGTCAACTGGAGAGCAGGATACAAAAGTTGTGTATAGCTATATAGCTCAACTAAAGAATGGGATACTATTGTCAGCTGTGATCAAAACTATAACCTTCAGTAGATGATATTAGCATAGAAGGCGAAAACAAACTGTACCCTATAGTGAAGTACAGGATACAAATTATATATGTGTCGTCTTATTGCCTCTTCGCGTAGTGCCGGCCAGCGTGGCCGAGCGCTACAGTTTGGAACCACGCGACCACTACGGTCGCAGGTTCGAATCCTACCTCGGGCATAGATGTATGTTTTGTCCTTGGGTTAGTTAGGTTTAATTAGTTCTAAGTTCTAGGGGACTGATGGCCTCAGAAGTAAGTCTCATAGTGCTCAGAGCCATTTTTTTCTTCGCGTAGTTCAACTAAGGTACAGGTCGCAAACGTAACGCACGTTTTCGTTAGCAATGTACGTATATGTGGGTGAACGGAAGTATGGGAGACAAATATTACGTATAGCTCTTCTGCCATCGGTAGTACTACTATCTACGTAAGAACAGACTATTAGTGGTAGCAGAGGCGAAAGAAATAACACATGTAAAATTTGTATCCCGTGCTTCACTGTACCTATATAGTTCAACTGAACAACAGGATATTAATGCTAACGAAAACGAAGAAATCGACATACGCTAAACTTGTATCCCGCACTGCAGTTAACCAATACAGTTCGAATGAGGTTCGAGATACAACCCATATATATGTGACGTGAGATATTTGATGCTACCAACAGTTCCATCCATGTTTACCCCTTCATTTTCCACAGAAATAATACGATACAAAAACGCGATATCCTTAATGTGAAAATATTACTTGCCTTGATACATTTCAACCATATTTTTGTCTTTCGTATTCCTTTGTTTCTGAACAAGGAGGTATATAAACTAGGTCGCTGTTTCTGAACACTCTTGTCAGCTGTTACATCTGTGTAATAAATGATCTCTGGAAAATTCTGACGTCATTGATCAAAGCCGACGGGTTGTATCCCGTGCTTCACTAGACCCACAACTCGATCACGCACTAGCGTGTAACGTATTTCAAACCGAGAGCGCAGGTTTCAGTTTTCCCTAATGGGATGTGTCTATCTTACGTGAAGTCTAAATGAAACTGGATTTGTCTCCATTCGGGTCAAAATCACAACAACAACAAAAATTCACCGCATGGTCAGCCAACTGTACACGCATTCTAACTGATAACTCGTCTCAAAGTAAAAGCCGCACATACATTCACACTTTTTCATGCACACAAAATTCAAAACACCTTTATATTAAACAGATAAATTATGGCCTGCAATTACTAATTAACATTTCCCATCCCGAATGAACTTCAAGAACTTGTATTTCATAATCAATAAAATTTTATCGCCTGAAAGAAACTTTAGTTTGCTAAGACGTAGTCAACTCATGTCTAGACGATGACGTCACGAATCGACAGTTCCCTGGAATGAACGAAATACCTGTACTGAAAAATACTGTCCGTTGAGTAATTTACTGAATTTTATAACAAATTTAGTACCCCTTGCATCGCTACAATACGATGAAATATGTAAAATCGCGATAACCTAGTAAAATTACGGAAATTGACTGAAAACAGATAAAATTAAAGAAAAATCAATAAAACTGCGTGTTGTAGAGGATGAAAGTAGACTGATGCTACATATACACATCTTGCATAGGGGTAAGAGGAGGCATTCTAGAGATGTCATCAAGGCGAAACAGCAATATTATCTTGCGCATGAGCAATACGACTTAACATCGGATCATGAGTTCTGTGTGTAAGAGGAAGTTCACCAGGGACACTGGTAAACTGCGATAAGACTGTTGCATCTCCTCTGGCTACTGATCATGGTGTTTATTTCTTCCTAAGATGTCGCTGTTTCTTCATATGCATTTTCGGCTGGCGACGATCATTTTATAGGACTGTTGTGAGCACGTCATAATTTCCGAACCATAATCGGACTTGAAATTCATAAACAGCAGGCGTCACACATCTCTGAAAACCTATGTAATGTTTGTGTTACAAAGAATCGATGTTTTCTTTGGTTATAGGGTAGTAGTTTTATCACTTTAGTTTGCCACCATGGTCTATCATAGAGAGACTTGCACAGAGAATGTATGTCATGCACTGGAAATATATTTCTTACATTACAATATTAACAGCATTGCATTACACACAACTAATAGGTCGGAAACCGCACCGCTCCAGCGTTATTTTTGTTTAAGTGCTGAACCCTGTTGTCTTTAGAATGTATTAATGATCCACGATCATTTCTCTCTTTTTCATATTTTCTCAGATGGACACAAAACACAGAAACAATACTTCAGAACTGATAGCACAATTGATCCATAAACCACAGGTTTCTTTCATAACTGTTATATGATCACAACATTCTCATATCTACTATACACCAATAACGGGTGCTAACCTCCTCAACATACTCGCATCTGCGCATCTGGACAGGTCATGTGCACTCGGATGAGTGCCATGAGTAAAATGGGTGTAGATATAGTGCTTCCTGCTTCTGATAAACTGAAAATTAAATCGAAGACAGTGTTGTAGGGAGGGTTGGTAGAAGACAATGCTAGGACATCTTTCAATCTCCAACTTTATCCTAAGAACGCGAGAATGCTCTCTGACTCCCACCCACACATGGTAAGATGGGCAATTGTAATTGTAAATTACACACTATGATCGAAGTGCTAAAAACATGCAGATAACTTAACTGCATCAGTGTAGGGTACCGTCTGGTATACTTTGCTGTATACATTCGAGAAATAACTATGAGAGGACATATTGCACAGTCACCTTTCTACTTTCGCAATTGGTTAGTATTGTAATTACAGAAAAACTGATAAAATCAACTATGGTACTCCTTATAGTATATTGTCCCATATCTATGGTGTCTTTTCCATTCCATCTGTTTACTGGTACGCTGTTGATTACCATATGATGATTAACTGATACAACTTGTTAGAGATGAAGAGAGCGTTGGTGGGAGCTGCACCTTCTGAGGATGGCCCACACAAAACAGTGATCATGTACATATCTGTAGTATGATGAATCAGTCGAAACGGGGTACCTAGACATCTGCTACCACATGATCTGTTGCCTCAGTCAGAACCGGATGAGCCTCATGTAGCTGAAGTTGTAGAAAGGGCACAACAAGCTTTCAAGGACTTGAAAAAGGTAGGGAAATTTGTAAAGAGAAAGAAAGTTCTGTTGGTAGGTAGTTCCCATGGTAGAGGTGTTGGCCAACCACTGCAGGAAAATCTAGGTCCAGAGTACGAGGAGGTCACAAACTTTTTCAAGCCTAGTGCAAATCTGGGTCAGATAACAGAGGATATAGGTTCTTTATGCAAGGATTTCACGAAGGAGGATGCCGTGGTTATAGTGGGTGGTCCAGGAAACAGCATTGACAGAGGCTCTGAATATTCCATAGAGAGTGACCTGGTGAAGATAGCATCAGCAACGAAGCATACAAGTGTGGGATTTGTGTCTGTGTTGAGACGCCATGATCGGTCTCATTTGAACTCTTCTGTATGGAGGGCGAACTTGGCGTTGGAGTGGCTGCTTAGGACAAATATAGGGTCCCATATTGGTTTGATTCCTGTGGGTGCTATTGATAGGTGGGACTACACTAGGAATGGCCTTCACCTCAATAGGAAAGGGAAGGGAAAACTGCCTGGCTCGATTGCAGGAAACTTAAGGGGGGACACTGTCAGAAATGGTAAAATACCAGTGGCCACAGGTGTCAGAAGGATGCCTTTTTTAGGCTAGGGAAGGGGGATGGAAAACGAGTTTTAAGAGAGATTAGCAGACATACTCAGTTTGAGAAAACAGATGAACAGGCGTCAGATTTTAGCATACAGCCTCCATTTAAACAATGTTTAACAGAAAGTAATCAGAAATTGCCAGTTCATCTTCACCAAAGCAGTTATAATCCCATTAGTATGCAGTATCAGTTATCTTTATTACATCAGAACATTCCGGGACTCAGAAATAAAGTTGATGAACTACTCCTTTGAATCGATGAAATGAATTTATCTAACCAAATTGACATAACGGTCTCTCTGGACATCAAGTGACTACTGGTATAGATATGTTAGACATTTCAGGATTTAAGCTAGCTTCCTACTCCTGCAGAGTAGATATGGATGGAGGAGGAGTTGCCACATTTATTAAAAACTGCCATAAATTCAAGAACATTGACATTAATAAATTCTGTTTAGAGCAGCATCTAGAAGCATGTGCAACAGAAGTAGAGTTCCATAACAGATACTATATAATAGTAACTATTTACCGAGCACCTGCAGGAAATTATAATCTATTCATAAATCGTCTAGAAGCTCTTTTGGGTTATTTAACAGTAAGAAACAAAGAAATTTTGATTGCTGGTGACTTTAATACAGATTTTCTAATTAAATCTTCCAGTAAACATTTACTGCAGTTAGTAATGTTGTCTTTCAATCTAACTCACACTGTAAACTTCCCAACTAGGATCACTAAATCCTCAAGGACAGCCATTGATAACATTTTTATAGACATATCAAAGGAACAAAATCATATCATAAAACCTGTAATAAATGAACTGTTAGATCATGACATGCAGCTCCTTGTTTTAGATGTAAATTCTAACCAGTTTATCAAGACTACTAAATCTGAGTACAGGAGAGTATTCAATCAACCAAAAATTGAGTGTTTTAGAAAACTGCTGAAAGATATGAACTGGAAAGATGTTTATAGTGCTCATGAGATGAATGAAAAATATAACACATTCATGAAAAATGTCAGTACCATGTTTGAAAACTGTTTTCCTCTAAACGTTACTCAAATTAAACAGAAGTCTATAATAAAACCATGCATCACACAAGGAATAAAGATTTCCTGTAAGACAAAAAGGAAAAATGTATCTGTAGACCAAGAATAGCTCCAATGCTGATGATTTAGCTAAATATAAGGAATACTGTAAAATATAAAAAAATCAATTCAGACATCTAAACAAATACTCTATGAGAAGAAGATACCAATGTCAGGGAACAAAATGAAAACAATATGGGATATAGTGAAAGAGGAGACTGGTAGAACCAGAAAGGAACAGGAGCAAATAGCACTAAGAGTAGATGACACATTAATAACCGATGGGCATAGTGTGGCAAATCTATTTAACAAGTACTTTCTATCCGTTACCGATGGAATGGGATTCTCAAGATCAGTAAACATTACCCTTGAATATCTGAAACTAGACTTTAAAAATAGCTTCAGGTACATGAATATGTCACTTACTTCACGAAAAGAAATAACTTCCATAATACAATCCTTAAAAACAAAGCATTCTAGTGGTTACAATGAAATATCAACAAAGTTAATTAAGGTGTGTTCTTGTGAGTTTAGTACAATTCTAAGTTACTTGTGTAACCAGTCAATTATAACTGGGACATTTCCTGACTGGCTGAACTATGCAGATGTTAAGCCTCTGTTCAAGAAAGGGGATAAAGAGATGCCATCAAACTACAGACCGATTTCACTTTTGGCAACATTCTCAAAAATTTTAGAAAAAGTAATGTACAGGCAGCTTCTCAACCATCTGATCACAAATAACATATTATCAAGAACACAGTTTGGATTTCTGAAGGGTTCTGATATCGAAAACGCTATTTACACCTACAGTGAAAATGTACTTAATTCATTAAATAACAAGTTACAAGCAGCAGGTATTTTCTGTGATTTGTCAAGGGCATTCGATTGTGTAAACCACAACATCCTTTTAAATAAACTAGAATTCTATGGTGTCAAGGGCAGTGCTGCAAAATGGTTCAAGTCATACCTCGCTAACAGGAAATAAAGCGTGTCAGTGCAAGGGACTAGTGAATTAAGTCATCACTCATCATCAGAAAGGGAATAAATTACATGTGGTGTCCCACAAGGATCCATCTTAGGGCCATTGCTCTTTCTTGTGTACATTAATGATCTCTCATCAGTTACAGTGCCAGAAGCAGAGTTCGTTTTGTTTGCAGATGACACAAGTATGTGCAATAAATAGTATGTCGAGTATAGTTCTAGAAAGATATGCTAATGATATTTTCATGGATACTAATAAATGGTTTAAAGCCAACTCATTGACATTAAACTTTGAAAAGACTCACTACATGCAATTCAGAACCTGTAAGAGGTTTCCACCCAGCACATGCATAAAGTATGAAGAAGAGCAGATAGAAGAGGTTGACAGTCTTAAATTCCTGGGATTACAACTTTTAATAAATTTAGTTGGCAGGAGCACACCACATAACTGCAGAAACGCCTTAACAAATCTGTATTTGCAATTCGCATGTTAGCAGACATAGGCGACATAAAAGTGAAAAAGCTTGCATGCTTTGCCTACTTTCATTCCATAATGCCATATGGTATAATATTTTGGGGTAACTCTTCAAGTCAAACAAAAGTTTTCAGAGTCCAAAAGTGTGTAATACGTATTATTTGTGGAGTAAACTCACGGATGTCTTGTAGAAACCTCTTCAAAGAACTGGATATACTAACTACTGCCTCTCAGTATATTTACTCCTTAATGAAATCTGTCCTAAATAATATATCTCTTTTTCCAACAAACAGCTCAGTCCATACATACAATACTAGAAACAAAAATGACCTGCACAAGGACTTAAAAGCACTTACTTTAGTTCAAAAAGGGGTCCACTACTCAGGAACACTCATCTTCAATAATATGCCTGCAAACATAAAAAAAATTAGTTACAAATAAAGATCAGTTTAAAAGGAGACTGAAAGACTTACTAGTGGCCAACTCCTTCTACTCCATTGACGAATTTTTTAATAGAAACAAATGATGTGTTGTATATATTTATACTATTAGTATTGTTATTTCAGCTTTAAAAAAAAGTGACATGTTCCATATCCACGAGGATCTCCTCAACACGGATCTATGGAACAAAAAACTAATCTAATCTAATCCACTGTGGAAGATGAGTTTAAATGTAGATGTCATCAGTCATCTTTGGGCAGGTGTTTGGAAACGCCATACAATGCTGCAATCTCTTCCAGTTTCCATATAGCGTGATGTCTTCTACATTTTTGCGAATAAGAAACACCGCCTCTGTTTAATGTTTCAACCACTCTGTGTGTTGTGGGGGCAGCAGCATAGTTTACACCATGTGATGTCCAGCCAATGGCCCAAAACGTGGTAATGCCAGTTTAGAACATGACAAAGACCTTGAACTCGTGGTGGAAAAACAAAATGATGGCTTTACACAAAGCTGTAGCCAAACACTACTTGGATGCGTTACAGAAAAAAAATGCATCTAAGTGCTTATAAAGTAACAACACTGGGACCCTCTCTTGCAATTGAAGTCTATGCAATGTGGTCCTCCTCCAATACAGGTGACGATACTTTACACTGATCTGTGTGAGAGACTTTGATCACAGGCCACCTGCTCCATTGGACTAGTCCCTCTATATTTAATAGGATCATCACATGTGATTGATGCCAGGTATGCAGACGGTATTTGTTTTCGATATATCAGAAGACTCTACCAGCTGACGGTAGCAGAGTTTTACAGTTCATAGTTTTTCTCTGTTGGATGATACAAAATAATGTGGAGGGAGAGAATGTTTTGGTGACAGAAATGAATGCAACCTGAGGGATGTAGATCTCCTTCAGTCTGCAGTACTTGTATGTAGTTTGGAGACGGACCTCAATGCGGCAGCAAAATCCTCATCCTTGTTCCAGTTCCTGCATGATATGGAGTCTTCCTAATTTTCACAATAAGAAACACCAACGTAATTACTCGTGCCATCTTTTCTGCTTCCTTAGGTTGCAGGAGAAATCTTCATTTGCTACTGGCCTTACACATTGTGCGCAGTTGGCAGAGCTATAATAACATTTTGCCATTTGCACCACGTGGTCAAAACATAGTCCTGTTGCATTAACTCAGCTCACCCTGTTTCTCCACGGGATGCAGAAGGCCCTAAATATAGCGTTCTCCAACTTACGTTATGTTCCAACTTATATTGGAACGATCACATGAACATAACTGAAGGGAGGGAGGTGCAGAGACTGAGGAACAGTTACAAAATGCAGAGGGACTGTCTAAAGCCCCGCACTGGAGCTTTCCTGTGTGGGATCCTTAGCAGATAGGTTCGAAAAAGGTGACTCGTTTCGAGATATGAGAATGCCACGAATATGATTCACCAGTGGCTGTAATCATTAAAAAACTTCTCCATACTACCCAAAGCAAGTATGTGGTTAAATGGATAGACTTGATTCCATATTGCAAACAGCATTTCCACCAGAAAGCATAACCCTATCAGCGACTCTTCTGTGTGCTTGTAGAATCAATATCGCTTTTTATGCGGAATGACAGTAAAATAGTCATGATGATCATGCTTTTAAAAGTGGCTTCCTTATGCGAAATGTATGTTGCCGGCGGTAAAATCCGTGTGCGGTCAACTTCAAATATTGGTTCTCAATACTGTCCTTCGAAAAGAGCGTGGTCTTCCCTCCACGGAATCTCATTTGAGATACATGGTGAGTGTACTCCGAGAGTTGAAAATAAGTGATTCTCATGATCTACATAATTAATTAGCCTGTCAATTTGATATCAGTGACCTGATGACCATCGTAATAAAATCAGATGTATTGCCTAATTTATATAGTGGTGTTGTTGTTGTTGTGATCTTCAGTCCAGAGACTGGTTTGATGCAGCTCTCCATCCTACTCTATCCTGTGCAAGCTTCTTCATCTCCCAGTACCTACTGCAACCTACATCCTTCTGAATCTGCTTACTGTATTCATCTCTTGGTCTCCCTCTACGATATTTACCCTCCACGCCGCCCTCCAATGCTAAATTTGTGATCCCTTGATGCCTCAGAACATGTCCTACCAACCGTTCCCTTCTTCTAGTCAAGTTGTGCCACAAACATCTCTTCTCCCCAATCCTATTCAATACCTCCTCGTTAGTTATGTGATCTATCCATCTAATCTTCAGCATTCTTCTGTAGCACCACATTTCGAAAGCTTCTATTCTCTTCTCGTCCAAACTATTTACCGTCCATGTCTCACTCCCATACATAGCTACACTCCATACAAATACTTTCAGAAATGACTTCCTGACACTTAAACCTATACTCGATGTTAACAAATTTCTCTTCTTCAGAAACGCTTTCCTTGCCATTGCCAGTCTACATTTTATATCCTCTCTACTTCGACCATCATCAGTTATTTTGCTCCCCAAATAGCAAAACTCCTTTTCCTACTTTAAGTGTCTCATTTCCTAATGTAATTCCCTCAGCATCACCCGACTTAATTCGACTACATTCCTTTATCCTAGTTTTGCTTTAGTTGATGTTCATCTTATATCCTCTTTTCAAGACACTGTACAACCATTCAACTGCTCTTCCAAGTCCTTTGCCGTCTCTGACAGAATTACAATGTCATCGGCGAACCTCAAAGTTTTTATTTCTTCTCCATGGATTTTAAAACCTACTCCGAATTTTTCTTTTGTTTCCTTTACCGCTTGCTCAATATAGAGATTGAATAACATCGGGGAGAGGATACAACCCTGTCTCACTCCCTTCCCAACCACTGCTTCCCTTTCATGTCCCCCGACTCTTATAACTGCCATCTGGTTTCTGTACAAATTGTAAATAGCCTTTCGCTCCCTGTATTTTACCCTTGCCACCTTTAGAATTTGAAAGAGAGTATTCCAGTCAACATTGTCAAAAGCTTTCTCTAAGTCTACAAATGCTAGAAACGTAGGTTTGCCTTTCCTTAATCTTTCCTCTAAGATAAGTCGTAAGGTCAGTATTGCCTCACATGTTCCAACATTTCTACGGAATCCAAACTGATCTTCCCCGAGGTCGGCTTCTCCTTCTTCCATTCGTCTGTAAAGAATTCGTGTTAGTATATTGCAGCTGTGGCTTATTAAACTGATAGTTCGGTAATTTTCACATCTGTCAACACCTGCTTTCTTTGGGATTGGAGTTGTTATATTCTTCTTGAAGTCTGAGAGTATTTCGCCTGTCTCATACATCGTGCTCACCAGATGGTAGAGTTTTGTCACACTGGCTCTCCCAAGGTTTTCAGTAGTTATAATAGAATGTTGTCTATTCCTGGGGCCTTGTTTCGACTCAGGTCTTTCAGTGCTCTGTCAAACTCTTCACGCAATATCGTATCTCCCGTTTCATCTTCATCTACATCTTCTTCCATTTCCATAATATTGTCCTCAAGTACATCACCCTTGTATAGACCCTCTATATACTCCTTCCACCTTTCTGCTTTCCCTTCTTTGCTAGAACTGGGTTTCCATCTGAGCTCTTGATGTTCATACAAGTGGTTCTCTTATCTCCAAAGGTCTCTTTAATTTTCCTGTAGGCAGTATCTATCTTACCCCTAGTGAGATAAGCCTCTACATCCTGACATTTGTCCTCTAGCCATCCCTGCTTAGCCATTTTGCACTTCCTGTCGATCTCATTTTTGAGACGTTTGTATTCCTTTTTGCCTGCTTCATTTACTGCATTTTTATATTTTCTCCTTTCATCAATTAAATTCAATATTTCTTCTATTACGAAAGGATTTCTACTAGCCCTCGTCTTTTTACCTACTTGATTCTCTGCTGCCTTCACTACTTCATCCCTCAGAGCCACCCATTCTTCTTCTACTGTATTTCTTTCCCCCATTCCTGTCAATTGTTCTCTTATGCTCTCCCTGAAACTCTGTACAACCACTGGTTCTTTCAGTTTGTCCAGGTCCCATCTCCTTAAATTCCCACCTTTTTGCAGTTTCTTCAGTTTTAATCTACAAATCATAACCAATAGATTGTGGTCAGAGTCCACATCTGCCCCTGGAAATGTCTTACAATTTAAAACCTGGTTTCTAAATCTCTGTCTTACCATTATATAATATATCTGATACCTTTTAGTATCTCCAGGGTTCTTCCATGTATACAACCTTCTTTCATGGTTCTTAAACCAAGTGTTAGCTATGACTAAGTTGTGCTCTGTGCAAAATTCTACGAGGCGGCTTCCTCTTTCATTTCTTAGCCCCAATCCCTATTCACCTACTACGATTCCTTCTCTCCCTTTTCCTACACTCGAATTCCAGTCGCCCATGACTATTAAATTTTCGTCTCCCATCACTACCTGAATAATTTCTTTTATCTCATCATACATTTCTTCAATTTCTTGGTCATCTGCAGAGCTAGTTGGCATATAAACTTGTACTACTGTAGTAGGTGTGGGCTTCGTATCTATCTTGGCCACAATAATGCGTTCACTATGCTGTTTGTAGTAGCTTACCCGCATTCCTATTTTCCTATTCATTATTAAACCTACTCCTGCATTACTCCTATTTGATTTTGTGTTTATAACCCTGTATTCAGCTGACCAAAAGTCTTGTTCCTCCTGCCACCGAACTTCACTAATTCCCACTATATCTAACTTTAACCTATCCATTTCCCTTTTTAAATTTTCTAACTTACCTGCCCCATTAAGGGATCTGACATTCCACGCTTCGATCCATAGAACGCCAGTTTTCTTTCTGCTGATAACGACATCCTCTTGAGTAGTCCCCGCCCGGAGATCCGAATGGGGGACTATTTTACCTCCGGAACATTTTACCCAAGAGGACGCTATCATCATTTATTCATATAGTAAAGCTGCATGCCCTCGGGAAAAATTATGGCCGTAGTTTCCCCTTGCTTTTAGCCGTTCGCAGTACCAACACAGCAAGGCCGTTTTGGTTATTGTTACAAGGCCAGATCAGTCAATCATCCAGACTGTTGCCCTTGCAACTACTGAAAAGGCTGCTGCCCCTCTTCAGGAACCACACGTTTGTCTGGCCTCTCAACAGATACCCCTCCATTGTGGTTGTACCTACGGTACAGCTATCTGTATCGCTGAGGCACGCAAGCCACCCCACCAACGGCAAGGTCCATGGTTCATGGGAGGTATATAGTGGTACTTAGTATAAACCTGGATATTTACAACTTCTCTGTGCTGTTACCTTAAGGGACTTCGTATATGGTGAGGCATTTGGTTGCTTTAAGGAAGTTGAAAAGTGAGTAGGCACTCTGTGACAGAGGTAGATTTTAGCACTCCGTCATGAGCCAAAAATAAGTTTAATATCCTAGTCCTGTGATGCATGACGTAACAGATATTAAGCTGATTAGAACAATTTTTTTCTACCTGATGAGAAATTACTTAGAGGAAATGTAGCCTGTGCCATACTGTTACAGAATTTTCACGACAACTAACGATAGTTTAACGATGTGAAAATACGGTTATGTCCCGATTTCTTCTGTCTTCGAAAATAATTTGTATCAAAGGGAGAAATCTGCATTTCGTGCCAGAAATACGAAAGGTAGAATCAACGACATCCCTTTCTCGAATTGGGTAGAGTGTAGTTTTTAAATTGGGGTCTGTATGTCAGGGTGGAATTGGTTAGAACTACCATATACATCTAAGGTGCAGGTGTCTGTTTTTCAGTCACCGCAGATAGTGGCAGGGCTGCTGACGAACAGAAGTAATGGATTAGCTCAGCCTCTGATGGGCGTTTAGGTACAAAGAATGCGCTGACCTGTCTGCTCTTAAGTGTGGCAGTGAGGGCTAGCCAAGTGACTGATTTGCTGGGTGAGCAGTTTTAAACACAGACGTGTGTTGCATGAGAAGATTCAAAATGATGAGTGTTTTCGCTAGATGATTATTCCATCCATGTAAGTTGATGGGTTGACTGCTTGTTGACAGTCTCTCTAAGACCTCTGAGCGTTCAGTATGGTGGTTGTGTGGATACCGTCACATGGGCTTGCAGTTGCCGGCATAACCAACATGTGTGCCGGTCTCTCTTCACTGGCGCTCACTAGATGGTGCGATGTCCCTGCCAGCGGTGGATGGTGCAACCCCAGCTCCTGGCTCTCGGCAGATGGTGCACTCTTTGGTACTGCGAGTTTATACAGTCGGTTCGATGTCTTCACCTGATATGTTTAGTGGAAACGTTGTGGTGGAGGAGGGTGTTTTGCTCTGAAACGTTGGTGCATGCAAGACCTCAGAAATATTTAGCGCTCCGATCTGTTTGTGGCGCAAATTTTATTACTTGATTTACATAATGTTTATGTGTAAAAACTCAAACGTTGAAAATATGTTTCATTACGAAGAAGGATCATCGTTGGGTGGAGGTAAGTGTTTCAAGCGATCTGTTTGATTCCTGTAAATTGCTAAACAATCAGTTTGAAAGGATAGTACAAATGGATTATTTCACTCTGTTTTTGAGATCGACATTGCATCATCTGTCCCATTGTCTCCAGCATTAACCAATAGGAACACAGTATTCTGAGGAGAGATGAAAACCTCCGTCTGCATGTTTCGAGACATTGGTTCATGCAGACCAACAGGGAGTGACCTCTTGAGAGAAAGGCAGACTGAAAGCGAGTCATGGATTTCCCGATCAACAGAATGCGGCCCCTTGACACTTTATTTGGGGACCACTGGATCGAAGGAGGCCGATATCTGGTCCGTGGCCGGTAGCATTTAGTACAGTGATCTGTAACAAGGACAATGGGCTGCTTTTAGCTATGTGGCGGAGCCCTGACTCCAGACACACACGTGGGAGACCCCAAAAGGTGGCTGCTATATGGCACTTCATTCCATTCATGATCTGTTGACCTCTTTTGCAGGATTTAACTGTCAGTGCAATTTGACTGCACCGTACAAAATAGTTTGCCGCTGAAATTCTTGTAACTTGTGCATCCATAGAAAGTGGCAGAGAGTGCTCCCACACCAGCAGCAGTAATTTGGCGGGCAAATTCAGTAAGAACCAATAAGAATGCTCAATTCACAAGAAGTTCCATGGCGTCAGAGAGTCATAAGACATCCTTTGTAGGTTGGTTAGATCAAGATGGGGGCAGACCAATTTATCTACTGAATGTTCGATGACGTCAGAGATTCACATGATGTCTTCTTTGTTTGAGTGTTCAGATACAAATCCAAGCAGACCAGCCTCATCTGGTTTTGACAGGTGAGATTCTGCCCCCTCGCCCCCCAAACCGCCATTGTGCCTTAAGAGCATCTCCAGAACAGCATTTGTAGGACAGCGAAAATTCGTCAATAATTCCAGCCATTTTTCTTGTCTGTAGGACAATGATTCGAAGTCTGTTTGTTTTTCTCCATGATCTGTTAATGGTTTCGAAATGTATCATGAACTTTTAGATATGTAATTGTTCTGATTTCCGACTGTATGCTTAGACACCAGTGCACTTTGAAAGGTGACGAAAATAAAAAATAAGTGCCTTAATATCCCTGACTCCAGCAATAAATATAAATTAAGCCCACTCAGCATGATCAGAATCAAAAAGGTGCCGCAATTGTTTAAGTATTCAATTTTGCCTTGTCACCCACAAATTTTTTAAATAAACAGTATTCCATACACTTTAATCAGTTTTCTGACAATTCTTTAACTAACTAAATAAAATATATTCAAAACACGTCCTTCTATCCCATAAACTGTTTAAATAAACGATATTCCACACACTGCCTTGTCTACCTGAAACTGTTTAACCAATATTCCACTCACTGCAATCGATTTCCCACCAAATGGCCAATCAACTGAGTATTTTTCCCACCAGCAAGGACAGAGGGTTTCCAAGAGAGGGAGGGGTTAATTAATTGATTGAATTAATTCATAAGCCAATCAAATTCATATCAAAAGTGTGCTTGTATTGCGAAGGGTCATAATCCATTTAGCAGAACAACAGGTTAAGGACCTGTCAATCAAAAGAGAACAACAGGTTTGCCCCTGAATGTATTGTTCCCCATGATGTAGGCAGTCTGCAAGAACAACATGGCCTGATGCCCCCTTTGTCCTAATATTCTGGATGCAATATGCACCACCAACATGAGGAATCAATGCACTTGGTCTCTTTGGAAATGGAACACCAGAACATCTGCCACGTCATCACCATGGAATATGAAGTCATCACCTTCGAACAGCTGTCTGAAAGCGCCCCACAATACCACAAACTCTTCGAGTTTCCATATGTTGTGATGTCCTCTACATTTTGGTCAACAAGGAATACCGCATCTGTCTTTTATTTCAGCCATCCTGTGTGTTGTGGGAGCAGCTTACCTTACACCATGTAATGTCCAGCTTTCTGTGAGATCAAATGGATCGAAACTTGATAACATCAGTTTAGCACCTCACACAGACCTTGAAGTCATGTTAGAAAAACAAAATGTGTAGCAGCATAAAAAGCTGTAGTCATACACTGCATGGATCAGTTACAGTAGAAAAACAGTGTCTCAAACTGCTTATGAAAAACAACACAAGAACTGTCCATTCGATTAATAGTCTGGGTGATATGGTCTTTGTCCAGTGTAGGACACAAAACTTTACACAGGTCTGTGGGAACGACTTAGATCACTTGCCACCTGCTCCATTTGAGTATATGTTTAATGTGTGTATTTGTAATGGGGTCAATAAAGACCGAATTTCAAGCGTAGTAATAATAGGAATACGATAAAAGAGATTAAGACATAGATAGGGGCATATTACGGGGGCATATTTGCAGATAACCATTCGATATCAATGATTTGTAAGTGTTATGCTTCTGAATTTCTTTGTGCAGTCCACATATACTCTGCATGGTTGTGAATTTCCTCCTGTATGTCAGTGAGCTATTTCTCTACTTTTTATAACTCTCTAACTAGTCAGTGATGGGTGGAGAACTAGGCAGCCTTCTAACTAATGGGAAGTGCTGTCAGAACATGATGGGATTTCGAGATAATTACCTGTTTTCTGTGTCTTAGCTGGGGAGATCTCTTACTCATCGAAGTCAGGTGGATTCAGTTGCCATATATCGAAGGCTGGAGGATTTGTGAGAATCAGCAGGTCAGCGATACTCTGACGAAACGTGAGTTGGGTGGTGAGCTCTATTACTATTTCTTCTAAGTATTGTGGGCAAACATATTACGACCTCTCATATTAGACCTCATGAAGTGACTGCAATGTATGTTTCCAGCAGTAGAATCCTTCTGCATTAAGCTTCAAATGTCGGTTCCCAAAGTGTTCTTCGAAAAGAACATCACATTCCCTCCAGGAATTCCTTTATGAGCACTTATAACAACCGCGCACTAATTCGGTGGGAGCCAATACGAACGATTCTGCAGGGCTGTATTCTGAGAGGAACTTAGGTCTGCAGACTCATTTGGGATGGGGCCGTCAGCCACACAGATATTTTGCTATTGCTCACTGGGTCAGCCTCTCCGGGACATTTCGAAAACACATCTCAGAACGTTTTTATTTGCAGAAGGGAAGAGAGGACGCATATTGTTCAACATCCTGGCTTTTGCCCCGGCATATTGGCCTCCTGAGAGGTTGGTGGTGGTTCGCTACCCCATGGTGGCTGTGGCACCTGTTCAGATGCGAACTGATGGCATCAGGAAGATTGGGACAGCCCCGTCACGGGGTAGCGAAGAGAGTGGAACATCTTACTGCCCCCATAGACTGACAGGTCTCAGCAGGATTAGTTCGGGAGCAGTATATCAGAATTCTTCCACCAGCATGACAAGGCAACTGAGAGACCATGCAAAGTGAGTATCATGATCAACTAAATTCATTAATCAAACAGTTTGATATTCAAGGCGTGTCGCTGGTTGGGTGAAAATTAGGGTGAGAGTACCAATCATATGATTTACGAGTTGGAGCGGTAATCGTATGGTTTTTCATTGGAGCGAGATCTTTTAATGAAATTTCAGTCATCCACCTACACAAGGGGAGCTGACCATTTTAATGAAATCAGATATATTACCGAATTTATAAAGTGATAAGTAGTATAAACCTGATATTTACAATTCCTCTAAGCTGCAACCTTAAGAGACTACATTGGTGACGAGGCATTTGGTTATTTTAAGAGAGTTTGTAGGTAAGAAGTTATCCTTCAACAGAGGTAGAGCATGCTCTCAGCACTCTGTCATGAGACAAAAATGATTTTTATATTTTAGTCCTATGCTGCAGGATGTGACAGATATTAAGCCGACGAGAACACTTTTTTTTTCTACCTGCTGAGAGATTACTTAGAGGAAACATAGCCTGTGCCATAGTGTTGCACAGGATTTTTACAGCAAGTAACGATACTTTAGCGACGTGAAAACGCGTGTATGGTCCAATTTCTTCTGTCTTCGAAAACTGCTCGTAGAAAAAGAAGGAATCTACATTCCGCATGAAAAATTTGAGGTATATTGACAAAGCAACATCCCTGTTTCAGATTGCGTAAAGTGGATTTTTTAAACTGGGGATTCTATGTCGGCGGTAGGGGGAGGGAGGAGAAGGAGGAAGAGAAGGAATTGCAGTTAGAACTATATGTCCAAGTCTCGCATTGTGCCACAGCCAGTGGCAGGAGTGGTCACTATAGGTCAGTGACCAGAAGCTTGTCGCAAACGGCACTTAGAAAGAAAAGTTCTGATTGGCCAGCTCTTCAGGTGCACAACACACTCGGTAGATGGCGCTGGACATGATTGGAGGCGACTGATCAGTTTTGTCGTCCTGAGATGCCGTGCTCAATCAAATAATATAATGAACATTACATGCATAAAAATATCATATGATTTATTTCTTATGTTTTAGTTGACTAGGTATAAGTGTGCTTCATTCCCCAGTTATGTTATTACAGGAGTCCTGTATATAGTGGCACTGTTTTATAGCTGCATTCTTCTATGCTGGGCAAACGTTGCATAGACCTCCTCCCCTCCTAAAAAGTCTCGCCTCAATTTCTGCATGCCCGTACCTTCCCCCATGAGGATCCTGTACCAACTCATCAAATTCCCACCTCTCATCACTCACAATGAACACTTTTGAATAACCTACACCATCCATAAACTCAACTCTGACAATGCTATTGTGTCCCCTCTCCTTTCCAATCCTAGTGTGCTGCCGCATCTCTACTGAGATATCCCACCAACTCTTCACCTACACACCCTCCATATTCTGTCCCTGAGAAATTTCAGGCATCTCCCTCTCCTGGACTAAGCCCTGACATATACCTGTCCTACCTACTTTAAATCCATCCTACCCTATCCACCCTGACGCCCTCCAGGACTTCCTCCTCCCCCTCTCCTTCTACTATAGGTCAACCTTTCCCCTTTCCCTGCCACTCTCCAATCTACAGCTGCCATTAGCAGTTGAACCTCTCTAACTGTTCCTCACAGCCACCTCTGTTGTCGCCACCTCTTCCCAGTTTGCCATCCTCATCACCACCACTCCCATATATCGATTCATAACGCCCCCTTCTTTTTCTCTACAATCTACTGTCCTAGCAAAGGCCCTTTTCCAAGTACAGTGGATGTGCATGTCGCTCCATATCTAACGGTCAGTGTCTCTTCTGTTATGTTCAGTGTTTTCAGAGCATTTTTTTCAATTGCTTTCAAGTTTTTCTCAAGTGTTTTTAACTGTGCTTTCTGTATTGTTTTTATCAATGTTTTTAAAACGATTCATGAAGACAGCATTTTATTATTTATATTTCTCCTGTTCACATTACCTTTTCAGTTATTGTTGAATTCATAGTACATGTGTTCCTTGTTTTAATTGTTTTTGTTTTTTGCATCTATGTTAGTATTACTTTCTACTGGCTGAAGAGTGGGCTATTTATATCGCTGCCAGCCTTTCAACCCCACCTATGTGGGGGAGGGTGAATGAAACAACAATATAGAAAGAATATAGTCCTACTCATGATTTGACTACTATCAATTGGCTAATGTAACTACTAAAACTAGTTTGCATGCTTCTGCTGTTTTCTGCCATAGACTGGCAGAGAAACTCTGCTTTGTGTCTGTATATTTGCATAGTTTATACTGCCCTCAAGAATTCTTCCATGTGTGTGCATTTTCATTGCCAGCTTATTCTGCCTTCGAGACTTCTTCTCTGCATGTGCCTGTTCATCTTCACTGTCGCCATCTCCATCTCACCACTGTCTCATCACTGCCTACCACCGCCACTGCTGCCGCTGCTGCTGCCCCTGTCACGTTCATTGCTGACGCCATCACTGATGCCAACTTCATCTTCCATCCACTAACTGTTAACTTCACTGCCACCATGCCTTCTTCAACCACTGATGTTGTTTACACCTGCCCCTCCCAATCCCCTACTACCATCGCTTGGAGCACTTCGACCTTCCAGCAGTCTATCCCCCTATTGTAGTACTGTCTTCTCCAGTCATATCATCCTCAGTAGCATCCTCTTCAGAATCAGCATAGGACCAGCATCATCTAGTAAAGCAACATCACCACAATTGTCACCAGTATACATCGGTCCACCTGCGCCACCACCATCGACTCAGCCGAATATTTTCGCAACAGGTTCCTGGACTATGGCACCCTCTTCGCCCAAACCTTATTCCGAAAATTCTTGTCATCTGTTGTCCGCAGCTGTACCTACCACACCCTCCTTACTTATACCAATCAGGAAGACTTACAAACGCCTCAGCACTGATGCTGCCTTCATCCCTGATAAAAAAAAACCACCTAAACAAATGGAAAGCCCCCAGACTTCATGCCAGGCGATCCCATCTGCCACTACATCTACAGAACTGCATGACTTCCTCCTCTCCTGTCCTAAATCTAACTTTCTCCTCCTCGAAATCAGAAAATATATCCCCTCCTTACACATCACTCAGATCATTCCTAGATGAGACACTATCCTCAACAAATCCCCTGATACATAACTTCACACCAAACACTTCCAGAAAAAATTTCGTGTCACTTTTGGTCCCTGTGAAAACCTCGCACCCTTTCCCACTTCTGCCTGGGCCAAACAACCACAACCTTCTCGCTGTTCCCCCACCCTCACCGCCATGATCAAAGGGATCGATCTGGAGTCCTCAATGGAGGAGGTGTAATCTGAGCTCAACTCCTATCCTGACCCCAAAGTTCAAAAGGTGCTTCACTTTGACGATTCTGGCTCAGCCTTCAAAGTAATCTTCACTGAACCCCATCCACAATGGACTATCTTCTCCATGAAGGTGCCCAGATCTACAAATGATGATGCTCCACTGAGCCATCAATATCCCGTCCTCAATCCTAATGCTGCAAAAGATGTACAATGACCACCAAACCACTGATTGCAAAAACCCTCCCAACTGCTCCTATTGGAAATCTCACCATTTCCTCAAGCAGTGTCCTAACCTTACTCTCCTTGCCTCATGTAATACCTGTAATCTAACCAACATGACCTGTTCTTCCAAGTGCAAGGCTCAACCTCCACCTTCCAAACCTGAGCTGACCTTTTGACAATCCCCTTCACCAAAACAACTCCCTCTGTCCATGTCCAACAGTTGAAGACAGTATAGACAGTATTTGCTTTATGCCCATAGTTCTTCAAAACATTCATCATTTCCAGAGGCCACATATACACCAGATTTCCCTTGTTGCCCTCTCTGTCTTCTACCTCAACACATGAGCCACGTATTCCAGCAACCAGGTCCACTTTCTTTTCACCTCTATCGACACCCTAGTTTAAATGTACCTGAGCTATCCATCCCCACCACCCCTTCTCTCTCTTAATCATGGCGCAACAGCAGTATAATATCTTATTCCACAATATCCACTTCTTTTCAGCCAATAAACCCCTCTTCATGCATACCCTCTTCCAACACCACGTTGATGCCTTCATCCTGAATGAAAACTTCCTCCAACCATACTATCCACACTTCGCCATACATCCCCCACAGAACAGATAATCCGCTCCCCATTGCATGAGGAGGAGAGTCACCACATGAACCTACCTTTTTGGCCACAGTCTCTTCGCAACACTCCTATTGAAGACCTTGATCTCACCCTCTTTCTCAAAACCTTAAGTATTACCTGAGCCACTATTCGCATCTGACCACATCATCTCATTCCATATGATTTCCTCACGCACATAAATAATACCTTTTCAACCTATATTATTGCCATTGACATTAACAACCATAGACACTCCCATGCTGACCCCCTCCATGGTGATATAGTCCCTCTCCCTCTACATAGCCACCCTGATAGCAATTCCACTCCTGATGATATACCCACCTCTCCTAATCTCCATGGGTGCATTACTGCAGCAGTCCTCGACCCCATTGGAAGCAACGCTCTCCCTCTCCTACTCACCATCCCCCATGCACCTACTCCTCCTGCCTCTCCCAAACACATGCAGTACTATTTCCATACCAACTGAGCTACCCACAGTGAATTAATTGCTGCTGAACTCAGATGCCATTCTTTATCCTTCCACCATGCTGCCATCATCCTACAGTAGACCTTGTCAAACGCCATAACTCGGCACATTCCAGCGAAACCCATCTATCCACATTGGCCCTACATTTCCTCCATGTGCTCTCCTACTCCTCCGTCAATCCCATAACCTTTACCAATCCTTCTGACAGACCAACGACTGAGACACACTTACATGCTGCTGACAACCACAGAACACATCCAGAATCTGCTGAATGCAAAAAAACTCTGTGTTTGGCACCAAACGTGCACAGATCTCAGCGCCACACTGTCTGTATGATCTTCCAAGTACTGGAAGACATTTCACCACCTTACTGGCAACAACTCTGATTCCTCCTAGCCCCTTCTGCATGATAAGTATTCTCTCCCTGACAACTTAAGCAAAGCCAACCATTTGTGTTCTACCTCTCTCGCATCTTTACCATCCCAGAAGACCCCCACTTTGATTACTCCTAATTCCCGACAGTCCACAAGCATACCAATAACTCCCTCCCATCCCTCACTCCTAGCTTCCAGTACCTCGAAAACAACCAACAGACAGAATTCAACACTCCAATGACAACACAAGACATTCAACAGCCGCTTCATCACAAACACAACAAGGCTTCAGGTCACGACTGCATCACCTATATACACCTGAAAGAATGCCCCCTCCCTTTTCTAGATGTCCTATCCGTCCTTTATAATATAATCCTTCACATGGATTTCTATTCTGAGCTGTGGAAAACCTCTCAAATCCTCCTCTTCCTCAAACCCAACAAACCTGCCTCTGACACCTCCTCCTACCGTCACATCAGTCTCAGCTCTGTGTTCAGCAGGGTCCTTCAGCCTATTCTGTCCTGATGTGTCCATAAACATCAACAACAACTCCTACACATTCCTGTCCATGAATGTGGCTTCCATCCCAACTACTCATGTCTTGTCCTACCAAATCAACAACAGCAAATCTGTTATTTTTGTCTCCCCAAACCTTGAGAAAGCTTATACTGTGTATGGCATACCAGGCTCCTCTTTAAGCTGGAGACCTATGCACTGCTCATAAACTGTCTCCGCAACAACTCCTGTATCTTTCATCCCACTGCAGGTGGGCCCCAAAGTTCTGTCCTCTCACCTCTCCTGTATGTCCTCTAGACTGCCTATGTGCACAAGCCCCATCCTCCTGTTCATCTCCTCTAGTATGCCAATGACATTGCCTTCCTTGCCCTCTACCCTACCCTCCAGGAATCTCAACGATCCCTCCAGCTCCATCTCAATCAGTTCATCTCGTGGTGCAACCTGTGGATCCTTAAAATCAAGCATACCAAAACCAGGCAATAATTATGGGCTGAACCACCCACAGCTACCATCCCCAAGAGTTTCAACTTACAATTTACAACAGTTCTATCTAGTTAACTAACATGCAAAAATAACTAAGACTACCACTTTGAAAGGTTGACGTATGTAGGTGGAGTGGATATTTATTTGCAGATAGTTCCAGAATGAATGGAAATTTGTGTATCTTTGGGTCAGTTGTAGAGTGGAAAGTCGTCAAGTGTTGGGCATGTAGTAAGCTGGCATAGCTTTTAGCCTAGTGTACACAGGAGTAGGATTTTGCAGAAGGAAATTTACAGTAATTATTAATCTGATGGAAGGACTTACAGACGTTGCATTTATGGAACAGAGAAGGCGGATATGCATTATGGACATGTTTTAAGGTAATGATTTTTGCTGGCATGTACTGATAATATTAGAGATTCTTGCAGCAAAACAGTCCACCTCCCCATTTAAGTCTGTCATTTCAGTTTAATTCATTTCAATTTGCATAATCGTAAAAGTATTGCCTTTTAAGACTTTTGTAAAGAAAGTAAAGTTTTTGGTTGTCTGTACATTTTGGAATCTTGTGGGATAAGAGTTTAAAATACAGCACTGTCATTATAATGAACGGATTAGTATTTTCATTTCAAGTAAGAAATCGTTTTTTAGTATGAGAAAATCATACCAATCTTTCTCCAAGTAGTTTAGTTTTCCTTTAGCAAATTATAGCTGGCGAGAGTTCTATATGCTGTGCTGTTGTTGCAGATTATGCTGTGATTTTTCGGGTGCGACGTTTTTTCAAATTTTGTTGAGTCTTTCGTTTCTCATGTCGCGTTTCCATAGCGCAAATTCTGAGCATTTTCTTTGTAATTCAGATTTTTAATATCTCAGTGAACAGTGTGTGTTTCATAGTGTTACTATATAATGCCAGTGTTTCAATTTTCTTGGGCAGTGCACAGCTTGATTTTTGTAGTTGTTTTGAGCAACAGTTTTGATTTAATTTCCTGCATAGTGAACACCAGTTAGTTTTGTTTTTATGTAAATGTGTGCATCAGACATGCTCTTCACAATAGTAATTTCAATTCAACCTTTTTATACGGGATCAAATCAGAACAAACTACTTTCAATTTGATTGCTGACTAGAAGGGAAACCCCATCTACTACCCATTCAACAGAAGGCCCACAATAGACTAAAATTACGAAAACTACTTATCGGCCAAGCATGGTGATTGTACCCTTTCACTATCCTCCAACCCTATGAATCTCTGACCCAACCTATCCTCTGCTATTCAAATGTGTCATGGACTTCTGCTCCTCCCTCCTTTTATCATGCCTTACAGATCCTCAACTGCCATGCACTCTGCCTAGCCTTTCGAATCCAATTATCCTCCCCCACCCACATCGTTTTACCAACTTATAAAATTTCCCTCTCGCCTATTCCATCCTGAGCATCTCCGAATATCGTACACTACCTGTAACTCAACATTATACACTCTTTAGTTTCCCCCTTGCTGACTGCTACTAGTACTCTGCCAAACCTCTACTAATACATTCCCCCAATATTACACCTCCAAACTCTTCACAACGTCTCCCAATGAAACTTTAATCGCCATCCCATCCCTGACCATAAAATCTGCCATGATATATCCCCATCCTATCAGATCTAAAAGAAGCCATCCCATCTCCCCCAAACAGAGCTTCCTTGCTCTCAACTCCTCTCATATCCTAAGCCTTGGACAGCATTGTCTCCCACTTTAGTTTCCCAAATTTCTCCTCCAAGCATCTGCCCACACCGACACACACTTAGGCACTACCTCAACTGCTAGATCTCCATGCTGCCCTCTTTCTGACAGTCTAGGCCCACTCACCATTTCACTCATCTTTGTATTTATTTTAATCAGTCAACGAGTGGCATTTTACATCTTTTAACTTGTGCACCTGTGCTTCTCTCTTTTATCTTTCATGTGCCGTTTCATCTTTTCCCTCTTTTAATTAATCAGCTAATCCACCTTTATGTTTTAAATTATGTACCTGAATCAATAATTTTTTATTGTGTCAAACATTCATTTTGTCAACTGCCATGCCCAATTTTGTACCATGTTTTAAATTTTTGCTCTCATATGGTTGATAATGGCGACTTGAATCCACTGACAGTCCATCCTCGACCTACAGGGGGCGAGGAGGGGAGGGGCGAAATGACAATAAAGAAACAAAAAAAGGTGCACTTTATATTACTTTATATTATTACCCATTGTTATGTCCCTCGCAGCAACTATTCTCTTGTAGATTGGTAAGGGGTTACTCCGTCTGCATTTCCGTGATAGCTTACTGTTCTGTTATTATTACCCATCCTTTCCATGTAAAGCTATTGTCTAGGCTGCCTGAAGCAACTCTAGTGCTAGGCTAATTCTCTACATACAGTATCTATTGACGAAACTGTATAGAGCTACTCTCTAATGCTCTCTGCTTCACAGTCAAGAAAAAAATATTTAGATTTCCATCTGATAGAAGAGAAGTTAGACTATGCCAGTATTCTGAGTGTGCCATCTTGGATTGTGATTTCATAGTGTGCATCAGTATTCCAAAGATGATGAAATAAAGAGAGTACCCTACAGCCCTCCACATTAGAGATAGTCAAATTGAATTTCTGCAAATAAATAATATATTGTTATTATTTTTTGTTATATCCTCTGGAATACAGTGTAATTAGCATTTGAATTTGACACCAGAAGTCGAATTTACCACACAATTTTGAATTTCCCATCGATTTGTGAAATTACTGCAAATAGGAGTGTGGGGAGGACTGATGGACTGGGGATTTCTCAGAGGGGGTAGTTAATTGATCATTTTCATTAATTAGTCAATTTTATATCAAAAGTGCGCCAGGATTGGCAACCAAAAAGGCATCGCTCAGCAACAAAAAAATCCATTAGAGTGCACTCGAAAAGTTATTTATTTGCAAATTTTTTGATGTTGGTCATGGTATTAGTATATTGGATTTTTGCGGTGCCGTTTTCGACTGTGTCGTATTGGATTTTTTCGTTGCTGTATGGTACTGTTTTGGAGGTTGTTTGTTGGCATATTAATAAGTAATTTTTAATTTTAATGGTGATAGGCAATGGGAAAGAAGGGAAAGCAGAAAGGTGGAAGGAGTATATAGAGGGTCTATACAGGGGCGATGTATTTGAGGGCAATGTTATAGAATGGGAAGAGGGTGTAGATGAAGATGAAATGGAAGATATGATACTGCGTGAAGAGTTTGATAGAGCACTGAAAGACCTAAGTCGAAACAAGGCCCCGGGAGTAGACAACATTCCATTAGAACTACTGACAGCCTTGGGAGAGCCAGTCCTGACAAAACTCTACATCTGGTGAGCAAAATGTATGAGACAGGCGAAATACCCGCAGACTTCAAGAAGAATATAATAACTCCAATCCCAAAGAAAACAGGCGTTGACAGATGTGAAAATTACTGAACTATCAGTTTAATAAGTCACAGTTGCAAAATACTAATGCGAATTCTTTACAGATGAATGGAAAAACTGGTAGAAGCGGACAACGGGGAAGATCAGTTTGGTTTCCTTAGAAATATGGGAACACGTGAGGCAATACTGACCCTATGACTTATCTTAGAAGCTAGATTAAGAAAAGGCAAACCTACGTTTCTAGCATTTGTAGACTTAGAGAAAGCTTTTGACAATGTTGACTGGAATTCTCTCTTTCAAATTCTGAAGGTGGTCAGAGTCCACATCTGCACCTGGAAATGTCTTACAATTCAAAACCTGGTTCCTAAATCTCTGTCGTACCATTATATAATCTATCCGATACCTTTTAGTATCTCCGGTATTCTTCCATATATACAACCTTCTTTTATGATTCTTGAACCACGTGTTAGCTATGATTAAGTTATGTTCTGTGCAAAATTCTACCAGACGGCTTCCTCTTTCATTTCTTACCCCCAATCCATATTCACCTACTATGTTTCCTTCTCTCCCTTTTCCTACACTCGAATTCCAGTCATCCATGACTATTAAATTTTCGTCTCCCTTCACTATCTGAATAATTTCTTTTATCTCATCATACACTTCATCAATTTCTTCATCATCTGCAGAGCTAGTTGGCATATAAACTTGTACTACTGTAGTAGGCGTGGGCTTCATGTCTATCTTGGCCACAATAATGCGTTCACTATGCTGTTTGTAGTAGCTTACCCGCACTCCTGTTTTCCTATTCATTATTAAACCTACTCCTGCATTACCCCTATTTGATTTTGTATTTATTACCCTGTATTCACGTGACCAAAAGTCTTGTTCCTCCTGCCACTGAACTTCACTAATTCCCATTATATCTAACTTTAACCTATCCATTTCCCTTTTTAAATTTTCTAACCTACATGCCCGATTAAGGGATCTGACATTCCACGCTCTGATCCGTAGAACGCCAGTTTTCTCTCTCCTGATAACAATGTCTTCTTGAGTAGTCCCCACCCGGAGATCCGAATGGGGGACTATTTTACTTCAGGAATATTTTACCCAAGAGGACACCATCATCATTTAACCATACAGTAAAGCTGCATGCCCTCGGGAAAAATTACAGCTGTACTTTCCCCTTGCTTTCAGCCGTTCGCAGTACCAGCACAGCAAGGCCATTTTGGTTATTGTTACAAGGTCAGATCAGTCAATCATTCAGATTGTCGCCCCTGTAACTACTGAAAAGGCTGCTGCCCCTCTTCAGGAACCATACGTTTGACTGGCCTCTCAACAGATTAAAATCCTGTGTAAATACAACATGTTTGTATTGGCACAGTCACAGAGTAATGACTATTCTGCACATCAGTAAAAATTTGTTTACAAAATTAAATACCACACTGGTAAAGTAAGCGTCATATTTACAGCATTGTAAAATGGTTCTAATGGCTCTGAGCACTATGGGACTCAACATCTGAGGTCATTAGTCCCCTAGAACTTAGAACTACTTAAACCTAACTAACGTAAGGACATCACACACATCCATGCCCGAGGCAGGATTCGAACCTGCAACCGTAGCGGTCTTGCGGTTCCAGACTGCAGCGCCCAGAACCGCATGGCCACTTCGACCGGCTACAGCATTGTAACTTAGCAGTATCTTGACTCAATCTAAAAATAAAAACAAAGCTGAACTACCGAGACAAATAATCTAGTTTTCCCATCTAGCTTCAGTGCACTGCAGATAGCATCCAAGTAGTTCATACAAAATTTTAAAAATGGTGTTCTTTGGAATATCTATGATTATAGTACTGCATTGATCATTTACCGCAGTGTTACTTCTAATTTAACTCGAATTGGCATGGCATATTGCATATGTGTATTGGATTTTTGTAAAGATACAGAAATATTGCTCAAAAGTAATTCAAATTTGATTTCACATTCAAAAATTATTATCATCCTCCTCCCTTACTACCATATCGAACGTCTCCAAACGGTTTTAAAAGATACGTATTTCCTTGAGCAACATTTGTGGGTCCTTTTTTTACTCAGCAGAGTAAGAATAAGCCCTTTTGCAAAATCTGAACAACTATGTTAACTCCCATACAGTGAGAAGCTAGCTTTACCCAAAGATTTCTGGTAAGCTTTTGCTGACATTAGTTTCTCCCTGTGAAAACCTTCACATGTCGCCATCCTGAAAGTCGCGTAAGTAGCGTTACAAACTTTGGCGTGTGGAAACAGTAACTTGCATGTAAGGTTAGTGGTTGAGGGACACACATGAAACTAATTCAAACCTGTGGAAACCCACTATACACGTATTGCATTTCGAAGAGGAATATCTCTAAAACAATTATGTAGTTCTACTCTTTTTTTTAGTTAGGCAAGATTCTGATAGGTCACAAGTAAATATAACGTTATCTTTACTGCAACAGTAGCTTCTGTAATGAAAGTTTGTACTACTATACAGAACAATGATTGCTCAGTAATTGTAGCAGCACAATGTAGCGTGTATGGTTTTATTACGTGCTATACAATTTCAGCAAGATTACAATAAAACTAGTTACTTATTATTAATGGAGCATGAGGTTATATTTAACCACTGGTGTTCCCAGCTAATCGTCATTATTTTGTTAAAGAAATCTCCACCTGGAAACGCGTAGCAATGTTGTCTGTCAAGCAGTGTAAGTTCATGCACAAAAGTAATCACATATAACCAGCAAACTAGCTAAGTGTCTGATAATCTGAGCTAAAAAAGAGTAACGAATTTTAGTAATTTGCACTGCTGTTTTATAATAATCTCTTTACTAGTGGCAGATCGTTTATCGAATTTAACACTATTGTTATTCAAGGTGGCAACACTTTTCTTTAAGCAAAATGAACAATTTTGTCACATGATACCAGACACACACACAACAACAATGTATTTTTTCCTGCCAAAATATTTCATAAAAGTTGTTACGAAATAACCAGGCTTCATTCATCAGCAGATAAGAATTTATATGACGTGAGATGCTGTTTGCATTCATAAAAGCTCACTATCTTCACAGTCTAACTGGAATTTATTACCTCAGAGTGGGTTCTGGACCACAAATACACAATTATTATGGCAATTGTGACCAACATCTATGTCTGTATAGAAAATAAATTAAAAACTGAGCTGCAATATTACACTGAGATGGTGGCTAACATAAGACAATCACTTATCGATTCTGATTTGGGTCCTGTTTTACTACTAACAAATTATATATATTAAATCTTTTTGTATCTTCACTTTATGCTTTAACATTTGAAAATATTTCTCTGTGTTAATTGCTTATTATTCAGCATTTACCAATAAACTACGCTGTAGATCAATAGCGCTAATGGCTGCGCTCTTTTGTAGCTGAGCAGAAAACTTAACATTTATGTAGGACAGTGAAATAAAACTCCAAACAAAGTAGATTCATTTCAATGACACATAAACTCTGTTTTTCAAATATTAAATTAGCAACATAATACAGTTTTTTACAGACCTCTGTGTTACGAGACATCAATCACATCCTATCAGTACCACAGTTCGAACAAGAAGGATTTTTCTAGAAGAATAATGTATAACAAAAGATTGAGATTTTCATTATCTTTTTCCATGTGTACTGTCCGAGATACAATTTTTTACAACATATTAAATTATTTCATTGACAATAATTATTTATTAGTTTATTAATATTGAAGCCCTTTTTATTAATATACAGAGTATACAATTAGTGTTATTCACATTCGACACACAATGCTGTCATGAATATCATTCTGAATAAAATATAGACATGGATATTACATTGCTCCTAGGGTTGAGAAAAAAACTAGTTTATGTATTGTATTTTTTATCAGACCACCATATCGCCATTGCTTATTGCTCACTTTCACTTCATTAACACACTGTTCTCATCATGGAAATGTTCGGATATAACATTGAGTAACTCATGACACAATTAGTGTTGATGAGATTGTTTAAGTGACTTCAGCAACCGTAAAAACTTAGAAAATGCTGCAGAGACTTCCTCCCCGTCTTGGTTCACTGGATGCCGAAAACCGGAAACAAAGCTGTCCAAGGGACTTCAAGAAAATACAGTTACCTACTCTTATGTGTCAAGCTTGATATGATTATAAAAGATAATAGTTTGAACATGAGTATTTACATTTGTGTTTAGTTGTATCAGAGATAAAGAGATTCTTTCACTGAGGTTTAAGATGAAAATTAAAAGTTCATGTAGTTCAAAACAACAAAAATTCATATAACGATTCCATGACGTCGTGTAGTCGCCCCTGCGTCGAGCTGCTGGATCGAAGGCAGGTGGCGACCACAGCTGGAACGCCCCCTCCCGCGTGGGTGGAGCATCAGCTGCTGTCGTCTGGATCTGTTGCTGTCTGGAAGTAGTACTGTAGCAGGCCTTGCTTCTCTCTTTCCGTCTCCCTCTCGTAAAAGGTGGGTAAATTAAATGTCGAAAAGGGGTATCAGTAACAAGGTAATTTTTATATTCATGCTGTGAAAGTAGTGTTAATTTCAAGTTCACTTTCATTCACATGGATTCATACAATTTGTTTTCGGACGATGTCCTGCGTCTTAACACTGTTCATTTGAATGTAGTCATTCATTGTCAACTTTAATTAGCTGTACACATGTACGACACTGCAACGTTTTTCGTTCTGGTGTCCGTCGTGTGCTCTGTTTATTTTCTGTGGTACACAGACATTTCCGCTAGCCACTGCGTAGGCAGCGTTGCATTATATTGTTGCCATGCAGATGGCTGTTCAGTCTGTCTCATAACATTTGGCATGCGAAGATGACTCGTAACAGCTTTATTTGAGGTCTGAAATTTTGTATTAATTTTTATACTGGTAACAGTTTTTCAACGTCCATGTCGTTACTGCTAACATTAACACTCTATAACTGTTCATATGTTCATTGATCACAGCTATAATCACTGTTCATCGCTTTCCTTAAAAGAAAATACAGTTTTTCACGTGTCCACTAGACTTTCATTGGTCTTGCGAGACACACTTCACTGTCCCAATTGCTGCTAGTGTTTCATAAACCACATAACAGACAATCTTCTGTACAATTGACCCTTTACAAAGTAATTATTTTTGTTCGTGTTCACATTGTTCCATATTGTAATAACATGATAACGAAGATCATATACTGTCAAAAAAATGACAAGATGACTGTTAGAATTCTCTACATCGTTCTGACCATAGGATCATCATTGAACTGTGTAGATACCAATACATTTCCGTATTTGATGACACACGTTTTATTTATGTTCACTTATACTTATTCATTCATATTCTTGTGAGAATTATTACCAGATAATGGGACACATGTCTAAGTTTGGTTCATGTAACAAGAGAAACGCTCATGAGAGAAAATGGCTAAGATAACGGTGTAAGGAAAAACGTACCCAAAACGGTACACAACAGAAAAATATTACATTAAGAGCAAATACGGATACAGACAAACACGCTACCTCACACGCAATTAACATCCATCAATTATGTGATTACATAGGTGAGTTTCATAGAAACATTCATTTACCCTCACTCATGAGTAAATACAGTATATTCATCATTAGTTTTCATAACCAACATAGAAAAGATAAGAAAATTATGTTTATTGAAAACAGCATTTACACTGACTTCTATCGATTAGGTGACTTTCAGAATAATTAAAATTTTTATCATAAAAACATTATTTTCCACTTATGGAATATGCTTCATGAACTACTGACATGTGAGCTTACAGGCTAGTACAAATAAATCCATGAAATTACTTATGATAACATTTTCACTATAAGTACTGTTTACACATTTACATTTCTGCTATTGTGCATTTGCACTGAACATATTATTCTCTTCACAGAGACACAAAAGTGCTTTCCTACTGCAAATATTTCTTAATGTCTCTATGACAATACAGGTTCCCTTTACTGACATCTTCTAGTACATAGCATCCATCTTGTCGGATTGAGATTATTTTAAATGGACATTCGTACAATAATTGTCATTTTCTATTCTTCTTCTTGATTAGTGATGCCTTGGGGTCGATTCTTAGCATTACCAATTCATCAACACAGTATTCCTCTTTGTTAGTAAGTCTTTTATCAAATTTAGCCTTGTGCAGTTCTGCTTGGCGACGTATATTCTGTAATGCCATATCCAGTTTCTACTAATGTGTTATTTTTTTTTTCTTGGATCTTTTGTATAAGATTAGCCCATTCATTTACTTCATTCTTCTGTTCCTTCAATTGTTCACACGGTGTAAAACCAGTTGATATGTGCGGTAAATTATTGTAGATTTCCATAAAACTGTTTAAGGTATCCTACCCAATTAGTGTGCTTATTGTGGGCGTAAGTTCGGATGAACCGGTTTAGATCTCTAAAAGTTCTCTCGACCGAATTACTGCTGGGAAAAAACCGTGAAATCAAGACATTTTTGATGTTATGTTCTTCCATAATATCCTACCACCTCTCTCCAGTGAAATATGTAGCATCCAACAAACTTGATATAATCATTTGTTTATCTTTTCCCAATACTGCTGGCAATTGACGTTCAGAGTGGATACATTTTTATATATTTTGTAAACAAATCATACATTGCTAGGATATATTTCAGGCCCCCTCTAGCAGTTGGTAGGGGCCCTGCAATATCAACAGCTGCGATGTGTTGCAGGCGTCGTGCAATAATGGGATGTAATCCAGTGTCCCTACATACATTGCTCGGTTTCACTTTCTGGCAGATCTTACGCATTCTTATAAGTTTTTGTATTTTTTTCAAATTCAGATAGTAACTATCCTGATTAATCTTCATTGTTCATTTGATATTGCTGAAATGCCTCCATGCTCGATGTATGAACCAGATTAGCTCCCCAAGCTGGTCTGATGGCATACACACTCGCAAATTACTGTTCGGATTGTCTGATTTGTAAAACAGAATATCGTTGCTTAACTGTTAATACTGGTGGAAAGCACTGTCACTTTGCTGACGCAATGTGTCTTTGATGTTCTTTCACACTGGATCACTTTCTTGGCATTGCTTCAGTTTTTTCTACAACGCTAGATACTTTTTCTGTAAGCTTTGTCCTGTACAAGCAAGATCTTATGTTCTGTGGAGTTTTCAACTAAAAGTCTTGTGGTAGCCTGGATAGTGTGTTGACAACTACATTATCAGGTCCATGAATGTGCCTGATTTCAAAGTCATATTCTTGTAGAGATTAGAGTCCATCGAACTAAACGTCCAATGCAGTAACTTGGAAATTAACATAAAGCTCAAAGCCTGATAATCACACAGCACGTTAACATGCTTCCCATATAAATAGTAACGGATTTTTTTAAAAGCAAATACTACAGCGAGTGCCTCAAGTTCGGTCACTGTGTAGGAGCGTTCACATTTGGTTAGCATTCTACTGGCAAATCCGATCATTTCGACTTCCAGTTTGCCATTTATCTGTTCAGTTTGAAACAGGCATGCTCCGATTTCATAATTTGAGGCGTCTGATGCAATGAAGAAATCCTTTGACATATCATGCTGATGGAGAATCGGTGCTTTAATAAGTGCCTCGTTGATATTGTCAAAGTCTTCCCTGCACTGGGATGTCCAGCACCACTGTGTATTTTTCTTTAACAGGCTCAGTAACACTTCGCTGTTAACCTGCTGAGTCGTCAGAAATCGTGGAAAAAAATGTGCTAGCCCAATGAAACTTTTCAGTTGTATTTTCGTCTGTGTGTACAGAAAATTTGCCGTTGGCTCCATTTTGCTTGGATCTGGTCTTATCCCTTGAGGCGATATTATGTGATATAAAAATTTTGGAGTAAACATGGATTTTTTTTAAATTTACACTTACTCCCCTTGCTAGAAACTTGTCTAGCACATTCTGTATTCATTCAAGGTGTTCTTCCCGAGTGTATGTCATTAGCAAAAGGTCATCCACATATGCTGTGACCTGATCTAATAGCTGGGGCCCTAGTACATTATCTAAGGCTGCTATGAACACACCAGCACTAATATTCAAACCAAAGGGAAGAACACAGAATTTCTGGCTTCGGCCCCCAAACGCAAAAGCAGTATATTGTCTAAATTCCTTAGATAATAGGATCTGTCAAAACGAAGAATGCAAATCACGTGAAGTCAGATATTTCTTACCAAAGAACTTCAGAATTTGCTCATCAAGGTTTTCAGGCATCATTTGAACTGGCACAAGAATCTTGTTGATGTCTCGTGGGTCGAGAACTAAATGTTACTTTTAACTGCTTTGGTTATGCCCAAGAAGGGGCTACTGTATGGTGAATTTGATGTTTCAATAATTCACCATGCCAGCATTTTACTGATTCCCTTCATTACTTAATTTTTGTGTGTCCAGGCGACCGAGTATGAAGCTCTACAGTAGGTCTTATGGGGAGACCTGGACGATTATAAATACTTCAAGGTATCTGGATAGCAATTTTATTAATTGTCCAGCCTGTGAAGTGTCAATGCAAGATGTCTCTTTCACCTTCCTCTCTATTGTCGCGCCGATGTCACTCACGGTATTGGGCACATCATAATTCAGTTAGTATAAAACTTTTGTTGATGATCATACTCTAACACCAACAGCTTATGTTTGCTCACAGATACGTGTTATCCTCTTGCCAGCAGAAGGCTCGCACCAAGCTCCTAATTCAGCTTCAATGTCATTGGTCGCTGCCAGTACTTAAGTACACCTGTTCCCTGGGCGATATCTATTATAGCCTTTTTGTCCTGTAAAAGTCAAGACCCGGTAACATCGGTATTGATAAGTTTTCCATTAATAGGAAAGTGCATATGACGCTATCATTTCCAAAGGAAACCTCAACTTATGTGTGGTACTTTATAATTTGTGCCTTCTTTCCCTGCACTCCTGTAACTTTGCAATTCGTAACAGGCAAAATAGGCAGTCTTTTTATTTGCATTACCTTCCTGAAAAATTGTTATGTTCATCACCGATACACTCACACCTGTGTCAGGGAGGATAATGGTTGCTACAACATTGATGGTTCCATTGACACTTGCCTGAATACTTACATTTTCTTTCCTATCACCGACAGAAGATTCTTGATAGAGTTCATCTTCGACTTTTTTACCATCATGTTGACTTTCTCTTGCATAGACTTATTGCCTTCATTCTTAGTCTCAGTCTCCTAACGAAGGTCTACAGGGCCTTAGATTGGTTTGTTGATTGTGGTTTATTCTGTTTCGGCTCCAAAGATACCTCCACTATTTTCACATTTGGTGATTGTACAGTTGGAGGTGGTCTACTCAGGTCCCACCATTGTGGATACTGGTTATTCAGGAAGGCGTAAGCCCGTACGTAATTTACTGGCTGACCAAGATTCACACAATTTTGTTGTGGCTGCCAGTGACTTGGGCCTGGTTGTTGCCAATGTTCATTGTCACCACACATGTTTAGGTTTATCCTTGTGCAGGCTGTCCGATTTATTTTTATCTCATCTTTTACCATTAGAATTATTATTATTGTAGGCACTTTCACTACTATATTGCCTATGATTACCATTCAGATGCTGGTAGTTATTGATTTTCGTTGCAAAGATTTTTACTTTTACTATACTTTCCATTGCTATGGGTTTTGTTTTTGTTTTTCTTTGGACTTCCTTTGCCCCTATTTCCTTTGGTTCTGTACCAAGAACATTTTCCATTAGAACAGTTGGCACTATTTATTGGGTCAGAGTTCTTTGTGACGTTTTCTTAGAGTAAGTCTAATGAGTCTATCACAGTTAAAAATTCCCTAAGATCAGTATCTGTGATGTTAAACAGTTTCTCTCCAATATCTATTGGCAATCTAGCCTTCAATACTCGTAACAGCTCTTGTGTTGTTACTGGTTCATCCCAGTACATTGTCATAATGATACATTTTTCAACGTATTTTCTCAAAGAGTCTGTCTTCAGGTTATATATTTCTGCATTCTATAAATCTTCCTTAGTCATTATTGAGTCGAAGCTGACCAGAACTGATCGAGAAACGCCTTCTCAAATACGTTAAATCTTTTGCATGTTTCCATTGCGTACAATGCCCAGAGCGATGCGTTACCAGAAATGTGTGAAACCACAAACTGGATTTTCTGTTCCTCTGTCCAAGACTATGGAAGAACACTTCTAAAGTTTGTAATAAAAACTATGGGATGACTATTCTTTTTAGTATCCTTGTCGAATACTTGGAAATGGCAGTGTTTAATCAAGCTCTCTTCATGTCTTAAGGTACTTAAGTGCTTGGAGTTGTTGTTATTAGCAGGCGGTGTACTGACTTTATTGCAAGTACACTCTGCTTCATAATTCTTGTTTCTTGGTGAAACAAATTGCTGGAGCAATACAGATTGGTTACCAAATCTTGGTCTATTATGCACTGCAAGAGAGGTCGTCACTAAATTTTCAATGTTACTTAGCCTGTCAGTACCAACCTCCTCATAGCTGTGTGCTGACATTGTTTCAAGATTGTGATTTTCATTGTTCAATGCCTTGCCTACTTCTGTTCGGAGTTGTTTCTGTACTTCTGTGGGTATATCATTCTGCATTGACTCCACAATAGTAGTCAAAGCTTTGAAGTGCGTTTCTAAGTTATCTACTTCGCTCTGAAGATTATTCACTTGAATTGCTATGTTTTCCCTCGGTTTAATACTAGTCTTTGTTACATTGATTTCTTTGTTGAAATGAGTCGTAATTGTTGTATCGCGATCGAATAACACCTGATTAATTCTCTGGACAAGTTCCTTGTCTCGTTCTATAAAAATATTGTTTATTTGTTCCATTAATTTCCTATCACGCTCCTGCTCCCTGAGCTCGCATTGCAGTTCTTTTATATCCTTTTCTTGCTGTTGCTTGAGCTCACATTGTTGTTCTTTTATTGCCTTTTCTTGCCTATGCTTTTCCTTTTCCTGTTCCATGATACTGAACTTTTCAAATAACAATGCTAGCATTTTACTATCTGGTAGTGGCATAGCTTGAGAATTGCTAATTTCTCCCTCTCACTCAGTACAAAATATTATCATTCACTTCTTAAGGTTCAACTGAAGGTAAGTCCATTTGTGTTGACAACTCCTCAGTTTCATTTTCACTCGGAACATCAGGTAATAAATCGTTATCATCTATATATACATTATCAAGGTCTTCCACTGAAGTGTGCAAGTGTTGATCTATTTGAGGGTCTGATGCCATTTCTGCATCAGCATGCTCATCTGACTTTAGTTGCTTCTTCAGTCTAACCATGTTCGACACTAATAGTGCACAAAAATATATCACTGACAATAACAATAAATACCACAAAATATCTTACAACTTACACATACACAAATAACATAGCTAAATGGGTGAGATGTGTACACAAAGTACCTACCAGAAAATTAATATTTGAAAATATTACACTCATAGCTGGAATACTGAAGCACTGATATTTAAGGCTGCTGTCACGTTAACTGAACTGTTGCTATTTTTAACAGTACAGACTAACTAATGACAACTGCGTGCATGTGTGTAAGCCTGGAATATGAACATGATCATCTGTTCCTACCTAGATTCCGACTGTCGGTGGATAGTACAGCTCAATTGTTCTTAGCTACTTCTTGCAACACTTCAGATGAGATATATATGTATACACTAACCTCTCTCATGTCAGATTCATACATGAAAAGAGAATAACATATATATTATATTTTATTATGGTACACTACACCTGCAAACTATTACAATAAATGTTGTGTATCATGGCCCCACGCCAGGCGCCGATCTGGAATAATATGGTCTGATTGTGTGTTATACAATTTCAGCAAGATTACAATAAAACTAGTTACTTATTAATGTAACATGAGGCTTTATTTAATCGCTGCTTTCCCCAGCTAATGATCTTTATATTGTTAAAGAAATCTCAACCTGGGAACGTGTAGTAATGTTGTCTGTCAAGCAGTGTAAATGGCACTAAGGTCATGTACAAAAGTAATCACATACAACCAGCAAACTAGCTAAATGTATGATTAGTAATCTGAACTGAAAAAGAGTAATGATTTTAATAATTTGCAGTTCTGTTTTATAATAGCCTCTTTACAGGTTGCAGATCGTAAAGCGAATTTAATACCACTGTTATCTGAGGTTCCAACACTTTCCTATGAGCAAAATGAACAGTTTTGTCACACGATACCAGATACACCCCACATCAACAGTGTATTTTTCCTGCCAAAATATTTTATAAAAGTTGTTACGAAATAATCAGGCTTCATACATCAGCAGATAAGGATTTATATGATGTAAGATGCTGTCTGCATTTATAGACGTTTACTATCTTTGCAGTCTAACTGGAATTTGTACCTCAGAGTGGGTTCTGGGCCACCAATACACACTTATTATCGCAATTATGACCAACAACATTTATGTGTGTACAGAAAATCAATTTAAAACTGGCTCTGCAATATTATACTAAGATGGCGGCAAACAAAAGACAATCACTTATCGTTTCTGCTTCAGGTCCTGTTTTGCTATTAACAAATAATATACACTCCTGGAAATTGAAATAAGAACACCGTGAATTCATTGTCCCAGGAAGGGGGACCTTTATTGACACATTCCTGGGGTCAGATACATCACATGATCACACTGACAGAACCACAAGCACATAGACACAGGCAACAGAGCATGCACAATGTCGGCACTAGTACAGTGTATATCCACCTTTCGCAGCAATGCAGGCTGCTATTCTCCCATGGAGACGATCGTAGAGATGCTGGATGTAGTCCTGTGGAACGGCTTGTCATGCCATTTCCACCTGGCGCCTCAGTTGGACCAGCGTTCGTGCTGGACGTGCAGACCGCGTGAGACGACTCTTCATCCAGTCCCAAACATGCTCAATGGGGGACAGATCCGGAGATCTTGCTGGCCAGGGTAGTTGACTTACACCTTCTAGAGCACGTTGGGTGGCACGGGATACAAGCGGACGTGCATTGTCTTGTTGGAACATCAAGTTCCCTTGCCGGTCTAGGAATGGTAGAACAATGGGTTCGATGACGGTTTGGATGTACCGTGCACTATTCAGCGTCCCCTCGACGATCACCAGAGGTGTACGGCCAGTGTAGGAGATCGCTCCCCATACTATGATGCCGGGTGTTGGCCCTGTGTGCCTCGGTCGTATGCAGTCCTGATTGTGGCGCTCACCTGCACGGCGCCAAACACGCATACGACCATCATTGGTACCAAGGCAGAAACGACTCTCATCGCTGAAGACGACACGTCTCCATTCGTCCCTCCATTCACGCCTGTCGCGACACCACTGGAGGCGGGCTGCATGATGTTGGGGCGTGAGCGGAAGACGGCCTAACGGTGTGCGGCACCGTAGCCCAGCTTCATGGAGACGGTTGCGAATGGTCCTCGCCGACACCCCAGGAGCAACAGTGTCCCTAATTTGTTGGGAAGTGGCGGTGCGGTCCCCTACGGCACTGCGTAGGATCCTACGGTCTTGGCGTGCATCCGTGCGTCGCTGCGGTCCGGTCCCAGGTCGACGGGCACGTGCACCTTCCGCCGACCACTGGCGACAACATCGATGTACTGTGGAGACCTCACGCCCCAAGTGTTGAGCAATTCGGCGGTACGTCCACCCGGCCTCCCTCATGCCCACTATACGCCCTCGCTCAAAGTCCGTCAACTGCACATACGGTTCACGTCCACGCTGTCGCGGCATGCTACCAGTGTTAAAGACTGCGATGGAGCTCCGTATGCCACGGCAAACTGGCTGACACTGACGGCGGCGGTGCACAAATGCTGCGCAGCTAGCGCCATTCGACGGCCAACACCGCGGTTCCTGTTGTGTCCGCTGTGCCGTGCGTGTGATCTTTGCTTGTACAGCCCTCTCGCAGTGTCCGGACCAAGTATGGTGGGTCTGACACACCGGTGTCAATGTGTTCTTTTTCCCATTTCCAGGAGTGTATATTAAATCTTTTTGTAACTTCACTATATGCATTAACATTTGAAAATATATCTCAATGTTAATCGCTTATTATTCGCCATTTACCTAAAAACGTGCTGTAGATCAATAGCACTAATGGCTGTGCTCTTTTGTAGCTGAGCAGGAAGCGTAACATTTATATAGGTCAACAGTACAACAGAAGAAGGATTTTTCTAGAAGAATCATGGATAACAAAAAATTGAGATTTTCATTATTTTCTTCCATGTGTGCTGTCTGAGACATACTTTTTTTGAATTCGTTTCACCCTCTTTGGGCTATGCTGGATCAATCATTTCTTTGTGCATTCTTCTTTTCTTAGGGCCCAGTGTTTCTTCATTCCTTTTTATCTTCTTCTCCTCTCTTCTTCCACGTTGAAGGGTTTGGACTTTTGTGTAGATTTGTCTTGGAACCTTATGTTTTCATCTTTAATAATTAATTTATCTATTCGATCAATAAGTGAATTTTCTGAAATCTTTAATTCTGCTAGGTCGTTTCGTTTTGCAGTTACAGAAGAAGTCAAAGATTTGTTTAGTTAATGTGTTGGAATTCAGTCTGAGAAGATGATCATAAAAATTTATTCTTCTTTTTTGCATAGAATCTGAAAGTTTTTCAATTTTCTTGTAGAGAATTTCCATTTTTGATGTATATAACCCTATTGTCTTGAAATTTCGGCCCAATGATTTTTCTTAAGCTTTTTATTTCCTTTAGCTCAAGTTTCTCCATTTGGCCTTTGAAATTCATGTTAAGTGTTTCTGCTGCATACAGTGCTTCTGGCTTAATCACTGTCTTGTAATGTGTAATTTTGGACCACTATGAAAGGGATTTTTTGTCATTGACAATAATTATTTATTATTTTATTAACAACACCATTAATACTCCCCCCTCCCCAGAACTTCATTCCACCACCATTCTGTTGCACGTGTGGAGTTGTTTGATATTACAGGTTTGTTTCTGAATACAATGTCTGTGATTATCAGTCTGTAAACAATGCCCAGCTCCAGTCCTGTAGCGACCATTCTGCATGATTTCTTAACCATCTGCAGCGGAGCCCATGGAGTTGTGGTGTATAGCGCGGTGCTCGCCATGCTCGACAAGATTGGAATTCGAATCATGCAATCGTCTCATAACAGTTTGATACAATACCTGACGTCTTGTGGATCGCTCATCCCACAGTTCCTTTGACTCAGTAGTCGAAACTATCGATTATCCTACTGTCGAATGTGGGTTGTGTATCTGTTGAAATGAGCTTCAGATGAAACGAAAAACAATAAAAAAAGAAATAAACATGGATGGTCTGTATGGTGTAAGCCCCCAACACTACTTCTCAATTGAAGCAGGTTCCATGTCCACATCACAACACGTTGAATCCATTGCACACGTAAACAACTTCTCTGGTTGACAAGCAGTCACTGGGCGTAACTGTCCTTTATGTCGTAATGGATATTCCCCTCTACTGTTCAACATAAATATTGTAGTCCATTAAGTACAGTATTACATCCATACATAGCGCTCACGCTGACTATATTTGTTTACAAACAATGTCAAGGTTGACTTTCTGATCAGAACAGGAACAGTCACAATGGCAACACATCTGCACGAGATGCCAGGGTAATGCAACACTAATGTTGATCTGCATATTACATCTACATGATTTGGTGGCTACTGTTCATCTAAACATATCAGAAAGTCATTGATTTTCTTTCTTAACCTTCTCGTATTTTCATTCAAGGAGTTTACATTAACCTCCTCTTTTCCAAAATTTTCATTTATGTGTACTTCTTACTTTAATTCTGATATCTGAGTCTTGCCAGCTCTGTCTTGATGTGACATCAATGTAAGATGTCCAAACTGCACTTCATATATATCATGAGTTTGACAGTGATCAAAAGGAAACATCGAGTATAGATTTTAGTGTCAGGAAGTCGTTTCTGAAAGTATTTGTATGGAGTGTGGCCTTGCATTGAAGTGAAATAGACGATAAATAGTTTGGACAAGAAGAGAATAGAAGCTTTCGAAATGTGGTGCTACAGAAGACTGCTGAAGATTAGATGGGTAGATTATATAACTAATGATGAGGTATTGAATAGAATTGGGGAGAAGAGGAGTTTGTGGCACAACTTGACCAGAAGAAGGGATCGGTTGGTAGCACATGTTATGAGGCATCACCAATTTAGTACTGGAGGGCAGTGTGGAGGGTAAAAATCATAGAGGGAGACCAAGAGATGAATACACTAAGCAGATTCAGAAGGATTTAGGCTGCAGTATGTACTGGGAGATGAAGAAGCTTGCACAGGATAGAGTAGCGTGGAGAGCAAACCAATCTCAGGACTGAAGACCAGAACAACAGAAGGAAAGAATAGAATCCATAGCGCCATCTCCCCTTATAAAATTTCCACAGTTTCAGATATGTTTGAAACACAGTATTTTCTTACATAATATATATGTGGCCAAAGAGCTATAGTTAGTACGTTTCTGAGTTGAGATTTCCAGTTGCCTACCTGAAGTCTAGCAGCAACCTTGCACCAGAATATAAAATTTTATTCTAAACTCTAGACAGGGATTAACAGTCCATTGGAAAGTTTTTCTTCTAGCATTGTGGAGGTGAAATCTACACTTCACCTCTAAATCACTGTTGTTGTGAACCACATATTATATTGGAAGAATAACAAATGTAATACTCCCTATGTCTGTGATAGCACTATTGCAAGATCTTCCATTAGCAGCTTAACACAATATTCTGACTGCACTCTTTGTTACAACAAACAGGAACTAATTCTTTTTGTTACAATGTCATGTAAGATTATGACTTTAGTTTTTGCCAACGCTGAAATTCTTAGAACTGAAACAATTTACAGACTTTATGATTACAAATCAATAAGTATGACAAAAAGTTCTGCACTTTGTTTCCTACTTTTATAGTGCCTATGTAGATGACTGAGTAACTATGCTGCCACTTATTGAAGATGGTGAAGATGAAGATGTGAGATTTGTATGTGATTTTAAAAGCTGAATAAAGTTAATTAAGAATGTGTTTACCCTGCATTTTTAGAGTCCTAATCACAGGAAGTTGGGAGATGAGGAACATCTCATCAGCGTCAGGCATGTGAGTTGCAGACCGTGCCAGATGTCCTTTTTAACATGTGCATAGTTTCCTCCTGGAACGAACCTGGCTTCTTCTTCTTTGATTTTGGTCTCAGCATACTTTCTGTGGATTGGGGATCAGATGCAGGTACACTCCCTGTACCCTCATAATTTTTGACAATGTTCATACTAGTTCTGAAAATAGTAACACTTTTATATAATTTAACGAAATTTTTTTTCATATCAAACCAGTGAACTGATACATTTGTATATAATTTAACGAAATAACTATTTCATATTAAACCAGTGAATTGATACATCCACAGGCAGTAATAGATAATTCTCATTTACATCCTTCATTGAAACTCTCCATCAAGGGAAGACATCAGGTTGTAAAATACATGTGATCTACTCCATGTAGTAGAATTGCCTCTTTTTCACTGGTTTTTGACTTATTTCATGTATGAAACTTTTATACTTTTGTATATTTTCTGTACTTATATCTCTAAAAGAACATGGACGACAGTGTTACCGATTGATGTAATTACCTGCTGCTTATTTAACAGTTGCTACTTAAAATGAAACAATTTTAAATATATAACTTGTTTACTAACAGTCATGATTTTCTTTATATTTTGCACTCCACATTTCAGGAAAAGGTTTCCATTTTCAGATGCCTTTTCTGTTTGCTTTGCCAGTTATTATTGATGTTTTCCACATGTGAGTGCTGCATTATTCTGTTCTCTGTACTGCAGTGTATAAAAACATTCGCTATTTTTAATTCTTTATAAGTCTTTATGCAGAGTTTCGTCACTGAGTGCATAAAAAGATTGATTACTAATTGAAAATTTCCCGTCTTTTCACACATTGAAAGCAACAGAACAGTGAAACATCTCAGACATGGTAAATGTCTCGAATAAATGGCATGTCACACAGAAAATGCACTTGGAAATGGGAATCTTTTCCCGAAACGCTTCACACAAAATACAAATAAAAAGAAAATCCGGCTTTCAACAAATATCCCATATGGATCAAATCAAATTTTACACGTGCCTTGCGATTGGGAATTAAATGCCCTCTCCGACTACAGAAGAGAGGAAGGATATCAGTGATTTGTATGAGTAGACAGCAAACGTCCTTCACTAAGTGGGATCCACAGATGGAAAACACGTAATAATCTTTAAACCATGGAGATCAATCAGCGAATATTATAATTACAAGAAGTACTTTCCTACTGTACTAGTGGCCATCAAGAAGACGGTAATATATTCAAAGCAACCGAATTAAATAAAAGAATTACCAGTAAACTTTGAATTTGTCATATGCAGCACCACTTCTGAATGATTTTCCGCAGTGCTCTTGTCAAGTCTGTGGCGACACATAACTCAGGCACGTTTCGAAGGTTTTAATTTTCCACTAATCGCTTTACACTGCACGAAATACAGAAATTAGTAACTAATGTATATAATACGACAAACGCACACGACCAGAATTTAGGAAAATCACAGCTACGCAGATAACAGATTCTGAACTTGGGGGGCCACTCCCCCCTCCCTCACAAACAGGTCATAAAAACGCGCCGCATTTACCACTGTGATCTCTATATTAGTATGGACATCACCGACCTGAGCGCAATCGGCCACGTCTACTACGGGGGAAAACAGATTATGTGGCCAGTCCAATTCGACAAAGAATGGTCTATATTGTCAGCGTGAATTCCCGCACAAAAACGCTTGAAAATCATGCTCTTGTGGCCAAAGGAATAAAAATGACATTTAAATACTAACTTTGACTTCATTGACTTTATACAATCGATGTCCAAGCTCGATTGTCGATCGATATAGTGAAAGGTTTTGCTGGAGGGAAGGAAAAAAAAGATTTGATTTTGTTAATGATGTAAACTTGTAGTTCGTGATTTGTGGACATTTGTTAATAAGAAGTGTATAAGAAGTGTTTGCCAGTGGAATCAAATCATTAATGGAAAGTAACACGTGTAATTGTTGTTTTATAGCCTTAGAGCTCCAGTTTTAGTTAAAAAGTTAGCAACACGATATTAGTTGAAGTTGTCAGGCAGTCACACGTTAGTAAACGTCTATTTTGTTTGATTCGCTATTGTGTTTGAATCGCGCCTTGCAGGAAGCTTTACTCAGTTGCCGTTGTTGCTTTTGAACGTAATAAACCTATAACACTTGAAAGCACCAGAAAATAATCTCTAAGACATACCAATATCACCGGAAAGCCTTAGAAAATAATCGCTGAACGTATTGGGAATTACAGGTACAATGTGTTATTAGTTTTACAGTAAATCACTCATAATTACTCGCTGAGTAATGTCGAGATTGACCAGTTGTTCACAGATTTTTTTCAATGCCTTGCGTGGGCGTGGAATATCTCATGGTGAAACTAGTGGGCTTTACAGCGTTAACTAGAATATACGCCATAGTGAAAGATTTGCACACCCAGTAACAATTTTCTGGTATCATGTTGGTCAACTGTCACATATATTTTTAAGCAGAGCATTACAGTTGTTATATTAGTTCCTGACACACACCTATTATTAAGCTGTGTTTGCAAAATCTCAATTGCATATCACATGTGTATTTACCATGTTAAGCAGTTTGCCCTCATCCTCTCTTGTGATTACATTTAATGGGTTAATTTTTGATTGCCTCACTTTGCTGACTCAGGTTCCTTTCAAAAGGACATGGCAGATCTTCTGAATCCTTTCCTATTCGAGCTTATATTCTGTCAGTAATATGTTCATCATTGATGGGCCATTAAACTGTAATCTTTCGTTTTTCCTTCTCTTAGCTGCTGACTGATTGGACTTTCAAATGGCTTTTATGTGTCTGCAGGAATTTTTGTGCATAAAAAATGTGATGGTGATTCAATTAAACAGATAGCTAGATTTGTAGCAAAAATGGTGTGTGGGTATTAGCTCAATACTTTTTTTTCCCCCACATAAACTCCACCAACTCTTTTGCACTTGTCCCATTTTCTGATGAATCTTCTTCTTACCTCTGTGAACAATTTTTATCTGTATCTCAAAACCAATTTTTGTACTTGTTTCTTTACTTCATTATTGCTGTTCAACCTGCTGCCTTGCAATGCTTCTTCCATCAGACTAAATAGATAAAAATCCGAAGGAGCAGGTCAGGGCTATAAGAAGGATGAGGTAGTGAGGTGAAGTGTTGTCATGAAAAAGCAACACATCTTTCTTGTGCCATTTCTGACATTCCCTTTCCCCATAGGCTGGACTTTGTTCTCTGTCAAACATGAGTAGTCTGGATTGTCGATAGTACATAACTCAACAGAATCACGGGAAATCAAACCACATTCACTTAAAAAGATGATTAACATGACTGTACTGGCCAATGACTGCATTTTGAATTCCGTATAGTCAGGTGAGTCAGGGTGTTTCCACAGCATGTTTTGAAGCTAAGTCTCTGGCTCAAAATCCCGTCTCTATTGAAATCATTTTCTAAGCTCTGTGCACCTGTGAAATGTCTGTTCTGTATGATGAACGGTAAACTTAGTGGAATCCCACCTTGCATAAGTCTTAGATAGTTCAATTTTTTTAAATGATAGAATGGATGGTGCCAGTAATTGCTTGACTTTTTCAGCTATTTGTTCAACTGTAAGTTGTTAGTCTTTGTGGATAAGTGAATCTGTACATAGTGTTGGTTAAACTTTAGCAGTCACTTTCAAACTTTCCACCTGTTCCTAAAAGTTTACATTTTTCATGTAGGTACTTGCATGTTGTTTGTTCATTTGAGAGAATATTTGATACTTGTATACTTTCCAAAACTAAAAGTTGGCTCATAGAACACCAGTCTTCAGGAGTTCTTTCTTCAGGTGGACACACAATTGCAATTAAGACTTTAGACAGAGTTTTAATGTAAATATTAACCAAACAAATGACTAATACTCTTTGCAAGGTTTCCAAATGACAGTTCCTGCATCAGATGTTGTCTTCTCTGCTTATGTATTTCTGTTTTAATTTGTGAATTATCCTGATAAGATTGGATAAACATAAAGGTTTTATTGACTTGTGGGGTCTTCTGTTTTGACCCGTGGCATAATGGTGGTGTGGTGTGGGTGACATCACTATGGTGCAGTGTTTTTGATGTAGGATAGTTCTTGTTTTGTAGATGCCATTTTGGTGTATTTTATGGTGCCCTCTGGTGGTGGATGTTTATATGTTGTGTTTAACATGTGGTATTGTATGAGTGATATTTTTCCAAAAATCAGATGATAAGTAGCCAGACTCATATATTCTACACACTGAATTAAATAGTTGTTTTGTTGCCACTTCCCCCGCTTTTTGAATGTTACTTCTGCTTTATTTGATCTTAAGTCTTCCAAAGCTCTTTTAAACTATGATTCTAATATTGGATCTCCTCTGTATCGACTCCTGTTGCTTTTCCTATTACATCGTTAGACATGTCTTCCCCCTTATAGAACCCTTCAATATAGTATTTTCACCTACCTGCCCTCTCCTGTGCATTCAACATTAGAATTCACATTGCACTCATAAGGTATAATTACATCTAAGGTTTTTTGACTTTTTTGTATGCTGAGTTAGCTCTTCTGACCATTGTTTTTTTTTCGATTTCTTCAGTTTTCAAGCAGCTTTCCTATAGCCAACTCCCCATTTATTTTATTATTTATTTCATTCTTAAGTGACTTGTGTTTCTGTATTCCTGAATTCTTTCATTGATTAACTGAAGTATTTTTCTGTTATTCACAGTTTCTTCACAGTTATCTTCTTTGTACCTACGTTTTTGTTTCCAATTTCTGTGATTGCCTGTTTTAAAGATGTCCATATTTTTACAACTGAACTGCCCATTGAGTTATTTCCTACCGCTGTATCTATAGCCTCAGAGAATGCCAAGCTTATATCTACGTTCCTTAGCACTTCCATATCTAACTTCTTTCCATGTTGATTCTTTGTGACTAGCCTCTTAAACTTCAGCCTGCTATTCATCATTACTAAATTGTGATCTGAATCTATATCTGCTCCTGCGTATGCCTTAAAGTCCAGTATCTGATTTCAGAATCTGTGCCAGACCATGATATAATTGAGCTGAAATGTTCCTGTACCTCCCAGCCTTTTCCAAGCAAACCTCCTCCTCTTGTGATTCTTTAACATAGTATTTGCTGCTACTAGCTAAAATTTATTGCAGAACTCAGTTAGTACCTCTCCTCTCTCATTCCTGGTATCAACCCCATATTCTCCTGTAACTCTTTCTTCTATTCCTTCCCCTACGGCCACATTCCCATCCCCCCGTGCCTATTCGATTTTTATATCCCTTTATGTGCTGAATTACCCATTCAGTATCCTCATATACTTTCTCTCCATCTTCAACTTGCAACGTTGGGATGTATACTTGAACTATTGTTGTTGGTGTTGGTTTGCTGTCGATTGCGATGAGAGTATCCCTATCATTGAACTGTTCACAGTAGCTCACCCTTTGCCCTACCTTCCTATTCATAATGAATTCAACTCCCATTATACCATTTTCCACTGCTGCTGAAAATCCTTGTCTTTTTTCCACCTCACTACACTGATCCCACTATATCAAAATGGGGCTTTAGCATATCCCTTTTGAGAGTGTCTAGATTCCTTACCACATTCAGACTTCTAACATTTCATGCCATGACTTGTAGAACATTGTCTTTTCACTGATTATTCAGTCTCTTTCGCAAGTGTCCCTCCCCTTGGCAACCCCTCCCAGAGATCCAAATGGGGGCTAGTCCAGAATTTGTTCAAATGGCTCTAAGCACTACGGGACTTACGACCCGAGGTCATTAGTCCCCTAGACTTAGAACTACTTAAACCTAACTAACCTGAGGACATCACACCATCCATGCCCAAAGCAGGATTCGAAACTGTGACCGTAGCAGTATCGCGGTTCCGGACTGAAGTGCCTAGAATTTGTCAATATCATCATGACGCTTTTTCAATTAACAAACCAAATGTCCTGTGGATGCACATTATATGTCTTTAATACAATGGTATCCAACTTTTGCATCCTCATGCCATTGTTCATTGCCAATTCTGTTGCCTTTAGGGGCAATTTCCCACCACAACAACAAGAATGTGTTGTGGAGCACTGTCCACTCTTCCGCAGTCTTCGACAAGACTGTTGGCTGAATGCTGGGTACTTCTTATGCTGAAGATCTTCAGCCACCACCGCTGGTGTTTTATACAAAATTTAAACAGTGGTGGGGTTTGGACTTGGAACCAAGGACATTTTCGATTGCTAATCAAAGATGTTACCACTAGACTATGGGTGTAGTCATAGACATTATCAAACGTAAATATGCAAACTATACAGAAAAGTTATCTCTTGGACACCATTTACCACAGTAATTTTGCTTTGTGTGATGGTGGTCTCCCATATATTTTCTGCAAGAAGTTTGGCCAACCTATCTTTGGAAATACAGAAGCGTCAGATTCCACCCGTCTGCTTTGACCCAGGACATAAAAAATATGGCAGAAACGACCATACACTAAGACTCCAATATGGCGCCTATGACGTCATCACGTAAACATGACCACAAACATGAAAATACATTGATAAACCAACACACACGCACATTCCACAAAAACCCTAATGAAACTAACAGGACAAGCATGGGAAATTGGGTGTTTTTGGGTGGGGAAAAAGAAAATACAAACAAATATAGACACACACCACCATACTAAACCACACAAGACGACAAAAAAAAAAAAACACAACACAAAACTCCCCAAATTCCACTAAACACAATATCCTCTGGAATCGGACACTTCCCTTGACCTATATAGGTCAACAGAAACTACCGATACCAAATCATAAAACCCAAAACTACAACCACGTCCACAATCATCACTACCTCAAAAAACAACAAAAAAAATTGGACTCGGAACACTTCCCTTGACCTGTCATTCTTAAGACATCTCCACATACAGCCGTCCCTGGTCCGAGATGCCGGAACTTTAGTAAGCCTTATTTCTTCACGACATACTGAACACTTCACAACTTCATCCAAAAATCCGAATAGTTGAAGAAATTTTATTAGAGACAACGCACTGTCCCCCTTCGTTGCCGACAACTGAAAACTGTTGACCTTGTCAGTCATATCCATACCTACCAAAGGCATAAAAAAAGCAATTTACCAAAATTCACACACGACAAACAGAAAAAAAACTACAATAATGTCAAATAACAAAACTAAAATCGTTAACTCACTGAAAAATATTCTGCTGAAAGCACAGACCTGATACCACACACATGCAATGCTATCACACAAATGAACCCCATATGCCATGTAACACGCTACCCATAAACGCACCACCAGAAAGAACCACTGACTGCAACAGTATGCCACCCATAAACATGCCACACACACAAACTAAACCAAAAACATCACCTAACACACCACCAGAGTGCACCACCGATCACATCAAAACGACACCTACAAACACGCCACTCTCACAAACTAAATTCCGCGCCGTGGTGACGTCACACACCTCAACAGCCTTAAGTAACGGGCCAAAGCAGACGGGTGGGATCGGACACTTCAGTAGACCCCTATATTTCCCTCTCCTTTTCAGGTGTAGGCCATGTCTAGTGTATCCTCATCTCTCAATTGTAGCAACAGGCACAGAACTCATATGAGATTTCATTGCAATCCGCAGCAGTCTGCTCCACTGTGTGCTCACAAGGCTCACAACAGTGTCAACACAGGGCTGGTCCTGGTGCTGTAGGGCCTCCACAAAACTAACGTTTGTGTGTGTCCATCCAGATGACCTCTAATGCTGTAATTCCCGTCCATAGCCAGGCTATTTCTGGGTCCTACTAATAAAGTAATCTGATCTTTGCAGAAATTCCCTATGCCTTCTGTCGCTTGACGAAGACTAGCACTTGGTATCACAATAGTTGTGATACTCTGTTCCTAATTTGTCCTGTGTCATCTGGCCTGTACCCCTCACATGGCTACTGCCTAGCGGTGAGACTTTTCTTTCTCTCTTTTGATACAGACCTGCTAGAAGTCTGCTATGCCATACTGTAACCTGCATCTGGATAAGGCTGTTCCCCTCCTAATTCAGGTCAAATTTATTCAATACTGTAGACTGTAGATGGAGAAGTTAATAATCTGTTCCCCTTTTATGTAAATCGTTTCTCTTTTGCTCGTTGGATGTTACCTTGACAGTGATAGTTAAAGAGCCAAGGGCACTTTTGCTAAGGTGTCCTCATTCTGCATCCAGAAAGGTTTAGATGATATTAAGAGTGGTCTGAAGACAATAAAAAGGCTTCGTAAGGATACACTGTTGATTGAAACGGCCATTTCAGGGCAAGTATAGAGGCTTCTGAAAGCCATAGCATTGGGTGAATATCGTACTGCTGTTTAACTGCATAAAACATCGAATTCCAGCTGTGGAATGGTAACTTATGACAAACTCATGGACAAGGACATCAGTGTCTTACAATGGGAATGGGCAAATGGTGGTGTTATGAATGTTAAAAATGTGAAGAAGAGAGTGAATGGGCAGTTTGAACTGACACCTACATTCATTCTAATTTTCAGTACGCAAGACTTGCCCAGCCTCATTAGGACAGGTTTCGTTCGCTTACTGGTTCGCCCTCGTTTTTCCAAATCCCATGCGGCATTTCAAGTGTCAAAAGATTTGGTCATACAACTGTTGCATGTAATGGTCATGCTACTTCTGGGAACTGTGTTTAAGCAGCTCACATACCAGGTGTAGAATGTGAGACCAACACCCAAGTGTCTGCTATCTAAAGCAAACCAAACGCTTTATAGCCAGCTGCCCATGCTTGAGCACAAGGACAGCATCCAGTATTGGGTAGATCACATTACCAATGTAATCCATGCTGCTGCTGATGCATCTATACCTACAATGTCAGGCTGTTGCTTGGTGGAACAATCAGTATCATTGTGCTGTATGTGGCAGGCAGACAGCGCTGTGCAGGTTCATGCATAGTGCGACTGCAGAGAACCTTCTTGTCTTTTGGTTAGCAAGTAGCGAGAGCCCAACGGACAGTAAAGGAGAGCAAGAAGCAATCATGGCACGAGTTTTTGAAGTCTTATTAATTGGTCAACTTCTGCCACTTCAGTATGGGAATCCATAAGGAAGATGTGTGGGAAAAGTATGTCCTTTCCATTAGGTGCTGTAAAGGACAATGGAGCCCTCAAAGTAATGCTCGCAGATATAGTGGTACTTTTACGATGTAACATTGCCCATGAGACCAGTTCCAGGTTTCCACACCTATTGGGAAGTTTGGGAGGGGAGACGTCTAGCTTTTGTCTCCAATAATGACAAGGCCAATAATCTCCCGTTCTACATGTGGGAATTAGAGACAGCGTTAGTTGCAGCTCACGAGACCGCTCCTGGACCAGACTTTCTATGTTATGGTATGCTGTGGCAATCTTATCCTGAATCTAAAGAAATCTTACTTGATCTCTTTAATAAGGTATGGAGAGATGGGGTATATCCTGCCCCTTGGAGGGAGTCGATAACAGCCCCCATTCTTAAACCAGGGAAGCACCGCACCCTCGCAGTCAGCTGTCGGAGTGTCACTCTTCCCAGCTGTGTAGGAAAGAATGGATGATCAGTTCCCACCTAGTCTGGACTTTAGAACCTCAAAATCTCCTCAGTCATTTCCAGTGTGAGTTTAGAAGACATCGTTCCACTCTTGATAACCTCACCCTACTGGGGGCCGCTATATGGGAGGCATTCCTACAGAAACAGCATTTAATATCCATCTTTTTTTCACGTTGAAAAGGCATGCGACACTACGTGGAGACACAATATACTTTGTCAGCTATACGAATGGGGCTTTTGTAGCCACCTCCCCATTTTCCTGCAGTCCTTTCTGGCTGAATCTTATTTTCGGTACAGAGTCTTTCCTAGAGTTCATGGTATCCTACAGGGGAGCGTTTTAAGTGTGACTTTGTTCGCAGTTGGTATCATTGGCATATCGTCTGCAGTGAGGATTCGTGTGCAGTGATCATTGTTTGTGGATGATTTTTCTATTTTCTGTTCCACTTCTAGTTCCATTTCTTCCTCTTGTCAGTTATAGTTGACACTTAAGCAACTGGAAGAATGGTCTTCTCGTACAGGTTTTAACTTCTCCCCAAAGAAAACAGTATGTACTGATTTTAATCATGATTATTCTCTTTTTACACCCCCAGGGGGCTCGCCACTCTTTGCTGGCTTTATGCTTGGCTACCACGGGGCCCCAGCATTTGCAGCATTTTTTCCCTTCCGTACATTATGTGTAGCCTCTTGTTATTCCTTTTACTCTTCCTTGGGGAACATGTCTGGGGTGTTATTGGTAATGTTCTGCATCGTCCGTCGATAATGTAAGAACAGTCTCACCATTGTTTTTCGCTCCCTTTTCCATTCTCTGTTTTCCTTCGCATCTCATTCCTCCACTTCGGTGTTTGAGGTGAGGTTCCTCATTTTTCTTCTTCCTCCCTCTGCGCTCCTAAAAGCCGGCTCATACATCTGATGTGTAACAGCTGACTGAATATCGCGTAATTCCCAGCTCCGGGTCGACAGGTAGGGTTTGCATGTACCCCTTGGTGCAGGTCAGGCCCAGCAAATAATGATTGCCTGAGCTGCAACCTTTCCAAATTGCCGATAGGTCCCTTGTCAGGTGTTCAGGAGATGTGACATGAGGTGTGAACAATCACCTGAGGCAGGTATGCCCAGTTGGAAGGAGAGTGCCATCGGAGACACTTATGGAGGGTTTTCTCACAATGAGTCAATCATCTTCACAATCAATGTCTGTGAAATGTAAACATAATGGGGCTGATGAATCAAAGACTCTTACCATTGCACCATGGTTCCTTGTGGTCTCACATACCAGAGACGGTCAGTCCTTCACCATGGTAAATCCGTTTATTATCCAGAAAGGTGTTGATGCAATTGCTCTCCCTTTGAAATCCTGCTCTTATTTACAGAATGGTACTTTGATTCACGTGGTGTAATTTCCACCAGGCTGCTCGACGATCTAACTGAGGCCGAAATCCAATCTTACCTCTCCGATCAAGGTGTCATTGCCGTCCAATGGGTAATGATAAAGGTTGGTTCCTCTTTGGTGCCCACCCGAACTTTTTCTCACATTGGATAGAGTGGTGCTAATGTCCTTGATCAAAGCAGGCTATGAAATTATCACAGTCCGGCCATACATTCCAAACTCGATGCACTGCTACCAGTGTCATTATTTCAACCACACTAGAACATCTTGTTGACAACCAGCCAAATGTGTAACCTGTGGTAGAGATGCTCCTGAACGTGATTGTCCGCCTTCTTCTCCCCACTGTATCAACTGCAATGGCAGCCCTGCCACCGCCTCTCGGGATTGTCCCGTGTATCTTGATGAGTGAGCTGTCAAAGAGATTTGGGTAAAGGAAAAAGTGCCTTCCCCAGTCGCTCACAAGTTATTGGCTAGTCGCAAACACTATGTTCCCCCATCTGGTACCTATAGTTCTGTTCTTGTTACCCCTCGCTCCATGAAAGACGTGGTCATGCAGACATCCGACCTCCAATTGAGCTCTAAGGTTGTAAAATTGCCCAGTGTCGAGGTAGCATTTTACCCATGAATCAGACACTTTCTATAAAAAATCGTGAAATCAGAGACTCTTGTGGTCTGTATTGAAATATTGCCATGTATGGAATGCATAAAATAATGCGCAATTAAAGAGGTACATGCGAACCTTTTTTGACGATTTTATAGTTTTTCTGTATATAGGGTAATAATTCAAATATTTGTCTGCCTGCTTCACTCCTTTCATGTATTTGTTGTAGTCTAATACACTAGCAGGTTTTTTTTAATTGTGTGATTGGTTTTTCTACATTTTCTTTGAGTGTCAGTCAAAGTGGCATTATGTGCTGTAGAGATCATTTGTATCATTTTAGTTTTCAAAGCCCGCCATACCTGTGCGAGTGCTTCACCTTTCTGTTGGTGACAAGCTTCAAACACATTGACTTTTGTGCACTTTAATTTTTCTGCAAATCCTATATTTTGCCGTATCGTTCCACAAACTCGAATTTTCAAGTAACTTCTCTGCAAGTTCTACACTATTATAGTAATCATCCATGTAGAGGTGATGCCACTTTCCATAAGAAGGTGTCAATAGTTATTACTGTTTTTGCTAAAGACTGTCGAGCGCCGCTATATATCTTGAATGAGGAAATGTACCGCGTACTCTAATCACACAGCATCCGAGTGAGTATGCCATATTTCGGAATTTTCGACAGATTGTAAACTTTAAAATTTAACTGTACATGCCACAGTATCATTCTTTCATCAGTTGAGATGTTTTGTCTTGGATTAAAGGTTTCTTTAACCTTTTGGAAAAAAATAATCAATTACGATTTGCGCTTTTAAAAGCAATTATAATATTTGTCTGAATCTGGACATTGTTTTGCAAAGCCAAACCGTTTTCTAAGCCCAAACCATTTTTTAAGTTGGGGTCCCATAATGTCGACAAATTTGGCATTTTTTAAATCTAGTTTCTTCTGTTGCAATTTTGACTGTGGTACTTGTTGGTTTCGTTGCTAATATAATCAAATAGATCATTCCTAATATACAATTCTACAATATCCCTGATGCTCTGTGTGTCTTCGGGAAATATGTTTGGGCCGGGAAATCCTTCAAATGTATTATTGGTCCTTGGTAAATCAAAGTCTGACCACTGTGTTCTGTCTTCTTCTTCTGATTCATCCGAATCAGTTGGCAACCATAGTGTTCGCCAAATTCTTCTTGAACGTATTTCACTATCTTCCGATGGTTCTGCTTCACTTTCATTTTTTTGATATTATTTGTCTTCTTTCCACTCGGCCAAGCCATCCGAAACGTCAGACAAGACGTCCGCGCATTCATTGCAAATAATCTTATCGTCTCCTTCGTCTGCCGCGATGAAAGGACACATACTTGTTGACGTGTGTAACTTATTGTTACCTAAACAAAACACCAACAGAATGCAAAAGATAAAGTGCTGTCACGGGCCACTGAGCGATAGTATGCACTGTAGTGTTGCCAGCCGTTGACCGCTGTTTCGTGCACGACACCACTGTGGTTTCGCCGGACAGCATAGTGTTAATCAACTTAACCTCTTCTACCTTAACACTGGAGCACCCATTTTCCTTTCTGACTCCTCGCACACTTATTCTCAGTAGCACCTCTCCTTCTGTAGTGCTCAGCTTGTTTCTGACACCTACTCGAGCGACCATTGCCAATGTGCTACCCGTTTGCTGTGTCCTGCTCCACCTGCATCCAGACCCAAATGGGAGCTCACTAAGGCGGATTGATGGCTTTGATCCTCCCTGGTGATCTTCAAAGCACAAGATTTCACCAGTTGTGATGACCAGGTCTAATATCTCACAAATGTTATCCTTACTGCTGCGAAACGTTCCATTCCTTGCACTTCTTCTTTACAATGCTGTGTCTCAGCCCCTTGGTGGACTGATGCATGCTGCGATGCAATTCGCGCACGGAGACATGCTCTCCACTTTTTTAACTGTCATCCTACAATGGCAAACTGCATTCATTATAAACAGATGCGTGCAAAGTGTCGCTGTGTTCTTCGCAATAGCAAGAAAGCTTCTCAGAATCATGAGTGTTACAATGCCGCCTTTACTATGAGGGAGCTAGATCACGCTCTCAGTTCATCGTGATCCTCCGCCACAGAGCCAGACGCTGTCCACATTTAGATGTTGCAGCACCTTTCTCTTGCGGGCAAGCACTTTCTGCTAAACACACACAATCACATCTGGGCAGAGGACACATTTCCCAGACTTTGACGTGAAGCCACAATCATACCCATACCTAAGTGTGGTAAGGACACAAACCTTCCTTTAAGCTATCTCCCCATCTCTCTTACCAGCTGTGTTTGCAAGGTGATGGAATGTATGATTCATGCCCGGCTTGTATGGTGGCTCGAGTCGTGCAATTTACTAATGAATGCGCAGTGTGGATTTCAAGCACGGCATACTGCAGTTGACCATCTCATTACTTGGTCCACCCATGTCATGAATGGTTTTCTGCGGAAATCCCAGACTGTGGTCATGTTTTTCGATTTGGAGAAGGGCTATGAAACCTGCTGGAGAAGTGGTATCCTCCGTACTCTTTACACGCAGGGCTTCCGTGGCTGCCTGCCCTGTTTCCTTCAGGAATTTTTAAAAGACCAAGTTTTCAAAGTGTGTGTGGCTTCTGCCTTGTTGGACAGTTTTATCCAGGAAAACGGTGTGCCTCTGGGTTCCATCCTGAACGTCGTCCTCTTTGCTATCGCCATTAAGCCTATAATGGCCTGTCTCCTGCCGGGCATCTCCGGCTCCCTTTTTGTTGATGATTTTGCCATCTATTGCAGTTCTCCATGGACCTGTCTCACTGAGTGTTATGTTCAGTGATGTATTTATCATCTTTACTCTTGGAGCATCGACAGTGGGCATCATTTTTCTACTGACAAACTGCATGTGTGACTTTCTGGTGGTGCAGTTGGTTTCTTCCACTATCTTTACATCTTGGTCCTCTTGCCCTTCCATCCTTTGAAACTATGAAATTCCTCGACTTATGTTTGATAGGAGACACTCTTGGTCCTTCCATGTGTCTTACCTGGCAGCCCGCTGTAAGCAGTTCCTCAGTGTTGTACATGTTCCTCATTGGTACTTCCTGGAGTGTGGATCGAAACCCCTCCTCCGTTTGTAGCGGTCCCTTGTCTGTTCGAAACTCGGCTATGGGTGCTTTGTGTGTCTGCACGCCCATCCTTCTTACACCGTCTCAATACTATACACCATTGAGGCATCTGTTTGGCCACTGGTGCCTTTTACACTAGCCCAGTTGATAGTCTGCACGCTGAAGCTGCTGAACTACCACTGCCGTGACTCTCTCCTCAGCAGGTATGCATGCCGTTTGTCTACCATGTGTGGCCACCCAATCCTTCTTCATTGATTCCCTTGATCGCCAGTATGGGGCATGTCCCTCTTCTCTGTTACCTCTATGGCGGCTTAACTCCACACTACCTGCAACTTTCCCAGTGGGTGTGAACCCTTCACCACTTTGGCTTCGTGAAGCGAACCATGTTAAACTTGTCCTTCATTCGCTTCTTGAGGACACTACTCCAGCCTCACTCTATTGCCTTCAGTTTCTCGATCTTCGCATGGGAATCCACAATAGTATCTTTAAGTACACCGATGGCACTCAACTGAGCATGGAGTCAAGTGTACCTTCATCATTGGCGACTGTGTCTTTCGATATCGGTTTCCAACACATTGCCGGTATTTCCAGTCGAACTCTTTGCCCTGTATCAGGCCACGGAGTACACACTTTTCAACTGTGTCCTCTGCTTGGACTTACCCAGTGCCCTTCAGAGTCTGTGTGTGCTGTACACTGCCCATCCCTTAGTGCAGTTGGTCCAGTCACTTGCTCACTCTTGGTAGAGCCACAGTGATGTTCATGTGGGTTCCTGGTCATGTTGGTCTGCCAGGAAACGAGGCTGCTGACGCTGCCCAGGCCGCAGTCCTCATACCTAAGCCCACTTGTTCCTATACTCCTCCTGATGATTTCTGTGTTGCCGTCTGTCAAGAGATGGTATCCCTTTGGCATTGCCAATGGTCCTACCTTCTTGGGAACAAGCTCTGGCTTATCAAGCCTCTCCCAGTGGCTTGGATGTGCTCCTCTCGGCCCTCCCACCAGGAGGAGGTCATTTTAACAAGGCTATGTATTGGGCACGGCCTTTTTAGTAATCATCATTTGGTAAGTGGTGGTGCCCCACCACTTTGTACATATTGTGCCCAAGTTTTAACTGTCCACCACTTTTTAACCGTTTGCCGTCTGAGTTATCGGCCGTTTTAGCAAATGATGCACGGGCGTTTTACTTTTTATCTGCCAAAGCAATATGGCGAAGGCCATTTAATTTTTAGCTTTGGGCCTCCATTTCTGTATGGTGTCTCTTTTTAGCCCTTTCTCCATGTCCCTGTTTTTAGCTGTCTTCTCTAATGTCACTTGGGACTGAGATACAGTTGTTTTTTAATTCCTTTCTGTCTTCATGTTCCAAAGTTTTGTCTTGGGCGTGCATGACCTCAGTTGTTTTTTGCGTCCTTAAGCAAAACAAAGCACAAATTCTCTTTTTTCACCTCTGGAACTAAGGCTGTGGTATACTGTTTTACATTTAAAGGAGACAGTGTGATTTTTAGGTATCTTATTTGATAGCAAACTGACTTGGTTGCCACATCTCAAGGAGCTGAAAACACGAGGCCTGAAAGTGCTGGATACTATGAAGTGCTTGAGTGGGAAGAACTGAGGTGCATATAGATCCTGCTTGCTGCAGTTCTATAAGGGTTTCGTATGATCACATCTTTATTATGGCTTGTCATGACCAACATATTAAAAGATACTGTACTCTGTACACCTCGAGAGCGTCATATTGGCCTATAGGATGAGCCCTATATCGAGCTTTTGTGCAGAGACAGGGGAGCCACTATTGGCTGCTCAGTGGCAGTTCCTTGTGACTAAACAGGCACTCAAGCTCCAGTCATTTCTGATTTCGCTGGCTTTCCCTGTAGCTATTAATCTTAAAATCCTTAGAATGACCCTATTGCCACATCCACAAGGCCATAATTGATCGGTATATGCTCTGCCCTGCCCTGGTTGTTACTGAAACCTAGAATGAATAAATTTAGATTTGACAGAGGGCAACAAATGGTTAACTCCAGATTGTTTTTAAGAATAAATTTATTACTGTTTTAAATGAGTACCAGAACTCTAATGTGGTTTGCACAGATGGGTCCAAAGAGGGAGACGCTGTCAGTTGTTCTGTCATTTTTCCTGCCTGTCTTTAGGTTCCATCTGCCTTGTGTGCATACTATCTTTTACATCAAACTTTATGTGATTTTTAAAGCTGTGGTTCCGATGAAATGTGAATCTGGATCCAAATTCTTCATATGTTCTGACCCACTTAGTGTGCTGTAGACAGTCCAGTTCTTCCTGGCCGGTTAGAATTGATGAAGTGTGTTTAACGTGACTTCGAATAGGACACAGCCCCCTGGCCCATGGCTTTTTTAGACGTGAAGAACTGCCTGTTTGTGATGCATGTAGTGTGCTGATTATGGTTCGCCACATTTGAACCAACTGTTATTTGTGTAATGACGAGAAGGTTCAAGCTGGTTTACTGACAGACCTGCCCTCAATTCTAGGTGGTGATGAACTGAATATGGCACATATTTTACAATTTTGTGTTTTGTCTACACTTCTACCTAAGCTCCTAGGTTGACACTTTTAATATGTTAGACAATGATTGGCTCGTCCAGTTACTATTTTTATGATCCGCAAGTCTTATTTTTCTGGACTTACATCTTGGTGACTGTCCAGATCAGATATAATTGTTTGTAATGGTCTGCCTTGACTCATTTGCTCCATTGTACCATTCAGAGGAGTCGTGTATGTTCATGCAAAAAGGGTACAACGGAACGTATGTGTCTTACGTTGCATTTTAGGCTGTCCTCATTTTGTGTGCTATAGCCCCATTCCTCTCACGTACGGGTGCTGATGACCGCAAAGTTTAGTGCACTTCAGATGCAGTAACAATAACAACAACAACAACAACACAACACTTCGAGAAAAATTTTATTTCTGAAGTTCTTGACAATGAGCCCTTTACATTGAATAATCTGCTTCCTCTTGAACATTTGAACATCTAGTTGTTAGCGTGTAAGTAACTGAAGCACTTAGTAAACTGGAAGAAGATGAGAAGCTGTGGTTTTTAAAGAATGTCCAACATTACAACACTGCTTGCAAATGTGTAATAGGAAGGGCATGCTTATAAGTACACCACTGAAAAGTTTTGAGCTTTTTTTAGATACTAAAGAAAGAATAAAGAGCAGAAGCTGCACTGTCATGTTAAATGTTGCAAGAATGATGCTGTTTGATGTCCAGCAAGATTTCTTATTTGAAAAAGATGACCCAGCTTTAAGAAATAAAGGTACCTAGAATTACTGGCAGCAATACATTTCAGAAAGAGACTCTTTTTCCATAGAGTTATCCAAATGTTTCTGTATTTCAAATGGAGATCTTCTCTGTATGTCCCACAGACAGACAGAGAAGATATTCCATTTGAAAGCCCACAGTAGGGGAAGATAAGGCAGCAATGACCAAAATATTTTAAAACTATGTTTTGACTATTTTGGGATAATACCCCCATTTTCTTTTTGCACTTAATAACTCACAGCTCATTAGGTGTGGATAGCAAACACATGCAACTTATATTGCTTATAAGGAAGAATGTGGGGGGAAAAAAACCTTGAATTAGAAGACAAGCAAAAATACAAAAGCAAAGGCATCTTGAAGAGATTAAAAATATGAATAATATGACAACAATAATCAACTGTTAGAACACCAACAGTATAAGTAGGTGCAAGAAGGACTTCTCTCAAGCTTCAGCTAAATTGATCAAAGCACTTGAAAAAATAATTTAAAGACAGCAGAATCAGCTGAGATGCACAAATCATCAATAATCCAGAAATGTTTTGTTAATCTTTTTCGAGTTTTGTAGATGTAGATGGTGGTGGTGGTTGGTTTGTAGGGCACTCAACTGTGCGGTCATCAGCACCCGTACGCATTCCCAATCTGAACACAGTCCAATCTCGCCACTTTTTCATGAATGATAATGAAATGATTAGGATGACACAAACACCCAGTCCCCGGGCAGAGAATTGGAAGTATAGAATATCATTAGTTGTAAAAATGTGATGTAAATTTTGTTTGTGAGTTACCAATATCGAATTTTCAATATCAAATTACCAACAGACCTGCATGTATTAATAAATTTGTATGAAGGAGAAAAATGGCCATACCCCATCCAGGATGATGATGATGATGATGATGATGATAATAATTATTTATTATGGCCTTAACCAGTCTTTTTGGTTTGGGAATTATCAAGAATAAAAACAATTCATTTATGCCATATCTGCTTCTTGAAATGATGACTCTTTTTGACCACCTTTCTAAAATATTTTGTCACCTTTTTCAAGTACCACCAAAGCTCCTCACCCTGCAAAGTGTGCAACTAGGCTGTGCTCACAAATGATGCACATTCATCCACTGCTTGTGCAAGGCTTGAACACAATTGTAATAAGTAATAAAACAAGCCAAATAATTCATACCAAGCTATTGTGTATTGAGAAATTCTGTGGTTTCCCAAAATTTCTGTAGGAAAATAATAGGTGAGGAGGACACAGCCGTTACTGTTCCCCTGCCATACCAAACTTGTGATTTCATTCCATCTGTAAAGAATTTGTTATTCATGGAATGTTAAACCCTAATCTTCTGTCATTCAAATTAGGTCATTTGGTTCTGAGTCGATGTTTATGTTTTGTTTTCTTCTTTTTGTAGGTGGTTGAAATGTTAACTGCTAAAGAAATAGAATTTGCAAAACAGCTGTTGGCATACTTGGACACAAATGACCTAATATCTTTGACAAAAACAACAACAAATGATGTCATTGTACCAACTTCAAGAAGTGGTAAGTTGTCTTTAATGTTTCCACATAAAAAAACATAGTGATGGTGTCAATAACAAGTGATATATTTGTATTTTTACTCTGAAAAATACTAATTAAAACATACAAGTATAATGAAAACTGTAGTAGACCATAGAAAAAGTAAAAAAACTTGTCTAAACATGTATATTTATGGCCAATCTGGATGCACTTTTCTCATTAATAAAAAAAGTTAAAAAAGGTACTATTTACCCATTTTTCCATTAACTTTCACTGTTTCCCATTCCACTTTTGCATATATGTTTTTTGTTTTTGTTTTTCTTTTCTATTCATTTATTTTTAGTTGTGACTTCCATGTTTTCATTGCTCCTCTGCCTGATTACCTGTATTTGTATTTGCTGATCATACCATCACATGTTGAGTGTAAAGTTCCAGCAGAAAATGAAAATAGTTCCAACCACCCTCTTCCAACATTTTGAATGCAAAGTAAACTTGGTACATGCTAGAAGCACATTACACTTTATTAGCATGAGCTATCTCTAACACGTCCATAAAATATCGTCTACAACATACTGCCTCTTCAGGTTTGCCAAAGACCTACCTCTATGCCTTGTCAGCTGAGGTTGATATCCACACAGATACATAGAGAGACATCTGTTTGCTGACTATAGAATGGAATGTGTGAAACCTGAGTTTCTCCTGGTGAATAAGATGTTCAAATAACTTACGGGATTGAAGCCGGGTTGCAATGTCGACAGCTGCTGTTATTTCAACAGGAGCACACTCTACCATTTTCAAGGCAAAACTGCAGCAAGTAAGCACTGTACAAGTGAATTTACATCAGTTTTCACAGAAGAAACTCTACACGCGCGCGCGCGCGCGCGCGCGCACACACACACACACACACACACACACACACACACACACACACACACGCCTGCACAATAGTGCCATCACAAACCAAAGATGACTGATGTCAGAAGTTATCGATAGTGAAATTTATAATCACCAGGTGAGGTAGCATAAGGTCTGTTCCTCTGTCTCTGTTTTTTTTTGACAGGTGAGAGAGCAGAATTCAAACAAAAACCACTGCTTCTATTTATAAGGTTACTTACTAATTTAATTTCAACAGTTTCCTTAATAATTCTATCCCCATAGCTGGAAACACGTGCCAGAATCTCAGTGTTATTGTATACCATAGGATGACCAGTGCTAGACAATGCTCTGCAATGGCAGATTTGCCCAGGTGTTGTAAGCTTGTGTGCTGGTTATGCTCCATATGTCGGTCCTCCACAGTCCTGATAGTTCGACCAGTATATGACATGCTGCAACTGCAGGGAATATGGTAGACACCTGCCTTATGCAAACCAAGATCTTCCTTTACAGAACCTAAAAGAACCTTGATCTGCTCGAGAAACACACTTTGCATCATATCTCCGCAAAATACAAACAATCCTGTTCAAAATGCTCTTTGCATAAGGCTAAAAGGCTGTAGATTTTGGTACCACCTTGATATTATCATCACTGGTGTGCAGTAGGTCCTAGTGCAATGCACATCTAATGTGTCTTCCACTACAACCACTCTGATAAAAGGTAGCTTTGAGCTGAAGTAACTAAGCTGACAGATTCTGTCGATGTCATGGGCCCTGTGAACCAAGATGTGAAGTACCCCTTCACATTGATTCGGATGGTGACAACTGTCAGCCTGCAGGTACAAATCAGTGTGAGTAGGCTTCGTACAAACAGCATTATCCAGCGTACCATCCACCTTCCTCCTGACCAACACGTCAAGGAAAGGAAAACAGCCATCCATTTCCACCTCCATTGTGAAATGAATATTTGTATCGTTTGAACCTGGCTTTCTTAAGTAATTCAAATTGTCACTGCCATGAGGCCAAACAACAAAAGAATCATCTACATACCTGAGCAAACATGCAGGTTGTGAAGTTGCCAACTCCAAAACATGTTCCTCGAAATATTCCATTTACCAATGGGGCAATAACATGTGACAACAGGCTCCCCATCGCAGCTCCATTTGTCTGCTCGTAGTACTGCTCATTGAATAAAAAGTAAGTGGAAGTCAACACATGTTGAAGTAGGTTAGTTAATTCAGCATCAAACCTAAACTCAAGTAACCATAACAAACAAGAGTGAAGAGAGAGACTGCATAAAAACTTGCCAGAATAGTCATTCAGATGCATTCCCTGTGACATAAGAAATCAGCCTAGTTCTTAATGTGGTGCTCACATCGACCTACTGAAGGGATCAATAGATTAGCAATATGTTTTGACACACGATACTCCCATACAACCTAGGGGGAATAGCACAATGGTCTCCTGCCATAAGGTACTTTTCTCCTGGAGGCTGTTAGTCTTTCTCTCAAGACTTATTGTGTGTCAGCACCAATCCTGCGATACATTGAATCAGTGTGTAAGCAAACAACAGTAGCATTGCCCATGTCTGCAGGTAAAATAACAATATCTGGACCAACTCTTGGTGAACATACGGCAAACCTGTCAGTCACTGTAATAAAATCTTGATAATAAAATCATCCACTAGCAAATACTTTGGAATCAGTGCAAAATTTAAACCTTCCCCTAGAACGAGTAAAGCTGTGTCATCAAAAGCTTTCTCTGTGAGATTCATCTCAGAACTTAAAAAAATTTGTATTAGACTCCAAACCAAGGAAACATTCAAATTTCGCCAAATGCCGGGCAGTTACTACTACTACTACTAGGCCCTACAGCCCATCCTGTGCCCTTCTTCAATTCCGTCCACCCATTTCTTTCTGAGATGTCCCTTCTGCCGTCTGCTTCCGGCCTCACCATCAAAAATCTTCTTACATGTTCTATCTTCCTCCTTTCTGACCACGTGCCCTGCCCATCGCAGTCTTCTTATTTTAATGATAGTGACAGTCAGGTTCTTCAAAATGTTGTTCTAATTCTGCATTCGTACAGATGTGCCAGCCTTCTTGATCGTGTATTGGGCCGTATATTTTACACAGAACCTCTCTCTCCAAAATGCTAAGGATCCTTTCCTCATTTGCGGTCATGGTCCATGTCTCGGCACCATACATAACAACTGGTCTTATAATTGTTTTGTAAATGAGGACTTTAGATTTTCGTGATAGAAATGAGCTCCTAAATATGGTTAGTGAGACAAAGTAGCATCTGTTGCCTGCTGCTATTCTACCTTTCATGTCGCTGCAGATGTCATTGTCTCTGTGATAGTCAGTCAAAAGTACTTGAAGTCTCTCACTCTTTCAAACTCCTTGTCAGCTATCCTGAGATTTGGTAGATTTCGCTGGTTGGTCATTGCCGTATATTTGGTCTTTTCAACATTGAATACCAGGCCAAGTTTCCTTGCGGCTCTCTCCAGTTGTTGATAGGCTTCAGCCAACACAGTGATGTTTTGTGCGAGTAATGCCACATCATCTGCGTAGACCAGGTACTGCAGTGACTGATTAAAAATGGTTCCTCCCCTATATATCTCTATCTGACTTAAGACATTTTCTAGGCAGAGGTTGAATAGCAGTGAGGAGATATTGTCACCCTGTCTCAGTCCCTTGTTCACTTCCACTTATATAAAGCTGCGTAACATTTTCAAGTAGTATGCGCAGTGTGAAGATTTAGTCAGTTGTTGACCTATTTCTTCTAAAGCCACTCTTATAGTCTCCAGTTTTCTCTTCCACATAGGGAGTAAGCCTCCTAGTTAGGATCTTGGAGAACACACTATATGTAGTATTTAGCAGGGACATTCCTCAGTAATTCTGGCAGTTTAATTTATCTCCTTTTTTATGTATGGGACACACAATAACCGTTTCCCACTCCATTGGCATGCTCTCCTCCTGCCAGATGTTCAGTATTACTTTCTGTATTGCTTTCCACAATGCTTCCCCACCATATTTGAGCAGTTCCACTTGGATCTTATCTTCTCCAGGTGCCCTATTATTTTTTAAGGTCTTGATGGCTTGATCACTTCTCCCAGTGTGGGTTCTGGTGTTAAGGCCTCTGGTCCATAATAAGTTATTTCCACCAGTTCTTCTTGTTCTAATCCTTTTACTTCTGGAACCAGTAACTCTTGGAAGTATTCTGCCCATCTGTCGAGTATTTTATTACTATCCCCTATCAAATCCTCTTCTTTATTTCTACATATATTTATTCTACCTTGAAACCCAGCCTTTCCTTCTTTAATCTTTTGGCACATTTCACGTACTTACTTCTCTTCTCCTAGCTGTTCAATTTCTTCCACGTTTTTTCTTTTCTAGTACTCTTTTCATCTTTCTGAAAACCCTCTTAGCTACACAGCATTACTCATTATATTCATTCAGATTTGCTCTAGTTCTTCTATTAAATAATTTGATTCGCGCTATGTTACACTCCTCAGTTCTTCTCATACATTCATTATCAAGCCAATCTGCCTTCCTCTGAGCCTGTTACATGTCCCAAAACCTCCCCGGCTGCCTCGAGGATTGCAGTCTTATATAGTTCACACATTATTTCTATATGTTCGTTTGATGACTGGCAGTTACAGAATGAAATTCCCGGCCAGGTTGCAACAGTGAAGCACTGTCCAGCGGATCCAAAGAAAAATCCAAAGTTTTTGGAGCATTCATTAAATGAAGCCAAAACAGTTCCTTAGAAATAATATCTGTTGACAGATGTAATGGATCCTTTTATGAACAAGCACGTTGCTTGATGCAGTTGGTGGCAGGAGAATATATGCACTACTTCGGCAAACGTCGGAACACTATTTTCATCACAACCCCTGAACAAAAATGACAATGCAAATTGCAATCTTACTCTACTGCTGCAAAGTTCACTCTACCTCTGCGAGCAGTGATACATTTCCTATCTGAAGAGGTAACAGTGTGGGACCTTAGTTTCTCCTGGTGTACACAAAGTTCAGTAACTTATGGGAATGCAGCCGGGTGACGTCATTGATGATGTCACCCATCTACATTCCTGTAAGTTATTTGAACATAGAAAGGAATAACCAACAAGTTAAGTAAAACTCATGCGTGGGACTGAAATATCTGTGATTGATTTAAATGTCTTTTTTGGAAATTAATAAATAAAAATTTAGTTGTAGATTAACTCATGGGGACACCAGTGTAGACCTTGTGCTAAGTAGTAGATCCAAAATTTTTTGGCGAATGAATGCAAAGGATGAAGCCAGTGACTATAGTGCTGTTACAGACTTAATTAATTCAGATGTTAAGACAAACATTAATAGACGTGTATGTGCCTAGTAGTTGTTGAAATACGGGAAAGACCTGCTGTGGATCAGTAGCCATTTTCAAAAGTTGCTAAGAAAGTACAGTTTGTGTTACAATAGATTTAAGCTAATTCAAAGCCCTGTTGGCTAACAGGGAATTGTATTATTTTCAGATAATTAATTGTGTGATATTCCAAGACATACACTGAGGATCTACATCTACATCTACATCTACATCCATACTCCGCAAGCCACCTGACGGTGTGTGGCGGAGTGTACCCTGAGTACCTCTATCGGTTCTCCCTTCTATTCCAGTCTCGTATTGTTCGTGGAAAGGAGGATTGTCGGTATGCTTCGGTGTGGGCTCTAATCTCTCTGATTTTATCCTCATGGTCTCTTCGCGAGATATACGTAGGAGGGAGCAATATACTGCTTGACTCTTCGGTGAAAGTTTGTTCTCGAAACTTTAACAAAAGCCCGTACCGAACTACTGAGCGTCTCTCCTGCAGAGTCTTCCACTGGAGTTTATCTATCATCTCCGTAATGCTTTCGCAATTACTAAATGATCCTGTAACGAAGCGCGCTGCTCTCCGTTGGATCTTCTCTCCCTCTTCTATCAACCCTATCTGGTACGGATCCCACACTGTTGAGCAGTATTCAAGCAGTGGGTGAACAAGCGTACTGTAACCTACTTCCTTTGTTTCTGGATTGCATTTCCTTAGTATTCTTTCAATGAATCTCAGTCTGGCATCTGCTTTACCGACGATCAACTTAATATGATCATTCCATTTTAAATCACTCCGAATGCCATGTTAAAAAGATAAAAACTATTGTGATTGTATAAATGAAATAAAAAATTCATAGGTAGCCTGCAGTAAAGACATTTTCTTGTAAATTAGTGTAGTTTTATACTCGCAGACATGGAGGAGGAGGAGGAGGAGGAGTAGTAAATGACGGAATTCTGTTTTTGTAAAACTACTATAGTTTACTGCCGATTTTTCGGTCAATGCAGAGGCAGAACATCACACAACATGCCTCCCTCCTAGCCTCTACAACATCAGGTGGTGATTTTAAAACAGACTGGTCAACTGTTTAAGCACAATCAGTTCTGCAGAGCAAGCAGGTAGACTGTTAATAAAAATGCAGGTTTCATAAGAATGTTGATAACTAAAGCAGTGTGTTAAGAGGTTATCAGGTGCTAGTAGCAAGAATGTGCTGGTGCAACTGCAGTATCACATCACATGTAAATCTTCATATTTTCTCCATAAGTATGAATTGTGACCTTATATATAAACAGCGATACTATATACTATAGAGGTTGTTTCAAAATTCGCCCAGAATCACAAAACAGTTTCTTCTACTTCAATGAAGATAGAAATATGGGGTGAATTTTAACTTAAATCTGCCGCTAAGGCGACAAATTTGTTATTTTCAAAAGAACCACCTGCTTTTACAAGGATGTCTTTTACAAGCAAGCACATACAATCTTGGGGTACTTTTTACATGTACATTTAAGGTCAAAGTTTCATTTACTTGTCATAAATGTTGCATGTGTCCTGTATTGGATACCTGACAAACATCCAGGTGACAACCAGACTCATCCCCTACTGTTGCAAGCATGTCTGAAGTTGCTGCATTCACTGCTGTTGCTGTGCAGTGTCACAGCTCACCCAAAATTGTAGGAAGGGAGGCAAATACACAATCTTTGACAAATGCTCATAATAATAATAAAACAAACTATGAGCTCAAGCAACCTGGAGGCCATTAGTGCAATGCAAGATCCATACACCCCTTACACTGTAGGAGGTGCATTGACATACTCTTGATAAAACTCCCCTTGCACAGTTGTAATTGAATTGTGTCTGTTGAAAAGGGGAATGCAAAACTCTTTATTTGTAGGTATGTTATTTTCATCTTGACTTGGTGAACATTAGGTCATGAACAAGCAAGCTAGTTGTACCAAGAGACATCTTACTGGTAGCCTCATGAATCTGCAACTCAGAGCTGGTGCCAAAGTAAACTTTAAGGTTCGACAAGTAACTTCAAACTTACCGGAAGGCTATATCCTCAGTCTTATGAAATCAGATGAATCTTTTTTCAGCACACTGTATTTTTTTCTTATTCGATTTGATTACTAAATTCAAGGCTTTCTTTCTAACATGCAGGCAAAAAAATGATCCATCTAAAACCAGTCCAAGAAACTTACAGAGACAGGCAGTGCATACGCCATACCAGACATCAGTTTTTCCAACTCATCTGTTAGGTAATCACAAAAATTGTTTGGTTACTAAAAAGTTGTAACTCTTCTGGGTACGATCGTATCTGAGGCACTGTACTAAAATGCTGTGTTTATTTGGAAGTGCCACCTACGAGTTATCTTCATAACCAACTGATAAATCAAGCAGGATCAATATATAAAAGTCAAAACAAGCAAGTGACACCAAATTGTAGACTGATCTCCCTTCTTACCATGTTTTCTCAAATTTTCGAGTAAGTAGCTTGCAACAGAATTCTGGTCCATGTTTCTGAGATAAATCTCTTAACAGCTGCCCAGTTTTGCTTCCATAAATGCATTAGGCAATATATATCATCTCAGACTCGAATATAGTAGAATTTAACAGTAAAGCTATCCTGTTGGCATTTTCTGTGATGATGCCAAGGCATTTGATTTGTAGATTATAAAATTGTTCTAGGGAAACTAAAGTAGTATGGCTTTAAATGTCTTCCCATTGCATGGATGGAGTTATATCTTAAGAATAGAAAACAGAGGGTCACATTAGCAGATTTTTCAATAGCAACAAGATTACATCCATGTGGGGAAACATTACTCTACAAGGTTCGGTGCTTGACTCTCTCGTGCTCCTCGTCTACAAATAACATCTACCTCGGACATTGCGGGACTTCTTAGAAACTAATGTTTGCTGATGACACAAGGATGTTGACAAAATACCCTAATGGAACAGGCTTACAGCTGGTTTGCAGCTGATGGGTTAATAAACTGAGCTAGCACCAGCCTGTGGCTAAACTAACCATAAAGCTCAGCTCTGCCTGCTTTGCACTCTCAAATCTCTTTCACTGTGGTGATCTGCTGTCAGGATTGGTAGCACACTTGACTTAGCTTAACTCAGTTCTGTCATGTGGCATATCTTCTGGGGCATAGCAGCTGAAGTAAAAAAGGTATTTATTCTACTTATGTATGCAATAAGAATATTGAACAATGCAAACTCCACGGTAGAATGACGAGAATATTTTGGAGAAGATACATCGTTACTCAGTATGTAGAAGAGATGCTGCGTCACAGACAGGCACAACGAAAAGACTGCTATACTTCAGCTTTTGGCCAAAAGGCCTTCTGAAGTACTGCGTACGCCTCCCCCTCCCCCCCTCTCCCCCCCCCCCCCCCCCCCCCCCCCCACACACACACACACGACCACTGTCTCTGCTCACTGTAGCCAGACTGCAGACAGCAACAGTGTGTGATGGGAAAAGCAATCTGACAGGGGTGGTAGGTTGAGGAGGGGGAGAAGGAGGGGGAGGGATAGCATGGTAGGGGTGGTGTAGGGGTAGTGCTACTTGTGGGAACGTGTAGGGACATGGTGGGGAGAGGGTAAGGACGCTAGATGCAGCTGGGAGGTTTGTGGGGGGGGGGGGGGGGGGGGGGGAGTAGAATAGTGGGTGCATTGGTGGAATAGAAGGCTGTGTAGGTTACAGGAATGTGGGATATATTCCAAGCAGATTACCCACCTGCACAATTTAAAAAAGCTGGTGTTGGTCAGAAGGAACTAGGTGACACAGGCTGTGAAGCAGTCATTGGAAGGAAGCATGTCATGTTGGGCAGCATGTTCAGTAACAGGGTGTTTGAGCTCTCTGGTGACCACAGTTTGTCATGCTGACAGATAGATTGTTGTCATGCCCATGTAAAAAGCAGCACAGTGGTTTCAGCTTTGTTTGTAGATTGTATCTGCTTCTATACTGTGCAAACAATTGCAGAGTGCATGGGAGAGGGTATGTCTCTTTGTATCAGTTATCAGGTTTCTTCTCATTCCATTCACGTATGGAGCACCTGAAGAATGAATGTTGAAATGCATTTGTGTGTGCTGCAATTAATCTAATCTTGTCCTCACAACCCCTATGTGGGCAATAAGTAGTGTGTTACAGTATATTCCTACAGTCATCATTTAAAGCCAGTTCTTACAACTTTGTAAGTAGGCCTTTCAGGTGATAGTTTGTGTCTGTCTTAGAGTCTCCCGGTTCATCTCTTTGACACTCTCCCATGAGTCGAACAAATGTGTCACAATTCTTGCTGCTTTTATCTTTATACTTTCAGTATTCCCTCTCAGTCCTATTCGGAACGGGTCCCACATACTTGAGCAGTTTTCCAGAAAGTGGCACATGCGTGCTTTGTAAGCTATCCCCTTTGTAGATTGACTGCATTTTTCCAGTATTCTACCAATAAACCAAAGACTGCCACCTGCTTTACCCATGATTGAGCCTCTGTAATCATTCCTTTTCATATCTCTACAAAGTGTTACATCAAGGTGTTTGTAGGAGTTGACTGATTCCAGCTGTGACTCATTTATATTATAGTAAGAGGACACTAATCTTTTTCATTTTGTGAAGTGCGCAGTTTACATTTATGAACATAAAGCAAGGTGCCAATCTTTGCACCACTTCAAAATCTTGTCAAGGTCTGACTGAATATTTATGCATCTTCTTCCAGGCAGCACTTCATGTCGAAGTTACTTCTATATCTGGCAAGTACTCTACATCCAAGATAAAATGCTGCTGCATCCTGCCTACCAAAAAATCCTCAATCTAGTCACAAATTTTGCTTGGTACCCCATATGCTCATACTTTTGACACGATGTGTATAAGTGGTACCAAGTCAAACGCTTTTCAGGAATCAAGAAATATTGCAGCTAGCTGACTGCTGTGATCCAAAGCTTTCAGTATGTCATGTGAGAAAAGCACGACTTGTGTTTCACATGATTGACGTTTTCAAAATCCACACTGGTTGGCATGGAGGTGGTCATTCTGGTAGAGATACTTCATTATGTTTGAGCTCAAAATATGTTCCAAGATTCTACAGGAAATCGACATTGAGGGTATTGGACAGAACTTTTGTGGCTCACCTATACTACCTGAGTGTGACCTGTTCTTTCTTCCAACTACTGAGCATGGTCTTTTGTTCGAGGGAACTGCAATGAATTTTAGTTAACAGAGGGGCTAACTCAGCCACAAATTCAGTATAGAAGCTGATAGGGATTCCATTGGAACCCTGGAGACCAGTTCACTTTGAACGATTTTAGCTGACTGAAGATCGTTTCAGTGGTGCGAGGGTTAAATTGAGACAATTTTCCTAAGTTTTCCTTTGTAAAACCACATTTGTAAACAAACTTTTCAGCTTTTGCTTTGCTACCCTCAATTTCAGTTCCTGTCTCATTTGTGTGTGGCTGGACATTAACTTTGGTGCCACAAATAACCTTTACATATGACCAGACTATTGTCACAGGTACCACTGCATTTGATGGGATAGGAGATGTCTGTGGCAGGACTGGTATAGGTGATAGTGATATTGGTGGTGGTGGTGGTGGTGGTGGTGGTGGTGGTGGTGGTGGTGGTGGTGGTGGTGGAGGAGGAGGAGGAGGAGGAGGAGGAGGATGTATGGGACAGGTCTTGCATCTAAATCTATTGTGGGAATATGAGCTGTGAGGCAATAGCTGGGTGGAGTAGGGATGTACAGCATTGTTGCGGAGATTTGGTGGGTGGCAGAGTATCATTGTGGGAGGAGTGAGAATTATAATGGGTAGGATATTTGTCACTTTAGGGCACGAAGAGAGGTAGTCGAAACCCTGACAGAGAATGCTATTAAGTTGCTTGAGTCCTAGTAGGTGGGTGATCAGTCACAAGGGCAGTGTCCCATTGTGGGACAGATGGTGGGTATGTGGGAGGTGGTAGGTGACGAGATATAAGGCACAGGAAATCTGTTTCTGTACAAGGTTGGGAGGGTAAGTGCGGTCTGTGAAGACCTTAGTGAGACCCTTGGTATATGTGGAGGGTGACTGCTCTTCACTACAGAAATGACACATATGTGTGGCTAATCTGTAAAGGACTTCCTGGAATGGAACGGATGGCAGCTGTCAAAATAGTGGCGGTATCGTTGGTTATTGAACGGAGGTACTGTTGTAGCCATCTTTGAGGTGGAGGTCAGCATCGATGAAGGCAGCCTGCTTGGTTGAGGAGGTGAAACGAATGGGGAGAACGTGTTGAGGTTCCATAGGAATGTGGTTAGTGTGTCACCCTCGGTCCAGGTCACAAAGATGTCATCAATGAATCTGAACCAGGTGAGGGGTTTGGGATTTTGGGTGGTTAGGAAGGATTCTTCTAGATGATCCATGAATAGGTTGGCATGGGATGGTGTCATGTGGGTGCCCATTGCTGCACCAAGGATATGTTTGTAGGTGATGCCTTAGAAGGAAAACGAACTGTACGTGAGGATATAGTTGATTGTGGTTACCAGGAAGGAGGTTGTAGGTTTGGAGTCAGGTAGGCATTGAGAAAGTTAGTGTTCAATAGTGGCAAGGCCATGGGCCTTGAGGATGGTTCAGAGGAAGGATGCTGTGTGGTAAAGGAGCAGGAACATTGGAGGAAGTAGTTGGTGTCTTTTCATATAGGTTGGTAGGTTATGGCTTATGGACTGAAGGTGTTGGTCTATGATCACAGGGATTCTCTCAGCAGGGGCACAGCAGCCACTAGGCTGCCCAGGGTGGTTGGGTCTATGGACTTCCAGAAGCATGTAGAAGGTAGCAGTGTAGGGAGTGTTGGGGATGGGGAGAGGGAATTCTCATGCTGTGCAGTCCCGAATTCGTGCATCTCATCTCTCACTCTGAAACTCTTGCCATCCAGAAACTAGACCAGCATGCACAATGCCATCTCAAAAAACTATCAAACCTGTTCACCTTCTATTCCCACCTTGGACTGCCTTTATTCACCACCTCTACAAGAGTCTCCCAGCCATCTCCAAAACCCCTCATAGCTGATAAACCATGCCTCTCAGATTTACTACATTTACCACACTCCCAGAAACAGCCTTCTTCCACCATACAGAATCCAGAACCTAAACAGACCCAAAACACTTTCATGAAACTTTCCTCCGAAAGCCTAAGCCCTCCAGAAGTATCAGTCCTTTCTAGAGGCCATACCTCTTGCTCCACTTCAAAATTCAATCATACTGGACTTGATAAATTAGGATTAGACACCGTAGGAGGTGGTGTCTTCATTGCAGTTGACAAAAATATTGTGTCTACTGAGGAAGTAGTGTTTGATTGTGAAGTTATCTGGACACATTTAACAGGGCTAGAGGAAATAAAGTTAATTGTTGAGTGTTATTACCGGCCACCAGGTTCCACCGTGACAGTTCTAGAATCATTCAAAGGGAGTCTACATTCTGTATCGCAGAAGTACCCGGATCGTGCTATATTAGTTGGAGGTGACTTCAACCTACCTAGTATAGACTGGGATGTCTATGGATTCATTACAGGTGGTACAGACAAGCTGCCGTGTGAATTACTTTTGAACACATCATCCGAAAACTGTCTTGAGCAGCTAAATCGACAGCCAATGTGTAATGGAAATATTTTAGATCTGGTAGCCACGAACAGACCAGACCTCATCGACGGTGTCAGTGTTGAGACAGAGATTAGTGATCATAATGATGTCATTACAACTATGGTTACGAAAGTTAAAAAGTCAGTCAAGAAGGCTAGGAGAGTATTCTTACTAGAAAGAGCACATAAGCAGTTCTTAGCATCCCACTTAGTAAATGAATCGACTTCATTTACTTCTGGTATGATGGACGTGGAAGAATTATGGGCAAATTTTAAACACACTTTAAATCACACATTGGACAAGTATGTGCTGAAAAAGTGGGTTACGGACGGAAAAGACCCACTGTAGTTTAACACCACAATTCGGAGAATGCTCAGGAAGCAAAGGCAGTTACACTCGCGGTACAAGAAAGATCGGGAGAATGAGGACAGGCAAAAGTTAGTAGAGATTCGTGCTGCTGTAAAAAGAGCGATGCATGAAGCATTCAACCACTACCACTGTCATACCGTAGCAAAAGATCTTGCTGAAAACCCAAGGAAATTCTGGTCTTACGTAAAATCGGTAAGCAGGTCGAAGGCTTCCATCCAGTCACACACTGATCAGTCTGGCCTGGCACCGGAAGACAGCAAAATGAAAACTGAAATTTTAAATTTAGCATTTGAGAAATCTTTCATGCACGAGGATCGTACAAACATACTGCCATTTGAGTATCGTATAGATTCCCGTATGGAGGACGTAGTGATAGACATCCCTGAGGTTGTGAAGCAGCTGAATGAGTTGAAAGTAAATAAATCACCAGGTCCTGATGGGATTCCAATTTGGTTTTAGAGAGAGTACTCTACTGCATTGGCTCCTTACTTAGCTTGCATTTACCGCAAATCTGTTGCCCAACGTTAACTCCCGAGCGACTGGAAAAAAGTTCAGGTGATGCCTGTATATAAGAAGGGTAGAAGGACGGATCCTCAAAATTACAGAACAATATCCTTAACATCGGTTTGTTGCAGGATTCTTGAACATATTCTCAGTTCGAATATAATGAATTTCCTTGAGACAGAGAAGTTGCTGTCCATGCATCAGCACGGCTTTAGAAAGCATCACTCCTGTGAAGCGCAACTCGCCCTTTTTTCATGGTATCTTGCAAACCATGGATGGAGGGTATCAGATGGATGCCATATTCCTTGGCTTGCGGAAAATGTTTGACTCGCTGTCCCACTGCAGACTCCTAACTAAGGTACAAGTATGTGAGTGGCTCGAAGACTTCTTAAGTAATAGAACCCAGTACGTTGTCCTCGATGGTGAGTGTTCATCGGAGGTGAGAGTATCATCTGGAGTGCCCCATGGAAGTGTGGTAGGTCTGCTGTTGTTTTCTATCTACAGAAATGATCTTTTGGATAGGGTGGATAGCGATGTGCGGCTGTTTGCTGATGATGCTGTGGTGTACGGGAAGGTGTCGTCCTTGAGTGACTGTAGGAGGATACAAGATGACTTAGACAGGATTTGTGATTGTTGTGAAGAATGGCAGCTAACTCTAAATATAGATAAATGTAAATTAATGCAGATGAATAGGAAAAAGAATCCTGTAATGTTTGAATTCTCCATTAGTAGTGTAGTGCTTGACACAATCACGTCAATTAAATATTTGGGTGTAACATTGCAGAGCTATATGAAGTGGGACAAGTATGTAATGGCAGTTGTGGGGAAGGCGGATAGTCGTCTTTGGTTCATTGGTAGAATTTAGGGTGGATGTGGTTCATCTGTAAAGGAGACTGCTTATAAAACACTAATACGACCTATTCTTGAGTACTGCTTGAGCATTTGGGATCCCTATCAGGTCGGATTGAGGGAGTACATAGAAGCAGCTCAGAGGTGGGCTGCTAGATTTGTTACTGGTGGGTTTGATCATCACGCGAGTGTTACGGAAATGCTTCAGGAACTTGGGTGAGAGTCTCTGGAGGAAAAGAGGCGTTCTTTTCGTGAATCACTATTGAGGAAATTTAGAGAACCAGTATTTGAGGCTGACTGCAATACAATTTTACTGCCTCCAACTTACATTTCACGGAAAGACCACAAAGATAAGATACGAGAGATTAGGGCTCGTAAAGAGGCATATAGGCAGTCATTTTTCCATCGTTGTGTTTGGGAGTGGAACAGGGAGAGATGATGCTAGTTGTGGTCTGAGGTACCCTCCGCCACGCGCCGTATGGTGGATTGCGGAGTATGTATGTAGAAGTAGATAAATACCCCTTCTCTCTTTCTTCCGGTCCCTATAATCGAAACACTTTTTCGCCATCAATCCTACCCATCAGAATCAGTTCAAAAGCAATTTGAACCATGCCTGACTCATTTCATCCATCCATCCATGATCCAACCCCACTGCCTACAAATCACCTCCTTTTAACACTACAGAATGTCCAGAATGAATTTTTCACTTTGCAGAAGTGTAAGCTCTGAAATAAAACTTCCTGGCAGATTAAAAGGACCAAAACTCAAACTTTGGGCCTTTGCCTTTCACAGTCAAGTGCTCTACCTCCTGAGATACCCAAGCGTGACTCACAACCTGTCTTCACAGCTTCTGCCAGTACTTCATCTCCTACCTACAAAACTTGATTGAAGTTCTCCTGTGAAACATGAAGGACTAGCAATCGTTGAAGAAGGAACATTGTGGAGACATAGTTCAGCCACAGCCTGGGGGATTGTATTCAGAATAAAATTGTCACTATGCAGCAAAGAGTGCGCTGATACGAAATTTCCTGGCGTATAAAAACTGCACGCTCTGGTGTAAATTAAATTCATTCTCGAAACGTCCCTCAGGCTGTGGCTAAGCCATGTCTTCGCAATATCCTTTTCTTCACAATAGCTACATCAACATTTATACTCTGCAAGCCACCCAATGGTGTGTGGTGGAGGGCACTTTACGTGCCACTGTCATTACCTCCCTTTCCTGTTCCAGTCGCATATGGTTTGCGGGAAGAATGACTGCCGCAAAGCCTCCCTGCGCGCTCGAATCTCTCTAATTTTACATTCGTGATCTCCTCGGGAGGTATAAGTAGGGGGAAGCAATATATTCGATACCTCATCCAGAAACACACCCTCTCGGAACCTGGACGGCAAGCTACACCGCGATGCAGAGGGCCTCTCTTGCAGAGTCTGCCACTTGAGTTTGCTAAACATCTCCATAACGCTATCACACTTACCAAATAACCCTGTGACGAAACGCGCCGCTTTTCTTTGGATCTTCTCTATCTCCTCTGTCAACCCAACCTGGTACATATCCCACACTGATGAGAAATACTCAAGTATAGGTCGAAAGAGTGTTTTGTAAGCCACCTCCTTTGTTGATGGACTTCATTTTCTAAGGACTCTCCCAATGAATCTCAACCTGGCACCCGCCTTACCAACAATTAATTTTATACGATCATTCCACTTCAAATCGTTCCGTACACATACTCCCAGATATTTTACAGAAGTAACTGCTACCAGTGTTTGTTCCGCTATCATATAATCATACAATAAAGGATCCTTCTTTCTAGGTATTCACAATACATTGCATTTGTCTATGTTAAGGGTCAGTTGCCACTCCCTGCACAAAGTGCCTAACTGCTGCAGATCTCCCTGCATTTTGCTGCAATTTTCTGATGCTGCAGCTTCTTTGTCTACTACAGCATCATCTGCGAAAAGCCACATGGAACTTAAGACACTATCTACTAGGTCATTTATATATATTGTGAAAAGCAATGGTCCCATAACAGTCCCCTGTGGCACGCCAGAGGTTACTTTAACGTCTGTAGACGTGTCTCCATTGAGAACAACATGCTGTGTTCTGTTTGCTAAAAACTCTTCAATCCAGCCACACAGCTGGTCTGATATTCGGTAGGCTCTTACTTCCAGGAGTATTATCCCTGCAAGTTTCACAGAATTTCTTCTGTGATAGGTAGGAGATGAGGTACTGGCAGAAGTAAAGCTATCAGGACAGGTCGTGAGTTGTTCTTAGGTAGCTAAGTTGGTAGAACACCTGTGCATAGTTTTAATCTTCCAGATTGTTTTATTCCAGAATTTCTTAACATTACACTTTGCCTCACCATAATTCCCCAAAGCCCTCAACATGGATACTTATCTTACATCTGCAGAAATAACCCCAGAACACCACTTAAAATTCATCCTAACTGTATAATCTTAACCTGCCGACAAAGGCTCGACTTCTTTGATTCGAACCTATCAGAGAAACTCCGCCAGCTGTCAGATTCTGCCACAGTGACTCCAGTCCACAAACCTAACAGTATATACAATCCCTCAACTCCTTAGATCCAACTTCCTCAATGCCTGACTGACTCCAAACTTACAACACCCTTCCTTGTAACCATGACCAACTACATCCTCACCCACGGTTACTTCTCCTTCTAAGGCATCACCTTCAAACAAATCCATGGTACAGCAATGGGCACCCACATGACACCATCCTATACCAACCTATTCATGTCATCTCGAGGAATCCTCCCTAACCACCCAGAACCCCAAACCTTTCACCTGGTTCTGATTCACTGATGAAATCTTCGTGATTTGGACTGAGGGTGACACCCTATCACACACCTCCAGAGCCTCAACATTTCCCCCATTTGCTTCATGTGGTGTGCCTCAATCGAACAAGCCACCTTCATCAATGTAGACAGACACCCCATGGATGGCTACATTAGTAGCTCCATCCATATCAAATCTCCCAGCCACAAGCAGTACCATCACTCTGACAGCTGCCCACCTGTTCCACACCAAGAAGACCCTTCCATACTGCCTAGCCACTGTATTCGCTGCACCTGTGGTGATGAACAGTCACCCTCTAAATATACCAAGCGTCTCACTGAGGTCTTCACCACGGACCACAGTTACTTCACTCCCCCCCCCCCCCCCCCAAACCTTGTACCAAAGCAAATCTCCCATGCCTTGTCTTTCCAGTCACTTATCAACTCCCCCACACTCACCTCGGACCACAAAGGAGCACTCCCCTTACGACTAGAGCATCTGAATCACATTCTCCACCAGGGTCTTGACCACCTCCCGCTATGTCCTGATGTAAGGAATTTCCTATCCACTATCCTTCCCACCCCCCTGAAAGTGGTATTCTGCAATATTCTTGTCCATCCTTACTCCACCCCTGCTCCCAAACCCTTACCTCAAGGCTCAAATTCCTGCAATAGAAATAAAAACAGTATCTACCTCATACACCACCACCACCACCACCACCACCACCACCACCACCACTAACCCATTCACATGTATCCTATCAAAGGCAGGGCTGCCTGTGAAAGCAGTCATGTGAGCTTAACCACTAACAAGCTCTCTGTCCACATGAATGACCACCACCAAACTGTGGTGAAGAGACATTTGCTGAACATCCTGCCCAACACAATGTGCTTTACTCCAATGATTGTTTCAGTGCCTGTGCCATCTGGGTCCTCCCTATCAAACCCACCTTTTCTGAAATGCGCAGGTGGAAACTGTGCCTGCATTACATACCACATTCCCGTAATCTTCGTGCTCAACCTTTTCTTGTCCATGTCCTTCACCCACCCACCTACCTCCTTCCCTGCTCCCACCCCAACACTGCCTTATATTCCACCAATGCATCCACTAGCCTCTCTTTCCCTTCTCTACTTCTCAATGCCCCTCCCCTCTCCCCAAACCTCCCAACTGCACCTAGCGATCCTATCCTGTTTTCACTACATTCGTGTAAGGTCCCACAAGTAGCACTACACCTTCCCCCACCATTACCCAGCTATCCCACCCCCTCACTGCCCCAGCCTTCTTACCCTTCTTCTACAGAAGGTTTCTTGACCAAAAGCTCAAATATTTGAAAACAAAGTAATTAGACCTCATCAGCCACTTCTCCAATACATGAGAATACTTGGACTCAAGAAGGTAAATTCTGCTTTAATCTAATATCTGTATTGGTTAAAAGTAATTTTGCCAATGTGTAAATAGCTGATTGAAGTCTGTGTAATGCTACACAAATGCTTTGTTTGAAGTATTAAATGAAAATAATAGGTGAATCTTCTTTCTCATCCACTAATATAGGAGAGAATCCTAGATTGAAAGAGACACTCTGATTGGCCAGATGGATGTTTATAAACAACAACCTTTTGTGGATGACTTGTCTCTTTAGGATTTTGCTGGTGCCTTTTAACCTGCTATCTGTTTTACTTATAAGGAAGTTTGTTGTCATTTCCCTTCAAATCATTGCATGTAGATACTCCTGACTGAATTCAGTGATTGGCCATTGATAGCTTAGTCGAATAGCGTATTTATGCCTTATTTTTCTTTATGACATAAAATAAATGTTGTTATCTGCTATGTCTCTGATTCAAAGCAGATGAAATTAAGTTGTCATAAAAAACAAATCGCAGTATTTATTTCTGCTGTTATGCTGAACGGACTTGTATATGCTGAACGGACTTGTATCCCAGTTTGAAATGCAGATGATTAATGTACAGCAATATATATATATATATATATATATATATATATATATATATATATATATATATATATATATATATATATATATATATATATATGCATTACATACCACATTCCCGTAATCTTCGTGCTCAACCTTTTCTTGTCCATGTGTATATATATATATATATATATATATACACACTCTCCTGGAAATGGAAAAAAGAACACATTGACACCGGTGTGTCAGACCCACCATACTTGCTCCAGACACTGCGAGAGGGCTGTACAAGCAATGATCACACGCACGGCACAGCGGACACACCAGGAACCGCGGTGTTAGCCGTCGAATGGCGCTAGCTGCGCAGCATTTGTGCACCGCCGCCGTCAGTGTCAGCCAGTTTGCCGTGGCATACGGAGCTCCATCGCACTCTTTAACACTGGTAGCATGCCGCGACAGCGTGGACGTGAACCGTATGTGCAGTTGACGGACTTTGAGCGAGGGCATATAGTGGGCATGCGGGAGGCCGGGTGGACGTACCGCCGAATTGCTCAACACTTGGGGCGTGAGGTCTCCACAGTACATCGATGTTGTCGCCAGTGGTTGGCGGAAGGTGCACGTGCCCGTCGACCTGGGACCGGACCGCAGCGACGCACGGATGCACGCCAAGACGGTAGGATCCTACGCAGTGCCGTAGGGGACCGCACCGCCACTTCCCAGCAAATTAGGGACACTGTTGCTCCTGGGGTATCGGCGAGGACCATTCGCAACCGTCTCCATGAAGCTGGGCTACGGTCCCGCACACCATTAGGCCGTCTTCCGCTCACGCCCCAACATCATGCAGCCCGCCTCCAGTGGTGTCGCGACAGGCATGAATGGAGGGACGAATGGAGACGTGTCGTCTTCAGCGATGAGAGTCGCTTCTGACTTGGTGCCAATGATGGTTGTATGCGTGTTTGGCGCCGTGCAGGTGAGCGCCACAATCACGACTGCATACGACCGAGGCACACAGGGCCAACACCCGGCATCATGGTGTGGGGAGCGATTGCCTACACTGGCCGTACACCTCCGGTGATCGTCGAGGGGACGCTGAATAGTGCACGGTACATCCAAACCGTCATCGAACCCATCGTTCTACCATTCCTAGACCGGCAAGGGAACTTGCTGTTCCAACAGGACAATGCACGTCCGCATGTATCCCGTGCCACCCAACGTGCTCTAGAAGGTGTAAGTCAACTACCCTGGCCAGCAAGATCTCCGGATCTGTCCCCCATTGAGCATGTTTGGGACTGGATGAAGAGTCTCACGCGGTCTGCACGTCCAGCACGAACGCTGGTCCAACTGAGGCGCCAGGTGGAAATGGCATGGCAAGCCGTTCCACAGGACTACATTCAGCATCTCTACGATCGTTTCCATGGGAGAATAGCAGCCTGCATTGCTGCAAAAGGTGGATATACACTGTACTAGTGCCGACATTGTGCATGCTCTGTTGCCTGTGTCTATGTGCCGTTGGTTCTGTCAGTGTGATCATGTGATGTATCTGACCCCAGGAATGTGTCAATAAAGTTTCCCCTTCCTGGGACAATGAATTCACGGTGTTCTTATTTCAATTTCCAGGAGTTATATATGTGTGTGTGTGTGTGTGTGTGTGTGTGTGTGTGTGTGTGTGTGTGTGTGTGGAATTGTGCACTTGGAGCTTTCTTTCGAGTTACATTATTAGGCACTGTACATTACATTATTATACACAGCATTTATTTTGTGTATAGCAGAAGATTAAGTAAATGCTTTTCAGAATGTTGCTACTTGGTAATATAACTGTTGGTTTATATTTTCTAATTGTTATATGCTATTGTACATTTCAGATGCAACTGCAGCAATTTTGCTGCACACAGAGACAATTGATGCTCTGCTTAGCAGGAAGAAATTAACCAAAGAAGTACTGTTTAAATACTTGCATGATAGACAGCAAAGTGTTTCTTTGAGTGAGTCTAAGGATAAGCTTAGAAAACGCATTTTGCAACTCTTGGGTATAAGTAAAAAAAGAACTACAGTGAGGTTTGAAACTGATAATTATAACTGTGAGAACAGATCTGATGATTCTGGAGCTGGTTCTGATATCTCAGGCTCGGAAGACTGTGATGGAAGAGGTGGAGACAGTCATCACTATGGTTTGGAGCTTCACAATTCAAATCCACTGTCAGACTCTACAGGTGTCCCAAATATTGTGCAGGATAGAGGTACATCCCAGGACCCCACAGTAACTACTGATGCAGTGTGCCATTTGAGTGGAGATAATAGAATAGCTGTTCAGGCAAACTTTCCTATCACCGAATTCAGTCAGCAGTTTGTGACCTGGTTCTATAAACTTCTGAATGCTGGTGGTGTTGGGGAAGAACACTTTTGGGCAGATGCAGCAGCAGAAATGTTGTTATTGCCAGGAGAGCAGGTAATGTTCTAAAATATATGCGAATATGATATCTGCATGCATCAATGTATGTAACTCATACCGCAGAAGTGTAAATGCTTTTTTTTGTTTGTAAAATGTGCATTGCTCTGAATCTTCTAATTGATTTATTCCACACCAATGCAAGTTAGCTATCTTTTGATTTATCCATTTAGATAGTTCATTTAAGTTGCAGAATCTGTAACAGGGAAGGGCGCAAGTGACAGTGGTACAAGAGGTGACCTCCATGTCTCTTGCAAAATATACATGTAATTTAGAAATATAAATACTGTAGCTACCAGAGTAGGTATGTTTTGTATTTACTGCATAGATTGTGCTCAAGGCAGTGAGAACCTAAGATATTTTGTCTGCAGTATTAGCATTCATTCTGTTAAGTGTGCCTTACATTACATTACTGTTAATGTGTACTGAAATTTCACCTGAGAGGATGTTCAAATGATGTTGATATCCAAGCTGTAATGGAATAGAAGGCAGTGCTCGGGTGGGAGCAGGGAAGGGGGTAGGTGGGTGAAGGACATGGACAAGCGAAGGTTGAGGACGAGGATTATGGGAATGTGGTATGTAATGCAGGCACAGTTTCCACACTTGTTTTCAGCAAATGATGTTCCATAGGAACAATCTATTTTTGCTAATCTGCTCTGCACATAAGCCACAATAAAATGTAGCTGAACATTGTGTAGGAATACTTAAGTGAAAAATTAGAACTAAAATAAAAAAATTTGAAGTGCCAGTTAGACTTGTTAGGTGTTAGTTCACAACAAGATATCAGGTTTCGGCTAAATATGATGGGAATGCAATGAAAACATGTTTTCTCTAATCCATAAAACTAGATATAATACAGGAATTCACCTTTGAAGCCAGAATTCTTGATATTTAATTTTAAATTTCAATTTTAGCTCTTCACTGGTGAACAATTCCATCAAGTCTTTCTGTGGTGATGATGAATCTGGTGTCTGTTGGTTTGAGATAGGTAGTATCCAATCTGGAATGATCACACTAAGGACATCATGAAATCTATTTTTAAAGTTAGTTTTAAGTGCTTCCAAATGTTGGCAATATATCACAATGCCAACTTTAATTATATCACAGAGGTAACATTTTGAAAGTGATAAAATTATCTTTGACCTAAATTTTGTTTGTACAAGACAAATTCTGGCATGAATATAGAAATAAGTTACTTTTACTTTCATCTGCTCAAATACTTTCCTTTAAGCTGTAGATTCATTTCGTTAAATTTGTTTTACAGTAATATTAAAATTTAGTATATAAATCAGTTAAATAAACTGTACCATTTTGAAACTTAAATGAATTTGTTCTTAAGGAGTCATCTTTGTTTTGAAAAACTGTCATAATACGGTTTTAGAGATCATAAAATGTTTTTAGCCAGGTACTCTTTGATACCGAACAAACTTGTATGTGCAAAAGTAAACAATTGTAACCTTCGTCATTTTCATCACAAAAATTTTGAAACAGTCTATTATTGAGAGCGTTGCATCTGACTTGTTAATTGTTCTAATTACATACTGCAGTGAACAGTAAAGGTCCACTAACCTTTCTTGCAACCAAATGTTATTGGTGAGTTATACTAGGTATGGCAACTACTTCAGGAACTGCCTTTTTGAAATATTAAATTGGTCCATGCACTCACCCATCCATTCCTGGAGTATCAGGTTCGAAACTTTTTGCAAATAATGGTTCTTGTGAAGCTTTCTCATGTTTTATGAAATGAGGATGTAGAAGCAGTAGACGCATTACTTGGTCAAGTAGTTTTAAAGAAAACACTTTAGTAACCAAAAATTCAAATGGCTTCATTTGAGAAAACACAGTGGCAAATCATTGTCATTGGTAATTTCTTGTTTAAAGGTACCTCAGTAAAAACCATATTTCTAATACTGGACGTGATACTGTCACATCTTTTCTTCGAATCTGACATGGGTTGTCTTGTAAAATGGAAAAATGATTTTAAAAAATCATCTGTCATTGCAGGAACAAATGACTCTAATGAAATAAATTAATTTTTAAAATTTATGTTAGTTATTTTACGAAAATTTACAATAATTTCTTGCAAATAATTATGGGAAACGCTTGTTTGTCAAAAACACATTATGATAATCTTGGCTTTAACATAATACAAGGATTATAATGGTAGAATTTTTTTTATCTAATCATAACTGTATTCAGATTATGCAACATTTTGTGATTCCCTTAAGCTTAAGGCTAATTATCTGTTGTTAATAATTGTCCAATACACACAGAATGCAAGCACCGCACACTGTACTCTGAAATGTTACTCAGAAACAGTTGATGAATGTCCCTCATTGACATACGCAACAAAAATTTCACCAGATTGCATATTATTAGACTTCAATGCCATCTGCTATCTCTCTCCCCAAACTCCATTTGTAATTCATGTTTACTCTATTTTAAATAGAAATACTTTCCTGGTGATTTTAGAGTACCTCAAAATCGGTAACCACAAAAGAGAATTCTACCAAGAATTGTTGCATGAACCATCTGATAGGTTTTTTACAATTCCAAACAGGTTATGGTTTAAGAAAAAAGAAAATAATTTCTACCAAGTTTGGGGCTGGTTGCTGTTTCAGTTATAATCTTTACAATTATTGAACAGACAGTGGATGACGATCATTTCTTATTGCAGTCAGGGCTATTGGCTATGTACCCAGTACTTTCACTTCTTGAAATAAGTGCAAAAGGAGTAAGATATGTCCTCATTGGAACTAATGTCTACTGTATAGCAGCTGACACTTTCAGAATGGGTGCCAGTCAGCAACTGGAATGCTGTGTCATGTGGTGGGTCTTTTTGATCACCACCAACTGCTACAAGCCGTGGCACATTCCGTGCATGTGGATAGCGCACTCTGTGTTTGATGTAGCCTTCAAGAGTGAACTCTTCATTGTTAACATAAATTATTGCTTTAAGGGAGCCTGGTTAGCATCTTTTATATGTAGTTCAAGTACAGTTGTCAGCACGGCAAAATACTATTTGCTTATCCAACATGAATAGTAGGTTCGATGGTAGATTTTAATTTCTCTAAACTTACACCATGTAGATTTTTCTGTAGGACAGTGGATCTGTGAAAATACTCAGTTAATACTCAAATATGATACATTTAGTTAAATTGTGCAGATTTAAATATTAAAGGTAGTACTACACTTTGTTACTTTGATCTGTAAATTGAATAATACACATTTAATAATGGTAAATATGCACATAATTATATCTGGCATATAGTTGTTGCAAATCCTCTGCACAGAGTAATTTCACATATACACAATACACTCATCACCTAGCTAGTATAATGTCCCTTTTGTGTTTCCTTGTGCATGTACAGCACTGTCCGGTAGAAATTCACCTGCAAATGTTCCAACACATAAAAAAAATGAGCAGCATGGAAATAATTTGGCACTAACAATTAAATTCTTCAGATATTTGTGTGGTTTTTATTTTTATCCCCCTTACTCCCATAGCAATTGCAAGAAAAGAAAACATGACTGGAACTCATAAGCATTTCATTAACCTGTCAAAATGTGTAGATCCATTATTGCACTTGTGTGTCAAGTCTTGTCATGTCCACAGAAAAACTGAATATGGGTTGCCAGATGGGGATTTAAAACCACCACCCTCCTAAGTGCAAGTAGTCAGAGCTACATCCGTCACTGAATTTTCCATAATAAAGCATGAAATGCATTCTTCAGTATGGTCAAGCTTTATACAGAACATTAAATGTAGTAGCTGAGTAGTAGTATAGCCATAATCATAGAAAATACTTAAGTGATAAATTCGAAAATAATACTCAGCCTTTATGCACACTGTAATGAGTATAAACAAAGAAAAGGAAAACAGTAACGTGAACTCACATGTTCTAATCACCTGTGAATGAAGTTTAGCCATGTCTCCTTCTAGGGTGTCTGAGTTTTGTGTTATGAACACACTTGTCATACGAATATTTAGTAGACATAGCATAGTATGTATGCCAAAATGGATGAACTAGGTTTGCAACGCTGAACATCAAATCTTCTTCATCCAGTGAGAAGACTTGCATGAATTCTTGAGCTCTCTCCCTTTCTTATTCCACTACTGTTTTGCAACACTCACAGATATGCAAGTAATAGCTAATATAATGTACCAATACATCTACTCTTAATAAAGACTGATCTTCCTTAAACGATATTTAGAACTATAATTTGAAAGATACATTAGGTAGTTTTAATATTAATGAAACTTTTCAGCACATTCTTGTGATTATTGGCCAAGGGTGGTGGCAGTTTATCCCAAACATCCCCACAATTTGCCATGGACCAGGAAAATCTGATCCCACTGGGACCCATTCCTGTGTAGGGCTCCACTACAATCTTCACCTGGGGTCACACTATAAAGAGTGTTTTGTTGATAGATTCATGTTTTGTTAACAAGGAGCAGAACATGTATTGCTTCATTGCCGTAGGATTGTTCCTAGCCATTGAACTGTTCTTAACGCCTCCAGTCCTTGCACACACTTCTCAGTGACTCCAGTCCTTGCGCACACACACACTTCTCAGTGAGAAGTGGTCAATGTACTGCAGTCATATGATTACTTCCAAAATGGGATACATCGATCAAACAAAGGAGCACCTGAAAGTGAGCTTCCCAGCTGGTTGCTCAGAAAGGCAAACTGAATGGTGCACTGCTTATTGGGTGGTTGAAAATAGTGACACCATCCAGGGATGAGTCCATCATATTACCAGTAGTCAGCCACACTGCTAATGCATCTGTGCCAAAGTCTTCTGGAAACCTATGAGGCCAGCCTATTGCTTAATGGAATTCTTCATTCATGGCTGTGTTGAGTTTTGTGTGCAGGCCATCTAGTGAGAATATCTCAACCATTCAGGTGACTAAAGAAAAATGTAGTTGTATAGTATACCAGAGCAAAAAGAGATGCTGGCAAAAGTTTCTGAGCCTTATCAACAATTTCACAAAACCAGTGGATATATAGGAAGCCACAAGGAGAAGTTTGAAGAGAAAAATAGGAGATTCTTGTTTAATGTAGTAATGAAGAATGGTTGCTTTCTGAGCAGCAAGAGAGAAATAGTGCAACCTGTGGCTGAGCATTTTATTCAAACCACCACCACCAGCAGGATCTGGCTTTCCCTCACCAGTGAATGACTGTTGACAAAGGTAGTTGTGAGGTTTATTATTTTTCATTTTCTGTGTTAGAGTTGGATTTGACATGGTCTGCTGCAGATAACACAGGTCCATGGCTTGACGAAATTTTTTTTTTTTTACTGTCACTGTTATTACTAAGGAAGTCTTCATAAATTCTTTTTAACTTAATTTGGCAGACGGGACAGTTGCCTAATTCATGGAAGGAAGCTATTTTAATTCCCATCCTTAAATCAGGGAGACACAAGATGTGCTTAAGCAGCTATCATAGTGTTGCCATCACCATCTGCAAGGGAAAGATTGAGAAGTGGATGGTCAACCACAGTTACTGTGTCATTTTGTGTTGTTTCAAGAGGTACCACTTCATCTTTGATAACCTTATTCTGTTAGAGGCTTCCATAAAACAGGATTTCGTAAGCACGCAACATCTATTAGGCATCTCTTTCAGATTTGGAAAGGTCTGATAATAGTTAAAAGCATATTGTTCATAAACACCTCCACACATGGAGCTTCTAGAGACATCCATGTGTTTTTTATTTATGTATTATTCTTTTCATTTATTTATTTATTTTTGTCTTTTCTCTCCCCATGTTATGTTAGATATTGACTCGTACATCCAGTTAGATAATTTTTACCCCACTTGACATCAAAAAGGAGAAGAGAAACTTAATGGGCTGAGAGAATTTGAGATGCTATTTCAGTGATTACAGTGTTGAGTCAGATTTACATAGAACTTGGCAGTCTAGGCTCACTTATCAGTTTGACATTTCACCCACCCCTGACCTGGATGCATGCACAGACTCAGGTGGGAAGAGTGTGTTAAAGCCATTGTATCCTCTTCTGGAACAAGCTGGCCCACAACTGTTGTAACTGGTCCTTGATGTCCTTTTACTGCCACTGAGATGAAGTTGACATCCGAGCTGGACCCACACATTTCCTATTGGTTAGTGATCAGATGATTTTGTTGCCACCAGAGTACCTCAACATAACATAGAAAGTTCATAAAGACATGTGCCATTAGTGGATGTGCGTTGTGCTGTTGAAAACTGGCACCACAATACTGAACAAGTGGTGTAGAATGTTACAGAATTACTTTTTCTCGAGTTACAGGTGCAGATGTGAATGAGTTAAGATTTGCTTGATGCACAATAGATATTCACCCTTGTGCTGCTAAGACATGGTTGACTGGGACCTTGAGGGCAAATATGTCTTCCCTCTCATTCTCGTGTGTCCTTCTGTTTGAAACAGAAAGATCTAAGTTTAGTATCTAACAGACAATTTAACATTAAAAACACAATCGGCACTACAGATTCACTTTCACTAAAATAACTTTTGCACCATTTTGCACCACTTGCCCATATTGTTTATATTTACCAAAGATCCTGTCATCACGATATCTAAATAGACTCCACAACGAGGCTCCTTCCAAACTCTCTCAGGTGCTGATAGCACAGCCTCACATGAGTGCACAGCTTCTCTGTGTCCTTCACAATGATCACTCAACATTTGAGGCCATCTATGCTGCTCTTTATATATTCTACCAATCCTGGTAAAAACACCAATTCACTCTTGTGGCCACTGTCACACAGAGAGTGGCAAATCCAGTAATTTATATACACGCCAATGGTGTGTACATGTTCGAAGTTCAAAGTTGCCTTAACATCCGACCATGCCTTCTGGGTGCTTCACTTTTTTTTGTCAAGCAGTGTACAAGACACTGGTGCCACACAAGGTTGCTTTTTAAGGGTGATAATAGCTACTTATAATATTACATTCACAGTATAAATCTCTATCCAGTGCTCTTAATTGATGGACAATTTTTCAATTTTTAGTTCATTTTCTGGGATTGTTCTCTGCCATTGATCTGTTCACAACCTCTCTGACACTTGCACACACTACTCAGTGCAAAGTGGTTGATGAATTGCAGTCCAGTGACCATTTCCCAAATGGGATTCATCTACCAGATGATGTGTTGTCAGTCTTGTAGCAAATAGTTGTCAGTGGCAGATGACTGTTCGAAAGCTGAACAAATATTTACTAAAACTGGAATTAAATTTTAAAAGGAAAAATCCGAGTCTGGTGTTTGAACTGTTAGTATTGCACTTTCAATCTTCCTGAATTAAAATTTAACATTCAAAGCCACACATTTTATCAGAAGTTTACTTAGCTGGCACCCATGCTCCTCCAAAGCATATATCCCTGCAAACCATATTGTTGGCCACCTGTTCAGAGTTGTTTTTCAGTAATTGTTGATGAGCACTGTGGTCTTTTGGTATCCAGTCAAAGAACCATATTTTAGAACTGAGTATGGTAAATACAAGGTGCTATCCACAAATTCCCATAATACCCCAATAAATAAAATTATGCTTTAACTGGATGCTATTCACCACCATTATCTTCAAAGTAGTCCCTTTGGGAGTGCATACCACTGTTCTCAATGGTTTCTCCATGAACTGTAAGCTCCCTGGAATGCTTATATCAGGCAGTTTAATACCACTTTCTGCTTGAAATAAAAAATTAACTCAGTGCCACTACTGCTGAAAAACAGCAATCCCCCCACCACCACCATTACCCTTGGAACCACCCTTTGAAACTCATGGATGATCAGTGCAATGTGTGACATCATATTGTTATGATGGAGGAACCAGTTGACCATGCATCACTTTCCCAGACATTGTCTTCTTACATCCTCCCCCAGAACATCACGGTAGAACACTTCATTGATGGATTGATGAGGAGGGATGAACTCCTTATAAACAGTTCCTACCATGTTGTAGAAACAGGCGGCCATGGATTTCACATTATTCTTCACATGCCGGACTTTCCTTGAGGGTGGGGGAGAGTAGAATGGGTTTTTCCATTGTGACAGCTGCTTGGTTTTGGGTTCATACCCATAACCCTAGATTTCATCACCAACAATAACCATTGAAAGATAGTCTGCTTCACTTTCTTGAAGTTCTCTGCAGACTTGCATGTGATTCTGTTCATGCCCGTCCCTGAGAATTTACGACACAAACTTTGCGGCAATCCATCACATCACCAGTTTGCTGGACAATATCCTCAGACACTTCTTGTAAGACAGCTCCTCTATATTGTGTATGTCCTGGATGGTCTGACTACAATGTACCAGCACCATATTCCAAACAGCTCCAACATTTTTAGGAGTTATGCTAGGTGATGGCCATGAATGGGGGTCATCTTCAAATGATGTTCTGTAATCTTGAAAATGTTGGACCTGGTCATAATTTTGACTGTGACCTACTGTGTCTACTCCAAATGCTTGCTTCAACATATATGTTTCTGCAGTTTATGCACAGGCATCACTCCCAGACACCTGTCATCATCAGTTTCACAAGACACACAACACATGACAATGAGAAATGCCCATAAAATCTAAATACGACCACCTGGCACAAAAACCACTTGAGACACTGACTCACAAAGGGCATATGAAGTACCACTTCTGGCATTTTGTCTTGCTAGCTGGACTTACACATACATTCCGTGAATGTTTTACACTAAAGTTGAAGTAAATCATCATCTTGGATTCGCAACAGGACCAGAATTGTTTTAAATTTTATTTATTGTAGATAAGAAAGTACTTCATATGTGAGTGTCAATTTGTACATGATTGTGCACAAAATGTTTAGACAGTCAAAACAGGGAAAATCCCTTGGGTATTTAGTAATCTTCCCTGGCTGAGTCTTCAGGATCTGGCAACCAGTTGCAATTAGCTGACACCACAAAGATGCGAAAGATCACTTTTTGGTCATCTGTTTGTAAAGTTAGTGGTTTGTTTGTCGTGTACTGTTTTTAAATAGCTACAGCAATAACTGTTGTATACTCCATGAAGTCTTACACATTTTTGCATGTAAACAGGGTGCTTTATTTGGAATACATGAATTTACGAAAGTAATGAACAATTGTGTAAATTGTTTCAGGTCAGCCAAGGTAGTGCAGCCTGTGGTGTTTCCCAGTTGCTTGACTGGGTTAGAAACCAGTTGGGTCTTGCTTTTAATCCTAATGTGACAAGTGAAGGTGTCCGTGGTAGGTTTGATCCACACGGACTTATAACAATTGTTGCATGTGGAACGCTACACACTCCAGATCGGTGTGTTGGCATCTTTACTCAGGTATATCTTTCTCGGTGCACTGTACTGTTGTAATCATAAGTTTATTTGTCTAAAAATAAAAAACTTGGTGATTCCCCTCTCCCCCTCCCACTCTCCATTCATTTAAGTTATGAAGATACAATTCTGGGAAGTTAACAAGCAGAACTGCATCTTTTCAAACTTGATCATTCTAAACCTCAAAACTGTAGATATGCTTTCCAAACTGTGTCTTTAGCATTATTATGATATATAAAGTGTCTTTGTGCTGTATGTAATATATTGTATCAGTCATCAGAACCACATTATACTTCTGTTATCTGTTTTCTACTGATGAGGTCTGCTAACAAGGAAACACTGAACAGTATTGGGACTGCTTTTGTTGTACAAGTAGCTTAGAGAAAACACTGTTTTAAGAAAGAGCTTTTTTTTGTAGACAATTATGTTTTCTTCCCCCAGAAGTCTCCCAGCAGTATTCTCTAGAAATACGAAAAAATGTGAGCAGTATCACAACTAAATAGAAACATTTTACTTAGTGTGTCATGGTTTGGATTCCAGGAAGATTACTTTTCTGAGAATTCTATTTCTGTATATGTACTCATAAAATATTACATACCTTTTTACAACAAATTATCACCAGATATTACATGCCTTTTTACAACAAATTATCACCAGATGGTATTTTTAATTATTTATCCAAGGCATATGATTGTGTGATCTTGCTCTAGAAAAGCTTAAGTTTTCCAAAATTTGTAGTTTTACGAACAAATGGTGAATCATTTTCACTATATAACTGCAAAACATAGTACTAAGTGATTCAAACATTGTTGGAAAGAAAGAAAATAACTGGGAAGAATCGTGGAATCCTAAAGTGTTAAATTTTAGGACTGCTACTATTACTTAAGTGTGTAAATGACCTCCCACATAATATGTATCAAGCAGAGTTTTGCATTTGATACAAGTGTTGAAATTAAGCTTGTTTAGAGAGAAAGCAACTGAAGAAATTGTCAATGTTTTTCAAAGGATTATTAAGTTAAGCAATTCTCTGAAAATGGACTCTCATGTGTGCATGTGGGGTAGTATAATCAGTCCTGTACTACAAATGGAATAACACTAACAATTAATATTGCACACCAGTAAGAGTCAGTAAATAAGATCGAATATCGTCTGGTTGGATTCCATTAGGAATTGTTGTGCCCAGTGATTGTGAAATGGTTATAATCAGGGACAAACACAGAAATGCTCAGGAATCCATCTGCATGTTATTGCATATCTTGATAGATATCAGTTACATCATAGCCATTGTCATTGGGTTTTGTAATGAGCCATATAGACCCAGAAAGCATGTATAAGCACATACTACTAAAGTAGCGTTCAACTGTGCATAGCTCAGTTCATTAACTATTAAACACACTGATGGTGGCTATACTGTAGCTGAAATCTAGCTAGATCTGCAACAAAATTCAGATTGATATGCAACTGATCGCTGTGCTGTGTTCATCCGTGATTATAAGCTACGATGTTCCAAATTTGAGTATGCATATTGATGACAATTAAAACTGAAATGAACATATTACTGAGTTGTTCAAACCTTTAAGTTCAATAAGCTTTCTGCAGTGTTTTCACTGCAGAGCTGGCAGCCATATCTCATGCTCTTGAGCACATCCACACAGGCCCTGGTGAGTCATTTCTTCTGTGTACTGACTCCTTGACCAGCCTACAAGCTATCAACCAGTGCTACCTTCACCGTCCTTTGGTAGCATCCATTCAGGAGTCCATCTAAGGCCTGGAACGGTCCCGTCATTCATTGTTGTTTGTGTGGACCCCAGGACACGTCGGAATCCCAGGCAACAAATTGGCCAGCAGGCTGGCCAAATAGGCTACACAGAAACCACTTCTGGAGATGGGCATCTCTGGAACTGACTTGCATTCTTTCTTACACCGCAGGGTTTTTCGGTTTTGGGATACGGAATGGCATAACAGTACACACAACAAACTGCGTGTCATTAAGGAAACTACGAATGTGTGGAAATCTTCCATTTGGTCCTTTCGCAGGATATCAGTTGTCCTCTGCTGGCTCCGCATTGGCCATATGTGGCTAATGCATGGTTACCTCCTCCATTGCGAGGACCTACCTTGATGTCGCGATGGCTCAAAAATGGTGGTTGTCCACCTCTTGCTGGACTGTCCACTTTTAGCAGCTCTGCATCAAATTTCTAACTTTTCCAGCACCCTACATTCGATGTTGGGCAACAATGCCTCAACAGCAGCTTTTGTTTTACGTTTTATTTGTGAGAGTGGGTTTTATTTTTTGATCTAAGTTTTAGCGCATGTCCTTTGTCCCTTTGTGTTCTCCACCCTAGTGCTTTTAGGGTGGAGCTTTTAATATGTTGCGGAGTGACTGGCTTCTCCTTTTTATTCTCATGGTCAGCCAGCTCTCTGGTTGTGATCCCTTCTACGTGTTTCTTGTGTTTCTCTGTGGTTTTCTTGTCCGATTTTTGTCCATTTTTGTGTTTGTTGCCCTTCTGTCATTCTTGTGATTTTCTCCTTTCTACCAGGTGTTTTCTTTCTTTTTTTCCCTCTCTCAATTATTTTACTCCCACCCTTGTGGAATTGTTTTAATCGGAACAAGGGACCGATGACCTATCTGTTTGGTGCCCCCCCCCCCCCCCCCCCTCCCTCCGTTAAACCAACCAACCAACCAATCAACAACCTCTTTGCTCTCTGCTTGAATGCTAGTTTTGGAAACAAACCAATCAACATCTAAACACATTTGGCATATTCCCACTCATTAATGCCTTACTGTGTAATTTTGTGGAAAATGACACCATCTTCTAACAAATTCATTGCTGTGGTACCCACTGTGAAGAAAAAGTCAATAATTTTGTGTTGTATCTTGTGCCTAATAAAGTATGGGGGTAATTCCAAAAGTAAGGTCTCCTATTTTTTATAAGTACAGAACTCTGTGTGGCAGTTGGTCACAGTGTTATGAAGAGTGCTTCACGTGCTGTATGCAAGCATCTGCACACCACGCTGAGGCACTCAGTCTTGGCTTGGCAGTCACTGAGAATGGAGCTCCCGTTGGATGTTACTGCCAAGTGTGAATTGCATGCAGTTATTTGATATTTGAAGGCAAAGGGCACTGTGCCGATTGAAATTCATTGCCAATTGATGGAAATGTATGGTGAGTCGTGCGTGGATGCCAAAAATGTTCGTAAGTGGTGTAGAGAGTTTGCAGCTGGTCAGACCGAAATTCATGACGAACAAAGGAGTGGGTGACTGTCAATTTCTAAGGAGACAGTGTTGAAGGTTGAGCAAAACATGCGTGAAGATTGGCGGATCACCCTGGATGATCTCTGCACGTTGGTTCCTGAGGTTTCCTGAAGCACAGCTCTCAGAATTGTAATGGAAACATTGGCAAGATGGGTGCCACGCATGCTAACTGAGGACCACATGCAGCAGCGAGTTGATGCTTCCCGCGTATTTCTTCACTGCCTTGAAGCTGAACAAGACAACTTTCTGGTCTCAGTTGTCATGGGTGATGAAACCTGGGCATACCACTTTACACCTGAGACCAAGCAACAATCACACCAGTGGCGGCATCCTTCTTCGCCAAAGCTGCGGAAATTCAAACATACACAGTTTGCCGGTAAAGTCCTGACAGCAATTAATGCTGACAGGTACTGTGAGACTCTGAAAAAACTCAAACTGGCAATTCTGAACCGGAGAAGAGGAATGTTGAGCAAGGGTGTACACATTCTCAATCACAACGCTCGCCCACACATCGCTTGGCAGACCGTTGCTCTCCTGCAACAGTTTCAGTGGAACATAATCACCCAGCCGCCCTATAGTCCTGACTTGGTACCCAGTGACTATCAGCTGTTCCCAAGGTTAAAAGAACATTTGGCCGAAAAGCCATTCAGATCCAACGCCTAGATGAAAGAAGAGGTTCATAACTTTTTGAACAGCATGGCGGCGAGCTGGTATGACATGGGCATACAGAAACTGCCACAGCGTCTACAAAAATGCATTGACAGAAATGGTGATTATGCCAAAAAATAGCTAAATGTTCAAGCTGTAAACTGATGTAAACCATTGTAGAAATAAAAAGGTCTATGTACTTATAAAAAAAATCTTACTTTTGGGATTACCCTTGCAGTTTATGCACAAAAGTGAACGGAAATGTGAATCATTCAGCTACACTCTTTTAGATACTTCTGCAAGGAGCTGGGCTCTTTAACTGGCACCTTCACAATTTACAGGGTGGCCTCAGGGTCTCATTAACCCCCATAATAAACAACATAACCCCCTAATCTTAAATAAATACCATGATCCACAGTTCATTAGAGATGTTTTCTTGAGGTATGAACCATTAGTTGTCCAAAGATTCAGTCGGCTAACCATCATTCTTTTGGCAAAGGACAACACACCACCAGGTTCAGCGTGACATTTTTCAGAGCATTACTGGTGTCACTTGAGTGAAAGCTTCAGATCAGTGGTATCATAACAGTTTCTGAAACAATACTCTTTATGAACTCCAGTAGTGAATATCACATGTGGTGAGGTCTAAGCTTTGTGGCATGGGGATTCATAAAAGGTATTGTGTCACAAAACCATTACGATACCACTGACTATATGAAAGATGCTGTGAGACGAGCTTTCACTTGACTTACACCAGCAGTGCTCTGAAAAATGTTGCACAGCACCTGATGGCGGTATCCTTTACCATGAGAGTAACAGTACACTGGCTGATCTTTCGGATAAATAATGCTTCATTTCTCAAGAAAACTCTAAAAAACAGTTGTTCACATTATTTAAGTGTAGGGGTTTATGCTGGTTATTATAGAGGGTAATAGACCTTTGTAGCCACCATGTGGGAAATATTTTCTAGCAGCACTCATCATAAATAATACATGACAATTTGAGGAAAGTAGTAATATCCACCGCAGATCCTAGCTCAGAAAGGGTTTTAATTTGCAGCCACAGAAAATACGTTATCATCTGCCCAGTATTGTAAAAATCTAGGCAAAAAATAATTTCATCTGGTCAACTACTTATATTTTGTAGATGAATTCCTGATTAAAAATTGGTAGCACATTCAGCTAAAATAAATTTGTGTATACCAATACTTGTATTAAAGACTAATATGTTAATCCTTAGTGAATTCGAGCCATGTGACACTTACAAGGGGAGAGTGTGGGAAGGGGCTCACCAATTTCAGACAGTGCGAATGGAAGCAAGTAGGTATCCCTATCATGTTCCTAAAATATCTGGTCTGAGTGGCTCATAGAAAAACGTAAAACACACTTGAACAATTTTTGAGTAGTGTGTTAAAGATTTTTGAGCACCAGTCATGAGGTAAATGGCATGGCTCAGTGATCAAGAACGTACCAACTGGCAGTTTGCCAGCTCAGGTTCAGTTCTCACTGCTACCATTAACACTGTATTTAAATTTCTCACAGTGTCAATATATTAATTATAAAATTTAAATACTGGGTGTCCTAAAAAGACTGGCTTGATTTAACTTGTAATAATATTGAGACAAATGTCAGTAGGTAACTGAAACCATGCTAAATGTAATTGGCATGGTCTAGAGTTTCAGTAAAATCCGCTAGATGTTGCTACGAGAGCTGACATGGAGCATGCATCCAGTGTCACACAGTATGGTGTCTGCACAATAGAAGGCATATTGTGTTATTGAATTTAGTCGTACTCAATCAGTGGTTGCAGTTCAGCGGGCATTTCATATTCGATTTCGTGCTAAACTAACATCACCAAAGAACATTCGATGGTGGTATAAACAGTTTGAAGAAACAGGGTGCCTCTGTAAAGGCAAAAGTGCTCGCCGGCTATGCGTTCGTGAACCAACAGTGGAACAAATCTGACGAGCATTTGAGCGGAGCCCCTGCAAGTCTACACATCGTGCTAGCTGAGAACTTGCGTTACCGTGCATGACAGTGCGACATTCGCTATGTTGTTGTCTAGCCCTCAAACCGTACCAATTACAAGCTTTTTGAGGTACTGACAAAGTGAAGTGGGTGGACTTCAGCAGTGCTATTCTAGAGAACATGGAAGATGACACTTTATGAAGTCACAGTTGATATTCAGCAATGAGGCAACTTTCCATATTAGCAGTATGGTTCACTGTCATAATGTGCGTATATGGGGGCTCAAAAATCCTCGTGAAACAATTAAACATAAATGTGATTCACCAAAAGTGAATGTTTTTTGTGCTGTGTCACAAAGCAAGCTTTATGGACCCTACTTTTTTTAGGAAGAAACCGTAACAGAACAATCATATTATATTGCCTCAAGAATTTTGACACAAATTCTAGAGACCCTCCGCTCTCCACTGTCTCGAACACCCGATATTTTATGTATGAGCATGAGAAATGGGACAGTGTCTACCTCATGCCGGTTTTCTCTGTGCACAGGATGGACCTGTGTCAAGAGAATGTCTCAAGGTGAACGGTTGATTGGTGCAGGCAAATGGTTGCCTCACTCGTCACAGAAGTTACATGCCCAACACTAGGAGCAAGCACGCCTTACTCTGTAACGGTGCTAAGTCAGTCATTATTGTGAACAGTTGAATTTGTAAAAGAAAGTAAGACACTTACTTTTACTTACTTTCTTACTTTCTCGAGTTGCGGATGGTGGAGTTGGGAAAACCTTGAGAGAGCTTTTGGAACTGTATTTTTTGTAAAAGTATTCAATAGCTTCTGACGGATTGGGAGTCATTGGATTTACGAAATATGATTCATTGATGTGAAACTGTTATGTGGTGGTCTGTTTGTGGAAGTGAAATATAGTAGGCTTGATTTAAAAGTATCCTGAGTGTACGCAATCATTTTGAGAGTAGAGAAATTTCTCAATACAGTATCATATCTTCGGAGAAGAAGTTGGGCAGATCGTCGCAGCCAGCTATCCTGAGAATGAGATCGGCAAAGCACCTCCAAGTAAGTCCATTGATAAAGGGGATGTGAGTGTCTTGCACACCCGCACTACATTGCTTCCTCTAGTCACCGAAACTGCCAGAGTATCTTGCAGTGCTATGGAACTGCTTATTCCTACAACTTGACTCTGGTAATTTCATCTATCAGCAAGATGGAGCACCACGCACTGACACAACTACGTGCGCAGTTTCCTCAATGCCAGCATACCTCAACGTTGGATAGGGCGTACAGGCCGTGAGACCAGGCTTTACACTCTTGGCCTACTATGTCCCCTGACTTATTCCCCTGTTTTAACACCATGTGATTTCTTCCTGTGGGGATATGTTAATGTGTTTACGTTCCTCCCTTACCTTGTGACATTGATGAACTATTAACTACTGTAGCTTCAGTGACAAAAGACACCTTACGCTCAGTTTGGGATGAATTCGGCTATCGGGTAGATATTATCCATGCACCCAATGGAGGACATATTGAACATTTATGATGGATTTTTATAAACTTCTGTCTTTTCTGAGTAATTTAGTATGCAATTTATTGGTGTTAAGCCCTTCTTCCTAATAAATAAATCTTGGGTCATTCTTTTTGAGATAACCTGTATATTTAAACAGTTAAGTTTATTATGTAAAAATTATAATTAAATTTAATTATGATTGATTAATATATGTAAACAGCTACTATACATAATTGTATGAAGTTTCGAATGAAATTAAAATTTCTGAAAATGCTTGCAAATACAGACTTTTTATTTGTTGTTAGAAATTACATTTTTTTAAGGTGAGAATCATCAAGGAAACATCTAAAGAATAAATATCATTCACACCCCATGCACATTCTATGAAAATATTTTTCAAGCAGTAACATTTTTCTGAATCACACTTCAGTGCAAAGCATACTTCACTCCAGTTTTTAAATGAATGCCTTTCCTCTGTCAGTGTTGATGCATATCAAGCATACCCAATTATTGGAGTGGAAACAGAAGCTCAGAATTCATTTTGCCAATTGAATCCGTTGTAATTTGCATCTTGTCTTGCCTGCAATTCTGGCTGTTGTTTTGGCAATTTAGGAGTACTTTGTAGTCTTTTAGATTTTTGTGTTTGCGATAAAAATATACATAATAAGGTTTAGCAAGAGGAGTACATTTGTGTGAAATGATCTTCATACTACACATTACTTAGCCGTGCTGATTAGTGAATGTCTCATCATACTGTATCAAGTCTGCTTGTTCACCTCACAAATCCACTGATAGAAGGAATTTGTTGTTAGCAGGGTATGGATTTAATATATCCAAAAATTTTGCATGAGGCTCTTTTGTTAGTTTGTCTGAGATGGAGAAAGTAACAACAACATTCTTCTATTCTTCCTCTAATGTCTTGACAGTACCAGCTTGAGTTCTTACTCAGAAACAGTCTTTGAACCCTTGTAATGCAATGTCCTACTATATGTTGAGTCACTGTTGATTTTATAATCAAAACTTAAGTTTGGCTTAATACGTCTGGTCTGTATATGAAACTTCTGTTCCGTCCACTATTTCTTCCAGAGTTGCAACATCATTTTCGCTGAGGAATTTACTGATTTTTTGCTGACTGACTGAATTATGTTTGAAGCGGTTTTACCCAGATATCACTGGCGATAAACTGAAATTTTTCTGACAAGTCTGGAAATGTGACTGCCCTGCCACACACACACACACACACACACACACACACACACACACACACAGAGAGAGAGAGAGAGAGAGAGAGAGAGAGAGAGAGAGAGAGAGAGAGAAGAATATTCATTAGGACCATAATCAATGTTGTTCATGTCTGTACATGAAGAAGAAGAAACCTGTTACAAATAAAATACAGAAAATAGGACTACATATAGTAAAAGGGGGAAGGAGGGGAGAGACGGAGACGGAGACGGAGACCGAGACAGAGAGAGTGAGAGTGAGTGATTCCACATAACTCTCCATAAAGATATTGTTCGTCATGTTCAGTGTGTATAATATCTCATCTTCATCATTTGCTGTGAAATTATCATTCATAGTTTCAATAACCTGCTCTGCAATTACTTCACCCAGCTATTGCTGCAGGATCTACAGGGGCAGGAGGATTATTGGTGATCAAGCCTATTTCCATATAAACTGAAAAAGTGTTTTGAGCATTGGTGATTTAAGTTGTAGTGTTGATGGGTGGTTTTTTGTGACGTCATGTGTGCTGCACTGCTGTTGAAATAGCTCATTAATATTTTATAAATTTTAGACTTCATTTACTTATTTTAAAGTTTATTTGTTTTAATATTTGCCATAAAAGTAATTTATTAGTGGATTTTCATTAATCTCAGTCTTTCTTCCTGTGTTATTGACTCGAGTGGTCTGTTATTTGTAAGTCTGCTTTCGTCATTCATCTATGCCTCGCGCCTCAGTAGTGTGTTTACATTTTGCGGCATGCACTGCAGCTGTAGCGGTTATAAGCTAAGTACTGACAAACTTATTTGTGCTCTGTAATACAGTTATTAAATTTAATAGATTTCAGCGGTGTTGCGTGCTGTTTGTGGCGAAATAACGGCTTAATAAACTTTTGTAATCGTTCGCTTGCTGTGTTTTAGAGAGTTTTCAGTGTGTTGAAGTCGTTAGTAATTTTCATGCTTTAGTTTTCAACTGATGTTTATTATTCTTTCTAGTGAAATATTTCAGTAAAATTTTCATATAATGTTTTAATTTCGCTTAGTGTTACAGTGGTACTTTTAATTGATTGGTTGTAGCTAATAATTTTGTGAAGTTTTGCTGGTATTGGTATTGGCTGTGTTGTGGTAGTATTAATACAGGTAATGCTTTCTTAGTAGGCAGAGAATTTCGAGACCATTATTGTTAGTTCTTAAATAGTTCTACTGGTGTAACAGAATTTTGGTAACATAGACGTACTGAATTTTGGTAACATAGATGTATAGTTTTCTTTTTTTTTCCAGTAACTGTAAAATTTACCACGAGTGAAAAGTGCGGGCTCTGTCATAGGTTTGTGAGTAGTGGATTACGGTGTGGGATTTGTACAAAGCATTTTCATTGGGAGAAATGCAGTGGGGAAGCAAGTGGTCATTTTAGGGAGATCCTCTCCTGGGAATGTAGAATCTGTAGTAGAAATAATTTAATACAGGAGCAGAAGCGTAAGATCTGTGCCCTTCAGGTGCAGTTACAATGCGCAAAGGAGGAACTAGATAGGTTGAGGAGGGTGGAGGGTGAAGGGTGGTGGGGAATGGGAACTGGCAGTTGGCAAGAAGGTAGCTAGGAAGAGGAGGTACTCAGACAGTTTTACTTAGCATACATGCAACAGATACGACCAACTGTCAGAGTTGAGTGGAGAGGAGCCTCGTGTAGCTGTAGATGTAGGTAACTTAAAGCAGTCCTCAGCAATTAGAAGGCCTAGGTTAGTTGCAAAGTCTAGCAGAAAGAAGGTTCTGCTGCTAGGTAGTTCCCACGGTAGAGGTGTGGGCCAGCAGTTGCAGGAAGTGTTGGGGAGTGAGTACCAGGTCACCAGCATTGTGAAGCCTAGTGCAGGGTTGGCTCAGGTGACTGAAAGCATAGGGGAGTTATGTAAGAATTTTACGAAAGAGGATCAGGTCGTGCTAGTGGGTGGAGCAGGGAACAGTCTCGATAGGGACGGGGAATATGATGTCAGTGGTGACTTGGTTAAGATAGCTACTCAAACTGGTGGTACTAATGTGCATTTTGTGCAACTGTTTCAGCGTCATGATCAGCCTCACCTTAATGCGGCTGTTAGGCATGTTAATGTGGGGCTGGGGAGGGCACTGATGGCGGAGGGCATGGATCATATCTCAGTGGTGCCAGTTGGGTCTATCAGGAGATGGGGTTTCACTAGGCATGGCCTGCACCTCAATAGGTATAGGAAGGGGAGGCTGGCTAAGCTTATAGGTGACAGTGTAGTGGGTGGTGGTGGTAGTGGTATTACTCATGGAAAAATTCCTATAGTAGTTGGTGTTAGAGCTGCACCTTTTTTTAGACTGAAGTCAGCTGATAGGTATACCTGCTTAAAGGAAGTGCCTCTAACTAAGGGCCCACCACCAGAGGATGTAATGTTTCCAAGTAGAGAAGGAATTAGCATATTTCATCAAAATATAAGAGGTACTAGAGATAAAGTTAGTGAAGTGCTAATAGATGCTAACTCTGAAATTATTGGTATATCTTAGCACCACTTAAATAATTTGATAATTCAGAGGCTTCCTTTACCAGGCTACAGATTAGCTGGCTGTTTCTCAAGGAGTTCCTTGCGGGGTGGGGGAGTGGCTCTGTACATAAAAAACAGTATTTCATTTGAGACATATCATGACACTGTACTGAACAGATATTTGAAAGTTGTGTAGCATTAGTTGAATTTAGTGAAACTAAACTTCTAATTGCTGTTGTTTATAGGTCCCCTAACTCCGACTTCAGAGAATTTTTGCTTAAGCTAGAGAGGGTTCTTGATTCACTTTGTAGGAAGTACCAGAAAGTAGTTCCATGTGGTGACTTCAATATTAATTTTGTACATGATTGTGCAAGAAAAAGGATGTTGGTAGATCTCCTAAATTCATATGATATCAGTCATAGACAATATTTTTATTCATTCTTCATTACTAGATGGGCATTCTGTTAGTAAAAGGGTGAATGGCCTTTCAGACCATGATGCACAAATTTTAACTCTAAAAGGTTTTTGTACTCTAACCAATGTCATATTTATAATTACAAACTACGTAGGAAAGTTAATCCACCAGCAATAGAGAGTTTTTCAAAACTTATCAAGGAACAAGAGTGGCAAGATGTTTATAGTGCCTGTAATATAGATGATAAATACAATGATTTCCATAACACATTTCTCTTGCTCTTTGAGAGTTGCTTTCCATTAGAACATTCTAAACGGGGTACTAGCTGTAATGAACAGCCTGGTTGGCTGACTAGTGGGATAAGGATATCGTGTAGAACAAAGCGGGAATTATATCAAAATGTTAGAAGTAGTCACAATCAAGTTACAGTAGCCCATTACAAACAGTGTTGTAAGGTGCTTAAAAATGTTATTAGCAAGGCAAAAAGTATGTGGTATGCAAATAGAATAGCTAATTCACAGGATAAAATTAAAGCCATATGGTCAGTTGTGAAGGAAGTGTCTGGTCAGCAGCACAAGGTTGACGATATAAAGTCAGTTTGCAGTAATAATATTTCTGTTACTGATAAATCAGATATATGTACAGTATTTAACAACCATTTTCTGAGCATTGCTGGTGAATTAAATAAAAATTTAGTATCTACGGGAAGTCATATAAATTTCTTAGCAAATGCCTTTCCGAGATTGACGTCTGAAATACTCCTCTGTGATACAGACAAGAGGGGGATTGAGACAATAATCACATCACTGAAGACTAAGGACTCTCATGGTTATGATGGAGTGTCTAGTAGAATATTAAAGTACTGTGCTGCATATGTTAGCCCTGTATTTAGCCATATTTGTAATTTTTCCTTTAGGAATGGTCAGTTTCCTGAGCGATTAAAGTACTCAATAGTAAAGCAGCTTTATAAAAAGGTAGAAAGGGATAATGTAGATAATTTTAGACCTATTTCTATGCCATCAGTGTTTGCAAAAGTTATCGAAAAGGCTGTGTATGTAAGGTTAATTGATCATTTTATATCACACAATTTGCTAGCAAATGAACAGTTCGGCTTTAGAAGTCGTTTGACAACTGAAAATGCTATATTCTCTTTTCTCTGTGAGGTACTGGATGGGCTAAACAAAAAGTTTCGAACGCTTGGCGTATTTTTTGATTTAACAAAGGCATTTGACTGTGTTGATCTCACAATATTGCTCCAGAAGTTGGACCATTGCGGAATAATGAGAGTAGCTCACAATTGGTTCACCTCTTACTTTAGCAACAGGCAGAGAAAGGTATTATTTACAATGTTGATAACGGCTGTGATGTGGGATCTGAGAGGGGTACTGTCACATGGGAGATGCCGAGACTGTTACAAAATGTCGGAAAACAGTTGAAATCACAAACCGACAGAAATTGTATAATTTCCTTTTTAAATTTATTAATTAAATTAAAGTAATCATAACTATGTTGAATACATTGCATACGTATAATTAAATTGGTATTTTAATTTTATAGCAACCCCTTGCAACATAAAAACAGATCTTTGAAAAAATGAATCCATTTCAGCACAGATAGTTAAGTGCTCGGCTGCTATAGAGCATCCAGTCGTACATCTGCAGCCTGGCTGTCATGTGTTGGTTGAGGTGGCAGTGACTTTTTGTCTTTACTGTGTCATCTATTGTTGCGTAGCCAACACTTTTGATAAAGGGTGGCTTTAGTGATCCTGAGTTTGATATTAAATTTAGCATCTCAGAAAGTGAAGAAGAATGTGATGTTACTTCATTAGGGACCGAATGTGATGACAGTTCATCAGTTGTCTAACAAGTACTCACAAGTTTGTACAAGGTAAATAGGCCAACTGTGCTCCACCCAGCTCCTCCAAGATTGCTGCATTTCTCTTCACAAGAACACAAAAATAAATTACTTGATGTTACAGGCTTTTTAGTCAAAGTACAATGCACGATTTTACTTGGGATTTTATTAATGATCTTCATAAATTTGTAACTCATTATTTTGAGCTTCAAAAGCTTCCTTTATGTGTCTGTAAGTAATGTCATTCATGATACGATGTGTTCCATTAATAAAAAATGCTGTGTTTTGGAATGTAATTTGAAAAAAGTCAGTATTTTAAGGGAAGGAATTTGGTAGTGATGCGAATCAAATCCAAACTGGTGAATTTCCAGTCCTGCGCTTGACCAGTGTGCCACACCACTCACTTGACAGTTGGTGGTTGAAAATCCTTCGCACTGTACTCGAAAATCTCTAAAGATTGTTTGACGTTTTCCTATGGCACACTAAGGGTAGATATGCTACAAATCTGAAAAAGACTTCTTTGACTAATTCAGTTTGAGTGAAATAGCTGAGGCCATCCCATAATCTCCCCTTGTTAGTACACAACTGTTAAATGGCCAGCATTTAGCTGTAACCACAAACATATCATATATTTAACCTGAAAACTGACTTGTTCTGTACCATTTGGATAAAAGTCATGTTAATGAACTGTAGAACACGTAGCTAACTTACTTTTCTTAAAGCTTCTTGAGATTTATAAGGCCAGATGTTACATGGCTGTAGCTGTATATCATTCAGTTTAGCAACACCTCAAGCCAACAAGTACTCTTTTAGAACCTGCCATGGCCTTTTATTTTGTAACTTCCTCTGCACATTAAAAATATTTACTTAGGATCCCATTTATTGGGCTATACTGTCACAGCAGTTGCATTATTTGTCTTTTGCTGTTAGCTATCTATTTTGTGTTGAATGTCCTTCATACTACGAGCATTTCTTCTCCAGCTATATAAATAGAATTGCGTATGTTAATACAAAGCCAACGCCTACTACAGTAGTACAAGTTTATATGCCAACTAGCTCTGCAGATAATGAAGAAATTGAGGAAATGTATGATGAGATAAAAGACATTATTCAGGTAGTGAAGGGAGAAGAAAATTTAATAGTCGTGGGTGACTGGAATTCATCAGTAGGAAAAGGAAGAGAAGGAAACATAGTAGGTGAATATGGATTGGGGGGAAGAAATGAAAGAGGAAGCCGTCTGGTAGAATTTTGCGCAGAGCATAACTTAATCATAGCTAATACTTGGTTCAAGAATCATAAAAGAAGGTTGTATACATGGAAGAATCCTGGAGATACTAAAAGGTATCAGATAGATTATATAATGGTAAGACAGAGATTTAGGAATCAGGTTTTAAATTGTAAGACATTTCCAGGGGCAGATGTGGACTCTGACCACAATCTACTGGTTATGACCTGTAGATTAAAACTGAAGAAACTGCAAAAAGGTAGGAAATTAAGGAGATGGGACCTGGATAAACTGAAAGAACCAGAGGTTGTACAGAGTTTCAGGGAGAGCATAAGGGAACAATTGACAGGAATGGGGGAAAGAAATACAGGAAATACAGTAGAAGAAGAATGGGTAGCTTTGAGAGATGAAGTAGTGAAGGCAGCAGAGGATCAAGTAGGTAAAAAGATGAGGACTAGTACAAATCCTTGGGTAACAGAAGAAATATTGAATTTAATTGATGAAAGGAGAAAATATAAAAATGCAGCAAATGAAGCAGGCAAAAAGGAATACAAATGTCTCAAAAATGAGATCGACAGGAAGTGCAAAATGGCTAAGCAAGGATGGCTAGAGGACAAATGTAAGGATGCAGAGGCTTATCTCACTAGGGGTAAGATAGATACTGCCTACAGGAAAATTAGAGAGACCTTTGGAGGAAAGAGAGCCACTTGTATGAACATCAAGAGCTCAGATGGAAACCCAATTCTAAGCAAAGAAGGGAAGGTGGAAATGTGGAAGGAGTATATAGAGGGTTTATACAAGGGCGATGTACTTGAGGACAATATTATGGAAATGGAAGAGGATGTAGATGAAGACGAAATGGGAGATAAGATACTGCGTGAAGAGTTTGACAGTGCACTGAAAGACTGAGTCGAAACAATGCCCCGGGAGTAGACAACATTCCATTAGAACTACTGACGGCCTTGGGAGAGCCAGTCATGACAAAACTCTACCATCTGGTGAGCAAGATGTATGAGAGAGGCGAAATACCCTCAGACTTCAAGAAGAATATAATAATTCCAATCCCAAAGAAAGCAGGTGCTGACAGATGTGAAAATTACTGAACTATTAGTTTAATAAGTCACAGCTGCAAAATACTAATGCGAATTCTTTACAGATGAATGGAAAAACCGGTAGAAGCGGACCTTGGGGAAGATCAGTTTGGATTCCGCAGAAATGTTGGAACACGTGAGGCAATACTAACCTTACGACTGATCTTAGAAGAAAGATTAAGAAAAGGCAAACCTACGTTTCTAGCATTTGTAGACTTAGAGAAAGCTTTTGACAATGTTAACTGGAATATTCTCTTTCAAATTCTGAAGGTGACAGGGGTAAAATACAGGGAGCTTAAGGCTATTTACAATTTGTACAGAAACCAGATGGCAGTTATAAGAGTCGAGGGGCATGAAAGGGAAGCAGTGGTTGGGAAGGGAGTGAGACAGGGTTGTAGTCTCTCCCCGATGTTATTCAATCTGTATATTGAGCAAGCAGTAAAGGAAACAAAAGAAAAATTCGAAGTAGGTATCAAAATTCATGGAAAAGAAATAAAAACTTTGAGGTTTGCGGATGACATTGTAATTCTGTCAGAGACAGCAAAGGACTTGGAAGAGCAGTTGAACGGAATGGACAGTGTCTTGGAAGGAGGATATAAGATGAACATCAACAAAAGCAAAACGAGGATAATGGCATGTAGTCAAATTAAATCGGGTGATGCTGAGGGAATTAGATTAGGAAGTGAGACACTTAAAGTAGTAAAGGAGTTTTGCTATTTAGGGAGTAAAATAACGGATGATGGTCGAAGTAGAGAGGATATAAAATGTAGACTGGCAATGGCAAGGAAAGCATTTCTGAAGAAGAGAAATTTGTTAACATCGAGTATAGATTTAAGTGTCAGGAAGTCGTTTCTGAAAGTATTTGTATGGAGTGTAGCCATGTATGGAAGTGAAACATGGACGATAAATAGTTTGGACAAGAAGAGAATAGAAGCTTTCAAAATGTGGTGCTACAGAAGAATGCTGAAGATTAGATGGGCGTATCACATAACTAATGAGGAGGTATTGAATAGAATTGGGGAGAAGAGGAGTTTGTGGCACAACCTGACTAAAAGAAGGGATCGGTTGGTAGGACATGTTTTGAGGCATCAAGGGATCACAAATTTAGCATTGGAGGGCAGCGTGGAGAGTAATAATCGTAGAGGGAGACCAAGAGATGACTACACTAAGCAGATTCAGAAGGATGTAGGTTGCAGTAAGTACTGGGATAGAGTGGCATGGAGAGCTGCATCAAACCAGTCTCAGGACTGAAGACCACAACAACATGTTAATACAACAGCATTTGTGAAATGTGTCAGCCAACAATTTTAGAATTTGTAGCAGTAAGACCTGTGATAAATTTGTGAGAATTATGTTCACAAGTACAAATCTTACATTCCTGTTTGTAAAATTGCAGTACACAAGTATGTAGCCTAAGGAATAAAGTGTTTTGTTTGGACTACAGAAGGCACTATATATTTTATGCACTATTGAAAACTGAGAAAACAGTAATGGGGTTTAGTCTGTACATGCAATAAAAGTATTCAAAGTGGTTTTGATAGCATCAAAACGGACCTCTGTGTGGAGGCTCCGAAGGAAACAAATGTTGCCAGTTTGCACTCATCATTGTCATAAGTGCCCAGCATCTGGTGCGATGGTATGGGTTGCCACTGTGTACACCACACAGTCAGCTCCAATTCTCAGTAAGTAATACCAACAGCAGCCATTACACTTTTGCAGCTGGTAGCTGTCCTCTATCTTTGAGGTTTTCATGATGTTATATTTCAGCTGGATAACACATGAATGCATGTTGCCTGTTCTGTCCTGACCTACCTTAATTCAGAGGCTGTTTGATGGTTGCTCTGATCAGCCCATTTTTTAGATCTCAGACTCAACGGAAACCCATAGTAATGGGTTATTGATAGACTTTCATTTTATTCACCATTCACCACTTACAGTGGAATAATTTGAGTATTAAATATTCAATAATATTAACAATAATTTTTATGGTGAAGTTCTTCAGCTCAATTCCATTGCTTTTAGAAATATTGTAAAACCCCCTTTTCACACTTCTCAGCGGTGTGGCCTAGAAAAGTAAAATGCAGGAAAGCGTAAAATACAGGAAAGCATAGGAAACACGAGTGAAAATGAATAAATTACTCTTACTGTCATTCTCTTTATAGTGTACAAAATATGAAATTAAAACAATTTAAATTTGCCTTTTTAAAATATCAGAAATAATTAATGGTTTTTGTTTCTTTCTGACAGCAGTTAGCTTTAATTTTCTCTCCACGGTGTACAAAGCATCAATCACAAAGGCGGTGGCCAAGTGCTGACACATAAAACCACATGTGCGGGTTTCCCTCTTCATTCTGATCGTGTCCGACAGAGTAAATAAAATGTGGCAACAAAAGACTTTTGTGAAATCACATTAAAAAAGATATTTATGTTCTAATGTGATACTTATTATTGATAATCATTATAAAATTATGGTAAACAAAACTTCAGATGTAATCTTTGTTAAAATATTAAAATTGGCAGTCTTCATAAAAAGAGAAAAATAGGCATGAAATCTAGAGTTTATTACCAACAAGGTGGTCATTCAGCTCAGGGAGTTGTCCTGCTTGAGAAAGAGGTCAGAAATTGTCCGTATGTTATGAAGCATCTTGAGGAGAAACGTTTACGTCTGACATCAGATTGTACCAGATTAGTGCATTTCAAGTGGAAGTAACAGTGATCCGTGAAAGCCCATGATAGAGATGGCCATCTTCAAAAGTGGTGTTTATTTGTGTAAATGGCTGTGAAATACAAAGCACTGAGCGGAAGGAAGGTTGCTGTTAAGACTCATTATCACCAGATCCTGTTATCATTACGGCAGTGACTTAGCAGCCTTTCCGACCCTTCCAAACAGGTTGCTGTGACCCAACACACCAACAGTGAACATCTTGCTTAGTGTGCTAATACTATGTTACATGATCAGTAACTTTGCGTATAGTCTGCAATTTCTGCTTTGTTCTAAGGCTGACTTTGAGCAGGATTACAATGTTTGTTTTGCAGAAATCTGTATAAAAATCAATGTTAAAGGCCATGATAACATCAGAGAAGACATAAAATGCAGCAGATATAGTAACATGGAATCATTATTGATGGGAAATCATGGTATTGAGAGAATAGGACCTCTGTTGGGACTGACAAAAATGAACATAAAAAGCAGGAATGTAAAAACTTGGTTTTACTGTATTTTTAAAAACTAATGTCAATAATATTTGTGTTCGAAGATTCTGCTATCTTGTAAAATGGGTATTTGAGTCATCAGTCGCAGTTGTTAAATTTTAAAATATTATATGGCAGTGACTGAGCAGATATTGGAAGTATATTAAAAAGCTTTCAGCTTGTTAGTTTACATGAGTTTACAGTCTCTCTGAGTCTGGCTCCAAATACTGAACTCCATTTTGCCTCTGTTATTGTGAGAGTGAATGTCTCTCTGATGTTGAACTCATTTAAATTCCTTTTTGACATAAAGCAATTCTGTGTAGATGTATAGATTAACAATGGTGAATATCTTGAGCTAGATAAAGAGGGCCCTGGCATGCCATCACTTGCATAGAGTTGAAGGAGTGCAGAATGACAGACCTCTACCTCTCATCCAAACTCCTTTTTGCTCAGTGCCAAGGTGGGTTAGAACCATTGTTGTTGCCAGAAATGGCAGCCTTGTGTACTAAATTTCATCCCAGATCACCTACACCATCTATTCCTGTATTTTTCCTGCTATATTGTATAATGTTGTTGTTGCGGTCTTTAATCTAGAGACTGGTTTAATGCAGCTCTCCCTGCTATCTATCCTGTGCAAGCTTCTTCATATCCAAGTACCTACTGCAACCTATATCCTTGTGTACCAGCTTAGTGTATTCATCTCTTGGTCTCCCTCTACGATTCTTACCCTCAACACTGCCCTCCAATATTAAATTGGTGATCCCTCGATGCCTCAGAACATGTCCTACCAACTAATCCCACCTTCTAGTCAAGTTGTGCACCAAATTCCTCTTCTCCCCAATTCTATTCAGTACCTCATTAGTTACGTGATCTACCCATCTAATCTCCAGCATTCATCTGTAGCACAAATTTCGAAAACTTCTATTCTCTTCTTGTCTAAACTATTTATCATCCATGTTTCACTTCCGTACATGGCTACACTCCATACAAATACTTTCTGAAAAGACTTCCTGACACTTAAATCTATACTCAATGTTAACGAACTTCTCTTCTACAGAAACACTTTTCTTGCATTTTCTATCCTCTCTACTTCGACCATCATCAGTTATTTTGCTCCCCAAATAGCAAAACTCATCTACTGCTTTGTCTCATTTCTTAACCTTATTCCCTCAGCATTGTCTGATTTAGTTCAGCTACATTCCATTATCCTTGTTTTGCTTTTATTGATGTTCATCTTATATCCACCTTTCAAGACACTGTCCATTCCGTTAAACTGCTCTTCCAGGTCCTTTGTATGTCTGTCACAGAGAGAGCAATGTCATTGGCATACCTCAGTGTTTTTATTTCTTCTCCATGGAATTAAAATCCTACTCCAAATTTTTTATCTGTTTCCTTTGCTGCTTTCTCAGTATATAAATTGAATAACATCGGGGATAGGCTCCAACCCTGTCTCACTCCGATCTCAACCACTGCTTCCCATTCGTGCCCCTCGACTCTTATAACTGCTATCTGGTTTCTGTAAAAATACAATAAGTAATATTTTGTTATTTGCTGTCATTCTCACTGTTGCAATTTTAATGGCCAGTAGTGCACATGTAAGTTGGACAAATCATCTGGTTGAAAAATTGCATTATATTCAAAGTTGCCAATGTGACCAAACTCGGCAACAGGCACTGTGTGACTTTGTTGTCTCACATTCTGATAGCTGACTTGCCACTTCTTTCAGTTTCTGCTATGAGCACTTATTTTACACTAAAGTAAATAGTTCAGAAGTCATTGTGACATAAGTAGCTTTAATATTTCAATGTGTAGAAGTGTAAGTGTAATATGTGATGTGTAAAATCTATTTGGAAGTCAACTCTTATGTGTATGCTAGTATTCATCAGCAGCAATGTAGGCGTTTGTTGTTATTGGATGGTTCACTTTCTAATTTCATTATGGGCATTTTGAAATGCTTTTTTGTTTTAAAATTTTACTTCAAAATTTGTGTTATTTTATATTTCAGAAATTTGCTCTCGCAAGAGATCCTTTCTCAAACAACAACTGGAAAGTGAAGAACACTAAAGGAGTTCTCCATTGCCCTGGCAATGCACTGGATCAGAGTACATTAGTAATACCCACACTTGACAGCGCAGCTTCTGACATAGCATTACTAGAGCCATCTTGAACATATTGCTGGTCTGAGTGGAACATTCGTTATTACTGTTGAGTGTTATAGCTCAAATTTGATCTACCTGATTAAACAGAGTAACTCTGTCATTAGAGTTAAGATCTGTACTTGGACAGGAGGCTGAATGATGGGTGTGAATACATGTGCTTATGTGTTTCAGTGTATTAATAACTAATTTATGAAGCATAAAGAAGATAATACTCCCAGAATTAGGTTTTCATTTATCACTTACACTAAATTATTTTTCTATAATAAAAAAGGAATGGTTGTACTTCTTTAAGTAGCCTGTGTATGAAAAAATTGTAGAATATGTAAATTAAGAACCAGTATTGTATACCTTGTAAATGAAGCTACATATCCAAACCACATTGGATAATTAACACCGAGTCACTTGTGATGTTTTATCAGTAACCGTTATAACCTAATCACAATTGTAATACACCTGCAATAACAAAACCTCTGGTGATAAGAGTTTTCAGTTTCCTTCTGCCACTCATCACGACATTATTTCCCTCCCATTTCCACACTTCTGTGAATCTACACCATCCAAACACAAAGTTTATGCATCTATTTCTGCTCCTTTCTCAAAACACTTACGGAGTGGAGTGATGCAGAGGTTTGTACACCTTACTCTCATACAGGAGGATGACAACTGGAATCCCTATCCAGCCCTCCAGATTGAGGTTTTCCGTGATTTCTCTAAATCACTCTAGGCAAATACTGGGATGATTCCTTTGGGGGAAACACACATCTGATTTCCTTCCCGCAACCTTTTGTTGTTTGAGCATCTGCTACATCTCTTATGACTATACTATCAATGGGACATTGGATGCTAATCTTCCTTCTTTTGCAAAATACTTTTACTGTGCAGCAACAATATACTCCATATTATCTCTAAAATTGATACAATTGCAGTGGAAGAGCTGTAACCACTCCCAGTACCATCTGAGGAGGAAGCTTTCCAAACTACTGACTTCCTATGCCCACCAGATAAGACTATTGCCCATCAAAGAGCCCATCACTTTCGTCCAACCTGTCCATCAGTGCCACATAGCTGATATACTCCAATAGTTGCACATCCTTTAAAAACACTACTCCCAAATACTCTGCAGATTCCTCAACCTGTCTTCCAAAAACATGACTTTGGAAGTAAAAGGCCTTCCAAAATGTCTCACCTTCAATCCCAAACATAGGTCCAACTGCACTAGACTTGTCAAAGAGCTAGTTACATTCAAGGTAAGCATTTTTTCGCCACCCAGCCTGCTGACAACAGCCAGATTGCCGATCTCTTATCTGGTCAATCGGTTTGAATGGAAATGTTCAAGATTGTCGTATTTGAATCCTATATAGGGATTGTGCAATATCATGACATTATTGCTGCACCCATATCTTACTGTTGTTTGTGTCTTCTAAAAATATATGCCTTATTTCATTACTCATTTAAATAATTGCTCATAGGTCTAATGCTAGGCTTGTAACATCATTACTTAGTGATGGAAAGCCCATGATGGGAAAAGTTAACAAAAATAAGAAAATGTAACTTCTTTCCTACAGACAAATGATGTATGGCATATGCAACAGATTACAGTATACCTTTTTTTCCAGTGTAAGTGCATAGACTATCCCACGTATAGTCAGCTGAACACATACGTCAACACCAACAGCAATTCAACTCGGTGGTAATGATATAGCAACTTTGGAATGATAGTGGAAAAAGTTGATATCTACGAGGGTGCTTTGAAAAGTTCTCCGAATCACCACAATAAGTCAGCACTAGTGCAACAAGTTGTTCATGTGATATTCATTGGACCGTTGCCTGTAAACATATGCCCCGTCAGCGTCCTTGGAAGGGAGCTGTGGTGGTGACATGGCTCTGTTGTTCTCACATAGTGATTTGCGAAGGTGGAAAACATCGAGATTTGAGCACTCCTAAAGAAAAGTATGAAAGCAAAGGACATTGATGCCGATTCCCAAAATACACTGGGAGGGGGGGGGGGGGGGGGGGGGGGGTTCTGCTACTTCATACTCAACTGTTGCCAAGTGGACAAATGAATTTAAATTTGGTTGGGAGAACTTATTTATTTTATTTATTTCATTAACAGTACAGAGTAACCCACCACCTTGAAATGTAAGGTGGGTAAGATGCTTAAGAATCTGATAGTAAAGACTTCTCATTGTTACATTCTTATTGGTATCCAGTTGTTAATGCTTTTTAAAAAAAATATAATATAAAGAATATAATATATAGAGATTTCTCTGAGGTTACATCGAATTGAATGCTTAACAATTGTTAAAATGGTTCCATATAATTTGTTACTACTTAGTTGATGAGAATATAATTTATATAATGCAAATATCAAAGAAAAAGAAAAAAAGAAAATGTAACACAATGATCGTGGTTAAGAATAATTTGTAGTATATAGAGGGAAGTGATATGCTGTATTTGGATGAGTAATACAGTATAAGTAGCATGTTGGTTAATAATGGCCTATTTCTACCTATTTTAGATGAGAAGATCTTGGTACAACCTCGAGGTATTCTAATCTAAAATGGTTTGTGCTAATTAATGTTTACACAGATTATGCAGATTAAATGCTGACTGAGCACTTCATACATGGATTACATGCATTTTAGCTTCACATGATAAATACGCTTAATTTGTAACTTGTTAGTTGAAATAGAATATAGTTCATTTCTACTTGAATGCATTATTCCTTAAACAAATTAATACATTTCTGATATATAAAATTCATTGATTACAGCTTTGAATAGAGAAGAGAATATACCTCTGTCTGCACACAATAAGATGAGCAATACATTACTGCTTGTGTGCAGTATGCTTTAAACACTATGCAGGATGTCATTGCGGGGGAGGAACCTCAGAATAAAAGTTCTTTGAGCCTTCTCCTCCCAAGCATCATTACCTTATTACCAGTCTTAGTATGTGGTGCCGGTGTTTATTTGTTTTATGATTGTGACTGTGTTGTGGCATGCAGTGTCATGCATTGTTGCTTTAGGTCCCTTACATGTTGATCCTTTCTGAGTCATGAGAGCTTAGATGATGATCTGTGAAGTGGTCAACCAAGATGCGTCACTGCTCCAGAAATCATTGCAAAAGTGTACAAAATGGTCATGGAGGATTGCTGATTGAAAGTGTGTGGCAATTGCTCACACTTGCCACATGTCATCTGAAAGGGTATATCGCATTTTAACTGAAGAATTAGAAATGAAAAAATTATCTGCAAGATGGGTGCCGCAACTCTTGACACTGGATCAAAAACATGTGAGAATGTTTAGGAGAAACGAGCAAGATTTTTTATGCCGGTTTGTGACCACAGGTGAAACTTGAGTGTACCATGATATCCCAGAGGCAAAACAACAGTGGAAACATGCTGATTCCTTACCACCAAAGATAGCAAAGACAATTCCTTCAGCTGGAAAGGTCATGGCACCAGTGTTCTGGGATGCGAAGGGGGTCCTGTTTGTAGATAATCTCCCCACTGGGCAAACAATTACTGGAGAATACTATGCTAATCTCCTGAACAAATTGCAACAAAAGATACGCAAAAAAAGGCCAGGTTTAGCAAGGAAGAAAGCCATCTTCCATCAAGAAATGCGCGCCCAAACATGTGCTGTCACCATGGCAAAATTACATGAACTACGGTATGAATTGTTGCTACCACACCTGCCTTATTCACCTGATATGGCTCTGCCAGAGGAAGACTCACTTCAAACAAAGAATTGATAGCTGGAGTTGACAACTATTTTGCAGGCCTGGAGGAAACTTGGTTTCGACATGGGATCAAGGCACTGGAACATCGTTGGACCAGGTGCATTAATCTACAAGGAGACTACATTGAAAAATAAAAAAAAAGTTCCAGTGATGTAAGTACTTTTTTTTTTTTTTCTATTCCGTTGCGAGAGCTTTTCCAACCACCCTCGTAATTTGCTCTAGCCCTAGCTCAAGATCTCTCTAGAATTCTAGAGAAAGTGAGTGATGAACAGTCATGCAAAGAAATACCTTGCAGATCTATTGATTTTGATTTAAAATATTTGTCCCAATTGCAGCTGATCTAGTATGTGAAAAGACTGAACTGTCTGCATATACACCTGATTCTAATGGAGAAACAGAGAGAATGGGAAATGAATTACAGAACCTAAGTATGAATAAAATAATTAAGGAGTTAAAGTTTGGAAATTATGGTTAATAGTGGTTATTCTGAGACTTTTATTGATTTTAAGCATTGTTATAACAGCTGTATGTAGTTGAATGAGTGTTCTGCTTAACAGTTAAGTTATGAATACATTGTATGTAAGCTACAGGGTGTATACAACCCGGGAAAAACCCTGGGAATTTTTTAGAATTCCAGGAATTTTTCATTGATTTACTTTTCAGTTAATTTTTTGTTATTTCAACTGGTAAGAATCGATACTCTAACAATGTCTATTTCTGTACCCCGCTACTGCAGAATGATACTGCAGCAACAAAACATGAATGAGAGAATAAAACTTAAATTTCAAAGGAAGTGCGCTACATAAATACACACAGAGCTTGTACAAGCGTCTGCCAACAGCAAAGTGTGTGAAAGGCTTTAAGAAGACTATGCAATTCTCCTTAACAACAAATTATCTCCAATGAGCGTGACATCACAACTGTCTACATTAGATACATTTAAGCAGTTACGAGCAGGCTCATGCGCATGCGCAGTTGAGTCATGTATGAGTAGTACCTTCTCCCACTTCTGTCTACAGAAATGTCGCTGTTGACTGTGTAAGCTGCAAATCGGGTATCTGAACCGGGCGGCAATTTCATATTCTTGAGGAAAAAAAAAAACCTTGTTTCACAAAGCGCGTAGCGTCTACTGCACATTGATTTATCAATGATTTAGATGATTTCGAAATGCATCCCTATTGGTTTTTGAAGACATTACAAGTTGATTTCTGAATGAATTATAAGTTGATATTTGAATGCATGCATAGTGTACGTGATGTCTTTGCCAGGGGAATCCATCTAGAAATAAACTTTCCTGCAGACAAAAGGGGATGGGGCTATACAAGCTGAGCGGAATAAAGCCAAACGGGTTAACGCCAACTGCTGTTTGCTTACGTGATTGATTGGGTAAGCGAATGATAAGCTTTTTTATAATGGTTAGCGAAGTCCATAGATTCAGGCTACCAGAGTGGAAATAAATAACTAACAGGAATGACAGGTAAGAAAGATTACGTATTATCTTCTCGGTCGATGCAAGAAAATGAAATTTTGACAGAAAATTTTTGGCCATATCGATACCTAGAAAGGGAAAGTAGTACAGTCCCCGGCTAGCAGCCACTTAAGTTCTATTCTGGGAGTAGCGCGGAAAATGTGTTGTACGAACTCGTAATAACGCCTAACTGGAGAATAATTGCTGGATAACTAAATCGGTGATAGTAGAGTTAATTGTAGAATCAGTTTTGTCAGTGGTAGGAATAGTTACACAATTAGTGATGAGAAGATTGATTGTTAGAACGAGGAAGGAGAAAAAATGGGGACATCATACAAATTACGGAAGAAAATGACGATTCCAAATTTATTCAAATATTTCATACTACTACTTTTCGATCTCATGCTTGAGAAACTGGAGTATATGAATGAAATGTGAGACTATTTCCTAATATAAAACTTTTTGCTTGTAGTAGGGTGAATAGACATTTCATATTGGTACTTCGCCAATTATATTCTTTCGTATTATAAAAATGACTATTATTGCCAAAACAGTCTCACGTATTTGGTGTGTTAAAATTGCTGCAATATTAGAATGGCCTATTTTCTTTTATCTAGTAGACAGTGACAAAATAGACGTAATTAGATCAAGAAACCATGCCACAAATACTATTTGTTTTACCAGCTTTTTCAGTATTAGACAACGATATTTCGATTTTTCGTACAGCAAAACGTATGATGAATTTTGATGGGGTAATAGATTCTTTAGCAGTAAGGAAAGCATGCCATGTAAAGCTGTAGCAAGATTAGACAGAGAAAATCCTAAGAGCTAAGGACTGAATAAATGTGTATTGTTTTGCTTGTGTCTTGTCTGTATTGGTTTTATGTATCCTACATTTAATTTTGTCTCACAGAACAGCAAGGTATTAGCTAAAAGGCAATAAAGAGTCCAAATTTTCTGAAGAGTTCTTGTTCTTCCGTTTTCAAATAATCCCATCCAGTATTAATTGTGTGTGCATTTTATTAAAGAGGGACAGGATGTCAAACCGGCCAACTGGGAGCAGGAGAGGCACCAAATGACGTTTTAATTTCTGCTGTCCTGAATATAGTTTGATGGCATCCTTTACAAAATATACACATTTGAGTTCCACAGTGTGAAATACAGTGACGTGTGGTAGAAGAATGCTATGTGAAGAGGTGCGGCATTGCGCTTTGTCACATTTAAGACCAAATAACACTTCTTACATTTCCTCCAGATTTTATGTTTTATGCATCGGACTGTTCAGAAAGATGTGCGCTACAAAATGAACATATTTTTGACGTATTATCTCAAACATTCTAGGGAGGCGGGCAGAAGGGTGGATGCCACCATCTAGTATTGCCCCGGTTCGAAATATTGTAGATCCGGGGCTGTTGTGCAGAGCAGTGCGGAGGGGGGAGGGGGGGGTCTCCACGTGATCCATGTTTACATTTAGTGATGTTGCTGTTTCCTCTTTAAACTTTTAACTTCCTACACTTTCAGAGCAATGGGATAGAATGACTAATGCATACACAATGAGATAATTATACAGGATGTTACAAAACAGTACCTATGAACTCTGAGGGCTTGTAGAGGATATTGTGAGGAACATATTGAGTATAGGAACGTGTGTCAGGAAACATCATCCATTGACACTGCAGAACTTCGAAGATATAGCACTGGCATCTGCTGCTAGGCCACACCTTGAGCAGCAAATGTGGCTTTGTAAAATGACAGACCACAGGCAGGATGTCTCACAATGTTTGTTGTTCAGTGATTGAGACTGACTACCACGATCGCCGGCAAAAGAGAAGACGGAGCTAGCTGCTGCATAGACAGGCTTGTCCCTGTGAATACTTGGCTCTGTTGCCTCAGTGGATGACGGCTTTAGACACAGATTCTGATCTGCAGTTTATTTTTCTCTTGTATACCAAAAGCACTGGAGATTTTGGGGGGTTCTATGAGAAAAATAAACTGTGGACGGAAAATGCGTCCAAAACCATCATCCATTGACGCAACAGAGTAAAGTATTCATAGGAGACAAGGCGTGTCTTTATAGCATGTAGCTCTATTTTCTCCACTGCTGATCATGGCAACCAGTTGCAATCAGGGGAAAACATACAACACTGTGAGACATTCCACCTGTGGCCCGTCAGCATCCAAAGCCGTTTCCACCCGGAGGGGTGGCCTATTGGCAGGCACCAGTGCCTATAATTTCGATGCTCTGTAGTGGCGTTAGATGGTGTTTTCAGACTGGGTCCTGTCCTCAATTTGATCCTCACAACACCCTCTAAACCCCTCAAAGTTTGTCAGTATCGTTTTGTAACACCGTGTGTGTAACAAATAAAGTATGGCTACATTCATATTTGGTAAACAACAGAAATTAGCGAACTTTCACCAACAAATGGGACCTATATGATTTGTGTGTTCTGAGTGGTACTGTCGGTTAGCTCAGTGTAGATGTGATGGCTGAAACATAGGACATTCGGAGTCATAGTAGTTATATAAGTATATAACAAATAATTATGTACAGAGGAGTACAATGGATACTGCACAGGTGGGAGAGTAGAAACCAGATATGAATATGGGATACAGTACCTTGTTACCTTGATATATATGCATAGAAGGAGAAGGTATAGCTGTAAATGATGTTAATGGAATATTGACCCCTAATCTGTATGTATGTGTGTATGGTATGTTGGAAAGAATAGGTGAACATAGAGGAAAAGGATAACTTATATCTGAGAAAGAGAGGAGGATACATAAATAGAGATACACTGTAGAGAGTTAAATGACTGTGTAGAGATAATGTTCCTGCGGAAAGAGATGTATGTTGACAGTTACTACACAAGTAGGTACAGTCAGTTTCAAGGTTCCTCAAAAGTAGCAATTTACACGAGATTATTAATCTGTTCCATATGCTAACTTAAAGACGAAATAATAAAGAGGCAAGCGTCCGAGATTTGTATGCTATGCTCTCTCTTTTTCCACATTCAATAGTCTCCATTGCGAAACCCTTCTCATATCCATTTATTAAAATATGACTTCACAGGTTTGCCAGAGGCATAGCATATGTCCAGTGATTACCGAAAGTGTTAAGAGTATGGCTTGTAAAGTCTGATTTCTCAAAGAAATATAGTTGGTTAAATGAAATATGGATCATTATACTGAAAGAGCTATTGGACTGCAGGTTGTAGTAATGAGAAGCTCATGAGATAAAGTAAAGAGGTATTGTAAAACTGTTTAATGATACATGTTGAGAAGAGCGGTTTCTTGTCCGAGGTTCCATATTCATAGTAAGAGAATGATAGCCTGGTAAAGACAGCTAATCAAAGTGAAGTTAAGGTAAATACATGCCTGTGATTGATGATATGTAAATTCACTGTGGGGTACTCCATACATAACAAACATAACTGCACCTCATTTGTAATAAAAATACTCATTCATATTGGTGATTATGCCTCAAATAAACCCAACACAGGCTGTCAGAAAATTTAATTAATAATGTTAAAACTAGTTTTGAAATTTTAAATGTTCATTGTTTTTTGGTGGAATACAATAGTGGTGACATCATCTGCTTATGTGGAGGACTCTGTACTATAATGTATCACTTTGGTAAAGTAAGATGTTGCACAAGCATTTACTGCACCAAGAAATGATGATTGCCACCATAAGATTTGTTTAAGCAGTGAATTAGTACAGATCAAATGCATGTCATATTTACGTGCATGCATTCTGGAGTGGATGGAAGCAGCGTATCTGCAAGCTCGAATGACAATAGAAATCTTACCAAGTTTGCAGTACCACTGGTTGAGTGGCTTATTCCATGTCTTCCAGTCCTGCCTTGAAGATGAAATCTGAGCCATTGAAGAAGAGTGGCCGTGACAATGCCAATGACTTCACAAGGACAAGGAAAAAAAGTTATCTATGTATTCAGTTGGAATCTGTTAACTAAGACAGATCGTTTTGGATATAGTCAGTAATGTATTTGTGATATTTCAAATAATGAATGAATTTTGTTACGCACAGTCACTGTAGATAAAAGTATAATATATGACATGTTTTTGAGAAGCATAGTATTTATTTCAGGATTTTGGATACAGGGTTGTACCCTTAACTTCTGGTAATAACTGCAGCACTTTGAGAAACAAAGTCCAATCAGGAGATACTGGCGAGGGTGAAGAAATAAGGTGAGCTAATGAATAGGTGAGCTAAGGAAGTGTACATCCCCAATCAATATTGTGATAAAGAAGCAACGGAACATCACAAGCCATTTTGAAATAGACAATGTGTTTCACAATTCCTATAAGAGGCTTCTAGGGATTGTAGAGGGCTTGTATTGTATTGTCTGGAACTAGGGGACCTAGAAATGCTGTAGCCCACAGTAGTGCACAACCCCACAGCGGTCCACTCATCCCACCACCGCCCCACACCAAATCCAGGGTTATTGTGCAGTTCGGCCCCCAGTGAACCCCCAGAACATTTTACACCAGAAGAGTGTAACCCCAATGTTTGCGTGGTAGAGTAATTATGGTGTACACTTTCGTGGAGAAAGTGTTTGCGCAGCGATCCCCGACGTAGTGTAACTGAAGCGGAATAAGGGGAACCAGCCTGCATTCGCCGAGGCAGATGGAAAACCGCCTTAAGAACCATCCACAGACTGGCTGGCACATCGGAACTCAACACTAATCCGCTGGGCACCGGCACACCTTCCTGTCCGAAATGTAGAGGGCTTAGTAGATAAAGTTTTTATAAGGGACCGATGTCCAGACATATACCATTTGGATATGAAATACGTTTGTATATTGGATAACTTTCCAATCGCTCATTTCACAGTAAGCACACAGCAATAAGCTCTAACCCACATGCTTTACAGGAGCCCAAAGTGTGGGCAGTGTTTTGAGTGCTCTTCTTCAGATTCTCATCCACTTGATGAAGGACGTTCACTTCAAAGGCAAGAGAGCTATGCATCTGTGGAGTACCACAATCAACACTCCTAGTAGCGAACGTATAACTTGAGCACCACTGTTGTTGTAGCTGGACAAAAATAGTATGTAATATCGTAATTACAAAAGGGAGTGATGATACCACCCTCTTCTTAGTTTTAGTGCATACTGTGAAGTGATCCAAGTTTTAAACTTATTTTATACCCAAATGGTACATTTCTGGACATAGGTTCCTCATAAAACTTTATTTACTAAATTCCTTGCCTAAACCATGGAAGCCTTTAATAGAAAGTGATACACCTCATGAGTAGCCATCAGGAACCTGTATACTTCAGTAGAAACTTTCATGTAAATGCAACATAATTGATAATAATGTAACTGTTTATACAGGGATGTGGATGCTGGTATCAGTAATGAAAACCTACCCTTCCTAGCAATAAGATGCATTTCTGAGTATAACGTCAGTGTGTTGCATCGCAGCAGTCAAAGCAGTTGTGGAAGTTGGCCCAGAGAAGCTCAGTGTCAGACCTTTCAAGAATCCCTAGTGGGAAAGCTGTGACATTTGTGTCACATAGCAAAAGTGTTTATTTTTATTTCTTCTAATAACTGTAAAAATGTGTGTGTGCGTAGGTTTTTTCACACCCACTATTTGAAAATAAGGGAAGGGTTCCTTCCACATACTTCACATTCAAGAAATACCTTTTCAAGTATGGAGTGAATGGTGCTAAACTAGACCATAGGAGCAGTTTACATGTTTAGCTGCTGGTTATCTAGGTCTGTAGTTGTCACAGTGTTGAGGCCATTGCAATTAAAACATCACGAGCAAATGTACTGTCTTGGTATGACTATGATTTGTATGGCACATCGGCTGAGGCCTAGAAAACAAAAGCAAAATGCAAATGTATGAGAAATTTTAATTGTGATTACACCAGCATCTTAAGGAGTGAAAGGTGTGTGCTGTATCCACAACCAAAGTTGACACTCGGAGTGGTGGCTGCTGGGAGCGAACATACAGGCATTTGCCATATGCAGTTGCTTCCATTAGACACTGCACCAAATGTCAACTTTGTTTGCACATTTAATACACAATCCATTAAATGGTATAGTTTAATGCTGCCTGTGCTAAAAAAGGCATAATTAAAATCATTATTGAAAATCAGATAAATAATACTGAATCTTTTCCTCCATGTCTGCAACTGCATCACGTATAGACTCTCTCTAACATAATACGGATGTTATTGTGGGACTACAATTTAGGGTTTGATTGCTCATTCCATTTGATCATAACTGCCATTGCTAATCTTTCTTACATGCACTCAACATGGCCCAGTGTAATGCTTGTATGGGTGACTAGAAAAGTGATAGAAATGGTACCTGTGATCTACTGAACATTTGCGGACATTTGAGCTAATGTGCTACAAAATAATAATCTTAAAGAGAAATAGGCCTAGAGCTAAAATCTGCTTTAAAATAACTGAATTTTTCTATTGAATTAACAAGATCTCGGTGGATAAATAAATGTCTATTAGTTCAAAATGTTCCACATGCAGACAAGCCACTCACAAAGTTCGACAAACAGCACAGTGGCTGTGATGGAACTGAAAGGTCCTTAGCTAAACACCATGACTCAAAAGCTGTTGGCAGGTTAACAGGTGCATACCAGTGTTCTTTGTTGCATTGGCAAACACCAGTGGGGAGGGGTTGCCCATGACCATTTCTCTCTCTCTATCTAGGATAAACCGAATGACTCAATTATTTCCATTTATTTTATGTAATTGTATGGCTAGCCCCCCCCCCAAATCGGACAAACTGTTCACCGGGTGCCAGTCTTTCAATTTGATGCCACATCGGAGACCTGCAGTCTATGAGGATGAAAGGACGATGATGAGGACAACACCCAGTCCCTGGACAGAGAAAATTTCCCGACCCATCCGGGAATCGAACTTGGGCACAGAGGATTCAAAATCCGTCATACTGACCATTTAGCTACCGGGGGGTGGACATTATTTCCATAATGTTGGTAGATTAGAAGTTTAAAAATGTTGATTATTAATACTGTGTATTTTTATAAAAAAATCCATCAAATGAAGTTCAAATTAATTATAAATAATGATTTTAAATATATTAATTTCACAACTACAAGAGTTGCTCAGATTCACGCACAGAACATTTCACATTATGAACTAGTTATTCTTTCTTTGTTCATGCAGGGCAGATATACTTTTTGCAAGAAGTGCAAGCTTTCATGGGCGCTTTCGTGCAAGCTTTCTCTACTCCTGTCACATCTGTAACATTGTCCTTTCTTTGGCAGCTTATGCACTGTTGTTCGTGATACTTTCTCTCACAGCTCTGCAATGTTTTCTCTGCTGACAGCATCTTGATGTTGAGTTAATCTTTTTGTTTTGAGGTTCCAAAGTCCTAGACTAAGATTTTTCACGTACTGCTTTCCTCAAGAACTCTTTGTGGGAAGATTCTTGCACATTACTTGTGTGTACCTTGAAATACAACACACAAACTGTACGGCACAATGTCAATCAAGTTGAAAAATACTGCAGTATTTCCTGTCTGAATCATATAATAGGTACACTTCCGTGCATTATTTTCCTGCTTTTGTCAAAATATATAGCCTGAATGGACATCACCTAGGTAATGTCACAAGTTCGTCATCCACTGTAACTGCCTCACTAGGATTATAAAATACAAGAAACTTATTAACTATCATGTTCCAGATATCGCTGATAGGAGCAAATTTATCGGTCTGTCTTCAAGCTGCTCGAGTTAGAGCATCATCAAAATGCAGGCACTTGACTAAGAACCTCAGTCTATGCTCCAAAAGAAGCAGCTCAGTACATTGGAAAGTTTTCTTTACCAAATATATCATTTAAACTGTCCTTGTTCTATCTGTGGACTCCACAGTTCAAAAGAATTCCAATTCCAGACACAATTTCTTCTCTTTAAAAAGCTTTTGAATAATTAATGGAAAATCTCATATACAGATGTGAAACAAATACTAACAAAGATCTGCCCTCTCTATCTCTTTGTTAGTAAAAAGCTTTTGAGTTTTTTATGAAAATATCTTCAAATATTTCCTAAAGAATGCCTAGCTTTTGGTTAATACACATCAAAATATTATCCCAGATGTTAGTGACGTACATGAGAAAAGTTTTACCTGGTGTATCTGGCTTTTATCCCGGGGTTCATTTCTTTTGGAGTGCTCATTATGTTAGCAGTAGATCTCTGCCTTTGATTTATGCAAGGCCCTGTCTTCCATATCATACCTGACAGGGCCACCATATTTCGGCCATGGTGATCAGTTTGTGCGATTGCCTTCTTGTTGCTTGAATATCTATAAAAATGTGAAAACAGAACCAGGGACTAGCACTGAGGCAGACTTCCTAATGTACTCAATAATATCTACAAACAGTAATAAATATAAATACTTATCTTTCTCATTTCATCCCACTCTCTGCTGTCAGAAACTACTTGATCTGGAAGTTCCACAACTACATCTTCAGTTTCACTTCTTGAACTTTCATATAGTTCCCCACTAAATTCATTGAGTTCTCATGCAAATTTCTTGTTTCGTCGTCTGCCAGTTTCATCTTTTTATACATTGCCAGTGTGTAATGGTATGTGTGCCTCACTGCTTTTTTTAAAACTAATTTGTGCCTGATTTTATTCTGAGAAGCTCAGTATTGTATGTAAATACCGAAAATGTAAATGTGATTAAAAACGTAGTTGAAATGAAGTGAAGTGCAGCTGGACAACAAGAAACTCTTTAGCACACAATCCTCGCAATGATAGTATTAGAGAATTTTTGATTATTGACTAAAAAAAAGGCAATTGATTTTATTAAAAAAATCTGTATCTTGTGGAAAGAGGACATGTTGCTAGGCCGTCGCTCAGAACGTATTGTTACATTTAATGAAAACTGATAGGTTAGTGATAAAACCGAGTGAAGTATGTGTAAGAGCTGCCAACCATTTATGTATACAAATTTTCTGGAAGTGAACAATAGAAATATCTTGTTTTTGGAAAAGGACGTGAACTTCATTGTCGTTGCTGTCTATTAATTGACAGAATTATAAGTGTACAAAGTTCACTAAAATACAGGAAAAGAAATGCATTCTCTATAGTTTTCACACAATAAGTAACAACCTCTCATAATTTCTTAATTACAGTAATTGGCTTATGTTATTGTACAATAGTATGGTGCTGAACTCCACTGACCAATTATGATGTAGCAGGACGTGTAGTTTGAAGGAAGTTCGTGTGTCAAGCAATCTCCTTTTCTCATGAAAAGTAGATTGCTGTTTGATCTTACTTACTTACAACAGTGGTCCCTTAGGTATGAAAAGCGCCGCCGCCAACGAAGAAATTGCTGCCCTCAAATCTGCAATGGCAGAAGAGAGGGCAACACTCCAAGCCGAACTAGCCGAGGCTCGGCAGCTGGTGCACATTCTCCGTGATACGCTGGTCAGCCAGCCCCACCCAGCACAGAAGAAGGATGCTGACACACAGACTGTAGTAATACAGGAAGCCACGAGGGTGGAATCACAAGACGCAGCCGCGCAGACAATCGTCGCAGCGAAGAACAAGGCGACCCAGGTTATCATGGAGGAGGCCCCTTGCCCCCTCTCCAAGATGCAGCTGCAGAAGATAGTGTTCATTCACTTGGACACCCTCAGGTTCTACAACACCCACCCTCCTCTCACACCTGTCAAGTGGGAAGTTCTCTTGCCTCGATAGAACAAGCCGAGAATGCAGGCAAAGAACAAGGAGCGAGGACCGCCGAAGCCGCCAGCTGGGAGGATGACAGATTCCGAAGTGTCACAAGGCAGACACATAGAGGAAGAAGAAGAAGAAGCACGCAGATGCCAGGACGACTTAGAAGACTCTTTGCCTTACCGTGCCCGACACCCATCATCATCATCATCATCATCATCATCATCATCACCACCACCATCATCAACCCCCTCGCCCTGTCACTCGCAGACTGGCAGTCCCAGGTGTCAACAGGGCCAGTCAAGTAAAGGCCCCTAGCCAACGCAGTGCTGTTATTCACGCAACCTACCACCTGTCCCTGATGGGCAGTCATTAGTACCCACTACGCACTAATGTCTCAGTTATTCCCAAACGTCCCAGCATACTTCAACACATCCTAAGTGGAGTATATGTCTAACGACAACAGACTCCTCCTTACCTTCCTCAAGAAGAGGAATTCCAGTGCGAAAGCAGCAGGAAGCTAGCACCAGAGCATGTAAACTTTTGTTTTGTGTGGTCAGTTATTGAACGTATATTGTTCATAATGGCGGCTAATGAACTGATACCTGGACCTTCCAATGTGAAAAGGAGCAGGAAAAGTTTTAAATTGATAGAGGAATAGTTACTTAGTGTACTAGACGACAGTGATTTTCTTTGTAGTGAGGATGAGGCATGCCACGGAGATTGTCATTTAGAGGCTGCAGAAGAAATGCAGAGTGATGATAGCATGAGAGCACAGCTTTCGAATCTGTTTCGTGACAGTTCCAAATCTGACGATACGGATCACGATGATTGTGTGGAAATCGTTGATGAAAAAGAGCCCGACCTGTCACATGGAGATAATCCAGGTGAGTCCTGGCATAAAGAACCACATAATATGCAGGATCACCCATTTATGAAGGAAGAAGTTTTGCAAATTCATCCTGGTGGCAATTCTGCTATGGATTTCTTCAAATTATTGGTAACAGATGAATTGTTGTAACTTGTAGCTGATGAAACGAACGATAACGCAGTCAACATATTGCTGAGTGAAAATACAAAAGATGGATCTAGGATCTGTAAATGGAAACCTCTAAGTATAGGCGTATTACTAGTTTTCCAAAGTGTTTCGTTACATATGGGTAAAGTTAAATATCCACGATTACAAGACTACGGGAAGAAAGAACTGCTGTTTGAGAATAGAGGGATAGTAATGAGTATAAACAGAGACCGGTATTTGATCATATTATGCTCTGCATTTTGGAAAAAAATCCTCTTACAGGAAACCCGAAACCAGACGATCATTCATATAAGATACGACCTATATTGGATTATTTTAACAGGAGAATGTCTCAAGTGTATTACCCGGGAAGAGATTTATCGATAGATGAAGCAATGATTATTTGGAGGAGAAGATTGTCATTTAGACAATACATAAAAATCAAACGTAATAAATATGGTATTAAGATGTACATGCTCAAGTTTCATAAATAAGTGCGCTGTGTACACGGGAAGTAGTGGAGATATGGGGTGGGGGGAGGAGGTCACGCGAAAAAGCTCGTTTTGCATTTGATGGAAGAAAAGCTGCACGTTGGTTATCACATTTACTTGGACAATTATTATAAGTTTTCATTTAGCTACAACTCTGTTGAACCTAAAAACACTTTCCAGAGGTACTCAGAAATTAAATACACAATATACCCCCAAAGATGCATAGGCAAAACTTGGGAGAGGAGAGACAATTGCACAGTATTCGAATGCAGTTATGATTGGAAAATGGAAGGATCGACGAGAGGTTTCCTACATTTCCACAGAACATCTAAATGTTATGGAGCAAGTGACGAATGCGTGCCAGAAAATAGTCACAAAACCTTTGCCTATTATTAGGTACAATGCGTGTATGTCTGGGACTGATAAACAAAATCAGATGCTATCATATTATTTATGTGAACGAAAGACTATCTGCTGGCCGAAAAAACTATTCTTTCATGTCATTGACATGATAGTTTTCAATTCCCTATATCTGTACAACAAATACTCAGAAAATAAAATGATGTTGTACGATTACAGAATAAACATATTAAAGGGCTTCCTTCCACCAATGGACATTCCACAAAATGTGAGCAAGAAACATAACAAAGAAACATACGTTGCACAAAAGCGGGAAGCTAGTGTATTAGAGAAGCAAGTTATGAGGAAGCAGTGTAAGAAGTGCGCGAAACAAAGCAAGCGGACTGATACACCATACGAGTGTACAACCTGCCCAGACAAACCTGGATACTGCTTGAACTGCTGTATAATTTCCCATAAGTGGCAAAAACACGATAGTATCGGGGAAATTCCGATTATCAAACACAACTTTTAATTTCTTTTGACATTGCGTGGTTTCTTTTTATGACGTGAAAGAGTAGAACTTTTTTTCATGAGTACTCAGAAAATGAGGTTTTCTTTGGTGTTCTTTTGTCAACTTATTGCTTATTGCACTGCAAAGTGTCACTTCAGTTTTTTTGTGAAAGAATTTGTTGTGCTAAATTGGTTTTAATGGCACCACGATTGAAGTTTGGGAGACACGAGAGAAGCCTCCACATAGAATGTTGTTTTGCTTACTAATTTCTACACATCCGGGCGTCCCCTGTACATCTACGATAAATGTAGATAGCTAATTCTCTCATACCAAAAGCAAATATGCTACTAAATTGATGACATCTATAGGTGTGACAGCAAACAGACTGTAAAACATGACCACAATACAGTCAAAGCTTATTTGAAGTAATGCATCTAAGGTGTCATCATTAAGTCAGTATAGAACATGATCCTACAGCTCTGCCAAGGTCTTGATGTCAGCCTGTAGCTCAGGTGTGCTTAGGAGCGTTGGCTCCGAGTGTCACCCACAACCCGCGCCCGCAACCCGCACTCCGCACCCGCTTCGTTGGTGGCTCACCAGATTGCGCCAGTGGGCTGACCCAGGTGGCCTTTATAAGTGGGCCTGTGAGCTGTATAGACGCGATCTCTGAAATCTTGCATGTCACGAGTGAAGCCACACCACATAGCTGTTGCCTAACAAGTGGAATGTTTTCTAATGTGTCAGGCTAAATACTGCAAATAAATGTATGATACAGGGGTGCATTCATCTTGTCTGGCAATAGGTAAGAGCCCAAAAGTATTCCTCAAGGTGTTGCTCCAGGGGACGAAAAATATTCTTATTGAGTGAGTGCCTTTGAGGTACCATGCAACGTACACACCAGCAGCAGCTTGATTATCAGATGCATCCAGCACCAGCAGCATACCGACATATTGCTTGTGTGCTCCATCAGGAAGCCGCCCTACATGAATTTTTTGACAGGAGCAGTTATTGTTATGAACTACCCAGCAATCTACTCTGTGAGTTATGATGGCTGGTACACTAGTGTAGGGTGATACACATTCCTCTGTGCATTGAGATGTATTGCACAATGTAACAGTGCTGCTAGTTTATTTAAGATATGTTTTCAAAATGCACATTATCTGATGGAGATATTTTCGTAAGCTGGCTTTTATCTTTCCAAAGACATGTTGCACCTCTGGTGTCCATGGCAAGGAGTACTGTTACCTTTCAGTGCTGCTGTCAGCAGTAGCTGTATATCTGCTGTTCTTGCAGGTATTGGCCTTAGAAGTTAACAACTCCTAGGAATCACCTTTATGTAGAATGTGGAAGGTTCTCAAGGACCTCTGTCTTCTCTTTGAGTGGTCCAACACTGGTCAGAGAAACTGTATGACTTGTTTTAATTGCAGAACACATTTTGTTTCATTCCTATCAAGTTGCATTTTCATATCTTGTTAAACCCAGCACTGAGGTCAGGGAAAACATCAGAATATAGTCTAGGCAGATGAAACGAAAATTCAATCCCAGTAGCATTTAATCCACAAAATGTTGCCATGGCTGAGTAGCATTTTTAGACCAAATGGTATGTGCTGATACTCAGAGATCAAAAAGTGTTACCACTGTGGAAAAGGGATATCTTCTTCTGCCACAGCAACATGGTTATAAGCTAAAGCAGTTAATTATGCTAATAACTAGCTCTAATCAAATCATTAGCTTATATGTGTTATGAGACGAATAATTTACATCAATTCACAATTCTAGCTAATACATTTGGGAAATTCCTATATTTGGGATTGGGCAGCAGTCTGGAATGCTATGTGCATTCAAAGCACAGTAACTTCTGCAGGGGCTTCAGGTGCCGATTTTCTGCTTCACCAGATGTAGTGATGATACCCAAGTTTGTAAAATTGATGTAAAAATGATACCAGTTTGTAAAATTTCGAAACAGTGAGTGCCAATCTCTTTGACTGTTGAGAGACTGGTTGACCACTGTTGTCTTAATATGGTGAAATGTAGTTTGCTGAACATTACCTAAGTGGCTCATAACTTCAACAGAATTATAGGGTTAGGTGACAGTATTGATAGTATGTCAGCTACAATACCAGTGACAACCTCTCTGCTTTCTTTGACCTGTGTCATCCAGAGAATTCATTCCCAGTCCTTGTTGGTGAATGAAATTGCTTTCAATCTTGGCTCCATAACATTTACTAGCATGAGCCTTCATTTGGACTTTCACCTAAAGCCCAGGTCAAATGTTATTTTATGTTCACTGTATGTTGTGTTGGGTAGTTGCTGGCAATAAGATGGATAGGTGCACCCACTGGTGCAGTTTTGTTCTGTGTGTACAGTAGTGTATTTACCTCTGAACCTGAATTGATAAGATACTTAAAGGCGGCTGCTGTGTAAGAACATGTGAACACCGTAACTTTTGGCACCTTGCGAATTTATTGGTCTTTTTTCTTTGAATGCTGTTAATCATAATGTAGATGGTGCAATCTGAAAGATACAGCACTTAAATCTACTACACTATTGCTTCTCTAGACTCCATGAAACTTGGGATCAGAGTCATGATCTTACCTACAGTTGTGCATGTTTTAAGGAGCTTTTGCACATGCACAACTCGCATGAAATAACTGCCTTATGGTCCAAATACATACAGATGTGATAAACATGCATGGTTCACGACGTGTACAGCTAGCCCTTGCCACTCAACTAGAAGTTTGTCAGTGCCGCCAGGTGGTTGCACACTGCGGCAGATTTTTACCCTTGTTCGCTCAGCATAAAACCTCTAGATGATACCCCACTCCTCAGTTATGCTAATTTACTCACTATATACTGTAGTAAAATTAGATGGGATGTCAGTATATGTTACAGTTGTACTGACAGTAAACCTATTTTGTGGGTTTCATATTGAGTCATAGTATGTTAAGTTATGAAGTTTATCATACATTAATCCTTCTGACGTGCTGACAAAGGGAAACTCCTCATTGGACCCCCCTCAGGTTTAGTGGTAAGATGGTTCAGCAGATAGCCCATCAAAAACTGAATGCAGATCAAGCATGTAAACAGGAAGGTGTACTGAACTGACAAAAAAAAAGGCAAAATAGAAACAGCGAGCAGTCTAAGCTTAACATGTACAACATCAAGCATATTTAAGTAGCCATGGTATTGTGGTTAAGTGGTCACATTGTGGGGCTGCCAAGCAGATGAGTAGTGTCCAGAATTCCCTCATGCCAATGTTTTCTTGTTTATTTTTTTCACAAAATTATCAACTGTCCATCCTATCAATGAAATGTTTGTTCTCTTTCTGTAGTCTTGGCAAGTGTCATACTGTTGTTGTTGTGGTCTTCAATCCTAAGACTGGTTTGATGCAGCTCTCCATGCTTCTCTATCCTGTGCAAGCTTCTTCATCTCCCAGTACGTACTGCAACCTACATTCTTCTGAATCTGCTTACTGTATTCATCTCTTCGTGTCCCTCTACGAGTTTTACCTTCCATGCTGCCCTCCAATACTAAATTGCTGATCCCTTGATGCCTCAAAACATGTCCTACCAATCGATCCCTTCTTCTAGTCAAGTTGTGTCACAAATTTTTCTTCTCTCCAATTCTATTCAATACCTCCTCATTAGTTATGTGATCTACCCATCTAATCTTCAGCATTCTTCTGTATCACCACATTTCAAAAGCTTCTGTTCTCTTATCGTCCATGTTTCACTTCCGTACAAGGCTACACTCCATATAAATACTTTCAGAAACGATTTCCTGACACTTAAATCTATACTCAATGTTAACAAATTTCTCTTCTTCAGAAACGCTTTCCTTGCCGTTGCCAGTCTACATTTTATATCCTCTCTACTTCGACCATCATCAGTTATTTTGTTCCCCAAATAGCAAAACTCTTTTACTACTGTAAGTGTCTCATTTCCTAATCTAATTCCTTCAGTATCACCCGACTTAATTCGACTACATTCCATTATCCTCGTTTTGCTTCTGTTGATGTTCATCTTATATCCTCCTTTCAAGACACTATACACTGGTAATAGAATATGAGTAATGTGGCAAGAATGTGTTACCATCTGCAAGTAAATGCGATGAATAGTGAGAGCGGGTTCGATACCACACAGAAATCTCACAGAAATGAAAACAACAATAAACGGGTGCAGACAATGTTACAACAAAGGAATTCAAGAGCCAAACTTCCAAAACAGAATGCAACTACAAAAATGTTAAAAACATAAGTCTTGATAGACCACAGGGAAAACTGTGTGAGTGTGAAACTGTTGCATTCATTTGTTACAGCTTATGTGACAAACTATTATGTTTTCATCATTTCCCTGGGAGTGATCACATTCACACAAACAACTAAATCAGGCAAGGAGGCCTAATGGATGTTACACCATGGACACAGGCATAAATTTGAATGTCAATTACCAGACAAACAGTTCATAATTTTGTGAAGGAAAACAAAGGCACAATGGAGTTTTGAACTGTGTAATCCAACTCCATTGCTGCTTAACCAAGACGCCATGGCTCTTTGTCTGTGCTCATTGTTATACTTCTTGAGCTTGGATCTTTCACTGTTTATATTTTGCTTTTTTTTCCACGGTTCAGTCCAACTTCATCCTATCTTCATGCTTGATCTGTGTTCTGTTTTTGATGGACTGTCCACTGGGCTCTCTTATCCCTAAATCTGAGGGTTTGGAATGGGGAGTTTCCCTTATGAGAATCATAATGGTCTAAAGCACACCACCATCAATTGTGAGATTGTAGCATTTATTCATGCTTGAGAAATCCGTTGATCTTATGGAGAGTCTGGTTTATCAGTGTTGTAGGCCAACGCAGTATATATGAAAATACATGAAAAGCTGTATCACTGGTTTCTATGATATTCACTTAAATGTGGGATCGACAGCGGTGTGCTTTACGCCCTTATGGATCTCAGTGGCTCATTTGTATTTTAGTCATGTGACCATGTTGGTAGACACCACTATTTGAGTTTAAACATTTTTACAAACTGTGTTTGGAGTTGGTTGTTTACTGTGCAAGAATTCGCTTGCATGTGCAATGTAAACATGAACCATGTTGAACCCGTTTTAACTGCTAACAGAAAAGAAAAAGTTGTGAGGAGGGGCCATGGGTCATGCATGCTTTGGTATCTGTCGGTAGTGCACTTGTCTCTAAAAGGCAACAGTCCTGAGTTCGAGTCTTGATGCGGCACACAGCTTTAACTTCTGGGAACAGAAAGGTAAATCACTAGAAAAAGTTAGCTGCAAAGGAACTAGGGCCTCCGAAAACAGATCCTTTGACTGACTGATGAAATAAGGAAGTGTACAGTTAGCACAAGTTGTTGTGTGGGTACAGTGTAAGAATATCTGATTTTTGGCCCAGAAGTTAATTCGTGAACTAATAAATCTGTTAGGGATCTTATACGTTCGTCTGAAAAAATGGAAAAGTATGGAAACTCCCACTTATACAAAAATGAGAAATGGAGAGGTGCATAAGGTTACACATTATTTCTTTAATGCAGTTAAATATGTACAAAACAACAAAATTCCACAAAAAGAATTTTTTGTCAGATAAGTTGTGCTTATTATTATTATTATTATTATTATTATTATTATTATTATTATCAGTGCTTTTTTTCTGGAAAAAAAATGTTTGAGGGTACTCCGACGTTGGATATAGTGCAGCAAAAATTACTTATAACTGAAGCATGGGGTACCACCCATCTGTCATGACCTCATCAACATGTCGAACTAAAAAAAATGGAATCGGACTCTTCAGTTGACTTTACTACAGCTCAAATGAAGCAGGCGATACCGAGAAACACGCAAACATACAAGAGAATGTGATATCGAACACTTCAGTTTACATCGCCTCAAATGAAGCATGTGATTCCCATCAACCCCTGAACAATAAAAACAGAAAATGTTATCGTACACTTCAATTGACCTATAATACACCTCAAATGAAACAGATGAGTCAATCAACCCTCAGACATACAAAACAATACTAGGAAATATTACCGAAGACATACTTTAACCTATAAATCCCACTCAAAGACACAATACAACAAAAAGCATCCACACCTATCATCAAGAACAATAGAAACTACACTACAAAAATCTTTTGTAACCTTGTTTGGCTCCCAAAATGGTATAGATGATGTGTGGTATCCCGTGCTTCAACTGACCCAATTTTTAATACAGCTGAAAATTTATTTAACTATAAAATATTTCTTCTTTCCTGGAACCACCTGAAGATGACACAGATACTGTAGCTCAATGCTGTGCAGTGTTCATGCCTTGTTTATTTCTTTCTATGCCTAAGCTTCGTACTTCTTTGCAAATTCTGCAGCCAAGTTTTTTGTTTGAAACTATCAACCAGTCATTTTTCTCACAAAATGCGATTTCTTGTTCCAAAGTCCAACATTCTGGACTATCATTTAATTTTCTATCATGCACATGTTCATTAACTGCATTTTCACATGTAGGTTCAGTGTTCAAGTTTACAGTTTCGCTTTGGTCATCCACTGATGTTGTGAAGTTACTGCCTTTTCACTTGCACACGGATTATTGCCGGTTTTTTGGTTTTTTAGATGCAGGAGAACCAGTAAAATAGTTTGTTAGTTTTCTGCTCATCTCTCACCTCCAACTTAACTTACAAGTTGCAACGAAAGACAGGACACACTGTAAATTTCGCACAACCGACAAGAACGGAACAGCAAATGCAAATGAATAAAGAACAACAAAACAAATATGGCAATGAATAATGAAGGATCATGCTAGCGGGACCATAGAGACATCTCTTGGTAGCTCAGTGTTTGAACATACGCATATCCTTTTAGCACTACCATCGCCCACTAATAGTGGGCGAGGACACTACATGTTTGTTGAACTGGCTGCCAGTGATTCAGTTGTCGACAACGGTTGCCGCAGCTTCAAAATGCTTGAAACAGTCAATGGCATCGCTTTTCCCACCAAAAACTGGACTTGTATCGTTTGTATTGCAACTACCAACATGAAAAAATGAAATAAAAAATTTACGTCTGCAAAATAAATCTTTGGCACTCTTCCAAGTTTTCAACATTGTGAAAAAATTACTTTGTCGACGAAAATGTTTAGGGTTATGCATCCCCCAGCGTTCCCCCAGAAAAACGACACTTATTATTATTATTATTATTATTATTATTATGTCTGGTTAAAAATTGAAAGTGACGCGGACCTTGATCAAGCGTGACTTCCTTTTAACTGTACGTTACATTGCATTTAGGAACTTTCGAGTAATTGAACATGTATCAATAATTACAAATAGAAACAAACTCCCACATGGGAAAAATATATTAAAAACAAAGATTCCAAGACTTACCAAGCGGGAAAGCGCCGGTAGACAGGCACTGTTAATTTCTTCTTTTTATTGGTGGGTATGATGTCAGGTTTGTTATGTGGTGGTGTTTTATCTGTTATAATGGGTCTGTTCCAGTATAATTTGTATTCATCATTCTCCAGTAAATTTTGTGGTGCATAATTGTATGTGGGAACGTGTTGTTTTATTAGTTTATGTTGTATGGCAAGTTGTTGATGTATTATTTTTGCTATTTTGTCATGTCTTCTGGGGTATTCTGTATTTGCTAGTATTGTACATCCGCTTGTGATGTGATCTACTGTTTCTATTTGTTGTTTGCAAAGTCTGCATTTATCTGTTGTGGTATTGGGATCTTTAATAATATGCTTGCTGTAATATCTGGTGTTCATTGTTTGATCCTGTATCGCAATCATGAATCTTTCCGTCTCACTGTATATATTGCCTTTTCTTAGCCAAGTGTTGGATGCGTCTTGATCGATGTGTGGCTGTGTTAGATGATACAGGTGCTTCCCATGTAGTGTTGTCTTTTTTTGCAATTTACTTTCTTCGTATCTGTTGATGTTATGTGATCTAAAGGGTTTCAGAAGTGATTACAAAATTGCAGTGTTGTAGCCGATGTATTTATATGAGTGATTTCTTTATGTATTTTGCTAATTTCTGCTCGTTCTGTAAAGAATTTTCTTAAATTGTCTATCTGTCCATAATGTAGGTTTTTTATGTCGATAAATCCCCTTCCTCCTTCCTTTCTGCTTAATCTGAATCTTTCTGTTGCTGAATGTATGTGATGTATTCTATATTTGTGGCATTGTGATCATGTAAGTGTATTGAGTGCTTCTAGGTCTGTGTTACTCCATTTCACTACTCCAAATGAGTAGGTCAATATTGGTATAGCATAAGTATTTATAGCTTTTGTCTTGTTTCTTGCTGTCCATTCTGTTTTCAGTATTTTTGTTAGTCTTTGTCTATATTTTTCTTTTAGTTCTTCTTTAATATTTGTATTATCTATTCCTATTTTTTGTCTGTATCCTAGATATTTATAGGCATCTGTTTTTTCCAATGCTTTTATGCAGTCGCTGTGGTTATCCAATATGTAATCTTCTTGTTTAGTGTGTTTTCCCTTGACTATGCTATTTTTCTTACATTTGTCTGTTCCAAAAGCCATACTTATATCATTGCTGAATACTTCTGTTATCTTTAGTAATTGGTTGAGTTGTTGATTTGTTGCTGCCAGTAGTTTTAGATCATCCATGTATAGCAAATGTGTGATTTTGTGTGGGTATGTTCCAGTAATATTATATCCATAATTTGTATTATTTAGCATGTTGGCAGTGGCTGTAATCGTATAAACTTGTTGATAAGTATAACTGTTATACCCAGAACATACACTTGTGAGCTGCCACTGAAGATAGAAAAAACGAACATATTTGATTCATTGCTTGTGGCGTCATGGTCAGTTTGCCACTGATAATTAGGCCAATTTCGAGTGTCGGTGTCTTGGTTAGGTGGTTGGCGGTGCTTGCGGGACTAGTGATGGCTTCTTTGGTTATAATTTGGTGCCTTTGTGGAACAAGGCGGCCTGTTGCGCCTACTGCAGGCTGCTGAGGCCATTTTGGAATACACATTGACACAATGGACATGTTACCTGATCGCCAAAATGCCTGTATTAGCAGCACACTGGGTGGTGATGTTTCCCTTGTGCCTTTTGGTTGTCCCTTTGGAATGAGTAACTATCTTCTTCACTTTGTGTGGTGTGGGTATGGTTGTTTATTGTCAGTGTTAATAATTGCTTCTGAAGTGTGCCCTTGTGAAGTTGTAGACTTCCGGGACTATTCGTTAATGTTCGGTTGCTGTTCACATTATACAACAGCTGTCGGACCCATTCAGATATTGTTCCTTGCGTGCGGCACCACCTAAGTGTTCGCTTGTTCCATCTATCGCTGAACTTTGCTACTGATAGTAAAGAATTAATATCACGTTCTTACACATCATCGCAGTTATTTTTATTGGTAAGGTACTTGTGTTAGCAAATGTGACAAAGCATTGCATCTGTAATTGCTTTTTTATTGACAGTGTTTCTCAGGTGGCGCCAGAATTCCAACAGTGTTCTATCACTGACAGGTTCAAAATGTAATAATTGTTTCATGTGTTGGTTTCACCGATTTACACATTTGGCCAACGAAGGCTTCTCTCTATGGGGGTGGGGGTAATGCTGTTGCAAGCTAGTTTGGAGGTCACTAATCTATTTTTTTATATCTTGTTATCATAGCAGTTGTATTTCATTTGAAGTCATCATGCGACATCATTGTTGAACTTTCTTCACCAACTGGGGTTTTTATGTTCCTTTGTATTGCAGGGATCACTGGTTTACAGGTTTTTTTCCATAAAATACACAGTAACTGGATAAACTGATTTTATTTTCAGAATTTGAAACCACCAAAAAACTAAAACAAAACAAACTTATTGTTGGCTTATAACGAAAACATTGTGTCTCAGAAAAAGTTATGAATGGACTGTGCTATTAATATGGTTGCCTAATCATATAGTGGTTATTTTTTCCACCCCCTCATTAGCGCGCACCACATAGGACATTACCTCTTATTGGCTTAATAAATGAGATACAAGGTTTTCTATCCACTAAAGCAATAAAAAAATATTTTCATTTTATTTTTGAGATACAATATTCAAAGCCGATGTTATGCGAAGTTAGATCAGTATGATATGGCAAAGAACAACCTTTTGGTCTTTGGCACAAGTCGATGCTTCCCACTAGGACTGTTGATATTTTTACAAATGTCAGGTATCCGATATATTCATATTTAAAAAATATCATCTGCTCTCGATATATCAAAAAAAGTTTCGATATATAGACTTACAAAATATGTACTACAGACTGTAAATATACTGCCGGTTTTAGAGCTGTACATTTATGTACTGATTTATTATTAGGTATTCTGTAAATCAGCAAGCTGGCAGTCTGCCTATCCCCCTTAGAGGAAGAACTGAAAAGAAAACGATGCACATTCACGCTTGGCGATAAACACTTTGCTAACAATGGTAAGTGATGGGTCCATCCTTCGGTTTCGCCACATATCAGATTTGTCCGGGAGACCTCATGTTGACTTCCTTTTTCTTTTTTTCTTTCTTTTCTATTTCAAACACCAGCGACGTAGCAGTTGTGTTGTCAAAATTGCCTGGTGTAGCTAGACGTTACAGTTTCTGTTGGTAGCGCCGAGCACTGATTACGTCAGCATTTCCCCACCTAAGCAATGACGAGTCTTGTCATTTAGATTTTTGTTCATCATTTTCAACAACTGTTTTTGAAGAGTGTTGGTGTGAAAAAATAGTTGTGTAAAAAATTGTTTAATTGTTTCTTTTTTTATTTAACGCAAGTGGTGGGCTGTTTTTTCACATTGGAAATACTGTTATTCCGTTCATACCGCCATTCTCCCCCAGTGCAATTGGAGTTGTTGTTTTGTGCCACATATAATTGCTTCTCACAGTCAAAGAGAAAGATTGGATGTGATGAAAGCTCCAACAGTAGTAAGACTCCTTCACACAGTGAAAGTAAAATTATGTCCAACTACAATTTCAAAAGAACAACAAATATTATTCAAAAATCGTGAAAAAAAAAAATGCAAAATAAAAATATCGGCACTAGATATTGCCGTTTTTATAACGATATATTGAGGGAAATGACAACTAACACACACACACACACACACACACACACACACACACACACACACACACACAAAGCTACCTAGACAGCAGCGTCAGATATGCAGTGCACCCATGAACCATTTGGGGGAAGGCACAGAACTCTGATTGCACTGGGGGATTGCGGTGTGAATTGAATAACAAGATTTCCGATGTGAGAAAACAGCCCACCAGTTGCGTTAAAAAAAAGACAATTTTTAACACAAGTAGTGTGCTAGTTCTTCACATCAACACTCTTCAAAAACAGTTGTTGAAAATTATCAACAAAAATCTAAATGACAAGATTGGCAATTGCATAGGAGGAGATGTGTGAGGGGGAAATGCTGACGTAATCAGTGCTCGGTGCTACCAACAGAAACTATAACATTTAGCTTAAGCACACAATTTTGACAACACAACTGCTAGGCCGCTGGAGTTTAAAATCACTGGTTCAAGTATTCCTCTTGACTCAGAGACATGAGGTCATGTTGAGCGCAGGGGTCAATACTAGAGATTGTTAGCTTAACTGAATATTCATGAGCAAAGCTGGTTTTCTTAACTTTCTGTGTTGGTCTCTAGAATTATACAAGTATTACTTCAAAACCCAGACAATAGGCATTTTTCCAAGATGCTCAACAATCCACAGCTTGTTGCAATGGCCCTTTCAACTTGCTGTATGAGATCTTAGGAATAACCACTAAGTGCGAAAGGCTTAACTCACATTCCATTTAAAATACGGAGCATACATACCTAGTATTAATTTGGGAAGCAACAGTTCCTGCCTCAACAACACATTTATGCTACTTTTGTGATAGCAAAAAAAGTGTACTATTACTTGTTTTTGAGACGAACCACTGAAATTGGTGATAATAGGTGTATTTTTCTTACAATAACTTTCTAATTCTTATGGATTCCTCTTAATTGCAAGACACTACTTCTAGATATTAATTAGCCCAGTGACTTAACTACTGTGTTGGATCAGCCCGTCATAAGTCACTGGATTAATTAATATTCAGAAGAGGTGTCATGCAATTAAGAGTTATGTTTTTTGTGGCTTCCCTAAACTGAAGAAGACAAATGGCTGGCTGGTTTCCTTACCCATCCTCTCTCTGTGATGTAACAATCCAGTTACATACTATTTTAATTCCTAATAAATAACTAATCCAAAATGTAAAGGCAGTTTTGTGAATATCAAACTTTTCCTGATAAGTGGGAGGGAAAAATAGGTTAATATACTCTGCTGCCAATCAGCTTCGAGTTTTGTGAATGCAGTACCCAGAAGACTGAAGTGAATGGATTGGAAATGCAGAACAATGGCCTAAGAGGCATGAAAACAAAGGAAGACCCATTTAAGAGCATATAGTAATCACTCATAGTATTGTAGTACTTCTGGACTGACCAGTATGTATTTGCACCAGGTCTACTGCAGTTATTGATAATTTTCAAAAGTGTTTTAGGAAGTTATTCATATGATGCACAGTGCCAATAGTATTATTTAAAGACCATATTGTGATTTTATTTCAATCATCAATGGTTTACTTTACATAATGAACCACTAAGATAGTATTCTCATTTTATTCTCGAGAATTTCATGCAATATACACTTCTTTTAAAATTGCCATGTGAAGTCAAGACAGTAATTTACACTTTTCTTGATATTTGCAATCCATGATTGTTAGTGGAGCATGTAGTAATGCAACATTTTTTGACGTAATTGAAGGAGAATTTTAGGGCTCCAGTTATGATACCTATAACTTAAATGTTCCAGGGAATTTTCATTTTAGCTTCTCATTGTGGTGGTTTGCCTGAGCAAAATTATTACTGAAATTTAAATAGTTTTAAATATATTATAAGAGAGGGAATGGTGACACAATTTTGCTTCTTATAACCCAGCTGATTTTCATCCAGTTGTAGTATAACATGACATTTCCTAATGAAATGCCACAATACACTTTAAGGTGTTTTGAGAAATGGAAGATATCCATGTTAATGTGGCCGGGGGGGGGGGGGGGGGGGGGGGGGGGGAAGAAAAACTTATCTTCAACTAGTGAACAGAAGTCATCACTTGCTGAGGTGCATGTGTCATTCTGTGCAGCAGCTGATGGGAGGTATTATGGTGGACCACCAAGAAATAACGAAAGAGCACGCATTAGCAATGAACATAGTGCAAAAAATAATGTAACTGACTTACTCTACTGTAGTTGGACCGCAGTGTAGTAGGAGCAGCCTGGAGCTCATTGTAAAGTATACTGTATTAATACTTAATTTGACAGTATAGAATTGAAATGATGGAACTCTGGTTATGAATGCTTTACATTACTTGAGGGGGGAAAAAAGCGCTTTTTCCACTTAATTCATGAAATCTTCAGGGAAGACGATCTGAGCAAGATGAAGATTTTTGACCAGCTCTACAAGATAAATTTATAGGCACTGTGGTATATAGAAAATATTAGCAAACAAATCAAATCTACAGAAGTCATGTGCTATTCCAGGCTGATGTATATAACTGATAGGTTTGATGTCTCCCTGTGACCACTAGGCACACTACACATTTATACTTCTAAAATTGTTTGAAGGTGTGCTTCTTAAAGGTTGCTCTGACAAATAGAAAATCAAATTTGTTCCTTTTAAAAAATCGATTGCAGTTGGAAGGAGGTCACAACAGATTAAGTTTAGAAATTTGGGATCCAGGTGAATGCAGTGTACTAATAAATATGATGGTCTCAGATCTTATTTTGAAAGAGATGTGAATTTGGACAAATATTTTGATGATCTCCTAAGTTCTAAATACATTGTACATATTCAGTGAAAGAGATGGCTACTGACAGAAGTCTGTCTAACTGCCATGCAAGGTTTGCTAAACTACTACTAGAAGAAACTTCCTGACAGATTAAAACTGTGTGCCCGACCGAGACTCAAACTCTGGGCCTTTGCCTTTCGCGGGCAAGTGCTCTACCGACTGAGCTACTGAAGCATGCCTCATGCCCGGTACTCACAGCTTTACTTCTGCCAGTACCTCGTCTCCTACTACTACTAGAAGGATTGGGAAAAAGCAGGTTCATTGGAGAAAATTATGGACGGAGAGTCAGTACATTTGTCTACTACCCAGACCTGGAGGGAAGCAGTAATATTCAAATAGAAGACATCAAGAAACATTATGTATGGGTTGTCCATAAAAATAACAAATGACAAGAATGGAAAAGATTTTTTTTAATCCCTTCGAAAGCTATTTGCCAATATTTAACAATACCAGAGAAGGAAAGTTGCTACTCACCGTATAGCAGAGATGCCGAGTTGCGATAGGCACAATAAAAAGATTCACACACTCAGCTTTCGGCCATTAAGGCCTTTGTTTGATTTCCATTGTTTGATTTTTGCCAATATTTTTTATACTGTTTCATTAAGTTGGCCTTTGATTATTTACTTAAAAAAGATTAATGTTATAGATAATTGTTGTTAGAAGAGTTAAACGTTGTAACTCCAGTAGCAAGTTTAGCATGTCTCAATATTACCAAGCTTCGAGCACAACAGAAAAAATATTTAAAATCTAAGGCACTAACTGAGTGTAATCGTAAAACTAAGTGAGTTTCTTACAGCCACGTTTAGCTGAATTGTGACATTTTATTTGTTACAATGTCCATAGGCAGTAACTGAGAATAACATGATTTTTTGATGAAATGTATTACAGTATAATAGTAGAATTGCCCACACCATGGGCCTTCCCTGCTTTCGCAGCAGGAGGAGATGGGATATTCATGTATGGTATGTCCCACATGCTGGGCAGACTTGTGAAGTAAAATTACTCTCGCAGACCAACCACAACCTCTGCAATTAACACTTGTAGTTTGCTCCAAATAATGTTAATTACATGTTTTTTTTTATCAGAACACAGTTTTGTCTTTTAACCCAAGCATGTGTCACTGCAGTTGCACAATCATCAGTGAGTTTTATTTTATTGCTGTTAAACACGTGACGCACACAAATAATGGTTTTTTAAAATTGTAATCACAATTTTTTCCCAGAACAGACAAAATTTTGTATTCATACCTTTTTTACCACATTGCGTGGTTTTCATGAGGTATTGTTTTTATTGTGCCTGTTTTCTTTCACAGTTTGTTCTCTGCAACCATATACAACTTAATGTAGCACTGATGATGCTGCAATTGCTGTGAAACATGTGTAGTGATAAAGCAAACGTGTACAAAGGCACTTCAACCTCAAGATGATTAAGGTTAATTACCTTTGAAAGTCAAATATGGACCCACTTGTGAACAAAATACCAATAGAACAATAAGAAATCAAAATTGTTGACAAATTTAAATAGTTAGGTGAAATAACAACATACAACTTAAATAAGACATCAATATAGCAAACTAGAATATAAAACTGATCAAAGCAAATTACATTACCAAAAACATTAAAAAAAAAAAAAAAAAAAAAAAAAAACAGAAAGAAAGGAAACACATCAATAGCTTCAAAACTACTAATACAGCAGAAATTGGCAGACCACTCAAGATAGATAGAAGAATAAATAAACAGTATTAGGTCAATGGGAATTGGAAAATAGCTTTAAATAATAGAATGGGTAAGGAGCACAACCAGAAAGATAAAAGTCTCATTCTTTGGTAATCTAATTGAACAGCAGAAAACAGAATTAGTAAAAGAGTAATAGAAAAAAATGTGGAACAGCAAGAGCAACATAAAATGGGTTACAGAATTAAAGGTAGATATAAGAACTCCAAATTACAGCAGGGGGGGGGGGGGGACAAAACCAAAACATTACCAGGTACACAAACGAGATCAATAAAAAGACTGGAGGAAGGGTAATCTCCTACTTAGAAAGAAAAAAAAAAAAAACGAATGTCTGAAAGAATGAAGAAGTACTGGGCAGACAGAAGAGAAGAAAACCCTTTCTATAATCACTATGTTGCTGAATAACAACAAGTTCTGGTATGAACCTTTGTTTAATTGACAAGAGTGGTCCAAAGAAGTTCATAAAATTAATAATAATAGGGATCAATTGATTGTGATTTTTATATAATACTACCTACACATCTAAGGAAAGTTTTCAATCTTTAGCAGAATGTAATGAGATAATATGATCGGGCAATCAATGATTCCCACGTAAACTAATGTAATGTTTAGTATTGCACAGTTGTGGCCCTGAGGAAGAAGTTGAGCCTACAGACGTGGACATATGCAATTGTTTTACTGCAAGCTCAAAGCTTCTTGCACCAAAGAGCATATTTTATTAGGTTGGTGCTTAAGTTTGTAGCATTTTTCCATCATTTAATAAACACAAGAGATACACACAACAGAGGCTTTAGTCTTCAACGGTCTGCCTATGGTGGGGTAACTTTTTGATTCTGCGACTGTAGAAATCGTGATTTTGAGGTGAAGAATTCAGCGAGCCACGTCTAGAGCACGGAAAGAAAGTTCCCTGAAGGTTGTTCAATAGAGCATGGAAAACGTTAAAAGCTGAGGGTGCAAGATCAAGCGAAGAAAGAAGGTGCAGAATGACTTCTCAACCCAACTCCTGTATAGAGCTTTTTGTCAGTCTATCACAATGTGGGCGAGTGTTATCTTGGAGTAGCACCACCTTGTGCAGTCTTCCTGGCCATTGTTGTTAGATTGTGTCTGCAAGATGTCCCAGTTGTTGGCAATAAATGTCAGCAGTGATGGCTACACCCCAGGAGAAGCAATTCATACTACACCACACCATTACTGTTCTACCTGATGCATAACATTATCTTTAGTGAATGCATGCAGGGGAGTTCCTGCTTGGTTTGGGCTCAATAGTTTCTTTCTTTTCCTTATGTTAGTATAAAGAAACCATTTTCTCACCACCAGAAATGATACAAGATAGGAATGGTCTGTGTTGTTCATGAGCCAATTGACGATGAGTAAGCAAAGATGCACATATGGCCACTCACAAATTTTTACAATTTTGGGTTAGAACATGTGGTACCCATTCACTTGATTTTTGAGCATTCCCCATTGTGGGCAAATGTAGCACAACGGTGGAATGATCCCAGTTCATTGTATTTTTCAGTTATCATTGTGAATTAATGCATTTAAATGATCTTCATCAAACACCGTAGGGCTTCCTCAATTTGGGGTGTCACTACTATAAAAACAATCTTTCTTAAAACGAGAATCTATCTGTGCTCTGTCCAGTGACATTATCCCCATACATGGTGCAAATGTTTGTGGCTGCCTCTGCTGGCGTTGTCACCCCTCTATTGAACTCTGACGGAAGAATTTGTCAGAAATGTTCCGATTTCTCAACTTAGCACTCCATTTTCTAGCATCCTCAGCTCCACTCACTACCTCCAAATGACAATATGTAAACTCAGATAGAAACAGTGAACTACAAACAAAAAATAAAAGTTGGTAATAAACCCATAATTACCGGAAAACTAACATGTAAAACAAACATGCTACAAACTTATGCACCTGCCAAATATAATCACTAAAAATTAGCATGTCCCACTGACTCAGCAAATTCAACTCTTTTCTCTTTAGCCTGGGTGGGGTAGCTGTAATGGTCCAATTACGTATTTCTATTTTTTATTCCCCATTAAAATTCTAATCTCACATGTAACAATGGGTTTATAAATATCCAACTGTTGCTGTGTGATGGGAAAAAGACAACAAGCAGCAAAAATTCTTAGTAACTTTGAAAAAAAAAATTGCTTCATGTAATCAGCCAAGAACATTAGTGCCACTACCCAGCTTCCAGTTCCTGTGAACGCAGTGGAAGTGCGGAACAATTATGGTTGGAGCATGATGTCCACAACCAGCTTTATCATGAAAAATGGAAGGCCAATCTAAGATTGTAATAATCAATTTGTGCCAGAGTTATAGCAGTCAGCATTGGTAATTTTCAAAGACTGTAGAAGTAAATAATTAAATGTTTTTAACGTTATTTAAAATGTATGTTGTGGATTTGGTTCCATGGTCAATTCTTTATTTATTCATGTAGTAAACAAATAGTATGTAGTCTTGCTGCCTCTTCTTTTAGCAAAAGCAGTAAGTAGTAGTGAGGAAGCTGCCATGAAGTATTGAATCATCCGTCACAAGGTAGTGGCTGCATTGTGGCAACATGTTGGTCAGAATAATGTGCAGATAATGGGACTGAGAGACATGATCAGTTGCACTCAGTGGAAAGCTGCACCTTGCAGTGGTATTACCTCCGGTAGGTGGGTTGCTGTCACCACAACAAGGCACATATCTTGTTATGGGTGGCATGACTAGGTGTTGGGTTTTAGTGAAACAAATGTGCCTTGGAATATGTCTGAATTTTGAGGCAGGGGCATTCTTTTTGCCAGTAACACCAACATGACGCCAGGACCACGCCAGACACTAAGATGAAGGGGCATTGCTGGCAGCAGCCGTGAGTTTGAGACTGAACTACACCTGTCACTGCCACAGCACTACCAACCTGCCATCCACATCTGTTGCTGTCAGGGGGAAGTTCCTCAAGGAACTTACTGCCTCAATGCCAGCTGCCATCTGACTCCTGCCAGAGGGCAGTGGGTCAAATTCAGCGGACAGCAGTCCCTGGGCTCCACCATGGTGAAGGTGTGTGGGGTAGCTCCATGTGTCATCACTGACGGAGAAGTGGCACGTTGCTGACATCATGGCCATGTCCCACAGAGGCCGCTAGCCATCCATGGGCCTGCCGTTATCAATGCAGGCCACCTATACATCATCATCTCACCAGGGCTCTGAAGCCACTGCTTGTATATGGGCACCAGCCAGGGTCAACAGTGTGAGGCAAGCTTTGCTTCACAGAGCCATAACAAAGCATTTTCCAAACTTGAATAAAGCATTCTTTAGCGTTAGCAGTGTCTCCACTGGGCCACCACCACCACCACCACGACCACCACTTACCCCATGAGTGAAAACTACACTGTTCAGAGTAGTGTCAGGTGAACCAACATCACCATAGTCACCAATGGAGGAAGGTCAGGGCACGTTTGATGAATTAAGGAATGTGTTAACACTGAGTCCAGTATTGGTGTTTCCAGTTTCCAGCCTTTCAGCAGTAGTTAATATTGTCGTGTGATGCATCAAACCATGCTCTTGGGTGCGTTTTGAGCCAGGATGACGATGGTGAAGAACATTCTATTGCCTTTGCATCAAGACAGTTGAACAGGTTAGTGAATGAGAGATTGGTTGGTTTAAAAGAGGGGGAAAGGGACCAAACTGCTAGGCCATCGATTCCTCGTTCCAATTAAAACAATTCCACAAAGGTGGGAGTAAAATAATTGAGACATATGAAACACAGCTAGAAAAAGCAGCGCATTAAAACCTGCACCCTAAAAGCACTAGGGTGGAGGACACAGAGGGACACAGGAAATGTGCTAAAACTTGGATAAAATGATAAAACCCACCCTCACAAATAAAACATAAAACTAAAACTGCTGTTTAGGCATTGTCACCCAGCACCAAAGGTAGGGTGCTGGGAAAGTTCACTGCGAAGTCACTAAAAGTGGGCAGTCCAGCAAGAGGACGACGACCATCATTTGTGAGCCACAGCAACACCAAGGTCGGTCCTCGCAACAGAGGTGGTAACCATGCATTAGCCACATGTAACCTATGCAGAGCCGGTAGAGTACAACTGATTCCCTGCGAGAATACCGCACAGAACACTTCCACACATTTGTAGTCTCCTTAATGACACACAGTTTGTTGTGTGTACTGTAATACCATTCCGCCTCCCAAAGCCAAAAAACCTTGTGGCGTAAGACATAATGCAGGTCAGTTTCGGAGATGCCCATCTCCAGAAGCAGTTTCCGCGTTCCCTGTATGGCCAGCCTGTCGGCAAGTTCGTTGCCTGGGATCCTGACGTATCCTGGGGTCCATACAAACATCACTGAACGATGGGACCGTTCCACGGCATAGATGGACACTACCAAAGGATGGCGAGCTTAGGGAGTCAGTACACAGAAGAAACAATTCCCCAGGGCATGAATGAATATACTGAAGTGCATGAGAGATGGCTACCAGCTCTGCAGTAAATACACTGTAACTATCAGGCAAGGAATAATGTTCAAAATGGCCTCTGTGGACGTTGGTGAAGCCAACATGACCATCAGCCATCGAGCAGAGCCCCGGAACACATCAAGAATCGAGAGGAAGTGACAGTGGAGATGGACTCCTGAATAGATGCTACCAAAGGATGGTGAGGGTAGCACTGGTCGATAGCTTTTGGGCTGCTCAAGGAGTCAGTACACAGGAGAAATGACTCACCAGGGCATAAGCAGATGTGGTGAAGAGCACGAGATATGGCCACCAGCTGTGCAGTGAAAGTACTGCAGCCATCTGGCAAGGAGTGCTGTTCAATATGTCCTCCATGGACATATGCAAAGCCTATATGACCATCACCCATTGAGGCATCTTTGTGAACCACTTTATGGCCCTGGTACATCTCGAGAATTGAGAGGAAGTGATAGTGGAGAGTCATAGGGTTAATTGAGTCCTCAGGGCCATGCAAAAGGTCCAGAAGAATATGCAGCCTAGGTGTACACTATGGAGGTGTAAGTGAATGGACTTCGAGGAGAAGTGGTTACGGGAAGGACTTCAGGTCAGACGGAAGGGAATGGACTCAAAACCATAATCTTAAGCCCTGACCAGGGCCACCAATGTGGGAGATTAACCGCATGGTTGGGAAAAGGAGACAGTAATTTGGATGTGTGCAACATAACTGGCAAGCAGTTGTGCATGCCTAAGCTTCAATGGAGGGGCTCCAGCCTCCATCAGGACTCGTTCTAAAAGCTCCTATTGCTAGGCGAATGCCACAGAGGTGCACTGGGTTGAGTAAAAGCAATGCTGAGAGCGCTGCCAAACTATAAACCAAACTCCCATGGTCAAAGTGGGATGAACAAGGGCTCTGTGGAGCTGCAGCAGCTTAGAGCAATCTGCATCACAGTTGCTGTTGCTCAGGCAGCAGAAGGCACTGAAGTGCTGCCAGCACTTACACTTATGCTGATGAAGGTGAGGTAGCCAAGTCAATTGGGCATTGAAAAACATCCCTAAGAATCGATATGTCTCCACTACAGTGAGTTGATCGTCATTAAGGTAAAGTTCTGGTTCTGGATGAATGCTATGACACTAACAGAAATGTACGACACATGACTTCGTGGCTAAAAACTGGAAACTGTGTGCTAGAGCTCATGACTGCACTTTGTGAATGTCTCCCTGTAGGTGCCACTCAGCAACACCAGTACTAGAGGAGCAGTACGAAATGCAGAAATGATCTGCATACAAAGAAGATGAGGCTGACAGACCTACAGCTGCTGCTAGACCACTAATAGTCACTAAAAATATAGAGGTAGCCAATACAGAGCCCTGTGGAACACCATTCTCCTGAATACGAGGGGAACTATGGGAGGCACTGACTTGGACACAGAAAGTATGGAGCGACAGGAAGTTTTGGATAACAATCGGAAGTGGGCCCCTTAGACCCCACTCATTCAATGTGGGATATGATGTCACCATGTCGTATCGTATCCTTTACATAAGTAAAAAAACGATGGCAACCAGATGTTGGCGTCTGGAAAAGGCTGTTCGGATGACAGACTCAAGGGACCAAGATTATCAGTGGTAGAGCGACCCTGGCAGAGGCTGCCCTGACATGGAGCCAGTAGGCCATGTGACCCCAGCACCCAACCGGCGACACACCGTGAGTTCCAGCAGCTTACAAAGAAAGTTGATGAGGCTGATGGGCCAGAAGCCATCCACATTAGGTTTTGACCAGGTTTGAGCACCGGAATAATGGTGCTCTCCTGCCATTTTGATGGAAAGACTCCATCACACCAGATCCGTTTGAAGATTATGAGGAGATGGAGCTTGTAATCAGACGAGAGATGTTTAATCATCTGACTGTGGATCCAATTTGGCCCAAGAGCTGTGTCGGGGTAATGTGCAAGGGAGCTGAGGAGCTCCCACTCTGTAAATGGGGCTTATAGGGGTCACTGTGGGGAGTAGTGAACGACAGGACTTTTCTTTCCATCAGCTGTTTGAGGGTCCGAAAGGCTGGGGGGTATTCTCCGAAGCAGAGGCTCAAGCATAGTGCTCAGCAAAGTGCTCCGCAATCACATTTGCGTCGGTAGATAACATGCCACTGATGTTAATGCCAGGGACATCTGTTGGGGTCTGGTACCCAAAAATATGTCTGATTTTCGTCCAGACTTGGGAAGGTGACGTATCGCACCCAGTGGTTGACACTTACCTCTCCCAAAACTCCTGTTTTCATCGTTTTATAAGCTTGCAAACGCGGGCACAGAGCCACTTAAGGGGTGGAAGGTGCTCTACTGAAGGGTGCTGGCTTATGTTGCTTTAGTGCTCACCGACACTCTTTAATTTGGAGTCGTATCTTAGCACTGAAGTTAGACCTTGACCGCATAGAGATTGCTGGTGTTTTACACCAGTAAGAGATGAAATACTATGTGTCATGGGGGTCATCTGCCCTGAAGGTACCCACTCCAACCAAGGGCCCTCCCCACAGGCACCACCCAGCCACAGCAAAGGGCACCTGGCAGGATGGCCTTTGCCAGGATTCCCGATGCCCCTGGGTGATGGGCATCTATTCCTTAGTGTATGTGGGGAGTTAACGGCACATGCATCAGCAGAGTGATCCTTGTGTGGTCAGAGGGGTGCAACCAACAGGGTACATGGCGGCCCCATCACAACGGACTGGCTACCGTGCTGGACATCAGGCGCAAACAAGCTAAGAAGTCCATTATCGTTGACAGCACAGAAAGCGATACTGCACAGAGGATGGAGGAAGATGCACCCAGGAGGGCGACCTTGGCCAGCAGCTGGAGAATGAAAGGATGTGCAGATCCACGTCGACAAAGGATGCGAGAGGTCTCAGCACATCATGGATACTGTGCACCATGTGAGGCGCAGTTCTTCCCCAATTGGCTAGCTCTTTGGGAAAATTTTGAAAAATGGAGGTAAACCCTACAAGGTACCATCACATAAAGGCCGAAACATGTGAGACTCCTTTTAGTCATCTCTTACGGCAGGCAGAAATATGCCTAGAGGGGGAGAGGGAGGGGGAAGGGGAGAGAGAGATGCACAGAGTAACATATTTATGGTGTTACCAGTATGGAAGGATGTTCATGGCAGTGACAGACCATGCTGCTTTGAAATGGTTACTAGGTTTGAAAGACCTATCCAGTAGACTGACAAGATGGCTTTGAAACTCAGTATGAAGTAATCCACAAACTAGAGAAAAAGCACAGAAATGTCAACTGGTTAAGCAGGAATATAGCAGTAGTACAAGCAATGGGTCAGGAGTTTGTTGGATGGGCGAACAGCATGGAGCACCGACGAGGAGTGTAAACAGTAAAGCATGCAACAGCAGGTTAGCATGCATGACCGATTATTGTGTGGAGAAACAAATGTAGCCCAAGGGGGGATGAGCAAGGAGTACTATGTGAAATGCATGATCATGTCTTTTCAGACCAAGAGTGATGCAGGGTGATAAAAAAGAGTGTGACAGAAAACTATTGGTGGAAGAGAAGGAGGAATGATGTTGATCAGATTGTCATACATTGTACGAAATGTGCACAGCCTGCAGATTTGAATCGGAAGCAGGTAATAGTGCAGAGATTGCAAGACGGTACAGAACTGTTTAATTTCATTGGGGTGGATGTATTAGGACCATTCTATCGAACACCAGTAGGTAACTGTTTTGTGTTGACCATAACAAACCATTTATCTTGTAACACGGAGATGGTGCCGATGCCAGACCAACAGGCAGTCACAGTCGTGTCAGACCTGGTGAAACAGTTCTGTCAGTTTATAACGTGAATGCACACCATTTGCATTTGGACACATATACATCCTCCATAGTGAGTGTATTTAAGTGCACTAGGACAGGGATGTTGCCTTTTGCGTTGGTGTGTGGTAAGAAGTAGTCATTAGCCTTCGACATGATTAGACATAGAGGAAGCAGGAACAGAGAGTCAGTTCAAGAATGGTGAGGGAAGTGAGCAAGCAAATACTAAGGCATTGCAGAAGCCAGGAAGAGGCAGTAAAGCATGTGGGAACATTACCTCTGTACAAAGTAGCCAGTGGGTGATGTTGGCAGTTCCATATATGCCAAAGTGAGAAACGAAAAAGTTTGTAACACAGTAGCAAGGCCCATACCAAGCCATTGAAACCACATCACCAGAAAATGTGAGGCTGCAACTGCTAACATGATCAAGGACTGTGCATACTGGGTGTCTCCAAAAGCAATTCCATGAGGAGTATTAATGAAGTTGAGGAAGAAGGCAAGGCAGAGGAATACTGAAGACGAACAATGAGAACAGATCCACATACCTCAGGCTTGGTATAACTGTACATTAAGGCCAAGGAAGCAGATGATATTTATTGTGTTGCTGTGTGATTTTCTTTTGGTGTGTTGTATATGTTATTGAAGTAATGTTATAGTAAGGTAGGACATGTGATCAAAAGTATCTGGACACCCTCAAAAACATACGTTAGGTGCATTGTGGTGCCACCTACAGCCAGGTGCTCAATATCAGCCACCTAAGTAGCCATAAGACATTGTGAGAGAGCCGAAGAGACCATTCCCAGAACTCACGGACTTTGAACATGGTCAGGCGATTGGGTGTCACTAGTGTCGTACGTCTGTATGTGAGATTTCCACACTACATCCCTAGGTCCACTGTTTCCGATGTGATTGTGAAGTGGACACGTGCATACAGGCCGACCTCGTCTGTTGACTGACACAAGACCGCCAACAGTTGAAGAGGGTCATAATGTGTAACAGGTAGACATCTATCCAGATCATCACACAGGAATTCTAAACTGCATCAGGATCCACTGCAAGTACTATGACAGTTAGGCAGGAGGTGAGAAGGATTTCATGGTCAAGCAGCTGCTCATAAGCCACACATCACGCCAGTAAATGCCAAACGACACCTCACTTGGTGTAAGGAGAATAAATATTGGACGATTGAACAGTGGAAAAACGTTGTACGGAGTGACGAATCACACTACACAATGTGGCAATCTGATGGCAGGGTCGGTGAACATTATCTGACAACGTGTATAGTGCCAACAGTAACATTTGGAGGCAGTGGGGTCATATTGTGGTTGTGTTTACCATGAAGGGGGCTTGTAGCTCTTGTTTTGCACGACACTATCACAGCACAGGCCTACATGTTGCTTTAAGCACCTTCTTGCTTCCCACTGTTGAAGAGCAATTTGGGGATGGCGATTGCACCTTTCAACATGATCAAGCTCCTGTTCATAATGCACGGCCTGTGGTGGGGTGGTTACAAAACAATAACATCCCTGTAATGGACTGGGCTGCACAGAGTGCTGACCTGAATTCTGTAGACCACCTTTGGGATGTTTCGGAATGCCGACTTCATGCCAGGCCTCACCGACAGACACCAATACTACTTCTCAGTGGAGCACACTGTGAAGAACGGGTTGCCATTCACCAAGAAATCTTCCATCATCTCATTGAACGTATGCCTGTGAGAGTGGAAGCTGTCATTAAGGCTAAGGATGGGTCAACACCATACTGAATACCAGCATTACCAATGGAGGGCACCATGATACTTTTGATTATATAGAGTATCTTTCGTGCAGTAAGATATGCTGTTTGGAGACGGCAGGATTCTGAAGGTAATGGAGGTGGTAATTAACCCTGTTCTCAGGCTGCCTTATATAGAGAGGTGGAAGAAGAAGAATGCTAGTTTTGGCAGTGCTGTTCCTCTTCACTGGGAGAGTGGAAACACACCAAAAATCATCACCTGACTGAAGGACACAGTATTATCCACCCACAGATGGTCATTGGGTTTAGAATTTAAATGTGTGGAATTGCAAAACAAGATAAGGAGGCTAGCTGGATGTGGTGTTTTCAGGGTTGAAACAATTAGCGAATAGTAATGGACTGGTTTGGAAGCTACTGAAGGAGCACCTGGAAGTTGCGCAGGGCATATGCACGGTTAAAGGTGCAGATGCAGGATGAGAGGAGAATGGAAAGGAGGTTAGTGGAGATAAACAGGGTGGCATTCCATGCAGATTTTGAAGTTGTTGAAGTTGGAGAGCAAGGTGCTGAACAACACATGCATGCTTTGACAGCTTAATAAGGAACTTAAGAGATTACGCCAAAGCCTCAGCTAGCACTCAAGACCCATATTTGGTGTCAGTTCAAGCATGGATGCAAATGTCAGCTCCAAGAATAACACCGATAAGAAAATTACAGTCGCTGGGGGATAGTATCTGGGACACAAGAATGGAGTCTGCAAGAATAACACCGATAAGAAAATTACAGTCGCTGGGGGATAGTATCTGGGACACAAGAATGGAGTTGACGAACAAGCAAGAAGTCATTGATCAGGCACTACATGGACAGTTAATTCCAGTCTTGCTGTCACCTCAACAGTATCTGAAGGGATTGAGAAGGTGTAAGGAGAATTACTGCTGAAATTACAGTTGGCAGTGAAGCTGAGCAGGCAGAATGTGCTGTTCTATATCATGGAGCAACTGTGGGGGTGACAACAGGCGATCCATGGTTGTACATATTACTGACAACTCTGTTAGTGAACATGCATGCATTGTTTGAATGTTACACAGTGCACACCTATCCAGCGAAGCTCGCGGAAGTTGGGAGATTCATTCAAGTAAGAGAACAGGTGTTATTACTAGTGGCCGAGAATGGGAATCAATGTATGGTGGTGACCAAATGTGAGCTTCAGCAATGTCAGAGCATAGTGGTCACCATATGCATATGCTCATTTTGTGACATCATGATGGGTAGAAGCACATGTATATAGTTTTTCAGGGGTAAACAGAGGCTCGCCTATGCCAAAAGGTGTACTCATTATATGATGGCACAATAGTGGTTGCAAGTCACTATGAGCAAGGAAAGCTCAAGAGAGCAAGATGCTTGGAATTACAAGGCAGTGGACAGCATATCAATGGGGCTGTGTGTGACTTCACAGGACTTACATTTCATTTACATGCTACAATGACAGGACCTGAGCTGCTGTGCTGAATGTAACACAGCTGCAGCTGTCTTGGCCACATGAAGCTCTAAGCGCTAGACATGTTTTCAAAACAAAAACTTACTTTCTTAAATGACACCCGAGAACCAAGTCTGGACCATTCACTAAATGAGAAGACAGCTGCACAGGAGCAGAGGATCACAGTGTCAGGATATTAGATGTCAGGTAACCGTGACCTTGAGTGTCACAGTTCCTAGCATCATATTGACTGATTTTGCTCTGTCTGGGTTTTATGTATCTAAAACACAATCCATGCAGAAACCCAATCCAGGGGTAATTTGAGTTCTTGCAGACTGGATTCCCCAAGTGAGAGATGAAAAATAGATTTACGAAGTTGAAGATTAATGTGGAAATTATATGGTAATTAAGAATAGCCAATCTAGTAGCATGTACTTGTCTTACAGATTAAGGGTGGAGGTAATAAGCAGAATCCAAGGGGCTGGGACTTCTCCATGGTGGGGGGGGGGGGGGGGGGGGCAGTATAGTGTCACTACCCAATCTTTTAGCGAAAGTAATAAGTAGTGGTAAGATAGCTGCTGAGATGCACAGCAATAGCATCCAGAGTGGTGACATGTGGGACAGAATAATATGCATGTAAGGGAATTGTGAGACAAAGATGGTGGCACTCAGTGGAAAACTGCACTTCACAGCAGTAATAACCGTAGCAGGTGGGTTGTTGTCATACCAGGGCAAGTTGCTTATTATGGGTGACGCGACTAGGTGCCAGGGTTTAGTGAAACAAATGCACCTCAGAGTGTTATAAATACGAGTCCGTCTGAATTTTGAGGCAGACGCATTCCTCTTGCCAAAGTCCAGCAGCACCAACAAGACGTCAGGACCATAGCGGGCAGTGGAACAATGGGGTATTGCCAGCAGCATTTACGGTTTTGAGTCCAGGCTGTGCCTGCCACTGTTAGCACTGAATTCCTCATGGGACGTAGTGTCTCAGTGGCAGCCACAGTCTGACTCTTACCAGAGGACAGTGGTTCAAATCCTGTGCACAGCAGTCTTCACACACTGCCACAGTGAACATCTGCAGCCACGAATAAAATAAAGAATTCTTTACTGTCAGCAGTGTTTCCACTAGGCATTCCGGCCCATCACCATTACCACTTACCCCATTGAGTGCAGCTGCACACTTAACTGTGGTATCAGAAGTCTGTGAATTCTTCAGCATTTTCATTGTGAAGGTGAGACGGTTATTTAAACTTTGTTTTAATATTAAATGCTTTTTAGCTGGTCCTCTAGCAGCAGAACATTTTGTAATGCAGTGAGATATAAATTTTAAGGCCCCAATTATGGTTGTGGTAATGATTACTTATACTTTCCAAAGAATTTTTATTTTAGGCCTCTTATTGTGATAGTTCATTTAAGCAAAATTTTGGAGGCAGTCTCGAATATCACGTAATTAATTCCAAAGCCTCATTTCTATGACAGAAAGCCACCACAATGGGTTGTTGTTCCATTCATCCATTATGAGGAGATCCTGAAGGACGCAGACAATGCCATAAAAAAGAATCCATAATTCCAAGAATTAAATGCAGGTAGAACTTCGACCTGACTTAAAAGATTTTAGACACACACTGGGAGGAACTTCTCTTACAAGTTCTGCGCTGTATCTAGTGTGTGCTTTTGAAGTTTTGTGAAAATGAGTATTATCCAGGAACCATGCCCATGAAAATTTCATTAATTGCTGTTTCTAACAGTATACAATTTATTGCAATGTCTGTGCCATTTGCAGACAAAACAAACTTGCCAATTGCCAATAGGTCATTAACATGCACAATAAACAGTAAGGGCCTGAAGATGAAACCTTCTGAACCACTACATGTAGTGCTCTTAGTGACGACAGTGAAGTGGAAAGATGGGTGGGTACAACTGCAGAGGGTAGCACATCACGATGGTGACAGAATGTGAACAGGAAGGAGGCGACTGGACAGAGGCAGCAGACACTGTGGGGTGGAGGGTGTAGGGTGCAGGCTCAGTAAGTTACCATGGGTTGAGGCCAGGATAATTTTCACAGCAGAGAACTTGTAAGCCATGTCCCATCTGCATAATTCAGAAATGCTGGTGGTGGAGGTATCGAAGCAGCTACTGAAATCAAGTGTGTTATGTTTCACTGCATATTGTGCCACAGGGTCGTCTACAATGCTCTTGGCCACAGTTTGGCACTGACTGTTCATCCTGGAGGACAGCTGGTTGGTAACCATTTTAATACAAAAAGCTGTGCAATGGCTGCAGCACAGCTGGTATATGACAGATACTTTCTCGGGTAGCCAGGCTTCTGACAGGACTGAAACAGTAAGTGCTGGGTAGGTGGTTTGGACATGTCTTGCATCTGGGGCTTCCACAGGGATATGATCCCCGTGGCAAGGCATTGGGATTTTGCGTGTTACTGGGATAGAGGTTTCATGGACAATGGACCACTACTTTTGGAGGGGTGGGAAGGACCTCGACTAGGATGTCTCTCATTTCAGGGTATGATGACAGAAGCCCTGGCAAAGGATGTAGCTCAGCTGTTCCAGTCTGGGTTGGTACTGGAAGACAAAGGGGGCACTTGTTTGTAGCCAGGTCTTGGGGTAGTGGGAGGATTGGGGTGTGTGGGAGATCTGTTTACATACTGGGTCTGGGTGTTAGTGCCTGTCTGTGAAGTGTTGGTGAGACCTTCAGCATACTGGGCAGTGGAGTTCTAGTCTGGTGGTTAGACTGTGTGGTAGGGATTTTTTTTTTTTGGTGGGGAAGCGATGGCAGCTGTCAAAAGGCAGGTCCTGTTGAGTTGGTAGGTTTATCATGGACAGAGTAGTGGATGGAGCCATCTGAGAGGAGGAGGTCACATTCAGGAAAGTGGCCTGCTGTGTTGCGGAGGACAAGGTGAAGCAGATGTGAGAGAAGGTGTTGGGATTGTGAAGTAATGTGGATGGGTGTCTTGGACCAGAGTTTAGATCATGAAGATATCATTAATGTATCTGAACCAGTCAGGCATTTGATGTTTTGAGAGGCTAAATTTCCTCTAGATGGCCCATAAACAGGTTGTTCTAGGAGGGTGCCTTGAGATTGCCCATGGCTGTGCTGTAGAAGTGTTTGTATATAATCCTGTCAGAGAAGTAATTGTGTGTTAGGGTAAAGATGGTACAGTGTATGAGGAATGAGGTAGTTGGTTCGGAGCATGAAGAATGTTGGGAAAGGTAGTGTTCAATAGCAGCACGACCATGGACAAGATGGTTGTTGATGAATAGGGAAGTGGCATCAGTAAAGATTAGTAGGGATCCAGGAAGTCAAGGAGTGAGTATAGAGGAGAGCTGTTGAAGGAAGTGGCTGTTATCTTTGATTTGGGAGGTTTGATTTCTGGCAATTGGTTGGAGATGTTGATCACCGAGGGGCAAAATTCTTGCTCTGGGGGCACAATAACCAGCTACAATGGGATGTCCAGGATAGTTGGGTTTATGGATTTTGGGAAGCATGTAGAAGGTTAGTGCGTGGGCTGTCATAGGGGTGATTCAGAGGACAGCTTCTGTGAAAGGCTTAAGGTTTTAAGCAGGGATTGGAGATTACATTGGAACTCTGCACTGTGATCACTCTGGCAGAGCTTATAGGTGAAGGAATCAGATAATTGACAGAGGCCTTCTGTCAGGTAGTCACTGTCATTCATAATGAGTGAAAGGCTGTTGTTCTTACAATGGAACCTGACAAAGGACAGCGAGGCTAAGCTGGAGGTAAGAAATTCGTTAAGGGTGATTGGTTGGTTGGATTAAAAGAGAGCGAAAGGGACCAAACTACGAGATCATCAGTCCCTTCTTCCGAATAAAACAATGGCACAAGTGTGAGAATAAAACAAACGAGATTGACAACTCAAAATGGAATGAAAGGAAAAAATCACAAGATTGATGAAGGGCGACAAGGAAACCACAGAAAAGCAAGAAACAGGATGAAGAGATTAAAACAACAGAGCAGATTACCAAAGCTGGCTAATCATGAGAATAAAAAAGGAGAAGTCAATCACTCTGCAGCACATTAAAACCTCCACCGTAGAAGTAATAGGGTGGAGGACCCAGAGGGACAGAGGACATGCTCTAAAACTTAGATCAAATGATAAAACCCATCCTCACAAATACAACGTAAAACTAAATCAGCCAATGAGGAGTTGTCAGATAAAATTAGTGGCAACGAGTCCAGTAATCCAAGATTTCGTCGCTGAGCAGTCAAGGTGGGACAGTGCACCAGAATATGGGCCACTGTCAAGTGGGCACTACACTGACACTAAGATGGGTCTTCATGGCACAGGAGTTAAGCATGGGTTGCCCAAGTGTGTCCAATGCGGAGCTGGCAGAAGACAACTGATTCCCAGCGAGAGGAAGACTTCCACATATTTGTAGTCTCCTTAATGACACGCAGTTTGTTGTGTGTACTGTTATGTCATTCCGTCTCCTCTCCCAAAACTGAGAAACCCTACACTGTAAGTCAGTATGCAGGTCAGGTTCAGAGATGCCCATCTCCAGACGTGATTTCCAAGTAGCCTGTTTGGCCAGCCTGTCAACAAGTTTGTTGCCTGGGATTCCGACATGTCCTGGGGTCCACACAAACACCACTGAATGACGGGACCAGTCCAGGGCATAGATGGACTCCTGGATGGACGCTACCAAAGAATGGCGAGGGTAGCACTGGTCGATAGCTTGTAGGCTGCTTAGGGAGTCAGAACACAGAAGAAACGATTCCCCAGGGCATGAATGAATATATTGAAGTGCACGAGAGATGGCTACCAGCTCTGCAGTGAATACACTGCAACCATCAGGCAAGGAATAATGTTCAAAATGGACTCTGCAGATGTAGATGAAGCCAACATGACCATCAGCCATCGAGCCATAGGTGTAAACCACTTCAGAGCCCCGGAACAATCGAGAGGAAGTGACAGTGGAGAGCGACAGGAGTTACTGAGTCCTTGGGGTCATGTGGAAGGTCTAGACGAATCTGCAGCCTAGGTGTACACCATGGAGGTGTAGGCAGATGGAAATGGATGGGAGGTGATAAACCGAAGGACTCCAGTTCAGATAGAAGGGATCGCACACGAACTGCAATCGTTTGCCCTGACCTGGGCCGCCAATGTCGGAGATGAAATGCAGCCAGTGGAAAAAGGAGACAGTAATTCGGATGCACAGGAGAACTACGAATTTGTGCAACATAACTGGTGAGCAGTTTTCCATGTCGGAAATGAGATGGAGGGACTCCGGCCTCCACCAGACCACTGGTCACCGGACTTCTTGTAAACGCTCCCGTCACTAGGCGAACGCCCCAGTGCACCACTGGATCGCACCCAACGCTGAGGGTGTCGCTGAACCATAAATAACACTCCCATAATCAAAGCGGAACTGAACAAGGGCTTTGTAGAGCTACAGCAGAGTAGAGCGATCTGCACCCCAGTTGGTGCTGCTGAGGCAGCGAGGGCATTGAGGTACTGCCAGCAATTCCACTTTAAGCTGACGAAGGTGAGGTATCTAAGTCAATCAGGCGTCAAAAACCAGTCTTAAGAATCGATATGTCTCCACTACAGTGAGTGGATCATCATGAAGGTAAAGTTCTGGTTCCAGATGACTGCAACAACGCCGACAGAAGTGCATGACACACGACTTAGCAGCCGAAGACTGGAAGCCATGGGCGAGAGCTCATGACTAAACCATGTGGATGGCTCCCCGTAGGCACTGCTCAGCAACACCAGTGCTGGTGGAGCAGTACAAAATGCAGAAGTTGCCTGCATTTAGAGAGAGAGAGAGAGAGAGAGAGAGATGACCCTACAGCTGCTGCTAGACCGTTAATGGCCACTAAAAATAGAGATACACTCAATACAGAGCCCTGCGGGACCCCATTCTCCTGGATATGGGGGGAAACTATCGTAGGCACCAACTTGGACACAGAAAGTATGAAGTGACAGGAAATTTTGAATAAAAATCGGGAATGGGCCTTCGATACCCCATTCGCATAATGTGGCAAGGATATGATGTCACCAAGTGGTGTCATACGCTTTGTGTAGATCAACAAAGACAGCAACAGGGTGTTGGCGCCTGGAAAAGGCTGTTCGGTTGACAGACTCAAGGGATACAAGATTATCGGTGGTAGAGTGACTCTGGGGGAAACTATCCTGACATGGAGCCAGTAGGATGGATGGAAGAAAGGGCTGCAAATTGATAAATCAATAGCCAAGTAACTACCTTAACTCACACTGAAATGCGTGGTGGCCCCAGTACTTAAAAGGCAGAGGTCGAACTGAGACAGTAAAATTTCGACATCTTTGCTTTGGCCAGTACGCATGGTGTCACCCCACAAGCCGTGTGTCAAGGCACCGCAAGTTCCTTGTTCTTAGGGGCCTTCTTTTTCGCACTGTTCCTTGGGTTTCCCTGGCTGGGAGTACTTCACTGAATCAGTCTCCGGGACTGAGGATGAGTGTGAAGCCCTGCTTTTGGGCTCTTCAGTCACTGGCAGGTGTCATCTTTCCCACTAACAGAAACCTGTTATGGGAGTGACCCTGGGGACTCCTTCCTAGCAAGAGGAGCTGTGGTTGGGATGGGGGCGGGGTGTTGCTCCCGAAGTAGGTGGTGCAGGAGTAACAGGGAGGGAAGTGTGCCCCCTCACCCCCCCCCCCCCCCCTCCTACCACCATAAAGGGGGCAAGTGTAGTCTCTCGTTTCTGAGAGATGACAGGAATTCAAGAAACTTGTGGGGCGAAAACTATACTCATAGGCTGCATCATATAAGGAGATCATAGCCACATGATGTAGGCGCTCAAATTTCTTCTTAGCCTCAGTGTAGGTCAGTCAGTCCAGGGTCTTATATGCCATGATTTTCCACTCTTTCTGTAAAATCCTGCAGTCCGGCAAGCAAGGTGAATGATGCTCTCCGCAGTTGATACAGATGGGAGGCAGGGGGCATGGAGTATTGGGATGCCATGGATGCCCACAATCTCGAAGGGTGGGGCTGGAAGTACAGGGGGAAGACATATGGTCGAACTTCCAGCACTTAAAGCACCTCATTGGGGGAGGGACATATGGCTTGACATCACAGCGGCAGACTATCACCTTGACCTTCTTGGGCAATGTGTCACCCTCGAAGGCCAAGATGAAGGCACCGGTGGCAACCTGGTTACCCCTCGGACCCCATTGGATGCGTCACATGTAATGAACACCTTGCTGCTCTAAATTGGCACGCAGTTCATCATCAGACTGCAAAAGAAGGTCCCTGTGGAATATAATACCCTGGACCATATTTAAGCTCTTATGAGGCATGATTGTAACAGAAACACCCCCCAACTTGTCACAAGAGAGTAAAACCCGTGACTGGACAGAGGATGCTGTTTTTATCAAAACTGACTCAGAGCACATTTTGAACAAGTCCTCCACCTCCCCAACCTTGTCCTCCAAATGCTCCATAAAAAAACTGAGGCTTCATGGACATGAAAGATTCCCCATCAACTATCGTACATACGAGGTACTGGGGCAAATAAGCTTCACTGCCATCCTTAGCCTGGCATTCCTCCCATGGTATGGCCATTAAGGGGAACGACTTGGGATCATATTTCTTAGCATTGAAGTTAGACTTTCACCCACTTACAGACTGCTGGTGGGGGACCACCAGCGAGAGATTATGTACTACACTTCATAGTGTGTCATCCATCCTGATTCCACCCACTCCGACCAGGGGGCCTCCCAAAGGGCGCCACCTGGCAGGATGGCCATTGCCAGGAGTCCTGATGCCCCAGGATGATGGGCATCTTCTCCTTGGCATAGGTGGGGAGTTAACGGCACAGACATAAGCAGAGCAATCCTTGTGTTGTCAGGGGGCTACAACCAACAGGGTACATGGCGGCCCCACCACAACGACTGGCTACTGTGCTGGATATACGGTACAAAGAAGTCCATGGTTATCGTTGGCACAGAAAGTGACACATCATAGTGTGTAGCGGAAAACGCACCTAGGAAGCTGTCTTCACCCAAGAGATGGAGAATAGGTGGGACTGCATTGCGACGACGAGAAAGTGGGCTAAAGATACCAATGCGCAATGGATACGATGCCATCCTTCTCCAATTGGAGCACTCTTCAGGAAAATTTTGAAGAATGGAGGTCAAACCCTACAGGGGACTATCATATAAAGGCTGAAGCGTGTGAGACACCTTTTAGTCGCATCTTACGACAGGCAGGGATACCTCTGGCCTATTCTTACCCCTGGACTGGCAGGGGAAAAGGTGACTGAGGGAAGTTAGGCGAGAGGAGGAGGGGTGGGGAGAAGGATCACATTCGAATGATTGCATAAACTGGGAGATGTAGGGTTGAATGTTGAGATTGAATTGGCTTTGGTTGGAGGGGATGGTGGCAAAGAAGTGTCTCCATTGCAGGGGTCGAGATAAGTAGGTTTCTGAGAAGTCAAATATGGCTAAATTGGGTGCAGGGCTAAAGGGAAGGTCTTTGGATAGGATTGAAACTTTGGTGGGACTGCAGATTTTGGTGGAAAGGTTAACAACAGTGTTCCAGGAACGTTTTGGCTCTAAATTTAGTCGAGTTATGGTAGGGAGTTTCATGGGAATTGGCAAGTTGCAAAGGTCACCTAGGCAGTGTCTGGGAGCCTTGAGAGGCTGATGAGGATGAACACTGTGGGTAGTTTAGGGATTTGGAAAATGGTGTCTCAAGGCAACAGTAGGACTTACGCATGTTGGATAACTTATGGAGGCAGTGTCTGGAATGCTCCTTCAGGAGCTGGAGAGCATGGGATTCAATTTCAGAGATATATTGTACGTAGAAGGCAATGCACAGTGGCAGTTTATTGCAGAGAGAACATTGCTGGTTCTGGGATGACTGTGCCATGGAGATGTTTATAGAATACCAGAATTGTGAGGGTCAGGCACTGGTGGAATCTGAAAAGATGAAGGTTATTATGAATGGAGGGATGGGATCCAAAGAAAGGAATCTGTATGCTATGCCATTGGGGAGGGAGGGGGGGGGGGGGGGTTAGGCAGCATTAAAAAATAGAGCATGGGATTAAGTTTTAGCCAGGGAAAGAGATACATCGTTGAACTGGGGCAGGTATGATGTTGGGGAAACGAGAATGACACAGAAATAGAGAAATGAGTGTGTTAAGTGGTTGTGAGTGGAGCTAGACAATAGAAAAGATGTATACTTACCAGCATATAAAAATATGCACATAAAGATACATGAAGCTATGTAAAAATACATAAAAAATGTGGGAGAAAAGGAATGTGTGAGTTATTGGAGTATGAGCATGTTGGGATAAGGGAGGAGAGAAAGGGGATTGGCTAGGTCAAAGTTCAAGAGGTTGTGTGGCATGAGTAGGTGTCAAAGGTAAGACGTGAAAAAACTTGAGCATGAGGGTGGAAATGTGAATAATTATAGTTATCGGAGGGAAGAATTTGGAGCATGAGTTGCTGTACCAACAATCCATGTGGTCATCTGGCCACGTTTTATTGATGTATAATATAACTGATACAGTGTTGCTAGGGTCAGAGGAAGTATTACTTTAGAGAATAGTAACAAAAGAAGAGGGGGTGGAAACTGTTGGGTAGAGTGTGTAGAGATGGTAGGTTACTGCACGTTGAAACCAGGATAATTTCTGGAGCTTAGAATGTGTTGTAAGAATAACTCCCATCTATACAGTTCAGAAGAGCTGGTGGTTGAGGGAAGGATCCAGATGGCCCAGTTGTGAAGCTCCCATTGACATCAAGCATGTTATGTTTAGCTGCATGTTGTGCCGCAGGGTTGTCTACCAAGCTCTTGGCCAAAGTTTGGCAATGGCCTTTCATCCTGGTGGACAGCTGGTTGGCAGTCACACCAATACAATGAGCTATGCAATAATTGCTGCAGAGCTGGTATATGATATGGTTACTTTCACAGGTGGCTCAGCTTCTGATGTGGCAGCATAACCCTGTGACAGGACTGGAATAGGAAGTGCTGGGTGGCATACAGACCCTGCCTTGGTGAACTTTCCAACCTGCAACCTGCCAAATCCCCCAAAACTCCCTCCCAACATTTCACTAAATCCAGAGCCAAAACATTCCTGGAATACAGTTTTTAACATTTCCACCAAAATCCTCAGCCCCACAGGAGTTTTAATCCTATCCAGAGGCCTTACCTTTAGCCCTACGCCCAAATTTAACCAAGTTGGACTTGTTGAAGAACTCATCTCCTTTTCCTGGTCCCTGCGGTGGAAACACTTGTTGCCACCAATCCCTCCAACCAAAACCAACCAAATCCTAACACTGAACCCTGCCTCTCCCAGTTCATACAACCACTCAACTCTGATCCTCCTCCCTCTCACCTAACTACCCCTTGATTACCTTCCAGGAATTCCATACCTCCAACTTGGCCTCACCATCCTTCCCCATGTCACATAAAAAGAACATCAACATTTTAATAAGAAGGAAGGACAGTCATACACAACATCTACTTGCAGACAAAGGTTCCACTATTCCCATTATGAACCACAGTGACTATCTGGAGAAAGGTCTCTGCCAATTACCTGACAACTCCACCTATTAACACTGCCAAAGTGATCCCATTGCAAAAATTCAACATAACCTCCAATTCTTGCTTAAAACCGTAGGTTCTTCCCAGAACATCTCCCCTAAATCTATTTCCCTTCTCACATGCCCATTCTACATTCTCCCCAAAATCAACAAACCCAACAATTCTGGATGTCCCATTGTAGCTGGTTATTTTGCCCCAAATGAAAGAATTTCAGCTTTCACAGACAAACACCACCAACCAATTGCCAGAAAACTAGCCTCCCACATCAAAGGTACCAAGCACTTCCTTCACTAGCTCTCCACCATCCCCACTCCTTTACTTCCTGGATCTCTACGCATCGCTGCTGCACTTAATTTATGTTAATGGTCTACTGTTGTATTTGAATCTGGAAGTAGAATTATTCAGTCTTCTATCCAAGGCTTGGTTTAGGTCTGAAAGCAATATATATTTGTTCAGCTGCTGACTTGCTAGGCCTAACACAGGTGAGGATTTTCTTTCAGGGTTTACTCCCTTAGCCTTTGAAGATCCTTCTTCTCCCCAAGACAGTGGTGTTCTCTTCTAATTATCCCCAGTGAGGATGGGTTGCCTCATCTATCTCTGCCATTCTGAAGGTCTCCTTCTCTGCCGAAGGCACTGTTAAGGTCTTCGCCCATAACCCTGGGCAAAGGTTCCACATTATACCCCATCAAACTGGGTCCCTGCCTGAACTTAGCCATCTTTTCACACCAACCAACTGATGTTGTGGTTACCCACCCTCACAGCATGTATGTGCCACCACACCCAGGAAACTGCAGTTGAAAAACGATGATGATGATGATGATGATGATGATGATGAAGCAGAATTAATTGTTTTTCAGGATGATACAAGTGCTGTTGTGAAGCTGGGCAGAGAAGCATCATCAGAGAAAATAGCAAATTATGTTTTATCGTCAGTTACTGAATGGTTTTTGAGCTAGCTTTAAACTTGAAAATGTTCATTGTTTTGTACTTTCAAAATTATCTCATCCCCTATTAACATGTACACAAATAAGAAGTAATTAAAGGGATGTAAAATTCTAACTTCTGACATGTGCATATGGATGAAAATGCAAGGTGGAAAAACCATACAGTAGATCTGCTAAAAGTTTAGGTATATCTACTCTTGCCACAAGAATAATTGCCAACTTTGGCTATACGGAAGTCAGTAAATTAACATACTTCACATATTTTCATCATTCATTGATGTACTATGCGATAATATTCTGGTTAACTGCTTGCGTAGGCAAACAGTATTGTTTGCACAAAAGAAAGTAATTAGAATTTTGTGAGGAGTTCCCACACTTACATTTTTTAGGTATCTCTGTATAATCCGTGTAAGTCTGGGAGTAACAGATATATTCACAAGTGCAACAATAGAAGAAAAAAATATCTGGGGAGCCCTTTAACAAACCTAACTTTTGCCACAGAAACGGATGAAACATGCAACTATAAATGCTTTGACAGTCTAGAAATGGAAATTTAATGTCTGGTGCATTGTGTGTATGTAAAATGACAATTTGTTGTTTAACTATTCAATCAGACATTGACTACAGGTTTTTAAAATACAAATGGTAAATAAATATCTATGTACTACATATATTATTAACATAGCCTGGAAAAGTTCTTAACTGATTTACTTCAGATTTTTACACAACACACTAATAAAACATTTTGATAGGCATAGGCTACACAATTTTTTAATTTATTTTATTAGTGTGTGTGAGGTGTAAAAACCTAAGTACATCAGTCAGCAACAGCAGGATCACTATAATTACGGAAACAAAGTTGGTTTTGGTGCCACTGATGAGTGCCCTTTATGTCATGAATGGTATAATGAGTACGGCCAGATGTCTGGGTGACAATGCTTGACTCCCTGTCGTGAGACTCATTATACCCACAATAAGAAACTTCATCCTCCGTGCAGAACTTCATTACAAAGTTAGAATCTGAAACAGAGATGCGAGGGTGAAAGGAATGCAGCAGAATGTGGTGCCGATGACCATGTAAGAGCTCTGCTGAAAAGCGTTAGGAGCAGGCATGGTGCAATCGGTGTTCAGAAGCGACAATAAATTTTCCCTCAAATGTTAAGCATGAAGTGAGGACATCTGAGCCTTGAAAGTGCGAAAAAAACATTTGGCTTCACCATTCAACTGAAGAGACAGTGGTGCCGTTTTTAATATGCTGAATTCGATTTTGTTTGCAAAATTATTGAAATTTTTATGAAGAAAACTGTGGACCATTGTCCAAAACAATTGTTTGCAGCAAACCTTCTAAGCAAAAGGCAGAAGCAAGTGCTTTCATAGTACTGGTGCTAGTAGTCAGATGTATTGGAATGACAAAAGAACACTTGTTGTTCAAAGCTATGAAATGCGCCAGCTTATGTTCCAGAAAGGAGCAACAAAATCAATACAGCTATATTGTTTATATAGATCTCTATTCAATACCCATTTATTTCCGTTAAAACACTTTGACCACAAATTTTTCTCTCTTGTTTTCAACCTTATTTTAACAAATTTTCAGTCACTCCTGACTGCCCAATCATGAATCCCTGGTCTTTCTACCTCCACCAGCTCTGAAATCTCTCCTTTTCCCCATCACAGCTCAAAGGGCACATCCTTTTTCTGAAATCTTGTCTGACAAATGGTATCCCACCTAATGGGCTTCGCATTACAAATGGCCTTTTGGGCTGTCACCAATCCTACCATGGGAACCTTTACCTTTTCCAGTTCCATCAGTCCATCACCTTTACCAACCTGGTCCTTCATGATCGTACAGGCCAAGCTCAAACCATACTTGACAGCCTCTACTCTTTTCACAAAATCCTTTTATTAGTGCAATAGCAACCCTTGCCCTTCAACAGTTGGTACAGCCTTCTTATCACCATCTGAGTAAGCTGTCCCATCTATTGTTGTCCTATGCCCACATGGGACTTCCTATGCATGACATGGAGTCACTCTAATCCAACTCCCCCCCCCCCCCCCCCCCCTTACCAACCCATTAACAGCATCCCAACCATGCCTTGTTGACTTAATCCACCTTCCGTGTCCCCAAAAACTTCCTTCACTCTCCATGAAACACACTACTCCTAAACACACATCTCTTAACACTGTTAACCTTTCTACCAAATCTCTGACCTCTGCTGAAGTCAGTGGTGCTTTCTAAAGGCCTCACTTTTACCCCAAAACTTAAACTCAGTCATGCTGGAATTGTGAAGGACCTTCTTCCTTTTAACTGTTCTCTGTAGTGACTACATTTCTTTGCTGTGCATCCCACTGACAACAGCCAGCCAAAATCCCATACATTTCCAACCTCACTCCAAGTGTGATACTTCTCGCCTTCCACCCAATCATTCACTGGTTATCTTTCTGGAATTCCTCACTTCTAAACTGACCTCATCTTTCTTTCAAAAGCCCCTCCCTAGTGGGTCCAGTATCACACCCAAGGAACATACAGCTATCTGTAACCTGAAAACCATTCCAGACATTATCATTCTTCTTGCAGAAAAAGGCTCCACCACAGTGGTTATGAATCATACTGACTATGTAGCTGAGGGTCTCCACCAACTTTTCGACACCTCTGCATAAAACCTCATTACCACGATCTCATCCCAGAAATCGAACAAGCTCTCCAGCAGTTCCTGTAGACCTTAGGTCTACCTCCAAAACCTGACACCTATATCTATCTCCCCCTCCACCCTCTGCACTCTTGCCTTTTACCTGCTCCCCAATTGCAGAGGTTGTCCCACTGCAGCTGGGTACAATGCTCCCACTCCGCGAAACTCTGCCTTTGTTGACCAACACCTCCAAACCCTTGTCCATAACCTCAAGACACTGCTCACTTTTTTCACTGTCTTTCCACAGCTCCTCCCATTACAAGAATCCTTGTTGGTTACTGTGTATGCAACATCTTTACACACCCACATCCTCACACCTTGCTGCCCCAGAAAACTACCTTTCCCTTTGTCATCCTGACATCAAACACATCATCTGTTTCCTAATCCTCCTATACAAACCATATTCTGACCCACAATTAGTTCACTTTAAAAGTTCATATCTATAAACAAATCCATGAAACTGCCACAGGTACTTACATGACACCTTCCTATGCAAATTTACTTATGGGACATCTCAAGAAATCATTGGCAGTTAACACCTACAATCCCTTGTCTGGTTCAGATTCACTGATGACATTTTCATGATCTGGACTTATGGCAAATAAACTCTATGCTCGTTCCTCCATAAGCTTAACCCTTATTCCCAAACTGCCCTCACTTGGCTCTTGTCAACACAACGAGCCACTTTCCTAGATGTTGACCTCCATCTCAGATGGATGCACAAATTTATCCATTCATATCAACCACCAACTGTTCCTCCATTTTGACATCTTTCACCCATTCCATGTCAAAAGCTCTCTTCTGTACAGCCACGCCACTGGTGGACACCACATCTGCAGTGATAAACAAGAGTTGTCAAAATATACCGATAAACTTACCAGAGCCTTTACTGATGGACAATGTTCTATCTGGCTTATTCATCAACAGATCCCCCTGCAATCTCTTTCTCTGACACCAGTAATCTTGTTAACCATCCACTGACCAGCACTCTATCACCCAGTATCATCCTAGCCTTCGAAAGCTCAACCATATCCTTCACCAGCACTTTGACTACCTCTCAACATGCTCTGAAATGAGGGATATCCTACCCATATCATCCAGTGTAGTGTTTTGCCTCTCTCCTAATCTTCAGAATATCCTTGTACATCCATACTCTAAACCTGCATCCCATAGGTCATTCCCTTGTGGCAGACCCAGGTAGAAGACCTGTCCCATACATCCAACTATCACCTCCTACTGCAACACAGTCACAGGCATCTCCTAACCAATAGAAGTCATGGCTACGTGTGGAAGCAACCACATTACTGTACATGTTCTATGTGGTCATGAAATTTAAACCAACTGTATACTTGCATGAATGACCACCAGTCAACTGTGACAAACCACAAACTTGACCATCCACTTGCCAAATGAGGCTACACACTACAAAAATAATGACTTCAATAGCTGCTTCACTACATGGGTCATTTGGGTACTCCCAGAACAAGTTTCATTGAACTACGCAGATGGGAATTGTCATTCCAGCTAATCCTGGGCTCTCGCAATCCCCCTGGCCTAAACCTCCACTAAATTGTTTCCCACTGCTACAACCTACCTTTTCTCTTCTGTCAATGCCACTTCTTTCCCATTCATATTGTGTATTGTCTTCGTCCACCACTTTTCCTCCTTGCCCTCCCTCCTCTGCCCCCACATGGTCTCTCTCTCTCTCTCTCTCTCTCTCTCTCTCTCTCTCTCTCTCACATTCTCCCCCCCCCCCCCCCCCCCCAGCTCCCCCTCCACATCGTGTGTCCTTCCCTACCCCTTCCCCACCCGTCAACTACTTTTGACAATCAGTACCCACAAATCAATTATTTCGCTACTACAATGAGGGTGTATCTTACGGTGCCTGTGTGCAATCCAACTAGAAAAAGAGCAAGAGCTGGAAAGCTAGTGGCAACTGTTCTCTGTAGCATATTCTGCACTGCACACACCAATCCTCTATAGGTAAGTGGTTGCCTTACCCTTGTTTTAGATATTTTTGCACCCAGGGATTTCTATTATTGTTATATGGCACTTTCAGCCTACTGTGGAGAAAACAGTTTTTGCCATCATTAGTTACATAACATTTCACACATGCTTTTGAAAGGTGAATGAGGCAAAGCAGCAGCTGAGTCCCTCATACTGTGTTTATGCTGTTGCTTGGGCAGCAGCTGAGTTGTGCACTACAAAACTGGGCCTACTTCAAGCTATCTGATGTAAAATGCTTAAGTCAAGTTTAGTGATGTTTTGAGGTTCCTGAGCTTCAATCACTTCAAGCACATCACTGAGACCAGAGCCAAGATGCTTTAGAAACTCAGCCCATATTCTGTTATCAGTAACGTTTAGAATAATGACATAGTGAAGTATTTTGTCTTGAAATGAGGTTCCACAAGAGTAGTTAAAGTTACAGTTCCCAGTCATGCCCTTACATTCAGAAATCCATTCCTTGTAAGGTTGTACGGAAAAACCTGAAATCGGCAGCACCTACATGACTCTGTGCTGTGAAGAAGTCTTTCAGTTTGCTAATAACATCTTCATAGGGTAGAGTTTGTGGCTCTAAAAGAGGGAAGAACTAGTGAAACAATCAGAAATTATGCACTCAAACCCACAGATAAAAGAAATAGCATTGTGGTTCTCTCAAAATGTTGTAAGCAGCAAAATGTCGCTCTAGCATCAAAAGAGCACAAGAATGGAGGAGGTGGCACCTGGCCGCTGGCATTCTGCACTTCAGTCATCTTCGTCGTCGGTCTGCTGGGTTTTGTTGTGTATCCCTCAATCAACCAATAGCAGTGAGCAATAAAGAAAATCTGTTGGGTCTGAAATCGAATAAGTGCAGTGAGGGATTGCTCTCAAGAAGTTGCTATTGCATGTACAAATTAAATACAACTGAAACAGATGTGTGTTACACACAGAAATTATGAAAAATTTTGTTAATTTCCAATCACTGTCACATATAGGCACAAGAGACATCACCAATGGGAGAAAACAACCAGAATCTTCGCCCCTGGATGTCTGTGTGTCAGTAGCTGAGGTAACGAATGAAGAAAATCAGAAATTGACAACATTGTTGCCGGCAGCTTGTATACCAGGTAATTTTCTGTGATACATACTTTTGTAGAGTCAGAGACAAATCAATAGCCTCCAATCTGCAAGCCTCTTTCTCTCTCTTGCTGATACCCAGAACCACAATAAAAGTTAATTGTGCATAATTCAGGTTGTACACACTCTTATCCTGTGTCTTTTATGGGACAATGAAACTTAAAATGTTACATTCAAGTTACATACAATCATAATATATTCTCACTTTGTTATACACTCCTGGAAATGGAAAAAAAGAACACATTGACACCGGTGCGTCAGACCCACCATACTTGGTCCGGACACTGCGAGAGGGCTGTACAAGCAATGATCACACGCACGGCACAGCGGACACACCAGGAACCACTGTGTTGGCCGTCGAATGGCGCTAGCTGCGCAGCATTTGTGCACCGCCGCCGTCAGTGTCAGCTAGTTTGCCGTGGCATACGGAGCTCCATCGCAGTCTTTAACACTGGTAGCATGCCGCGACAGCGTGGACGTGAACCGTATGTGCAGTTGACGGACTTTGAGCGAGGGCGTATAGTGGGCATGCGGGAGGCCGGGTGGACGTACCGCCGAATTGCTCAACACATGGGGCGTGAGGTCTCCACAGTACATCGATGTTGTCGTCAGTGGTCGGCGGAAGGTGCACGTGCCCGTCGACCTGGGACCGGACCGCAGCGACGCATGGATGCACGCCAAGACCGTAGGATCCTACGCAGTGCCGCAGGGGACCGCACCGCCACTTCCCAGCAAATTAGGGACACTGTTGCTCCTGGGGTATTGGCGAGGACCATTCGCAACCATCTCCATGAAGCTGGGCTACGGTCCCGCGCACCGTTAGGCCGTCTTCCGCTCACGCCCCAACATCGTGCAGCCCGCCTCCAGTGGTGTCGCGACAGGCGTGAATGGAGGGACGAATGGAGACGTGTCGTCTTCAGTAATGAGAGTCGCTTCTGCCTTGGTGCCAATGATGGTTGTATGCGTGTTTGGCGCCGTGCAGGTGAGCGCCACAATCAGGACTGCATACGACCGAGGCACACAGGGCCAACATCCAGCATCATGGTGTGGGGAGCGATCTCCTACACTGGCCGTACACCTCTGGTGATCGTCGAGGGGACACTGAATAGCGCACGGTATATCCAAACCGTCATCGAACCCATCGTTCTACCATTCCTAGACCGGCAAGGGAAATTGCTGTTCCAACAGGACAATGCACGTCCGCATGTATCCCGTGCCACCCAACGTGCTCTAGAAGGTGTAAGTCAACTACCCTGGCCAGCAAGATCTCCGGATCTGTCCCCCATTGAGCATGTTTGGGACTGGATGAAGCGTTGTCTCACGCGGTCTGCACGTCCAGCACGAACGCTGGTCTAACTGAGGCGCCAGGTGGAAATGACATGGCAAGCCGTTCCACAGGACTCCATCCAGCATCTCTACGATCGTCTCTATGGGAGAATAGCAGCCTGCATTGCTGCGAAAGGTGGATATACACTGTACTAGTGCCGACATTGTGCATGCTCTGTTGCCTGTGTCTATGTGCCTGTGGTTCTGTCAGTGTGATCATGTGATGTATCTGACCCCAGGAATGTGTCAATAAAGTTTCCCCTTCCTGGGCAATGAATTCACGATGTTCTTATTTCAATTTCCAGGAATGTATTTGTGAACAGACTCCTTAGAACATTTCATTCTAACTGGAATTAGCCTCTGGAGAAATTGATATGATGAGAATACTTGTTTTATTTAAGAAACAAATGTTAAAGAATTTAACGTTATATCCAAATGTATGTCAAATGATCCTGATGTTGGTTGGGTTGTTTGGGGGAAGAGACCAAACAGTGAGGTCTTGGTCTGATCGAACTAGGGAAGGATGGGGAAGGAAATTGGCCATGCCCTTTCAAAGGAACCATCCCGTCATTTGCCTGGAGCGATTTAGGGAAATCACGGAAAACCTAAATCAGGATGGCCGGACGCGGGATTGAACCGTCGTCCTCCTGAATGCGAGTCCAGTGTGCTAACCACTGCACCACCTCGCTTGGTCAAGTGATCCTGAACATCAGACATTTTTGTTTCATGTGGTCACTACTGCTGAAACACAGATTCGAGGTTTGGTAACTTCTATACTACCAAATTTAAACTAATATGCCAAATCGCCAGGAATTTCTATTGTCATATTTATATCTTAAACATGTTGTGATCTATGCTTGTGATCACAAACAATCATGACAGTATACTGAAAGGTAAAAATGTCTTTACTGTCTATAATAATGGTACACATAAAACTTCCATAGATATGTGCATAACAACAGGTTACGCCACTCATGCTGTGTGACAATGCTTGGCTATGTACCACTCATATTGTAAATGCAAAGTTGTCGAAATATAGGCGGAAGTTCCTTCACGCTACCTACTGTTCAGTTATGTATCCGCTAAGCTCACTTTATTCCAATAGCTGAAACATTGTGCTTGTGGACACTGCTGACTTTCCTGCATACGAAACGTGCTTCGATTCGTGACTGGATGAAGAAAAGACATCAGCTCGGTTGCTCAGCATCCTTGCTGAAATAATTTGTAGTGGAAGACCCAAGAAGTTCTTTTAATTATCTTAGAATGTCACCAGAACTGTTAACATTTCTTCTAAATAGAGTTAATTATGCGATAAGGAGTAACGCATGAAGCACTGTCGCCTGAACTGAAATTACGTATCGCATTGCATGCATTACAATTGAGAACACTCAGCATGATATAAGATGTGGTTTTAGTTGGTGGTGAAACTTTTTCATTAGCAACAATAATTACTCGAAGTAGGCCGCATTAAGAAGAGAATGATTTGCAAACTACTCTCTCGAAGAGAGATCTTTACAGTGGCAATATTTGAAAATTCTAACATTTGTGAATGGGGAGCACTGCAGTGACATTTTAAAAATATGAATATTGAATAAAGGATGCTACTTCTTGAATTTTGTATAGCCTTCCCTCCTGTCAACAATATTCCTTAACAAAGAGTTGGCCAACTCCAACGATGGTATTTTAGTCTTGTAGACGAGAGCATTGCCACAGCTAGAATTACACTTACTTGTATTTTTATTAATCCAGTTGTATATGTGCTCCTAACTGAATAAATTTTGCTTTGCAGCTCAGATATTGTCAAACCATCTATGTTATAATCGCACATGACGGTCTCAGCAGCAGCAGTATGTTGCTTATTTTTGTAATCAGCATCACTGAAATCCCACAAACACCTACGTAAGGCATAGATATCCAAAAAGCGAACATTTTTCTCTGTTCCCCACTTCACATTTCAGTTTGTCTACACTCGATGAACACGCATAAGCTCAAAACTCGTGCAACTAGTGTGGCAAAAGTTGGAACACACCAAAAGTGTTTAGTTTCACCAACGAGTTGCGCAAACACGTGGCGCGCATGCGTAGTGGCTGGTAGTGCAGTTGCCCGCAACCTGGTTTCGTCGTGTAAACTAGGCTTTAATCAAATGAGTCTAAACTACACATTTCAATAAAAGTCCACCAGAAGTTTGCCTGGTGTTCTGCAAAGTGTTTCCATGAGAACATAAAACAATATTTCCTTTCACTGCTTCTTTACCACTGCAATATCAACTTGATGAATTGATTCTTCATTGTCATTTAAATATATTTTATGTAGCTACAGGGAGTATATTTACAAATTTACTGTACCTTTAGAGTGAAAAGATACTATTTTAACAGATAATAAATCCATAGTCCCCTTTGTTATCATATTGTTTCACATTTTTTTATACAAAGTGGAGTTTTGATAGAATTATTTGTAACCAATGACAGATCGCACATAGTATATTCACTGCTTCTGATACACTGGTTTTTGGTGAATACAGACATATTTGAGAAGTTCACTGCATCATAATACATGGCCTCCGATCTTGTCTCGTCTCTGAAACTATGAGTCATTGCAAAGTGGAAGACCACAGAAATTTTGTACTTTATATTAAATAAATACACTTCTATACGATCTCACGCCTGTTACTGTTTCTGTTCTTTTTTGCCTTTCTATTCAACATCACATACGGTAAAGGAATAAAATATGTTCAAAAAATAATACATGAGAACTATGAAGCAGGCATGCCCACTGACAGAACTGCTACTTTATTTTGTTTTATATATACATTGATAAATTAATACTCTTTTGGTATTAAATAAAACAGACTTCAATAACAAATGACTGTGTATGTGGAATGAATGTTTCAAATGTAATTTCATAAAGATGTTGGATATATGTACATATGCAACCAGTGTGCTAACAATAATTCTTGCCTTCGCTCTTCCAGCTGCTTTATCACAGTGTATTTCTCTCTGAGTCAGTCAATCAATCAAATCAGTGAAATGCAAGTAACTGCTAAGTCATTAAAGAAATACTTGGCATAATTTGAAATTTGTCTAACAGTAATTACAGTAAATGTCTACTGTTTCACAGGAACGAGTACAATTATCTCCATTACATTAGATTCTGTATCAAGCAACTGGTCAAACATAGTGTCAAAGCAAGGTAATAAAGTATTACATTTATCTTTCAAAGATAGAATTCTTTAACTGTTGCTCTGCTAATCCTATTGAAACCAGTCACCAGACAAACTATACAATCTTATGTGTATCTTTAACAAAATCTTAAAACAAATAGCTCAGGAGCGTTCTCAATGAAAAACATTGTGCACGGAATGGATCCTCCCAGATGAAAAGCTATGTGATTCAAAAATTTATGTAGAAAGATATAGGCGGTGATAGTCATTGGCACCGAAGGCAGCATTGCACTTGGGACATTTCCGTTGTCGAGTCTCATACCGAGTGCGAAGGCAGTCCCAGCAAAACACATGGAAACATTTACTGAGAACAGCATCTTTTCGTTTAACTTTGCATGATGGACAAGTTAGTGTTTCTTTGTATTCTCGTATTTCTTCCATCATTACTTCATCCAATGTGCCTGCCAACTCAATTTTCTTCATTCGTTCTGCTTTCCTACGAAGTTGTGCTATTTCTTCCTGCAAAGAACATAATTGTCAGAGGTCTAAGCTACTGAAAACTGAACAAATATGCTTATCTTAGTAATTATTTATTACACATAAGGATAACATATTCATAAATCAATGAGCAATGGTAATGTAGATTGGTGGCAACATATTGGTTGCAGGAAAGGAAAAGTTATTGCAGCGGCAGAGCTTTGTGTCTAATACAAATGTAAGGTAAGACTGCATTAGCTGCTATGAAATTTTTTCTTGCAAACCCAAATACCTAGACACCATATTTAAAACTGAGTATTTTTTCTTGTTTTCTTCATCCAGGTATATCTCACTTGTTTCCCATCAGCTTTTTCTTTTAAGGAAGTAACATTTTAGAGTTCCAAAACCTTGTAATTTGTTATCACATTGTATTTGTTGACAGACCTAATTTTTCTTCAAGTGTCAATTTTTTTACTATTCCCAGAAAATGTGTATTTATATGCATAGTATGCAATAAAACTTTTCAATCAGATGAAACAAATGTACAGGAAGTAATTGATACTGCTATGGGCATTCCAGATTTATCATGCAAAATATTTCTTGAGAGAGAGAGAGAGAGAGAGAGAGAGAGAGAGAGAGAGAGAGAGAGAGAGCGCATGTGGGTTAAAAGTTAAGAGGGTAAAATTGAAATTATTTTTTAGAGGCTACAGATTTTCAAATTGTTTACAATACACCATTATCCCCTTAAAAATAGTCTCCATTACAACTAATGCATTTGCCCCACCAGTGCTTCTATGGTTCGAAACATTTTTTGTAGTCATCTTAAGAAATGGCTGACAGCTCCTCCCTAATTTTTTGTTGACTTCTTCAATGTTGTCAATCAGTGTTCTTTCTTGCTTGGAAATAAGAAAAAGTTGCGTGAAGCAAGGTCAGGCAAGTGAGGTGCATCTGGCAGCAGAACCACGCCATTTTTAGCCAAAAACTGTCTAACAGAGATGGCTGTGTGTCCGGGTGCGTTATCATGTTGGAAGAACCAGGCTCCTGTATGCCACAAATCTTGTGTTAACATTTTCTGAACCAAGCTCCAAGATAACCCACTAATCTCTGACAGTTGATCAATTGTCTGTTGATGGTTTTTGAGCATAAGGTCTTGAAGTTTTTTCAATATTTTCGTTGATTCAGGCAGTTGACAGACCTCTAGAGGGAGATCTATCATCAATCGACATGTCATCATTTTTAAATCGAGCAAACGACTCATATACTTTTGTTTTTCCCCATAGTGTAATCTTGGTAAGCTGTTTTCCATATTAAAACAGTTTCGGCAGCATTTTTACTGAGTGGAAAACCAGATTTCACAGCTACATGTTGTTTACTTAAACTTGCCATCATAGAAAATGAAACAAGAATAAAACGGCTCTATCAAAAACAATCACTGCAGATTAACAGAACAAGCCTGGTTGACAACACAGGCAGCACTAAGTGGCAATGAGTTGTGCTATACACATTTACCAGCAAAAACCCTTACTACACAAGCTCGCTCACAGCAATGTTATTCTGTTTATATATATATATATATATATATATATATATATATATATATATATATATATATATATGCTTCTGTTTAACGATTTTCTCCCCTTCAATTGCTGGATTCAAAAATATTAATGATGATGTAAAAAAGATGTGTATGATTAGTACTGATAACAGAGAATCACTAGGAAAGGATATGTGTAATTTGCTCCATGATAACTTTGATTACCATTAACAGGTAATGTGTTATTGAAAACACTGCACAGTCTGATTTCCATCTAGAAAGCAAGCACATCACAGATTATTGTTCCTAATCCCTCTTGAAGATGATCAACACATCTGTAGAAATAGTATGCGATATCTGAATCTGAAATACTGTTGCATGTTGTCATCAATCAATCTGTTTAAAACCTGAAATATCACATCAGTAATATTCAAATCACTTACTGACACTTGTGGCCCAATGTCTTTCCTTGAATACAATCTGTACTTTAAGTGAGTTCACTGATCCACACCGTCAACTGTTTGCGCAACTTTAACACAATTTAATAATGAAAACACACAACAAAGTGCTTTAATTCATCAGTTTCTAACAGTGCCATGTTATAAAATCATTGTATGTGCACATGGCTTTCAAGCTCATACCAGCTTACACATTTCACACCAAAAGTATAAAATTTATAATTATACACGATGAAGTCAAGTAGTAAAACACATCATGTCTGAGGAGTCCCTGCAGCCCTCTTGACTTTGTACAATTGAGAAAATAAATAATTGGTATACCTGCTGTGAATATGACAAAAATATTGTTGTTAGTACTTTCATGTTTTGTTTCAGTACTGCATTGTTATTGATTATAAAGCCATGGCTGATGGGAGCAGACACAGTTACACTGCTGATGAAGTATGAAGTGATATGTGGCATGTGTGTTGATACATGACCATCCATAGATCGGGCAAATAATGATGGAGATATTGAGTAAGTTTAGGGATCGCTTCGGTATGGTTCTTCCTAATGAAATAACCAAGCTTGATTAGAAGGAACATGTCTATGTTCAGGCAGGGTCAAGGACAGATCATGTAGTGGACATAAGAAAAGGCGAAGAGAAACTTGTACTACTGTCACCAATGAAATCCATTTGCAATGGAGCAGCTGAACTTCAAGTATCATGCTCAACCACACTTGGACACATTTAAAAACAGAACAGCATGTTGCCACCTGCTCTTGCTTTGATGGCATCTAAATATTTTATGTTAATCAAGAGGGTTCATTTCTGATGAACATGTTATATATTAAAGTTTATACTGGTGGAATGTGGCTTTCTGAGCTAAGCAAAAACTTCATAATGTGCTTGTGTTGGAAAGGAATTCATACAGGCTGGGAAGTTGTTGTGATACCTGTTCAGCCATATTTTTTTAAAAAAGATTTGCAAGTGGAAATTCTTATCTGATACACCTTAGCTGGAAGACAAGGGACTCAAGACTCATGTTGTTACAGCAGGATAGAGCTGCAGGACATATTGCTATTCAGAGTTGCAAGCTCCTTGATGAACAATTTCAAGGCCACTGGACTGGTTAGGGTTCAAAACCATATTCAACCCTTTTGAAATGTTCATCACGAAGTCCAGACTTTGCCACACCAGGTAACACATTATGGGGTGTAATGATGTTCCATGTGACTCCACACTGGTAAAAACTATAGTCGAATTGTTCATCAAGGAGCTTGCAAATCTGAATAGCAAAGTGTCCTGCAGCTGTATCCTGCTGTAACAACATCAGTCTTGAGTCCCTTGTCTTCAAGCTAAGGTATATCCGATAAGAATTTCCACTTGCAAATCTTTTAAAGAAATATGGGCTGAATAGGTATCATGACAAGTTCCCAGCTTGTATGAGATGTGAAGGAGGATATGTAGATACACAGATCTCTGTGAAAAGCATAATGGTGCACATACAGATTCACTGATTATATAGGCACCCAACAGTTCAGGGCTGCCATTATTGAATCTGCCTCATGGATTAATGACTGGGATCAGTGTGCCAGGCAGTCTGGATGTGGCTTTTAGGTGGTTCTACAATCACCTTAGCTAACTACTGCAATCTACATCCTTCTGCATCTGCTTACATATTTGTGGTCTCCCTCTACGATTTTTAACTCCCACACTGTCCTCCAATACTAAATTGGTGTTAATGTCTTAGCATGTGTCCTATAAACTGATCCCTCCTTTTGGTCAAGTAGTGCCACAAATTTCTTGTCTCCTTAATTCTATTCAGTACTTCCTCATTGGTTACATGACTGACTTATCTAATCTTCAGCATTCTCCTGTAGCCCCATATTTCAAAATCTTCTATTCTATTTTTCTCTCAACTATTTATTGTCCATGTTTCAGTTCCATACATGGTTACACCCTAGACAAATACCTTCAGAAAATACTTGTTAACATTTAAATCTATATTTGATGTTAATAAATTTCTCTTCTTCAGAAATGATTTTCTTGCCATTGACAATCTACATTTTATATCCTCTCTACTTCAGCTATCATCAGTTATTTTGCTGCCCACAAAGCAAAGCTCACCTAACTACTTTAAATGTCTCATTTCGTACTCTGATTCCTTTAGCACCACCTGATTTAATTCGACTAAACTTCATTATCCTTGTTTTGCTTTTGCTGATGTTAACCTCATATCCTACTTCCAAGATACTGTCAAGTCTTTTGTTGTCCCTGACAGAATTACCATGTCATTGGCAAACCTTAAAGTTTTTATTTCTTCTCCCCAAACTTTAATCCCTACTCCAAGTTCTCCTTTGGTTTCTTTTACTGCTTGCTCAATGTACATATTGAATAACATTGAGTATAGGATACAACCTCATCTCACTCCTTTTTCAACCAGTCTCCCTTTCATGCCCCTCAACTCCTATAACTGTCGCCTGTTTTCTGTGCAAGCTGTAAATAGCCTTCCGCTCCCTGCATTTTACCCCTGCAAAGAGAGTATTCCAGTCAACATTATCAAAAGCTTCTCTAAGTCTACAAATGCTATAAATATAGGTTTGCCCTTCCTTAACCTGTCTTCAGGCCATCAGTAGTTCTGACAGAATATCATCTTCTACTTGGGCCTTGTAAGCATAGCGTAACCAGAGCCTGCTTCCCCAGTATCAGCTCGTTAATTCCATAAGATTCCCACATGATCAGGGACTCAACAGAATGCTCTACCTTTCCTTATTGCTGTAGCTGGCAGATTGTTTTCTACGTCCAGGCTGCACTGCTTAAAGAATTGCAGCAAATGAACTATTTCATGCCTCTCTGTATCTTTTCTGGTCTTGTGTCTTCAGTATTAGATGAAGTTCATCACCAAAGACAAAAATATGACAAAGATCAAACTTGACAAATTACTTGTGGGTACAGTACCCATTATCACAAATGTATAATGCAAAAATCATCTGTGAAATACTGGAAATTATGTCTGAGCAATTATAACATAGGACTGTACTGACCTGGAGTCTTTTTGTTTTGTATGCCTCTGCTTCCAAAGAACTTGTTTTCTCAGCAACAACTTGTTGAGCTTCCTTCATCTGTGCATGATATTTTTCTGCAAATTGCAATAAGAACAAATTATTGTACAAAAATACTATCACACCTTAAACTTTAATAATACTAACATTTAATGGCAACAGAAACTCGCATATATGCATTGCCACAATTTCAACTACTTCTCATTATGATCAAGACAGTGCCTTCACTTCCAAAAAGTTACTCCATCACCTGCCTAACTTACACAATTTCTTAGAGGTTCCTATGTCACTCCTACTTCCAATCCTGTACATCATGTGACATTCCTTTATGGATGAACAATGTGCAAGATCTGTAGCATACACCAAAAGACTACCTGTCTCAAGTATTTCCTATCCAATGAAAGGTTACAGAAAATATAAAAGCAGACATGTCATCGACTGGCTTTACTGCAGTCACTTATAGCATTCTCTGTGGGTGTCATAACCACCCTGCTGTCAACATGAAAGTTTTGCTTAAGGTGAAAAACTGTGAAGGCACACTACCTTGTAAATGGGAGAAATCACATTTACAAATGTTACTTCCTAATCTGTTTGTTTCAGTATGATCACAATGTAATTCAAACATACATCACTCATACCACTGATTAGTCATCCAAGGCATTAGCTATTTCTTCAGCCAATTCTTATCTCACTAATAACAACACTATCCAAGTTCACTGCTAATACCACATTGCTTAAGATCAACATTCCTCATGTGCACAACTTGTCTGTCTCCAAGCACATCTTCACCTGTGATTCCCAACTGTGAGTCAAGTAATCAGTCCTCTTAACTCTTACCAATAATAGTCTGACAAATAATTACTTCACTATTGATGGTTAAAATTATAAGCTGATAAAGGTATAACCTCCCATGTGAATGTCTTATAGATTAGATGTCATTTTCTTAGATTCCAATTATTGGCAACCCCTGACTCTATTCAGGCTAACAGATATTTATACTGACTTATAAATAATAGATGCCCATTACAACTGTTGGTAAGGTGGCAAACCACTCATCTGAAAGTCGAGCTCTTAATGCTGTCTTGAAGCTGCAATGCACTGTTCAAGTGGACCATTTTAAGTCGCATGGTAAGCAGTTGTTTTTATGTGGGGTATACACCTATGAGCCAAAACATTATGACCACCTACCTAGTAGCTTGTTTGTCCAACTTTGGAATGAAATACATAACTGATTTGTGTATCAGGGATCCAAGAGATTGTTGGTAGATTTGTGAAGATATGTGGTATTAGATATATAAACACAGGTCATGTAATTCACATAAATAATGGGCCACTAATTTGCGTATGCAGTGATAGTGCCCAATAGCGACCCAGATGTGTTCCATAGAATTTACATCCAGTGAATTTGGTTGCCAAGACATCAACAAGAGTTCATTACAATGCTCCTCAAACCACTGTAGCACAGTTCTGGCTCCGAGACACAGAGGCCGGTGAAAGAGGACATCACTGTCCAAGACTTCAAGCATGAAGGGATGCAGATGGTTCACAGCTATTAGTGTGTCATAGATTACTACCACAGGTCCCATGCAAGCACAGGAGAATGTCTCCCACAGCATAATACTGCTCCCACCAGTCTGCATTTGTGGCGCACTGCACGCTTCGAGCTGCCATTCACCTCAATGGTGGCATTTGTGGAGAGGACCACTGAACTACTGTGTAGCGAAAATATGCTTTACCCACAGAGCCCCGACATTGATTGACGGTCAAATGCCAACGGCCCCATGCCCACTGCAATCCTAATTGATGATGATGATGTGTCAACATGTAGGGCTGATCTGCTGTAGAACTCTATTTCCAACGAACGGTGTGCTCTGAAACACTTGTGCATGCACCAATATTTGTGCTGTTTCTGCAGAGATGGCACAGAACACCATCTACCCTACTTTACAGAGCAGACAGGCCTCCAAACCTCATGTTCTGCAACGAGTTGTGGACATCCAACCATTTAGCACCTAGTGGTAGTTTCACCATTCTTATACATCTTTGTGTAGGTTCATGACAGTAGCATGTGAACATTCAACCAGCTTCATCGTTTTTGAGATACTCATTCACAGGCTCTGCGAAATAATAGCCTGGCCTTTGTCAAAGTCACTTGCCTCAATCGATTTCCCCACGTGCAGCCAATATCTTCACTAGGGTGAACCCCCATTCATATCTGCTCTGCTTACAAACTGTCATTACCGCATCATTAGCAAGCTGTACCAGCAGGTGGCATCCAAAATTGTGGTGGGTAGTGGTTATAATGTTTTGACTGACCAGTGTCCATAGGGTCTTTGTCATGTGTGTGAACATTTTAATAAAACTGCCATCCTCTGTTAGTGGTGGTGATTTTTGGGACTCAAAAACGTGCAATCCATGATAATAAGACAATGCTGGTAGCACTTTCTGCAAAGATGTCTTTCAGTAGAACTCCTTCTGGCCAATGTGTAAACCTGCTGATAACTGTTAAGAGATTTCAATTATTTAACTAATTATTTATTCATTTATTTGTTATTTTCTTTTAGTCCTTTATGTATATTAACTGAAAGAAAACAGCAAGATGAAATTTTAAAAGAAAGGTGAAGGCTTGAGAGCTAGGTAGTGGTCCCAGTACATCAAAGTATATGCAACAAGCAATTCAACTTCACTGAAAGCTCCTGGTTCAATGTTTTGAAATTTTTGCTTGTTGACAGGAAACATGTGTTTCTGCCCAAAGCTTTACATCTAGTTTCAATGGAAGCCAAATAAAGTGTTGTCAAATCAAGTCTTCTGTGCCTTTGCTGCCAGGGTGAGCCAAGTCATGTAGTGCATGGAAGACTTGCTAATGGTAGGATGGAGGAACATATGGCCCGAGTTTACCAGTAGAACTGAAGAAGTAACTGTGATGTAAGAGCAGGTAATATTATTGTTACAAACACTAAGGAAAAAGTGTCTGAATTTTTCACTTTGGGCATTTCTGGGCCACTGATTTGTGCCTTTGCAATTTACTCATACGGAATGCTAGTTGGCAACATGATTTTTGCAACTCTGGAACAAGTACCAGAAGGAATATTCTCTCCTCCAGGAAGGTATTGGGTATTTGTGTGGAACTGATTGAGAAATTCAGGATGGCACAGTTACTTTGTGTTGCTTTTTTGGGTGCTGTTTAAAGGCAAATGTTAATGGCTTGAGACCTGTAAATATTGTGAATTATCTGCCTTCCAAAAGATAATACAAATGTTTGATTGCCGAATATGCTGCCAATAACTCATGGTTGTAGGTACTATAGTTAATGTTGTGTGTTGGTGAGAGACCTGGAAAAAAAATGCTAGTGATTCAGGTGTTACTTCTCGTAACTGGTGTAAAGAAGCACCCGTAGCATAGTCTGAAGCATCAGCCACCAAAATTACGGGAAAATCTGTTGAGAGATGAGCAAACTGAGTTGCATGCATTGTATAGTTTTTCTTTTAATTTTTTTAGCAATTTGTCTGTTTTATCAGTCCATGTAACAGGTGATTATCCTTCCCTCTTGGTGTTCTTGAACAAGTTAAACAAAGGTTGTTAAATTTCTGTAGTATGTGGTAACATATGTCTGTGGAAGTTTACCAGTTCTTATCTTCACTTTTCTTGTAAGAGTGAAATTCCTTGACGTGACCCACAATGATTCAAGAATGATATCACTTTGTCTCCAAAAATGCATTTTCCCCACATTAATGTTAAGATTATATTTATCCAGCCGTTAAAGAAGCTGTTGCAGAAGAATTATCTGATATTCATTTGATGCTGCACTGCACTGCACAGACCAAATGACCTCTTTAAAAATTTGGAAAGTCCAAATGGTGTAAAAACAGCTGTTTTAGGCTCAAATTCTGGCACAACAGGAATGTGGCGATAGCTCAGCTAAGGCCAATTTTAGAGAGTATTTTTCTGTTGGAGACTTGGTAGTTGAAATCTTGTAGATGCAGCACTGGGTAGCAGTCTGGCACAGTGACAGCATTTAAGACTCTATAATCTCCACAGGTTCTTTAGAACAAGACGGGGAGTACTAGACCAGCAGCTTTTACGATGACATATGTCAAGGCTGATGATCTCCTGAAATTCAGGTTTTGCTTAAGCTACTTTTTGTGGTGGAAAGCACCTGACTTGTGCATGCACTGGAGGTCCTGTTGTTGTGATTGCGTGTTGCACATTAACTTCAGGAGGATCAAATCAGCTCTCTCCATGAGAATGTTAGATTATCTCTTTAGCAGGTCTCCATATTTATGCTGTGGGTAATTTAAAAGCACTAAACTGTCAATAGATACATATGCAGACTGTACTAGCAATTAAAGCTTTTTGCTCGATTATTTTTTTTTTTTACTCAACATCAAGTAACAGAACATAATAGCTTGAAATCAACATTAATAATTGCCTGGCAGACATATGAAAGAAGGAATGGCCATGCAAATCTGTGTCAAAGGCCTATTTTGCGGTTCAGCAGTCAATCACCACATGTGTGTATTATGGAACAATTTGCAGCATGAAGTTGCCTGAGTGTTAGCAGGCTGCCGAGGAATAAATAAACACGGCACTGAGGATTTCTTCACATTCTGTTGGAATTTATAATCATAGTAGCACACAGAATGTTTCTGTGCATGCCACCATGATTTTAATCTGCTTCCTGATTGTGTCCCAGTTTAAAATTTCTGAATCTATGCCATTAGTTTTGAAAGCTGTCTTTCCAGATGGAAAAATCTACCACCCAGAGATGGAAATTAAACAGACTGACTGGGTGCGGTAATCTCTATGAAATCACCAGCTAGAGAAGCAATTGCTTCGAGATTCATATGTTCTCCAACTACTACTATAGAATGTGTATTGGTTGGTAGTTGTTAAAGAAATATTGCTTTTAAAAATTGTTCATTACTTGTGTGCCAGCAAGTGTGAGCATCTCGCTTAGCAGAGCAGAAGGCTTTGTCTCTCCTAGTTCTACTTCGGTTAGCAACTTTTTTACTTTGCGTGTCTCTGATTCTTCAAATTCTGAGGTAAGACATGTTTTTAAATCTGTGTATGGGGAAGCTGATAATGGTTTGGACGTGAAATCTGAAATTAGCTTAGCAATTTTGGTTATCAACTGAAACCGAAACATGGCGACACACACACACACACACACACACACACACACACACACAAGCGCGCGCACAACTGTTTCTGGCAGCTGGGTCTGGGTCTGGCTCCAGCTGCCAGAGACTGTGGTCGTGGTTTTGTGTGTGTGTGTGTGTGTGTGTGTGTGTGTGTGTGTGTGTGTGTGTGTGTGTGTGTGTGTGTGTGTGTGTGTGGGGGGGGTTGCTTATTTTCATTTATTCTTCGGAACGGAGAATTTAACATTAGTGATTTAATGTTTTGATTAATGAAAATGCATTTCCAAATAACTACCATTTTATAAACCTTCCCAATTAAACTGCACATAACACATACAAGAATCTGAATAGTCTATATGGAAATAACAAAGAATCGCCTTTCAAGTCATGTTACCACAAAAGTTAATCACTTATTAACTCACCAAGATGCAACTTCAGGTCAGCTGCTGACTGCGCACTTTCAATAGCCTTACGCTTATGCATTTCCATGGCCTGCTGACGAAGAGCTAATTCTTTCTCAACAGTAGCGAGCGAGTTTTGTAAGATGCGTTCCTTGTCTTCTAACTTCCGTACCACGACATTAGTAGCTTCCACCTGTGATGTCAGTGTTGCAACCTGCACAATTTTACGCAATCACTCTTACTTCCTTACAACTATTCTGGATGAATACAGTTCAATCACACAAATTATATTGACATAATTTTTTTAACAGTAAACAATGGGTGTCAGAATAAAACAGGAAAATGTTAATGTATTCTTGGAAAGCTATGTCTGGAATCAATGAAACAAAGAGAAATACTCACCCATGTATAGCACAAGGCTATAAACCTTCAAAGCCATAAGTTCCATTTAGCAAATAAAGTCCGCAGGTTGCAATGAAACCGTACCTATCTACCACACAGGTGTGGCTCATGCCTTCCATACTGGGTGAAGACTATGACATTTATTGGTTGGAACTAACCTACATCTCAGGCTATGCTGCAGATCAGTCTGTCATCACAACGAAGATCGGAAGGCAGTGGCAATATCACACTCCACACTCTAGCCAAACATTTACATATCGTACCTTCCTACTGTTTCATAATCAACTATTAAATAACATCAAAGGCTAACAGCAAGATAATATCTATAGGTAGCTTATTTGTCCCACTACTTCACATTTTCCGACAGTTTACTACAACAAATCATACTAAAAACACATTTTGGAGAGCTCTCTAATGCTGCGTATGTTACATTTGCAGCATGCTTAATATTTTTGATATCTTCATACGGTTAATGTTCTGTGTGCTCAAACCGCAGTGTTTATGAGTTTGGATGACAAAACAGTGATGTTTCCATGATGTCACCAATCTTTTGCTGTGACTGGCTGACATGAGCAAGCCAAACAACCACCATGGTAATTTACACACCACATTTGTTAAGCATATTTCCAAGTAACAGAAATATGCATTTTAAGTGATAAGGAGCACACAATCACCCAGTTGCACTGAGTATATCAAACCTGTGATGTTAGAATACAGTATTACTAGAGCCCTGCTTGACACAGTGACAGCATTTAAATATCAGGGCATAATGTTGTGAAGCGATATGAGATGGAATGAATGTGTGAAGACTGTGGTTGGGAAGGGGAATGTTCGACTTCGGTTTACTGGGAGAATTTTAGGAAAGAATGGGTCACCTGCAAAGGAGACCGCATATAGAACATTAGTACGACCTATTCTTGAGTACTGTTTGAGTGTTTGGGATCTGTGCCATGTCAGATTGAAGAAAGACATCAAAGCACTTCAGAGACTGGCTGCTAGATTTGTTAACGGTAGTATTGAAAAACATGTAAGTTTTACGGAGGCGTTCGGAAACTCAAATGGGAATCACTGGAACAAAGGCTACATTCTTTTCGAGAATCACTATGAGGAAATTTAGAGAACCAGCATTTGCTGCCGACTGCCGAACAATTCTACTGTCTCCAACATACATTGCATGCGAGAACCATGAAGATAAGATATGAGAAATTAGGGCTGATACGGAGGCATACTGATCGTCGTCTTTCCCTCACTCTATTTGCAAGGGGAGCAGGAAAGGGAATAAGTACGGGTACAAGGTACCCTCTGTCATGCACTGTATGGTGGCTTTCGGAGTATCTATGTAGATGTAGATGTAGATGTAAATGTACACTGCTCTGTTAAAACTGCATGTATATCCTTGCAAGGATTTACACAGTTTTGTTCTTTATTCATGTTTACATTGAGTCTGTAAGCACCATGTTTCTTTACTTTAATCTTCATCGCGTGTTCCAAAATTTTAGCTGATAAATTGCACAATGACCTCGCATTCTGCTGTTTCCAAACTCATGGTATGCTGCTGTTATTGACAGGAATGTAAAACTCACTAAACCCATGTATCATCCCATGTATCATACATTCACAAAAAGAAACTTGCTAATAATGCACATTACCCCGCAATCAGCAAGCAAGGAAACTAAAGTAACAGGACACATTTCAGGCCTTTTTTCCCTCTAATCATTCGTGAAACTCTCGTTAGGTGGTGATACGTTACCGTACTCTAGTGCGCTCTGGTGAGATATCTGCAAACTTATTGCAACGGTGGACAGAATAGCCAATGACAGAAAAAAAAAAAACTGTAAAACTCTACAGAAACAATAATACTAAACAGCAATGAATGACCAAATTAAGCATAATACAGATTTACAGAGACAGGGATTCAATAAAGGAAGTTTCAGAAACTCTTGTTCATTCCCTTTTGATGTAAGCAATGGAATATGAAAATTGTGTGCAGGTTTAGGCTGAAGCACCGGAGCCTTTGGTATGCCCATAAGGGCTGTACTCTGAGGAAGCCACACCCCAAAACCTCTGCCACATACATCTACGCAGCATATCAAGGTGCACCATTAAGAACAGCTACTAACTGTTAAAAAAACATAACTTGATATAACACATCAACAGTTCCACAAACGTTGATCACCATTAATTAAATCCGTGTGGGGAAAATGCAAAATTTTTTCTGATAATTTAAATTATGTAACATATTGTGGTGATATTTATTTTTCAAGGTCCTATGATGCACAGTGAGTTTTGTATATGACCGTCTGCTACAGACAGTAACAGGCACCAAATTTCTTACCAAGATGACCAAGATGAGAGCCCGATGGATGTGTTGACAACATAATTTATAAATTTTTTACTTCACTAGGTAAACAGATAAAGATTTTAATGATTGAATAAATCACTGCTTCCTCTGCCACATTATGCCTAAGTGAAGAACAGTGTAAACAATTTCTCCTTGCAGTATTATATTTATGAATGGCACTGATGCTTTTTAACTGTCAATGACTGATAACAATTATTTTCATAATAGAGTAAATGTAGTCTGTTGTCAGTATGCTGAACGGTATAAAGAGCTTTCAGCAAGAGCTGTAATGGACACCACATATTAGCATTATTACATATTTCTGTGTAACAAATACTTTCTTCTTGAATGATGAGTCACCCCAGAATTTGTCACAAGAAAGTAGTGAATGAAAATATAAAAAGTATGTAAACATTTTCACATTTCCATCTTCAAACTCTGCTATCATCAGTAACATAAACGGTACAGAGATTAGACCTTTAAGAAAATCTATAACATGTGAATTCCTAATTTCGTGTCTAAAACAAAGACGTCAGACAAACTGGGCTCATTTACCATCAACTATCAAACAACGGAAAATCCATGATGGAATGTAACAATATTATTATGAAAAGGATAGCGCGCGTGCGCGCACACACACACACACACACACACACACACACACAGGAGACCATATTCTCTGACTGCAGAAGCCAGACCAGTCAGTCTCTCTCTCTCTCTCTCTCTCTCTCTCTCTCTGTGTGTGTGTGTGTGTGTGTGTGTGTGTGTGTGTGTGTGTGTGTGTGTGTGTGTGCGCGCGCGTGCGTCCATCTGTTGTCTATTTTCGACAAAGACCTTGTTGGCCAAAAACTCATTTTGTGACAGTCTTTTTGTTGTGCCTATCTAAACTCAGCATCTACAAAGTGTAGCAGTATGAAGCTGGAAATTAGTTGCAATAATTACACCTCTGTTTTTGAAACTGATGAACAATATTTTATTCAAAATAATCCCCATTGCTATTTATACATTTCTCCCACATCTCCGGCAGACTAGGAGCACCATGCCAAAGAGAGAGTTGTTCTTTTGAAACAAACCCGTCAGCTAGCCATTTTCGTACATTTTCATACAAACTGAGGCATTGTTCAATGAGAGCACGTACGAGTGATGCAAATAGATAATCAGATGGAGCCAAGTCTTGAGAATAAGCCAAATGCCTAGTATTTCCCAACTGAACACCTCGAATGCTTCCCTGACCTGTTTTGCTGTGTATGATGGGGCGTTATCATGGAGGAATATGACTGTGTTGCCTTTTTCCATATTCTGGTCGTTTTGCATGTAATGCTTGATTTAAATTGATCATTTGCTATTGGTAGTGATCAGTGTTAACAGCTTCACCAGGTTTCAGCGTCTCATAGTAGAGGACACCCTTCTGATCCCACTAAACAAAGTGTTGTCTTTTTTCCAAAGCAATTTGGTCTTGCAGTGGATGTCTATATGGTTTGCCTGGATTCACTTACGGTTTACGACACTTAGGATTCTCAAAATATACCCATTTTTCACCACCTGTCACTATATAATGGAGAAACAACTTTCTTTTCCATCTTGTGAGCAACATTTCAAAGTGGTATTTCGATTTTCTTGCTGTCTTTCTTTCAGTTCACGCGGAACCCATTTTTCCACTTTCTTCACCATCCCATAGATTTCAACCAAACAGTAATCAGTAATGGCTTTCTGCAACACATTAAATTGTTTCATGGGTTCCTGTTGAGTTTGAGTATCATCTTCATCCAATAAGGCCTCCCATTTGTTGAGTTTGAACTCTTTTGGTGGTTTCCCATGCTCGTCATTTTTCATGTCAAAATCACCACTTTTGAATTTTTTGAACCACTTGAAATAATGCATTTTCTCAAGAGCATGTTCATCGAAAGCTTCGATGAGCATTCAATGTGATCCTGCAGCAATTTTCTTCAAATGATAACAGAAAGTCAATGCTGTCCACAAATCGTAATTTGTAGGCACAAAACACGACATGTTTACGGTTTTGAAACTGATACTGATGTATGGAACTTGGGTTACTGTGTGTCAACATTCGTTGTCAGCCGTTACAGGAAGTAGATGGCACTGCAAGGGTCCTACACTAACAGCTAGCACCATCTACACCTGGTATATGATGAGTAACAACTATCCTTTTCATAACATTATTACAATCAATAACAATACATTAATTAAGCCTTAACTTGAAGATATTTCTGAGACTGTGGGAAAATTGGAAAAGAAGACAACTGAAGCATTTGAGATGTGTTGTTACAGAAGAATGCTAAACACTAGGTGGACTGATAAGAGACTCGTCAGGAAAGAAGAATGTGGAAATCACTAACTCATTGTGCAAAATAATTAAAGGGTCACTTTCATGAAACCACCCTGATTTCAATGCAGAATTGTTAAATGTGGCTCAAAGGTGCCCTCAACCTTCCTCTGCAATGGTACAAATGCATGGTGCACTGCAATGTCACCCTCATGCTCAGTAATGCTTAATGATGTCAGATTCGACCAAATTTCACCACTATTCAGCCCTGTGGTTGGGTCACACAAGGGAAGGTCGTGACGTCGACTCCTTAATCATGTCTCACACATTCTTTTGATGCCTCTGCGATGGAGGTCAGGATTCCAACACCAAGCACTGAACACTTAAATCATGCAGGGTTTCTTATGGATGGCCGAGGAAAACAATTCAGACATTCCATCCCTGACAACTTACACAAAAAGGCATCAGGGGTTGGCATAAAGGATGTCAATGAAACCACCTCTTCCCTTGGGGTACTATGCTAAAAAAGCATAGACATACTTTCCGGCATCAGCAGCCAAAGGCTGTGGTCGCTGTTTATTTCTGACAAAAGCCTTGTTGTCCGAAAGCTCATTTTGTGACAGGCTTTTTGTTGTGCCTATCTGCAACTCAGCGTGTCTGCTTATTGGTGAGTAGCAACTATTCTTTCATAATATTGTTACATTCCATCCTGGATTTTACATTGTTTGAACCCTCTTTCCTGCTTCGGATCACATTCATATTTTGTCAAATGGTTTTGTATGATCTCTAGGAGTTCCAACTTGTATACTAGAGAAAAAATTGCAGTTGCACTATACTACAATGGGTTCAATAATGTTCAATGTGGTTGCAGTCCCATGATGTCCTTAGAGAAGAGTTAAATCATCCTAGGTGAGTCAGCAGCATCAAAGACTGTCAAGAACTTTGTTCTGTTGCATATCAAATTGCAAACTGTTGTTTCCGACCACACAATGCATGTAAATGAATACCCCAGAATCAGAACGGCAGTGTATCTGAAACAATTTCCTTGGTCACCATCAGAAAACTGCAGCATTTCAATGTTAGGTCAGTTTCGACGCTAACCTGACCTACATCACAGAGGAGTCAGCAAAGGGCAAGTGAGAAAATGGTGGCAGGGCAGGGGAAGAGATGACAACTTTTAAGTTTCCCACCGTGTGACATGTTGGGCAGAATTGTTCTGAAACTTAGTGGCAATGTGACCTTATAATCTGACACCTCACATGAACATATGACCTCTGACTTTTTTTCTCACATGTGTCAACACCTTGCTGTCTGAAGCTTTGCAGAGCCTGAGGGTGACATCACCATTACGGAAGAAGATTATTAGCACCTCTGAGCCAAAATTCAAACTTCTGCATGTAATGAATAAAAATGACGGGGAGGGAGGGGTCAATAAAATTACCCTTTAAATCTTTCTTGCAGAGTAGGACAAGAGACAATATCACAGGACACATGTTAACACTTCAGAAGGTAGCTTCCACACATGGGGAAAAACTAGATTGAAATATATCCAACAAAAAATCAAGGATGTTGGATGAAGAGTGACTTGGAAATTGAGGTGGCCAAAATCAAATTAGTCATGGGGATTGGAGGGTGGGGGGCGTAGGTAGGCAGGTAAAGAGATTGGTTGGTTGTAAAGAGGGAGGGAGGGGCCAACCTGCTATGTAATTGGTCCCTCGTTCCGATTAAAATAATTCCAGGGTAGGAATAAAATAATCGAGACATACAAAAAACAGCTGGAAGAAATGTGAAAACCATAAGAATGACAGAAGGGCAACAAACACTAAAATGGAGAAAATCGGACAAGAAAACCACAGAGAGATGCAAGAAACAGGTAGAAGACATCAAAACAAGAGAGCAGCTTATCATGGCGGCTGACCATGAGAATAAAAAGGAGAAGCCAGCCACCTGCAACACATTAAAACCTCCACCCTCTAAGCACTTGGCTGGAGGACACAGTGCAACAAAGGACAAGCGCTAAAACTTAGATCAAATGATAAAATCTACCCTCACGAATGAAACGTAAAACTAAAGCTGCTGTTGAGGCATTGTTGCCCAACACCAATGGTAGGGTGCTGGAAAAGTTAAAAGTCTGCTGCACAGTGGCTAAAAGTGGGCAGTCCAGTAAGAGCTGGATGACTGTCATTTCTGTGCCACAGCGACAACGAGGTGGGTCCTCGCAAAGCAGGACATAATCATGTGTTAGCCACGTATGGCCAATGCAGAGCTGACCAGAGGACAACTGATTCCCTGAGAGAGGACCGCTTGGAAGACTTCCACACATTCGTAGTATCCTTAATGACAGTTTGTGGCGTGCACTGTTATGCCACTCTGCCTCCCAAAGCCAAAAAACTCTGTGGCATAAGACAAAAGGCAGGTCAGTTTCAGAGATGCCCATCTCTAGAAGCAGTTTCCGCATAGCCTGTTTTGCTAGCCTGTCGGCAAGTTCGTTACCTGGGATTCCAATGTGTCCTGGGGACCACACAAATACGGGACCGTTCCTGGGCTAAATGGGTGCTATCAAAAGATGGCAAGCGTAGCACTGCTCAATAGCTTGTAAACTGCTTAAGGAGTCAGTACACAGGAGAAATTATCTGCCAGGGCATGAGTGGATGTGGTCAAGAGCACGAGATGTGGCCGCCAGCTCTGCACTGAAAATACTGCAGCCATCTGGCAAGGAGTGCTGTTCAATATGTCTTCCATGGACATATGCAAAGCCTACATGACCATCAGCTATCGAGCCATCAGTGTGAACCACTTCATGGCCACGGTACATGTCGAAAATCGAGAAGAAGTGATAGCGGAGAGCCACAGGATTAACGAACTCCTTAGGGCCATGTGAAAGGTCCAGAAGAATCTGCAGCCTAGGTGTATACCATGGAGGTGTGCGTGAATGGACCTTGAGGAGAGGTGGTAATGGGAAGGACTCCAGTTCAGACACAATGGAGGGACGCAAAACGCGATCCTAAGCCCTGACTGGGCCACTGATGCGGGAGATGAACTGCCATGGTTGGGAAAAGGAGATGGTAATTTGGATGCACAGGAGAATATATGCAACATAACTGGCAAGTAGTTTTGCACACTAGACTCGTTGTAAAAGCTCCTGTCATAGGCGAATGCCACAGTGGTGCACTAGGTAGAGTAAACGCAATGCTGAGGGTGTCGCTGAACCGTAAACCAGACCTCATAGTCGCGGCAAGATTGAACAAGGGCTTTGTAGAGCTGCAGCAGTGTAGAGTGATCTCCATCCCGGTTGGTGTTGCTCAGGCAGTGGAGAGCACTGAGATGCTGCTAGCACTTCCCCTTATGCTGATGAAGGTGAGGTAGCCAAGTCAGTTGGGTGTTAAAAACAGTCCTAATAATCAATATGACTCCACTACAGTGAGTGGATCATCATTAGGGTAAAGTTCTGGTTCTCGATGAATGGTGTGATGCCAACAGAAATGCACGACATACGACTTCGCGCCTAAAACTGGAAGCCTTGGGTAGAGCTCATGACTACACCTTGTGAATGGCTCCCTGTAGGCACTGCTCAGCAACACCAGTACTGGAGGAGCAGTACAAAATGCAGAAGTCATCCGCATACAAAGAAGGTGAAACTGACTGCCCTACAGCTGCTGATAGACCATTAATAGCCACTAAAAAGAGAGACACACTCAATACAGAGCCCTGCTGAATGACGGTCTCCTGAATACGGGGGGAATTATGGGAGGCACTCACTTGGAAATGGAAAGTACGGAGCGGCAGGAAGTTTTGGATGAAAATCAGGAGCGAGCCCTGGAGACACCGCTCACCAGATGTTGGCGTCTGGAAAACAATGGTCGGATGGCAGACTTCAGGGACACAAGATTACCAGTGGTAGAGCGACCCTGGCAGAAGCCGCCATGACTTGGATCCAGTAGGCCACAACCGCCGACACACTATATGTTTCAGCAGCTTACAAAGAAAGTTGGTGAGGCCAATGGGCCAGTAGCTATCCACATTCCACATCAGGTTTTGACTGGGTTTGAGCACTGGAATAATGGTGCTCTCCTGCCATTGTGATGGAAAGACACCATCACACCCGATCCAGTTCAAGGTGACTAGGAGATATTGCTGGTAGTCAGATGAGAGATGGTTAATCATCTGACTGTGGATCTGATCTGGCCCAAGAGCTGTGTCGGGGCAACGTGCAAGGGCACTGAGGAGTTCCCACTCTGTAAATGGGGCGTTATAGGGGTCACTGTGGCGTCTAGTGAACAAGAGGACTTTCCTTCCGATCCACCATTTGAGGATGCGAAACGCTGGGGGGTAGTTCTCTGATGCAGAGGCTTGAGCACGGTGCTCAGCAAAGTGCTAAGCAATCACATTTGTGTCAGTAGATAACATGCCATTGATGTTAATGCCAGGAACTCCTGTTGGGGTCTGCTACCCAAAATGACGTCAGATCCTTGTCCAGACTTGGGACAGTGACGAATTGCACCCAATCGTCGACACTCTCCTCTCCCAACACTCCTGTTTTCATTGTTTTATAAGCTGGTGAATGCAGACACACAGCTGCTTAAAGCCTATTAGATGCTCTAGGGAAGGGTGCTTCTAATATCACTGTAGAGCTCATGGAAGCTATTTATTTTCCTCAGCACCTTCTGGCAACCAGCAAGGGACTGTCTTTCGCATTGGGCACCCTAAAGAATGAGGGATCACGTTTTCTGTTGCAGAAACGATCATTGTAGTGACCTGCTCAACTGCAACATTGAGGGCACAATGTGAGGGAGATTCAGCGGTGACATCAGAGGTGAAAGCACCCATTCTGCCTTGTTTACAGCCTATCTGGGTAGGCGTCAGTGGGCATGATGCCGGGGCAGTGACAAGAAGATGGTGAAGTGGTCACTACCACACAGGTCGTCATGCGCTCTCCAGTGGATAGAAGGGAGACAGATGAGACTGCAAACGGAGAGATGAATGGCTGAATATGTGCCATGTGCATCTCTGAAATGTGTGTATTTAATAAGCAGAGGTTGAGTTGTGACAAATTTTCGACCTCCCTACTTCAGCCAGTAAGTATGGTGCCACCCCAGACAGTTATTTCCTGCGTTGTCGTTATCCTGACAGTCACAGATTCAAGAGGGGTTTGAAGGGGCACAGGTTCACTAAACACTGAATAGAGCACACAGATGCAAACTACACCTGACATTCTATTATAGTCAGTACAGTTCCTGTAATATCCCTTACAGCCGCAGAGGGCAGGGGTCTACATTGCTGGGAATCAGGTTTCCTGGAGGGCAATGCAGAAAGCAAGTGTAAAGCTTAACAATTTCCACAGCTCAGCCAGGTGGTGGAAAAAACCGCCGCAATTCCACTGGAGTATTACATGATAGTGAGACTGGGAAGGCCTGAAATACTCAATGAGGCAGTCTACAACTCAGGATCACCTGCTGCCACCAGATGAGTACCTGTGCGATCGACATCCATTGTTTCTGAGGGCCCAGAGAAGTCTAGGTCTTCAGCAAACACCAGAATCTCCACCTAATCCGCAGAGACAGAGCTTGTAGGTAGTGGTGGTGGTGTAGGTGCCACCACAGTGCATTGGTTCTTGGGGGTCTTTTTCCTTTTAGGTCTCCCTTGCTGCTCCTTAGGTTTGTTTGGCTGGGAGAGCTTCACTGATTCAGTCTCAGGGACTAAGGAGGACTGTGAGGCCCTATGATCAGCTACCTGTGATTGCTTCAGCAACTGGCGGGTGTCAGCTTTGCCACTAGTAGGAACCTGGGAAGGGAGTGACACAAGGGATCCCTTCCTGATGAGAGGAGCCGAAGAAGACTTGCACTTCTCTGGCTGAGAAGTGGGAATTGATGTCCCCAATGGTGTGTGTGTGTGGGGGGGGGGGGGGGGGTGTTGCTCCTGAAGTAGGTTGTGCAGGAGCAACGGGGAGGGAAGTGCCCCCCATCATCAAGGAGGCAGGTGGAGTCTCACGGCTCTGAGAGTCAACTGTATGCAACAGGACAGAAGATGGTACAACCGTTGTCATAGCGGCGGTGTAGGTTGAGGTCATATGCACACGATGTAGCCTCTCATATTCTCTTAGCCTCAGTGTAGGTCAGTCAGTCCAGGGTCTTGTATTGCATTATTTTTCTTTCTTTCTGGAGAATCCTGCAGTCTGGCAAGCAAGGTGAATGGTACTCTCTGCAGTTGATACAGATGGGAGATGGGGCACAGGGAGTATTGTTATGTGAAGGACATCCACAATCCCAACAGGTAACGCTGGAAGTACAGCGAGAAGACATATGGCCGAACTCCCAGCACTTAAAGCACCACATCAGAGGAGGGATATATGGCTTTACATCACAGTGGTAGACCATCACCTTGACATTTCTGAGTAATGTGTCACCCTCGAAGGCCAAGATGAAGGCACCGCTGGCAACCTGATTATCCCTCACACCACAGTGGTCACGCTGGATGAAACGGGCACCTCACCACTCTAAATTGGCGTGCAGCTCAACGCCAGACTGCAAAAGAAGGTGCTTGTGGAATACGATACTGTGAACCATATTTCAGCTCTTATGGAGCGTGATGGAAACAGAAACATCCACCAGCTTGTCACAGGTGAGTAGTGCCTGTGACTGGGCAGAGAGTTCTGTTTTGATCAAGATCAACCCAGACCGCATTTTGGACAAGCCCTCCACCTCCCCAAACTTGTCCTCTAAATGCTACACAAAAAACTGAGGTTTTATTGACAAGAAAAGTTCCCCATTAACTCTTGTATATACAAAGTACAGTGGTGACTAAGCTTCGCTGCCATCCTTAGCCTGGCGTTCCTCTCATGATGTGACCAGATCGGGGGTCACACAGTGACTGACTGATGATTAACTCTGAAAGATACTGATTGGTTGTATGTGAAAGAGATGCTATGACCAATTTCAGTGGTCAAAGAGTACATTAATGAAGGTAGTCATTACAGAGCACTTTGTATCAAGGGCAAAAAGTATGTTCAGCTTGTGAACTGTTCGACGCTTTTAACATCTTGAGGAAAAAGGAGAGGATTGTTATGGCATATTGTCCCTTGTAGTGACCTGAGGATCTCCTTTAAGCCTCAGAATGGTAACAGATAAGAAATAATGAGAAATAAAGCAAAGTTGGGCCTACCAACGATCTCCCGCAATGTGTTAATAGTGCCAACTAGAGCAAACTGTGGTTGTTTATGAGAATGGAAGACCTTGAACTGGTGTTTTATCTCGCACTAAGCTAAATGAAGAAACTGACTACAAAAATGTCTACCATTATCCTTCCTCAGCAATGCAGTTATGTGGAAAGAAGGCTTAATTTTCATACTGTACTATTTATTTTCTTTTCACCAATTACATTTGCTATCAATGAGTAATGAGTAATTTAATGATGATCTGTTCCTTGATCATCCTCCAAATGGTTCCTTCTCTGTTACTGAATACTTCTTAACACATTGTTCAATCAGTTCAAGAGATATTTAGTATGAATACGTTGCGGCTACTGCAAACAGTAATCATAACTGAAAAAGTTTGTGTGTGGTATAAAATTAAATGTACTTAATTGTCATCCATAGTACGTGTAGAAATATATGCTTTGTAATACTGGGATGATCTGTAATCAGTTTAATAATGAAGCACAAATGACACCGCAGACAGGAACAGATTAATTACTCAATGACCAATTATTTACATGGTACCTGCTTTAATATTCCTCAATTCTGGTTGAATCGGGGAATTATAATACTACAGTTTCTTTATTTTAAGGAGCTATCAATGTGAACAGCATCTTATTGGAAAAGAGAGGCCCTTGTACACCAAACAACACACCATAAGCAAGTTAAAAAAAACTAATGGCTACATAAACCCACAGTTCACTGATAATACTGATTACACAGACCAACAAAACATAGAAGAAGCTAAATAATATACTTGTATAAAAACCCAAATGAAAACCTGGGTTTGATTTCATTGACCAGGAAGTATTTCACTGGAAAATATTTGACACTCTCAAAAGCTTTCCTGAATGAGTGTTTTACTTTTATAAAACAAGATCTTCCTACTGTATTTTGCAACTGACTTTATTTTCTCATCTTTTACTTAAATATTTTTAATCTCACATCTGTACAGACAGCATACAATACAATACAATAAAATACAACCAACACTTCACATTCCACTGCATACCTGTTCCTTAAGCACATCTTTCTCCTCTCGGGCCAGTTTATGAAGCTGGTTGGATTTTATACGCTCTGTCATGAGTTTGAAGTTAGCATCATCCTTCTCCCTCAACTGTTGTATCAGTCTTGAATTTTGCTCCTGCATATCTTCAAATGCCTGGCCTGTCACTTCCATCTCATTCAACAGTGCTTCTTCTTCCTGTAATACAAAACAGAAGCTAATTCAGATCATTTTGTACTTACTGGAAAAAAATATGTAAAAAAAAAACAATTTATATTTAACAATACAAGTAGTAGCAGCAGGCGTTGGGGCATCTAAAATGGCAGCCATTAATTAAGCTTTTAATTTCGTGTTGTGATGAATAACAATGTTAGGATGACTTTTATTCACCACCACCATCACCACCACCACCTCATAATGTGCACAAATACAACATGAAAATGGTATTGAGCAAATCTCATGCACAAACTATTATTTGACAATGTGAACTGTAGGCTCAGTTGTAGTGTGAACTATCTTGCCCACAAGTAGATAATTTCAGTTCAATAGGTGGTCCTTGCATCACAATGAAGACACAGTGACCATAAAAAAGTCTTCATGGACAGACACAATAGCATGCCATTACTTAATGTCAATGACAAGAAAAAAGGTATGCCAGTGGCAATGGAGGAGACGAAATGCAACAGCAGAAGTCGGAGATGAAATGCAACAGCAGAAGACAAGAATCAATGGTATGAAAATTCAAGATTCTGAGGTGAGTGGGATTCAAGTGCAAAAACCTGAGAGGGGGGAAGGAAGATAGGAGGGAGGGAGAGAGAGAGAGAGAGAGAGAGAGAGAGAGAGAGAGAGAGAGAGAGAGAGAGAGAGAGAGAAAAGGCAAATTGCTCATAATAAATATTCCATTGCTGATATGGATGTGTGTGTTTTTAACATTAGTTTCCTTGATATTATGAAAGCTACAAGGAAACACCAATTTCAAGAAAATTTCACTGCTTTTGCCACAATGAGCTAGACTTCATGGATAGCAAACAAATGTAATAGGAAACTGTTCTATATATTGGATTTGGTTTTAAACAGTGCTACAATAAATAAATGAATGACGCCAGAAAAATTGCAAAAAGAACCTATTTCACATACTTTTTATGAAAACGATAAAGATAGTTTAATAAGTCACGGATGCAAAATACTAACGGGGAAGATCAGTTTGGATTCCGTAGAAATATTGGAACACGTGAGGCAATATTGACCCTACGACTAATCTTGGAAGCTAGATCAAGGAAAAACAAACCTACGCTTCTAGCATTTGTAGACTTAGAGAAAGCTTTTGACAATGTTGACTGGAATTCTCTCTTTCAAATTCTGAAGGTGGCAGGGGTAAAATACAGGGAGCGAAAGGCTATTTACAATTTGTACAGAAACGAGATGGCAGTTATAAGAGTCGAGGTGCATGAAAGAGAAGCATTGGTTGGGAAGGGAGTGAGAGAGGGTTGTAGCCTATCCCCGATGTTATTCAATCTGTATATTGAGCAAGCAGTGAGGGAAACAAAAGAAAAATTTGGAGTGGGTATTAAAATCCATGGAGAAGAAATAAAAACTTTGAGGTTCGCCGATGACATTGTAATTCTGTCAGAGACAGCAAAGGACTTGGAAGAGCAGCTGAACGGAATGGACAGTGTCATGAAAGGAGGATATAAGATGAAAATCAACAAAAACAAAATGAGGATAATGGAATGTAGTCGATTTAACTCGGGTGATGAGGGAATCGGATTAGGAAATGAGACACTTAAAGTAGTAAAGGAGTTTTGCTATTTGGGGAGAAAAATAACTGATGATGGTCGAAGTAGAGGGGATATAAAATGTAGACAGGCAATGGCAAGGATAGCGTTTCTGAAGAAGAGAAATTTGTTAACATCGAGTATAGATTTAAGTACCAGAAAGTCGTTTCTGAAAGTATTTGTATGGAGTGTAGCCATGTATGGAACTGAAACATGGATGATAACTAGTTTGGACAAGAAGAGAATAGAAGCTTTCTAAATGTGGTGATACAGAAGAATGCTGAAGATTAGATGGGTAGATCATATAACTAATGAGGAGGCATTGAATAGGATTGGGGAGAAGAGAAGTTTGTGGCACAACTTGACTAGAAGAAGGGATCAGTTGATAGGACATGTTCTGAGGCATCAAGGGATCACCAATTTAGTACTGGAGGGCAGCTTGGAGGGTAAAAATCGTAGAGGGAGACCAAGAGATGAATACACTAAACAGATACAGAAGGATGTAGGTTGCAGTGGGTACTGGGAGATGAAGAAGCTTGCACAGGATAGCATAGCATGGAGAGCTGCATCAAACCAGTCTCAGGACTGAAGACCACAACAACAACAACAACAACAACAACACTAGAGGGGGAGAAACAGTGCTCAACCCATAGTGTCAGTGAATATTTAATTATTGTGAATACTGGTTATACAATGGGTTTCAATTCTGAGTTCATAATACACATGTGATTCAGATATGGATGCCAATGACTATGACTATGACAATTTTGTATGGACCTTTGTTCGGTTGAAATTCCATGTCAGAAGTAGAAGAATGAATCACCTACTTCTAGTTTGCTAAAAGCTGACTCAGCCCTGGCCTACCAGTAATCAAACACATTATAAGCCAGTCTTCTCCCATTTCTTCCACTTATACGATTATATCACTGAATGATTTAATCAAGAAAACTAATAAATTAGGAGACAGTATTTCCAGCCAGCACATATCTTCAAGTGGCAAAATATGTAGTACTGCAAACAAACACACACACACACACACACACACACACACACACACACACACAAAAGATAGTTCCTTCTCATCACATGATCAGAGTCATATGACCTTCCTTTTCAGCCTTCATCAACCTATCCCTCTCTCCATCCCAAGTAAGTAATTATTAGTTCCAAAAGCTAGGATAGTGTGTCCCTTTAATTTTCCTGTGTTTGTTGGCACTACTGCACATTTCAGCTCCTTAAATCTAGTACTGACTCGCAATTCTGTTCTTAATTTATCAATAAAATTTTAGAAGGGAACAAATATTTTATCCTCCACTTGCTGCCACACCATCTGGAGGTGTCCCTCCCAACATGGTTTAAGCCTTATGCTTGACACCATGGCAGTGTTTTGCGGATTTAGGCAGCTACTCAGTTGACCTTATGATCAGATATTTTAACCAAAAGAAAATGTGAGGAAGTTACTATGAATCAAACTCAGAGACTCTACATCAGAAACAACCTATGGTATGGTAATCACCAAAATTGTAAGTATATCTGTCTACATGGATTTAAGTCGAGCCAGGACTGTTATCTGCAACTCAAACGGCACTAAATAGATTGACAAACACATCACTATGGAAGGTAATTATACAGATATTGCTTGTGGAATGTTGTGAGAAACTGAGATGAAGTAAATTTGTCAGAATGCTTGAGAGCATATACTGTTACTATCCCTCTCCATTTCCTCTAGCAAAAAATACAACATCGCTTCCACCCTAACAGAGTCTTCATTTCAGTTAACTCAGTCACACAAAGCCACTTTTGCATTCTATCAACAACTTATAATTTCCTTTTTATATCTCCCAACATTAAATCCTACCTCACATATTAGAAAGGACGATCTCACACAGCACAAACTGTACAAAAAAAAAAAAAAAAAAAAAAAAAAAAAATTAAAACAGTTGCCTTTAAAAATGAAACGCGTAATATGAAAGTCATAACTTAAAGAAGGGATTTCACTGATGAACAGCAGTGCAGTAAATAGTAGGCAAAGTAGGTGTTTAAAAGTGTTCTGTATTTCTGAAGCACAAACTTATTCGCACTGGGAAGGAAATCAACTATAATCTGTTAATGCCTTATTTATAGCCTCACAGAATATCCAAAAGTCAGATGATAAATGAGGCTCAGGAGTAACAACAGTCAACAAAATCCCACCATGTAGAAAAGAGGAAACTTGTTCACTGTTCGTATTTTTTTATTCATACATCAAGGAGGGCTATAAGAAACACTAATTTTAATAATTTTTTTGTTCTCATGGTAAAGATAGTATTTATCATGAAGTTGTGCAGCAGGTATCTACACAGTAAAGTAGTCCTGAATCACCTCTTCAAATGGGTCCATCTTCACTACTTCCATTGAGATCTTCTTTTACTTCAACTTTAAAATTTTTCTTTCACATGAAATTAGTCTACTGAGTCATTTGATGTGTGTGCTAACTATAATCAGGAACTGTTTCTGAACTTGGAACATTTAAATGGAACAAGCGGCCTTGTTATGAAGAAATGGCAATTTGGCCATTCAGTCACTGAAAAATGGAATGCAATGACAAGCTTCAACTAACTACTTCACTTATTAGTATACTCACTTTAAATTTTATAATTTTTAATGATTAACACTGAAGTACCATTTCTCTATTTGTTTATAAGCACAGGCTAAAAACAACAACAACTACTACTACTACTACAACTACTACTGAATAAAATAATCTTAGTTCTCAAGCTGCATCAATTTGTATAAAATACTCTAGCTATCTCTGCCACAGTCATATAGCCACTGGCTGACAGGACTGGCACAGTGTTCCACTCACACAGGCACAATCACAGCATATGGCAAAATCATATAGGGCTGAAATGAAATGTACAGAAGGTGAGTTTGGCAGTTCATGGTACCTCTGAATGATCTCAAGAGGTGCAAGAGGTCAGTGCCACATTTGAAACTGCCACTGCCACTTCCCTACAAGCATCAAGCACAAGTCTTTGCTTTTTTTCACATCCAAAGCCTGTCCCCACACACTACCAGGTGTGTGCCCCTGGTCTTTGTTAAAACTGTTGCTATTTATTCTAATCTCAGCCATATACTGTATAATGGAATTCCAATATGTTGATGCCTGAGCCACGACTTTGGTCTTTTCAAATCGTATTTTTAGTCCATTTTCCAATACTCATCTATGGCCGGCTTGTCAAAATCCCTTTGTTCAATATTCCACTTGTGCTCAGCACAATACTTCATAACTGTGCGAACTGTTTGACCTATAAAGACGCTGTCAGGTTTGTGAGGGGTACCATTAGCATCAGGCATATGAAGAACTATGTTGTCTTTAACAGAGTTCAGCATCTCATACCTTAGGGGTGGGCTGGAACATTGTTCTCAGTTCACATTGCCAGGACAAGGAGGTAATTTTTGCTTTGCTGTAGTTAAGTGCCAGATTCAAAATGCTGCACTGTACTGACTTTTGAAGACAACTAATCATGGCACAGTGAGACAGCTGACCTGACTGACAAGGAGCTTGATCTTGTTGTCAGGAACCCATTTGAGAGTCATCAATTTTTTGATATTGTTAGCAGAATAGAGAGATGCATTCGGCTTCTATTGCACAGTGCAGCTGAGGATGTTAGGCTGACCACCAGCCCCCAAAAGATAAGCCACTGAAATCTAGTATTAACTAGGCAGAATGATGCGCCTTATGATTCCTACGTGAGAATGAGGACTGGGCAGTTTTGAGAGCTGACATAGGAAATGCCACCTAGATTCTTAACACTGAAGACTACCACCTGAAGGAGCTGCATTTATTAGAAGATGACACATACTGGAATGTTAATCACAACCCAATATACGCAATCATCAGAACAAGCGAAGTTATTAAAGGACTCTGGTTTACCAGATGAAATGGTGAAGAAACTGATGCCTTGTGCCCCCAGACCTCCCAGGCTTTATAGATTGCCGAAGACACACAAGCAAAATGTCTCTCTTAGGCCCAGTTAGTGCAATCATTTTGTCCGTATGCAGACTAGTAGGGTATTAGCACCAAAACTGGAACACTATGAACTCCAGTTTGTAAAGCTGCAGATACTTGTTGAAACACTCAAGAAAATGAAAATAGGCTGAGAAAACACAATAGTTAGTCTAGATTTTTGTTGTTGTTGTTGTTGTTGTTGTGGTCTTCAGTCCAGAGACTGGTTTGATGCAGCTCTCCATGCTACTCTATCCTGTGAAAGCTTCATCATCTCCCAAAACCCACTGCAACCCACATCCTTCTGAATCTGCTTAGTGTAGTCATCTCTTGGTCTCCTTCTACGATTTTTACCCTCTACGCTGCCCTCCAATACTAAATTGGTGATCCCTTGATGCCTCAGAACATGTCCTACCAACCGATCCCGTCTTCTGGTCAAGTTGTGCCACAAACTTCTCTTCTCCCCAATCCTATTCAATACTTCCTCATTAGTTATGTGATCTACCCATCTAATCTTCAGCATTCTTCTGTAGCACCACATTTCGAAAGCTTCTATTCTCTTCTTGTCCAAACTATTTATCGCCCATGTTTCAATTCCATACATGGCTACACTCCACACAAATACTTTCAGAAACGACTTTCTGGTACTTAAATCTATACTCGATGTTAACAAATTTCTCTTCTTCAGAAACGCTTTCCTTGTCATAGCCAATCTACATTTTATATCCTCTCTACTTCAACCATCATCAGTTATTTTTCTCCCCAAATAGCAAAACTCCTTTACTACTTTAAGTGTCTCATTTCCTAATCCGATTCCCTCATCACCCGAGTTAACTCGACTACATTCCATTATCCTCGTTTTGTTTTTGTTGATGTTCATCTTATACCCTCCTTTCAAGACGCTGTCCATTCCGTTCAACTGCTCTCCCAAGTCCTTTGCTGTCTCTGTCAGAATTACGATGTCATCGGCGAACCTCAAAGTTTTTATTTCTTCTCCATGGATTTTAATACCTACTCTGAATTTTTCTTTTGTTTCCTTTACTGCTTGCTCAATATACAGATTGAATAACATCGGGGATTGGCTACAACCCTCTCTCACTCCCTTCCCAACCACTGCTTTCCTTTCATGTCCCTCGACTCTTATAACTGCCATCTGGTTTCTGTACAAATTGTAAATAGCGTTTCGCTCCCTATATTTTACCCCTGTCGCCTTCAGAATTTGAAAGAGAGTATTCCAGTCAACATTGTCAAAAGCTTTCTCTAAGTCTACAAATGCTAGAAATGTAGGTTTGCCCTTCATTAATCTAGCTTCTAACATAAGTCGTAGGGTCAGTATTGCCTCACGTGTTCCCACATTTCTACGGAATCCAAACTGATCTTCCCCGAGGTTGGCTTCTACTACTTTTTCCATTCGTCTGTAAAGAATTCGTATTAGTATTTTGCAGCTGTGACTTATTAAACTGATAGTTCGGTAATTTTCACATCTGTCAACACCTGCTTTGTTTGGGATTGGAATTATTATATTCTTCTTGAAGTCTGAGGGTATTTCGCTTGCCTCATACATCTTGCTCACCAGATGGTAGAGTTTTGTCACACTGGCTCTCCCAAGGCTGTCAGTAGTTATAATAGAATGTTGTCTACTCCTGGGGCCTTGTTTCGACTCAGGTCTTTCAGTGCTCTGTCAAACTCTTCACGCAATATCGTATCTCCCATTTCATCTTCATCTACATCTTCTTCCATTTCCATAATATTGTCCTCAAGAACATCGCCCTTGTACAGACCCTCTATATACTCCTTCCACCTTTCTGCTTTCCCTTCTTTGCTTAGAACTGGGTTTCCATCTGAGCTCTTGATGTTCATACAAGTGGTTCTCTTATCTCCAAAGGTCTCTTTAATTTTTCTGTAGGCAGTATCTGTCTTACCCCTAGTGAGATAAGCCTCTACATCCCTACATTTGTCCTCTAGCCATCCCTGCTTAGCCATTTTGCACTTCCTGTCGATCTCATTTTTGAGACGTCTATATTCCTTTTTGCCTGCTTCATTTACTGCATTTTTATATTTTCTCCTTTCATCAATTAAATTCAATATTTCTTCAGTTACCCATGGATTTCTACTAGCCCTCGTCTTTGTACCTACTTGATCCTCTGCTGCCTTCACTACTTCATCCCTCAGAGCCACCCATTCTTCTTCTACTGTATTTCTTTCCCCCATTCCTGTCAATTGTTCCCTTATGCTCTCCCTGAAACTCTGTACAACCTCTGGTTTAGTCAGTTTATCCAGGTCCCATCTCCTTTAATTGCCTCCTTTTTGCAGTTCCTTCAGTTTCAATCTACAGGTCATAACCAATAGATTGTGGTCAGAGTCCACATCTGCCCCTGGAAATGTCTTACAATTTAAAACCTGGTTCCTAAATCTCTGTCTTACCATTATATAATCTATCTGATGCCTTTTAGTATCTCCAGGCTTCTTCCATGTATACAGCCTTCTTTTATGATTCTTGAACCAAGTGTTACCTATGATTAAGTTGTACTCTGTGAAAAATTCTACCAGGCAGCTTCCTCTTTCATTTCTTTGCTCCAGTCCATATTCACCTACTATGTTTCCTTCTCTCCCTTTTCCTACTACCGAATTCCAGTCACCCATGACTAGAAAATTTTCATCTCCCTTCACTATCTGAATAATTTCTTTTATTTGATCATACATTTCTTCAATTTCTTCGTCATCTGCAGAGCTAGTTGGCATATAAGCTTGTACTAGTGTAGTAGGTGTGGGCTTCGTATATCCTGGCCACAATAATTGCGATCACTATGCTGTTTGTAGTAGCTTACTCGCATTCCTATGTTCCTATTCATTATTAAACCTATTCCTGCATTACCCCTATTTACCGAGCGAGGTGGCGCAGTGGTTAGCGCACTGGACTCGCATTCGGGAGGACGACGGTTCAATCCCGTCTCCGGCCATCCTGATTTAGGTTTTCCGTGATTTCCCTATATCGTTTCAGGCAAATGCCGGGATGGTTCCTTTGAAAGGGCATGGCCGATTGCCTTCCCAATCCTTCCCTAACTCGAGCTTGCGCTCCGTCTCTAATGACTTTGTTGTCGACGGGACGTTAAACACTAACCACCACCACTACCATTATCCCTATTTGATTTTGTGTTTATAACCCTGTAGGCACCTGACCAGAAGTCTTGTTCCTCCTGCCACCGGACTTCACTAATTCCCACTATATCTAACTTTAATCTATCCATTTCCCTTTTTAAATTTTCTAACCTACCTGCCTGAATAAGGGATCTGACATTCCACGCTCCGATCTGTAGAACGCCAGTTTTCTTTCTCCTGATAACGACATCCTCTTGAGTAGTCCTCGCCTGGAGACCCAAATGGGGGACTATTTTACCTCCGGAATATTTTACCCAAGAGGACGCCATCATCATTTAATCATACAGTAAAGCTGCATGCCCTCGGGAAAAATCACGGCCGTAGTTTCCCCTTGCTTTCAGCCGTTCGCAGTACCAGCACAGCAAGGCCGTTTTGGTTATTGTTACAAGGCCAGATCAGACAATCATTCAGACTGTTGCCCCTGCAACTACTGAAAAGGCTGCTGCCCCACTTCAGGAACCACACGTTTGTCTGGCCTCTCAACAGATACCCCTCCGTTGTGGTTGCACCTACGGTACGGCTATCTGTATCGCTGAGGCACGCAAGCCTCCCCACCAACGGCAAGGTCCACGGTTCATGGGGGGAGGTAGATGTTTGTAATAATGTGCCAGTACAAGACTTGTTGGATCTTTTAGCCCAACAGTTTCCACCTGGAATTGGCAAGTTGCTCTGTCATGTTTTAATGACAATGAACTTTTTGTACCACAGTGAATATTATGACAGGATGGGTAATACAACAATGGAATCACCACTGTCTCCAGCACTCATAAAATTCTTTATAGAGTAGACTCTGAAGACTGCAGTGTTGCATCCATCTTACTTCCTAAGCTTCAAGACCCCTTCCTGATATGGCCTCACAGTGAAAATGCACTGCAGCAGTTTGTCGCTCACATGAAAGCGCCCATCTCAAAATTAAACTTACTACTGAGATCAAGATGGATAGCAAGCTACCATTCATGGCTGCTTTAGTTGAGAGGAAGGCAAGAGGCCAGCTTGGTCATTTAGTGTACAGGAAACCAATGCACACTGACTGACATACTTGAATGCCGATAGTTTGCACCACCCTGTACAAAAAAAGCCCTGGATCTGAACACATTAGTACACAGAGCAAAGATTATTTCTGATGATGACCATTTACAGTGTGTACTGCAGCATCTGAGACTTGTTCAGAGAAAATGGTTATAGCATGAGAGACATTACACAGACTTTCAGGTGCCACCAATGAAGGATGGCTTGTAAATTAGCAGAAGAGGCCAAGCCAGCTGATTTCCTGCCGGACTATGGGGCAAAGAGCAATAAGTTAGGATGTGTGGTGCAGTGACTGGACTGACACCAGTGTTACAGTCTGCTCCCAAGATATTTGATATGTTGCGCACGGCTAATGATGATATAGCTCTTTGTGTGCCAAATGTGAATGATGCCCCCCTTGTAAATGCAGCAGCGTCTATACAGGTCAAACAACTCACACAGGTGTGGAGTGTTGTACAGAGCACAAGCAGAATATTGAACAAAGGCAACTGGAAAAATTGGCCAACGCCGCATAATGCCTGGAAAACGGGCACAAAATAGAGTTTAAGAGGATGAGAGTCTCGGCTCTTGCATCACTGTACTGTTACTCTGTTGTATAGGAGGTAGCTGAGATCAGAAAATACAGCGACAGAGACTAGGGTGTGCACAATGAGTAACACCTGGGAGCGGGCTTTAGATATCGAAAGAAAGAAGAGACAGATGCTTGATGCGTGTAGAGAGGTGGGAGCGACAATTCAGAACATGGCGCCAATCCCTTGTGCCACTTTGTGTCACTGAATTCCGTGGCAGGCCAGAGCTGCTATCAGCTGCAAAACTCATCTTCCATTCCCACTTCGTTTTGGCCCTCTCTGACTGCTGCTAGATGCTGCAATCATGACTACATACGCAGCAAAATGTGCCAGCTCCGGAAGTTAGTGGTTTTTACTCCTGATGATGATGGCAGAGACTGCCATGGAAAGCTTCAGTAATTTATTCAAATAAACATGGCCTGAAAACTGAGAAGACTTTATTCAGATATGCCATGGCAAAAGATGCCGAGGATACTACTACTACTACTACTACTACTACTACTACTACTACTGCTCCTACTGCTACACCTTCTTCTTCTTACGAGAGTGGTTTGGAAAGTTCTCAGAATCACCACAAGAGGTCAGCACTAGCACAACGAATTGTTCACATGATATTCATTGGACTGTTGCCTGTAAACACAAGCCACGTCATTGCCCTTGGAAGAGAGCTGTGATGGTGATGTGGCTCTGTTGTCCCCATGTAGCGACTTGCAAAGATTCGAGCAACGATTAAGTACTTTATCGAGAAAGGAATGAAAGCAAAGGACATTAATGCAGGTTACCAGAATACACTGGGGGACACTGCTCCTTCATATTCAACTGTTGCCAAGTAAACCAACTAATTTAAATTTGGTTGGGAGAGCTTAGTTGATGATCCGCGCAGTGGTCAGCCAAGATGCGTCACTATTCCAGAAATCATTGCAAAAGTGCACATAATGGTCATGGAGGATCAGTGATTGAAAGTGCTTGAAATTGCTCATGCTTGCCAGATGTCATCTGAAAGGGTATATCACATTTTAACTGAAGAATTAAAAATGAAAAAATTATCTGCAAGATGGATGCCGCAGCTCTTTATGCTGGATCAAAACTGCATGAGGATGGACATATGAGAACAATGTTAGGCCCGTTTTTGGGAAAACAAACAATATTTTTTGCACCGGTTTGTGACCACAGATGAAACTTGTGTGCACTACTATACCTCAGAAGCAAACCAACAGTCAAAGCAGTGGAAACATGCTGATTCTCCACCACCAAAGAAAGCAAAGACAATTCCTTCGGTGGGAAAGGTCATGGCATCAGTGTTCTGGGATGTGATGAGGCTCTGTTTGTAGATTATCTCCCCACTGGGCAAACAATTACTGGAGAATGTTATGCTAACCTCCTGGACAAATTGCAACAAAAGGTATGCAAAAAAAGGCCAGGTTTAGCAAGGAAGAAAGTCATCTTCCATCAAGACAACAAGCTCCTGCACACATGTGCCACTGCAATAGCAAAAGTACACAAACTGAGGTATGAACTGTTGCCACATCTGCCTTATTCACCTGGTATGGCTCTGTCAGACTTCCATCTCTTCGCGAAGCTGAAAATTTTTCTTGGTGGATGAATATTCACTTCAAACAAAGAATTGATAGCCGGAGTTGACAACTATTTTGCAGGCCAGGAGGAAACTCATTTTCGAGATGGGATCAAGGCACTGGAACATCGTTGGACCAAGTGCATTAATCTACAAGGAGTCTAAATTGAAAATTAAAAAGTTTCAGTGATGTAAGTAATTTTTCTATTCTGTTCTGAGAACTTTTCAAGCCACCCTCGTAATTTCTCAATTCTGTGATTGGCTGACAATAATTCAAGTTCTTCATTAGTTGGTATTTCTTGCCAATCTCTGTCTTACCTACTTTGTAAAAATACTGAAGTAGTAATCTTCTTCCTGTGCTATTTTCTGTCATTTTTCACCTATGACATTTACTATGGAAGAGAAATGTGCAATTTTATGATCCTATATTCCCCCATAATCTTCCATATTTTTCTTTCTCTATTACCGAATACTTTCACTATTACCGAATACGTCTCAACTTGTCATTCTATCAGTTCATGCAATGCTAAGTATGAGTATGTTGTGACTAACGAAAATTATTTGCTGGATCATGATTAAAAGCCTATTTCCCGCTTTTAGCAATCAGTTACCTATACAAGTTCATTTCGAAGCCAGACTTAAACCTTCATACTCACTGATTTCTCCTGTTTGTGAAAAGCAGAAAATTCCAGTCCTGGTCTGACATAAATTTTCATTAGTATTGAAACATTCACTTCATTCTCAGTTCAGTATTTCTAACAGGTTGGTCCTCATTTCATTTCAAACTCACTTAATTCACTCTCATTATTTATTTGATTTGAGCAACACTAAACTGATAAATATCCCATGCAGCATGATAATCCATCGTCCTCCACTGACTTAGTTCCCACAGTGGTTCTATTCCCATATACCCTACAGGAGAACATCTGGTAGTAGTGTTTTTGAAATCATTGGTGGAAACAATTAGGGACAATGAAAGTTTCACCAGATTTGGAGTTTTGCTGGATTTTTCTGAAACACAAGATCCATGATTTCTTGGGCTGATGCACAAGTTCATAGTGTTTTCCATATCTTTGATAAACGCAACAGATATACATAATAGCAAGTTTAGTCATCAATAATATATTCTCCTTCACTGTTTACAACAGTCTGTCAATGCTGGGGTAACTTTCCGATTCTGCTACTGGAGAAATCATGTGGCTTTGAGGTGAAGAACTTATTGAGCCATGTTCAGAGCACATTTTCATCTGGGAAGGAAGTTCCTTGAAGGTTGTTCGATACAGATGGAAAAAGGTGGAGATCTGAGAGCACAAGATCAGGTGAATAAAGTGGTGCAGAATGATGTCCCAACCCAACACCTATGTAGTGATTATTGTCAGTCTAGCACAATGTGGGTGGGTGTTATCATGGAGTGGCATCACATCACGCAATCTCCCTGGTCATTGTTCTAGGATTGTGTCAGTAAGATGTCTCAGTTGTTGACAACAAATGTAAGCGGTGATGGTTACACCTCAGGGAAGCAATTTGTACTACACCACACTGTTGCTGTTCCACAAAACATCTTATGAGGATGCAGACATGACTTTGTAGTGGAGTTGCTGCTTTCTTTGGGCTCAACCATTACTTTCTTTTCTTATGTTAGCATAAAGACACCATCTCTCATCACCAATAAGTATACAGGACAGGAATGGTCAATGTTGTTCATGAGCAAATTGATGACGAGCAGGGAGAAATGCACATATGGCCTCACGCTGATTTTTGTTCTGTTTCATTTTTAGGATCAAAAAGACTAAGGTCACATTTGACCATGTCAGAACCTTAGAACACTAAGGCAAAAAAGTAGTTAAAAGCTATTACATGTTAAGCTCGATCAATGGTAGAAAAGAGGGCTAAGATCAAGGCCATCCTCTTGGTCAAAGGTCCACAAAATACACCGTAGAGACAACACAGATTCCGAACTAAAGATTAAATGTTCTTCACCTTATTGCTACGATGGATAAAAAGTAAAATGCGGGTCACAGTCTGCCCATTGTTTGTTAAAATGGATGATAACTCAAGATAGCCAACATACATAAGAATGCAAGTGGTTACAAATAGGGCATACAGTAAGGAAATGGCAAGCAGTCAAAGGTGATGACAATGAGGAGAAACTGGTGAGGGATCACCACTTAGCAAATGGTGATGGTTAAAACGACTGTGCCCAATACACAACCTGGCTAAAATGATCTTCTTGAGGTTAGAGGGCCGGGAGGTGGTCAGCCAAGCTGCTGGGAGAGGCGTAATTCCCCGGAGCTTGTTCCTGTTAAGGGAAGACCAGTGTTGATGCCAAAAAGACACTACCTGCTGACAGATGGCAACAAGGAGATCAGCAGAAGGAATGGAAGAACTAGCAAAAAAGAAGGTGGCTCCCTCAAGAGTGCACAAGTGGAAGCTTTCTTGGATTTGTTGCAGTAAGGGATGAACTGTGTACAGCACACACAGGCTCTGAAGGGCACTGAGAGAATGAGAGCAGATGACACAATTGAGAAGTCTGTGTTGCCATATGTACTGCATGAGCTAATACAGGGTGAAGAGCTCTGTTGTAAACACTGAGCAGTGTTCTGGAAGTTGATACCAAAAATCGTCAGTGCCAATAATGAACACACACATCTACCACCACAGACAGTCCAAGAGCCATAAGTGTACACAAAGGTACTATTGCTAAGTGCCATGCAAAGGTTGAAAAACTTACAGTGATACATCAAATCTGGAGAAGTTTCCTTAGCAAGTGAATAAAGTCCAAGGTGAACATGGGCTGCCATACAAAGTGAAGGTGGTGAAGGGTTCACACCAACCAGGGAAGTGGCAGGGAGCATGAAGTTAAGCAGCTGGAGCAATAGCCAAAAGTGAACTTCAGACAAACATCATGCGAATCTGCTGAGTAGAACAACATGCCAGTACGACAGCGGTAGTTCAGCATCATCTGCGTAGAGACTCTCAACTGGGTTAGTGTGAAAGACACCAGTGGCCAAATGGATTCAACGATGGTGGACTGTATTTAGATGGCGTCGGATGGGATGGACCTGCAGACGCATAAATGAAACTCTCATAGTCTAGGTGATACAAACGAAGGAAAGTGGCCTGACCTGCTCTCTAGGAACTACTGTTTAGGACACGTAGGACACTGAAGGACCGCATACAGCGCACGGCCAGGTAAGACATGTGGGAGGACCAAGGAAGTTTCCTATCAAGCATGAGCCTGAGGAATTTTATAGTTTCAGCGAATGGAAGAGCAACAGGCCCCCGATGTAAAGATGGTGGAAAAAGCCCATTGCACTGCCAGAAATTCATACGAACGTTTTGTCAGTGGAAAAGCTAAAGCAGTTGTTGATGCCCCATGAGTAAAGTTGATCGAGACATCACTGAAGATACTGCTCCAGTCTGTGGATAACTGCAATAGATCACAAAATTGTCAACAGAAAGAGAGATGTCTGGTGGGAGACAGGCCATAATAGGATTAATGGCCATTATGCTCAGGACGGAGCCCTGATGTATCCCATTTCCCTGGATAAAGGTGTCCAACAAGGCAGAACCCACATGGCCCATGAAAACTCTATCGTTTACAAATTCCTGAAGGAAAGTGGCCTCAGAAACCCATGTGTAGAGTGTACCAGTCTTCCACAGATTTTGTAGGCTTTCTCCAAATAAAAAAAAACACAGCCACAGTCTGGTATTTGCGCAGAAAACCATTCACAACATGGGTTGACAAAGTGACGAGATGGCCAACAGAAGAACGGCGCACTTGAGACTGCTGATTTTTGTGATTTTTGGTTTAGAGCATGCGATACCCATGATGGTGTAATGATCACAGTTCATACACCTGCCACTTCTTGAGTGCAGTGACATGTATAAATGCAAATTAATGCATTTAAATGATTTTCATCAAATCCCAAAGGTTTGGAAAGTAACTAAATATCAAAACCATCTTCCTCAAAATGAGGAAACTATTTTTGTGGCATGCTTTGCCCGATGGAATTATCCCCATACACAGCACAAAAGTTCCTGGCTGCTTCTGCACTGCTGTCACCCCTAGAATGAGTTCAAACAGAAGAATATGTCTGAAATTTTCTGATTTCTCCTCTTATCACTCCATCTTTTAGTGTACACAGCTCCACTCACTATTTCCAAATAGCAATTTCTAAACTCAAATAGCAACAATTAACTATAAAGAAAAAAGACAATCAATAAATAAACCCATAACAACATGCTACGGACTTGTGGACCAACCTAATACATTCAATAAAAACTAATACATCACCAATAAACCTCAGCATTTTTACTTTTTTTTCAGGTGGACTGTTGCTACGCATTTCTTTGCATTTATTTACTGCATGTTTAATGTAAATATTTGAAGTAATGGTGATTACAGGTATGTGCCCATCACTTAACTCAGTAATTTGGTCACAACTTAAGCTTCATTTGCGTATCACCATGAAGCGACATGAGAGACCAATATGATTTGAATTGCCATATAATGCAGAATCACCTCTGACTAAAGGGTGCAGAAGCCAATGCTCCACAAACATACTTTTGCCCACCACACATCACAGGGCGTAAAGATTAGGATGGGCACATGACTATGTCAATGGATGCACTAACCACTGAAACATGCTGCCCGAATTGATGAGTCTTAGTAGTCACTACTGATAGTAGGGCATCAGTAAACTGCATGAGGAGACTTGTGTGGCAGGCCAACAGGGCTACTAATTTCTTTGACCCTGTGTCTCCCTGGCGAATCATACAGGTCCACTTCTGGCACTCAGCATATGACCTGTAACTTCCGTAAGGTGATGCATCAATCTATCACCCTAAGTTGTGTCAGAAAGATTTGATGAGCACTCCTCAGTTATTACAATGCAAGTCTGGTTCCCCACATCATCTGACCCCAGTTCCATAAAGCATACATATCTGGTACACAACTGCCCCAAGATATTTTAATCTCTAACACAGATCCAAACAATCTCTGTGTGTTGTGGGTGGCAACTGAACAGTCATGGATCAGGCTGACTCCTCAATGTTTCCTCGACTTGAGGAGTCAACATCACCATGTGTCACTTCTGTCGTTACAGTGAAGGGAGAGCTAAAATCTACTAGATGTCTCATGTTGTATTCCCTTTGGAAAGCAAAATTTCAAATACTGCCAATAGATATTTAAGAAAGCTAACTCCTATTACTTTTAAGTATGTCTATTGGTAGCACGTGGAATTTTGCCTCCTGGGTGTCAGTGATGTCCCATAATCTTGTCTTGTAGTTTGAAAGAATTAATTATACCCGTAAAGTGGTTTCAATAGCAAGCTTCTCCAATAACACTAGTGTTTCAATCCTGTGTTACATTAGTGGCTATCAGGTCGTATTTACAGAAGGAAAAAAAAAAACAAAAAACACTAGAATTCAATTCTCACTGACTGCACTGATTTCCATCATCTTCACGGCCATCACCATATTATGGTTTGTTACAATGGGCTAATTATGGCTTCACACAGAAAAACTACTGAAATCCAGTGGCACAATCTTGGTGTTAATTTGAGAGTGGCATTTCTTTTAGATGAAGATATTAAATTTCAGGATGGCATTTTTTAGCTAAGATATTACAGAACTTCAGCTTCAACACTATTCTCTCTGTTATTTCAATCAGAGAAATGGTGAAATAAACAAACTGTGATGCCAATCAATAAGAACTGTGAGGTACATCATTGTGCTGAAAGACTTAACAAAACACCATCCAGTGAAAAATGAAGTAGAATGCTTAGGGATGGGAAAACTAGATCAAGGATGTCAGCCCTCAACACTACTGCTGCAATCGAGCCTGTGAAAAATAAAAAAACCATCAGAGTATCCGAGTTATCAAATCTTGTTTCAGACATCTGCTATTTCACATGTAAAAGTCATTACTACCTCCGAAAATTCCTTCAGTTCTTAATTTAGAAGGAGATAGCTTTAGCTACATAATTGTAGCATCCATGAAAGAATGAAATAAATGAGACACCACTGTGTTTTGAAAGATAAGCAGTAGGTCAGAGAACTCAGAAAGAAGTTTGATCAAGTCTTCTTTCTATCAAATAAAACTAGAACAAAAACTGAGAAGCCACTTTTGTGGCCAAAGAACCACAATAAATATGAACACAGAATTAATATGGAGTTAAAAACTGCTCTTCGAGAACACCTGAAAGGAGAAAAAGTTGGTGCTGAAATTTGACCTAAATGTGTGTGCAGTAGTGCTCATAAAAATTATAACATTAGTAATAAGTGTGACAAACACACTGATACGACAAAACATTATGACCACTGCCCGTTGCAACGTTGGATGCTGCCTAATGGTGTTGTGGGCATGTGATGCAGTAACGAAAGCATGTAAGTGAAGCTGACATGTACTTGTAGGAAAATCACCATTTTGGCATAAAAATCACTTTGTGGAAACACACAATGCAGGTATTTTGCATTCGTCTTGAAGAATCAGCAGCACCTTTGAATGTCTGAATACCATCATGAATAAGATATCAAGAAGTTATCAGAAATGCTTGCAGGCAAGTCCTCAGCAGCATCAGCTGCTCTTTCTTTCTGTATGACATACCGCCGATTCGCACAGTCATTATTGCCAAAGATGTCAGCAAAACCAATCATCCTGACAAGCTGACTGGCTGGCATCCGCCTGCAATGCTGTGTGTCGAACATTTTGCCAGTTTTCTTATTTCCCCCCCGTCTGACCTATTTTTAACGACGTTGTAGTTGATGTACTCATTAATATCTCTTTTGGAAGGAGCAAACCAGGTTATGTCACACAGTATTCTAGTGAAGATTTGGTAATGCAAATTTAGAATAAATAAAACATAAAAATTAATTGTTTGGTCAAGTGCCACCTGTGCCTTGCTCTTCCCAGATGATCGTTGCTGCACGGAATAATACTTAAGGCACCAACAGCTTCAGAGTTCGTCTTCTCGAAGTTTTGCTTTTGCAGTACATTATGCAATCTTTTTGTTGAGTCCTGTGCTTCGGTTTCCCGATTTTTTTTTTTTTAGTGCATTTTACTTCTCTTAACCATGAGACACCACTTGCCAAAAATTCCGCACTGCCATCTTTTGATCTACAGAGCTCGATGAAGGCATCTTGGTCATTCCTGAGCTCATGAAACGGCCAAATCTGTAGTTGTTTCCAGATATCTCCCACACAACGGTCTCCCTGTCGCTTAGATTACAGGAGTACACCACTACTCCCAGCCACAGAATTTTATTTCAAAACAGAACATCATGAGCCACACACAGCTTTGATTTTTGTGCCTGACTTAATTTTAATGGCGTTGTTGTCAATTTACTTACTACTATCGCTGTCGGATGAAACAAACCAGGTGAAAATCACACAGTGCAGATATGGGCTGCAAATGGGGAAATTGATTGAGATAAATGACTTTGACAAAGGGCACATTATTATTACACAGTGCCTGTCAATTGATATCCCAAAAATGGAAAAACTAGTAAACTGTTCACATGCTACTGTTGTGAGCACCAACAGAAAGAGGTAGAAAGACAGTGAAACTGCCACTATGTGCTACATTGTTGGATGTACACGACACTTTACAGAATGTGAGGTTTAAAGGATTATCTGCTCTGTAAAGTAAGACTGATGGTGATTTGTGGCACCTCTACTGAAAGACCACAATACTGGTGCATGCGCAAGTGTTTCGGAGCACACTGTTCATCATACACTGTTCATCATACACTGTTGAACAGGAGCTCCACGGCAGACCACTCCTACGTGTTCACAATTTTACCCAACGACATTGCCAATTAGGATTGCAGCAGGCATGGCACCTTTGGGATTTGAATGTTAATCTACGGAAACATGTTGGTTCTTTGAGTGTATCACATTTTTGCTACACTGGGTCAATGGTTGTCTCCAAAAACACCGCCATTGAGGTGAATGGCAGATTGAAATTTGCATCACTATGGATGCAGGCTGTGGGGAGCACTATTATGCTATGGGAGACATTCGACTGTGCTTGCAAGGAACCTGTGGTAGTAATCAAAGACACACTGACAGCTGCAAACCACCTGCATCCCTTCCTGCTTAATGTCTTCCCGGACCTTGATGTCATCTTTCAGCAGTACAACTGTCTGTGTCTCGGAGGCAGTACTGTGCTACAGTGGTTTCAGGAGCATTATAGTGAACTCACATTGATGTCTTGGTAACCAAATTCACCTGATGTAAACCATAACGGAACTCATCTGGCTTGCTATTGGGCACTATCATCACATACGCAAATCAGCAGCCTGTTATTTATGTAATTACATTATCAGTATGTAGACATCTCATGCCACATAGCTCCACAGACCTACCAACAAACTGTCAGATCCCTGATATGCAGAATCAATGATGAATTTCGTTCCAAAGATGGAGAAACAAGCTATTACGCAAGTGGTCATAATGTTTTGGCTCATCAGTGTCTTTGGCCAAGATATGCTGATTCTCTTCACTCGTACTGCCACTAGCAGAGAAGATCAGCACTTTCAGAATGTACAGTGAACTCTGCTTTTACACTTTTCAAGGGACTTTAAAAAAATGGTGTAAAATGTGGGAAATACCGTTTTACACTACAAAAGTCACGTATAGGATACCCCATTGCATTTTCACACTTTATGTATGATATATGTACATAGCAGGCATCAAAAGACTTGTCAGGGACTTATTTATTATTTAATAAATGTTTATTCTCTGATAAAAATTGCTGATGTAACTGAAACTGATAATTGTCTGGGAAGTAGGAATGTTTGACTCAATTTCAGTCATATTCAATGTTTTTGAAAGCTTGAGCTGTCATTCATTATTTAAATAATGAAGTACTGCATTAGCTACATATTTTTTCATGCTCAACATGATGTGTTTCAAGAATTTTTCCCCATTGTCAACTGCAATTATGTACATACGTATTTTGTGTGGTGTTTGAATATGTGTTATTCTGCATCTCTTGCACTGTCGTCACCTTTTTGAGTTTTTCAGGTACTGTGCCTCCTTAATTATGAGGAAGACCATACACACACCAACTATCACTCACATTGTTTGTTTGTGTAACATCACAAAAAATATACAAATGAATAATGCACTTCACAGCGAGAATAAATCTGCAAAACACATTTTGCTCAGCATGAAAAAAATACATAACCAGCACGGTGTTTTAACTAAAAACATTTGAGCAACGCAAAGTGAATGACTAGTGCTACAAGTGGCCAAATACTGAAACACGCTAAATTTGCTTTGACAAAGGTGTCATGATGGCTGCGATTGGCCATGATATCTTTATTCGAATGAACCTACTCCCATGAGCCACAACGCCAATTAGGGCTTGGCAGCAGCATAAGAAATGGCACGAGTTGTTCCAACTTTCACACGTTTACTGGTTTAAATCCACTGAGTAGGGTGCCCTGGTGTCAAGAAACTTAACTTTGTAGTATCTGTAAACACTACTGAATGGCCAACATCATGTCAGCGTAATTTTTTTCTCCATGAACGTTTTTCTGTATTGCATAAATCACGGGAAAATTATAAATATGTTAATACAAAGTTGGGTGCAGATTCACATTTTGGAGGAGAATGATAAAAAGTGTCGTAAATGGTGAGAAAACGTTAATTCTGGGAGTATTAAAGCAGGGTTACACTGTACTCATTTGTCTTCAAGTACAGCCAATATTCCTGTATGTGTCACCTCTAGTTCCATAAATGCACAAAACACAAGAAATGGTGGCAACACTGCGGCAACAAGGCAGTGCTACACTCCTTTTACTGCTTCTCTCCATCAGCAATCCCAATGTGGAGGCAATGCTTGCCTCCTGCTCTTCCCAATAGCCCCTGCACAAAGCGTCAACTTATTGTGGCCAAACAGCAGTTCTAACTTCCTGGTGCACAGCTCAAGGACACATTCTCTAAATACACATAAGAAAATCCAAACCATACAATTTCTACATTTGTAGAAATGGGAAAGGTACTTAATGTGATGACAGAATCAAGTATGCAATAGCTGTGAGAAACAAGTTTGTGTTGGAGCCCCAAGTAAAATGTTTTGGTAGCTCATTGGGAAAGCTGACAGACTGCAAGACTAATATACATCAATTTGTTTGCTTTGGATAATACATCAGATGAATTTTTTGTTCAAGAAAACATGAAAATAACAGAGCGAAGAGGTTTCCATCCTTATGATGTGGTACAGAAAATGTATCACACTACTGGATTGAAAGGTCTTTTACTTCAACGATAATTTACATTCTGTGAGCAATGTAATTTATGGGATGAGCAATACATTTGATGTTTCTTGCCATATCCTAGGCACAAAAGTTTATTGGCTTGGGGACAGGCCTCATGCTGATAGGTGATGACATCGCGACTGTTAAAGGATTCAAACCCTGACACTTTTTCTACTTTAGGACTACGTACTTTAGCAACAGTAACCCAGCCATTACCATTCGCTGCGGAATCATTGTTCGTAAGCATAACATTCAGAACACCACCACAGAACACCGAGGGACCATGCAAAATCACCTGTGCACCTACATAATACTTTCTATTAATTACAATATTATCGATGGCTTTATAAACTGCAGAGCAGGAACACCTTCTCCTCCTATAATAACGTGGCATCTTCTGTGTGAGCAGTCCACTGATGTTGCTCGTGCGGCTGCATGAAGACTGATGCCTTCTTACCAAATTCATTACTTATACAGGCAAAACTGTTGCAAACTTGAGGCTCCGGTTCTATATGTAGCCTTGTCTTCAACTATTCCATATCGAAATGTTATATACAGCAGTTTCACAAGCAATAATGGGACCAGCAGATAGTTAATATTTACCTAAAACCATATCATAATACACCTGAAGGATGGGCAGGTGATGTAATTACTTGGTGGAATAAAGGTATGAAAGATGGTTTCCGTAAAGTTTAGTAGTTATATGGATGTCCTGGATGGTCCTGATAACCAATGGCATGGTGGACATGTAATACGATTTACCCATGTCCCTGTTGTACACCTGACAAATCTGGTATGTCCACCATGCCATTGGTTATCATGGCCAGGAATTATCGTAAAATAAATGAATCAAAATCTGTCTCAGTATGGGTCAAAGGTGTTGATAAATGCAAGAAAATTGAAGTCGTCAGTGATCTCACACAATACTATAGAAATTAAATAAACTTTCCCTATGCAATTCTACATGGGCCATCAGTGTTTTGTGGTGGTGTTCTGAACTTTACCCTAATTAATGATGACACAGCACAGCATGTATGTGGTCGTAAAGTATAAAAAGTGCCACGGCTCGAATCGTTTAACAGTCGTGACATCATCGTCTATCGAATATCTTGCCAAAACCGCTTATCATGCTATGTTTACAAACATGACCAGTGGAGACACATGCTGCTAAAGAGACTACAGCACGCGTACGGGATTGTGCTCCAGCTGTGAACTTATAAATTTTTTGTGTCAGCCACTAACTGGACAAGGATACATTTAGAACCGGAGGCTCAAGGATGCAACAGTTTTGCCTATATATGCAATGAATTTGGTAAGAAGGCGTTAGTCTTCATGCAGCCGCACGAGCAACAGCATTGGCCCGCTCACACAGAAGATGCCATGTTATTATAGGAGGAGAAGGCGTACCCACCCTACAGTTTATAGAGCCATCGATAATATTGTAATCAATACAGAAAATCATGTAGGTGCACAGGTGATTTTGCATGGTCCCTTGGTGTTCTGAACTTTACTCTTACGAACAATGATGCCGCACAGCATGGTAATGGCTGGGTTACCATCACAGTAGAAAAGTTTTGTTCTATGTAGCAAGAGTAGGGTTGTTACCTCTGCCTGCCAGGTCCTCTGTCACACACACTAGTAGATGGTTTGTTAAATTCAGTCACACACAAGAGTAGATGGTTTGTTAAATTCAATGTTTTCTGCTAATGAAAACAGTCTACACTGGCAGCAACTGGAAAGCAGCCAGTGCCAGTCACGGTACTATCATTTGTATTTATGGTACTAAGATTTGTATCATTTTGAGTATAGCAGAAAGCGTCAAGCTGGTTATCTAAGTGTCCCAAATCCACAGAGAGAGATCAAGTTCCTCAGAGCAACTGACCTCTGAATTATTGTATATATATACATGCACACAATGTCTCCATATTCATATTCGACTCTGGCCTGTACACTCATATTGGGCCATTCTTTACGGAGTCAAGTACCAACTCATCAAAAAATATAACGATTTTTCTTACAACTGATATTTTCCTTGGAAAACATTAACTGGTCAAGTCAGTGATCATCACAGATTCTCTACTTTCCAAATCTGGGAATGAAATGTATGCACCAACCTGGTAAACACAGTACCATAATTAAACAACACTGTATTTAAAACATAGTCATAGTGTTTGCCATTCCATACTTTATAGCCACTGCTGTAATATGTTCAAGTCCAATCCCCATATGCCTACCAGATTCTCCAATTTCCCACCTACCGACCACTATGCAGCACTCTTAGGAACACAATACCAAATCTTGGCCACCTGATACAAGGAAAAAATCTCTTCCTACACAAGAGCCACTACTAGCTCCTAAATAGCCTGTTGATGAAGAGACACCACACAGCAATGGACCAATTGGACTATTTTAAGTTAGGTGGTGTAGGTACGGTCATTGGTTACCATAGAGAGAGTGATTCACTTACGCATATACACAACTCACTACATTGGATTGCTGGTGTGAGGCCACAAAATATAGGGAAAAAGTCTAATGAACCATGCTATTCAACAAGAATAACACTCCAGATTTGCCAAGTTGACACTCTAATGAAGTTAAGTATTTCATCTCTCCACATGTGTCATTCTCTGTAAGAATTAAAATTCAGAAGGTAGTGTGCTGACACACCTTTCGCCATATAGTTAGTGACCTTTGTCGCCAAACAGTTACACAGCAGGTGATGTTATTAACAATAACAAGTTCTGTGGTTTGCGTCCTATGCAACACCCTGTTCATATTTTACTTAACCCTTTGTTATTAAGTTGGTGTTTTATAATTTGATGTACAAGTAATAAGATTATATTGCTGGAGAACAATTTTTGTAACAGTCATCAATGGCAATACAACATTTTGCTGTAATTGTTGGCTGTTACTAAAAACTGCTTTGAAATAAGTCACTTATAATCACTGTTTCTCTCACAGAGATAACATGTGGTGGTGGTGATCACGATTATCACCGTCATCATCATTTAAAAGAAGAACATATTATGCTATGTGTATTCCATTTGATTCCAACTACAGAATCTTTTCTACTAATGGAAACTGACAATATGAGAGAGCTGAACAATTTTCTACTGGTAAACAGGCAATTTCAAGCACTATTTCCAAGACATTTCATACAAAATACATTCCTGCTGCTACTACTTCTTTATTACTACTAATACTGGCATGGCAACTACAAAGTGGAGTCCATAGGTCATCAATAATAATTATTCTTACATTTTGCAGAAGTTGAGCATGCGCCTTCAAAGCCACCCCTGAAACTGTGGCTGCCAATACAAATCCATAATGGGACAGTAAATTGTCAGAATCGTCAACTCCAACAATCTGCACAAGTTGCCAATAACGTAAGCAGCAACATGTCACAGAGGGAGTTTTATACTACTTAAGCAATATGATACCGTATATTCAGTATTACAGCAATCACAAGACCACTGTTAGAGGACACTCATCCTCTCATATTTTTCATACCACATTATCTCTATTTGCTAAAAGTATGTGTCCGCTGGTAGCATACTAAGGTTTCTTTTTGACATCACACTAATAACAGCTCTCGTCAAAAATATTTTCACATCACAATTCTGGCTGACTATCTCTGAACGACATCACACTAATAACAGCTCTCGTCAAAAATATTTTCACATCACAATTCTGGCTGACTATCTCTGAACACCTCATGCTCCAGATTTCTCTGGGGCCTCTAACAGCAAAGGTGCTCTCTTTGCATTTCAGTGACCGTCTCTTCATCTTCTTTCTCTATATTTATTTATATTTTCGTGAGTATAAACTATTTTACTGCTGTATTATTTTTCTTGGGAATTAATAATGTGTGCTGCACATTTGATAGATATACAGACAGATGTCGCTTTTTAGATACATGGACACATTTGTGAAGAACTTAAACTGATTGAAAATGGTACAATATGTATTAAATTAAGCTACCTATTGTGAGTGTGTGAAAGAACTTGCATGTTGCTAATGCCATTTTCAGTAAGTTTTGATACACTGGATTCAGTACTAGAGATGTGACAATTTATCATGCATTTTACAGGACGATCAAAGTATATAATCTGCAATAATGATTAACTCAGATCTGAAACTTCTAACAAAATATGCACTTATCATTAATAGTTGACATCAAATATTGATATTAACATAAAAATGCACATATTAGCAAATGTGCAATACTGCACCATCTCACATTCTTTTTGCTTCTGGATCTGTAACACAGGAATAATTCTAAACAGTTTGCATTATTTCAATCATTTTTCCACTGCTGCAAGGATCCGAAATTATAAACAAAAACCAATTGGTGTCGTCAGTGATTGCTTCCATTATTATTACTATTATTATGTGATGCAGCTTGGCATCATCCAAGCAGTTACTTACACTGAAGCAAGAAACTGGTATAAGCATGTGTATTCAAATGCAGAGATATGTGAACCAGCAGAATATGGTGCTGCAGTTGGCAATGTCTACATAAGGCGACAAGTGTCTGATGCAGTTGTTAAATCAGTTACTGCTGCTACAATGGCAGATTATCAAACTTAGTGAGTCTCAATGTGGTGTTACAGTCAGCGCACAAGTGATGGGACATAGCATTCCGAGGTAACAATGAAGTGTGGATTTTCCCATACAACCACTTCACGAGTGTACCATGAATATCAGCAATCCAGTACAACATCAAATCTCCAACATTGCTGCAGATGGAAAAAGATCCTGCAAGACGGGACCAACGACGACTGAACAGAATCACGCAAATTGCTGCAGAATTCAATGCTGGACCATTAACAAGTGTCAGCACGCAACCCAGTCAACAAAACTTCATCAATATGGGCTTTCAGAGACGAAGGCCCACTTGTGTACTCTTGATGATTGCATTACACAAAGCTTTGTGTGTTGCCTGGGCTCATCAACACTGACATTAAACTGTTGGTGACTGGAAACATGTTGCCTGGTTGGACGAGTCTCGTTTCAAATTGTACTGCGCAGATGGGTATGGGTATGAAGACAAACTCATGAACCCATGGACCCAGCCTGTCATCAGGGGTCTGTTCAAGCTGATGGAGGCTCTTTAATGGTATGAGGTGTGTGCAGTTGGAGTGATATGGGATCCCTTATACATCCAGATATGCCTCTGACAGATGAGACGTCTGTAAGCATCCTGTCTGATCACCCGCATTACTCAACTATGAAAATTGTATTCCATGGTCATTGCCAATAAGCAAGAAATTTTTGCCTTGCACATCCTACAATAGTTACATATCAGTTCCAGTGTTTTAACTGAAAATGACTCGGTTACACTGGATTCAGTTGCTACATGAATTTTTTTTGATTATGTTTACAAATAAACAAACAGAAATCATTGCACATTTATGGTAAGTACACTGAGCGATGGTGTGCACATGGAATCTAAAGCAGAGACCACAACTGCAGAGCACAGCATCTAAGACACTGCGCTGATGATCAACAGCCGTATCCAATTAAGAATGAATTCACGAACTACAATTGTGGGTCCACATCAGCTATAGAATTTTTTATAACAAATGAAAATTTGTACTGGACCAGGGCTTGAACCTGAATTTCCCCATTGTTGCAAGCGATCCTCTTAACCATTTTGGCTATCTGAGAACGCCTCCAGGAGTGGTCCAAATCCCCATTTGTCCTGGTGTCTGCTCTCCATTGCACTTGCACCATATTACCACGATTCCCACACAGGGAGAGACACTGTTTTATTTCATCATTATGGGTTGAAATACTGCAGTGCAGTTTCTGAGACTGCTCTGATGATGAACAGCCACATTCAATTAAGAATGAATTTGTATATTGTGATTATCCTTCGGCATCAGCTATAGAATATTTCCGAATAAATGAATATTTGTGCAGGATCAGGACTCGTTTGTCAACACATTTCAGACATTGAACTGCAATATCTCATGCCATAGCAAGGCAGTGGCGAGAGGAAAGAGTGTCTCACCCTGTGCAGCATTCAAGATAATAAAGCATGAGCACAAGGGAGGATAGACACGAGGACAAACTGAGATTTAGGCTGCTCCTGGAAGCGCCAAACTGCCTAAGGTGACTGATCATGACAAGCGGGAAATCCAGTTTCGAGTTCCGATCTGGCACAAATTTTCATTTGTTCTGAAATACTCTACAGCTAACATGGAACCATAATCCCAGTTCGTAATTTCATTTTGAAAGACCACCAGCTACCTCTTTCCTGCTACAGCAGGAAAATTGCATTAACACTTCATAGTAGACCTACGGTTAATTGTGTCACTTGAGTGATTATGTTAAGATGGCATGGTGTTTCAATATATTGTTTCAGCTGAAAATAATCAATTGCTAAAAAGGTTTTGTGCTATTCTACCAACTTTAATAGCTTGTTTGTTTTCAATAGGTAGGATCTTGAACAATATTGATTTGGCTATAGTAAATAAATATGTACAACCAGCTGAGTAATTGAGGTAAAAGCAAACCTGCATATTCTCCAATCATGAATTACACAATTCAGCTTGTTTTTTATGTATCATCTGTTAACACAAACAGAAGTTGCCCACCAAACTGGTGAACATTATCAGCTACTTCACAATACAATGACAGGCCAAAACATTATGACCACTGCCCATTGCGAGGCTCTATACTGCCTGGTGGTACTGAGAGCACATGACATGGTACGAGGAGTATATGAACGGAGCAGAGACGAATGGGGAATCATTCTAATGATGATAAGTGGCACAAATGCGAAAATCTGTCAACTTAAGTGACTTTGACAAAAGCCAGGTTGTTATGGCCTAGTGCTTGAGAGAGAGCGTCTCAAACGGTGAAGGTGGCTGGCTTTTCATGTGCTACTGTCGTATGTATCTATGGAAAAATGGTTGAAAAATGCTGAAACCATGAGTAGGAGAAAAGACGTTGGACGTCCAGCCTTCATGACAGAACATAGGAATTGGATGCTTGTCTGCTCTCTAAAGCAGGACAAGCGGCGATCTGTGACAGATCTCATGGCAGAGTATAGCGCTAGCACAGGCTGTTTTGGGGCGCACCATTCAGTGAACAGTGTTAAACATGGTGTTCTGCAGCACAGGGCATGTAAGTGTTCACATGTTGCCCCAACAACATCGACAATGATGATTACAGTGGGCATGGAATCATTGAGATTGGACCGCAGATCAATGGAATTGCGTTGCATGATTGGATGAATCCTGTTTACTGTTAAAGCAGGTTGATGGTTGTGTCCATATACGCCACCACCCAGGTGACCAGCTGCTTGAAACATGCAGCATTCCATGGATGCATGCCACTGGGAGCAGTATTATATTATGTGGGACATTCACCTGGGCTTTCATGGGACCTTCGGTAATAATTGAAGGCACCATGACAACAGTGGATTATGTGAACATTATCAGGGACCACCTGTGATCCTTTATGCTTGATGTCTTCCTCAATATCGATGGCATCTTCCAGTAGGATAACTGTTACTGCAACAAGGCTAGAATCAAGCTGCAGTGGTAGGAGGAGAATGATACTGAAATAACTTTGATGTCTTGGCCATCAAATTTGGCTAATCTGAATCCAAAAGTGGGTACGCCTATTGGGCACCAGCTCTCCGTCCACAAACTAACCACCCATAACTTGCAGGATGTGTGTGACCCTGTGCATAGGCATCTGGCGCCACAAACCTCTGGAAATCTATTAAGTACTTTTCAAATCCACTGCATGCAGAATCACTGCTGAATCGCGTTCCAGAAGTGGACAAACTCGCAATGTTTCGACTCAGTGTATAAACACTGAAGCTCTGTGCTGTAGTGATCAGCTGCAACCACCCACTACGGCACCCTATGAAGAATGCGACAGAATTGCTAGTTGTTTCTTTGGGGACAATTTAGAGGGCTATGTCATCACAAACAGTATGCAGCTGTCTGCATACAATTAACTTGTTCTCTAGATGAACAACAATACATACTCTCCAACATTATTGTGTATGAAAGTGGGCAAGGGAACACCTGGGATGGATGCAAGAGATCTCTTCACCATAAGTGCAATATCTGGCTGATGTGTTATGATCACTGTAGGGGAGCATGTACCAAGCACACCTCAGGCATTCAGTCCCAGGTTCAGTAAGGAGATGGGTCAGTCATGTTTTGTATTAGTATGATCTGTGGATGTTGGATATCTGTCATCATTATTTAAGGTAATTTGACGTAGTAATGGATCCTCATACCTATTCTTGAACACCCTACAATCTACATTTCAACAATGAATCCATCTTTCAAGATGTCAGTGCACAAGTACAAGTGTCACCTAGAGAACATCTGCCTCCCACTGCCAGAAATCAACCAAACGGAATGCCCTGCAGTATCTGATGTCTTTGCATATGCTTGGGACCAGTTAAAAAATGTATACTGCTGTTGCACGGATGATCATTGCACACTGTATGATCTCAGCAGGCCTGTCATCAGAGCGTAGGATATAAATTCAAGCAGCAACTCTTTGACCATCTTGTGGACAACAAGCCAAGGATGATCCACACCCGTTACAAAGCACAGGGAGGGGAAACACAGTATTGTATGTTACTCAGCAGCAAATTTTGATTTCACTAAACTTAAGGGTGTGCCCTTTAGAACAGGCTGCTATTATTTTACAGTAAGCTTATATTTTTAGTTTCATAAGTGATATGCCATCAAATCAGAGACTACAAATATTCCCAGTTACACAGATGGTGCAGAACCACTTTTGACAAATTGAAATCGAAAATTTTACTGAAACAATGTGCAGGCCATGTGCCTGATTCAAATTAGCTTTACAATATCTAGTTTGATTAAAATACTCCAATACTCAAAGAAACCTTTATTTTAATGTTTCATTTGTTGGCTTTTCCTTTTCAAGCTACTTCTTTTGAAATTCTTCCACAAATCTGTTTATTTTGTAAGAAAATTGGAAACTTTTAAAATTTGTAGCCACTCTATTTAACAGTAGATGGTGTTCTATACAAGGGCATCATAACAAAGATATCAATAAAATAGCATTTCAAATAGAGTGAGAAAGCACAAGTTAGAATGAACATAATCATGGAGCATCTTTTGAAAAGAACAAAGTCAATTTCATTCTCATAATTCTCCAATCCAATCTTGCACTCCTCTTTTAATGAAGTCATTGGTGAAATGATGATAAACTCCGATGTTCCTTCAGGATAAAGGTGGAGAGAGATATGAGATAATCAAAGATGCCAGAGAGAAGCATTTGAATTTATTATTTGTAAAGTGTTTCTAAGCAACAGAGAAAAAATATGAGGCTCAGCAGTTGTCCATTATGAGAGATGAATGACATGTTTCAGGCAACATTCATGACAATCTTCTTCTTGGTTGCCTGTGATTTTACCGTTTCTCTGGTGTTCGGTAAATGTTGGAAAGGCACTGAAATGGTCCAACATAAAGCTACATACGCCTATCAGAAGATCGACTGCATGGCTTTTGTCTAACGGTATATATAAGCAATGCGGCTAGAGCAAACTATCTTTTCTTGGACATAAAAGTGCTGTCTTCCATTACCAATTTTTCTATCCACATACAAACAAAACGATTCTATCAAGTTTGTTTTCATTTCTGAGTGAAACACTTTTTAGATTATAAATTACTTAACATATTTATTAAGTTAAATTATAATAAGTATTTTTCCCTAGCAAGTAATTTTTTTATACCTTTGAACATAATTTTGTGGCCTACATTTTACTTTAATTGAAGAAGTGCCATGTTACTTTTGACTTAACATACTGAAGCATGGCCAATGCCATCTTGACACTGTCAACCTTGACCAACAACACAACAAACAGTGTGCCGAGTCATCATGATATGCTCATATGGACTAATGTAAATGACTGACAAAACACTATGTTGTAAAATAAAAAGATATCCCATGATTTTGGTTCAGAACCAACTGTCAAATTTCTATGATTATCCATTCCATGAGTCCTTATTCACAGTTCCAAGAGAACAACTGAAATTGGTGGATGTAAGTTATTGAAATACCTGCAAATATCTACCTAAATAAACTAGATACCTTAACACGAAGTAGTATGAAGAGAAGAAGGAAGGAAGGAAGCAAGGAACGAAAAATCAGGTATTTAATATCTCATTAACAATCAGGTCTTTACAGAAGAACGCAAGTATTGGTAGCACAAGGGTGGAGAAAAAAATCAGCCATCATCTTTCCAAAGGAATGATTTTGACATTCACCTCAAATTATCTATGGAAGCCCTGGAAAACCAAAATCCAGATGGGTCAAGAAGTATTTGGATCACACTTTTCCCAGTCCAGAGAAAATTGAACTTTCTCTGGTCAAAAATAATACTATCAACAGAATCAAGTCCAAATTTGAAAGCAAGATTATGATTGAAGAGCAACACTCAGCACTGACTGCATGTTGCTAACACAGAACTGAACTAATCTCCCGGTTGGATTGTGCAGCTATATATTTAATAATAATAATAATAATAATAATAATAATAATAAAAGGCTTTGAGCACTATGACACTCAACTTCTGAGTTCATAAGTCCCCTAGAACTTAGAACTACTTAAACCTAAGGACATCACACACATCCATGCCCGAATGCCCGAGGCAGGATTCGAACCTGCCACCGTAGCAGTCATGCGGGTCCAGACTATAGCGCCTAGAACCACTCGGCCACCCTGGTTGGTTGCTATTTATAAAAACCTTGAATATTCCACAATATACAAATGTAAAAAAGTTCAGGAACATTTGATAACTAATAGGTAGATAATGACAAGTAATTACTGATCGTCTGATTTGAACTAACAAGACGCAACACGCCAACCCGTGATCTAACTGTGCAACTCGCAGCTTTCACTCTCCCCTGTAGAAACTGCTACCTGCTGTTTCAGGAGTTCTCATAGGAGCCTATTACACAACCCAGTATCTGGATCTTGTCTGTGTGGCAGCACTAGCAGTTGCTCATGTTGTCACATCCTCTTCACTACCATCAGCATTGAGTGTAGCTCCTCCAATGATGAAAGCTTTGTGACAGTTGTGCTGGTCTTCAGTTTCCTGAACAAGAAGCGCTCATCATCTATGTGCACCTCAGAACTGTCGGAGGGCTTCATATAGATGACATTAACGACAGGGGCCATGAATGCCATTTTGTCTTCTCGATGAAGGTACGTAACCCTCGACACTCTATGCGACATCCAATAAGCAAAGAATGATATGCTACAGCCCAAAGTAGTGCTTTAGTGATTTATCTGATAGTCCCACTATCCATGTGAACCAAAAAATCCATACTGAATCTGCCGGCTGTATATTACTGGCTGGCACTTGGCACTATAAAGCTCTCAGTCTTTTTCCTGGGCGTCCAGGATCTGTATGCATGCCAACTGTCTTGGTTCTTCGGTTCTGGCAGATGAGGTGCTTCATGTAGTCATCCTGAGAAGTGTCCTGTTGAAATTGGAACAGTGTAGGCACTGTTGTTTTATCCTTACAACTGTGGAGTAGAATTAGCAGTGTTGAAACCTTAAGTGTCTTGCTTCCCTTTATTGTATGCAAATGTCACAATGGGCAGTATTTTATCACAATCACTCTATTCGATATCAATGTATTTTGAGAGCATATCTTATTACAGTGTTCTGTGAGACTATTTGTCTATGCATGGTAGGCAATCACCACCTGGGGGTGATGTCACAACGAGTAATTACCTCTCATATTAGTCTTCACTGGGAAACTATCAGAGATCGTCAGACAGTGTGCTCCGTGAATCAAAATGCTGTCTTTTACAAGTAACCTGGCAATTCCTGGAGCTTTGGCTGTTGGCACAGCTTTGGTAATATTATAGCAGGTGAGGTATTCAGTGCAGTCAATTATCTATTGACACTTATTTGCAAAGTTCGGGAGCCTTCCCAAAAGGTTGACTCCAATTTGACGCAATGGTGATGGTGCAGGTAGAACTGGTACCAGGTGCCATGGAGGTAAATGCAGCACATGCTTCTGTCATTGGTACACTTTACAGCAGATCACATAGTGTTTAATGGATCGGTAGAGATCAGAGTGATACTTGTGTCTCATCCTATCTAAAGCTTTCACAAATCTCAGGTGAACAGGTGCTGGAGTGTCATGGAAAAACTCAGGATGATAGGCCATCAATTAATTGGGATGAGAGGCAACCATTCCTGGCATGTCAGATAACAGTCGCTCTTGCACAAATTCCATTTATTGATTGGATTTCTCCTTTGATCAGTTCTTTTTCTTCATAGCTTCAGCAATGCAGTATCTTCCCTCTGTTCAGCAGCAAAAACTGACATTTCGTCCCTGCTGCTTTGTTCCAAAACAAGATTTCTTGAAAGGCAGTCAGCATCCTTGACTATGTGTCAACATTGTTGTATCAATGTGACATCGTGTTCATGAAACCTCAGCATCGATCTGGCCAGTTGACCTGATCTGGCCAGTTGAACTGACAGAGGCTTCAGGCTCCTCAGCCAGCATACGGAATTGTGGTCTGTAACTACGGAGAATGATTTGACAAATAGTGGATTTGTACCAGAACTGCACCTATCCATAACTGCTAGCACTGTTGTGAGTTCTGCCTTGTCATTCTCATCATGCAATGCTAGGACTGGAGAAGACATTAGTGCCTCCTTAAGTACAACGAAAGAACTTTCCTTGTTCCACGAAAATTTGGTGTCTCCCTACAGTAATTCTTGCAAAGGATGTGAATTGATACAGAAGTCCTTTATGAATCTGTCAGTAATATGAGCACATTCAAAACAATATCTCACATCATAAATGGGATTTGGAAAATCTGTGACTGCTCTTATTTCTTCTGAATACGAATGGACTCGATCACCATTACTACAGGCCCTATGATTTTTATTTCTTATGTGGGGATGAAGTATTTTTGTTTGGATTCAGATCGAGGTCTGCAGTTTCAACAGAAGCAGCTTGCCCACCACACATTCGATGGTGGCTGGAGCTTTACATAGTCCAAATGGTGTAACTTCGAACTCTTAGAAGACATCAGGAGTTACGAAGGCACTTTTTTTTTTTGCAGTCAGCCTTCTCAACCTTGATTTTCCAGTAGTCTGTTTCCCTTTCCGTAGAAAGAAATACTTTGCTCCTCTCAAGCAGTCTATAGTGTGATCATCTAGCTAGTCGACGCAGAAATGCCATATGCCATCATCCTCATTCATCAGGACCGCAGAATAGGAGAAAGAACAGTCTGGAGGTTCAATGACATCATCTAGAAGTATATTCCCCACTTCTTTCTGGATTCTTCAGCCGTTCAGCCAGCAGCACTCAAAATGAGCACTGGCAAATTGCTAGAGGTTGCCCAGTGTGGATGTGGTGTTTTATTGTAAGCTGCTTGGTCTCTTTTTCCCATTCCACTTTCAAAAGCATCTGAAAACTGGCACAATATGTCTAACACTCACCGATGCTGTTAGTCAGGCTAACAACTGCTCAGGACAATGTTTCTTATGTGTGCTTACTGAAATATCTTCACCAATCTGGAGCTCTGATCTTCAACAGTCTATGACTGCTTGTGATGTCTGCATGAAGTCCCATCCAGGAATAACATTACAACTAATTTCTGATGAAATGAATTTGAAGGACTGGGGTTTTCATCGATAGTTACTCTTGCAAATACATGTTCCTGTCTGCTGGATGTATTTACTATTTGAGACTGTCAGCACAATCACTTTTACATCATGGAACATAATCTTCTTCAGTTTGTGATGATAAGCATTCGACATCACAGAAATGAAAGCCTCTGAGCCAGCTATCACCCAGAAAGGTTGGCCATCAATGAGATATCTTTACATTTGGTGACTCATCCATGAGGATTTTCATCTCTGGCACCCTCAACTCCATAGATGGTCACTTCTCTGTTTCCCTGAAGTTGGTGACTAGGTGAGCAGCTGGTACTGCTGCATGGTAACAAGGGAACAGTTACGGCATGCTGGGAAGCGACCTCGTCCTGGGTATGGCGTTCTAATTTGTCAGACAGATCAAATATAATCATCTGTAGCTGACTGGTTTGAATAGAGCTGTCATGGTGGCTGATGTCTGTCAGCATAATAGTCATAATTGAAAACCTTCCTTCTCTATAGTAGTGTAACAAAAGTGTCCATGGCATCCACAGAGGAAACATACTGGTGGGTTGTTTTGTGTCTGTTGTTCTGTGGGGCATTATATTTGGTGGAGGAGTTGGTTGTACATCCATTGGCTGGGTGCTGGGTTACTGTTTGACAGCTGCAGCATACGTCAGAGTTGACCTACTCCATCCTTCCTGGAGTGTTGGAATAGTGGTGAAGACTGGTGCTAACCCCTCCTTCAATTTTCTGTATTACCTCTTGAAGTACGGTGGTCAACATTTGTGGCAGGTATCTCTTGCTTACTCAGCCTAATAGTTCTGGCTGCCATGAAATCCTGTATCTCTCTTCCTACAACCACGTATGTCAGACGTGAGGTCTTTGACATTTTCCACAACTGCCACATCTTCTTTATGTGCTCACACCATTTGATAAATTCCTCTGTTGTAGTAGCATCTTTTAACAGAAGAGCTCTGTACATGTCTTCATAAAGCGTGTGTTTTTATAAACTTCTGTCATATTTGGATTCACAATGTGGTATGAGTCTAAAACATTTTGTATGTGTAGAACTGTGTCATTTCCCCATGACAATGGGTCCTGCTCTTCAACTGTAGTTCTGCTGTGTGTAACTGCTGTAGAATGCCACCAAATTTTGTCTTCACTTCCACCTGCAATTTATTCTGGTTATTGAGCTTCTCCTGGTTGTTCTTGAACCACTGCTGGGCTGGGCCATCCATGTAAAGATACACATTTGCTGAACACACATCTTTCTCACCCATAGTGTTTGGTGACTTTGTTTAATCCTTTTAGTCATTCTACTGAGTTCTAACCCACATTTTTTTAAACTGATGGATGCCTGATGGGCAGCTGATGTACTGCTGTTTTCTAATTTATTGGTCTCCTAAATATGAATATATGGACCACGGAAATGATGTACTGCTTGTTATTCCAGTTCCTATCCATGTATGTGATGGCTTTTACATAGCACAACTGGAGCCAGTGATATATATGTTTTGAAGCACCTGTCGCCTTTCCATCAAACAATGTAACATTATAACCAGAATCGAGTCCCGATCCAAAAGCAGGATCATCAATTAAGTACAACACTTAGTACTAAAAGCATGTTTCTTACAAACACCAATGTATACCAGAACAAAATTGAACTTCTGGGTGGAGACTGCAGCTAGTTATAAAACAAACTATATACAAATGTTACAAAACACAAATTTTGAGAATTCATAAATACTACATGACAAATAACTGTGGTTCCTCGGGTTTGAGCTGGTGACTTACAGCACGTTACCTTGTGATGATAACTGCTATGGGACACTGCATACAGCACAACTCACAGCAATATGAGAAAATATTCAGCAACATGGAAAAAAACTTTATATTAGGATTTCCTGAGTCATTCATTGACGAATGAGCTGCTGTGCAAGTACACAAGTCATTTGCACCTCATATATGATATAAAACTTTTAATGAATTGAGCATGCATAGAGTTTTCAAACTCTGAAATGTAATGGGATGCCTGATACTGCTGGCAGTATCCATCTGGAACCCTTGTAAAGAGCTAACTGCTCAATCCTATCACTGAACATACTACTCTCACACATGACTCTTCATGACACACATACCTTTACATAAAAAGTAAAGGGAAAAATGAAGTCAATACAGAACTTGCCAAGACCCGGAAGTGTGACGGCAACAGCAGTTTAAGAGTTCATTAAGTACATCATCAGTGCGTCGACTCAAATAAAAATTACTGTTTATGATTAAGTTGTATTGAGCAAACAGGTGGAACACTCCTAATAACAGCAACACACTAATTCTTCTTTGAATCACACAAATTAAATTATGATAAAACTGCACATGTGCTGGAAAGAAAACTCTAAGCTCTATTTTGTTGTCAACTTGGCATTCAGCAGCATCACATCTCTAAGACCTGCCAGAAGATACCCTGCCTAAAAACAAGTTGTGTGGTAACACTGTGGGGCAAGTTTGGCAAACGTTGACTTTACGTTCACTTTATTTTCAGACTAGGTAGTAGATTATTTGCAAAAATTCATTTGGTTTTTCTTTGTCACCTTAATGAAATGTCCAATCCTCATAAGATATATGACACTGTGTTTATACATATATAACAGCAAAGTTATTTCATGAACCAGTTAAACCTGTTTTACCTATCACTTTTTGAACTATCTGCATTCTAGAGTAAATCTTTCACTCTGTATCAGAATGCCTGCAGTTTTGACACTTCTTCTCAACTGTAAACTGTGTGTCAGATCAGGACTCTAACTGGGAATACCCTTACTGACTGAGCCCTTCAGTTACGACACAAATTTTGCCCGTATAATTTTTGCATTGATTGACTGTTCCATTCATTCATGTGTTCTTGATAGAATATTTTATATATTATGAACGAAAACAAACACACGCACACACAAATACTAAAAACCAGTTTCCGGAATATTACACCAGTGTTCTGTGCATTTTCATTCATGAAGTATACTTTTTCCACTTTTTCCCCTTTTTCTTCAGTCTAGCTGCAAATGGTAAGAGCAAAATGATAAGGAAGCCTGTATATTTCTTTTCCTGGTGTAACAGACTGAACATGATTTTAACTGCAATGAAATATGTAAAGTTTTAATGTATTATTATCATCTTTAGGTCTTGAAGAAGTCAAATCCATCCCATGTGGGTGGGCAAAGAGCAAACATATTTCGATCTGAACTTCTAAGTTACTGTCAGCTTTATCACACTTCCCACAGCTGATTTATAGCTTAAGTCTAGTGTGGGAAAATTAGCTGTATGTTCTCATATTTGATGGATGTTTTTTATGTGATATAGCAGAGTAGGTGACAAACACTTTGCTGCTAGTCCACAAGAATGTGCCTATTTTTACTTACAATACTATGAAAAGGATAGTGGCTATTCACCGTATAGCGGAGATAATGAGTCGTAGATTGGCACAACAAAAAGATTGTCACAAAATGAGCATTCAGCCGGCAAGGCCTTTATCGAAAGTGCACACACACACACACACACACACACACACACACACACACACACACACACACACACACACACACACGACCACAGTCTCTGGCAGCTAAAGCCAGACTATGAGCAGGAGTGCATGATGGGAGGGGCAAATGGGTGCGGGTGAGGAGGAGGCTGTGATGGGGAGGGGAGGGATAGTGCGGTACAGGTGGGGGACAGTAAAATGCTGCTAGTGGGAGTGTGCAGGGATGAGGTGGAGACAGGATAGGGCAGCTAGGTGCAGTTGGGAGGTTAGGTAGAGGGCGGGGGTGAGAGTGGGGGTGGAAAAAAAGGAGTGAAGTGAAAAGACTGGGTGCATTGGTGGGATGGATCCCTCCCACCCACACCATCTTTTCTGAATTGTCACATCCAGTTGCCTCTCCCATCATGCGCTCCTGCTCATCGTCTGGCTTCAGCTGCTAGAGACTGTGGTGGTGGTGGTGGTGGTGGTGGTGGTGGTGGTGGTGGTGTGTGTGTGTGTGTACACTTTCGACAAAGGCCTTGTTGGCCAGAAGCTTATTTTGTGATAGTCTTTTTGTTGTGCCTGCCTGTGACTCAGCATTCTGCTGCATGGTGAGTAGCATCTATCCTTTTCATGATATTGACAAAATCATTTAATTGGATAGATAAAAAATCTACTTACCAAGTGGTGGCAGAACACACATAAAAGTTGGTTGTAATTGGTAAGTTTTCGGAGCCAGTGGCTCCTTCTTTAGGCAGAAGGGTTGAAGGGGAAGAAAGAGGGGCAAAGGAAAGGACTGGACAGGTCTAGGAAAAGGGGTAGATTTCGAGAAAATCACCCAGAACCGCAATGGATTAAGGAAAGACTGAATCAGGTCATGATTCCAACTGGCCAATTTTTGCACTTTCAAGCGTGCCACCTTGTAGACAAGAATTTGCCTTGGATACTTTTGTAGCAAACTGCAGTTAAAAAATAAAGAAACCTATTGTCAATGAAAGTTGCACAGAAGTTTGTTTTTATTCAAATAGTGACCGGTTTCAGATCTTAGTCCATTATCAAACCAACTTGTAGAACAGAGTATATAGCGTTATAATGTAACATATATGATACATAAGGTCAATCAAAGTACAAGTACATATGATAAAATAATTACATACCACATAAGCACTACCGTAATGTGTGTACACTGCCCTCCTCACCTGTTTGAGCGGCTAAGTGCAATGCACTATTTGACATTCCAATGCTGCATGCAGCAAAACAATGTTTTATGATTACTGAAAATCGTTAGGTAAACTGAGGTAGGGGCACTAAAGGGGATGTGCCAAGGGGAAGTTTTATTTTACAAAGTTACAAAATAACTGTTGCATATAACCATACATAACACTCATTCTAGCTTGATGTTAAAACACAGTCACAATACAAAAGGTGCACTTATAAAAGAAATCTTGCTGGCACCCAAGTTTCATGCATCATCGTGCAGCCAGTGGCCAGTCAATATAACACTAAAATGACTGTAGCATACATAATGGAAAATAATTCAATTTTTTAAAATTAAAATATACAAAATGTAGCATGTACAAAATACATAAGCTAAAATGTTTAAGACACTTAAGCAAGAGCATGATGAAGCTCCATTATATTTTTATTGACAACAAAACACATGGCACTGCGAGTACTACGATACAAATCTAAATTAATAAACACGAAACAGAACACCTTTAATGTGTTATCTATTGCATTATAGAAATAAAAAGTATGTCACCATGCTTACAAAGTTGATTTGTATGGACCAGAACCATACTGCTAGTGTCAAAAATAAAACAAGCCAGACCACATATTAAAAATGTACAAAGATTGCCTTGAAGTGGATTCACAGTGAACAAAACTATTCCACTGCTAACACAGCCTGGTGTACAAAATCAACAATTAAAGGGGTGAAATCAGTTATTGTCTTCTAAAGGCATGGCACAACTTTCACACCTAAAAAGTAAAACACCATCCTGAGAAAGAGGAAAGGGGGGGGGGGGAATAATATAATACAGAGCAGGATTGGGAGGGGGGCGGGGAGAAGTGATGGGGAGGATGAAGATATGAATACTATACAAGGCAACACTGTATACAAAATTTAGAAAACAAAATACGTTGAGACAATTGATCAAGTTATTGTACAAACTGGCTTTTCAATATAAGACAAAATCTTTCTTATTGGTCTCCTAGCGAAGACGATCTACAGCAACATATAAAGACACGTCCCCTACAATAAGTATTACATTCTTTCTTTCTTTCACTTCTTACTCAGACAACATAAAATAAGTATATATACTCCAGCCCCCTACTTCGTTCACCAATGTTGTTGTTGTTGTTGTTGTTGTTGTTGTTGTCATCAAACCAACATACCGGAAAGTTAATCTGGGGTGGGGAATAAGACAACTGTCCTCCTAGCCCTCTCACTTTTAATAGTTCTGCCAGATGCACATTCTGTCGTGTTGGTTTGATTGTAAAATAAATATCAAAAATGGTAAATGAGGTCTTTGCGAACATATTCATTTATGCCATTATGCATACTTGCTGATAGTTTGATTTATATAAATTATTTTACATGGTTTAATGAAGAAATAAAAAATAAAGTAATTATTATATGGGACGTGTCTTTATTTGCTGCTGTAAATGGTCTAATCTAGGAGACTGATTAGTCTTATATTGAAAACCCAGTTTTTACAATAATTAGACCAATACTTTCAATGTACAGCAGTGTCCTGCTAATCCGAACCCCAGTAATCTGAATGTTCGGTTAATCTGAACATGAAAAATGTTAGTCTAAGTATGGAAATATGTACGGTAAGCTGCTGTACATACACACTATTTTAATTTACACAGTACAGTAAACATTTATGAGATTTAAACAATGCACAATAACGAAAGAAAAGCTATAAAACTTACTAAAATACAGAGGACATTTTATCGCTACTTTTTAGATGACAAAAACTCAGTCATTGTATTTGGCGTAATGAAGACAGTCTGTTATATGACGCATAGTTGTGCCATCATCTTGTAAACATCAAATCAGAAGGTGTAGCAGTGGGCTGTTGCTCCAAATAATGTAGCACAAGGTCAAGGGCTTCTGCTGCGTCACTGTGTGGCACCAGCTCTCCTTTGTCACTTTCAGACTCATTGTCACTTCTGTCGCAGCATTCCCCTTCCTGGATTTGAATCACAGCAGCAACTAAATCAGCCAACAGTAAGGTTCTCCATACATGCCACATCTGCTGCCATCCACTCATCTATGTCTCCTTCTTCACATCCAGGGATTGTCTGTATCATTTGTAGCAGACTTTCCTCTTCATTTTCAACTGGGTTGTCCTGAAATATTCTGCCATGCCTTAGTGACCCAATAAACAACATCCTTCACATTGGTCTATTTTATTTTGTCCACTAAAGGAATGCTATCATATTGAATCAGCATTCTTAAAAATTGTTTTCTGTAAATCAGTTTTAATGTTTGCAGTACGCCATGGTCCATCAGCTGTAGAAGTAGTGTAACATTTGGCGGCAAAAACTTCACCACAATTCCTCAGTGCTGGGGTGAGATGGTGTGTTATCAATCAAAAGGATTGCATGGGGAGACAAATGATATTTCTTAGAAAACTGTCGAACGGCGCGAACAAACTGGTTGTGAAACCATTCTCAGAACAGCTTATCTTCCATGCACTTTTCTGGTTGCGATAATATATGGGCAGAGACTCCATGTTGCAGTTTTTAAAAGCTCTGGGCCTAGCGGACTTGCTGATCAACATTAAAGGCAGCTTATGATTACCAGCAGTGTTGCTGCATGCTAATAAAGTCACACAATCTTTGTACATTTTAAAACCAGAAGCATGGTCTTCTAATTTTGATGCAAGGCTTTTTGTTGGCAATGCCTTAAAATTAAGGCCAGTCTCATCAGCGTTATAAATTTGTTGGGGAGAATACTTTCCCTCTCTTATCATTTTTTTCAAACTCACCCAAGTATTCCTTAGCTGCATCACGGTCAGAAGAAAGCTTCTCTCCAGTAATTGTTAGCTGATGGATTCGTGTCGTTTTTTCAATCTGTCCAAACAACCCGTACTCGCACTAAAAGACTCATCACCATTCATTAACTTGTTCAGGTAAACAGCCTTCTCCTGAACCAGTGCTCCACTCAAAGGAGTTCCCCTTTCTCTTTCCTGCGTAAACCAAAGGAAAAGAGCTTCATCCACTTTATCGAACTGGGACTGCTTCAAAGTCTACCGAATTTCGGGTGTTTTTCCCGAAGATGTTGCACAGGACTGTCCAGGCTTCGCTCGGTTCTTCTTCCAATCACAAATCACAAATGGTTGCTTTATCAACACCCAGTTCTGTTGCCAGTTTATATACATTCCCACCATTGTCTATCCACTTCAAAGCATTCAGCTTTTCTTTGAGAGTTAACATTGTATGTTTCTGTTTTGTAAGCCAACTGGCAGAGCACTCACCTCAGACACTTCAAAGGTCTCAACAATGCACAACAATAAGGGCAGGGAGTGAGAGTGAGCCACTGTTCCCACACTTGTTCCCATTTGTTACCATGGTGTACCTACTTATCTGCTTGGAATACTTCATTCTACAAACTCTTCACTGTAATTCCGGCTAATTCGGACAAATCGGTAATCCAAACAAGGTCCGGTCCAATCAGTTCAGATTAAGAGGACTCTACTGAATTTATTTTTTAAATTCTGTTTACAATGTAGCTTTACGTAGTATTCATATCTTCCACCTCTCTATCGCTCCCATCAATCCCTCCCCATTCCAAGGCATTCTTTGTTCATTTTTAATATATGGTCTGGCCGCCTATTTCATTTTTGACACTAGCAGGATGGCTCTGGTCTGCATGAACAGACTCTGTAAGTGTGATGTTACACAGTTTATTGCTATAAAGCAACAGATGATATGATAAATGTGTTCTATTATGTGTTTATTAATTTAGGTTTGTACGATAGAACTCACAGTGCAATGTGTTTTGTTGTCAACAAAAAATATAATGGAGCGTAAGTGCCTTGCACATTTTAGCTTATGTGATTAACTAATTTGAACTGTGTATCATCATATACACTACATTCACTTGTGACACTGATCAGCCATTTGTTGCACTACAAAGTATGATATGGAAGCATTCATAAATGTATTTTTGTACATGCTATCTTTCGGATATTATAATATTTTTATAAAAAGATTTGTATTATTTACCATAATGTATGCTACAGTCATTTTAGGGTTATTTGACTGGCCACTGGTGGTGCTACGAGGCATGATGCTTATGTGTTTGCAAAGATTTGTTTTGTATATGTATCTTTTATGTTGTAACTGAGTTTTAATGTCAAGCTAGCATGGATATTATGAAGGTCATGGTTAATAGCTATTTTTTAACTTTGTAAAATAGAACAACCAACTTCCCTGTACCACACTCCCTTCAGCACCTCTATCTCAGTTTACCTAACCATCTTCAATGGTCACGTCATATGTAAACAGTGCCTTCCACTTAGCTACTCACACAAGTAATATGGCTAGTGTACACACATTATAGTAGCACATAAGTGGTATGTAATCATCTTGTCAAATGTACTTGTACTTTGATTGACCTTATGTATTGTATATGTCAACTGTAACATGATACTCTGTTCTACAGGATGGTTTGGTAATGGACTAAGGTCCAAAACTGGTCACCATTTAAATAAAAACAAACTTCGGCACAACTCTTGTCAGTTTTGTAATTTCACTGAATCACAGTTAAGTTGCTGTCTCTTGTCACCCAGAATGCTGGAAGTGTGGCCACCCATTGTGCTGAATTTCCTCAGGTAAAAACCACCTTTGCAATGTACTTCATAATATTATATGCCAGAGAACTAGACTGGAAGCAAGCACGACAATCTCTACGTAACCCAATGAGACTTTTTAGTAAGAGCGCTCAAAACTGCAAATACAAAGAGAACAGGAAAGGAAAGCAGATACAGCTACCATAGTGAGTGCTGGCTGATAAAATAAAACCAGTCTCTGATTCTGCTGGAAGAACCTTCACTGAAGAGAAGATGAAATAATACAATGTCTGACTGTGTCACTTTTCCAAAGAAACTTCCTATTAGCTAGCATAACAATGATACAAAATCCAAAACTGAAGGACCTACAATATCTTAAGGATTTGATTTTCGAGAATCCAAAGTATTCTGTTTTATTGGGACATTCCAGTGAGGAGAAGTCCCTCAAAATTTCACAACTTTTACAGATTTTCAAACAGGATAAATATCTTGAGTAAAATAGTATTAACCTGCCAAATATATTCCTCTAGTCCATTCTGCTGAATTCGTTTTAAAGTCCAACCATTCTGCTGAAAAGAATCAAACCACAAAAATATTTAATATAACAATAATTAATGTAATCTTAGGGTCTATATTTTAATCAGAGACATGTTTCCTTAATATGACTTACAATAGATCTATTAAAATCTGACTACATTTACCGACAAATTTTTATTTCGCTTTACTAGCCACAATTTTTTCACTTTTGATGTCAGTTTCCTTTCTGCAGAATGTTATGCAAATCACTATATAAAACATTGCAAAAATCAAGACTCCTGACTAGAACAGCCACTGGCTATCTATTGAAGAAACCATTTCAGTTAACTGCATCATAAAAGTTGAGAAAACTGTTGAAGTACATAAGAACATTATCAATATCATGAAATGTATGCTAGGAATGAATACATAAACAATGAAAATTTACCACGAGCTACGGGATTTAAATTCCAATAATCCCAAAAAATGTGTGTATAATTTGGAAATTGAGCTAAGATAGGTTCCACTCTACAAGAAATATTTAGGCATTACAAAGCTGACAGTGACCAGCAATCATTTTCAAATGAAAAAAACAAGAAGCAACAATACTTGAAACAAAGACAAACAATAAAGAACATGTAAATAATGATTGTTTATTACTGTGTAGTATGCGCTACGCCACATAGTTCCTGAATGTTCATAAATTCTTTTCATCTACATGAATCTTTTCTAAGAACCAATTAGAAATTTATCGACCTCTCTGACACAAATCTTTAAAACTCAATGTCGAATACCTGTTTCTGCGATGCAACCTGCTTTTGCAGCTGGTATGTTTGGTCCTCCAACTGCTTTATCTTTCGCATGGCTTCTTCATCACACAACTTCTTGCGCTCTTCACGTTTGTTTTCCTGTACAATTTAATGGTATCATTAGTCTCGCCTACCCCAAGAAGGAGCAGATGAAGGTTAATGAAAAGGAATATAATTAGTATTGAAGCAATGAGACAAATACCAACAGAGAGTATATAGATTTGTAAAACTTTAAACAGAAGAAAACCAACATATAGAATATAAGACTGTTTAATATCACTACAAAAAGAATTTGTTCTATTTATTATATTTTGTGAACTGACTGGTATCTTGAATAACAATTAAAGACAAGGTTAAATCTTTATATCTGCATCATATATTGAAGCAGACAGCTTCTCTTATTAATTCTCTTACATTTTTATATCTCCTGTTAAGTAATGAAGATGTGGTAGAGGTTGTTGTTGTTGCTGTCTTCAGTCCGAAGACATATTTGATGCAGCTCTCCATGCTACTCTATCCTGTGCAAGCTCCATCATCTCTAATAACTACTGCAACCTAAATCTTTCTGAATCTGCTTACGGTATTCATCTTTCAGTGCCCCTCTACAAGTTTTACCCCCACCACCACTTTCCTTCGATCTTCAGGATGTGTCCTATCGACCAATCCCTTCTTCTGGTCAGCCACACATTTCTTGTCTCCCCAATTCTATTCAGTACCTTCTCATTAGTTACATGACTGAGCTATCTAATCTTCAGCATTCTTGTGTAGTACCACATTTCAATAGCTTCTACTCTATTTTTATCTTAAATGTTTATTGTCATGTTTCACTTCCACACGTGTCTACACTCCAGACCAACACCTAAATCTATATTTGATATTAACAAATTTCTCTTCTTCGGGAATGTTTTCTTGCCACTACCAGTCTACATTTTATACCCCCTGTACTTTGGCCATCTCAGTTATTTTGCTGCCCAAATAGCACAACTCATCTACTACTTCAATTGTCTCGTTTCCTATTCTAGTTCCATTAGCATTACCTTATTTAATTCGACTTCATTCCATTATCCTTGTTTTTCTTTTGTTGATATTCATCTTATATTGTATATAAGCTGTTCTATGATAAAGATGAATGCATAATTAGATGATGCCCAGTTCATAAAAGTGTGATACAAGCAGCTGAGGCATCTCTGTTCTTCTGACATTAGTGGATAATGAATTGTGCTTTTAAATGTTTGTCCTGTATACTTTTACACTGTGTATGTGCATGAGTACTTTCATTATGTAGAGTCACAACTAGAAATCCAACATACAAATCTTTGGAAAATTATCCTACAGGTGTGACTGATGAGGGGATGGCACCAGAGTCAGAGATGGGGGGAAAAAGAAAGAAAGAAACCATTTGGGTACTAAAAAGTGATCACTGAAGGAAACTACGTGATTCCACCACCACTGCTGTGATGCCTTGCTGTGTGTGTTTCTAAAGTGTATTATTCATGTCCTTTTTATAGACTGGAACTGTTAGCTGTCAGTATCATTCTGTTAGAAAAACCTTTTGATGAATCGAGAATAGGAGACATAGTTACTCTGATTTGGAAGAGGTGTTTGAAGAACCTCACACACACACACACACACACACACACACACACACACACACACACACACACACACACACACACTTTCTAATACTGACATACTCATCACTACAAAAGAATAGAGTATTACTTACACATAGCTGATGAAGATCTGGACCCTAAAAATTCAAATTCATCTACATCAATACTACAAACAGTGCCTAATAAATGGAAAATGATAAATACAAAGCCATCAGAACCTGAGCTAAAATGGAAAGCAGTGGAGGTTGCACCTAATAATGCTGTGGTGTGCCAGCACCTCTTGATACCACAAGTTCATTTCATTGTTTTAGTTTATTTTTCCTTCTGAGATTATATAACTGATAAAAAGAAACAAACCAGTACACAGCTTCTAAAAATGAGAAAAAGAATTAAATTTGAGGCAAACAGCATTTGGGAGAATTGGCAAACAATGACAGACAGCATATTTCCACGTATTTGCATTACTTCTTCACAATTGCATGATTTAAAGGCCAAAGATAATTGAGTACCAATTGAAAAACACATTCCTTTTCTTGCCTCTGTAAAGAGATATGATCACCTCAATGCAATCATAGCAATCAATCTTTTGCAATAATGATCAATATGTCTCAGGTACTTTTTCTTTTTATGTTGTGATCTCTGAGGTATCTTGAATGATTTTTAAAGACAAGACTAAATTCTTATATCTGTATCACATTCCAAAACAAACAGCTTCTCTTATTAATTTTCTTATATTCTTATCTCTTCAATTAAGGTATTCCATGATAAACATGAATGCATAAGTAGACAATGGCCACTTCATACAAGTTAACCTAATGATTGACGGATGTACTTTCAGATTGGCAGTATGTATAAAGTTCCATGTCTGCATGAAAAACGAACTTGAGAATTGCAACATGACTTTTTTTGCTTGTGACATTTCTCTTGGTTACGCATTGAAGATGAAGACTTATGCTGGAAATACGGCAATGCATATTTTGTAGTCCCTCCAAGTGCCGTAACGTCTAGTTTCAACTAGGTGTTATTTATTTATCATATGATGACAGGAGAAAACAAAAAAACTATCTGCAAAAAGCATATATATTTCTACATGAAGTCTAGGTTTTAAATCCAGTCAGAAGCTTCTGCATACAAGTTGTGAAGGTCATCCATTGTCCCTTCAAATGCTCTGAGGGAACATTCAAATGTTATATATGTACTGTTTGCTGCTCTGAACTTTGTAGAGACTTTCAAAAGTTCTTTGACAAAAAATTCACTATTTAAATGTATTATTATTATTATTGTTTACCTGCTGTTCTTGGTCACCTATGGAAATGTAAAGTGAAAGCAGTGGGCTTGTATATGTCGAACAGGAAGGAGCACCACAAAAAATACTATTGTCAAACAGATACCAGAGAAGGAAAGTTGCTACTCACCATATAGCGGAAATGCTGAGTTGCGATAGGAACAACAAAAAGATTCACACAATTAAAGCTTTCAGCCATTAAGGCCTTTGTCAGCAGTACACACACACACACACACACACACACACACACACACACACACACACACACACACACGCGCGCGTAAAAAGAATTTGCACACACGTCTGCAGTCTCAGAGAGCTGAAACTACACTGCAGACAGCAGAACCAGTGCACGATGGAAGTGGTGACTGGGTGGGGGTAAGGAGGAGGCTGTGCTGTGGCGGGAAGGGGGCGGGATAGTATGGTGGGAGTGGTGGACAGTGAAATGTTGCAGTTTAGACAGAGGTCAGCAACACTTCACTATCCCTCCCCCTCCCCGCCACAGCCTTCTCCTTACCCCCACCCAGCTGCCACTCCCATCATGCACTGGTGCTGCTGGTCACAGTGTGGTTTCAGTTGTTGAGACTGCAGACGTGTATGCAAGTTGTGTTTGCCTATGGGTGTGTTTCTTTACTGCTGACAAAGGCCTTAATGGCCAAAAGCTATAATTGTGAGAATCTTTTTGTTGTGCCTATTGTGGACTCAGCGTCTCCGCTATATGGTGAGTAGCAACTTCCCTTCTCTAATACTGTTACATTTCATCCTAGATTTTCCAGTGTTTGATTATTTTAAAATACATCATAATGAAGCAAACTATCTATGAGTAAAGCTTTTAGAAACTTTACCTCAAATAAAAGATATTCTTTAAAATTAAAAAGTTGGTGGTGTTTTATATAGGTAATTGAGTGAAATATGACTTTCGAAATAATTTAAGGAGTAAACATAATGAGTCACAGAATAGTAGACATAATGAGTCACAGACTAGTAGACATAATGAGTCACAGACTAGTAGACATAGTAAAGCATTTAAAGGCATGTAAACTAGTAATGTATGTGTGAGATTGTGTACTGTATAGTTATGGAAATAGAGTTCTGCCTTGAGCAAACAATTTTCTTCTTTAATGCTCATACACATTTTGGTGAAAATTCACCATAATCACTGGCTTGATTTTATTTTTTTTAATATTACATGCTAACGTTCATTTGGCAGCGTATCAACTGCAGTGTAGCTGATATTTTACTACAGTCTGTCATCTGCAATTTTTTTAGTTTCCACTTTGTCACGGCTGGATGCAAACTGTACTCACCAAAATGCAATGTGTCCCTGTTCAAGAAATATTCATCTCTTCATGTCGTGAACAGTGACATTGTGCATGTTAGCAATTACATTTTGCATAGAGGCATCACAGTGTGAAAACAACGAAAACTGCAGTTGACAAAATGTAGCAGAATATCAGTTGCACTGCAGGTGCCATCAGCTACATGAACATCAGCATGTAATCTTAATAAAGTAATAGGAGATGATGATGACATTTCATAGAAACATGTATGAGTGTTAAAGAAGAAAATCTTGGCTGCTCAAGGCGGAACCGTATTCCCATAACTACATATTTGAAAGCAAACATGGGCAAAATAAGAGCTTCAACTACAAGGTGAATGTACTCTAAGAGATTGAAATAGAATATTTTTTTCCAAAAGATACGTAAGTTTTCAGTCTCGATCATACACCTTTTGATGACTCAGTGCCTTTATTAGTTGGTTAGTTGTTATCACTACTCCTTCAATTATTTGCATTCCACCACAAATTTTCTTTATCACATTATCACAAATTTTCATTAGTTACAAAAAGGCTACTCTTTAATCTGGCCACAAACTTTGTATAATCTAATTGTTAATCCTTACAAAATAATTTTTTGAGGACTGTAAATATGTTAGTTCAGCTGACCTGGAGCCACATTTGGAAAATATAACTGAATGGTCAGCGTGACGGACTGCCGACCTAAGGGGCCCGGGTTGGCCTCTTGGCTGGGTCGGGGATTTTCTCCACTCAGGGACTGGGTGTCGTGTTGTCTTCTTCATCATTTCATCCGCATGCGTTGTGCAGGTCGCCCAATGTGGCATCGAATGTAATAAGACCTGCACCAAGGTGGCCAGACCTGCCCCATAGGGGCTTCCAGGCCAATGATGCCAAACACTCATTTCCATTTGGAAATTATGAAATTTCAAAGACTTTAAAGGACTGTTAACATCTAGATTTGTTGCTCATGATGAAAGCATATAAAATCAGGATTAAAACTCAGCCTTACAACACACAGGTGAGAGCAGAACAGGCCTACAATGGATAACAGAAAACAGTTTAATTTCATGAATTCTCATGTTATGAAATAAGAAAAGGATGATTGCTACTCTTTACACAGAATGGGCACTGAGTCACAGAAAAGCACAATGGAAAAAGAATTCACACAAGCACAGCTCCCATACAAGACCACTGCCATCTCCAGCCATTAAGGTGAGAGAAGGAGATTGGTGTTTAATGTTACATTGAGGGCATTAGAGACTGAGCACAAGCTCAGATTAGGGAAGGCTGGGGAAAGAAATTGGCTGTGCCTTTTCAAAGGATTTGCCTGAAGTGATCTAGGGAATTCATGGGCACCTAAATCAGGATGGCTGGATGCGGGTGTGAACCATTGTCCAGTGTGCTAACAACTGCGCCACCTCGCTTGGTCCCAGCCATTAAGGGCCGACTATGACTGCATCTGAGATGAGCAGCAATCTTGGCTGAGGCAGGTAGTGGAGATGTGGAAGGGGTGGGGGATGGGGTGAAGTAGGGGTAGCAGTGTGGGGGGAGTACTATTGCTGCCTGTGACAGCAAGCAAGGACATGGTTGGGATCGAATAGGGCTGCTAGGAGCATCAGGACACTGTGCTGGGGGAGGAGAAAAAATGGAGAAGAGTGAAGAAGAGAAAGGGAAAGGACTAAGCACATGTGTTGGCAAGATATCCTCATCCACAATTATTTCTCCTTTGAATGCATCACCTACAAACAAATCCTTGGTACAGCACTTGGCAACCACATGGCAGCATCCTATGCTAACCTATTCATGGACTACAAGAGGAATCTTTCCTAGCCACCCCCAGAGTCCCAAATCCCTCACCTGGTTCAAATTCATTGATGGTGTCTTCATAATCTGGATTGAGTGTGAGAACACCCTAACCACGTTCCTGTGGAGTCTCAACACCTTCTCCCCCATTCATTTCACCTGGTCATCCTCAGTCCACTAAGCCATCTACCTTGACATTGACCACCACCTCAGAGATGGCTACAATCAATAGGTCCGTCAACATTAAACTTAACAACCACCAACAATATTTCCACTTCGATAGCTACCACCCATTCCACAGCAAGAAGTCCCTTCCATACAACCCAGCCAATCATGACATTTTTGAGGACTGTTTTATACAGAACAAACAAAAGTGTATATTAAACTATGCTATTATACTTTGATGCCTCTGCCTTAATCTACATTTTAAGATAATTTTCATTAATATTAAGGCAGCTATCACAGTCAATAATGAATTTCTGAATTACATCCTGATACTGGATTTGCCAATCACTTTTGAACAGCTGTTTTGAAAGCACAACTTCCGGTAATGTGGAAGATCTGCAATAATTTGTAAATACACCTCTCGAAACTCGAGGAAATTCATTAGACAAGGCTGAAACAGTAAGCATCTGTTTTCTTGAACTTTTACATTGCTTTGCGCATGAAGTCTTCAGTGATGGCAGATGGTCATGCAGTCTGCACTACTGTGGTGGCAGAAAATGTAACAGCGACATAAATAAACAAGAAACTCAGTTCGACAATTTTGTACCCAGAAGGATATTTTATTGTGCAAGGCCTTATTCCACATAGTTTCAATAATTTCTGTCTTATGGAAACATCACCTCATTCATTAGACTGACTAAATTAAACAGTTTTCAGCAAATGTGAAGCAAGAGAAAATTTCGTAAAGCTTACATCTTGCAGAAGCCTTCTCAAGTGTCTTTGAATTCTTACACTAACTTTCTTGTATGTTTAATTCTGAGTGATATATGTGGCTCATAACAAAAGTCAGTTTCAAATTAATAGCGATTGCAAAAGACTAAAATACAAAACAAACTAATACCAAGAATCTTTCTCTGACCTACACTAGGTGGTAAAAGATTTTTTTAATAAGCTGTCTGTAGAGATGCAGTTTCAATTCTGAATAAAAATTAAACATATCAGCCTAAAAACTACACAATTATCTATATGCAAGAACTCCAATATTTTATTAGCACTGAGGGAAGAAGTAAATTTGATTTTTTTAATGGAACTCATTTCTTAAGTAATGTAGAATAGTGGGTATTTATTGAAAGTTATCAGTCTAGTCATGTAAATAATAAACAAGTGGTAGCACATAAACACTAGAAACTTAGCAGCATTGAGAAAGCAACAGCTTTTTCAAAGTTGCAGGTTTTCTGTTAATTTTAATATGCGTATTTGCAATCTGTGAAAGCAGATAATATGTTAATAATAATCATTACCACCAACATGCAATTTTCAGTCACTGGCAGGGTTTGCTTGGTACTCAAGTCTCTCCACCTTCTCTGCCTTACCACAATTTCTATTTTGGATTTCAGAATGCTTTTTTCCCCACCATTTAGTCACTTGTCCCTTGGCCTTACCCTTAGTCTCTTGCTCTCCATCTTCGTGTTGTGCATCTCCCAAGACATCCTCATCTTGTCCATTCTCTTCACATGCCTATATCATTCTAATTTTTTTCCACAATCTTCTCTTCTAGGGGTTCCTCGTGTGTTATATCCCTAACACTTTCATTTTCATATTTTCTATTTCTATTACTCCTATGTAATTTTTAGGACAGAATGGTTTCAAGACACGGAAACTAGAAAATATATACATAATCTTTTCTTGGTGATATGAAATGCCATAACTATCAAGATCCTATGTCTACCTAGAAAGAAATGTAATAAACAGATATTTCTGAACATAACTTCAAACCTAAAGCATATCTTGTAGAGGTGGTCTATTAAGTATAGATTTTATAAGCCTCAATAATACATCTCCAGTGAGTACAAGTTTAATCAGCTTAATGAAATAATACTGGAGAAGGAAACATTTTTCAACATCTCACTGAGTATGTGTACCTTTTTATTGCAGATTATAAATTCACTGTTTTGAGTAACTTTTTTACAGTGAGAAATGCTAAAAGGTCATGTGCACTTAGTACAGGGCAAACTGAACGAAAAATGATCAATAAAATTATTGTTGATGTGTGGAATCATGACAAAATCCAAGGCGTCTGGGAAACTTATTCATCGGAAGAAAACCACTCCACAAAAACTAGATATTTTGCATATTTGTTTTTCATTTTGTAACTGTAACCAACAATACTACACTGCAGTCATGTGTGTCATCTATGCTTATGAGAAATACTGTTCCCTTACTGTATGGCAGACAAGGAAAGTTCAAATAACTTAAAGGAACACAAAGCCGCTGTTTGGATGTTGTTACAGAGAAATGTTTCAGCATGGACAGGAGTGAGAGCAAGAGGACAATCACAGAGGGCATACCTGAATGTTACAAAAGGCAAAGCAAAGTCTTATTCAAAATGAAACAGGATAAAAAAAAAATGAATTCTGTGATGCATAAACAAACCTGTATTTTTTTCAATTGTTGTCTGAGATCTTCAACTTCGGCTCGGGCCTTCTTCTCTGCTGCCATAAGCTGTACCTTGTCTCTTTGTTCCTTACTAACACCTTTATACATGTCCAGAAGCAATTTCATCTCCTTCTGGTCATTCAGTGCTTTCCTTGAAAATGATGATCATGAAATTAGTAGATAAGACTAACAGGTAACCAAACATGCAATATATTAGACTGGAGGGTACTGTGTGTAATCACAATACAGGAAGACTTACTGCAACAAGGACAGAAGGGATATGGTATCGAAAATGTGCATAGGTGGATTGCACGCTCTGACTATAGCACACAAATATGTAGATGAGGCAGTCTTGTGGCAGCCATCCTTGTTTAAATTGTTTGGCACATGTCAACTTGGATGCTGGGAGCAACTGTATTTGACTTCATACATGCTCTTGCGGGCTTCCCTTGCTTGAATCGCATTATCATTTAATTATCCGATGCAGGACCATGGCATGTGAACATGAGCCCATAAGATGTGTGCAAGTGAAGCTAGATTCCAAGAAACGTGTCTTGGGTGTGAGTCATTATGTTCGTTACAGTATTAGAGAAATATTTTCATTAGCAGTTAATCAGGATGGAAATCTTGCTGGTTTCATGTACTATGACATGAGCTCCACTCATCTCCCATTCAGTTCCATTACAATATGTTTCACAGTAAACTTTACTACTGGTAGTTGTTCCACCACTGACAGCATTTTTGCCACTCTCCTTCCAATGTACGTACTCCTCATTGTCATTACTCTATTGGGCACTCTGTACTTCTTGAACGCTCTGATGATAGAATCTGGTGATTTGTATGCCAGGAATAGAGAATCCACTCACACACACAAGACTGACTGATGGCCTTTTAATCTTGTGAAATCGAGAAAGTACATCATCCTCTTCTAAAAACTAATTGGAATAGTGTTTTTGGATACAGTCTTTAAACGGCTTGTGTACAACATCAAGCACCAGCAATTCAATTTTATTTCAGGCGTGAGGTGATTTTAAAGGCATCCAACACTAGCACAGGTCTCTTAATAAGCAGTGTACCAGGTCTGTGATTCCACACAGTAGTTAGCCAGACAATCATCAACTCTGTTGTCAATCAGCCTTTCTCTTGGAAACAAATCGTTAATGGCTTAGGGAAATTTTTGCTTTGGTGTAGTTTTATGCTTCCAAATAACATAAGGGCAAGATTTTTTTCCCACTTCAGAAATTGTTAACACTGTGATAATTCTTTGTTATTTATTTGCAGTTGTTCTCAATGAGATACTTTTCACTCCTTTATGTTCCACTGGTATACTGCTCGGCTTGTCCCAAAAGACAAGCGTCTTGTCTCCCCTGCTAGTCCAATGTAAGAGGTGAGAGTCTTGCTTCCGCAACTCGGTTACGTGCTTTTGACAGCTGAAGAATTTCTTAGTAAAATCTTCTGGCAGCTTCTGTACTAGCGAGGAACTTCTCAGATAAAGGAGCCACTTACGCACGCAAATCTGTGGCACCATCAATAATCTCACAAATTTTGTCTGTGGAATGTACAAGATTTCCTTCCAAAGTCTTTGACTGGATTATTTGTTGAGAGAGAGAGAGAGAGAGAGAGAGAGAGAGGGGGGGGGGGGGTATTACATCTTTCCTTTTATTTTGTAGCATGAAAAGCACCCTAGCATCAACTTCAGGATATTTATCTGCTTTGGCTGCCTGTAGGATTTCCTTGAAGAAACGAAAATTTGGAGCTTATTAGATTCGTCCACAACATACTCATTGCTACCTTCTCTATTACACATATTCTTTGCAATTTGCACGTTTCAAATTTGCATCATCACTTATCCTAGTTCCAAAGTACCTTCATTTCATTTTATTTTCATGTTACGACTCACTGGTAGAGACTTAAATTCTTCCCTTCAGTTAGAGGAAAACTGTTTCTGCCCTGTTACGTGAAATAACAGAAATATGAACACAATAACAGTTATTATCTAAATGAAACTTCAGGAACCAATCATGGTTAAACTGTTACCCAATGATTAATTCTGAAAAAGAAACGAACTGTGCAGTTGAAGTTCGCATGACATTCAAATTACCTGATGATTGTATAGACACAGAGATAAGTTGCAACCTACTTTTTAAAGGCCAAATTTTGATGAAAAGTTTTCAGGCCAATATGGTACTATCTCAGAAAAGTTATTCAGTAAAATATAAAGTTTGCATTACAATGCAATTATGAATAATGTTTATATTAAGTGCTAGATAAAAGGCTCCCACCTCTGTCAGGGATGGCAGTAATACTTATATATTGTCAACAATAGCAAATATGTCATGCAGCAGCCAGTAGACACAAATTAAAACTATTTGAGAGGTGGTATTTATTTATTTATTTCCATCTTCAAGCATTTTGCATGCTACTTATGTCCAGAATTTGTACAAATTAAATAATACACAATGATACATAATAATAATAATAATAATAATAATAATAAATAAAGTAATAAAAATAACAAATCATACGGATATAAATTAAAATTTGAGACGATCTTTTGCACATTCAAAGAATTCGTCTATGATAAAAAGCCTTCTTTTTAAACTTATTTTTCGCAACAATTCAGGATGTTTTTAATGAGGTAGTATGCAATTCCGGTGGCAGTGCACTGAAAAGTTTAACACCAAAGGATTGTAGTTATTATGGGTCTTGATTAGTCTAGTAAATGGCTGGCCAATGATTTCTTTGTGACGTGTTATTATAATGAAGTGATTGCCTTAATTTGTAGCTGTTTCGGTTTTTTCCTCAGTAGACTAGGAAGCTAAGAATAAACAATGATTGGATTGAAACTTCCTGGCAGATTAAAACTGTGTGCCGGACCAAGACTCGAACTCGGGACCTCTGCCTTTCGCGGGCGAGTGCTCTACTATCTGTGCTATCCAAGCACCTTCCAAACTTTACAGAAGCTCTCCTGCGAATCTGTGAGGACGGGGCATGCGTCGTGCTTGGGTAGCTCAGATGGTAGAGCATTTGCACACGAAAGGCAGAGGTCCCGAGTTCGATTCTCGGTCCGGCACACAGTTTTACTCTGCCAGAAGTTTCATTTCAGCGCACACTCCGCTGCAGAGTGAAAATCTCATTCTGGAATGATGGGATTGTCATGGCACCCAGTACCTTGAAAAGTGGCCAACAGGATACATTGTTTTAGAAAACTAGTTACACATCTGCCACATGCAAACTCTTTGCCCCAAAGCAGTATGGATATGAAAAAATACATAATCAGGGCTAAATATATTTCCAGTAAAGAATGCTCAAAGTTTAATAGTTTAATGCATATGGAGTCTGTGCTGTGCTTCCAAGTTTATCTGCAATCCAGATGAACACTCAGCTGTTAACAGTCATACAATGATGGTATTGCATACACTAAAGAACACATTTTCAGTTTTATTCTGATTTACAGTTAATTCATTGTCTTTGAACCAAATACTGGAAATTAGTAGGTTGCCTTTGCTTTGTTCCTGTACACCCTCTATGTCATTCCCAGCTGCAATTAAAATCGAAACATCAGCATAAAGAACACATATACATGGCACGATACTAGGCAGGACATTAATACAAACAATAAAGATCACAGCAGAAGCCTTGAGGCTCCAATATTATCATCAAAATGTACCTTCTGCTTCCTATTGTCAAGATATGATTCTTGAAGAGATAATTCTGAACTGTTAATGCCACAGTATCTCAGTTTGCTAGAATTCAACGACTCACATTAAAACTGTGTTCTTCAACATAGGGTATCATTGTTATTTACACTGTAAAACTGAAACTCAGGAGTGAGTGAACTTGATTCTATTTTGTTGTTTTTGATTAGGCATTATACATTACACACTGTTAAAACTAGTAAATATTTAAAATCAAATGCAGAAAATACATCTTTGTTTACAGTATTGGGTCTTATAATTAACAGATGTGACACACATAACTATAGCATTAAAGGTACATAGCTGTTTAAGCCCCCCCATGAACTATGGATTTTGCTGTTGGTGGGGAGGCTTGCGTGCCTCAGCGATACAGATAGGTGTACCGTAGGTGCAACCACAATGGCGGGGTATCTGTTGAGAGGCCAGACAAACGTGTGGTTCCTCAAGAGGGGCAGCAGCCTTTCCAGTAGTTGCAGGGGCTGATCTTGCCTTGTAACACAAACCAAAATGGCCTTGCTGTGCTGGTACTGTGAACGGCCAAGTGCATGCAGCTTTAATGTATGGTTAAATGATGATGGCGTCTTCTAGAGTAAAATATTCCGGAGGTAAAATAGCCCCCATTTGGATCTCTGGGTGGGAATACCCAAGAGGACGTCGTTATCAGAAAGAAAACTGGTGTTCTACACATCGGAGTGTGGAATGTCAGAACCCTTAATCGGGCAGGTAGGTTAGAAATTTAAAAAGGGAAATGCATAGGTTAAAGTTAGATTTAGCGGGAATTAGTGAAGTTCGGGGGCAGCAAGAACAAGACTTTTGCTAAGGTGAATACAGGGTTATAAATAAAAAAATCAATTAGGGGTAATGCAGGAGTAGGTTTGATAATGAATAAAAAAATTGGAGTGCGGGTAAGCTACCACAAACAGCGTAGTGAATGCCTTATTGTGGCCAATATAGACATGAAGCCCACACCTACTACAGTAGCACAAGTTTATATGCCAACTAGCTCTGCAGATGACGAAGAAATTGAATAAATGTATGATGAAATAAAATAAATTATTCAGATAGTCGAAGGAGATGAAAATTTAATAGTCATGGGAGACTGGAATTCGATAGAAGAAAAGGAAGAGAAGGAAACATAGGTGAATATGGACTGGGGGGTAAGAAATGTAAGAGGAAGCCGTCTGGTAGAATTTTGTACAGAGCATAAATTAATCATAGCTAACACTTGGTTCAAGAATCATGAAAGAAGGTTGTATACATGTAAGAAGCCTGGAGATACTAGAAGGTATCAGCCAGATTATATAATAAAACAGAGATTTAGGAACCAGGTTTTAAACTAAGACATTTCCAAGGGCAGATGTGGACTGACCACAATCTATTGGTTATGAACTGTAGATTAAAACTAAACTGAAGAACCTGCAAAAAGGTGGGAAATTTAAGGAGATAGTACTTGGATAAACTGACTGAACCAGAGGTTGTACAGAGTTTCAGGGAGAGCATAAGGGAACAATTGACAAGAATGGGGGAAAGAAATACAGTAGAAGAAGAATGGGTAGCTTTGAGGGATGAAGGAGTGAAGGCAGCAGAGGATCAAATAGGTAAAAAGACGAGGGGTAGTAGAAATCCTTGGGTAACAGAAGAAATATTGTATTTAATTGATGAAAGGACTTAATATAAAAATGCGATAAATGAAACAGGCAAAAAGGAATACAAACGTCTAAAAAATGAGATCGACAGAAAGTGCAACATGACTAAGCAGGGACGGCTAGAGAACAAATGTAAGGATGTAGAGGCTTATCTCACTAGGTGTAAGATAGATACTGCCTACAGGGATATTAAAGAGACCTTTGGAGAAAAGAGAACCACTTGTATGAATAACAAGAGCTCGGATGGAAACCCAGTTCTAAGCAAAGAAGGGAAAGCAGAAAGGTGGAAGGAGTATATAGAGGGTCTATACAAGGGTGATGTACTTGAGGACAATATTATGGAAATGGAAGGGGATGTAGATGAAGATGAAATGGGAGATGCGATACTGTGTGAAGAGATTGACAGAGCACTGAAAGACCTGAGTCGAAACAATGTCCTGGGAGTAGACAACATTCCATTAGAACTACTGACGGCCTTGGGAGAGCCAGTCCTGACAAAACTCTACCATCTGGTGAGCAAGATGTACGAGACAGACGAAATACCCTCAGACTTCAAGAAGAATACAATAATTCCAAACCCAAAGAAAGCAGGTGTTGACCGATGTGAAAATTACCGAACTATGAGTTTAATAAGTCACAACTGCAAAATACTAATATGAATCCTTTACAGACGAATGGAAAAACTGGTAGAAGCAAACCTCGGGGAGATCAGTTTGGATTCCATAGAAATGTTGGAACACGTGAGGCAATACTGACCTTACGACTTATCTTAGAAGAAAGATTTCTAGCATTTGTAGACTTAGAGAAAGCTTTTGACAATGTTGACTGGAATACTCTCTCTCAAATTCTGAAAGTGGCAGGGGTAAAATACAGGCAGCGAAAGGCTATTTACAATTTGTACAGAAACCAGATGGCAGTTACAAGAGTTGAGGGCATGAAAGGGAAGCAGTGGTTGGGAAGGGAGTGAGACAGTGTTGTAGCCTCTCCCCCAATGTTATTAAATCTGTATATTGAGCAAGCAGTAAAGGAAACAAAAGAAAAATTCAGAGTAGGTATTAAAATCCATGGATAAGAAATTAAAGCTTTGAGGTTCGCTGATGATATCGTAATTCCTACAGAGACAGCAAAGGACTTGGGAGAGCAGTTGAACGGAATGGACAGCGTCTTGAAAGGAGGGTATAAGATGAACATCAACAAAAGCAAAATGAGGATAATGGAATGTAGTCGAATTAAGTTGGTGATACTGAGAGTATTAGATTAGGAAATGAGACACTTAAAGTAGTAAAGAAGTTTTGCTATTAGGGAAGCAATATAACTGATGATGGTCGAAATAGAGAGGTTAAAAATGTAGACTGGCAATGGCACTGAAAGTGTTTATGAAGAAGAGAAATTTGTTAACATTGAGTATAGATTTAAGTGTCAGGAAGCAGTTTCTGAAAGTATTTGTGTGGAGCGTAGCCATGTATGGAAATGAAACATGGATGATAAACAGTTTGGACAAGAAGAGAATAGAAGCTTTCGAAATGTGGTGCTACAGACGAATACTGAAGATTACATGGGTAAATCATATAACTAATGAAGAGGTATTGAATAGAATTGGGGAGAAGAGGAGTTTGTGGCACAACTTGACTGAAGAAGGGATTGTTTGGCAGGACATGTTCTGAGGCATTAAGGGATAACCAATTTAGTATTGGAGGGCAGCGTGGAGGGTAAAAATTGTAGGAGGAGACCAAGAGATGAATACACTAAGCAGATTCAGAAGGATGTAGGCTGCAGTACGTACTGGGAGATGAAGCAACTTGCACAGGATAGAGTAGCATGGAGAGCTGCATCAATCCAGTCTCAGGACTGAAGACAACAACAACAACAACAACAACAACAACAACAACAGTTGTTTAAGAAGGCAGTGGCATTTGTTTGTGTGTGATACGAGAGAAAATCTTTCGACAGTTTTTAGACTAGCTTTATTGGCCAGCTTCCACTGTTCTTTGAGAACTGTGTGTGATACTGTACTTTAACTTGTAAATATTTCTGTTTCGGTCGCAGGTTCGAATCCTGCCTCGGGCATGGATGTGTGTGATGTCCTTAGGTTAGTAAGGTTTAAGTAGTTCTAAGTTCTAGGGGACTGATGACCTAAGATTTTAAGTCCCATAGTGCTCAGAGCCATTTTTTGATAGAGTAGTTGTGTGCTCTCCTGGGGGTAGTGTGCCAAATTCTGTTCAACGTTGTCAAAATCCCAAGTTGGTTGGAAGAGCCTGCTTGTAATGCCCCAAACATTCTCAATTGAGGAGAGATCCAGCAGTATTGGTGGCCAAGGTAGGGTTGGGAAAGTAGAAATGCAAGCAGGAGGAACACTCGCTGTGTGTGCCCAAAATTATCTTGGTGAAATGGAAGCCCAGGATGGCTTGCCATGAAGGGCAACAAAGTGGGGCATTGAATATTAACATACCACTGGTTTTAAGGGTGTCATGGATGACAACCAAATGAAATAATTAGTACCCCAGAAAATCACTCCTAGTTGTCAGGCCATACAGCTGGTAACAATCACGTTGCTATCGGACTGCTGTGCGGTGCATCTCGAGACTCTTATTCGTCGGTCATCAGGGCTCAATTTGAAGCAGGACTCATCACTGAAGGCAATTCTACTCCAGTCAATGAGATTCCATGCAGAAGATGTGTCTGAAGATGCTCCAGACAACAGTGGAACAGCAACCTGAATGTCACCCGACAACCTGGAGTGATGGTCTGGAGTGCCATTTCTTTTCATAGCAGGATTTATTTTGTCATCAGCAGCACCATTATAGGAAGGTAGTATCTACATCCCATTTTGTTGCCCTTCATGGTAAGCCATCCTGAGCTTACATTTCACCTAGATAATGCCCACTTGCATATGGCGAGAACTGCTACTGTTAGTGATTAGCAAGGTAGCCAGATCTCTCCCCAACTGAGAATCTGTCATGGTCTTCCTGGGTTTTACTCCAATTTCCAAATTTCTCCTTGGTTTCCTTTACAGCTTATTCAATATATAGATTTAATAACACTGAGAATAAGACTACAATCCTGTCTCACCCCCTTCTCAATCACAGATTCTTTTTCATGTCATTCGACCATTATAACTACAATCTGCTTGCTGGACATGTTGTGAATAACCTTTCACTCCCTATACTTCCCTCCTGCTACCTACAATATTTCACAGAGTGTACCCCACTCAACAGTGTCAAAAGTTTCTCTACATCTATAAATACTATAAAGGTAGGTTTGCCTTTGTTCAACTAATTTTCCAGGGTAAGTCACAGGGTAAGTTTGCCTCTCATGTTCCATAACCGAAACTGATCTTCCACAATGATGGCTTCTCTTACTTTTTCCATTCTTCTGTAAATAATGTGTCAGTATTCTGCAACAATGACTTAGTAAATTGATGGTTTGATAGCATTCATACCTCGCAGTACTTTTCTCTGGAATCGGAATTATTACATTCTTCTAGAGGTCTGTGGGTACTCTGCCTGTCTCATACACCTTGTGTACCAGGTGGAGTAGTTTTATAACTGCTACCTCTCCCAGAGGTCTCAAATATTATGAGGGAATGTCCTATAATCCTGGGGTCTTGTTGCAACATTCATTTCCTTTTATTAGCCCTTTGTTATATATCTGTTCTATCACTCAGCTTTCCTTTCTTTGCTTAGTATTTGCTTGACATCTGAATCCTTGATATTCATACAATTGCTTCTGTTTCCTCCAAAGGTCTCTCAAATTTTGCTATAGGTGTTTCTGCCAGTCATGCATGTTTCTACATTCTTGCATTTGTCCTCTATCCATATCTGCTTCGCCATCTTGCACTTTCTATTAAACTCATTTTTAGACACATGTACTCACTTTCTCCTACATCAGTAGCTGCATTTTTATTTTTCTTCTTTTGTCACTTAATTAAATTCAGTATCTCATTGTTATTCAAGGTTTTGTCCAGCCTCTCCACAAATACTGTATACATTATGATATTCTCTCATTCTATAGGGGGGAAAAAATCAGTACAGAAATATTAAGAATGTACATAAAAAGCAATAAAATGTAAGAAATGCTTTTTTTCTTTGTAGTGGTATCAGTGCATGTTAAAACATATGGTGTCCACATGAGCTCAAGCTGCTTAGTGTCAAAATCTAAATGCTCACACAACATTTTAATTCAAAATTGGTTATTCTCACAGAAACATGCAGTGCAACAGAAAATGTATCGAGACTACATTTGGCACTACATGAAACATGTGGTTTCCTATGAGAAGGGGGGAGAGGGAGTGGGGTGCAGGGGAGAGGGGGGGGGGGGGGGGGAGCTACAGCACACTTTCATAGGACCTACTTTGAATTTATTGTAAACTAGCTGAGAAAAATCTGCTTTGTTTGGTCTTTATGTAAATTTCTTTTTTGAGATAATTGGGGTGAAGAGGAGGGAGGGGTAGGTTTAATGTTCAAAATCACTCTTAAGTATTCAGCAAAACCCTCATTTGAAATGAATACTCGGTCACACACTTATTTCCATATAGATGCTGAAAAAGGATTACAACGCACTGGAAAATTCTAGAACATTCCCAAGCTTTCTGGAAGCTCCTATAAGATTCTGATAGCTTCTACAACATTTTCCAACATTCTCAGACAGTCTTTGAACCGAATGCCTACAGTTGCAAACCAAAATCTTCATAGATAGGGGACTGAGGATACAATACCACATAACTGACAAGGCACTGCACGGGTGGGTAGCAGATTTGTAGCAACAAGCAGCAGGTATTTTCTGTGATTTGTCAAAGGCATTCGATTGTGTAAACCACAACATCCTTTTAAATAAATTAGAATTCTATGGTGTCACGGGCACTGCTGCAAAATGGTTCAAGTCATACCTCCCTAACAGGAAAAAAGGGTGTCAGTGCCAGGGACTAGTGAATTAAGTCATCAGTCATCATCAGATTGGGTAGAAATTACATGTGGTGTCCCACAAGGATCCACCTTAGGGCCATTGCTTTTTCTTGTGTACATTAATGATCTCTCATCAGTTACACTGCCAGAAGCAGAGTTCGTTTTGTTTGCAGATGACACAAGTATCGCAATAAATAGTATGTCGAGTGTAATTAAAGTAAGATCTGCTAATGATATTTTCATGGATATTAATAAATGGTTTAAAGCCAACTCACTGACATTAAACTTCGGAAAGACTCACTATATGCAATTCAGAACCTGTAAGAGGTTTCCACCCAGCATATGCACAAAGTACGAAGAAGAGCAGATAGAAGAGATTGACAGCCTTAAATTCCTGGGATTACAACTTGATAATAAATTCAGTTGGGAGGAGCACACTCTAGAACTGCAGAAACGCCTTAACAAATCTGTATTTGCAATTCGAGTGTTAGCAGACAAAGGCGACATAAAAGTGAAAAAGCTTGCCTACTTTGCCTGCTTTCATTCCATAATGTCATATGGTATAATATTTTGGGGTAACTCTTCAAGTCAAACAAAAGTTTTCAGAGTCCAAAAGCGCGTAATACGTATTATTTGTGGAGTAAACTCACAGACGTCTTGTAGAAACCTCTTCAAAGAACTGGGTATACTAACTACTGCCTCTTAGTACATTTACTCCTGAATGAAATTTGTCCCTAAATAATATATCTTTTTTTCCAACAAACAGCTCAGTTCATACATACAATACCAGGAACAAAAATGATCTGCACAAGGACTTAAAAGCACTTACTTTAATTCAAAAAGTGGTCCACTACTCAGGAACACTCATCTTCAATAATTTGGCAGCAAACATAAAAAATTTAGTTACAAATAAAGATCAGTTTAAAAGGAGCCTGAAAGACTTACTAGTGGCCAACTCCTTCTAATCCATTGACAATTTTTTTAATAGAAACAAATGATGTGTTGTATATATTCATACTATTAGTATTGTTATTTCAGCTTAAAAAAAAAAAGTGACATGTACCACATCCACGAGGATCTCTTCAACACGGATCTATGGAACGAAAAACTAATCTAATCTAAACGCACGGACAAACCATGCTTACATTTACAAGCTTTTTCCCCCCACAGCTAGGCCTGCATAGATGCCATCAACAACTATAGTGAACACACATCGTCCTTCGCTTTTCTCTGTCCATTTTCTCCACCCCCTCTCTCTTACCACATCATCCTTTCCCTCTTCCTTTTCCTTTTTCATCTGCACACTACCCCTCTACAGCTTGCACCTGCCTCATGTATCTTCCTCTCCTCCCCTCTCTCCATTTCCTCCTCCACCTAGCTCCCTCCATCTCGTCCTCTATCCATGTCAACCTGTCTCCACCCATACTCATCAGCAACTGCAACACAGTTGCATAAAGCAGACTGATACTTCTACTACTACAACATGTCTGTCATGCAGGGCAATCTACAAATCAGGGACCTGAAAAGCATTCATTTGCTCCAGGTGTAAAGGCCACCATACAAAGTAGGATGATAAAGCTGGTCAATAGTAGTCCAACATAACATGCCTGTCGTTCAAAGCAGCCTACATGTCGAGGCCTGGAGAACCGTTTCTTGTCCATGACAAGTAGGCTACCTGGCAAAGCAAGCTGAATGGGCAGGATGGTACTATTCCTAAAGAACATTCCAGCTGTGTAGGGCGACCTGTATGGCTCTAGCTGGGGGGAGGGGGAACCCAACAACAATATGTTTTGCCCATTTTACCCCCTCATATTGGTACTAAGGAGTTACAAACAAAAAAGTGGTCATACTCTTGACGCCTGCTGTTTCTGTGCCAAATTTGGTTGAAATTGATCCAGGGGTTTGGGAGAAGATCCTAGATATACAAACATACACACTACGCTATATCTACAAACAGATACTGATTTTCATTTACACATACGAATATATGACAACTTCAAAGTGATTTCTGCCTTAGAGCAGCATAGCACTCAAAACATACAACCACTGACTACTACTCCATCCTGTAGACAAAGCTATCTGATAAAACAAAATGTTCAAAATTGGTAATTGTGAAGAACAATGACCCATTTAAAAACATTATCACCACAGCTAATGAGGTACGAATGTGGTGCTCTCGAGTCTTGTGGGAAGCAAGATCAAATAAATTGTTCGCCTTATATACTGATCTGACAGATACCTATCGATATAAAACAATCCAGGCGATAGCAGCAGCACCTGGCGAGGTATGAATGCTAGTCAGACACATGCATCGTGCATGTAGTATCAGCGAGCGTGTCGATAAAAAATAAAAAGAAAACAGAATTATAGTTTAATTCCTTCTGCTATTCCAGTTTATATGTACATTTAAATGATGTCCATAAAACAGAAAGAAACTTCCACATGGGAAAAATATATTAAAAACAAAGATTCCAAGACTTACCAAGTGGGAAAGTGCCGGCAGACAGGCACATGAACAAAACACACAAACACACACACAGAATTACGAGCTTTCGCAACTGGCAGTTGCTTCGTCAGGAAAGGGGGAAGGAGAGGGAAAAATGAAAGGATGTGGGTTTTAAGGGAGAGGGTAAGGAGTCATTCCAATCCCGGGAGCGGAAAGACTTCCCTTAGGGGAAAAAAAGGGACAGGTGTACACTCGCGCACACACACACACATATCCATCCGCACATACACAGACACAAGCTTGTCAAGCTTGTCAAGCTTGTGTCTGTGTATGTGCGGATGGATATGTGTGTGTGTGTGCGAGTGTACACCTGTCCCTTTTTTTCCCCTAAGGGAAGTCTTTCCGCTCCCGGGATTGGAATGACTCCTTACCCTCTCCCTTAAAACCCACATCCTTTCATTTTTCCCTCTCCTTCCCCCTTTCCTGACGAAGCAACTGCCAGTTGCGAAAGCTCGTAATTCTGTGTGTGTGTTTGTGTGTTTTGTTCATGTGCCTGTCTGCCGGCGCTTTCCCGCTTGGTAAGTCTTGGAATCTTTGTTTTTAATATATTTAAATGATGTCCTAAAGACATATAAAAAATATAGTAATAGTCTGAAAGCAATTTCAAGACATAGAAGACAAGAAGTATATCTTACTCCAAAATATAAAAAGTGTTTCATTGTATGCTAAAATTATTTATTAGGAAAATATGCAAAACACATGACAGTAGTTGGGCAATGGGTGATACTGACTGAGTACATAGAGCAGAGCACCCAATGACAGAAATGCATTCCATGTCTTCCTGAAGCTAAATGCATGTGCGTATTTAGAAATGTGGCAGCATAATGAAATCTAATTTTGTAGGACATGATATAGAGTGAAATGTATAATTTAATTTTAATTGGGCTGTCAGGTTGCATCCTAACAAACACTTTGGAAAATGACAACTTGTGTACAACAATAACGACTGTATTTTAATTGTTTACATTTTGCTATTAGTTCCCAACGAAACCACCGCTTTGAAAACAGCCACATATTCTAAAAAAGCAAAACCCCTTCTATATCCAAATCCGAGGACTACAATTGAGTGCTGGAACTGTCATCTGCTAAGCTGATAAAAAGGCGATCAACAACAGAATCCATGAAGCAATCCAAAAACTCTTTTTTTTTGTGAAGTGCTGTTCTGCATTTTGCCAGCATTCGACGGTGGTGTTTGACAAAGCTTCGAACATTAATTCTGGTATGCCTGGCAGCTTAAATATTTTGTTACTTCTCACTATAAATCCCTTAAATTGGATTCACATCAATTCTACTGAGGCCAAATTGCGATGGTACAGAAGCAACCTCAAAGATGCTGCATTTGAAAGGTGTGCTTGATACTGTGAAATTTTTTGTTTTCCACATTTCTATGATGCTTATCACTCTGTTTCGTCTGAGGTCATATCTGCAGTATAAAATAATGAAGATAGTCCAAATAAAGAGTAAAACACACCTTTATAACACTGAGATTAAAACTAGATGCCCACACAACAATAGTCAATTATTAAACTCCAATGCTACAGCTTTAGCCATGCATCCCATATCAAAAATGTGTTCTACTTAGTCAATAACGTGTTCCACTTAAAAAAAGTTTCTTGAAAAATTGTAGAGCCAGTTTTATCTGTAATCTTCTATAATCTTATGTTCGAGTATAATGACTTTTCTGGAGACTAGAAATTTAGTCTGTAGGAATCAGCATGGGTTTCGAAAAAGACGGTCGTGTGAAACCCAGCTCGCGCTATTCGTCCTCGAGACTCAGAGGGCTATAGACACGGGTTCACAGGTAGGTGCCGTGTTTCTTGACTTCCGCAAGGCGTTCGATACAGTTCCCCACAGTCGTTTAATGAACAAAGTAAGAGCATATGGACTATCAGACCAATTGTGTGATTAGATTGAAGAGTTCCTAGGTAACAGAACACTGCATATCATTCTCAATGGAGAGAAGTCTTCTGAAGCAAGAGTGATTTCAGGTGTGCTGCAGAGGAGTGTCATAGGACCGTTGCTATTCGCTATATACAAAAATGACCTTGTGGATGACATCGGAAGTTCACTGTGGCTTTTTGCAGATGATGCTGTGGTGTATCGAGAGGTTGTAACAATGGAAAATTGTACTGAAATACAGGAGGATCTGCAGCGAATTGACGCATGGTGCAGGGAATGGCAATTGAATCTCAATGTAGACAAGTGTAATGTGCTGCGAATACATAGAAAGATAGATCCCTTATCATTTAGCTACAAAATAGCAGGTCAGCAACTGGAAGCAGTTAATTTCATAAATTATCTGGGAGTACGCATTAGGAGTGATTTAAAATGGAATGATCATATAAAGTTGATCGTCGGTAAAGCAGATGACAGACTGAAATTCATTGGAAGAATCCTAAGGAAATGCAATCCAAAAACAAAGGAAGTAGGTTACAGTACGCTTGTTCGCCCACTACTTGAATACTGCTCAGCAGTGTGGGATCCGTACCAGATAGGGTTGATAGAAGAGATAGAGAAGATCCAATGGAGAGCAGCGGGCTTCGTTACAGGATCATTTAGTAATCGCGAAAGCGTTACGGAGATGATGGATAAACTCCAATGGAAGACTGCAGGAGAGACGCTCAGTAGCTCGGTACGGGCTTTTGTTGAAGTTTCGAGAACATACCTTCACAGAGGAGTCAAGCAGTATATTGCTCCCTCCTACGTATATCTCGCGAAGAGACCATGAGGATAAAATCAGAGAGTTTAGAGCCTACACAGAGGAATACCGACAATCATTCTTTCCACAAACAATACGAGACTGGAACAGAAGGGAGAACCGATAGAGGTACTCAGGGTACCCTCCGCCACATACCGTCAGGTGGCTTGCCGAGTATGGATGTAGATGTAGATGTAGAACATTAAGAACAACTTGTTTCTCATCATTTTTAATGGTGTTCCATGTGTGTGCTTCACTACGAAGCAGGAAGCAGTGTCAACCATTTACTCGGTCTGTATTAACAGTGCAACAATCAGAGCACAACTAATGTTTACAGAGACTGTGACAGTATACAATTTTTGGAATAAAAACTAAATAACTAAAGTATGAAGACGAAAAACCTTGATGGCTGTTAATTCAATAGATCTTAAAGTTTCAAGTCCAATGACAAATTAATAAGATATCTAATACATAAAATGGACTTTCTTCTACTACCTTTGTACATGTCCTATGGCTGCTGAATAGTCATACGTTTGTATTTGTTTACATCTGGTTTATTTTTATGATGAACAAAGCAAGGACTTACATGTTAGTGCAAAGTCTAGTCCATGTTAAATTTAGTTTGTGTGCCAGACCCACCTAATACGCTGTGGATTTCATTTTAGAGGAAACTGATGGAGCTGTCTCACTGGATGCTGGTAACAATCTCAGAGTACAAAACAGAGGTTTGAGGACCTTGTGGGTGATTTGCTGTGCCACTCAAGTAAATACAGAAGTGCTCAACAGAATGTTGAATGATAACAATGAAAATGCGAGTCCACAAGGTGGTGTAAGTCCGTACTCTGCTCTTTAGTCTGTGAGGGATATCCAGAGACATTGTTGTCTTCAAATTTGCCATCAACATTTGGAATAATTTGTAAAAAATTTCTGTGTGGCTGATATGCATACAATGTTCTCGTAAAAGAACACACATTAAAAAATTACTTCCTCTGACACCATATATACATGATACTGAGATCCTTGCAGGTATCAATAAATACACACCAACTATCCACATAATCATTAAGACCTGTTTCAAATCATGGAAATTACACATGCCATGCCCACTGCAATGTGAGTTATTTTTGCTAAAGAAGCCAACATCATCAAATTAATTATGATTGGTGATGAAAAATCAACAAATCTGAAGTATGCACAATACCAAGATTGAGGAACCATATAATAACTCATTTTTAGCCAATACTTGTTAAGAAATAGTTATTTTTGTCATTCAACAGTGCAAAGAGAGACATACAGTTTCAAAAAGGATGCATTCAAAACAAATCATTTCCTTTGGGGGAAAGCACATTGTTGCAGCATGTGTCTGTTTTTGTGGCTATTATTGTTGTTGTGTTCAGTTCAATGACTGGACTGATACAGGTCTCTATGTATAAGTCTGTTCATCTCTGCAGTTCTATAAATACATCCATTTGAACCTACTGACTGTATTCAAGCATTGATCTCTCTCTATAATGTTTACCTCTCTCACTTCTATGTTATCAATTTCATTATTTTTTCATGTCTCAGAACATGTATTATCAACATATCCTGTCTTTAGTTAAATTGTGCGGTATGTTTATTTCCTCCTCGATTTGATGCCGTACCTGTCCATGATTATTATCCAATGCTTCGTTACTCCTGTTTTATTTTTGTTGATGTTCACCTTATGATCTCTTTTCGAGTTACTATTCACTCCATGTATTGATCTTCCAAATTCTTTGCGTCTCTGACACAATTTTTGAAAGATCTTACAGCTTTTATTTTATCTCTAAGAACAACTTCTCTCTGTGCAGACACACTAACACTGGCATTACGCAACCACCTCCTCTCGCCACCCCTTTTGAACTACTGTCGAGTCTCTCATGCCCTATCACTCATATATATGCAATTTAGTTTCTGAACAACTTAATAGTTAAAGTATCACTCCCCATCTTTTATCCATGACAACATTCAAACTTAAAAGGATATACTCTAGTAAGCATTGTTAAAAGCATTTTATTGATCTACAAATGCTATAAATGTAGGCTCAACTTTCTTCAGTCTTTGTAATTAGTACAGTCAGTACTGTCTCGTGTGGTCCTACATTTACCTTAAAACCAAACCAGCCCAGTATGGCTACTACAAGTTGCTTCATAGTTATATTAAAAACAAAGATTCCAGGACTTACCAAGGGGGAAAGTGCCTGTAGACAGACACAATAAAAAAACACACAAAAACACACAAACACACACACAAAATTTCAAGCTTTCGCAACCAGCAGTTGCTACGTGAGGAAAGAGGGAAGGAGAAGGAAAGATGAAAGGATGTGGGTTTTGGGAGAGGGTAAGGAGTCACTCCAATCCCGGGAGCGGAAAGACTTACCTTAGGGGGGAAAAAGGGTAGGTATATACTCGCGCGCGCGCACACACACACGCACGCACACGCACACGCACACAAGCAGACATATTTAAAGGCAAAGAGTTTGGGCAGAGATGTCAGTCGAGGCGGAAGTACAGAGGCAAAGATGATGTTGAATGACAGGTGAGGTATGAGTGGCGGCAACTTGAAATTAGCGGAGATTGAGGCCTGGTGGATAACGAGAAGAGAGGATATATTGAAGGGCAAGTTCCCATCTTCGGAGTTCGGATAGGTTGGTGTTGGTGGGAAGTATCCAGATAACCCGGACAGTGTAACACTGTGCCAAGATGTGTTGGCCGTGCACCAAGGCATGTTTAGCCACAGGGTGATCCTCATTACCAACAAACACTGTCTGCCTGTGTCCACTCATGCGAATGGACAGTTTGTTGGTGGTCATTCCCACATAGAAAGTGTCACAGTGTAGGCAGGTCAGTTGGTAAATCATGTGGGTGCTTTCACACGTGGCTCTGCCTTTGACCGTGTACACCTTCCGGGATACAGGACTGGAGGAGGTGGTGGTGGTGGTGGTGGTGGGAGGGTGCATAGGACAGGTTTTACACCAGGCGAGGTTACAAGGGTAGGAGCCAGAGGGTAGGGAAGGTGGTTTGGGGATTTAATAGGGATGAACCAAGAGGTTACGAAGGTTAGGTGGACGGCAGAAAGACACTCTTGGTGGAGTGGGGAGGATTTCATGAAGGATGGATCTCATTTCAGGGCAGGATTTGAGGAAGTCGTATCCCTGCTGGAGAGCCACATTCAGAGTCTGATCCAGTCCCGGGAAGTATCCTGTCACAAGTGGGGCACTTTTGTGGTTCTTCTGTGGGAGGTTCTGGGTTTGAGGGGATGAGGAAGTTGCTCTGGTTATTTGCTTCTGTACCAGGTCGGGAAGGCAGTTGCGGGATGCAAAAGCTGTTTTCAGGTTGTTGGTGTAATGGTTTAGGGATTCAGGACTGGAGCAGATTCGTTTGCCACAAAGGCCTAGGCTGTAGGGAAGGGACCATTTGATATGGAAAGGGTGGCAGCTGTCATAATGGAGGTACTGTTGCTTGTTGGTGGGTTTGATGTGGACGGATGTGTGAAGCTGGCCATTGGACAGATGGAGGTCAATGTCAAGGAAAGTGGCATGGGATTTGGAGCAGGACCAGGTGAATCTGATGGAACCAAAGGAGTTGAGGTTGGAGAGGAAATTCTGGAGTTTTTCTTCACTGTGAGTCCAGATCATGAAGATGTCATCAATAAATCTGTACCAAACTTTGGGTTGGCAGCCTTCGGTAACCAAGAAGGCTTCCTCTAAGCAACCCATAAACAGGTACCCACGGCTGTTCCCTTTAATTGTTGGTATGTCTGGCTTTCAAAAGTGAAGAAGTTGTGGGGCAGGATGAAGCTGGCTAAGGTGATGAGGAAAGAGGTTTTAGGTAGGGTGGCAGGTGATCGACATGAAAGGACGTACACACATATGTGTGCGTGTGTGTGTGTGTGTGTGTGTGTGTGTGTGTGTGTGTGTGTGTGTGTGTGTGTGCGCGAGTGTACACCTTTCCTTTTTTTCCCCCTAAGGGAAGTCTTTCCGCTCCCGGGATTGGAATGACTCCTTACCCTCTCCCTTAAAACCCACATCCTTTCGTCTTTCCCTCTCCTTCCTGAAGAAGCAACCATCGGTTGCGAAAGCTAGTAATTCTGTGTGTGTGTTTGTGTGTTTTGTTCTTGTGCCTGTCTGCCGGCGTTTTCCCGCTTGGTAAGTCTTGGAATCTTTGTTATATAGCGTTTTCCCGCTTGGTAAGTCTTGGAATCTTTGTTTTATATATATATATATATATTAAAAACAAAGATTCCAAGACTTACCAAGCGGGAAAGTGCCGGCAGACAGGCACATGAACAAAACACACAAACACACACACACCAAGGGTGTGTATGTGCGGATGGATATGTGTGTGTGTGTGTGTGTGTGTGTGTGTGTGTGCGCGAGTGTACACCTGTTCTTTTTTTCCCCTAAGGGAAGTCTTTCCGCTCCCGGGATTGGAATGACTCCTTACCCTCTCCCTTAAAACCCACATCCTTTCATTTTTCCCTCTCCTTCCCTCTTTCCTGACGAAGTAACTGCCAGTTGCGAAAGCTCGTAATTCTGTGTGTGTGTTTGTGTGTCTTTGTTTTTAATATATTTTTCCCATGTGGAAGTTTCTTTCTGCTTTATATATATATATATAGGGAGAGATAAAGGTGTGAAAAAAGTCGAAAAAGTGTTGGTTTGAGATGAGCTCTGTTAATCCTGTGCTGAACTTAGGTTGGTGAACAACAATGGGTGCAAAGGTTAGGTAGTTGTGTTGTCTCCAAAACACGTTAAAGGGTGGGGAAATTCAGGAAAATTTCGAAAAAACTGCGTGTAAATGTATTCAAAGGACTGGTTATGTACTGGCAGATTATGAAAATGAGGCTAACAATTGTCTGACGAAGAAATAATAACGTTTAAACCTGTGGGAAGCTGCTAAAAAATGATCGGTTATGTGGGAAAAACGGCAATGGAAATAAAACGAAAATTGTTGGAAATAGCTGAGATGGTTGTTTAATGGGTGAAAGGAACTGAAGCTGTGAAACAGTATTCACGAATTTACACTAAATGTTTGTAAACTTGGAACAGTGGATTTTATAGCAGCGGTAATGTTGAAAGCATTAAAATTTTTTAGGTTATGGTTTGGAAGTAAATTATGTATTATTGAGTATAATTAGGCAGGATAAAATGTATGGTAGATTACAGAAAAAGGGAAGATGAATACAAAGTGAAACTACTTGTACAAACAAAAAGAGAAAGTAAAATGATAGAAAAGATTTCGAAATGCAACAGAGACAATAACAAATTAATGATGTAAATAAAATAGAAAGAAACTTCCACATGGGAAAAATATATTAAAAACAAAGATTCCAAGAGTTACCAAGCGGAAAAGCGCCGGTAGACAGGCACAATAAAAAAACACACAAACACACACACACCAAATTTTGGGCTTTCGCAACCGGCGGTTGTTTCGTCAGGAAAGAGGGAAGGAGAAGGAAAGAAGCCAGCTTCATCCTGACCCACAACTTCTTCACTTTTGAAGGCCAGACATAACAACAATTAAAGGGAACAGCCATGGGTACCAGGATGGCCCCCTCGTATGCCAACCTATTTATGGGTCGCTTAGAGGAAGCCTTCTTGGTTACCCAAGCCTGCCAACCCAAAGTTTCGTAAAGATTTATTGAGGACATCTTCATGATCTGGACTCACAGTGAAGAACAACTCCAGAATTTCCTCTCCAACCTCCATCTGCCTAATGGCCAGCTTCACACATACGTCCACATCAAACCCACCAACAAGCAACAGTACCTCCATTATGGCAGCTGCCACCCATTCCATATCAAACGGTCCCTTCCCTACAGTCTAGGCCTTCGTGGCAAACGAATCTGCTCCAGTCCTGAATCCCTAAACCATTACACCAACAACCTGAAAACAGCTTTTGCATCCCGCAACTGCCCTTCCGACCTGGTACAGAATCAAATAACCAGAGCAACTTCCTCACCCCCTCAAACCCAGAACCTCCCACAGAAGAACCACAAAAGTGCCCCACTTGTGACAGGGTACTTCCCGGGACTGGATCAGACTCTGAATGTGGCTCTCCAGCAGGGATACAACTTCCTAAAATCCTGCCCCGAAATGAGATCCATCCTTCATTAAATCCTCCCCACTCCACCAAGAGTGTCTTTCCGCCGTCCACCTAACCTTCGTAATCTCTTGGTTCATCCCTATTAAATCCTCAAACCACCTTCCCTACCCTCTGGCTCCTACCCTTGTAACCGCCCCCGGTGTAAAACCTGTCCTATGCACCCTCCCACCACCACCTACTCCAGTCCTGTAACCCGGAAGGTGTACACGATCAAAGGCAGAGCCACGTGTGAAAGCACCCACGTGATTTACAAACTGACCTGCATACACTGTGACGCTTTCTATGTGGGAATGACCAGTAACAAACTGTCCATTCGCATGAGTGGACACAGGCAGACAGTGTTTGTTGGTAATGAGGATTACCCTGTGGCTAAACATACCTTGGTGCACGGCCAGCACATTTTGGCACAGTGTTACACCGTCCGAGTTATCTGGATACTTCCCACCAACACCAACCTATCCGAACTCCGAAGATGGGAACTTGCCCTTCAATATATCCTCTCTTCTCGTTATCCACCAGACCTCAATCTCCGCTAATTTCAAGTTGCCGCCACTCATACCTCACCTGTCATTCAACATCATCTTTGCCTCTGCACTTCCGCCTCGAATGACATCTCTGCCCAAACTCTTTGCCTTTAAAATATGTCTGCTTGTGCCTGTATATGTATACATGGATGGGTGTGTGTGTGTGTGTGTGTGTGTGTGTGTGTGTGTGTGTGTGTGTGTGTGCCTATCATTTTTCCCCCTAAGGTAAGTCTTTCCGCTCCCGGGATTGGAATGACTCCTTACCCTCTCCCGAAAACCCACATCCTTTCGTCTTTCCCTCTCCTTCCCTCTTTCCTGACAAAGCAACCGCCGGTTGCGAAAGCTCAAAATTTTGTGTGTGTGTTTGTGTGTTTTTTTATTGTGCCTGTCTACCAGTGCTTTCCCGCTTGGTAAGTCTTGGAATCTTTGTTTTTAATATATTTTCCCATGTGGAAGTTTCTTTCTATATTATTTGCTTCATACTTGTGTAGGTAACTAATGTTACAACTTGTCACCTTGACTTATTACACTGATGATTCAGTAATACAAACCTTTATCAGCACCTGTCTACTTTGGTTCTCAGATTTTTACATTTGTCTTGCAGTCTAGGGTTATTTGGCCTCTCTCATATCCTACATATCTGGTGGAATAGTTCTGCCATGGTCATGGCCTTTGTTTTTTCAGACTGAAGTCTAGACAGTAAGCAGTGCCCATTTTTCTTGAGGAATCTCTAATGATAACAGTCTCATAATTACTCTGGATTAGAAGTAGGTCACTAAAGTAGTATCTACTATTGTGAAAATGCCAGAGCATGCAGTTACTGCCAACAACAGAGCAGGTGACTTTGAAGCCAATGGTTTGTATGCTCCAAAGGCATATGAGACACAAGCTGAAGCATTCCAATGTGCCAATGAAGTGGCAGAGTTTGATTAGCAGCACATCTGAAGTGGCTAAGAAGAAAACAGTCAATGAATATCTGACTCAAGGACCGTAAAAATATTGTTCAAAGTAACTTTTCACTCTGTAGCATAGAAAACTATAAATTAAGTAATAAATTTTGCAGTACTAGTATTGTAGTTCCAGTGCAGCAACAAATCAAACTTTTAAAAAATTCAGATACAAAATGGTGTATGTGGGGAGGGGGGAAATGAAGTAGTTGTCCCTACAACACAAAAATGGAGAAAAGTAAAATGTTGGAGCAACTAAGTTGCAATGATCTACAAGGGGCAGTCATTTAAAATGAGACACATGGAAAAAAGTAAAAAAATTATTTATTAATTCAAAAGAAACCACCATTAACTGTTAATACATTTATTCCACAGAGAGACAAGGCAGTCATTGCCTTCATGAAAATATTTTATGCAGTTGCCTGCTATAACTACCTATCACAATGGTATTACTAACAGTAGTCTGTAAAATACAGTGCTGGTGGGTTGGGGTGGGGTGGCAGTGGGAGATTTGTACATCTGGAAAGATTATGACGACAGCTTATGCCACTTGGGGAATATTAGACACACTGATTATTGTTTCAACATTGTACCCCAACAGATAGCACCATCTGTGTCTACCCTTTAATGGAGAAAGTTCACAACCAGAAGGCTCGGTTGGTGCAAAGGTGTGAAGCAAGCAGGCAACCATGCCATAGTGATGCATTTGTGCTTCCTACAGCCAACTGAGATAGTTAGAAAGGGGTCAAAGTGTCGTCTTCCAAGTGGCGGGATGGTCATTTTGGAGACTTGCCACACAAGTTGGATATGCTGTGTTAGTTGTGCAATGACACTGGTATCAGTGGTCACATGGACATTCTCACATTCACAATGTTCTGGACATCTAAGCAACACAGACGGCCACCAAGACTGTCTTGTCTTAAGGACAGCAATGCCAGTTCGTACAGCTACCACAGCACACACAACAGGGTCTTTGGACTCATTTGTGTCAATACAAACCATTGTGGACCAGCTATTAGCTGTGGGACTACGAGCACACACCTCTAGCCCGTATTCCATGAAATGGCACACCGCGGTCTTCACTGATGAAAGCAGATTCTGCCTCCATGCAAATGATGATCATTTGCATGTATGACATAGACCTGGCGAGTGCTGTCTTGTAGAGTGCATTCATCCCAGACATACAGACACCACCACAGTCCTTACAGTCTACAGTGTGATATGTTACAACTCTTATTCACTTTAGGTGTTTATGGAGGGGACACTAACCAGCACTCAGTATGTGCAGAAAGTTGCTGGACCTGTTGTTCTGTCATTCTTGCAACAGAAAGGCGGTGTATTGTTCCAACAGGATAATACTCATCCACAGACAGCCCATGGAACTAAATATGCTCTGCAAGATGTGCAGCAACTTCCCCTGCCAGCACAATCTCTGGACTAGTTCCCAATAGAGCACATGTGGGATATTGTGGGATGAGAAGAGACTTGGGCGGTCGTCAACCAAAAACTCTTACAGAACTATGTGAACAGATGAAACGGGCTGACATAATGTACCCCAGGACAGTATTCACCAACTGTACGATCGACCGGACACCAGAGTCAGCACCTGCATTGCTGCCCCTGGAGATTACACCAAGTACTATTGGCAAATTACCAAACTACACTGTGGCGGCAAACATAAAAAAAAGAGAGATAATATTAACAATAATAACAGTAATATTAACAATAATAATAATAATAATAATAATAATAATAATAATAATAATAATAAATGACTTTCAGGGTTTCTCTTCAAAATGACATATGTATGACATCTAAAATGTTTGGTTCTTGTGCAAAAAAATAATTGAAAGTGTGTCTGGACTTTATGTACATCCTGTACATACATTTATGGCTGTTGATCTGCTCTGGATGATGACATGCTTGCCTGGGTATTAACACAGATCCATTGGTGACCGCGAACATTTTTCCATGAAGGCACTGACTGCCTTGTGTCACAGAAGGATAAATGAACTAATAGCTGTGGCACTTTTCCTAATATTGTTAAACAGTTTACTCACTTTTTTCTATCCATCTCCTTATCATTTGACTGTCTGTTATAGTATCATTAGCTGTAGAAACTAGTGGCAGAAGAAGCTGAGGTATTTTTGCTGTGCTACTGAAAACAGTTGATCTTTATATAGAAAGTATACAGGTATCTGATACAGCAAGCTCTTCACACTGTACTCATGCAATAGTGAGTGACCTTCAATACCATGAATTTCAGAATGAAAATCTAAAAACCATTTCAAGTGGCAGCGATAGAAATATGAACAAACATGTAAACTCTTTGAAAATAACTATAGTGGAGTTCTTCCACAGAGATAACATGTGGGAGTTATCTAATGCATGATGATATAACTGAAATATAATTTTTGTGTTAAAGAACAATGCCAGTTATTTAAGGAATTTTACCGTGTATTTAACAGTCTGCAAATACCTTAATTCTCACAGACTACATTTGAAATTAAATAGCTTGAAGATGACTTCATTATGACTGGAATGGAATCTTTGTGTTGAAATCAGCAATATTTTGAAAAATATGAAGAGAAAAATACTCCAGGTAGAGCTGAAGGTGTTCTTTAACGCAGTGGGCTGCTGCTAACAAGGCTGACTACTCTTACAGCAACATGTCCATGCAAGTCTGTGTTCACAGCCGTAAGGTCTTGCTTCAACCTTAGCATGATGATGACGACGAATTCAGTTCATGCTGGCAAAGAGGATAGGATGATGATTATGACAATGATGAAGTCAGTCAATGCCGGCAAAGAGCCATGTCAGGTACACCTGGAGAGGCACGTTGCAATAGTGTAATACATAAAATCCATTATGAATTTTGTGGAACAGCAACTTTTCAAGCAAGCAAAAAATGTGAAGGTTATCAAATGTTCACTGGCAACAATCCACAAATTGCTGCTGTATGTTGAAAGCAGTTTGATATCTTTGTTACCGTATACACTCCGAGTGGTTGCTTTCATAGAAAGTGATGTTTTGATGGACGGGCAGTTTAACCTCTCGAACAAGAACTTTTAAGTTATGACAGTGGTTTCTTATTAAGCAATTTCAACTGTGTATAGCTGACGAGTTATGTTTTCTTGAATTGATTAGATTAATAGGATCAACATAAAATTTTCTTTTTCTTTTCAATAATGAGCACTATGTAATCAAAAGTACATTTTTCATATTAAGTGCAGTGTGCTGCCACCTACCGCCAGGTACTCCATACCAGCGACCTCAGTAGTCAACGGACATTGAGTGAGATCAGAATGGGGTGCCCCATGGAACTCATGGACTTCGATCGTGGTCAGGTGATTGAGTGTCACTTGTGTCATACATCTGTACGCGAGATTTTCAAACTGCTAAACATGCCTAGGTCCACTGTTTACGATGTGAGAGTGAAGTGGAAATGTGAAGGGACACATACAGCACAAAAGTGTACTGGCTGACTTCGTCTGGACTGACAGAGACCGCCGACAGTTGAAGAGGGTCGTAATATGTAATCGGCAGAAATCTATCCAGACCATCACACAGGAATTCCAAACTGCATCAGGATCCACTGCAAATACTACGACAGTTAGGCAAGAGATGAACAAACTTTGATTTCATGATTGAGCGGCTTTTCATAAGCCACACATCATGCCGGTAAATGCCAAACGATGCCTCACTTTGTGTAAGGAGTGTAAACATTGGACAATTGAACAGTGGAAAAAACATTGTGTGGAGTGATGAATCACAGTACACAATATGGCAATCCGACGGCAGGGTGTGGGTATGGCAAATGCCCGGTAAACATCTGCCAACGTGTGTAGTGCCAACAGCAAAATGTGGTGGTGGTGGTGGTGGTGGTGGTGGTAGTGGTGGTGGTGGTGTAGTTGTGTTTCTCATGGAGGGGACTTGCACCCCTTGTTGTTTTGCATGGCACTATCACAGCACAGACCTACACTGATGTTTTCGGGACCTTCTTGCTTCCAAATGTTGAAGAGCAATTCAGGGATGGCGACTGCGTCTTTCAACATGATCGAGCACCTGTTCAAAATACACAGTCTGTGGCAAAGTGGATACTTGATAATAACATCCCTGTAATGGACTGGCCTGCACAGAGTCCTGACCTAAATCCTATAGACCACTTTTGGGACATTTTTGAACGCTGACTTCATGTAGGCCTCACCGACCAACATCGACATTTCTCATTGAACATATGCCTGCAAGAGTGGAAGCTCTCATCAAGGCTAAGGGTGGGCCAACACCATATTTAATTCTAGCATTAGTGAAGGAGGGTGCCATGAACTTTTAAGTCATTTTCAGCCAGGTGTCCGGATACTTTTGGTCACATAGTGTATATAAATGCAATCTGCAATGTTTAACACTTTGGAGGCCACAACTTTATGCTCAAGAATAGGTCTGGCCACAATTTTCTTGATGCACAATCTATCAGTTGAATACTGCCTCCTGTTGTCAATTCCTAAAATTGTATATAAAAAAAAAGTAGTGAACACAACATCTGCTGTTGCGAATGGCTGAGCCAATCTGATCACATTGGCATAATTTCATGCATGTACTCATTAGGTTTCAGTTTGCTGTAATTCTGCTAGAAATATGTCATGTTTATTGAGTTAGCAAGAAATTTTGGAAGCTCAAGAGGAAAAAATTGCTCAATAACTTATCTCACATTTCTTTTTTAATTTAAAAAAAGGATAGTTATACTTTCTGTCATCATTACTTTAAAATTTGTAACATATCAAAGACCTAAAGAAATATGAAAAATAAATCCTGAAGTTTGATATTTGTTTTGTATGTACTACTCTTGAAGATACATGTGCCAGTTATGCTTTAAATAACGGCATAAATGGCCTGTTTCCTAAGCCCAATATTTTTCTAAGTGGCCAATCTCCAACGTGTTAATAACATAATTGTTACTGACATGTATATTTTTATTTTCAAACATCATTTGGAAAAAACAAAGAACATATGGGGGAATAATAATATCTGCTTGCCTGTTCCACCCCCCCCCCCCCCAACACACACACACACACACACACACACACACACACACACACACACACACACACACACGGTACTATAACACCTTTCTTTATCTTCTCCTCTTGTTCTTTCTATTTTGTCCTAAACATTGGTTTTTAACACACAGTTAACATTATGAAGTTTGGTGCACTACACACAGAAGAAATCTTGTAGTTGCCAAAATGCACAACAGGAAGGAATGATGAATACAGGAATACTTACAATTGCGATGGATACAATAAACCACAGTAACACAATGTTAATTCTCTACCACAGATGTTAAAAGAAAAGCTTTCTGAACAACACGCACAGTTACTTTGCACATGCACTGAGTAGTGTAATGAAGAGGATAAAATATTAATAAATAGATTGTACATAATATTTTCCCTTAATGACCTCCTAATAGGTCTTAAAAGAAATTGTGATTTCCAGAGTACACAAAATGTCATTTTTCACAATATTATACAAATACTATATGATAAAAATGTGGCAAATGCAGCAATTGTACATAGCAAGGTAATATACGTTTGCTAGAATACTACTGCAAAAATAAAAATACAGTTTGTGATTATACAACAAAAATACAGTCTGTGATGCTCTGAAGAGAGCAAAAAAATTAAATGTCCTTATTGCTGATATGTTTAATTGCCCAAATCCGAAGGAAATCTCTAGCATTAATAAAGTTGTAAAATCCTACATAAAAGTCAATGTCAATGATGTAATAGAGTTAGTCCTTCAAAACTCACTTTAACTGAGCCCTCAGATCTCGTACAAGTTCCGATTCCGCTGTTTTAGCATCTTTTCCCCGATGCTGTTCACGGTGATCTTTTTCGGTTTTGATTTCTTTTTTGACCTCCCCCTTCTCTCGTTTTATGTCCTTCTCTTTCTTAATGGTTGGTGATGTAAGCTGTCTTTCCTTATCACCACACTCTCGTTCCGCCTCTTCTCCCTGTGTTACAGTAACAGTCAAAATTTTTTATTTAATATCAAAACATTTTAGACTACTCACCATAAAATTGCTACACCACGAAGATGACACGCTACAGATGCAAAATTTTACCAATAGGAAGAAGATGCTGTGATATGCAAATGATTAGCTTTTCAGAGCATTCACACACGGTTGGCGCTGGTGGCGACACCTACAACGTGCTGACATGAGGAAAGTTTCCAATCGATTTCTCATACACAAACAGCAGTTGACTGGTGTTGCTTGGTGAAACGTTGTTGTGATGCCTCGAGAAAGGAGGGGAAATGCGTACCATCACGTTTCCGACTTTGATAAAGGCCGGATTGTAGCCTATCGCGAATGCGGTTTATCTCATCACGACACTGCTACTCACGTTGGTAGAGATCCAATGACTATTAGCAGAATGTGGAATTTTTTGGGTTCAGGAGGGTAATATGGAATGCCGTACTGTATCCTAACTGCCTCATATCACTAGTAGTCGAGATAGGTATCTTATCCGCATGGATGTAACGGATAGTGCAGCCACATCTCGATCCCCGAGCCAACAGATGGGGACGATTGCAAGACAACAACCATCTGCATGAACAGTTCGACAACGTTTGCAGCAGCATGGACTATCACCTCGGAGACCACGGCTGCTGTTACCCTTGACGCCGCATCACAGACAGGAGTGCCTGTGATGGTGTACTCAATGACGAACCTGGGTGCATGAATGGCAAAATGTCATTTTTCCAGATGAATCCAGGTTCTGTTTATAGCATCATGATGGTCGCATCCATGTTTGGCGATATCGCGGTGAACGCACATTGGAAGTGTGTACTCGTCATCGCCATACTGGCATATCACCCGGCGTGATGGTATGGGGTGCCATTGATTACACGTCTGGCACCTTTTGTTCGCATTGACGGCACTTTGAACATTGGACATTATATTTCAGGTGTGTTACGAGCCGTGGCTCTACCCTTCATTCAATCCCTGCGAAACCCTACATTTCAGCAGGATAATGCACGACCGGATGTTGCAGGTCCTGTATGAGCCTTTCTGGATACAGAAAATGTTCGACTGCTGCCCTGGCCAGCACATTCTCCAGATTTCTCATCAACTGAAAACGTCTAGTCAATGGTGGCCAAGCAACTGGCTCGTCACAATACGCCAGTCACTACTCTTAATGAACTGTGGTATCGTGTTGAAGCTGCATGGGCAGCTGTATCTGTACACGCCATCCAAGCTCGGTTTGACTCAATGCCCACGCGTATCAAGGCTGTTATTATGGCCAGAGGTGGTTGTTCTGGGTACCGATTTCTCACTATCTATGCACCAAAATTGCATGAAAATGTAATCACATGTCAGTTCTAGTATAATACCCATTTATCATCTGCATTTCTTCTTGGTGCAGCAATTTCAATGGCCAGTAGTTTACTTTATAAAGTAAAGTGTAGTTAACTTATTTAATAACCAACTGAGAACACAGTACACACTTTTCATAAAATATCTATCACTATTTCAGACTTGTTCCTATATAGCATTAACAGTTTTCCAAATGTAGTATCTTACAAGTATTTTGTAATTTTGTCCTGAAATTTGTAACAAAGAATGAGGACCGAGTTCAATGATAGCTTTGTCAAAACGTGGCATAAGCAAAGCACTGGTAATGTTTCTAAATGGTATTTTGACACTGCTGGTGTGTGTATTATTCCCCCCCCCCCCCCCCTCCATGATAAAAATGGCAAAAAGCATTGAAAACTAATACAGTTCTTAGCAATGCGGAATGAGTTTTAAATTGCATCTTTATTTCACTGGGACACAGCCTGAAGAAAGATGTTCGTGAGAGTGGAAAGTGTATTTTAGGTAATTAAGTGGAGAATGTTGTACTGTATGCATCCTTGTTTATGTCTATGCCGATTAACTGTAAATAATGTCAACTCCGGATATCTGCAACGTGCGATGGCAATAAAAAATGCTTTATTGGCTGTGGCGGACTGCTTGTCCTTTGGGACATCAGAGCTTCGCCATGTCTTGAAGAGCATAGAGCAAAAAATTGGGCACAAAAATGCCAAAAAAGAAAACAAAATTATGAATAGTCATTAAAACTCTCTCAATCATTAGCTAATGTCAAATGGAAACATATGTATGTTGAAATTGCCTGAGGTATGTCCAACCGAAATTGTCATTGAAGTTATGTGTAGAGAAAAAGTGAAAGCAAAATACAGAAAAGTTAACATACACAGTTTGCATCATTTTGTATACAGATCATGTAAATTTGATACCCAAAACTCCAAATGTCAGACACTCAGATTGGTACCAAACATTGCAAGTCAATAGAGTATCAATCAAAACACCAATTTAGTTTGTGCTATGTGCTGTCACCCACTAGAACACGCATAAACGGCAATTAAAAGTAACACAAGACCTACGGAACACAGGAAATGCATATCTGTGACTGCCTGTTTTGTAGATCTTGCATGGATGAGTTGGTGAAGTGTGAGGTTGTCGTACCATAGGTCCTGCGTACAAACCCACTGATGACTTTTTTTTTAACTGTTTACGTGTGAAACTATTACATGTGAGAACATTTTCCTGACATGTAACAGGAGCTTTCAGAGTTTGTAGCAATGTTCTTTTGGCAGTCTGCTTTCACTTCATTAGTTGAATGCAGCAAGGCTATAGAGTGCATTTGCAGAGGTAGGTGTGGAGTTCTGCAGACATGCATAACAGACACCACTCGAGATGAAGTAGCTAGCGCATTTGTAGTTTCACGGAATAAACATACACATTTAAAACAGTATTATAAAGAAACAATTGCATCACACATGCAGAAGTATTAATGGTAACAACAGCAACAACAACAACAACAACAACAACAACAACAACAATAGGCTGCATATGGCAGCACTGAGTACATTACATGTGCGTGTCGAGGCTAGAGTCTCATGTCTGCATGCACTCAGACATGCAGTTGCTATCCAGTCTGTTTGCTACAGGTACTTTACTGCTGTTGTGCAACATGAATCCATGGAAAATTATTGACAATCTAGTCGAACTGTTGCATAGTGAATTGTGTACGTACAACAATGAAAATGACTGAAGTAGTACAACATTCCTGCTGGACATAATTGATGAATGGAACGAATCGAACATCACTGAAGGGAAACATTAGATATCAACAAGCACACACCAGGCGGAGTGGAATTTTTCATTTGTGACCAACTGAACGGATTATAGTCGATGTCTTTGATATCGTCACCAGAATGGTTCTTAAGCAATGGAAATGATGAAATACCGCAGAAGGAGAAAAGTGTAGTGTCTTACTCGAAAAATGAGAAAAATCAAAATTATCAAAGATTAGATCACATGATGCCTGCAGTGAAAAACAGATCTTTAACTAGGTGTCTTGCATGATGCATGTTGTACGACTGGAAACAGTAGAGGGAAAGTGGAGAGTGTGTGTTTACATTGATTTTTGAATGTTATGTACACTAATTTTATTATTTACTACTACTACTACTACTACTACTACTACTTCTACTTCTACTTCTGCACATGTGATGAAATTGTTTATTTTTCACTACAGATTTACTTTATAGGTTTACTGCTTTCAAAGAAATTAAGCAAAAGCAGACAGCCAAGGAAACTTGGCTGTAAACTCCAAACAGCCCCTTTACATGTCAAACATGTTGTCCCATATAACACTATCATGCATAAGACAATAAAAAAAAATTGGCGTCATAGGGTTCAATCCCAGGACCCCTGGTAAAATGATCTAATGCTCTACCAGCTTCCCTACGAAAGCTGTATGTATTAGTTACTCACAGTTATGCTTTTCTGTGCTCCATAGTTCTGGAGTTACTTTTAATTACCGTATACGTTTGTTCTGCTGGACGACAGCACATAGTACATAGTAAATCAGAGTTTTGGTCGATACACAATCGACATACAATATTTAGTACCGAACTGAGTGTCTGACATCTGGAGGTTTTGGTGTGAGCCCTCTTACAGTCATCGAGCCTCAGCAGATGGAGACGAAGGCACACTGTCAGGAGTGACACTGCACAGCATGTTCACAGCCTCAAGAAAGCTATTAGACGGCAACACTCAAATTTAAAAAAAGGGTGATTAGGGACAGATCAATCAAAGTGAGGAGTTAGTTTCGAGATATAAAAAGGGATTTTCAAGAAATAATGGATAAGTATATGGCTTTGCCTATAGCAACAGAAGTAAACAACAAAGAAGAATTAGGTGAATTCACATTGTAGTGTCACCCAAATTTACCATTATATTTAAGATGAAGTTATTTGATGACTTGATAAAGACCAAACAAATGTGATTTAGCACAACAGAAGGAATAAATAAGATCTATTGACCACAGCAACCAAATCCCCCACATGAACCATGGACCTTGATTTTGGTGGGGAGGCTTGCATGCCTCAGCAATACAGATAGCCATACCAATAGGTATCTGTTCAGAGGCCAGACAAACGTGTGGCTCCTGAAGAGGGACAGCAGCCTTTTCAGTAGCTGCAGGGGCGAACAGTGTGGATGATTGACTGATCTGGCCTTGTAACATTAACCAAAACGGCCTTGCTGTGCTGGTGCTTTGAAAGGCTAAAAGCAAGAGGAAACTACAGCTGTAATTTTTCACTAGGACATGCAGCTTTACTGTATGGTTAAATGATGATGGTGTCCTCTTGGGTAAAATATTCCAGTGGTAAAATAGTCTCCCATTCAGATCTGGGTGAGCTACTCAGGAGGACATCCTTATAAGGAGAAATAAAACCGGCATTCCACAGATTACAGCGTGGAATGTCAGATCCCTTAATCGGGAAGGTAGGTTAGAAAATTTAAAAAGGAAGATGGATAGTTTAAAGTTTGATATAGTGTGAATTGGTGAAGTTCAATGGCAAGAGGAACATGGCTTCTGGTCATGTGCATAGAGGGTTATAAATATAAAATGAAATAGGAGTAATGCAGGAGTAGATTTAATAATAAATAAAAAAAAGCAAGAGTGCAGATAAGCTACTGTGAACAGCATACTGAATGAATTATTATAACCAAGATAGACATGAAGCCCAGGCATACCACAATAGTCCAAGTTTATATGCCAAATAGTTCCGCAAATGATAAAGAGATTGAAGAAATGTATGATGTAATAAAATAAATTATTCAGATAGCTAAGGGAGACGAAAATGTAATAGCCATGGGGGACTGGAATTCAATAGTAGGTAGAAAGAAAAGTAGTAGGTGACTATGGACCCAGGGTAAAGAATGAAAGAGGAAGCTGCCTGGCACAATTTTGCACAGAGCATAACTTAATCATCACTAACACTTGGTTTAAGAATCATGAAAGAAGGTTGTACATGTGTAAAAGTATTGGAAACACTGGAAGATTTCAGATACATTATATAATGGTAAGACAGAAATTTAGGAACCAGCTTTTAAATTGTAAGACACTTTCAGGGGCATATGTGGATTCTGACCACAGTTTATTGGTTATGAACTGTAGATTAAAACTGAAGAAACTGCAAAAAAAGGTAGGAATTTAAGGAGATGGGACCTGGATAAACGGAAAGAACCAGAGGGCAGAGTGTTTCAGAAAGAGTATTGGGGAATGATTAACAAGTACAGGGGAAATAAATACAGTAGAAGAAGAATGGGTAGCTTTGAGAGATGAAATGGTCAAGGCAGTAGAAGACCAAGTAGGCAAAAATTTAGGTAATTGATGAAAGGAGAAAATATAAAAATGCAGTTAATGAAGCAGGTGAAAAGGAATACAAACGTCTCAAAAATGAGATGGATAGGAAGTGCAAAATGGCTAAGCATGGGTGGCTAGAGAACAAATGCAAGGATGTGTGAATATCAAGAGCTCAGGTGGAAAACCAGTCCTAAGCAAAGAGGGGAAAGCAGAAACGTGGCAAACGAATCTGCTCCAGTCCGGAATCCTTGAACCATTACACCAACAACCTGAAAACAGCTTTCGCATCCTGCAACTACCCTCCCAACCTGGTACAGAAGCAAATAACCAGAGCCACTTCCTCATACCCTCAAACCCAGAACCTCCCACAGAAGAACCACAAAAGTGCCCCACTTGTGACAGGATACTTTCCGGGACTGGATCAGACTCTGAATGTGGCTCTCCAGCAGGGATACAACTTCCTCAAATCCTGCCCTGAAATGAGATCCATCCTTCATGAAATCCTCCCCACTCCACCAAGAGTGTCTTTCTGCTGTCCACCTAACCTTTGTAACCCAATGAAATTCACAAACCACCTTCCCTACCCTCTGGCTCCTACCCTTGTAACCGCCCCCGGTGTAAAACCTGTCCCGTGCACCCTCCCACCACCACCTACTCCAGTCCTGTAACCCAGAAGGTGTACACAATCAAAGGCAGAGCCACGTGTGAAAAAACCCACGTGATTTACCAACTGATCTGCCTACACTGTGAAGCTTTCTATGTGGGAATGACCAGCAACAAACTGTCCATTCGCATGAATGAACACAGGCAGACAGTGTTTGTTGGTAATGAGGATCACCCAGTGGCTAAACATGCCTTGGTGCATGGCCAGCACATCTTGGCACAGTGTTACACCGTCCGAGCTATCTGGATACTTCCCACTAACACCAACCTGTCAGATCTCCAGAGATGGGAACTTGCCCTTTAGTATATCCTATCTTCTCGATATCCGCCAGGCCTCAACCTCCGCTAATTTCTAGTTGCCGCAGCTCATACCTCACCTGTCTTTCAACAACTTCTTTGCCTCTGTACTTCCGCCTCGACTGATATCTCTGCCCAAACTCTTTGCCTTTACAAATGTCTGCTTGTGTCCGTGTATGTGCGGTTGGATGTGTGTGTGTGTGTGCGTGTGCGTGTGTGCGTGCGTGTGTGCGTGCTTGTGCGTGTGCGTGTGCGTGTTTGTATACCTATCCCTTTTTTCCCGTAAGGTAAGTCTTTCTGCTCCCGGGATTGGAATGATTCCTTACCCTCTCCCTTAAAACCCACATCCTTTCATCTTTCCCTCTCCTTCCCTCTTTCCTAACGAAGCAACCGCCGGTTGCGAAAGCTCGAAATCTGGGTGTATGTTTGTGTGTCTATCGACCTGCCAGCGCTTTTGTTTGGTAACTCACATCATCTTTGTTTTTAGATATATTTTTCCCACGTCGAATGTTTCCCTCTATTATATTCATATCATTAATTTGAACCCAACAATTACGTTTGTTATTGTCAGATATGATATTCAACTTGATAATTAACAATTAGAATACATTTATTATATTTGTAACAATATTACGAGAAGGCAAGTTATCTCTGACATTTCGCATTCTTATATTGGGTGGAGCCCTTTTTGCAGCACCATTCACTCCATGGAACTCCTATCTCCACCTCACCCGGTAAGGTTGTCTGAAAGCTTCTCACTGTACAGTCACTGGATCGTTAGCTACAGTATCAGCACATCGCCCAACAGTGGGGTGTTCACCACTTATTGACTACTCTCAGTCATGAACATATTTTCATTGTCATATGTAGTTAAGGACAGGAACCTCTCGTTCAAGGAATCACAAGTATGACTAAAACTGAAAAAATTGGAGGAGTTATCGAATAGTAGTGAAGCTCTAGTGGAGCAATTAAATAAATTACATAAAAGTCTAATAGTATTAACACACTAAAAAGACAAGAAGAAGAGAAGACTATGAACGTAGGCAAGATTTCTAGTATGGAAGCTACCTAAGTAAAGGCACCAAAGAAGTTACAGTCTGAACTAAATAAATGATTTACTCTGATAAGAAATGAAATGAATGATAAGAAATGAAATGAATGATAAGAAATGAAATGAATGATAAGAAATGAAATGAATGATAAGAAATGAAATGAATGAGCAGTTAAATAAGGTACATGATGAGTTGTTGTTGTCGTCTTCAGTCCTGAGACTGGTTTGATGCAGCTCTCCATGCCACTTTATCCTGTGCAAGCCTCTTCATCTCCCAGTACCTACTGCAACCTACATCCTTCTGAATCTGCTTAGTGTATTCATCTCTTTGTCTCCCTCTACGATTTTTACCTTCCACGCTGCCCTCCAATGCTAAATTTGTGACCCCGTGATGCCTCAGAACATGTCCTACCAACCGATCCTTCCTTCTAGTAAAGTTGTGCCAGAAACTTCTCTTCTCCCCAATCCTATTAAATACCTCCTCGTTAGTTATGTGATCTACCCATCTAATCTTCAGCATTCTTCTGTAGCACCACATTTCGAAAGCTTCTATTCTCTTCTTGTCCAAACTAGTTATCGCCCATGTTTCATTTCCATACATGGCTACACTCCATACAAATACTTTCAGAAACGACTTCCTGATACATAAATCTATATTCGATGTTAACAAATTTCTCTTCTTCATAAACGCTTTTCTTGCCATTGCCAGTCTACATTTTATATCCTCTCTACTTCGACCATCATCAGTTATTTTGCTCCCCAAATAGCAAAACTCCTTTACTACTTTAAGTGTCTCATTTCCTAACCTAATTCCCTCAGCATCACCCGATTTAATTTGACTACATTCCATTATCCTCGTTTTGCTTTTGTTGATGTTCATCTTATACCCTCCTTTCAAGACACTATCCATACCGTTCAACTGCTCTTCCAAGTCCTTTGCCGTCTCTGACAGAATTACAATGTCATCGGCGAACCTCTAAGTTTTTACTTCTTCTCCATGAATTTTAATACCTACTCCAAATTTTTCTTTTGTTTCCGTTATACAGATTGAATAACATCGGGGAGAGGCTACAACCCTGTCTCACTTCCTTCCCAACCACTGCTTCCCTTTCATGCCCCTCGACTCTTATGACTGCCATCTGGTTTCTGTACAAATTGTAAATAGCCTTTCGCTCCCTGTATTTTAGCCCTGTCACCTTCAGAATTTGAAAGAGTATTCCAGTCAACCTTGTCAAAAGCTTTCTCTAAGTCTACAAATGCTAGAAACGTAGGTTTGCCTTTCTTAATCTTTCTTCTAAGATAAGTCGTAAGGTCAGTATTGCCTCATGTGTTCCAACATTTCTACGCAATCCAAACTGATCCTCCCCGAGGTCCGCATTTACCAGTTTTTCCATTCGTCTGTAAAGAATTCACGTTAGTATTTTGCAGCTGTGACATGATGAGCCTGAGACATTAATTAATCGAAATCTCATATAAGCAAGGTTGATCAGAGATATCAGAGCTGAATAAAGATTCGCTGAAGTAATTTGTGCTCCAAATGTTTTAGCTAGTTTTGAGGAATGCAACATGCATTAGTTGAACGGAAAATACAGCAAAGTTGAATTTTTCATTGCTACACTTTAGTCTTCGGGAAATACTGTAAACTGAAGTATATGACTACTGTAAACCTCAGTATGAAAAAATATTTACGCTGCAGTGAATACATAAGTAAAGAAGTGATTTTTCATATCACCACATGTCAAGGAAGTAGGCTTACCAGTAAAGATATTCACAGGTACACTGTTGTTAAACTTTAGGATAATAAGAGTGGGAGCACAAATGAATATTTAAATGAAGCTATAAGCCTTAATGAGTTTTCTAAGGAAGATGTCTGTTTTGACTATGGTGTAATCCTGGAAAGTAGAGCTATGAGTAGACACACTTAAATGTACACTCTTTATAGTACAATTAAAATTACTCGATATTTGACGTCTGTCACTTGCCACTACAGTGTTGCCACATCGGCTACCAGCTACCTCTTTGTTATAGATGAGACTCAATATGGTAGGTCACTTCACAAATGGTGTTAATGTGTCACAAAGAGCAATGTTGGAAGAGGCTGCCATGAGGTATGTTGAAAATTCAAGATGCTCTATCGACAGCTGCTTTAAGCAATCAATGACTGAACTGCAGTGGATGTGGCATTTTGTAGCCCTGCATTTCAACTCATGTCCTAAGCTAGCCAAAGCCTCATGATATGCTACGTATCTGAGAAAATGGTGGTCAACAGTCTGTGGCAGAACCAAAATCACAATCACTTTCTTTATGGCAATTAAAGTTAACCTCAACATTATATATATAAAATCAGCTTCAGCACTAGAAACAAACTATTTTTTCATTATCATTGGCTAGTGCTGCCTGAAACTATCCACACACTACCTACACCAGCTGCCACATTACCAACTGATGTACAGTCCTTGTTCATACTTGGTTGCAGATTACAGGTGACACAGGCAGATTCCAGATGAAAAATGAATGATAGACCAAGAAATAAAAGCAAATAAAAATATTATGATGAAAATGACTTGGCAAAGAATTAGAAAGAAAAAAATTACATTGAATCCAATTAACTGAATAAAAATAATAATCAAAGTCTTGATTAGGTTTTTTAAAAAACACTCCAAAAATTCAGCTTCGCCTAATTTCGTAGGAAGCTTATCTAATATAAGCCGATCTTGGTAATGATGCTAACTGTATATGTGGTGCTGAATCACATCTTATGTGGAGTATCAAGCAGAGTTTAGTTAGTGTATGAAACGAGTGTATTTCACTAGCATCAGTGTGTGTGTGTGTGTGTGTGTGTGTGTGTGTGTGTGTGTGTGTGTGTGTATCATTTGTGATGAAATACAAAACAAACACATCAAGAAAGCATGCGGGACAAGGACCTGGAAGTGAACTGACCAATTATTGTGGCAGTTAGGCACCAATGAACAGTTTGGGCGTAACACTGAGCACTCCAATGAAGGAAATCAGTTCAAATGTGTAAAGTGTCAATTATCAAGTTATTTGAATCAGAATGTAGTTCAAAGTTTTACTGCAAGAAGTATATGGGTTGATTATTAAGCTATAAATACACGTTTCATAAATTATCAAGTTATTCACTGTTTTATTGAGAGAATAAGATTTATTGATGTATGACACTGTATACTGCATCAGTCATTCTACGTTACTTGGAGGTATACTGTATCTAACAATGAGGGTGGCATTGTTCAATGAACTGATGGGAGACAAAGAATTAACATTCATTTACAATTCAAACCCTGGTGGAGGGTAGGTGACCTGAATGCACAAAGAAGCATTACTTATGTAGTGTTACTCTCATAATCCATGCCCGAACGAGAAAGACTTTTGTTTATTTCGTTAGTTAATTACTGAGGGTTATATAATCTGTTACTGTCATTATTATTCATTGATTCTTAAAACAGAAAGGTGAAAAGTTTATGTATTTATGCAACAAAAAGTATCTATTAGGTGTCCACATGTTTTCATCTTCTCTAGCAGGAAGTTAAGTGTTAAATGTAATCGCTGGTCATTAAGGCGTGGCTGACTATTTGATTTACTGGAGTTAAATAATAAACAAATATTAGAAGTGTTGAAGATTTAGTTTGAAGATGTGTAAAGCAGCCTTTACGTGGATTTTTCACGAACGTTATAAATATAAATGTCAATCAATTTTACACTGACCTCAACCATGTTAACAGATAATAGAATACAAATACTACTTTTTGTTAAACAATTGGAGGCAAAAGGACCTTATATAATCATTTAGTTTTTTTTCTTTGGGGAGAGAAAAAAAAGAGGAAGAATTTGCACTGTGTTAATTCGGCAGAGTAATGTCCATTGGTAGACTCAATTAATTGCTTCATTACTTTATATTTAGTTTACCATGGAGAAACTTCTTTCTCTTTGACTACACAACTGCCTGCAGTCTACATTTCTCTCTTAACCCAATGGCACATGGATCGTGCTTTCCATTGTCAACACTCAGCAAGCCGGGTTCAATGTGCTGCTGAGTGCTTGGATATGATGCTGCTTGTGCATCCGGTATGTGGGCCCGACATGGAGTACAAGATGACAATGGGTTCCAATGGCAGTTGTGGAATGCTTCCACTTCATAAATCACACTGTTTATGAAATGGGCATGTGTAAAATTTCTACTTTAGCTCCATTATAACGCTCATTCCCTCCACCGTTCTTGTGCAAGTCAAGTTTTTCTGTCTATAGTATACATAAATAAGAACTTCAGTATCCATGGGCATGTTTTAAGGCAAAAAATAAAGTATCATGCCCAGTCAATAAGGAAATTGGCTTATAAAATTTCCGTTACAAATAGAGCGATACAAATTTACATTAATTCTCCACAGAAGATAAAAATTATTTCAGCATTCTCGTATTTTAGCAAATCTGTAAGTTCACTCTTACCAGCAAATATTATACTATATACTTGAATTAAACTAATAAGAAAGTACCAGAACCTATTAAAAACAAGAATATCAGAAAAAAAATTTAATGTAGTGGGATGCGAACCACCACACGACACTTCTTGTTACGAATCTGTAACACTACTCACTGCATTAATCTGATCACATCTCTTTAGTAGACATTCTTAGCATGTTACCACCTTCCAAAGTTTTAACCGTACCTATGTTACTAACTGAAATTTAATTATAACACACTGTACCAAGAACAATGCGTTTTTGATGGATCCACATTGTGCTGTTGCCTTCAAATGACATACTCTCATAAAACGCAAGTTACAGTAATTCCTTTAGTCTGTATGTGGTGTTTGTCATTTTTTACAACAGATCATAAATTAATTATGGGTTTTTGAGATATTCTCAATTTGCTGGTGCTTGAAAATGGCATGTATACATATGAGCTTCAGCTGAATACCTGTATGGTGCCTCACAACTCTGTACTGAAGGGAGACTGTGTGCATGGGACATAGGCGACGTTCTGCCATCTCATTGGTCAACGTTCAGACACACATTCAGAATATCTGAAATGCTAGATATTGCTCTGCATATTCAGAAAGACTCCCCAACATGCTATTCCACTCTATGACATAAGAAACTTAGCACACTTAACATTTGGACATACTGTCCGTGTGCTGATGGCTTTGCTGCTGTATCTTATAGTGTGAAAGTAACAGGGAAAGCCTGCTATTGAAGTATAAAGAACGTATATTGGGGCAATTGCAGCCTGCTTTCACAGGTAATGCCAAAACATGGTACAGAGGAACACGCACAAAAGGCGTATTGATATAGTGTGGGTTTCACATTAGTTGCATAAACCTGTAACCCATCAAATGAATGAATGATACTGACAGTTCATGCAATTAGATGGCGATGTTGCCAGGCTTGGTTTGTGAAACCCCAAGTCTGGTCTCTACTATTTAGATGTGGTAAACACAAAAACCGTGACAGCATATAGGTTGTATTAATTCATTTACAGTTACTACTTGTAATATCCAAACTCAATAACTTGAAAAGCTATCTACTATCGAGATTGAGATTTTCACTCTGCAGTGAAGTGCGCGCTGATATGAAACTTTCTGGCAGATTGAAACTGTGTGCCGGACCGAGTCTCGAACTCGTGACCTTAACCTTTTGCAGGCAAGTGTATTGGAAATTGTGATTTTTGTGTCAAAAATTAGAGCAATTCAGCCTTCTTCAAATCTTCTCTGAGATCCATGTCTCATCTTTTGAGCTCTGATTAATACTGTCTTTTCTTCTTGTCAAAGCAGGTGTCTCATGTACAACTGAATGATAATGGGCATTATATATAACAACCACTGACAGTCTTGTCATCCTGATCCACTTCTGTAAAATACACTGTTCATATCTTCTTGACTATCAACTAATTTTTTTTATTTTTTTCTTTAACCAAACATTAACAGGCAATTTGGTACAAAACCATTTGATGTATCTGAATATAAAACAGTAACTCATCCTCCTTTTTCAACAGACACTGCCATTGTCTCCTCAGGTGTTCCACCACTCCAGCCTCTAAATAATGAATGGCTAAATTAACTCAAGTTTCATCTAGCCAAATTATAATTTTGAATGTCACACCCACACTACTGCACTAAACCCGGAATCTCCTGCTGACTGGGCAGTTGTGTTAACCAACGTGCCACCCAGACACAGTGTTTATTGCAACTGTGCAGACTATCTTGGCACATTTCTCATCCGACCCAAACTACCACCTGGCGCCACCTATCCGCAGTCCTCGTTTATGTCCTCTATGCTGGCTACTGTGGCAGTTCCACAGGAGGTCTGAACCATTCTGCATGGTATCTGCTTCAGATAAATCCGAAATAACATAAATAAAGCATTCAAGTAATTTATTTGCTTTTATGGGCAACAAGTCCACCTTCTTCAGTGCAGATGCACAATTACCTCTAACCACCTGCAGGAATCTAAAATTAGCGAGCATGGAGGACATGGATGGGGACTGTGTATAGGTGGCATTAGGTGAGAGTGTGGGTCAGCCGAGACGTACAGTTGCAATGAACACTGCGTCCGAGTGGTGCAGTGGTTAATGCAACTGCCTAGTAAGCAGGAGATCCTGGGTTTGAATCCCGGTCCAGCACACATTTTCACTCATCGCTGCTGACTGTGCATTAAGTTCCGATGCAGTCGACATCGACAGTCCCTTCCCTTTACTTTCCTTTCTTCCAATCCACTTTCAATTTATATAACATGCACCTTTGTTTAAAAATTTGATTCCTCCAGGATTCAACCTCAGGACCCCTACGTGTCAAACGAGGATTCTACCACATAGCCAAGCTGCTTGTCAAAAGACCACCAGCTTAGTTTAGCATATTAAAAATGGTCAGAAAACTTCAAAAGTTAATTTTCTCAAGTATTTCTGAGAGTTGCATCAAACTGCTTTGGTAGAGCTATATTTGAGTTCCAAACTTCATGTACCATAAATACAAGAAGATATAAAAATCAGAGAGCTATGTGGTCCCCCTTGTGAGAAACTTTGACCTCATGAATACTTGATTCAGGCCGCAGTTTGATGACCACTGCTATAAACCACAGTACCACACAAGCAAATAAAAACATATAATGTGCAGAATACACTGGCAGAGGCTTTTTATAAACATATCTAGGTTGCTTCCACATATACCCAACTACCATACAGTTCACAAGCAACTAAGACATGAGAGCAGTCAATTTATGTCACTTCAACGCACTACTTAACCTACCTATACAGATTCTTTCAAATTTGATACATGCAATTATCCAGATATGAGCTGGATTACTACAAATTTGCAGGGGTATATGACAATATTTGTGAAAAAGTTTCAGACCAACTAAGTTCGGAAATTGTGTGAAATTTAAAAATATAAAAAATGCACATAAATAAATATGGCTTCAATCAAGTCACAGCAATGAAACTTATAAAACTGAAAAGCTAATTATTACAGTTTCACACTGATATGCAATATGATAAGTTTCAAAGAATTTTCACACACAAGGTTGAGATTTGCAATGACATGAATTTCCTTGTCCATACTCATTTCTGAACAAAATATTACTGCTTAGGTTCAGAAAAAGTAGAAGTAGTTGTAGAACAAGTCATAAAATATGTGGCTGTAATTTGCAATCTGTTGATTTAACCCAATCTAAATCTGACATTTGGTTAAGTGTTTTAATCATGCACAGCATCAGAATTTGGAGAGGCAAGCAGCAGCCCTGTTTGACCATTGTCATGCAACGTGATGAGGTACAGTAGGAGGGGACGCACGACTGCTCCAGTGGGTGGAAGCCAATTTCCACTGAGTGGAGAAACAGGCACCAGGAATGTTGCAGAAGTTTGGTATATGAATACTTTCAGGTCAAAACTAAAAAGTAAGATGCAGTTTGAGGGGAAAGACACCCCTTGGCAACAGTATTATGGACTTGTCCATATACCTGCAGTGTGGGGGAAAAGAATCAGTCCTCCTGGAAAAATACCTATTGTACGAGACAGATCGAACTTTAAATTATCAGAAGAACGGTTTCAAGTGAATATATGTGTGGGTTACTGTTGTGACACACAAAGTAGCTTAATTATGAATATTAGGAGATGTGACATGTCTGACATCACAGGCTGAGAAAATGTTACAAATTGGGGTAGCGTCCCTTTTCTGGGCAGATAGTAATGGTTGTTGGTGGAGTTGAGACCCTGCAGCTGGTCGTGCTCAAACTTGGCAGTGCAGTAAGGTTAACTGTTAATTCATGTTATGTCTGCGAAGTATAACCACATTCAGTCATGCAGGAAGTGACTTTGGTGCTCAAAGTTATATTTTAAGTTATATTTTAACCACCACACATTTAGACATGGCTAGATCTCACGACCAAAGCCTACATCATGCTATTGTGTCATGTCTCACACTGACACCTGTAAGTAGGGCTACACTTGTTATCTTACTGTGTATAAGCTCAGTGCTGTGGTAAATAATCGCAGATGGACTTGTGGTTATGACTGAGTGTGGGCATCTAATAGTTGTGGAGAATATTGTGGGGCATGGTGCTAAGCAGTATTAGAATTGTCCTGGCATTACACTTATAGTTCCGCATTGCAGCTTATTTTGTATGATTAGCCCTCCGGAATCACTAGTTCGTCAAAGTTATGTTGGGGAAACTATAGCTTTGAATTAATGACTTCCATGAAGATTCCTTGAATTCTCATGTCAGTTGCATTTATCTTTGATTTGAAAACAATACTGATTTATAGTAACTTAACTGGAGAACACAGGGTCTCAACAATATAGTCTTTTTTCCTATCTCCTTGACCTTCATTTCACGTACTCCCCAGAAAAATGTCATACAACCAGATAGCTGTGTAAAATTTCTTATCATTACCCATGATTCTTTGAATAGAATTGAGGAGAAGAGGAGTTTGTGGCACAACTTGACGAGAAGAAGGGACCAGTTGGTAGGACATGTTCTGAGGCATCAAGGGATCACAAATTTAGCACTGGAGGGCAGCGTGGAGGGTAAAAATCGTAGAGGGAGACCAAGAGATGAATACATTAAGCAGATTCAGAAGGATGTAGGTTGCAGTAGGTACTGGGAGATGAAGAGGCTTGCACAGGATAGAGTGGCATGGAGAGCTGCATCAAACCAGTCTCAGGACTGAAGACCACAGCAACAACAACAACCCATGATTATTGTACTGCTGTCAGTCCCAAGCTGGAACTGACCGTCTAATGGTAATATCAAACATTTGGCGATCTTAAGTTTGACTACTGCATACTCAAACAAAGGCTGAAAAAAAAAAAAAGCAGTCAACAGCAGTCACTATTATTCTGATCAATTGGTGAATATTTCTTACATTGAACACTTTATCAGTCTGAGAGACTTTTATTGCCACCAATTAGCTTATTTCATGGATGAGGATTGTTTACTCAAGCTGCATTGTATATGTGCTGTGTAGTCGTATTTGGTAGTATGTTGTATAAAAATAAAATTCAAATCAAAATTATATTGTTACAATCCATATAAAAAAGGTAACAGAAGAGTACAGAAGAATTGGAGGAATGTTCAGGGGTAAACAGCAAATAAACATCCTGATGTATTGCCAGTTGGGAACATTTGCAGAAAATGTAGAAAGCAAATATGACAAAACCCACCAACCCTTGCAAGTGTAGCCTCAGCTGTGCTCAAAACTTCACAGAAAAATAGCATCACATTTGACATTGAATTCTTTAACTACTATCCTTCAGTATTCAGGTGAATCTCCTGTTAAGAAAAACAGAGGCTTCAGTGAGAGAAAAAGTAGCACAAGTTTCGACTGTATTTACAAAGAGCGGGAGACTAAAGAAAATCAAGAAAGAATTTTTCACATCAGACTACACAGTATAGACAGTAAAACAGTTAGAAGCAGAACATGATATTTCGCAACACCAAATCCAAACCCAGGTAAAACAATGTGTGAGGAAACTGTTTAACCTGTACATTATTGTCACTGTAAACATGAGTCCTGTGAGGCCATGAAGAAGAGACTGTCTATGAACAAAAAGAAAAAAGAGAACATAAGCTGAAGCACCTAGTGTTGCACTACCTCAAGGAGGTGTATGCATATTTCAAAGACACATACCTAGCTTTAAAAATTGGATTCTCAAAATTTTGTAAATTTTGGGCAAAGCACTGTGCTCTTGCCAATGCCAGTGGGACCCATGCTGCCTGAATGTGTGTGCCACAGCAAAATATTACAGTAATGATTGAAGATCGTAAATTTAAAAATCAACAGATGATTTCACTTAGAATATAAGCCTTGAGTTTCCAACAGCTGCTACCATAGTCGTTTATTACACATCAGAAGTCACAGTTCTTTAAAATCACTAACGAAGAACTGAAAGTAAATAAATATCATTTATTACAGAGAGGCAAATAATGAAATACACCATGTCACAAGTAGAGATATCTGACTGCCTCCAACACAACTTTGTGTGTGTGTGTGTGTGTGTGTGTGTGTGTGTGTGTGAATGTGTGTGTGTGTGTGTGTGTGTGTAAAAAGGGGGGGTGGGGGGGGGGGGGGTGGGGGAGGCGTGCATGTGCATGTATGCCCCATGCACATGGAAGCATTCTAAAAGTAGAAAGAATTTCATGTATCTGTCCTAACATCAGGAACAATGGCATTTTTTTGCTAAATCGCATGGTAAAGAATCTTGTGATGTAAGGAAGGAAGAAAGGAGGATTAGGGAGTCAAGTCCTGATGACAGCATAGTCACTAGAGACAGAGCACGTGCCATGATTGTGAAAGAATGAGCTGTATCCCTTTCACAGGAACCATCCCGGCATATACCTGGATGATTTAGGGAAATCGTGGAAAATCTAAATCTGGATGGCTGCATAAGGATTTAAACCATGATCCTCCTGACTATGAGTCCAGCGCGCCAACCGCTCTGCCACCTCGCTTGGTTTTTGAGAGATAGTTGCAGGGACTGTAAAGAGATCACCTATGCTTGCTAGCCTCAAGTGGCATCATGAAAACCATACTTTGACACCATGACAGTTGTTTCAGTAGTGGAAAGGAAATATTCCTTCATGTGTCTTGCAGTTCACATCAGCTTTTCAGCATGATAAAGGCACTGTCCAGCTGAAGCAACACTGCAAGAATATGAAGTAGATTCCAGATAACCTTAAGCTTCATTGTATAACACATATTTTTGTTTTATATATAAAAGGCATATTTCACTTTGTTAGTGAGCAGGGTTGGGTGCTATGGTGAATAAAATGATATTAACAGACATACATGGATCTGTTGTCTGCACTGGTGGTTGCATACATCTAGGATCTTATGAGGTTACAAATGTAGAACAGGTCAGCCTTTTGTCCAACAAGGATCATCTTCATCATTAATGCTTCCAGCCAAACGAGACACGTGTTACAGAAGATGTAACATTCTCACAAGACTGGTTCCAATGACACAAACTGTAAAGACATACACTCTCCCAGTAATTGATGTCCTTAGAAAACCATCACGTTGCATATCGATGTAAAGTTCCATCCTTAGTTTTTCAATGATATTTTTATTTTGGCTGCTTCCTGCATGAGCAGGGCTTTAGCGAACGATAACTTCTGCATCAGGTGTCTTCCTAGAGCCAACTGACACTAGCACACACTAGCGCAAATCTAGAATTAGATAGAGGCAAATAGTTCTGCTGTATGCCATTAGACTGCGCACACTGCCTAATTGCAGCTGACAACTGACAGTCACTTTCCACAGAAACTCACATTTCAGATGACAATTGGCCATTGTTAATTTACTGCCAGTGCTTTTACAGACTATGTTCTTAAAATAGTCAATATTCTGTATTAAAACAATAGCATTTGTGAAACAATGTTTTTCGCAGAAGTACAGTTCGCGTAATTAAAAATGGACTGCTGGTTAAAATATGGCTCGTTAAAATGTGACGCTTAATTCAGCTTTTTTTAGGTACTTGATACAGTGATATTACAAGGTACCAATCATGCTCAATAAGGGGGTCCTCGAGAAAATTTTGTTGGGAACCCCTGGTCTAGAGTACAACAATCTGCAATGCTTGTTCATCTCTTACCTTCACTCAAGGTCTAAAAATGGTAAAGAAGAGGTACAGGAGTTCTGTAGTAATGCTGTAAATTCCTAATATTCCATACAAACAGCACTGTTGAAACCTGCCACTGTTGTGTAACAGCAAAGTATATTTGGAACTGACAATGCCATTTCATGCAGTTCTCATCAGACCAGAGTCCTCACAAAAGTCTCTTAAATCTCTTAATTGTAAGCAGATTTGTGTCCTTTCCAACCAGAACATGAATCACAATGCACTGATTCTCACTTGACATGAATGAGAATCTAGTCAATGAACAACTTGAGAAGCAGAATGTCCTTGGAACAACACTCTTCAGAGAAATATTTGGCAGTCCTAAAATTACAGTGGCAGTTTCAACCTGCACTACCGGGAAATAGCAATACAATGTTTATTTAGCATATTCCCCATGCCCACACAGATCAGTATTGAGGGGGTGTTCTTTCCGTCTAGTACATAAGTCATTTCACTGTCTTTCTTCACTAAGGAACTCTGTTGTTGGTTATCACTGTGCAATCAGCGAACTGAAAAAGTTAAGAAATAGGAAATCTCTCAGCTCTCCCTTGTTATAAAGTACACTCAGTGATTGGTTGACACTATCAAAAACCTTAATATCCATCACCACTAATCTCCGGATGAGTAAGACTGTAGATATTCATCTTAGTGACTATAGTAACATGCAAAATGTGGACAATGTAGAATCCTTGCACACTTCAATAGCATACATGTTTTGATCCATAGCTGCAATATGATATGCTGAATTGACTAAAAATGATAACACAGTAGTAGTAGTTAAAGGAAAACACTGTAAGTGTGTCACACTTTTCCTTTTCCTAGACATGTAAAACTGGAGACCACAAATCTTTATACTTCATGTTAATATATGAGAGCATCTCATTCTCAGAATATACCTTCCCTGATTATTTCCTGTGGTACTAATTGATGACACAAAATACAACTGAAGACCACATAGAATAGCATTAAAATATAATTTGTTTTCACCACAAATCAAATTCTTTTGGAATTTTAATTTGTTCACTAATTCTGTCAGTCTGCATTATTTTGCAATATTCAACAATTGATAGATTTCAGACTCCTGGCTAGCTCTTTACTTTATTCCCAAAATATTGTGCACCTTGTTAGATCATATAACTATGTAGTCTTCCACTGCTAGAGGCATTTGACATAAAAGAAGGGTCTAAATCCAGAACAAGACCACTGCAAACATGGCCAAAATGTTGGTTTCTCCAGTATAGTTTTTTAATATAGTGACATGGTATCATACTCAGAAAACTATGTTAGATCAGATTGTTCTTTCTTTATTCCATGTGTTTATTACACAACTCTACCTGCTTAAGCTTTTTGTTTTGTTTTTGTTTTATGTATTTTCCATAAAATTATTCAAGACTCACTCTCTTGGTAAGAAGTTCCACATTCCGTAAGTGAATGCACATATTTCGTCGAACACCAACATAAAAATTCCCTACTTTTATAAACATAGTACTGTATCAATTCACAAGCAATAATACATCATTCATTTTTACAAAGGAACAATTAACTATTTGTCAATACAATACGAAATGCACTCCTCAAATTTCAGAGCAATGTACAAATTAACAGCTGGGACACTTAATTACATTATGTATTAACATACCTCTGGTTCTTCTTCTGCTCCCTCTTTCCCTGTCGTAATTCCTGGCTCTTCCTTGATCTGCACAGCATTCTGTGTGCAGCCTGTATCCTCTTCCTTACAAGACGACTCCAGGATGGAACCTTCTTTCATTTCCTGTGATGCTTGTTGCCCCAACTTCACAGTAAGATCCTCAACTTCCTTTTTCAGCTGTAAAATAAGAATAAAGAATGCATTTGCAATTCATATTTTGACTGGTGCCACAAACATAAGCACCAGAAAGAACACTGCTATTCTAAGTCTGTCAACTGCCGTTGCATAAATCTTCTAGAGAAATTCAGCAAATGATAAGCTCCCAGTATGACAAAAGATAATAATTATGGTTATTTGTGTTGCCAAACAATGGGTATTCTGTCAAATATTGCTAAAAAATTTAAAAATACTACCCACACCTTTCCTCTACTTATAACCATGACTTGTTCATTTTCTTACATAAAATCCAACATACACTTGACAGAGAGAATTTCATACTTCCGAAACCCAGAATACACGGTGTTAAAAATGTACAAGGCAATAAAAGGTAGTACTACATTTAACATGGAATTTGGTCCACTGAAAAAATTGCTCTTCACATTTTTGGTGGAAAATTGCTATTATTGTATTGGAGGCATTTTCACAGTTTGAACAAGGGAATTACGTGTTTTATAATAACTATGTGCATTGCTGTACCTCAGAAATGTATACAAAATATAGTCAACTTTAAAATTCTCCCAAAAAATTTTCTTCTCATAAAACCTGACATGTCTTCTATACATCAAACCAAATGATTTGAAAATTGTATGTAATGAGATGACTAAATCACATTTCACATCACACATTTCACATATGTAGATGTAGCTGACACACTACCAAACTATTTTAACTAGATCTGTTACAGTGTATTACGTGAAAATACACTCCTGGAAATGGAAAAAAGAACACATTGACACCGGTGTGTCAGACCCACCATACTTGCTCCAGACACTGCGAGAGGGCTGTACAAGCAATGATCACACGCACGGCACAGCGGACACACCAGGAACCGCGGTGTTGGCCGTCGAATGGCGCTAGCTGCGCAGCATTTCTGCACCGCCGCCGTCAGTGTCAGCCAGTTTGCCGTGGCATACGGAGCTCCATCGCAGTCTTTAACACTGGTAGCATGCCGCGACAGCGTGGACGTGAACCGTATGTGCAGTTGACGGACTTTGAGCGAGGGCGTATAGTGGGTATGCGGGAGGCCGGGTGGACGTACCGCCGAATTGCTCAACACGTGGGGCGTGAGGTCTCCACAGTACATCGATGTTGTTGCCAGTGGTCGGCGGAAGGTGCACGTGCCCGTCGACCTGGGACCGGACCGCAGCGACGCACGGATGCACGCCAAGACCGTAGGATCCTACGCAGTGCCGTAGGGGACCGCACCGCCACTTCCCAGCAAATTAGGGACACTGTTGCTCCTGGGGTATCGGCGAGGACCATTCGCAACCGTCTCCATGAAGCTGGGCTACGGTCCCGCACACCGTTAGGCCGTCTTCCGCTCACGCCCCAACATCGTGCAGCCCGCCTCCAGTGGTGTCGCGACAGGCGTGAATGGAGGGACGAATGGAGACGTGTCGTCTTCAGCGATGAGAGTCGCTTCTGCCTTGGTGCCAATGATGGTCGTATGCGTGTTTGGCGCCGTGCAGGTGAGCGCCACAATCAGGACTCCATACGCCCGAGGCACACAGGGCCAACACCCGGCATCATGGTGTGGGGAGCGATCTCCTACACTGGCCGTACACCTCTGGTGATCGTCGAGGGGACACTGAATAATGCACGGTACATCCAAACCGTCATCGAACCCATCGTTCTACCATTCCTAGACCGGCAAGGGAACTTGCTGTTCCAACAGGACAATGCACGTCCGCATGTATCCCGTGCCACCCAACGTGCTCTAGAAGGTGTAAGTCAACTACCCTGGCCAGCAAGATCTCCGGATCTGTCCCCCATTGAGCATGTTTGGAACTGGATGAAGCGTCGTCTCACGCGGTCTGCACGTCCAGCACGAACGCTGGTCCAACTGAGGCGCCAGGTGGAAATAGCATGGCAAGCCGTTCCACAGGACTACATCCAGCGTCTCTACGATCGTCTCCATGGGAGAACAGCAGCCTGCTTTGCTGCGAAAGGTGGATATACACGGTACTAGTGCCGACATTGTGCATGCTCTGTTGCCTGTGTCTATGTGCCTGTGGTTCTGTCAGTGTGATCATGTGATGTATCTGACCCCAGGAATGTGTCAATAAAGTTTCCCCTTCCTGGGACAATGAATTCACGGTGTTCTTATTTCAATTTCCAGGAGTGTAGTTACAAAACTGTACCACTAACAACAATCCCAGCACTAATGCATTTCCATATATCTGAAAACATATTTTTCTTTTCTTCTTCCTGTTAAACGACATAGTCTAAATAATGAAATAGCCTGTAATACACTTTTTGTTGTGTGTGGATCACTATATTTTTAAAAACAGCACATTTGATGCGAGCAATGAACTCACTCACAACATACTTGTTATATGATATCTCAAAAGGACTGCGCTCTTTCTATCCTGCACTAAGAATTTACGTGGACCCAGAAATACCAACCAAGTAGCCAATGCAATTACTGCAATTACAAGAATTCTGATGCAGCAAAAAAATTTATTAAATCCTCAATGGATGAGTAAACACAGTTGCACAAAGATGCAAAGAACTTTTTAGGGCATAAGGAACTTTGAAACTTCCAGGTAGATTCAAATTGTGTGCCTGAAGTTTCAAATCAGTGCCCATTCTGCCACATAGTGAAAATTTCAAGGCACAAGAACAACACGTTGATGCAATATACTATTCATATATCGTGAGCCTTCTCATTTCTGTTATTACTTGATTTATAAAAAACATCTACATTCACATGACTACCTTGCAATTTACTGGCACTCTCAACTGTTCCACTCTCCAAGGCTGTGGGAAAAACAAATATCTAAATCTTTCAGTGTAAGTTCTGATTTCTCTTATTATTGTGATCATAGATGAACATCAACAAACTATTTTCGCATTCAGAGAAGAAAGTGGGTGATTGGAATTTTGTGAAAAGATCTTGTCACACAGAGTAACACCTTTGTTTTAATCATTGCCACCCCAACTCTCATATCATACTGCAACAATTTCTCCCATTTTGTGATAATACAGAACGAAGTGCGCTTTTTTGGACTGAATGTATGTCCTTCATCAATGCTGTCTAGTAAGGATGCCATACAGCATGGCAATACTCTTGCAGAGGACGGGCAAGAGTTGTGTATGCAGTCTCTTTAGTAGACCAGTAGCGTCTTCTAAATGTCCTGCCAATATAACAGTTTTTGGTGATCCTTCCCCACAACATTTTCTATGTTCAAATTCGAGTTGATCATAATTATAATCACTGGGTATTTAGTTGAATTGATGGCCTTTGAATTTGTATGATTTACTGTCTGACCAAAATGTAATGGGCACTTTTCAGTTCTCAAGTAGGTGATCTCACACTTTTCATTATTTAGGGTCAATTCCCATTTTTCACACCATGCAGATACCATGTCTGAATCATTTTGAAATTGGTTTTGACAACTTTACAACATACTAAGTGATAGTGTCACTTGCAAACAATTCAAGAGGGATGCTCAGATTGTCTCCCAAATCCTTTATATACATTAGGAACAGGAGAGGTGCTATAACACTTCCTTGGGGAATACCAGGTGTATCCCTTCTATTTCACTTAATAACTTTCCACCATTTACTACAAACTGTAACCTTCCTGAGAGAAGAGCACGAATCAGTCATACAACTGATATGACACCCCATAGGCAAGCAATTTGATTAGATGCTGTTTGTTTGGAATGGTATCAAACGCTTTCTGGAAGTATATAATTATGGAATTAATTAATGATCCCCTGTGGATAGCACTCATTATTTAACGAGAATATAGAGCTAGTTGTGTTGTACAAGAATAATATTTTCTGAAACTGTGGTGATCGATGTATATGATCCAACATCCTACTGTGAATTAACATCAGTGATAGGGTCTGTAATTCAGCAGGTAACTCATCTTTTCTCTCTCTCTCTCTCTCTCTCTCTCTCTCTCTCTCTCTCTCTCTCTCTCTCTCTCTCTCTCTCTCTCTCTCTCGAATATTAGTGTGACCTGTGTCACATCCCAGTCTTTAGGTATGGATCTTTCATCAAGCAAGTGATTGCATCTAAGTCTGAAGCTACCATACGAGTCTACTCTGAAAGGAACCTAACTGGTACACAATTTGGACTGGAAAATTTGTCTTTATTAAGCGATTTGAGCTGTGTCGCCACATGACAATATCTACTTCTGCTTTACTCATGTTGACAACTGTTTTTGATTTGAATTCTGGAATATTTACTTTATGTACCTTGAATTCTGGAAAATTGTATTTAGTAACTCCTTGTTAGTTGTACTATCATCGGTTACATTACAATCACTGTCGTGCAGTGAAAGTGTAGATTGTGTCTTGCCACGTGAGTCCTTTACACAGGCTAGAACTCTTGATTTTCTGCCAGATTTCAAGATAGAATTTCATTGTAGAAATTATTTAAAAAATCTCACATTGAAAGCCATTCAAAATTTCAAGCTTTTGTAAAATTTCACCAGTCTAAGGAATTTTGCATTCTTTTATATTTGGCGAGCGTTTTTTGTTGCTGCTGCAGCAGTATTCGGGCCTGTTTTGTGTACCATGGGGGAACAGTCCTGTCTCTTATTAAATTATTTCCTATAAATCTCTCAATTGATGTAGGTACTACTTATTGGAATTCCAAGCCACTTTTTGGTCTACACTAACACTTAGTTCAAAGGTAATGGAAACTGTCTTTTAGGCAGTCATCAAGCAAATTTTTACCTGCTTTTTTAAGTAGATATATTTCGATTTTATTTTTGGTGGGTTAGGGTGTTACAGTATCCAGTCTCGTTACAATAACCTTGTGATCACCAATCTTCCATGATGCTCCCTATTTGCTCAGGATCATCTGTTGCCAAGAGGTCTAGCATGTTATTGTGTGTGCTGCTGAACCAGGAAGACCTTTCAATTGGCCACACAGGAAGTCCTTCATTGCTTGCCACACATTATGACAACCTCTTACTTGACCACTGGTGAGCAGTAAACCTCAGTGCATGCAGTAACAAGGGTGGCCACAGTAGCGGACTGACTGGTGACACGTATGATGGGCTGGAAGTCCCTTGGACCCCTAAGTCAAGGAACCGCCCCCCCCCCCCTCCCCCGAAAGTAGTGCTCATTGGTACCAGCTTCAAGCTGCGTCACAGATTCCAGCACCGTCTGGAAATGGGAGTGAAGGTTCACTGACTTGGCTTACATCCAAATACAAAAATCACAGTCTGTATCTGTTCTAAAGTTGGCAGAATTACACACCAAACAGTTATCCAAATGCAAGACGGCAGCTACACAAACACGTAATAATTAAACAACTAAGCACAAAAGTAGACAAAAAAAGACACTTCTAGGAAGAAGCTCATACAATAATTGACAAATGAACAACGTACACTCCTGTGGTGCTGCAAGGAGAGAAACTGCTGGCAAACCTCAGTGTCTAACAATTGTAGCTGAGTGTTCCAGCAAAAGCAAACAACTGTCATGGTATAGATGGTGAAACTATAAAATAGACAGTTATTAAAACTTTTGTATCTGGTTTTGGATTTCCTAAGTTACGAAACTTGATCAAATTTTCATAAAGTTGCAAGGGATACAGCAATGAAATAGCCTAAAAACATAGCTTTGAGAGGCAAAAACAAATTTGTGTGATACAGTATTTTAAACTATGGCTGACAATATGTGTGAGCAAAACTATGAGAAAGAGGCATACAACATGCAATAACAAAAATTAATACCAAGTTTTAACTAAGTGCTTTATGTCAGTGATAGAGTGTCAGTGGTAAGAATGACAAGACAATAAAGCAGTATCTTGTTAAATCAAAATGTGGCATTGAAAACACAGAAAATGCAACCGATTCAACATGGGATTGTACAAAATGGTTTTTTAGAAAATCAGATACACTTTTCTTTGTAGGACATGAAAGCTGTAATAGCCGTGTTGGAATAAAAGGAAAAATAAAAATGAAGCAGATTTTTAACAGTATTTTCTACCCTGTATTATCAATGAGCACAACATTTAAAAGGTAAGACAAATACTGTAAACAAGCAATTTCATTACTAAGCGTTACTCTTCTCCATAACACTAGGGCAGTGTTTTTTCATATTTACTGGTGTGCAATTGTAACCATATGCAAATACAATAAATAATGTAACAGATAAAACTCATCGACTTCTTACAACTAGATGATTACCCAGCCAAGAAATTGCCAAACTGATAAAAGACAGGATATAATTATATGTAACAACTGCAGTAGGCTGTTTAATTACACTACTAACAATTGTTTTCAAACAAATGAATTTTTACTATTTTAAAAAATAGACATTAGTTTTGTTTATATTTGCTTGCAATATCATGACATTTGAGGGACTACTTGCCTTTGGTATCTCTGCATTGGCTTCCTTGTATTTGCGCTTGTAACGGTGAACTTCACCTTTGAGTTGTTGATTGTGGTTTTGAAGTGAAGTAATTAGGTGACGCATCTCGCGATTTATCGGGCCAGTCTGTTCATTCGCTGCCAAATTTTGCTCAAATTCAATGCGTAACATCTCATATTCTTTTCGAAGTTGTGCTAGGACATCCTCCAACTGGATCACTTCAGTACGCAGCTTCTTCTGTGCCATTAACTCCTCACTCTGTATCGATAAGAAATTAAGACATTGTAGAATTGCATAACAGCTATGTCACATAAATTATAACTGATGTATGTGCAACACTTCCCAACAGAGAAATGCTGCTGATTAAGCAAAGGAATAACTGGTTTTGCACAACATATGGAAAATTTTGTACAACATATGAAAAATGAGAATTGAATAATATGAAGTGGCACTGCTCTTCGCATCCCACCGAGAGAGGTGGTGCAGTGGTTAGCACATTGGACTCGCATTCGGGAGGAGGATGGTTAATCCCATGTCCGACCATCCTGATTTAGATTTTCCGTAATTTCCCTAAATCGCTCCAGGAAAATGCCGAGATGGTTCCTTTGAAAGGGCAAGTTCGACTTCCTTCCCCGTCCTTCCCTAACCCGATGAGACGATGACTCGCTGACTCTCTTCCTCCCACACAACCTAGGTTTTCAGACTGTTTCTGACCATCCTACATAATGTCACTGAAACAATGCCCACAAAGATTTAAATCTTAACAATTCTGTCTCAAAATTTACTAGCTTACTTGAATGCATTTTCCTTTTGTTATGAGGTTCATTCAAATGAAATATGGTCTGTGCATCTACCTTTTCCTTACACGTAAGGTGGCGTCACATAATTGCGGGAATGGTGGTGCCATCTGTTGGTAGAGAGACTGACGCATGCACACCATCTGATGTTGCATAGCGCCAGTGTTGTTTCACGCTGAAGAGAAGGTGGTCACGAGGAGTGCTTCGATTTTTGGTGGCGGAGGCAGTTGGAGGCCGTGAAATGTATCGACTGATGAAGGCTGTGTACGGTGAGCACAGTCCGAGTTGTTAAAGTGTTATGGAATGACACAAACAATTCCTTGAGGGGCGCGAGCCACTGGAAGATGATGGTCATCCTGGACCACTCATCATGTCATCGCACCAGAAATGGTTGTAGAAGTGAATGCTTTAGTTTTGGACAACCACGGAATCATCATGGACAAGATCCATCGGTTACTGGGTATTAGCGTGGGCACTGCCCACACCATAATGCATCAACACATGAACTTGTGTTTGAGTCAACTGCAATGTTATCATGAGGAGGAACACAGCTTTCTGTCGCATATTGTCACAGGTCATGAAACACAATGCCCAGCGTCATCAAACCACTTCACAGAACCTTAGACGAGCCATCAAATCAATATGCCGAGGCATGTTGTTCAATGGCATTATCCTCCCACGTGATAATGCCCACCCACACACGGCCAATGCATTGAAGACAATGTTGCACCAGTTTTGGTGAGCAACTGCTGGAACATCCACTGTATAATTCCAATATTTCCCGGTGTGACTTTCATGTGTTTGGACCTCTAAAACAAGCTACTTGCGGACATTGATTTGTAATGGACAACGAAGTGTGTGACTGGGTCCAGGCCTGGATCCGACAGTAGCCTACTAGCTTCTTAAAGGATGGAATCAACTGGCTAGTGTCACAATGAGATAAATGTGCCAACAATTTCGGTGACTATATTTTATTATGTGTACTTTGTACAACTATATCTTTGAGTTAATAAAATCATTACCGTTACTTTACACTAGTGACCAGATTTCATTTGAATGCCCCTTACACAAAATATTTTCCATGTTTGACAATGTTCTCCCATATGTGACATTACTTTGGCGTCCTCACTAGAACACAACTGACATCACAAATAAAACGCAATCTCACATTCCTTGTTCAAAAGTTAATTTAAAGAGAGAGAGAGAAAGAGAGAGAGAGAGAGAGAAAGAGAGAGAGAGAGAGAGAGAGAACTGACTTTTCAATATCCTCAAGTTGCTGCTCAGTGGAAGCTGAGCAGACATTAAACAAACTCTTGTTTCCCACAGTCATTTGATTGCAGACATGAGGTTACTGATTTGATGAATTCTTGGCTCTTCTCCTTACCGCATGCTGATTCTGCACTATTGCTTCGCATTCACTATAAAAATGGAAATGATTGTGTGACATCGTTGCCTGGGAGGCCCCTTCGGGGAGTTCGGCCGCAGTATTGTAAGTCCTTTTTAGGTGACGCCCCATCGGCGACTTGCGAGTCAATGATGATGAAGGACACACAACACCCAGTCCCCCACTGGGAATCAACTTAGGGCCCCTGCGTGGTAGGCAGTGACACTACTGCTATGCTACAGAGGTGGACTGTTCACTATAAGTAAAACCCACTTAAGAAAATCATTACGAAAGATTATACATATGTATAGTCTCATTATCTGCTCCAACTGTAAATGAAATCCATTAGATACAGGCTTGGTTTACAGTACTGATAATTTCGTGCCTTGTATTATGAAGAATCATACTCACATATCTCAATGACAAACTTGAAATAAATTGTTCATAATTTCGCTCAGCTGTGGACTGAATTCTGCCACTCCATTTGATAAATTTTAAAATCACAGTAAACATCAGCTTTGTAGAATATGACTTTGCTAATAGCATATTTAATGTCACATGAGAAAACTATCTCCTTTACAATCTCCAAATAGTCTCAGTAGTTCAAAACGGCCTGAAACTCAGTTACTGATCTTATTGGTTTGGGATGCAGAGCTACTTCTTGTACTACTTGCTGATTTTTTCCGCCAATTCAATGCAACTAACATCATCTTCATCTTGAATATTATGATATTCACTTCAGGACGTAGAAATCTAAATTCTTCCACACTACATGAAAAGTATGTGTCAGAAGTAACTTTGCATATAAGTTCTTTACCTGTATACTTATATGTGGCACCATATGTACCCATTATGAGAAAGTTGTTTTTATTTGCTTCACCAGGTCTGTAAATGGTTTTATTGCATATGTATTCAGCATATTCTTCTTAAAAAGCAAATGCATTAATATAACAGACATATGAACGAGGTTTCGTAATGTCAACACGCTGAGAATTTTCAAGTCAGTATACTTTATACTTTTCAAGAAATTTCCTTATTTCTGGATCACTGGGCACCAGCAAGGGTGTGCAGGTGGGGTGAGAATGGTGGAAGCTGCCCCGAGTGAGAATTAATTTAATCTATTAGTATGAAAAAGGACTCATTTTTATGGCCTACAATACCTGGAAAATTATCACTAAGGTAAACTGAAAATATCTATTAAAAGACTTAAAATGATATAAAACATATGTAACAATGGTAGACATTATAGCAGGTTGGAAATGAAATTAGAAAAAAGAATTAATTAATTTAAATGACTAGTTTTTTATTTAAGAAATCTCATTCTTTGAAGATGTAAGGAAAATTTTTGTCTGAACTATCTTAGGGCTATTGCAGTGTATGACCCAGCAGAAATTCTCAAAGGCAAGTGAACTTCTGTTGACATAGAACACACACTCACATTTAGAAAATATTTCAACATTTCCTGAAACAACTGACACATGCACTTTTATATTTTGCTTTAGTTTCCAAACAAATCTAAAAAATTGACACTCACATACAGATATTTCATAAATGGGCATTACGTCTAGTAGATCAGTATTTTTGTTTCAGTAGCTATACCTGGTACAAATACAACGATGACGTGACAACCACAATAAGCAAATAAACCATCAATTTATCTTCAACATGTATGGAGCAAAAATGATGTGAGTTTCCTAAAGCCACATGTATTGTTCATTTCTTTCAACATTAAAAGAACTGTTGTTTCATAAACGTGTAAAAAATGAAGTAAAATCTTAAAAATGAGATCCTTGAAAAATTAAATAAAGAAAAGTATCTATATGCTGAAAAATGCAAAATTAAATTTACATTTCTATAGACAGAACATTTTGGACTTTGGTACTAGTGAACAATGTGTATCTCATAAGGAAAGAAAAATTACTCGTCAACAAACTCGGGACATTACTAATAAGCTGTAATAAAATTATCTAAGCTGCAACTGACTGAGTGACAAAATTGTTACATATATACCTACACATTCCACAAGCCACTATGTGGTGCATGGCGAAGGGGGTAACTTATACCAGTACTAGTCAATCCCTTTCCTATTTCACTCACAAATGGAGAGAGGGAAAATGATTTGTCTATACGCCACTGTGCAAATCCCAGTTTCTTATCTCGTCCTCATGAGAATGAACATTTGCAGCAGTAGAATCTTCCTGCAGACAGTGTTTCAGAAAGACATCATCATCTTCCCTCCATGGATTCCCTTGCGAGTTCACCAAGCATTTCTGGAATACCTGTGGGCTGACTGAACCTACAGCTTAGAAATCCAACAACATGGCTCTTAATTGCTTTGGTATAATCCTTCAATCCACCTCCATGGTGATCACAACAGTCGAGCAATGTTGAAGAATGGGTCAGATTAGTTATAGATGAGATACTTTCCTAAAATGTTACCAATAAACTGAAATCAAACATTCGCCTGCTGTGGTCCTGACATGTTCATTTCATCTAATACTGCTCTAAAGTGTTACACCAAGATATTTAATCAATCTGACTGCCAAGCAGCACGCTGCTAATACTGTATTCAAACATTACATAATTGTTTTTCCTACCCATCTGCATTAACTTACATTATTCTACTTCAAGCAATCTGCCATTCATATTGTCCCATATACAATAGCATCATCAGCCAACTGTCACAGATTGCAGCTGCCATATCATTTATGTATACAGATAATAACAGCCATCCGCTGATACTCTTCCCTCTCATGAGCATTTACTGTCCTGTATAAAGTACTGAGTTCTATAACTTGAGAAGTCTTCAAAGCCACTCACATATCTGAGAACTTACTTCATAAGCTCTGAGCTTCATTAACAGTCTGCAGTGGAGTTCTGTGTTGGAACACTTTCTGGAAATATAGGAATATGGAAACTTCCTGTCACTCTTCATTCATGGTTTGCTTGATATTGTGTAAGGAAAGTGCAAACTTAAGTTTCGCACTGGAAATGCTTTCTAAACCTGTGCTCATTTGCGGACTGATGCTTTTCTCATAACTTAGAATATACTCAAGAAATATGCAGCAAACCAACGTGAACAATACTGAAGCATAATTTTGCATGTCCATTCTTTTACCCTTCTTATATACACGAATCACCTGAACTTTTTCCATTCACTTGGGGCTTTGCACTGGGTGAGAAACACGATAAGTACAAGCTCAGTCAGGGCCCACTGCCAACAACTACGCTTTGTAAAACCAAACCTTGCAGCTTATTTATTTTTGACTGTTTCAGATGTTTCTCAGTGCCAGGGATGCCTTTATCTACATGCTCCATGAGGGAGTCTGTGGAGCAGTCAAACGATGGTAGTTCTTTACAATCCTACTGTATGAATGTTCCCCCACCCCAACGCAGAATTTAAAACTTTACCTTTACCTTACCTTCTGTTGTCTTCTACTCCCACAACAGACTGGTCAACAACTGACTAATAGAAGCCTTTGACTCACTTAGTAATTTTACAGAGGACCAGAACTTTCTTGGGTTCTTGAAAAGATTTTTCCCTACAGTATGACAGTAGAAGTTTTGTATGCTTCACATAGCAATTTCTATACAAACAGACGAATTCCAACACACTTGTCCCTGTCTACATTTCTGTTCTTTTCCGAAATGACAGGGCAACAGTATTATCCAAATTTTGCTACTTAACTATGGTGTCCCTAAACCACTTAACTCTGCACATACTTTTCCCATTAAGTAGATATCCATGGTGAGAGTTCCATATTGGAACCATTGCCTTCCTAGGGAACGGAGTAGCCCACTTCCCATGTCCCTACATGTTCACATCTTCATAAACCTCAAATGACTATCAGTGTAACAAAAAAGTTGCAGGACAAACCACCTTCAAGAAAAGCTTACTCCATTAATAATGCTTAACAGCTATTGGGCACTAATTTACAGTAATATTTTTTACATATATTTCTTTTATTTTGCAGAAGGCTGTTGTTCTGTGCTGTGCACCTATTGATCAATAGTTTTTGCTAGATGTAGGAAGTCGCTCTCTTTGGAGCTCCAGTACACTCTTGATTATCTGACTTAATGTGGCATAAGGTCAGACTGGATAACAAGAAAGCAGGACAGACCAGAGTTCTGCTCTATACATTCTCTCTTCCAACCCCAGCCTTACCATTCAAAATGCCCTTTTGTATATTACTCCCCAGTTTCTGAGTTCTTTCATAGTCCATGCTAGTTCTTAGTGTTTGTTCTGTACACTGTGCAACCTTCAAAAATTATTAAACATAAAATGATGTGAAATGTAAAGTATGAATGTATAACACACATCTGAAAAGCCAGGTCTAACAGCAAAGGTGAAATTTACAAGTCTGAGATTTTTAAAAAGTCTTTGATAGGTGAATGTTTGCCACACTGTTTGCCACCTTTAGCCCTCTTCCATGCTGCAATACCCCACCACTTACGCAAACAGATAATTTAGCTGGCATTGTTACCCCCTCCTCACAATTGTATTACATTGTCTTGAACCCTTCCAAATGTGGGACAAGATGTCTCCTGCCATCTAAGTTTGATTTCTCCTCCTGTGTTGGTTCTCCTGCATCACCATTTCCAAAATATCATTTTCAGTTAGTTCATCAACTGCATCACTTTCCATCCATTCTGTGATGCCCTCTTCATCAACCTTCTCGCAGCCCGGTACATTTTAGAACAAGGATATGAAATCACTGTTTCTATGTGACTTCAATTTTACACATGGATTCAAAGTTAAAATGTCCACCTTAAAATGGTTGAAAGCAATTTTCCAAGATATCACCACATGATACATTCTGAATCTCTTCTCATGCTTCTGCCAATCACCGTATGATGTCTAGCAAATCATTCCTCTTCAGAATGGTTGCACAGTCTTCATTATTATCAGTTGCTGATATCAGTGAATTAAGAAAACAGTGATGATACTACTACTTTAGCATTTCAAGGATGCCGTGGTTCAGTGGTCAACAAAGAGCAGTGGCATTTGGTGGTATGAATAATGCTTTGATAACTCCATCTCTGTGTTTGCCACTGGCAGGAAGCAAAGGCACATTATCAAGAACCAGCAGAACGTTCTTTGGAAAATTATTGTCTTTCAAATTTACACACCACAATTGAATTATTTGAATGGGATAGAAATTGGTAGGTGTGATGTATACGTAAAGACAAACAAATGATTACAGTTTCAGAAGAACTGGTTCATTTACTCACGAAATGAGCAAGTCAATAACATATTGGCCCAGCTTTTGCCCTTATGCAAGCAGTTATTTGACAGAGTTTGCCAATGTCCTCCTGAGGGGTACTGTACCAAATTCTGTCCAACTGGCATGTTAGATCATCAAAATCATGAGTTGGGGGGCCCTGCCCATAATGCTCCAAAATTCTCAATTAGTAAGGCATCCTGCAACCTTGGTGGTCAAGACAGCATTTGCCAAGAACAAAGACAAGCAGTAGGAACTCTTGCTGTGAGCAGGTGGGCAATATCTTGCTGAAATGTAAGCCAAGGGTGGTTTGGCATGAAGGGCAACAAAATGAGGCATAGAATATCGTTAATGGATCCATCAATGGCTGGCACATCTCTAGACATGCCTTTGCTCGTCATCGGATTCAATTCAAAACAGTACTCATCAGTGAAGACAATTCTACTTCAATGAGATTCCGGGCCGAAGAGGTGCCTGGAGACGCACCAGACAGTGATGAGATACCAACCTGACTACAGCTCACCATACAGCCCCACAACTAGGACTGATGGTCTGAGGTGCTCATTCTTTTTCTACATCTACATCTTCATTTCATAGCAGGACCCCACTGGTTGTCATCTGTGGCACACTTACAACACACTGGTATGTCAATGATATTCTACACCCCATTTTGTTGCCCTTCATGGTAAGCCATCCTGGGCTTACACTTGAGCAAGATAATGCCTACCTGTAGATGGTGAGAGTTTCTACTGATTTAACTGCAGTATTTCAAAAGAGAAATGCCTTCTGCATGCTGCACACGAGAAAGACTTCTGTAGTTTATATACAGTTGCTGCAAAAATGGCCACCACAAGAAATTTGTTTCTAATACTTATCTTGGTGCTCGCCAAGCCCTACCGTGGACAGCAAGATCATTGAATCTCTCCTCAATCGAGAATGTCTGGAACATTATGAAACGGTTCTCCAACACCTCAGGATTTTAATGATATAATGCACCAGTTGGACAGAATTTGGCATGATATCACCTAAGATAACATTCAATAACTCTATCAATTAATGCTTTCATAAAGACAAAAGCTGGACAATAGTGTTACAGACTTTCTCAATTCTTGATGCTTATTCTCTTGAATAAATCATTAAATTTTTCTGAAATTGTAATCACTTGTTTATCAGTATGCACACATCACGACTACTGATTTTGAACCCATTTGGATAATTCCTTCTTGGTGCACAGTTAAAAAACAACCTAAATATATTTCTCTGTATCTGATATGAATGCTCGTTTTGGAAACACGTTTTAAGGATTTCTGAATTCATTCATACCTTCTTTTGACAAGTAGATGTAGGGGCAGTGTTTCACGATTTTTCAGGTTTCTGAAAGCTCTAGGTTTCAATGACTTCCCTAGTAATGTAAGCCTAAGCTTGTGGTTGCCAGATGCATTATTGCAAGCCAATTCAGTAACTCGTTTTTTACTTTTCTGGTATCTGGGTGAAGCAGCTTCCATTTCTGAAGCAAGTGTTTTCATAGCGAACATCTTTTAATTTAAAGCACTCTCACTGCAACTGTAGAACTGTTTTCCATAAACTACCTCCTCATCAATGAACTTTGAAAGGTAAGTCTTTAAACAATGCCACAGCCTTTTTGTTGGAGAATAAAGCCTTTCCACTAATTGTAATGTGGCGAAATGGCAAGGCTTTTTCCTGCAGTATTGGCCCAGTACTGAACAAATCTCTCTCTTTTAAATGTTCATGCCATAAAAATAAAGCTTCCTCAGCTCCATGTTCACTAGCTTAGTAAGCACACCATCTTTCAATTTAAGCTTGATTTTTCGGCTCTGTCTCCAACGGTACTGTTTCCTATCCAATAATTCTAAAACAATAGTTTTGGCTGCTACCCCAGAATCCAGTCACATCACAATGTATATTTTCTGATCTACAGGCATTGCAAGTGTTTCCCCCCTCCCCCCTGACCCCCGCCCTCATTTATCACCCATTTTGGACACACTGGTTGAAGCACAAAGTACCACAAAAGACAACACACATACTTTGGATGCTTGCATCCAACTCAAGAAACAAAGAACACAGGTTTGCCAACTGAGCTGCTCTCTACTTGTTTTCGTTGCTGTTTGTAAGTGCTGGAAGAGGGCCTCTACGCACCATTTGTTGAAAAGTGGTTCTTGTAATTTATTCAATATTAACAATACAGGATGTACTTTATAACTGTGACTCCAGATGTGCTAGCAACACAGAAATGAGACAATACATTTTGAAACGCAACACAGCATTGTAGCCTGCACCAGGTTGCTAAAGCTTTGAAAAAAATTGGTATGTTCAACAATTTAATCCTCATTTTATCTAGGACAAGTACTGTTAGAATATTAATTAAGTAGGCTGGATTATACAGAACAGATAGTACGGAGATTGGATAGTCACAAGCTGTATAGTTCACAGTCAAATGTTCTGCTAACCTATGTGATCTGACAGTGGGTGGCTATCGTTGAGTAACTGTTGTACAACTGCCTTTGTTTCATTAATTTTATAATCACTACTGCCAGTAAGCACCACACTTGAGCATGGAAGTCACTATAATGTGCAATCACAAAACTCAATTTGTGAAGCGAGTGTGTGTTATCAACTGTTAAAGAAGTTCTCTCAATTCTTTAATAGTCAAAAGTGAGCTGTAAGTCAGCAGTGGTGTATAAATGAGATTGACTTCAAATTTTGTGCATTGTTGTGTGTAAAAATATAGTGAAGAGAGTGCATAAAATTACCAAATTTGTAAGTTTACAATAATTCATAAAAGGATGAAAACCAAAAACGAAAGTGGGTGGAATCAAAAAATATACCACCTGTCATCAAATATCACAAGAAAATGGCAAGTTAAACTCTAGCATCTCAAAAGTCAGTTTACACTAGCTGTCATGTGCCATCACATAAAGTCACAGCAAGTCAAAACATTCCACAATGCATTGTTAATGGCGGCATTTACACTGGCCATCACGTCACAGCACTGTTAAGGTTTCTCAGGAACAAAGTTTTGACAGGTGATGTAGCTGCCCATTGATCACATGTCAGTTATTATTCTACATCTTTGTTAGTCGTTCTTTGCAAGACTGAAAACAGATGAAGACAGCCATGCAAGCTGAGATTCTGTGACTTGATGTAACATGACTTCATGATGCCTTGAAAATAACAGTCATTGTACTGAATGGAGAAAAAGCAGGCCTATCGAGTACCTTTGCTGGCTTCAAGCACTTTGATGAAAAGATCAGTATTTCCTATGTCTGAAATTACACTGGACAAAATCTTATGGGATCTGCTTGAATTATAATTCCGAGAATGACAGATAGCGTATAGTGAACTTTTTGATTGAACTGGCTGTAATAATATCCAAGGTTGGCATATTCTAAAGCGGTTAAAGGCATGCTTTGTAAGCTGCTTGTGCTTTTCCTGTCACATATAAGGCATGACAATCATCATGACACATTCATAGCCCACCCATTCAAATCTGTAAAAATGCATAAGAATTCCAAATGACACAGAAACAATTGAAAAGAAAATAAATTTTGATAACTAAGAGTACAGAAGAACTAGACCGTGAGATTCTTGAAAAATTAGTACAAACAAATTCGTCAGTTGTTTCTTGCATATTGTTTTGTGCATTACATGATGTTCCTTTAAGAGGAAAAATCAATTCAAATGCTGTTTTTGATGATTGAGTGTCAGATGACAAAACAATGAAAACATTCAAAAAGTGACCCTACAATGATACCTACATTTCTTTTCAAACTGAAAAGATTTCCATTCTGAAATTGTACAGTACTATATTATCCTACAGGCTGTGCATGAGCACAAACCCAACCTAGTTTCCACAGAAATCAACTTGAAGTTTGAAGTAGTGGTTCAAAAGTGCACAATCTGGGAAACATGAAGCATACAAAATTTTAAATGGCAGGAAAACAATTGCTTGAGAGAATAGGACTTACAAAAGTACCAAGGACAGGGAAACAAAAGATTTGGAAACATAACAATACTTTTAACAAAACACCCATCATTATGCTTACAATATGCAATAAACAACTGTCAGGCAATCATATGATTGCACCTGCAAAATCAAGCAGCCTGCCAGAGATAGTGTCGCTAAACGTGTTTTTTGTTTTGATTCCCTAAATCAGAACAACAGTCATACAAAAATTGGAAGGGGAGCGGTAGTAAGGGTCAAACACAAGCCAAAGGCTGGGAAGTCTCATGTGCTATCATCTACACTATGAGAACTGACACTAATCGTATCTGGCAGACTTACTGAAATCTTCATGTCTTTGTGTGCAACAGCAATGGCTAACTTCAATGCTAGAGCTATAGCTAGAGTTAGAGTTAGAGTTAGAGAGAGAGAGAGAGAGTTGTTTATAACGCAGACCAGGTAAACAATGGGTGAAAATTGTAAAGCTGATGGCCACACCCTCAGAACTCCTAAACACATGGATGGGGAAAATGTTTTGCTACTACTGTCGTACAAACTCCTGACTAAATTAATCTGCTTGTTACAGATTATGTTCGTCGATACAAGAGTCCTTACTTATTGGCTCATGTAGAATACACTGTTTTCTGCGGTACTTTCCGTACCAGTAACACTTTCTTAAGTTAACTGTTGACTGCAACAATTCACTGGATACTTTGTAAATTGCATTGAATGCTGCATCTAGAGTGTCATTTTGAATAACTTTTTAAAAGCTATCTGCAACTCGGATCGTAGCATTTTTAATATAACCCAGATACAGCACATACTTCACTCCCAAATGCAAAATTTGTCATTACATTAGTAACTTAATTTTTGTACCAAAAGATTTGTTCTAAGGCTACTCTAATTGTTGGTACAATAGTGTCTTTTTAACCCACTGTTTCAGCAAATTTCTATTAACTGCCTTTCCTTTGACAGAGCAACACAAAAGAAAGTAAATATGCAAGATGTCTCACATAGGGTTTTAGACTGTTTGTACTTTAGAGGAAGTATTAATGATAACTTGATATATTTGTGACAATATGGTGTTTCCATCAATAGTGTGTGTAGCCACTTGTTTATTTTCAGTTGTCAGTAACAATATGTAAATAATAATATGCCTGGAAACTTGTTCAGTGGAGTAAAGGAAGTGGATTTTACCCTAAATTTTTACTAGAAACTTGAAATAAATGCAGAGACGATGGCTGACAGGGTTTGACACTGCGACACCGTCATGTATAAGAATAAATGATATTATGCAACAAATCAAAGTGAAGGAAGTGTTTGTGAGCTGAAGCAGACTGGGGGGAAATCAGTAACAAACGAAACAGGAGTGGAGACAGTGGTACAATCTTTCACAAGATCCCCAAATTTGTCCCTATGGCAGGCTGTGTATTAATCGGGTGTAAGAAACGCAACTGTTCACTGTATTTTAAAGCAAGCAAAGTGGAAACCCTACATTCCCAGGTTGCTTCACCTGATGAATGAGGGCGATTTGGATAGGCATCTTGAATTTTGTGAAAGGATCTGCGATAATGAACATATGTCATTGTCTCATCTAATGTGGTGATGTATAAATTGGATGGAGGCTAGGGCAGGGAGGGAGAGGGATACTAGGGCAGGGTGGCGATCAGTGCAGTGTGCAAGGCGACAAGAGAAACACAGGAACGAAATGAAAGAAGGAAGGACATTGCACTGTCCACCACTCCTACCCTACTATCCATCTCCCTCCCCGCCCAAATTTCCAGCCTCCTCCTAATCCCCACCCAATTGCCACTCTTTCCTTTTCACAATATTGTGTAATTCATCATTTTGCTTCAAAGAAAGCAAAATTTCTTCACTTCATTTGCTATGTGGTGCCCAATTTAGCTGCTCCTCAATATTTTCATTTTGCTCAAGTTTACCCGCAATCCATATTCTGTGCTCAGTAAATTGTTAATTGCATTCCAAAGCCCTGTAGTGCTTCCAACTTTCACAGAAGACAGCAATGTCCACAATGAATATTATCACTGATATATTTTCACTATGGATTTTAAAATCACTTGTGCTACTTTTTTCTTTCCTTCATTACATTTTTGATACTAGAAGAGAACGGCTGCACCCCACCTTATGTCCATTTTACTGCGACTATTTCTCTCTTGGTCTTCCATCCCTATTGCTCCCTCTTGGTTCTTATATGTATAGTATATTAACAGCATTTCCCTGCAGTGTATATCTACTTCTTTGATGATTTCAAACTTCTTGCAGCATTTTACTTTTCTTCTTAAGTCTTGCTTACATTACATGCAGCATCAGAAATACTTCTACAATTTTTTTTTTGTTTCCTGCAGTAAAATGGTCCTCATCTAACAAATCCTGAATTCTCAATTATTGATAAAATTATTTAATTTGATAGATAAAAAATCTACTCACTAAGCGGCGGCAGAACACATACATAAGAGACTTTTGTGATTGGCAAGCTTTTGGAGGCAGTGGCTCCTTCTTCGTGCTAAAGGGTGAAGGAAAAGGACTGGAGAAGTCTAGGAAAAGGGGTAAATTTGGGAAAGTCACCAAAAACTGCAGGTCCTTCCTTCTCATCCTGTATGGTATAATCTCCCCTGATCCATAGTTCTGGGTGACTTTCCCTAAATCTATCCTAATTCCAAGACCTCTCCAGTCTTTGGCCATAGGGCCAGGTTCCGACCAGTTACCCTGCTAGTTTCCGATAAATAATGCACAACAATATCTCTAATGCTGAGATGACTAGGTCTTTATTCGTTCATTTGGCAATTACTACAGGGCGTCTTTTAGACGCAGTGCACATCAACGGAAGACTCGCGCGAAAACGAATAAGTGACTTATTGACTGGTTACTCAAGAACAAAGTATAAAAGAAGATACTTAAGAACTAACATGGTGAACACAAGAACAAAAAAAAAACATATACAAAGAATAAACAGCACGAAGTAACAGACACCGTTTCTGGCGACCAGCAGAAACTAATTTATAAGCGCAAAAATTAAATACTTGCGATATGCCACACGGGTGATGCACTCATGAACCGAACTGCTCTCTGCTGCACTGCTAATTGTGGTCCCTACAACAGCCTCCTCAGCGGAAGCGGAGTGCCATCCAGGAAGCGCACCGGGAAGTGGACGCGCCGACCAGACCTCGTGGTGCGCTGGTCCCCTGGTGCTGACATCTTGGTCAGCAGTGATGCTGGAGCTGCTGTTGCCAGGCCAGGTTTTGAGCGAAGTTGTGTTCTCCGTGTCTCAGTGGGGGGTAGCTCGTTAAAGACGTAGGCCGGTTTGACCCTATCAATTTTAACAGAGGCTCGTTTTCTATTCACAAGAATATCCAGGGTATGACCTCCACTACTGATGATTTAATGTGGCCTAGTGTTAGGTGCCTGCAGGGTCGGTCTTACGCCATCAGTTTGTAACATAATGCGAGTGCATGTCCTGGTATCTTTGTGCCTAGATGGTTGCGGACGTCAGATTTTCCTGACATGATCATGAAGGTGACTGATGCAGGTAGACAGTTCTATATCAGGTTGTAGTGTCACATTTATAAATTCGCCCGGCAGTTGTAATGACTCTCCATACAATAGTTCTGCAGAGAAACTGTCTAGATATGGCTTATGTAAGTTTTGTAAGCCAAGCAGGGCCATTGGGAGAGCTTCTGTCCACCTGGCAACGTGGTACATCAGGGCTGCTTTCAAAGTGCAGCGCCAACACTCTTCATGCCACTAATGGCCAGGTGGTTGCTGGTTGTGTTGTGGTGGCTCATCCTACAGAACGCTGTTAGCTTTGCGGACAAATCAGATTCAAATTGTTTACCACTATCTGTGGTGATGTGCAGAGGAAAGCCAAGTCATGACACCCAGTTTACTGTGAAGGTATAAGCCAAGGTTTCTGCCAAGACATTTTCCACTGGGCCCACTTCTGGCCAACACGTGAATCAGTCAATCATCGTCAGCAAATATCGATGGCCGTTTGAATATGGTAACGGTCTCACGACGTTTATGTGTACATGCGTAAAATGGATGGTGGTTTCAGGAAAGTTTTCGATAGATGCATGCACGTGCCGGCTGACCTTACTGCACTGACACTGTATACAACATCTGGTCCACTCACAGCAGTCTCTTCATGCCTGGCCAAACAAAATGAGCTGAGATTAGGCTTCTTGTAGTTCATGCTCCAGGATGGCACAGGTTGTACAAAGATGAAAACGCATTTTTCCTGATTCTTGCGGGTAAAAACGGTTGTGATTTGACTGTGGACACATCACAGTAAAACTTGATGCCTGTACCAGGAATGCTGACTAACTGCAGATTCAATGTAAACTTTTTTTCCTACAACAGCTCTTGTAGTTCCGGGTCTGTAAATTGTGCTTCTGTGAATTCCGTGTAGTCTATGGTGGAGACACTGCTGACGTAGGAAAGACAATCCACTACTATAGTCTCGATCCCGGATATATGCTGGATGTTCCTGCTGAACTGCGCGATATACAGTAATTGGTTGCGCTGCCTCTGAACAGTTAATATTGTACAGTCAAAAGGCATACGTCAATGGCTTATGATCTGCAAATATGATGAACTCGTGGACCTCGAGCTAAGGATGGAAATATTTGATTGCCTCGTATATCGCTAAAATTTCTCAATCATAGGCACTCCACTTACGTTGAGATGGTGTCATTGTTGTATTGCTGCAACGCTGCACCCACAGCTGTCTGGCTTACATCTACAACCAACGCTAACCGTGCACTTCGCTCAGGACGTGCCAACAAAGCAGTGTCCGCTATTGCTTGTTTAGCCCATTCAAATGCAGGCGGTCTGTCCACCGTATTGTCACGCTGCCTTTGCATTTCGGACCTGCCAGCACAGCCATTAATGGTTCCTGAGTATCTGCTGCATGAGGTAAATGTCTGCAGCAGGAATCCCACATTCCCAAAAATCGTGACAACTCCTTATATGTAGATAAAGTGGAAGGCACCCTACAGACATCACTTCCAAGTAGTGGTAGTAAGCTAGACAGAGAGATTCGGTGGCCAAGGAAATTAACTGTGGTTGACCAACAATACATTTTGCTGTGTTGAGAATGAAGCCTTATTCATCTAGCCAATTAAAAACTTGTATGAGATGCTGGCAGTGTTGTTCTGGCGCGACTGGAGATACCAATACGTCCTCAAGGTAGGCAAAACAGAATGGCAGACCTTGCAACACTGAGGCAATAAATCTCTGCCATGTCTGCACAGTGTATTTGAGGCACATAAATTTACTTTCAAACAGGCTAAATGGCAAAATTATGGCTTTCTTCGGGATGTCTTATTCGGCAATGGGTATCTGCATGTACACCTTGGCGCAGTCTAACACGCTATACAGGCTAGCACCACTCAACATGTAGTCGTAATTGCGGAACTGCATAACGATTGGGCACTGTACAGGTGTTAAGTGCTCTATAGTCCCTGCACGGATGCCATGCACCGCAATTCTTAGGCACTTGATGTAGCAACGATGACCAAGGGCTACTGGATGGTTGCACAATACCCTCTCGAATCTTTCTATCAAATATGGCCTTGGCAAAAGCTAACTGATCCAGGGCTAACCGCAAAGGTCTACGGGATAATGGCGGCCCCTTGGTGGTCTTTATATAGTGCAATGTGCTATGGTTCACTTTCTTAGGTGTACCTGGTGGTTTTGCCAGTGCCAGAAAATCCCGAAGTAAGGTGGCATACTCACTGTCTGCTGCTTCAATCAGCTTGGCAGATTAGATGGTTGCGTGGTGCCAGAATCCTGCAGCCGTCAGTCCAGTGGTTTGGTCGACCAGGTGTGTGTTGGTGATGTCAGGCAGAAGGTTGTAACGTGCCAGGAAGTGTGCTCCTATTATTGGCTTGGCAACGTTTGAGATCGTGAAATTCCACGTAAACACTCGACGAAGGCCTAAATCTAGTTCAAAACGATGTGTAGCATGCGTCGCAATAGAATTGTTTGCAGTAGATAGACAGAACAATGTACACGGCCTTGTTGCAAAGCTGATACTCTGAGGATAAGTTCTGCCTTGAGCTGGTCATAGGTATTATTCTCTGGCAGTGTGGTAATCACATCTTGCACTTTGACCATGTATTGATGATCGAGCTGGTTCACGACCGGTGCAAACTTGGTAGTGTCGGCAGTTATTCCAGAGTAAAAGAAGCTAGCTTCAACTTGTGTAAACCATAGTGCTGGATTGTGAGGCCAAAAGGGTGGTAGTCTAATGGCGAGTCTGGATACAGCAGGGTTGGTCGCAGTCAAATCTTCCATCATCTTATGGTATCACTTTATTTCGTGCGTCAGGCAGGCGATAAATCACATCAGGGTCATCAGTTTGGCCGTAGGCATTGGTTCTGGCCTGTTCGACTGGTTAGCCTGGTAGTTTGCGATAAATAACGCACAATGATATCTCCAATGCTGAGATGACAAGAGCTTTATTTGTTCGTTCAGCAAATAATACAGGATGTCTTTTAGACATAGTGCATGTCAAGGCAAGACTCATGCGAAAATGAATAAGTGACTTGTTGAGTGGTTACTCAGGAACTAAGTATAAAAAAAGAACTAACATGGAGAAAACAAGAACATGTAAAAAACTATATACAACACAGTACTCCTGGCAGCCAACATGTAACTAATTTATTCACACAAAATAAAGTATGTGCGATATAACACACAGGTGATGTACTCGTGAACCGAACCGAACTGCACTGCACTGCAAACTGTGGTCACTACAAGTCATTTTCCTTCACCCTTCTTCCTTGCCCTTCAATCCTTCTGCCTGAAGGAGGAGCCACTGGCTCCAGAAGCTTGCACATCACAACAGTCTTATATGTGTGTGTTATGCCGCCACTTGGTGACCAGATTTTTTATCTATCCATTTAAATAAACCCTCAATTCTGACACAATAATTTATCCCAGTTGGGCTGCACAGCCAGTACAATGTATTAATGGCACACACTAACTTACCTCATATGTGTGGTTGCTGGGAGCAAAAGTTTGCCATCAGCTCGTAGCACATTGTCTGCTGTTGGGACAAGCTACCCCCCCCCCCCCCCCCAATTTCTAAGGACCGCCATCCTCATCCACACTCCCTCTTCCTCCTCATCCGCATCCTCATCCCCCCTCCCCCTCACTCTCCCAAGAGCAGTCAGCTTCTAGCTTATAAAAGAAACGGACAAGTAATGAGTTGATGTAACATAAAAGATGTCAAGCTATTAGAAGGACCAGATACAGCACCTTCTTTCATTTTTGTGAATAATATTAATTGTCACTACATAGAACACCGCACACAAAACGACACTATCATCACAATTATTATGTATACTTAGAGTGCATTATACTGTATTTAGCTCTGAAAAAGGACAGTGATAGATTAGCAATGTTTTCATCTTGTTTATGTGTCTACACTACATGACTGCTTCCATTGCTTATATTCCATCATAGACATTCTATCACCATGTTTATTTATTCAATTTTGGTATTCCATTCTTCTGTATACTATCCTGGTCAGCAAATTGGGTACATGAACTGTCAATCTGATTACAGAGTGATTCTTGTATATTTGCCCTCCCTCTCTTTGTGGATATTCTTCTGAAAGTCCTGAACAATTATTTGGCTGCTATGAGGAGTGGACGACAAGGAACCCTGTGGGTGCAATAGGGGTTGAGGAGTGGTGCCTGAAGCGGTGGTAGGGTGTCAGCAATTTGGTTAACTTATGGAGATGGTGTCTGAAAGGCTCCTCCAGGTGCTGGAGAGAAAAGGATACAGTTTCAGAGTTATGATGCTTGTAGTATGGATTGCAGAGTAGTAGTATCTTGTGGAGGGAGTAGAGGTGGTTCTGGGATGCCTGTGCCATGTAGATGTGTTTCTGATGTACTACGTTTGTTAGGGCCAGGGATTGACAGAATCTGGAAAGGCGTAAGTCATTGTGAAAGGAGAGGTGGGATCCAGAGAAAGGAATCTTTACAGTTAGGCCATTTGGAGGAATTGGGTGGTTTAGGTAGCATTTGAAAAATAGGATGTGGGATTGGGTTTTAGCACCGGAAAAGGGATATTTTACTGAACCAGCGCAAAAAGCAGGAGCAAAGATCCATTGTGGCAGGAGTGATGTAAAGGAAACGAGAACAACACAGAAATGGGCAAAATGTGTGTTGATGGTTAGCGGGAATGACACAGAAAAGGGCAAAATAGGCATTGGTGGTTGTGAGAGGAGTTGAATAAGTGAAAAGATACATAAACATACATAAAAAATACATAAAGACAAGCTATTTTACTGAACCAGCGCAAAAAGCAGGAGCAAAGATCCATTGTGGCAGGAGTGATGTAAAGGAAACGAGAACAACACAGAAATGGGCAAAATGTGTGTTGATGGTTAGCGGGAATGACACAGAAAAGGGCAAAATAGGCATTGGTGGTTGTGAGAGGAGTTGAATAAGTGAAAAGATACATAAACATACATAAAAAATACATAAAGACAAGCAGAAACATGAACAGATATGTAAAAATATGCACAAATACATAAAAATATATCTAAAAACAAAAATGATGTGACTTACCAAACGAAAGCGCTGGCAGGTTGATAGACACACAAACAAACACAAACATACACACATAATTCAAGCTTTCACAACCAACGGTTGCTTCATCAGGAAAAAGAGAAGGAGAGGGAAAGACGAAAGGATGTGGGTTTTAAGGGAGAGAGTAAGGAGTCATTCCAATCCCGGGAGCGGAAAGACTTACCTTAGGGGGAAAAAAGGACAGGTATACATTCGCGCACACACAGACACAAGCAGACATTTGTAAAGGCAAAGAGTTTGGGCAGAGATGTCAGTCGAAGCGGAAGTACAGAGGCAAAGATGATGTTGAAAGACAGGTGAGGTATGAGCGACGGCAACTTGAAATTAGCGGAGGTTGAGGCTTGGCGAATAACGAGAAGAGAGAATATACTGAAAGGCAAGTTACCATCTCCGGAGTTCTGACAGGTTGGTGTTAGTGGAAAGTATCCACATCTCTGCCCAAACTCTTTGCCTTTACAAATGTCTGCTTGTGTGTGTGTGTGTGTGTGTGTGTGTGTGTGTGTGTGTGTGCGCGCGCGCGCGCGCGCGCGCACGCGAGTGTATACCTGTCCTTTTTTCCCCCTAAGGTAAGTCTTTCCGCTCCAGGGATTGAAATGACTCCTTACCCTCTCCTTAAAACCCACGTCCTTTCGTCTTTCCCTCTCCTTCCCTCTTTCCTGATGAAGCAACTGCTGGTTGCAAAAGCTTGAATTTTGTGTGTATGTTTGTGTGTCTATCAACCTGCCAGCACTTTCATTTGGTAAGTCACATCATCTTTGTTTTTAGATATATTTTTCCCACGTGGAATGTTTCTCTCTATTATATGCAAATACATAAAAATATGCACAAACACACAAAAGCCCAAAAACCACATAAAAATGTAGACAAATACCTAACAAACAGAAATGTGGGGTGAAAAGGAACAATGAGGTGTGTGTGTGTGTGTGTGTGTGTGTGTGTGTGTGTGTGTGTGTGCTGCCGTAAGTGAAGGGAGTGGGAGGGGGATAGGTTAGGTCAAGGATCCAAAGTTCATGTGCCATGGGCAGGCATGGAAAACAAAATGCTTAAGTACATGAGGGTGAGAGATGACGTGGGATCAATGGAATAACTATAACTATCGAGGAAAGAATCTGTGTCATTAGATGCAGCAATCAACAATCTGCACAGACAATCATTGACACACTGTGGGTCACAAGTAGATGCAGTTTGGAATTTGGAGAATAATCACAGGAAAGAGAAAGAATGGACACTGAAAAGAGTAATAATATAGAAAAGAGTAACAAAGTAATACATCATAGGGTTATATGATTAAGAAAGCTGTTCGGCAAAAATCAAATAATAAAAACTATTTCGCCCATTTCTGCATCGTTCCCATTTCCTTTACACCATTCCTGCCATCATGGACCATTGCTGTATCTTTCTGTACCAGCTCAGAAAAGAATCCTAAACAGAGTCCCACATCCTGCTTCTCAAATGCTGTGTAAACCATGGAATTCATCAAACAGCTTAACCATTAACATTCCTTTTTCTGACTCCCACCCCTCCTTTCACAATCGCCTATGCATTTCCAGATTCTGCCATTCGCTGGCCCCCACAAACTTGGTCCTGCAAAAACACATCTCCATGGCACAGGCATTCCAGAATCACCTCTCCACAAGATACTACTACTCTGCAATCCCTACTACATATATCACATCTCTGAAATTGAATCCCTCTCTCTCCAGCTCCTCAAGGAGCTATCCAGACACCACCTCCATAAGTTATCCAACATCCTGACCTCCTACTGACACCGTGGGGAACAACTATCCAAACCCCTATTGCAGCCACAGTGTTCCTCCTCGTGCGCCCCTCATAGAAGCTAAACCCCGCCTAGCTGACCTTTTCAACTTGCCAAATCCCCAAAACTCACTACCAACTCTCCACCAGATCCAGAGCCAAAATATTCCTGTACACAGTCGTTAACCTTTCCACCAAAACCCTCAGCTCCACCAAAATTTCAGTCCTATCCAAATGCATCCCCTTTAAGCCTAAACCCAAATTTAACAATGCTGGACTTGTCAAAGACCTACTCTCCTCCTTCCAATCCCTGCAATGGAAGCACTTCTTTGGCACAAATCCCTCCCACCAAAACCACCATAAATCAACACTATCATATTCATATCGCTATCTAACCTGTGAAAGCAGCCATGTTATTTACCAGCTCTGCTGCAATCACTGCACAGCTTTTTATATTGAAATGAGTACCAACAAGCTGTCCAGCAGAATGAATGGCCACCGCCAAAACTGTGACTAAGAGCAAACCATGCCACCCTGTGGCTCAACATGCAGCAGGACATAACACACTTTATTTCAGTGGCTACTTCACTACCTGAGCCATCTGGATCCTTCCTTCCAGCACCAGCTTTTCTGAACTGCACAGATGGGAGTTACTCTTACAACACATTCTCTGCTCGCGTAATTATCCTGGTCTCGACTAATGATAACATACTGTACCTAAACCCTCCACCCAACAGTTTCCATCCCCTCTGTCCTATTATCTCCTCCCCATTCTCATCTCCCTCCCTGTTTATTTGCAGCCCTCTGTCAACGCATCCACCCGTCTTTCCCTGCTCCTCCATTATTCTGCTCATTTTTTCGCACCTCCTTGCCCTACAACCTCCTGATGCTCCACCTGTTGGCAGTCTACTTTGTGCATACGCCAGCAGACAATGTTTGTCTCTCTCCCACCTGTACATTACTACTCCTTCCCCTTCCCTGCCCCCTCCAGATTGCTGCTTGCATCCCAGGTGATAATTGCAGTCCGGCCCGATATGCTGGAGCTGGTAGTTATTTGTGAGTGAGGTATCCATGTTTGTGTGTGCGATTCTTATGTGTCTCTCTTTTACTGATGGAGGCTGTGGCTGAAAGCTTTATGTAAGTGTTAATTGTGCCTGTCTGCAACTTGAGGTGTCTTCTTTATAGTAAGCAACAATCTGTCTTCCTCTATATTGTTGTAATTTAAGATAAATATGTCGTAGCTCTCAGCTCAGTTGATATGGCCACACATCATCATCACTATATACACAAAAGAATTTTTGAATGCTGTAGTAGTAGTAGTAGTAGTAGTAGTAGTAGTAGTAGTAGCAGCAGCAGCAGCAGCAGCAGTAGCAGCAGCAATAATACGTGTTTTTGCATGCGTGTGTGCGTGTAAGGGGGGAGGGAGGTCTGTTGATGCTGAATATAGTTAAATATAAATTTCTGTAGGGTGCCATACTTTCCATTGAGAGCATGTACTAACATTGTAAAATAAACTTGTTCCACATCATAGCAAAAGATCAAGCGACGTGGCACAGTGGTTAGCACAGTGGACTCAGATTCGGGAGGACGACAGTTCAAACCTGCGTCTAGCCATGAACAGCTTGGTTTTGCACGATTTCCCTTTACCCTTCAGGCAAATGCCGTGATGGTTCCTTTGAAAGTGCACAGCTGATTTCTTTTCCTAATGTTGACACATTCCGAGCTTGTGCTCCATCTCTAATGACCTCAAAGTCGACAGGACGTTAACCTAACCTTCCTTCCTTCTTCATAGTCAAAGATCATAATTGTGATCCACAGGAAATGCAGACAACTAACCCACCAACTCATTACTTTTTTCAAAAATTTTATGGGTATCACCAATACAATAGTATCAGACTTCTAGTAATGTCAAATAATTCAAACATTAGTGAAACATGAGAAAATAACTGTCATCTTAATTCAAACATGGTAAAGATTTCTTAAGGGGGGAATAAAATTTTCCATCTGAATAGAAACTGGAAAAACTAATACAGGTTAACATGTGTAACTTACTTCCATCATTTCTATGTGTCTCAGGTGTGCATTCTTGCTGGTCTGTAACTGTGTCCTAGCTTCATCCAACTGAGTCTTCAACTGCATGGACTCGTTGTACAAGACAGAGAACTGTGACTGCAGGCATTTGTATTCTGTTGTTTCAACTATTACAGACTCTGGAAGTTGTCGGATCTGTAAAATCAATCATCATAGTCAATCAACAAAAACATTTTGTTTCTTTTTTTATTTTTGATTCCAAACATTAGAAAAGTTATGCCTGTTCAAAGTGTGCATAATATTTAATAAATGCTGTACTAAATGCATGAGGTAACGTGAATGAGAATAGAGAAAGAAACTATGTACTGTAAGGAATTTAAACTACTACTCATGATGATTAATGCAATTTTTTAACACATCATTATAAGTGAAATGTTGCTTTTTGAATAATTAATAAAACAGCCACAAATGTTTAATTAATGCTAAAAGATATTATGAATATATTTTCTCGGTGTAAATAGATCTGTAAATAAGGAGAAAAGATTATAATTTAATATAAAAATATATTCTTACTGTTCAAATAAAGATTGTCCAAAAGAAATCTATCTATACCTACTTTATAAAATAAAATAACAACGAAAGCAATGAATTTTTGACAAAATAATTTCATTGTATAGATAAAAAAATCTACTCATCAAGCGGTGGCAGAAAACACACATCAAAGAAAGTTATAATTAGGAAAGCTTTCAGAGCCTGTGGCTACTCCTCCACGCAGAAGGGTTGAAGGGGAAGGATGACGCATGAAGGAAAAGGACTGGAGAAGTCTAGGAAAAGGTGTAGATTTCAGGAAAGTCACCAAGAACTGTGGGAATTACCGCATGGGATGCGAAGTAAAGACCGACTGTTGGGGACTGCATCAGACGAGATTTGAAAATCTGAAAACTTAAATGTGGAAGACAGGGTAATATACAAGACAGAGATTACGGCTTAAACATCATGCATCAGTTGATAAGAGTGAAAGGTTAAGTGCGTTGTACATAACAGAGGTGGGAGGGGGCAGTGAAAAACAGATGGGTAAGACAATGAAAGATGTAGAAAACTACAACGAAGTTAAGAAAAGAGTAGTTACAGTGAAGAAATACTGAGACCAATGCATTAACATAAATTAAGGCCAGGTGGATGGCGAGAACCAAGGACATGTTGTAGCACAAGAAGACCTGCGGAGTTCAGAAACTCGCATCTGGGGGAAGAACCCAGATGGCGAGTGTGGTGAAACAGGCACCAAGGTCATGTTGTAGAGCATGCTCTGCAACATGATATTGTGTGTTGCCAGTATACACCCTCTGCCTATGCCCACTTTCCTAATTGATAATTTGGTGGTAGTCATGCTGATGTAAAAGGTTGAACAGTGCTTACTTAACAGCTGGTATACAACATGTGTCGTGTCACAGGTGGCTGTCCCTTTGATAGTATATATTTTGGCAATTACAGAGCTGCCATAGGTGGTGGTAGGAGGGTGCATAGGGCAAGTCATGCAGTGGGGATGGTCACAGGGATAAAAGCCATAAGGTAGAATGATGGGTGCAGAAAGAGCATAGGGTCTGACAAGAATATTGCGGAGGTTGGGAGGGCAACGAAAACATATTCTAGGTGTGGTGGGAAACGTTTCAGGTAGGAAAGATCTCATTTCAGGGCATGATTTTAGGATGTCGTGGCCCCATCGAAACAGCTGATTAATACATTCCAGGCCAGGATAATACTGAGTCACCAGTGGTGTGCTCTGAAGTTCTGTTTTTTTGGAGCGATCAGCAGTACCAGGAGTGGATGTGATGGCCCGCGAAATCTGCTTTTGAATTAGGCTGGTGGGGTAATTACGTGCAGTGAAGGTTGCAGGGGAGAATGGTGATGAATTGCTGTTAAGAGAGTGCATCCAAACGAGTCTGTTTGCCTCAGATGCCAAGGCTGTTTGGGTGGGAATATTAGAAATGGAAAGGATGGCAACTGTTAAAATGTAGTTTGTTTGCTGGCAGGTTTAATTTGGACAGAAGTGTGTTTCTGGCCTTCGGTGAGGACGAGATCAACATCAAGGAAAGTGGCATGGAATTCTGAATAGGGCTGTGATAATCGGCACACTATTAACCCCTTGGCCATGCTCAAAAGGTGAGCTCAGCATATATTTTGGCACTGGTCCCATGCTCAATGAACTGTGTTCAGGCAGCTCTGTTGCCTCACCATGCATGCTTGTTCCATCAAGTTTGGCCCGTCTGGCCTACTGCACCATGTGCTCAACAAACGGTGCTAAGGCACGTAGTTTGCCATAATCAGTGAGCTCTACAAAATGTATTTGAGTGTCTGTACCGGACGTAACGATGTCCTAAGTTACACAGTACATACATAGGTTTAAACATGTCTAGGTGTGCACCTTCTTTATTATTGTGTTATGAAGACCAATTATTAAACACAAGTGATGATGAGTGGTCTAGTGACACTTTGCTGAGTAGTGGTGAAGAGAGTGATCATGATACTATAACGAATACAAATCAGAAACATCAAGTGGTTAATAGGATGTCAAAGAATAAATGATGACTGCTGACAATCGTTCTGGTTCTAAAAGATTGTTGTCTGTCAATTGTAGTGTAGACATGAGTAAACTCCCTTTCACAGGGTGTAAAACTTTCTTTTGGCGATTCTCTGAATCCAAAACAGAGAGCGCATGTGCACAAATGGATACGAAAGAAACCACGGTGAATTGTATTCATTATTTGTAAAGTTATTCCTCCTAGGTAATATTGAAAAGCCAGACTTCAAAATGTATTATTCAAGGCATGAAGTCCTTGAAACATCAATTTTCCATAAAGTTATGTGAGAAAGTAGATTCAGTCTTCTCTTGGAGCTCATTTTAATGACAAATATGTTCATTTAAGAGACTGGAACTCCCACAAAATTGTCCAAATAAAACCTGTCAATGACTATCTAAAGAAGAAATTTGAAGAGGTTTATACTCTTGAATGAGAATTATTCACTGATAAATAACTGTTACTATCGAAAGAGTGGCTCTCTATTAAGTAATACTTAGCAACAGAATGTTTAGTGAAGCAAATAGTGGGCAATTATGCTGCTTTGTAGTTTGGAATGGGAATGAGACTGTATTTGAGTCATAGCGAATATCCTCTAGCTTCTAAAGTGGTTTCACAATATTAAAAAAAATTAATTAAAGATTAGATATATAGAAATAATGAGGTTAATTTTTAGGCATGTCTGACAAGCACAATAAGTTGAGCTATGCCAATTAATAATACTATGTCTGATCGCCGAATCCACCTACATAATCTTGACCGTGTCCATGATGACGTAATCGGATCTTCGTGATAACTCCGAAGTACACAGGTGGGCTTCTTGGGTTTTTATATATTGCAGAATTACTTGGAATAATGAGTCATACAATCTTTCAGTTAGTAAAATATAACATTATATTATTTTCTTTGATGCACATAAAAAACAGACTTTTTACTTATCCTTACCACCAAAACGGCTACCGCCAATTTTGCTCTGAAATACCGTGCGCCTGACTTAGTTTATTAACAGGGAGCAAGTCCTTCCTCTTACCCTCGAACAGGAAAAACATCTTATGTTTTTTAACATTTGAAATAAAAAATACATGACAGTAGGCGCAGGCTCTATGCTGGGCTAACGCTTCACCTTTTCTCTTTCTGAGAAAGAGAAAGAAAGAAAGAAAGAGAGAGTGAGAGAGAGAGAGAGAGAGAGAGAGAGAGAGAGAGAGAGAGAGAGAGAGAAATGCAAAAGGTACATTACAGTTACAGGGAAATTTTAACGAGGAATTTACTTTGTTTATTAACAGGTTACCCTCCCTCCTCCCCAGAAAACTGGCATTCTACAGGTTGGTGCGTGGTATGTCAGATCCCTTAATAGGGCGGGTAGGTTGGAAAATTTAAAAAAGGAAATGGATAGGTTAAAGTTAGATACAGTGGGAATTAGCGAAGTTCGGTGGCAGGAGGAACAAGACTTTTGGTCAGGTGATTACAGGGCTATAAATACAAAATCAAATAGGGGTAATGCAGCAGTAGGCTTAATAATGAATAAAAAAATAGGAGTGCAGGTAAGCTACTACAAACAGCATAGTGAACGGATTATTGTGGCCAAGATAGACACGAAGCCCATGCCTACTACAGTAGTACAAGTTTATATGCCAACTAGCTCTGCAGTTGATGAAGACATTGATGAAATGTATGATGAGATAAAAGAAATCATTTAAGTAGTGAAGGGAGATGAAATTTTAATAGTCATGGGTGACTGGAATTCAAGAGTAGGAAAACGGAGAGGAGACAGTAGGTGAATGTGGACTGGGGGCGGGGAAATGAAAGAGGAAGCAGTCTCGTAGAATTATCCACAGAGCATAACTTGATCATAGCTAACACTTGGTTCAAGAATCATAAAAGAAGGTTGTATTCATGGAAGAATCCTGGAGATACTAGAAGGTATCAGATTATATAATGGTAAGACAGAGATTTAGGAACCAGGTTTTAAATTGTAAGACTTTTCCAGAGGCAGATGTGGACTCTGACCACAATCTACTGGTTATGAACTGTACATTAAAACTGAAGAAACTGCAAAAAGGTGGGAATTTAAGAAGATAGGACCTGGATAAACTGACTAAACCAGAGGTTATACAGAGTTTCAGGGAGAGCGTAAGGAAACAGTTGACAGGAATGGGGAAAGAAATACAGTAGAACGGGTAGCTCTGAGGGATGAAATAGTAAAGGCAGCACAGGATCAAGAAGGTAAAAAGACAAGGGCTAGTAGAAATCCTTGGGTAACAGAAGAAATATTGTATTTAACTGATGAAAGGAGAAAATATAAAAATGTAGTAAATAAAGCAGGCAAAAAGGAATACAAACGTTTCAAAAATGAGATTGACAGGAAGCGCAAAATGACTAAAGAGGGATGGCTAGAGGACAAATGTAATTATGTAGAGGCTTATCTCACTAGGGGTAAGATAGATACTGCCTACAGGAAAATTAGAGAGACCTTCGGAGAGAAGAGAACCACATGTATGAATATCAAGAGCTCAGATGGCAACCCAGTTCTAAGCAAAGAAGGGAAGGCGAAATGTGGAAGGAGTATATAGAAGGTTTATACAAGGGCGATGTACTTGCGGACAATATTACGGAAATGGAAGAGGATGTAGATGAAGACGAAATGGGAGATAAGATACTGCGTGAAGAGTTTGACAGAGCACTGAAAGACCTGAGTCAAAACAAGGACCCGGGAGTAGCCAACATTCCATTAGAACTACTGACGGCCTTGGGAGAGCTAGTCCTTACAAAACTCTGCCATTTGGTGAGCAAGATGTATGAGACAGGCAAAATACTCTCAGACTTCAAGAAGAATATAACAACTCCAATCCCAAAGAAAGCAGGTGTTGACAGATGAGAAAATTACTAACTCTCAGTTTAATAAGCCACGGCTGCAAAATCCTAACACGAATTCTTCACAGACGAATGGAAAAACTGGTAGAAGCCGACCTTGGGGAAGATCAGTTTGGATTCCATAGAAATGTTGGAACACGTGAGGCAATACTGACCTTACGACTTATCTTAGAAGAACGATTAAGGAAAGGCAAACCTACATTTCTAGCATTTGTAGACTTAGAGAAAGCTTTTGATAATGTTGCCTGGAATGTTCTCTTTCAAATTCTAAAGGTGGCAGGAGTAAAATATAGGGAGCGAAAGGCTATTTACAATTTGTACAGAAACCAGATGGCAGTTATAAGAGTCGAGGGGTACGAGAGGGAAGCAGTGGTTGGGAAGGGAGTGAGACAGAGTTGTAGCCTCTCCCCGATATTATTCAACCTGTATATTGAGCAAGAAGTAAAGGAAACAAAAGAAAAATTCTGAGTAGGTATTAAAATCCATGGAGAAGAAATTAAAACTTCAAGGTTTGCCGACGACATTGTAATTCTGTCAGAGACAGCAAAGGACTTGGAAGAGCAGTTGAACAGAATGGACAGCATCTTGAAAGGAGGGTATAAGATGAATGTCAACAAAAGCAAAACGAGGATAATGGAATGTAGTCGAATTAAGTCGGGTGAAGCTGCTGGTTCAGGTTGTGGGTTCCTGTTGTCATGTCATAGTTCATGAACCACGGGGCATCTCGGACATATTCCGAGTCGTGGTCACCTTTGTGCTCAGACGGCAAAGACTACCAAATCCACCGGTTACTCCCTCAACCATTAGGGGTAAAACTCAATGGGACCCGGGGCAAGTAAGGCTAGCAACCTGATTCCCTGGTACTTTAGATACAATGCTGGCAACAATCGGAGCAAAATGCCTCGGACCTTTGGAGGTGACGGAGTCCAACCTCTAAATGACAAACCAGGGACCCCTAAGATACGACTCAGCTAACGAATGGTAACGAGATGGGGTGCTATTTATATCAATGGGGGCTACTCTGGGAAGAAGGCAGAGCTGGCAGAGGCTGCAAGTAATTTGGGGTCTGACATTGTAGCTGTTAGTAACATTCGGATAAGGGGTGAGAAAGAAGAGGAAGTGGGAGAATACAAGGTCTACCTGTCAGAACAATCGGGTGTAGGGCTTTACATCATGAAAGAAATGGAACCCAGCGTAGTTGCAATAAGGTATGTAAACAAATGACTGATGTGGATAGATTTGACAGTGTCTAGCAAGAAAATTAGGATTGTGTCAGTATATTCGCATTGTGAAGGGACAGATCAAGATAGGGTGGATAGTTTTTATGAGGCACTCAGTGGTGTAGTTGTTAGAGTAAAGGACAAGGACAGTGTTCTGCTCATGGGAGATTTTAATGCCAGGATTGGAAATCGAACAGAAGGGTATGAAAAGGTTATGGGTAAATTTGGAGAGGATATGGAGGCCAACAGGAACAGGAAACAACTCTTGGCTTTCTGTGCCAGTATGGGCTTAGTAATCACAAACTCCTTTTTTAAACATAAGAACATTCACCGGTATACTTGGGAAGCCAAGGGAACCAAATCTGTCATTGACTATGTAACAGCAGATCAGGAATTCAGGAAGGCTGTGAGGGACACACATGTACTCAGAGGATTCTTTGATGACACTGATCACTATTTAATCTGCATTGAAATTGGTATTGTGAGGCCAAAAGTGCAGGAGGTCAGGTCCATATATAGGAGGATAAGAGTGGAGGAACTTCAGGATAAGGAAATCGGCACAAGCACATAACAGTCATCTCAGAAATGCACCAGTTAGTTGAATGTAGCCAATTATAGTCATTGGAAAAGGAATGGGCAAAGTACAGGGACACAGTACTGGAAGTGGCTAAAGAATGTCTTGGAATAGCAGTGTGCAAAGGTAGGATATGAAGCAAACAGCTTGGTGGAATGACACAGTCAAAGCAGCCTGTAAAAAGAAAAAGAAGGTGTATCAAAAATGGCTACATACTAGAACTCAGGTAGACAAAGTTATGTTGAAGAAAGAAACAAAGCCAAACATATAATTGCAGCATCCAAAAAGACTTTGGAAACAGGTTGGAGACTTTGGGTCAAGCTGCTGGAAAACCATTCTGGAGTGTAATTAGCAGTCTTCGAAAGGGAGGTAAGAAGGAAATGACAAGTATTTTGGACAGATCAGGAAAACTGCTGGTGAATCCTGTGGATGCCTTGGGCAGATGGAGGGAATATTTTGAAGAGTTGCTCAATGTAGGTGAAAATACGATCAATAATATTTCAGATTTCGATGTACAATGCGATAGGAATGATGATGGAAATAGGATCACATTTGAAGAAGTGAAGAAAATGGTCAATTGAGTGCAGTGCAATAAAGCAGCTGGGGTGGATGAAATTGAGTTGGAACTCATCAAATACAGTGGAATGTCAGGTCTTAAATGGCTAGACAGGATTATTGAAATGGCGTGGGAGTTGGGACAGGTTCCATCAGACTGGACGAAAGCAATATCACACCAATCTTTATACCTGGAAACAGAAAAGATAGTAACAACTACAGAGGTATCTCTTTAATCAGCATTGTGGGTAAAATCTTCTCAGGTATTGTTGAAAGGAAAGTGCAAGTATTAGTTGAGGACAAATTGGATGAAAATCAGTGTGGGTTTATGCCTCTTAGAGGTTGTCAGGACCAGATCAGATCTTTAGCTAACGGCAAATAATGGAGAAGTGTTAAGAGTGGAATAGGGAATTGTATCTATGCTTTCTAGATCTAGAAAAGGCATATGACCAGGTTCCTAGGAGGAGGTTATTGTCTGTTCTACGAGATTATGGAATAGGAGGCAAAGTTTTGCAAGCAATTAAAGGTCTTTACATAGATAGTCAGGCAGCAGTTACAGTTGACAGTAAACTGAGTTCATGGTTCAGAGTAGTTTCAGGGGTAAGACAAGGCTGCAACCTATCTCCACTGTTGTTCATATTATTTATGGATCATATGTTGAAAACAATAGACTGGCTGAGTGAGATTAAGATACATGAACACAAAATAAGCAGTCTCGCCTACGCAGATGACTTAGTTGTGATGGCAGATTCGATTGAAAGTTTGCAAAGTAATATTTCAGAGCTAGATCACAAACGTAAGGACTATTGTATGAAGATTAGCATCTCCAAAACGAGAGTAATGTCAGTGGGAAGGAGATATAAACGGACTGAGTGCAAATAGGTGGAACAAAGTTAGAACAGGTGGACGGTTTCAAGTACTTAGGATGCATATTCTCACAAGATGGCAACATAGTGAAAGAACTAGAAGCGAGGTGTAGCAAAGCTAATGCAGTGAGCGCTCAGCTACGATCTGCTCTCTTTTGCAAGAAGGAAGTCAGTACCAAGACTAAGTTATCTGCGCACCGCTCAATCTTTCAACCAACTTTGTTGTATGGGAGCGAAAGCTGGGTGGATTCAGGTTACCTTATAAGGTTGAGGTTATGGATGTGAAAGTAGCTACGATGATTGCAGGCAGTAGTAGATAGGAACAATGGTAGGATGGTGTCCACAATGAAGAAATCAAAGAAAAACTGGGAATGAATTCTATAGATGTAGCAGTCAGGGCGAACAGGCTTAGATGGTGGGGTCATGTGACACGCATGGGAGAAGCAAGGTTACCAAAGAGACTCATGGGTTCAGCAGTAGAGGATAGGAGGAGTCGGGGTAGACCAAGGAGAAGGTACCTGGATTCGGTTAAGAATGATTTTGAAGTAATAGGCTTAAGAGCAGAAGAGGATGGGGAAGGAAATCAGTCGTGCCCTTTCAAAGGAACCATCCCGGCATTTGCCTGAAATGATTTAGGGGAATCATGGAAAACCTAAATCAGGATGGCTGGAGACGGGATTGAACCGTCGTCCCCCCGAATGCAAGTCCAGTGTGCTAACCACTGCGCCACCTCGCTTGGTGGGACAAGAAGAGAATAGAAGCTTTCGAAACGTGGTGCTACAGAAGAATGCTGAAGATTAGGTGGGTAGATCACATAACTAATGAGGAGGTATTGAATAGAATTGGGGAGAAGAGGAGTTTGTGGCACAACTTGACAAGAAGAAGGGACCGGTTGGTAGGACATGTTCTGAGGCATCAGGGGATCACAAATTTAGCATTGGAGGGCAGCGTGGAGGGTAAAAATTGTAGAGGGAGACCAAGAGATGAATACACTAAGCAGATTCAGAAGGATCTAGGTTGCACTAAGTACTGAGAGATGAAGAAGCTTGCACATGATAGAGTAGCATCAAACCAGTCTTAGGACTGAAGCCCACAAAAACGAAAACAACAACAACATCAAAAGGTTTTATAACATACTCAGCTGTTTTTGATTTTCTCATTCTAAAAAGCACTGACCACATTAGAACTGTTATGATTAACAGGATGGAAATCCCAGGAAGTTTGTTGGAAGCAAAAGTCGAGAAATGCAATGTTAAGACCTTTCGTAAAGGGAAACTGATGGCACGCAAAGGTGAGTTACGGAAGATGTGTAGACCCTTTCCATTGTTTGCAATGCAAACCAAGGAAATAAATAAATTAATTAATTAATTAACTAAATAAAATAAAAAAGTGAAAACAAAACCTGAACTAATAGTGACAGAATGGGTTGTGTTGATTTAGATGACAATTTATTGAGTCACAAGTAAACGTTTTTGAAAATATTATATGAAACACTTTTGCCATTTCATGGATAGAGCAGCTCTGAATTCGTACCTATTATACGAGAAATTGGTGGTAAGTCTCTTAGACCTGACTTTCAAATTACTCTCATTGGAAATTTGCTAGAAAAATACTGTGTGCACATCAATTCATTCTCCCAGCATAGGAAAGCTGGACAACCTTACCAGGTATCAGTCCAAGCAAGTTTGCTGAGCCATTTTTTGAAACACTGTGAACAAGTACGTGCAAACACAAAAACTGAGTTGCAGCCAAAAGAACAGGAAAAAGGTAAGAAGAAAATGCATACTTATTGTGAAGAGCGTGGTGCTTAACTACGTGCAATACCATGCTCTGAATTGAACAATACAAAACTAACTTCTGAGAAATTTGTTCAAGAAAACTGTATACATTGGTCCCACCAATAACACCCTTCCCCAGAATATCAAAATAAATAAAAAATTATTTTAAAAGTATTATGAAAAGGATAGAATGCTGCTCACCATATAGTGGAGATGCTGAGTCACAGACAGGCACTAAAAAAAGACATTGAACAAGTAAGCTTTCAGCCAAAAGGCTGCCTCCTGAATCGTGCCACACACACACACACACACACACACACACACACACACACACACACACAAATGCACCTCCTACACATGACTAATGTCTGTGGCATTCTCACCTTGGCAGCGAGAAGCAGTGGCCTTGTGTGCGTGAGATCCATTTGTGTGAATGTGTGTATGTCTACTACGTGATCGGAAGTATCCAGACACCTGGCTGAATATGACTTACACATTCATGGCCCTCCACAGGTAATGCTGGAATTCAATATGGTGTTGATCCACCCTTAGCCTTGATGACAGCTTCCACCCTCACATGCTTATGTTCCATCAGGTGCTGAAGATTTCTTGGGGAATGGCAGCCCATTCTTCACAGAGTGCCGCACTGAGGAGAGATATCGATGTCAGTCGGTGAGGCCTGTCATGAAGTTGGCGTTCCAAAACGTCCCAAAGTGTTCTATAGGATTTAATCCAGGGCTCTGTGCAGGCCAGTCCATAACTGACAGGTGCTCGATTATGTTGAAAGATGCAATCACCATCCCCAAATTGCTCTTCAACAGTGGGAAGCAAAAAGTTGTTTAAAACTTCAATGTAGGCCTGTGCTGTGATAGTGCCATACAAAACAAGAGGTGTAAGCCCCTCGACGAAAAAAATGACCACACCATAACACCACCGCCTCCAAACTTTACTGTTGACTCTACACAAGCTGGCAGTTGATGTTCACTGGGCATTTGCCGCACCCAAACCCTGTCATCGGATTGCCACATAGTGTACAGTGATTCGTCACTCCACACAACATTTTTCCACTGTTCATTCATTCAATGTGTACACTCCCTGCACCAAACGAGACGTTGTTTGGCATTTTCCAGCGTGATGTGTGGCTTATGAGCAGCCGCTCGACCATGAAATCCAAGTTTTCTCACCTCCCGCCTAACTTTCATAGTACTTGCAGTGGATCCTGATGCAGTTTGAACTTCCTCTGTGATGGTCTGGATAGAAGTCTGCCTATTACAAATTGCAACCTCTCTTCAACTGTCAACGGTCTCAGTCAGTCAACAGACGAGGTCAGCCTGTATGCTTTTTTGCTGTGTGTGTCCCTTCACGTTTCCACCTCACTATCACATCAGAAACAGTGGACCTAGGGATGTTTAGGAGTGTGGAAATCTCGCGTACAGACAAATGATGCAAGTGACACCCAATCATCTGATCATGTCCGAAGTGTGCGAGTTCCGCTGAGTGCCCCATTCCACTCTCACATAATGCCTAATGACTACTGGAGGCACTGATATCTACATCTACATCTACATCCATACTCCGCAAGCCACCTGGCGGTGTGTGGCGGAGGGTACCCTGAGTACCTCTATCGGTTCTCCCTTCTATTCCAGTCTCGTATTGTTCGTGGAAAGAAGGATTGTCGGTATGCTTCTGTGTGGGATCTAATCTCTCTGATTTTATCCCCATGATCTCTTCGCGAGATATACGTAGGAGGGAGCAATATACTGCTTGACTCTTCGGTGAAGGTATGTTCTCGAAACTTTAACAAAAGCCCGTACCGAGCTACTGAGCGTCTCTCCTGCAGAATCTTCCACTGGAGTTTATCTATTGTCTCCGTAACGCTTTTGCGATTACTAAATGATCCTGTAATGAAGCCTGCTGCTCTCCGTTGGATCTTCCCTATCTCTTCTATCAACACTATCTGGTACGGATCCCACACTGCTTAGCAGTATTCAAGCAGTGGGCGAACGAGCGTACTGTAACCTACTTCCTTTGTTTCCGGATTGCATATCCTTAGGCTTCTTTCAATGAATCTCAGTCTGGCATCTGCTTTACCGACGATCAACTTTATATGATCATTCCATTTTAAATCACTCCTAATGCGTACTCCCAGATAATTTATGGAATTAACTGCTGTTTTGTAGCAAAATGATAAGGGATCTATCTTTCTACGTATTCACAGCACATTACACTTGTCTACATTGAGATTCAATTGCAATTCCCTGCACCATGCGTCAATTCGCTGCAGATCCTCCTGTATTTCAGTACAATTTTCCATTGTTACAACCTCTCGATACACCACCAGCATCATCTGCAAAAAGCCTCAGTGAACTTCCGATGTCATCCACAAGGTCATTTATGTATATTGTGAACAGCAACGGTCCTATGTCACTCCCCTGCGCCACACCTGAACTCACTCTCACTTCAGAAGACTTCTCTCCATTGAGAATGACATGCTGTGTTCTGTTACCTAGGAACTCCTCAATCCAATCACACAATTGATCTGATAGTCCGTATGCTCTTACTTTGTTCATTAAACGACTGTGGGGAACTGTGTCAAATGCCTTGCGGAAGTCAAGAAACACGGCATCTACCTGTGAACCTGTATCTATGGCCCTCTGAGTCTCGTGGCCGAATAGCACGAGCTGGGTTTCACATGATCGCCTTTTTTGAAACCCCTGCTGATTCCTACAGAGTAGATGTCCAATCTCCAGAAAAGCCATTATACTCGAACAAAATACATGTTCCAAAATTCTACGGGATCGACGTTAGAGATACAGGTCTATAGTTCTGGACATTGGTTCGACGTCCCTTCTTGAAAACGGGGATGACCTGTGCCTTTTCCAATCCTTTGGAACGCTACAGTCTTCTAGAGACCTACAGTACACCGCTGCAAGAAGGGGGCAAGTTCCTTCGCATACTCTGTGTAAAATCGAACTGGTATCCCATCAGGTCCAGCGGCCTTTCCTCTTTTGAGCGATTTAATTGTTTCTCTATACCTCTGTCGTCTAGTTCTGTATCTACCATTTTTTCATCTGTACGACAATCTAGAGAAGGAACTACAGTGCAGTCTTCCTCTGTTAAACAGCTTTGGAAAAAGACATTTAGTATTTTGGCCTTTTGTCAGTCATCCTCTGTTTCAGTACCATTTTGGTCACAGAGTGTCTGGACATTTTATTTTGATCCACCTACTGCTTTGACATAAGACCAAAATTTCTTTTTCTGCCAAGTCAGTACATAGAACATTACTTTCAAATTCATTGAATGCCTCTCGCACAGCCCTCTTCACACTACATTTCGCTTCGCGTAATTTTTGTTTGTTTGCAAGGCTTTGGCTATGTTTATGTTTGCTGTAAAGTTCTCTTTGCTTCCGCAGCAGTTTTCTAACTCTGTTGTTGTACCACGGTGGCTCTTTTCCATCTCTTACAACTTTGCTTGGCACATACTCATCTAACGCATATTGTACGATGGTTTTCAACTTTGTCCACTGATCCACAACACTATCTGTACTTGAGACAAAACTTTTGTGTTGAGCCGTCAAGTACTCTGTAATCTGCTTTTTGTCACTTTTGCTAAACAGAAAAATCTTCCTACCTTTGTTAATATTTCTATTTACTGCTGAAATCATCGATGCCGTAACTGCTTTATGATTGCTGACTCCCTGTTCTGCGTTAACTGATTCAAATAGTTTGGGTCTGTTTGTCACCAGAAGGTCTAATATGTTATTGCCACGAGTCGGTTCTCTGTTTAACTGCTCAAGGTAGTTTTCAGATAAAGCACATAAAAAAATTTCACTGGATTCTTTGTCCCTGCCACCCGTTATGAACGTTTGAGTCTCCCAGTCTATATCCGGCAAATTAAAATCTCCACCCAGAACTATAACATGGTGGGGAAATCTACTTGAAATATTTTCCAAATTATTTTTCAGGTGCTCAGCCACAACATCTGCTGAGCCAGGGGGCCTATAGAGACATCCAATTACCACGCCTGAGCCTGCTTTAACCGTGACCTTCACCCAAGTTATTTTACATTTCGGATCTCCGTCAATTTCCTTTGATACTATTGCACTTCTAATTGCTATAAACATGCCTCCCCCTTCACTGTCCAGCCTGTCTCTGCGGTATACATTCCAATCTGAGTTTAGGATTTCATTGCTGTTTACCTCTGGTTTCAGCCAACTTTTTGTCCCTAGTACTATATGGGCGTTGGGACCGTTTATTAATTAGAGCAGTTCTGGGACCTTTCTATAGACGCTCCTGCAGTTTACTATTAGCGCATTAATATTGTTACTCCCTAGAATGAGATTTTCACTCTGCAGCGGAGTGTGCGCTGATATGAAACTTCCTGGCAGATTAAAACTGTGTGCCCGACCGAGACTCGAACTCGGGACCTTTGCCTTTCGCGGGCAAGTGCTCTACCAACTGAGCTACCGAAGCATGACTCACGTCCGGTACTCACAGGCAAAGGTCCAGAGTTCAAGTCTCGGTCGGGCACACAGTTTTAATCTGCCAGGAAAGTTTCATATCAGCGCACACTCCGCTGCAGAGTGAAAATCTCATTCTGGAAACATCCCCCAGGCTGTGGCTAAGCCATGTCTCCGCAGTATCCTTTCTTTCAGGAGTGCTAGTTCTGCAAGGTTCGCAGAAGAGCTTCTGTAAAGTTTGGAAGGTAGGAGACGGATACTGGCACAAGTAAAGCTGTGAGTACCGGACGTGAGTCGTGCTTCGGTAGCTCAGTTGGTAGTGCACTTGCCAGCGAAAGGCAAAGGTCCCGAGTTCGAGTCTCGGTCGGGCACACAGTTTTAATCTGCCAGGAAGTTTCATTTTGTTACTCCCTGTTGCATTTTGCCTACTCCTACCTTGCTGCGTCTCAGGAGGTGTCTTGTCAGGTCTAGGGAGAGAATACCTGGAGTACCTGGCAGCACAATGCACCTAATATGAAAAACTTATGTTTTTCAGGGTATCTGGATACTTTTGAACACAGTGTATTTTGACTAACTCAAAAGAAGGCCTTTTTGGCGGAAAGCTTAATTGTTCATTATTTTTTTGTTGTACCTGTCTGCAACTCATCTCCACTGTATGGTGGGTAGCAATCTATCCTAGGCCTGCACAATTCCATTCATAAGCAATGAGGCAGGTGTCAACTATAGCCTACCACCAGCTGCTTATCTGTGCAATAAAGAGCACAGCAGAAGGGTCAACAATGTCAAACTTTACTTGGCAGAATTTATTATTTGATGCAAATGCCAAAAACAAAGACTGAAAATAAATAAATAAGTAAATAAAAAGTAACTGACATTTTGGTTGTGAATCTTGGAAGCTTTTTTCTGCATTTGTCACTTGGGTGCATCTTGTAAAACATATATTATGCTAGAAAAAGAACAGAATTGTAGTATTCGTATAAATGAGTTAGTTGTTTTTTTTTTTTTTTTTTTTTTTTTTTTTTTTGTTTTTTTTTTGTTTAACTTATCTCATCTATGGAAAAGGGTACATAACACTTTAGTGTGCTCAGTGTTCTGAAAGATGGTGTTTAAACAGTGGATGAAGACTTAGGAAAATTGGTAAGTACATACGTCCATCTTCAGCTTTTCAACTTCTTTAAGCGCCTCTCGATGTTGCTGATGCAGTTTGTCTAGTTCTTGTAACCTATTGTTGGCTAGTTCCCGCTGTTCCTCCACCTCTTTCTGGAGGTCTTCTAGCTGAAAATTATTTCAATAAGAATTTATAGTGTGGACTACAAAAATAGTGAAAGAAGGGGAAGATGTGGGAGGTAATGATGTGGCACAAGCTATAGAAATAATAAAAAAAATTGAATTATTTTCCAGCATGCAAATTAAAGGTTTTTTTTTTTTAATATTCTTGAAAGAAGACATTTCCTTTGGCAGATTTGTCGATCTTTTTTACTCAAAATAATAACTGTTTCATCATTAGCAATTATCTGATTGTACAAAATTAAATTATATACAAGTAACTTACAATGAAACAATAAATATATAGGGAAATATAAAATTAATGTCCTGGTTATTTATGATACACTAAAAATTATGTTATGCTTACAACATATTAAGATTCAATCAACAGCGTCAAAAGAATAACATTTAATGGCCTACTTTTTAAGAGTACACAAAACATAAACCTCAACAAAGCCTTCAAGGTGTTGGGTAAAAGCCGAAAAGGAGTCAGTTTCAAGGGTACATATATATTCAATAATATGTCAGAGCACATGAAATGCTCCATGGGAAATGTGGTGGAGTTTAAGAATGAATTAAGAAACTTTCTGTTGGGCAACTATTTATACTACATTGAAGATCTTTTCCCACAAACTTTCGGAATGTTGTGGCTTTTTTTAACTAATATTAACAATGTAATATAATAATATTCATAATGTCAATTTCATTGTGTTGTGCTTAAATAAAAAATACTTTTTCCCACATCCAAGAAAGCCCTCTTTGCAGAATCAATCGAACACAACTAATAGGTGAGGATCAAGAATAAACTTTAGCAGGGATAAAATGTAGGTAATCACTTAAACAGCACAATCAGATGCCCTCTATTCTCATCTGATGGCAGCAAAGAGTTAGAAAACATTACGCAATGCGTAGCAATAGCAACATACCATATTTACCCAAGTATAAGACGATCCGAATTTAAGACGACCCCCCCCTTTTTTAAGTGTCCTTGAGAAAAATTAATTTTTTAACATATTATGACTAATCAAAATTACAATTTTTTATTGATGTAAAGTACCCACATAAAAAGTTAACAATGCATCTAATCTAAACTTATGCCATTACTTACTGTCTACATTCCTAGAATACAAGGAGAAATAAATTAAGCAAAAAGAAATTGTTTACATTATCTTCACTGCCTTTTTTTGTTCCTTTAGGCTGTGGTATCACTAGTTTTAATCATCACTGACATCAGCCTAAGAAGACAGCTGTGAAACTTGCATCTCCACTGTGACTAATATTTGGCTACCTCTTGTGAGTGTGTTGCCATTTCTGAGGTTACAGTTATGGTGTGACCTGACAACACAACTTTTTTTCTGAACACACAGCAGATTTTGCTTCTAGAATGATGAGAGAATGTTACAATGTCCTTTGATCCAAACACATTGGCTGCCTGCTGCTCTCTCATTGGTTGTGTAGAATCAGCACCTAACATACTCCCTATAGTTCCCATCATACCTTACAGTGAGTGCCAACAACATTGCTACTTTTAGCATCTCCTGCAGAAATGTATGCTATTGTTGACTATTTGTCAAATTTTAGGATCTGTTTGATTCACAGTACAAGTGGATACAGGCTAACTGAAGCTTAAACACAGACGTTCATAAAAAGCTGAAGTACGCAGTATAGAGTTCCGTGGTTGGCAGCATGATTAAATCAGCTGCCCACTCACCACTCCCCCCCCCCCCCCCCCCCCCCCCACTCTTCGTACTTCTCAGCCAAGATGATGTCACCATTCTCTCTCCAACCCTTCTGTAGTGCTGTGCTTGAACAATAATGAAACACAGAAGGCAATATATTTTAGAGTGCAGATCATACATGACAGTAGCAACTAGTACATAAATAAAAGATCACAATCATGATTCAGTACAATTCTCAAACTTTCATTCATCCAGGGGTCTACTAGCATCTGCGGGTGCTACCTTAACAATGTGCCTGTCCTCTGCAATTCATTCTTGGGATAACAACTGCAGTAAGCTAGTGCAATTTATTTCATTTGTTAGACATTCAATTCTGGACTAATTCTCTATCTCGTTTCATCTGAATGTTACCGTCTTGTTCTAAAGTAACAGTTTTTGATAGACGATATTTTCGCCTTTGAAAGTTACCTTTACTTAAAAACCAGCAAAAATTTGTTACCATCGTATGTATAAATTTAGCAGAACATTTTCTGCAAACTAGTTCAAATACAACAAAAGTTTATAAGTTGACAGAATTTAGTGCTATTTCCTCCTGTGTCTCACAAAATTGTCTATTTCATAATTTCTGCATGTCCCTTGCATTAGCACCCCAAAGTCAAATGTCATGTCATTGTTCCAGCAAGGTCAATATTCTATCAAGTGCTTCACCATATCGGAAAATCTCAAGCCTGTTCAAACAAAAGCATTGTTTGCTAAGCCCTACCCTTCAGAATTCTTCAAAATAAATTTGTACAAAATCCCAGCAGCCAAAGCTTCATTTGTAAATTAACACACCCCTACATTAATGTATTAAACAATGTAAAAATGTTTACCTCAGCAGCAATAGTCTAATCCGAGAATGTAAAACCACCCAGCATTTTTCGAATGACAAATTTGGGAAAAAAAACCTTGTCTTATAATTGGGTAAATACAATAATGAGCACTAGGAATTAGCAACATGGTGTTACACCATATGTTAGAACAGTACTGATTGTTACCAATGTTGTCTTTCGTGATACAACAAATTTCAATAGTATCATAAAATCTGCACCCAAATCGTCGTCATCAATTAGGAAACACTGAATCCAGAAGAAAAACATGTATGTACAATATTGTCATCAAAATGATGCCACAACCTGCACAAAGTTGGTGAAGGTTAAGTCAGCTAAACAATTCTAGGTTACTAGACAACAGTTTTGAACAAGCAGAACCGACATATGAAGAAGCAAATATGCTAATGAGGAATAAAGAAAACCTCAAACTTATTTCACAGCACATCTTTTAATAATGAATAAAGCATATTAAAAGCTAGTTGGGTTACATGTGAATAATCATACATCACAAGTCTGTGGTATTAAAATAAACATTTAAAAAAGAACAAGAACATTAATATTAGTTTATAGAATAGCACTACACATTCTATTGTATATAAGGGAGTTCCAGTGAGTTGGGCTTGAATTGTAAAGCTATGTGGGTGAGAAATGGTTAAAGTCACAGGACTTAAATTTAGGATTGGAAATGTTAGATTTTAGAATGGCCTTAAATGCTATCAAATGATCTTCAGTGTTGTGTTACTAGAAATAATCAATGCTATGTTCTAGAAGTTTTGGTTTCTAAAACAAAATAAGGTGAATTTAATCTGGGTTGTTGCTAACTCAAAGTAAACAGTGAGTGTATTAGTGATTTTTCAATGTCCAAGCATAAGAGAGGTTTTTCCACATTCCTCTGAAACATACTGGACAGTGGTTTAAGGAAGGAATACATTAATGTACATATAGAATCTCAAGTGAAACTACAGACAGATGGTGGCATGAAGAAATCTAACATGAAGAACGAGAAAGACAATTATTTCGGAATGGCCACACCATCAATGAGAGCAAACCAAGATGACGTAACATGTGAAAATGTTATGGAATCAAATCAAGCAAGGAAATGCTAAAAAATATGTAAAGAAACAGGTGAAAAAATTTAAAATAAGAAAAGAAGGATAACAAAACTTTTACATGATAACTGAACAGCAAACACCATAAGAACAACAAAACATGAGTGTAAATGCCATTTAAGACAGAACATACAAAAAATTACATTTTGTAAAATTAGGTTTTCAGTAATTAACCCATCAATAAATGCAACAAACATGTAAGTGTTATCACTGAAAAATAGACAAGGTATGTGAATTTTGTGGTGCAAAGGAATTCAAAAGCTGAACTGTCACCTGTGAGGTAAGTATTTTTTTTTCAATTACAGGATGTGTGATAAAAATAATGAGACACTTTTTTCTCTAACAAAGCTTTAGTTTTTTCAAACAACAATATTGCCCCTTCAAAGTAGTTCCCTTCAGAAGCTACAGTCCAGCGGAGTTGCTGTTCCCAGTCTCAGCAGCACTGCTGAAATGCTTCAAATCGTAAGGCCTTTAACATGTTAGTCGCAGCCTTTTGAATGTTCTCCAGAAACCAAAATGACGTTCTTTAAAGTCTTTTTCAATTTTGGGGAAAGAAAGAAGTCACGACAACTCAGATCAGATGAATAGGGGGGCTGTGGAACAACAGGTATGCCTTTTGAGGTCAAAAATTCTGTGATGGATGTGACCGTGTGATATGGGGCGTGTCATGGTGCAGCATCCTCTTTTCTGCAATGTGCAAATCTTCGGTCAAAATTTGATGTACAGTGAAAGTCTTTAACTGGTCACCCATCATCCTTATTGTTCAATGTCAGTCTGATCTCATAAGGGAATGCACACTTTCTACATTTTCACTGGTTTTTTAAGTTGAAGAGCTCCCTGAGCAAAGTTCCTCTTCAAAGTGTTATCGGCCTTGAAAGAAGAAAACTCCAGAAACTTTTTAACCATTGATATGAGCATATTCACATGCATGAATCAGCCTAGTAGCACTTAAGTAATGCACTACCCAGGTGTGAAAGTGCCAACAGTCAGTTTCCAAGAAACAGTGAATGACTGTAAGAACCAAGTGATCAACGGCAAAAACAGTACACAAATATGTAAGGACAGACAGAGTAGTTCAAAATATGAAAGCCAAGAATCACCAAAAGCATACAAAGCCACAATGGCAAACAGAGAGAAAAACCAACAGTAAGCAAATAACTGTGTGCAAAAATAAGGCTGGCAATTGGAAAGTTTTGAAAACCACCAATTGGAAGAGGAAAACCCACACACACTCTTCTCCTAGCTGCACTGCTAGAGGGACTTGCCAACCGACACAAACTATATGCAACATTGTGCGCAGACAGAAAACAACTTTGGATGGCCACCACTAGGGTGATCTTTATGTCCGATATTAAAACATCAATCACTCTCACTATGAAATTTGTCAATGGAATAGAAAGAGTTGGCCAGCAATAAATATCTAGGCTCCTTTTAAACTGAATTTTGTTAGAAGGGCTGTCAAATGAAAACCCAACACCCGCCACAACTGGATCATGGAATGGTTCCATTGAAAAGTGATCACCACACTTATTAGAACACTTTTCCCACTAGGAAACAAGATGATCAATTTCTGTGTCACAGAATGCAGTTGGCTGCTGATGGCTCCACAACCATGGCCACTTGTGCACTTCCTCATCTGACTGAAACCTACGTCCACATGCGTTTCGTCAGGTTGCTAAAGATGTGAAAATCACACAATGAAAGATCCAAGCTCTAAAGAGGATGCTGCAGTGTTTCCCAACCAAGTTGGTGAAGTGTAGCTTTCATTTGGTTGGCAGTGTATGGAGCAGGCATTGTTGTGCAACAGGATGATTCCGTACAACAGCATTCCTGGGCATTTTGACTTAATGGCACATCACAGTTTCTGCACTTTGATTGTTGTTTTACATTCAAGGAATTCTGTGAGCAGACGGTTACTGCTGTTCAAAGATGAGGTTGTGAGAACAGCTTAGGATTTCTTTGGTGGAGGAAATGTGGGATGTTTCCATTGCTGGCTTTGCCGTCTGGTCTTGAGGTGTCTGAATGCTATCGGACAGAGTCATCCTGTTGCATGATAACAGCTGCCTTCACACTGCCAATAAGACAAAGACTATACTTCGGCAATTTGGTTGGGAAACACTGCAACATCTCCCATATGACCTGGACCTTTCAAGGTGTAATTTTCACATCTATGGCGTCCTGAAAGAAGGCGTGTGGATACTGGTTTCAGTCGCATGAGGAAGTGGTTGCAATTGTGGAGCTCTCAACATCCAACTGCATTCTCTGAAACAGAAATTGATTGTCTTGTCTTACAGTTGAAGAAATGTCTTAATGGGTGTGGTGATTACTTTTAAATAGAACTATTCCATGGTCCCATTGTAGTAGGTGTTCGGTTTTCATTTGACTGCCCCTCATAGTCAAACTTTTTATGACTGCTGGTAAGTTATTGAAATGGTTTTCATATGTTAACAGCATAGATTATACCTTTTAAACACTGAATAAGAATATTCAGTCATACTGAATGATAATATTGCTGCAATGTCCGAACAAATTAGTCAAAAGAGAGATTGAACAAAAATTTAAGAAGTCGTCTTAAGTAATGAGCTACTTTCAAATATGCAATTTGGATTCCATAAAGCCAAAGGTAACCTGAGGTACTACATAGAGCATAAACATACTGTCAGCACTTGGGAACAATAACGCCTCGTTGCAAAATACATTGGGATACTAAAGGGAGGGAGGGAGGGAGGGAGAATGGAGTAAAATATGTCTAGGTGTTGGAACTATTACCTCATATAATAAAGTGAAGGTAACTGGAATTTGTAGGACAAAGGTTACAAAAAAAAAAAAAAAAAAAAAAAAAAAAAAAAAAAAAAAAAAAAAAAAAAAGAAAGAAATGGGGTAAAAGAATATGTACTTTGTTTGGAGAGTTGGTACTGTGGTTTGTACTATATGTTCCAGTAGGTCTTGGATGTTGGAAACACAACAAGCCACAAACCAAGGGATGAGTAACAAGAATTGCACTTGGTTCCATGTCACAGAGGACTCGCACTCCCAAAACCATTAACAAAGACAGGACATGATGAATGAATGAGTCAATGATGTTTCTTACAATCCTACATTCCTAATTTTGTTTTGAAGGAGTTTGCCCTTCCAGTTAGCATATGACCGGCACATTACATATCCTCATATTAATAAATAAAAATTGTTTTCAATTGATAAGAAAAAAAAGAAATGCTTTTTACAAAACTGAAGTAAATCATTATTTAACTGAAATTAAAAGTCAATACAAAAGGTGACATTCACAATATAAGCACAGTACAGGGCACAGAAAAATGCATCCTAAACAGCTTACATACAAGACTGATGAAATTAATACCTAAGAGGTTGAGTCAACTAGACACAGTTATAGTTTTTAGACCAACAACTACTTCTGAAGGCTAGTTTCAGTAATCTATACTAACTCCGTTACTATTCAACACATATATCACAGAACTTAATTATACAGGGTGTTTGGGGAGGAAAGGTCAACATTTTACACAGTGATAGAATAAGTAATCCTGAACAAAAAAATGTTATACAAACATGGGTCCACAAATTCTTCGTTCGGGAGGTAAGGGTATTGAAAGGAACTTTAGTTCTGCAAAACTAATGTGCACAATGTGAATGTACACGCAATACAACTGGACTGTAATGCAATTTTCTTGAGAACAATGTTACAGAGAAGTACAGTAATGTTACACATTTTTACATAATGTTTATTTACTTTGCATTTAGAACATAATGCATTACAACATGCATGTTACATGTAATCAGTTGAAAAAGACGTACCACGTCTTTTACAAACAGCTTTAACACTTATTGTACAGATGTTGTACAGCTCACAGAACAGGTTCGAATACCCCACCATTAACATCAATGCACTTATGGGCTCCACCAGTAACATGTTGTGTTGCTTGTTCAGTCGCCTGTGATTGGTTCCTAATCAATTCGGCAGCATCCATGATACAACAAAGCAGTTTATCACGTGTATTTACCTACACTTTGTGCACCTCTGATTTCATCCAACCCCACAAACAGAAATCTAAAGGTGTAAGGTCAGCTGATCTTGGAGGCCAGTTAATAGCACCACAATGACGAATCCAGCGATTAGGGTAGGTGCGGTAGAGATAGTGTCTCACACATAAGGTAAAACAGGGAGGGGCACTGCCACTTTGAAAGTACATTCCAGTTCACTTGGCTAAAAGAACGTCTTCCAATAGTTGCACAAATGAATTTTCCAAAAAATTCGGATACTTCTCTCCCGTCAATCGCTGATTGATAATAAATGGACCTATCAAAAGGTTACCGATCATGCCACACCAAACATTATGGCAAACTGAACTTGGGAATTGCTATCCACTGAAGTGTGTGTATTTTCCCCGAGATCATTGATGATTATTGTGTGTGTTGTTCATTCCATGTCAAGTAAATGGGGCTTCGTCAGTGAAATGACTATTTTAAATTACCCAAGGACAGAATTGAAGTCATTGGGCATTGTCACCAACGTGGAGATTTTGGACTCGCTGTATGTGAAATGGATACAGGTTTTCTGCATGTAATGTTTCCCATACACGTGTCTGTGGGACATTCATAGACAGGGACAGCCTTCGAATGCTTGTACTGGTACTTTGCTAAGCACTTGCAATAATTTCTCCCTGTTCTTACAAAGTTGGTCAACATGCACACTCTAACAAAAAATGTCTCTTTGGAAGAGAGCCTGTTTCACACAAAGTAATAAACACTTTGGTAAACACCCTGCGATCAGGTAATTGTTGAGTCAGAAAGCGCCTGTGGTATTATTCTCTTGCAGCCTTAGCACTACTGTCACAGAAGCCATAAATGTACACCATATCTGTGTATTCCTCATTACTGTAGACATGTGGCATTATTAGCAGGACTTGTATGAACACAATTAACACCATACACTACACAGCTAACCGATCCGTCGTTGGTACACTCCACAATGCGGCTTACACAGCACAACTGCGCAAACAATGGGTGATTGTACTACATATGTCACAGGACCATAACATATGGTAGGTTGCATAAGTACGTTGAGGACCGATACTGAATGGATTTATTAGTATAAAGTTTGATTTCTATTTTTTCACTTTATGTTCGTCAGTGCCTTCTGCCTGGCAGTAAGCTGCAGCGTCTCTGTCAGGTTGCCCAGAACTGGAGAGATCCACCCTGAAACTCACGTGTTGAACCATCAACAGTTAAACTCACATGTTGCTGATGAGGTAACGCTACCGAACTATGCATCTTACGATCTGATCGAGCAATAGGAAGGCTTGGAGGTGGTGAACTGGGGGTAGAACCACAGCCAGCTGCTTGGAGCAGACATGCTGTTCGCTCTCTTCTGCTGGCAGCTTCCAAACCGATCAGACGCCCTCCTCACCTGCTCTCTTGGATGGCTGCCCATTCAGCGTCGGCAGCTTCTCCATGCCTGCCCTTCTTTACGGCATTAAAACTTCATACAGTCTAAACTATGTTTTATTCTTCACCTCAACAGGTGCCTACTGCTTTCCCCTCCTGGCCAATCCTGACGCATTAACAACTGGTGTCAGGAGTCGGATGGCTCACCTTTAGGCCCGTCTTATTGATCTAACTCCCATACCCAATGAAGCTGCCAGAGGTACTTCACACTTGACGCGCCAGATGCGATGTGCAATAACATGCGCACGCACTGTAGTTCACCATCCAGCCTCCTGCCGCTTCGGTGTTCTTTCCAAACAGCTGCCGCAGCGAACACCAGGCCACTTGCATGGCCAAGCGCTTTATTGCGCCACACAGCCAGCCATGCCGCTGCTGCCTCCAGGCAGTCCAGTGCTACGTCATGCCGCGGTTAGCCACATTCCGCGCCACCCCAATGTAGTGCAGTGGCATGTTCCAGTTGCGCGCCACCATCAACGAAACACACATGTTCTGGCCAGCTAGCTGAGACTCGGCGCCCAGCCATCAACACCTCTGAAATTACCTTCGGCGCCGTTTCTAGCCACTGTCACCAATTCTTAAATACGAGCAGCCATGCCAACGCTGCTGAAAGGCAGGCCATGCTGACGTGCAGTGCTATTCTGGTGCGGAATCAGAGAACATGAGTAAAAACTGCAAGCAGAACTCTGGAAACGTGGGCCCCTCATACAGTCAGCAGAAGAAAACAATTCACTGACAATTCATCCAGACCCCAGAGACAGCCGGGAAACGGTCGAGGAGCAAGCCACGCCGCCAGACTCCACCCCATGTAAAATTTATGCATCCGATCTGCCACAGTGTCGTAAATGAGGCGGCAAGTATCCTCCTCCAGAGCCATGTATCTTACACGTTGTGGTTAGTGCCCGCAGAGCGCCCAGCTGATTGGTTTATTCTTTCAATATTTGCTTTCGTAAACCAATTGCCTCCCTATCTCTTTTGTCTGTTCATCATTTCCTCCCCCCAGAGGGAGGGGGAAGGAAGCCTTTTGTATTCCAATACGACTACTACAGTCGCAATTTCTCTGTTATCTCTGCTCAATCAATTTTTACACTGAAACTTGTTACCTGAACTCGTTCACTATTATACCCAATCCCTTATTCTTCAACGTGAGCACCCTCCCGGTTCGTCGCAAGTGGGCCACTCGGCATAAATGGCCAATATGTCGGGCTACACTGACGTTGCGATCAAGGATGGCTGTACACAAATATACCCAGAACAAACTCCGCATTAAACACGACATTATTTTTCTCATTGGTAAAATCCCTTGTCTTACTAGACCCCAACATCCAGTACTAAAGCTTTCGATTCAGCGAATCACTTATGAAACCCCTACATACAGTGAATTCCACCTATGCATTGAATGCAGACATTTATTAATGCAACTCCTGATTGTTGCACCCTTTCCGAGCTAGATGATTAAGCACAACCATAGCCCCCCTCATTCCCTCACTACCCCATTGCTACTAACGTCTATCCCTGCAATTCTTTGGAATCTTTCCTGACTATTTATTCTTTTTCTGTCCATGCTTTCTGTTTTTCTTAAGTGGTAGTTCCTTGATTGGTTAACTCAATGCACAAAGCTGTGAAACAGAATTGATCTGTTTTACCCTGTAAGTGTATAAGAAAGGATATGACGACTTCGGGGTGTTAACCCCCAGAGAGCAGCGAAGTTTTTTTGATGATGAAAAAGAACTGATTTGTTTTACCACTGCAAGTTGATTTGTGTACAGGCAAGAGTTCCTCTGTGTGTTGTTGTAGATGATGCTAAGTGGTCTGTTGTATGCTTTCACCCCAAGGTCAGAGCAAAACTGTTAGCCATGATTCACTTTACCATGCAGCGAGTTTCCTATCGATACTAAATTTTGGAGTCATTTAAATTACATGTTATACTATCAGAGAACACTTACTATGAGCACAGCATGGTGCAAACATGCGGACTGGCACAGCCGTCGCCTTGTGATAAGCCAGTCACGGCCCCGAACGCTACCACTTCCTCCCTACTCTTCGCCTTGTCTGCCATATTCAGTTTTAATTTTCATGTGAACTATCGGTCATTTTTTGTACAAGTTTTAAGTAACACCATTATCGCATGTTACAAATACCTTCAAGCAACTTAATATGGCAGCAGTTTACTATTTAATAGTTCTCCCTGTGATAACACTACCCCCATTGAGGAGGTGTTCGCATGCTTGTCCTAGTTCTGTATTACTCCTTTAGATATTATCTTTATTGGTTTATCACTAGGAGTAGAGTATAGAAAAGAACTTTTTGCGCGACTTTGGTTGCCCCCTCCTGCTGTCCCCGAACAGCAACTTCCTGGGGAATACCATGCTTAAGCAAGAAATGGGAGCAAGAGTGTTCCTTGCTGCCCCCATACTGTAGTAGTCAGTAAGAGACAGTGGTGAGTAGAAAAGAATAGGAAATAAAGATGATCTACCCAAAAGGAAAGGCATGGCCCTCCTTTAGATTTAATATGCTTGTGAAGTGCTCCGCCAATGTTAACCCCTTCCCCCATCCCCTTCTGATTTGTGCATCGCCCCTTCCAAAACCCTCACTTATACGCTTCAGCGGGAGTTGTAATGCGTCACAGTGCGCTGCTGCCTGCCATGGTCAGCGACCTCCGCCGCTGCCACCGCTAACAGCTGATTGCCGGAACCAGCGTGCTACTCCCAGCGTTCCACACCACCTCGCACCATCCGCCGTCATCCAAATTTTGTCAAGCAAGCATTCATCACCTAATTATTGTCTTTTTTTAATACAAATCTAACACGAATATAAGAATAATCAAGATGTATTGTTAAAATTATGTAAGGCCATCCTTTGCAGGAGCCCCTTAGTAGTATCTACCATCTCCCCCCATGCCTCACTCCTGCAAATGGGAGAAGGGTGTACAGTGAGGGCCAATACTGAATGGATTTATTAGTATAAAGTTTGATTTTTAGTTTTTCACTGTGTTCATCAGTGCCCTCTGCCTGGCGGTAAGCTGCAGCGTCTTAGTCGCATTACCCAGAACCAGATAGAACCACCCTGAAACTCGCGTGTTGAGCCATCAGCAGTTAAACTCGCATGTTACTGACATGTAACGCTACCGACCATGCGTCTTACGATCTGACTGACCTACAGGGAGGCTTGGAGGCTGTCAAGTGGGGGTGGAACCATGGCCAGCTGCCGGAGCAGACACGCCGTTCACTCTTTCCAAACCGAACAGACGCCCTCCTCACTTGCTCTCTTGAATGGCTGCCCATTCAGTCTCAGCGGCTTCTCCAGGCCTGCCTTTCTTTACAGCAACAAAACTTCATACAGTCTAAACTATGTTTTATTCTTCACCTCAAAAGGTGCCTACTGCTTTCCCCTCCTGGCCAATCCTGACGCATTAACACATAGTGTAAACACGGCATGTATCCATGAACTGTTGTAAGAAAATCATATTATGGCCAAGTAGTATTGCGTATATGTTGAGAAGCAGCAACTGAAATTGAACCGTTGTGCTCAAATGCATGTTGTGTCACTGGGTGGTCAACTTTGTTCTTGGCAACACTTTGGCAGCGGTCACTCAGCCCAGAGGGCAGCTGGTTGGTAGTTGTACTGGCAAAAAAAGCTGTGAAGTGTTTGATGTGGAGATAGTATGTAACATGGCTGCTTATCATGTAGTGTGGCCTGGCCTCTGATAGCGGAGGATAAGTCCGTGACAGGACTGGAATAGAATGTGCTGGGTGGGAGAATTGGGTACATCTTGCCCCTTAGCCTGCTACAGGAATATTATCTCAGTGGCTAGGGACTGGGAGTGGAAGTGGCGTGTGGATGGACTAGGATGATGTGTAGGTTGAGCGGGTGACATGACTCCACTCTAGGGGAGGTAGGAAGGATCTTGCGTATGATGTCTCTCATTTTAGGGCAGGATGGCAAATACACAAAACCCTGGTGAAGGGCTCTCCTTTTTAGCTGATTCTTGAGGGTGGTGGGAGGACTGAGAGTGCATGACAATATGGTATGACAAATCTGCTTTTGGACAAGGTTTGAGGGGTTCCATCATTACAGATACATTGCCACAAGGCTGCTAAGCTGTATGAGAGTAATTTTTTTGGTGTGGATGGGATAACAGTTGTCGAAATGCAGGTACTGTTGGTGGCTAGTGGGTTTAACGTGAACCGACATGTGGATGGAACTACCAGATTTGTGGAGTTCAACATCCAGAAAGGTGGTGTACTGGGTAGAGGAGGACCAGGTGCAGAGGATAAAAGAGAAGGTGTTGAGGTTGTGGAGGAATGTGTGTAAGGTGTCTTGGCTCTGAGCAGATATCGTGAAGATATAATCAATGAAACTGAACAAGAGTAGGGGGGTTGAGAGTCTTGGGAGGCTAGGAAGGGCTCCCCTAGATAGTGCAACAACAGTTCAGCATACAAAGGTACCACATGGGTGTCCATGATTGTGCTGTGGATTTGTTTGTATACCTTTCCTTCAAATGAGAAGTAGTAGTTGATTAGGATAAAGTTGATAAGGTGTTAAATGAATGAGGTGGTGGGTTTGGAGTCTGAGAGATGTTGGTAGAGGTACTGTTCGACAGTTGCAAGGCCATGGGCATAAGTGATGTTGGTGTATATGGAGGTAGCATCAGCAGTGAAAAGTAGGGATCCAGGAGGTAAAAGAGTAGGAATGGTGAAAATTTGGTGAAGGAAATGGCTAGTATTTTTGATGTGGGAAGCTAGGGCAATTGGTTGGAGGTGCTAGTCAACAAGAGCAGAATCTCTTTCAGTGAGAGTAAAATAGTTGCAAGATTTCGACATCATCTGGCTGCAATCCCGATACCGCATGGAATATCACCAAACTTTTTGGGTCCTCGACGGCTAGTGTGCTATAGGCATGATCACTGAAGGCTATAAGTCAACATAAAAATTTTCTATGACAGTCGTAATCTGATCTGTGGGGAGAGGGGTGTTTGTGAAGGGGGGAGGGGGGGGGGGGGGTGAAATTACTTGCGGTAATGGAATCAGGAAACTAACGCAATAGCTTTAGTTCATGGGTCATGCCCACCTTCTTCAGCACTGAACACCTTGCTACATGAAGTTTGGCTAAATAGATATGAAGATGGATGCTAGACAAACAATTGGTTCTGTTTCTTCATAGTGTTGCAAAGGATGTGTAGTTTCTAAAACATCCAACAGATTGCAAAAAGGAGTTTCTCAATCAGCCAGCAAATCACATTAGTTGTATGTGATCAAGTTGCTGGAGGGAAGCAGCTATTCATTCAGTTCATACAAAAATGAAATACATGGCTTCACAATTTCTTATTGATGACAAAATTTTGCATGAACTTTGTTGACACTGACACTGAGAATGATTCTACAATGTACAATGATCCTGAGTCTATGCAAGGAGAATTGTAATGAATTTCAATGAGTATTTTTCATTCTGATTTCACAAAACATTTGTTGGAACAAATGTTAATGGTCAGAATACAGGGTGCCCCACTCAAACCACCCTTATTTCAAGGATCCAGGAGAGAAAAACTATAGTAGATACGACAGTGAAAAATGCACCACATTGTAGAGCATTTCAAAAAATTTATGTTCCCGCATCAGAAGTGTCAAGTATTGTTGCTAGAGTGCACCATGATCACATGAAGTGAAAATGGAGACACCACAGCAGTGTGCACAAGCAGTAGCGTGGTTTGCAGAAACAAAATTGATGATTACTGTACAAAGAAATTATCGTTGTGTGCATGAATGTGATCCACCTGATATGAAAAAAAATTAAGACATGGTATAGGAAGTTTCTTGCAACATGAAGTGTTCTGAAACATTCTGGTAGTGCATGTTTTGGAGTTTTAGTAGAGACAGAGGAGGACACCAGACAAATGTTTCTCAGAAGCACACATAAGTTAATTTGTCAAGCATCTAGGCAACTTGATGTACCTCGATCAACACTGAATCATGTAGTTCACCATATCTTCGTATGTGAGGAACATTTGACACTGAATGACAAACCACGCCAACAAAAATTTGCTGTGGATATGCTCCAGCGTATTGATATGGATGCCAGCTTCATGGAAAGATGTTTATTCTCTTATGAGGCAACCTTTCATCTATCAGGAAGGAGTAATAGGCCTAATGTTTGGATTTGGGGTTCACAAAATCCGCACATTGTCATTGAAAATGTTAGTGATAGCCCTAAACTAAACATCTGGTGCGGGCTAATGCACAACACGATTGTTGGAATGTTGTTCTTTGCAGAATAAACAGTGAATGGGTCAGTGTATTTGGACATGTTGGAGCAGTTTGTGTACCCTCAGATACAAGACTTGCAACTCAACATCATTTTTCAACAAGATGGAGCTCCGATGCATTTGTCAACGGCTGTTCGCAAGTTCCTGAATAGGAAATTTCCCAATCGTTAGATAGAACGCCACGTACACTCAACATTATGCCACTTGATTTCTTCATACGGGGATTCGTGAAAGACCACATGTATGCAACCGAAGTGTATGATATTCCTATGTTGAAACATTGTATCACTAATGCAATTGCAAAAATGATAGAGGAAATGTTACAAAGAACTTGGCAAGAAACTGACTACAGACTTGATATTCTTCGTGCTACAATTGGTTCACAAGTAGAGGTGTATTGATGATAAATAAATAAATTCTTCCTCCCCTGGGTCTCTGAAATCGGGGAGGTTTGTGTGGGGCACCCTGTATTTTTTCTTTGGCCATGTGCCAAGAGCCATGCTTGATAGTTATCACAGGCAAAAATTATACTATTAGAAAATAGTGTGCGATAATTTATAATTACATTTTGACTTTAATAAACTTTTATACTTTTTGCAAAACCTAACAATTGCTAAAAATACATGGAAAAAAAACTAAACATTTAAAGCAGCTGGAAATAAAAATGGCTGATATATATTAAAAAACCACACACAGACATAAAAGTTAACATAACATATGTCATGGTCACAAACATAACAGTGATTCAGGAAGTGTGGAATAAATTTCTTTTATTTCTGTCTATGATCACAAAATTGTTAGGTTCTTAGACTAACAGTTTCGGTCAGTAATGACCGGTCTGCTTTTAAAAGATGTCCTACTACACTCCTGGAAATGGAAAAAAGAACACATTGACACCGGTGTGTCAGACCCACCATACTTGCTCCGGACACTGCGAGAGGGCTGTACAAGCAATGATCACACGCACGGCACAGCGGACACACCAGGAACCGCGGTGTTGGCCGTCGAATGGCGCTAGCTGCGCAGCATTTGTGCACTGCCGCCGTCAGTCGCAGCAAGTTTGCCATGGTATACGGAGCTCCATTGCAGTCTTTAACACTGGTAGCATGCCGCAACAGCGTGGACGTGAACCGTATGTGCAGTTGACGGACTTTGAGCGAGGGCGTATAGTGGGCATGCGGGAGGCCGGGTGGACATACCACCGAATTGCTCAACACGTGGGGCGTGAGGTCTCCACAGTACATCGATGTTGTCGCCAGTGGTCGGCGGAAGGTGCACATGCCCATCGACCTGGGACCGGACCGCAGCGACGCACGGATGCACGCCAAGACCGTAGGATCCTACGCAGTGCCGTAGGGGACAGCACCGCCACTTCCCAGCAAATTAGGGACACTGTTGCTCCTGGGGTATCGGCGAGGACCATTCGCAACCGTCTCCATGAAGCTGGGCTACAGTCCCGCACACCGTTAGGCCGTCTTCCGCTCACGCCCCAACATCGTGCAGCCCGCCTCCAGTGGTGTCGCGACAGGCGTGAATGGAGGGACGAGTGGAGACGTGTCATTTTCAGCGATGAGAGTCGCTTCTGCCTTGGTGCCAATGATGGTCGTATGCGTGTTTGGCGCCGTGCAGGTGAGCGCCACAATCAGGACTGCATACGACCGAGGCACACAGGGCCAACATCCGGCATCATGGTGTGGGGAGCGATCTCCTACACTGGCCGTACACCTCTGGTGATCGTCGAGGGGACACTGAATAGTGCACGGTACATCCAAACCGTCATTAAACCCATCGTTCTACCATTCCTAGACCGGCAAGGCAACTTGCTGTTCCAACTGGACAATGCACGTCCGCATGTATCCCGTGCCATCCAACGTGCTCTAGAAGGTGTAAGTCAACTACCCTGGCCAGCAAGATCTCCGGATCTGTCCCCCATTGAGCGTGTTTGGGACTGGATGAAGCGTCGTCTCATGCGGTCTGCACGTCCAGCACAAACGCTGGTCCAACTGAGGCGCCAGGTGGAAATGGCATGGCAAGCCGTTCCACAGGACTACATCCAGCATCTCTACGATCGTCTCCATGGGAGAATAGCAGCCTGCATTGCTGCGGAAGATGGATATACACTGTACTAGTGCCGACATTGTGCATGCTCTGTTGCCTGTGTCTATGTGCCTGTGGTTCTGTCAGTGTGATCATGTGATGTATCTGACCGCAGGAATGTGTCAATAAAGTTTCCCCTTCCTGGGACAATGAATTCACGGTGTTCTTATTTCAATTTCCAGGAGTGTATAATGAAACCATAGAGGGATTATCAAAAGATAAATAGAACACCAGTATCATCAAACATATTTAAAATATGGTATATACCAGGCCACAGTGTCAACAGAATCACTTTGTTAACAGCGCTACTTTTCATAACAAACCAGTATGTACCATATTTTAAACTTTTATGACAACCCTAAGCTGATTCGTGTTTCTTCTTTGTGTGAAATTTGATCAATAGATGGCACTGTATGTGTCAGAATAAATAAATGAAAACACCTGTCATGCACACGACCCACTGAAGTTAGTATAAACATGCCGGGTACAAGGCTTTTCCTCCTCTCGCATTTGCGACGTTCACCATGACTATCTCAATGCAGTACTGCGCTCTGCTTGTAAAGCTATATTACAAGAATGATGACTGTGCACAGGTCACTCTGCAGAAGTTCCAAACACATTCTGAACTTGGCCTCGGAAACACTTTGATCAGTTGTGAAACATGCTGTTTCTCAATTTCAACTTGTTGCAGAAACCAGTGGACAGCATACTGAACATGTTTTGTGCCAGTCACACTGAAATTAATAATCCACTTTGATTTTGGTTGATGTTTTTCTATGCAGTTTTTGGCCTCAGGAGAATTAAAAACTGATTTTTCCCATCCAATGTGGTATGACCTTGCTGTGGTGAATGGGCTTGCTTAACTAACAGTATCACACCTGTACACCCACGCTGAGTAGTACAGTTTGTTTAACATCAAACATACAGCTTAGGCACTGTTGTATGATTCGCTGGTAATTTGTAGTTGACCACTATTAAATTATGATGCTTACAGCGCCATCTATTGCTATATTTTGTAACTATTTATTTCTTCTTTCATACGTTTTCCCCCTTCTCAGATAATGTTTGATTGCAATTTGATGTCGTTCTGTCCAGTGGTGTTATTTCTACAGTGGTTTGAAAGTTTAATGCTGTATATGCTGTTAAAGAGCAATCTTCTAAGAGACCAAATCATGATAGTAAGCAACAAGTTCATAAAGAGAAAGTCTGTCATCAGATGAGTCTTGTTGGATGAACAACAAAATTATGGTGTAAATATTGAAGAAATGAAGATGAGAGCAAGGAATATGATGAAAACAGTTATTAGTCTCACCACTTACAATCTTATGCTGCCAATGCAAACAATAAGAATGTGTCATAATGCTATCTTAACTGTGATTATGAGATATTGTGTGAGTGCTTCAGCCTATAAACTTTTGCTCATAAGACCAGGACAGATAATTAACATGGTGTATCGCGGAATACTACTTCGGCTGACAGGAGTGCATCCACTCGATCTCCTGATACAGAAAAGGTGGCTATGTATCATATTGAGAACAATATCATGATGTGCCAAATTTAACAGGAATATGGATTACAAGCAAGCAGCAAATTCAAAATCAGATCCTCCTCCTCCTATGGCAGAAATGATTGGGGTGATGCCCAAACAGCGAGGCACGCCTATGGTTTTTTGTCAAATATATGAGAGACTGGGAACGAAGCACCTGATACCCTCAACAGAACTGACTCATATCTCAACTGGTCAATGGCCTATGCTGTCTACTGCCATTGAATTGGTCGACGACAGACTTCCAAGTGTGCCTATGGTGAAGAAGGTATACCAGAACACACCATCTGGGGATTTCCGCTGCATGCCAACAGAGCTCATACCGATTGGAAGCAACTGAATCTGAACAGAAGATTCAATATCAAGTAGACACTGCATTGTGAAACAGAATGGCATATCTTGGACAATATTGCTGACTCCAACTCAAGGAAGGTTTAGGAGCAAACGCAGCTGAGGTCAACAGCAGTAGCGGAAGAACTGCCAACGCCTTATGAGCAGTCATCTAACAACTTCAGAGAGAAACACAGCCATAGGTCATGTCTCGCCACCCAAAGAACAAGAACTAGGATGACATGGGCTGGCGTGTGGCTGTGCTTACTCTTGCCACAGGGGAATCCTTCCCTGCAACCAGAGTCAGAAACACAGGAAGAGAGGGAAATAACCACAACACACTAAGTGCCCAAGGAAACTGCAGGACACACCTACGAACAGGGGAGCAATGGAGAGTGTTGTGGAATGTGACAGACAAAAGCTGAAGTTTTCGTAACAGTAGCTGCTGTGGTAGTAGATGTGGTTTGTAAGAAACAGTGCAGCCTATATCTGAATTGTAGGTGACAGGCTACAAACAGAATGAAATGAAATGAAATAAATAAATAAATAAATAAATAAATATCATAATGTAAATAAAATAGAAAGAAACTTCCACATGGGAAAAATGTATTAAAAACAAAGATTCCAAGCCTTACCAAGCGGGAAAGCGCCGGCAGACAGGCACATGAACAAAACACACAAACACACACACACACACACAGAATTACTAGCTTTCGCAACCGATGGTTGCTTCTTCAGGAAGGAGAGGGAAAGACGAAAGGATGTGGGTTTTAAGAGAGAGGGTAAGGAGTCATTCCAATACCGGGAGCGGAAAGACTTACCTTGGGGGAAAAAAGGACAGGTGTACACACACACATATCCATTCGCACACACACAGACACAAGCAGACATTTGTAAAGGCAATGAGTTCGGGCAGAGATGTCAGTCGAGGCAGAAGTACAGAGGCAAAGAAGTTGTTGAAAGACAGGTGAGGTATGAGCGGCGGCAACTTGAAATTAGCGGAGGTTGAGGCCTGGCGGATATCGAGAAGAGAGGATATACTGAAGGGCGAGTTCCCATCTCCGGAGTTCGGATAGGTTGGTGTTGGTGGGAAGTATCCAGATAACTCGGACGGTGTAACACTGTGCCAAGATTTGCTGGCCGTGCATCAAGGCATGTTTAGCCACAGGGTGATCCTCATTACCAACAAACACTGTCTGCCTGTGTCCATTCATGCGAATGGACAGTTTGTTGCTGGTCATTCCCACATAGAAAGCGTCACAGTGCAGGCAGGTCAGTTGGTAAATCACGTGGGTGCTTTCACACGTGGCTCTCCCTTTGATCGTGTACATCTTCCGGGTTACAGGACTGGAGTAGGTGGTGGTAGGAGGGTGCATAGGACAGGTTTTACACCGGGGGCGGTTGCAAGGGTAGGAGCCAGAGGGTAGGGAAGGTGGTTTGGGGATTTCATAGGGATGAACCAAGAGGTTACGAAGGTTAGGTGGACGGCGGAAAGACACTCTTGGTGGAGTGGGGAGGATTTCATGAAGGATGGATCTCATTTCGGGGCAGGATTTGAGGAAGTCGTATCCCTGCTGGAGAGCCACATTCAAGGTCTGATCCAGTCCCGGGAAGTATTCTGTCACAAGTGGGGCACTTTTGGGGTTCTTCTGTGAGAGGTTCTGGGTTTGAGGGGATGAGGAGGTGGCTCTGGTTATCTGCTTCTGTACCAGGTTGGGAGGGTAGTTGCGGGATGCGAAAGCTGTTTTCAGGTTGTTGGTGTAATGGTCGAGGGATTCATGACTGGAGCAGATTCGTTTGCCACGAAGGCCTAGGCTGTAGGGAAGGGACCGTTTGATATGGAATGGGTGGCAGCTGTCATAATGGAGGTACTGTTGCTTGTTGGTGGGTTTGATGTGGACGGATGTGTGCAGCTGGCCATTGGACAGATGGAGGTCAACGTCTAGGAAAGTGGCATGGGATTTGGAGTAGGACCAGGTGAATCTGATGGAACCAAAGGAGTTGAGGTTGGAGAGGAAATTCTGTACTTGTTCTTCACTGTGAGTCCAGATCATGAAGATGTCATCAATAAATCTGTACCAAACTTTGGGTTGGCAGGCTTGGGTAACCAAGAAGGCTTCCTCTAAGCAACCCATAAATAGGTTGGCATACGAGGGGGCCATCCTGGTACCCATGGCTGTTCCCTTTAATTGTTGGTATGTCTGGCCTTCAAAAGTGAAGAAGTTGTGGGTCAGGATGAAACTGGCTAAGGTGACGAGGAAAGAGGTTTTAGGTAGGGTGGCAAGTGATCGGCGTGAAAGGACGTGCTCCATTGCAGCGAGGCCCTGGACGTGCGGGATATTCGTGTATGGGGAAGTGGCATCAATGGTTACAAGATGGTTTCCGGGGGTAACAGACTGGGTACGGATTCCAGGCGTTCGAGAAAGTGGTTGGTGAAGGGAGAGCCACGTGTGAAAGCACCCACGTGATTTACCAACTGACCTGCCTGCACTGTGACGCTTTCTATGTGGGAATGACCAGCAACAAACTGTCCATTCGCATGAATGGACACAGGCAGACAGTGTTGGTTGGTAATGAGGATCACCCTGTGGCTAAACATGCCTTGATGCACGGCCAGCACATCTTGGCACAGTGTTACACCGTCCGAGTTATCTGGATACTTCCCACCAACACCAACCTATCCGAACTCCAGAGATGGGAACTCGCCCTTCAGTATATCCTCTCTTCTCGATATCCGCCAGGCCTCAACCTCCGCTAATTTCAAGTTGCCGCCGCTCATACCTCACCTGTCTTTCAACAACTTCTTTGCCTCTGTACTTCCGCCTCGACTGACATCTCTGCCCTTACTCTTTGCCTTTAAATGTGTCTGCTTGTGTCTGTGTATGTGCGGATGGATATATGTGTGTGTGTGTGTGTGTGTGTGTGTGTGTGTGTGTGTGTGTGTGTGTGTGCGCGCGCGCGAGTGTACACCTGTCCTTTTTTTCCCCTAAGGGAAGTCTTTCCGCTCCCGGGATTGGAATGACTCCTTACCCTCTCCCTTAAAACCCACATCCTTTTGTCTTTCCCTCTCCTTCCTGAAGAAGCAACCATCGGTTGCGAAAGCTAGTAATTCTGTGTGTGTGTGTGTGTGTGTGTGTGTGTTTGTGTGTTTTGTACATGTGCCTGTCTGCCGGCGCTTTCCCGCTTGGTAAGTCTTGGAATCTTTGTTTTTAATACAATAAATATTATAAGTCATTTAAGAATTGGCAGGTATATCAGATTACATTAATCAACAAGTTCAGCACTTTAGATAATGTCTATTAAACACTGATAAAAAGGGAGACAAATAATGAGAAGTACACGGATGAATTTTTACAGTTATTGGAGAAAAAAAAAAATTATGGATGTGGAAGTGATCATGAGAGGTTGACTCAAATGCACAGGTAAGAAAGGAAAGAGAAGAAAGGAAGAGAGAATTGGAATGAAGAGATAATTAGTACATATGGATATGGGGGGAAATGAGGAAGGTAAGAAATTGATTTTTGTGAAAGAAATGGTTTGATTGTTGGCAACACATGCTTCAGGGAGAAAAGCAGTCAAAAGATAAGATATGGGTCAGTAGAGAGAAGGACAAAGATGGTCAATGACTACTTTCTGGTGGAAAAGCAAAATCTTAGCCAGTTGACAGATGTGACTGCACTCCCAGGAGAAGCTTTTGATTGAGACCATTGACTAGCAGTGACACAGGTGAGAATAGGTAAAATGAAATGAATAGAGGCAGGAAAGGAGAATAAAATGGAAGTGTGGAAACAAAATGACATGACAGTACAATAAAAGTTCAGGAGTTACTTAAGTTTAAAATCTAAAGACTAACTAAGGAAGAAGAATTGAATATGTTCAAAGACCCATTTGTAAGCTCTGCAGAGCACAGCTGTGGCAGAATGAATGCAAGGGCAAAGGAAAGGAGATACCATGGTTGAATGAGCTGGTGAAGACATCAGTAAAAGAAAAGAAGAAAGTATAGCATAAATGGAAGAGTTAAAATGGAACATAGTAAAAGGAAATACCAGGAAAGTAAAAAGAATTGTAAGAAATTGGTAGTTAGAGGAAAAGACTGGAGGAATTCATATGCGAGTTGGAAAAGGATGTACTGGGGTTAAAGGATGCTGTATGGAATTACAATGATTAGGATGAAGGCAAGCACTTACACAAAGGCAGCAAAAGGGGAAAATGGAGAGCTAATAATGCAACCAGAGGAGATAAGGAGAGGATGGAAAGAAGACTTTCACAAATTACTAAATGCAAAAAAACACCAATGAAAAGGGAATAGAATGCCATGGGGACCTGGGCCTGAAAGATGAAAATGACATTACAATGCCCAAAGAAGAACCAGCCCTGAGAAGAATGAAAACAGGAAAGGCACCTGGGACAGATGAAACAAATGTTAAGATGTTACAGGCAGCTCGACTTTCTGGGCTATAATGGTTAAATCGATTGCTAAGATGCATATGGACTCATAAATGTGCACATGAAGAATGGGAAAAGGGAATATTTCGTTAAGTGTTCCAGAAGGGAGACATAAGTATGTGATAACTATTGAGGGCTCACACACTTATCACAAGTAACATAAATAATGGAAAGGATATTGGAAATAAAATTGACAGAAAAAGTGGAAGGTCAGTTGGAAAAATAGTAGTATGACTCTTGATATGATAGATGAACAGTGGACCCAATCTTAAGTATGAGATAGTTGATGGAAAGGCTACGGGTGCATAGCAAAAATCTGATGACATTTCTTGACTGAGTGAAAGTTTACGACATTGTCCCCACAGAAAAGGTATGGGAAACCTTTGAGAGAAAGAGAGTTGGAAAACAAACAACTGAAACTGTACAAGCAATGTATGACAAAAGTTTCAATTGTGTTCAGACCCAAGTTGGAAAAAAACTTAGGAATATTACGAGATGGAGACAAAGAAGTGTGGTGATACCACTATTATTTATAATGGTGATGGATGAAATCATGAGAAAGACAAAAGAAGCTCATAAAGGAAGGGAGATGAATTTACTGTTACTCAGGTGTGGGGATGCAACAGTTAGGAGGAACAAGAATAAATAGACACCTCAAATGAAAAAAAAAAAAAAAGATTGACAGATATGGAATGAAATGCAGTGTGGACAAAAGCAAGACTACGGTAGCAACTAGAGGAGACAGAAAAGACAAAGGATAAATTAACATTAAATGATAGGATATTGAAATTGGGGGCAACTTTACGTATCTAGGAAATGTGATAATGAAAAATGCAAGAATGGAGGCAGAAGTTAGTGAAAAAGTACAACACAGCAATGCATTTTATCAGTGTGACAGGAGCTCAGTCTGGGAAATGGAGGTGCCAGTAAAATGAACAGAAATGCTGTACATGGCATACTTTACACCCAATGCCCAATGACACATGCGTCAGAGACCTGGACAATGACAAGAAGAGAGGAGAGCAGAATCCCAGCCAGTAAACTGGAATTTCTAAGAAGTATGTAAGGGAAAATGAGGAGAGGGAGAGGGAGGAGAGGGGGAAGGAGGGAGGGAGGGAAGGAGGGAGAGGGGGGAGAGAGAGAGAGAGAGAGAGAGAGAGAGAGAGAGAGAGAGAGAGAGAGAGGAGGGGGGGTGTTAGAAATGCAGATATTACAAACAAAATTGGAGTTGAAAAGCTGACTAAGAGAATTAAGAACAGAGTAAAATGGTTTAGACATAAAAAGAGAATGGTAGAGGGAAGACTACCAAAACCAATTATGGAGGCCAAGTTTGAGAGCAAGAGGGAAACAGAGCAAGCTACATTTACTCAATAAAGATGAGCTTATGGAGAAGGTACCTTAACTGCAGCAAAATATTTATAGAAGACGAATGGTGGGAAAACAGGAAAATGGAGAAATATCATAGACATCCTGAGCAAGCCAGATGCTGAATAGGGAAATTATTTAACAAAGGTACTTATCCAAACAGCAAAAGATGTTGCATGTCAAAGATAATAAAAGAAAAGAAACCATCAAATGTAAAATAAAAAAAACTGCTATTAAAGAAAAGGTGACAATTTCAAACAAACAGTGAAAGTAACTTACCAATGGAAGACACTGAAGGTCTATCAAAAACAGGCACATGTAATAACACACATGCAACTTCATAATCACTGGACAAAAAAACACCACAGACCAAACAAATAATTACAAAAATGAGAGAAAAATAAATGGCACAGGTAACAAACAGCAAGCACATGTGAAGGCATTATAGGAAACTTCCATTACATAAGAGAACATTACTATACGATATTTCTTACCTTCTTTTGTGAAACACTTGTGGTGACAACAGGTTTGACAACACCCTTATCATCACCATGAATTTGCTGGTATGCTTTGAGTTTCTCATAAGCTTCTGCTAAGTGATTCTCCAGCTTGTCATTACGGGACTGCACTTTAAGCAGCTCATACTGTAAATCATCAATCTGATTTCTTAGCTCTGCTGCCTCAGTTTCTTTCCCTGTAAGACTATCCTGCAGTTCAGCCATCTGAAACAACCAACGTAATGAGAAGTGGTCACCAAGTTAACTGCAGGAACTAATGACCAAACCTAAAGTAAATGGTATAAGTTTTTCATCAAACTTTGGCAGAAAGTTACATGTACATATAAGAATCAATTGTACATATAAGAATCAATCAAACATAAAATTCTTGGACTATTCAGACTGACGTAGTTCGACTAGATGGCAATGGTAGCCATTATATGTCCACTGAAAGAACATCAGACTGAGGTCTGAGAAACCAGCAAAGGAGAAACAGGAATAAAATTACTTTATTTATTTATTTATTTATTTACATGTCAAGTTTCGTAGGACAAATTGAGGAGCAATTCTCCAAGGTCATGGAACATGTCAATACATGAAATTGCAACAAAGAAGTAATAACAGATAAAAAAAATAAAATGTTTATGCAAACGAAGAAAGTCAATCCATAAGTTTAAGGCAATCGACAATACAACAAGAATCAGCTTAATTTTTCAAGGAACTCCTTGACATAGTAGAAGGAGTGACCCATGAGGAAACTCTTCAGTTTTGATTTGAAAGTGTGTGGATTACTGCTAAGATTTTTTAATTCGAGCAATAGCTTATTGAAAATTGATGCAGCAGTATCTTTCTGTACAAGATTAATGAAGTCTTATCCAAATGCAGGTTTGATTTCTCCCGGGTTTTAACTGAGTGAAAGATGCTTATTCTTGGGAATAAGCTAATACTGTTAACAAGAAATGACAGGAAGGAATATATATACTGAGAAGCCAACGTCACAATACCAAGACTCATGAACAGGAGTCGACAAGAGGTTTGGTTCAAATGGCTCTGAGCACTATGAGACTCAACTGCTGTGGTCGTCAGTCCCCTAGAACTTAGAACTACTTAAACCTAACTAACCTAAGGACATCACACACACCCATGACCGAGGCAGGATTCGAACCTGCGACCGTAGCAGTCGCACGGTTCCGGACTGCGCGCCTAGAACCACGAGACCACCGCGGCCGGCGGGGAAGAGTTATCCCAAAATATAATACCATATGACATTAGCGAATGAAAATAAGCAAAGTAGACTAATTTACGAGTTGAACGATCACTCACTTCAGCTACAGTTTGAATAGTAAAGACGGCAGCATTAAGTCTTTGACCACGATCCTGAATGTTGGCTTTTCACGACTGTTTACTATCTATTTGAACACCTAGAATTTCAAACTGTTCAGTTTAACCAATCATATGCCCATTCTGTGAAACTAAAACTTCACGTTTTCTTGAATTGTGTGTTAGAAACTGTAAAAACCGAGTCTTACTGTGTTGGCTGTTATGTCATGCTCCAATTGAAAGTGGTATTTAGATGCCTGACTGGGGGGGGCGGGGAGGGGGGGGGGGGGCAGATTGACTAGAGCAGTAGAATCCAGTTTAACTTTTGATTTTTCCTTCTTGTCTATGTGAGGTTTTGGTTTCTGTGAGGACTTTCCTGTCTTGACTTCTGTGGCAGAAGAGGACTCTACGATCGGCAGGCTGTGGGTCCTTTAGCCACTAGCTGGTGGTAGACTGATGGTCTATTTGGTCTTGGGTGGGAGGGGGCACCACCTTGGCAGGCATCCTCTTCCACAGTGGTTACACAGTAGGATGAGGCATCACCAGCTCTACCAATGGGGTGGTTGCTACTAGTGTGCTGATGTGGGGTTTAAGGAGTTGATGCCCCTCCCCCAACTGAAAAATAGTAACTGACAACTGACCAGGGCCAGAAATTGCTGTTTGGTACCCTTTATCACACTAAGTGTGGACTTTGACACAATATTTGATGTCATATTGACTGAGTGGAATCATTCAAGCTTTTTCCTGGCATCATCTCAAAAAAGGTAGTCAAGTGTTTTATATTCCTGAATTCTCTTCTTTCTCCCGAAAACTGAACATGTCAGTGTAGAAGGGGGATGGTGATCTGCACAATTTACGAACATAAAGGTTTGTTCACATGGGCTGTATTCTTGCATTGTCCTTCCACATGTTCCATAAGTGGTGCCATTAGCACAGCAGAAGGACATGCGTCCTAACCTCTGGCAACTGAAGCATCTCTTAGGAGGAGCATTATAGGACTTGATAACACACCTATAAACCATGAACTTAACTTTCTCAGGTAAAACACTGCCATCTAACAAAATGTACTCCACACTGCTCAAAGTTGGAGCATAGTTCATCTGTTTGTAGCATTAGGTTCTAATGAAAGAAGACATGGAAGTCTGCTGCCTTTTTAGTGAGGAGGGACAGTAAATAGTTTATCCTTGCACTTGTCACAGGCCAGAACTGCATGCGATTGGTCAGCGTCCAAAGTTTTGATCAGCTGAGATCAATTTCACAGGTTCGTTCTTGCAGCAGCATCCTCAATATTTTCAATAACAATTATGGCTCTGTTGCTGCAAAAGACACTAGCAATCCAGGAGCATACCAAGAATTGGGAGAAATGTCTACCTATACATCTCCTTGCCTGAATATCATCACGTAGCCGAAGACAGAAAAGTCATGGCGTTACAAGGCTCTGCATTAAATTCTTGTATTTTATCTGCTGAGACAGTGGGGTTGGTACAGCCACCAGTATGGGTGAGTTTGATCTGCTTCACTGCTGACCATCTGTCTTGATGCCACTCACTTCGACTGGAGGCTCTCGCCATGGGATTATCCCATCATGGTGAAAGGCTATGTGACATTTTGGCCACTGACCATAGTCCCAGTGCTGCGAATTGGACAAGCACCTACTCTTCAACATACGTGGTGAGGTTACAACTCTAGCATTAGCAGCACTGTCAGGGGACTACGACGATGAGGGTACATGATGACCTCCCACAGGATGGAATGGTTATCGGAGGTGGACATAAATCCAGTCTAATAGTACGTGCAGAAGCATAGTGGATAAATCATGCACCATGTAAGACATCCCCAAACAGCCAGCACTTCTGTGAAGTTTAGAAAAGTGGAGGTCAAGCCCTAAAAAGGGACCACTGGTAATTAAACCAAAAAGTCATGGGAAACATTGTGAAATGAACTACAACTAGTGGGCATTCTAATAATAGCTGAGTCATCAACGTAAGAGCAAAACTTGACTAGGTATAAGACTCCTTTCAGTTGCCTCTTATGACAGGTAAGGAATTACCATGGATTACCCATTGATGCAAAGGGATTGAAGTACGGTGATCAAAATTATATCACAGGATCTACAACTCTTGACACAAGATCTGCTTCATAATAGATGAAAACCTGTTCAGTTTTACAGAGAGTATGCTGCGGCATTGGCCCTTTAACTAGTTTGCATTTATAGCATATATCTTGTCCAACGCAAAGTCCCATGTGACTGGAAAAAAGCACAGTTGACTCCTTTATATAAGAAGGGTAAAAGAATGGACACAAAATTACAAACCAATATCCTACACATTGGAATGCTGCAGAATTCTTTAACATATTCACAGTTCAAAGCACTCCATCTTCAGGCCAGGAGTGGCCTACCGGGACCATGCCGTGTCATCCTTGGCGGAGGATGCGGATAGGAGGGGCGTGGGGTCAGCACACCGCTCTCCCGGTCTTTATGATGGTATTCTTGACTGAAACTGCTACTATTTGGTCAAGTAGCTCCTCAATTGGCATCAAAAGGCTGAGTGCACCCCGAAAAAATGGCAACAGCGCATGGCGGCCTGGATGGTCACCCATCCAAGTGCCGACCACACTCGGCAGTGCTTAATTTCGGTGATACCACAGGAACTGGTATATCCACTGCAGTAAGGCCGTTGCCTATATTCACAGATCAAATATAATAAATTTACTCGAGATGAAAGGGCTTCTGTCCACACATGTCGAATTTTGAAAGCATCACTCATTTTCTTGTATGACACCCTGTAAAAGATGGATGAAGGGCAAAAGGCAGACTACATATTCCTAGAGTTCTGGAAAGCATTTGACAAGGTGCTCCACTGCAGACTTAAAGGTTCAAGCATACAAATAGGTTCCCAGATATGTGCATAGCTCAAAGACTTCTTACGCAATAGAATCCATTATGTTGTTCTCGATGGTGAGCATTCATCAGAGACAAGGGTATCATCATGAATGCCTCAGAGACAAGGGTATCATCTCGAGTGGGAACTGTGATAGAATCACTCTTACACCCTATATACATAAATGGTCTGACAGACAGGATGAGCAGCAATCTATGACTGCTGATGATGCTGTGGTGTACAGGAAGGTATCAATGTTGAGTGACTGCAGAACAACACAAGATGGCATGGACACAATTTCTAGTTGGTGTGATGAGTGGCAGCTTGCTCTAAATGTAGAAAAATGTATGTTAATGCAGACAAGTAGGAGAAGCAATCCCCTTGTTGTTTGAATACAGCATTAGTACTGCACTTCCTCACATGATGTCAATTAAATATCTAGGCATAACTTTGCAGAGCAATATGAAATGGAATGAGCATGTAAGGATGGTAACAGGTTAGATAGATGGCATACTCTGGTTTATTGGGGGAATTTTAAGAAAGTGTAGCTCAACTATAAATGAGACAGGGTAGAGAACACAAGTGTGAACTATTCTCCAGTAGAGCTCAAGTGTAGTGGACCCCACCAGTTCAGATTAAAGGCACTATAGGGAAAATTTAGAGAACTGATATTTGCAAAAAAGAATTTATACTACTGCTAACATATACATTTCATGTAAGGGCCATGAAGATAAGAGAAATTAGGGCTCATACAGAGGCATACACACCTTCATTTTTCCTTCACTCAATCTGTGAATGGAACATGGAAGGAAATTACTAGTACAGGTACATCAGATCAACAAACAAATAGTTTCAAAGAAATTGATGAATTTGTGATTTTTTTGTTGTTGTATATGTACTTTATGTGGGAAAGCCCTTCACTTACTGGGATCCAGGTCATGAACTATGAGTATTGTGTTGAAAGCACAGTGAACCTCTATATATGTGTATAGGTTCAAAATACACTTCTTGCAACACTTTTTAGTCTCTGGCAATAAAAAGAAAACTGTCATGAAATTTATGTATTGTTATTTTAAACAAAACGAAAATTATTGTGAAAATGAAAAAAGAAGATCAGCCTACATGCCTGTGAACTTGGATGACAGATGTTTTGATGCTCAGGGAAGACCATATTTTTTTCTTGTCACCCTTTCCCCTTTTTTTTACAACATACGTTATACATTTTCGGAGAACATGAAGACAAAAAAGTAACAAAAAGTGTCACATAATTACAGCTAGAATCTCTACTTTCTGCAAATTACGTGTGTCCTGGTTGCAGCAGAACAGGTGGTACATAAATTTTATCAGATTTCAATTAATGAACCATAACTGGTATTTTTTACTTATATAATACCCTCTTGAGGAAATTTAATCAGCTAACACCATATGTTGCAGATAATATACATCTACATGTACACATATGGTTACTGTAGTTAAATTGAGTCAATATGCACAAGGTCTAGAAACACAGCTTGCTTTATTCATACATCACATTCTGGAAACAACAGATGCAGGTTCCACCTTTCCAGATTGCCGGAAGGTGTTCGACATTATACTACACTGTCTGCTACTTAAAAATATGTGATATTATGGAGTATCTTTGCAGATGTGTAATTACGTCAAAGAACATTTATCTTACAGAACCCAGTACATTCTACTAGATGGAAAGTGTTCTGCAGAAACAAGAAGTAACATCAGGTGCTCCCCAAAGACACATAATAGGACCTCTAATGCCCTCACTATACATGAAAGACTTGGATAGGATCAGTAGCATTCATAGATGATTGTCTTGTCTACTTTTAAGTATCGCTGAAGATCTTACAGAAATTAAGAACGACTTGGAGAAAAATTTCCATTTGAGGACATGAATTACAACTTTCTGTACAGGTAGATAAATGCAAGGTAATTCCTAAAACAAAGGGAAAGAACCCTATACTACCCTTTTACAAGAACTGTGGTGAACCTCTTGAGTATATCACATCACAGATCTAGTGATAAGATAGTACAGTGGATGTTGTTGTTGTTGTTGTTGTTGTTGTCTTCAGTCCTGAGAATGGTTTGATGCAGCTCTCCATGCTACTCTATCCTGTGCAAGCCTCTTCATCTACCAGTACCTACTGCAACCTACATCCTTCTGAATCTGCTTAGTGTATTCATCTCTTGGTCTCCCTCTACGATTTTTACCCTCCACGCTGCCCTCCAATGCTAAATTTGTGATCCCTTGATGCCTCAAAACATGTCCTGCCAACCGATCAGTTCTTCTAGTCAAGTTGTGCCACAAACTTCTCTTCTCCCCAATCCTATTCAATACCTCCTCATTAGTTACGTGATCCACCCATCTAATCTTCAGCAATCTTCTGTAGCACCACATTTCGAAAGCTTCTATTCTCTTCTTGTCCAAACTAGTTATCGTCCATGTTTCACTTCCATACATGGCTACACTCCAAACAAATACTTTCAGAAACGACTTCCTGATACATAAATCTATATTCGATGTTAACAAATTTCTCTTCTTCAGAAACGCTTTCCTTGCCATTGCCAGTCTACATTTTATATCCTCTCTACTTCGACCATCATCAGTTATTTTACTTCCTAAATAGCAAAACTCCTTTACTAGTGTCTCATTTCCTAATCTAATTCCCTCAGCATCACCCGATTTAATTTGACTACATTCCATTATCCTCGTTTTGCTTTTGTTGATGTTCATCTTATATCCTCTTTTCAAGACACTGTCCATTCCGTTCAACTGCTCTGCCGTCTCTGACAGAATTACAATGTCATCGGCAAACCTCAAAGTTTTTATTTCTTCTCCGTGGATTTTAATACCTACTCCGAATTTTTCTTTTGTTTCCTTTACTGCTTGCTAAATATACAGATTGAATAACATCGGGGAGAGCCTTTTCTTAATCTTTCTTCTAAGATAAGTCTTAAGGTCAGTATTGTCTCACGTGTTCCAACATTTCTACGGAATCCAAACTGATCCTCCCCGAGGTCCGCATCTACCAGTTTTTCCATTCGTCTGTAAAGAATTCGCGTTAGTATTTTGCAGCTGTGACTTATTAAACTGATAGTTCGGTAATTTTCACATCTGTCAGCACCTGCTTTCTTTGGGATTGGAATTATTATATTCTTCTTGAAGTCTGAGGGTATTTCACCTGTCTCATACATCTTGCTCACCAGATGGTAGAGTTTTGTCAGGACTGGCTCTCCCAAAGCCGTCAGTAGTTCTAATGGAATGTTGTCTATTCCCGGGGCCTTGTTTCAACTTAGGTGTTTCAGTGCTCTGTCAAACTCTTCACGCAATATCTTACCTCCCATTTCGTCTTCATCTACATCCTCTTCCATTTCCATAATATTGTCCTCAAGTACATCGCCCTTGTATAAACCTTCTATATACTCCTTCCACCTTTCTGCCTTCCCTTCTTTGCTTAGAACTGGGTTGCCGTCTGAGCTCTTGATATTCATACACGTGGTTCTCTTTTCTCCAAAGGTCTCTTTAATTTTTCTGTAGGTAGTATCTAGCTTACCCCTAGTGAGATAAGCCTCTACATTCTTACATTTGTCCTCTAGCCATCCCTGCTTAGCCATTTTGCACTTCCTGTCGATCTCATTCTTGAGACTTTTGTATTCCTTTTTGCCTGCTTCATTTACTGCATTTTAATATTTTCTCCTTTCATCAATTAAATTCTATATTTCTTCTGTTACCCAAGGATTTCTAGCAGCCCTCGTCTTGTTACCTACTTTATCCTCTGCTGCCGTCACTACTTCATCCCTCAGAGCTACCCATTCTTCTTCTTCTGAGTTTCTTTCCCCCATTGCTGTCAATTGTTCCCTTATGCTCTCCTTGAAACTCTGTACAACCTCTGGTTCTTTCAGCTTATCCAGATCCCATGTCCTTAAATTCCCACCTTTTTGCAGTTTCTTCAGTTTTGACCTACAGGTCATAACCAATAGATTGTGGTCAGAGTCCACATCTGCTCCTGGAAATGTCCTACAATTTAAAACCTGATTCCTAAATCTCTGTCTTACCATTATATAATCTATCTGATACCTTTTAGTATCTCCAGGATTCTTCCATGTATACAACCTTCTTTTATGATTCTTGAACCAAGTGTTAGCTATGATTAAGTTATGCTCTGTGCAAAATTCTATCAGACAGCTTCCTCTTTTATTTCTTAGCCCCAATCCATAATCACCTACTATGTTTCCTTCTCTCCCTTTTCCTACTGACGAATTCCAGTCACCCATGACTATTAAATTTTCATCTCCCTTCACTACCTGAATAATTTCTTTTATCTCATCATACATTTCATCAATTTCTTCATCATCTGCAGAGCTAGTTGGCATATAAACTTGTACTACTGTAGTAGGCATGGGCTTCGTGTCTATCTTGGGCACAATAATGCGTTCACTATACTGTTTGTAATAGCTTACCCGCACTCCTAATTTTTTATTCATTATTAAACCTACTCCTGCATTACCCCTATTTGATTTTGTGTTTATAACCCTGTAGTCACCTGACCAGAAGTCTTGTTCCTCCTGCCACCGAACTTCACTAATTCCCACTATATCTAACTTTAACCTATCCATTTCCCTTTTTAAATTTTCTAACCTACCTGCCCGATTAAGGGATCTGACATTCCACGCTCCGATCCGTAGAACGCCAGTTTTCTTTCTCCTGATAACGACGTCCTCCCGAGTAGTCCTCGCCCGGAGATCCGTATACAGTGGATAGCCCGTCAAAAACTGAGCACATACCAAGCATAAAAATGCTAAGAAAATTAACTGAATTGTGGAAGGAAAAGCAAAACAGAAACAATGAACAGTCCGAGCTTAATAAGTGCAACATTGAGCGAACATCAGCAGTGGCAGCATCGTGGTTAAGTGGTCACAGTGTTGGACTGTGAAGTGGACAAGCCATGTTCAAAGCTCTCCCATGCCATTTAGTTTTATTTATTTATTTTTTACAATATAATGAACTGTCTGTCCGGTCACTGAAATGTTTGTTCTCTTTCTGTAGTCTTGGCAGTTCATCATACTATGAACTGGTTATGGAATGTGAGTCATGTGGTCAGAATATGTTACCAATGGAAGTAAATGTGATGAATAGTGAGTGCAGGTGAGATACCACATAGGTGTCTCACAGAAATGACAATTCAATATTCTGGGAATTCTGACATTGCCCTCACAGTATATATTTTCTTTAATGTCATTTGTTGTTAGCAATATTAGCCTATTCCCAAGAAATAGCAACTTTCACTCAGTTAATACTAGGCAGAAATCCGATCTGCATGTAGAATGCACTTCCTTGACTCTTGTGCAGAAAGGAGTGCAGTATTCTGCTGCATCCATTTTCAATAAGCTACCACAAGAACTCGAAAATCTCAGCAGTAGCCCAAACTCTTAAGTCTAAACTGAAGAGTTTCCTCATGGCTTACTCCTCCTATTCTGTCTAGTAGCTCCTGAAAGAGCTAAAAAATTAAGTGAATTCGTGTTGCATTGTTGATTTTCTTCATTTAAACTTACGACTTGTCACCTGAATATGTTTTTTTTATATTTAATTTTATCTGTTTCTAATATTGTGTTATAATTTCATGTATTGACTTGTTCCATGACCATGGAGACTTCTCCTTAATTTGGTCCCACAGAACAACAAATAAAGGAATTCAAGAGTGAAAACTTAAAAAAAAAAATGCAACTTCAAAAATGTTAAAAACATATGTTTTGACAGAACACAGAGAAACTGTGATTGTGAAACAGTTGCATTCATTTGTTGCAGCTTATGTGACAAACTATTATGTTTTCATCATTTCCTTGGGAGTGATCATATTCACATTCATATGAACACCTAAACCAAACAAGGAGGCATATCTCACTCACTAACCAGGTGTATAAATTAGGTGCACCAGTAAGAGATTCTCATTATAAGACACACTTACTGTCACTAATGTCATGTATGGCACAACAGATGTTTTTCCGATTAAGGATTCAGCTGACTTGTCACCTTGTCCACAAATGTTTGCAGTTCTCATTTGAAAGCCACTTCCTTTTGGCTGCTAGGAGAGTAGCTGTGCAGACTCAATTGTCATTATAGGCCCCTTCCTTACACCTCTTGCAAACCGACATTTCACCATGACACAAATACAAATTTGAATACAACAATGGAGGGGAAAAAACACACACACCATGAGGGAGGTTAGAACACAGGTCAACCGATTGGCAGCCCAACACCATGAGCAGAACACTACCATTTGGCAGTCCACCATGTGACAACTTAACCACGACACCATTGTTGCGACTTCTCATTAGACCGTTCACTGTTTCTATTGTGCTTCCCTCACCACAACTCAGTACACCCTGTTTTCATGCTTGATCTGTGATTAGGTTTCGACAGGCTGTCTACTGGGCCCTCTTACCACAAAACCTGAGAGGGGTGCAATGGGGAGTTTCCCTTGTTAGAGAAAACACCTATAGCGTTTTTGTTCATATCACCTATAGTTATCATTGAGAGGTGAAATTACGAAACGGGGTAAAGTCTTGGACTGTTTTATTACGTTACATGTTTCTTAACAGTGAGCCATCCGAAGCAAAAGCAGACAACACACTGAGCTAATGAGTCCACCAAAAGCTCAGGACAAGACACGTAGTGGGGAATGCAGAAATCAACCAAGTCAGGGCCTTGCAAATAACAACATAAATATAAAAGAGCATTATAATAATTGCTACCCATTAAATGTACTGATAGAAGGCCATGCAACAACACTGGTGTTTATAGAAATGGGGACAACCACTGTTTATTTGCCCAACTACTTGAACTGAGAGCTGCTTAGTGTGTGGCATCTTGACCAGACATGTCTGTTGGCAGGAGCTGCATACTGCAGAAACACAGAGAACAGCATCACTTATTCTACCCTGCATTTTATTTGGGAGCTAGGGAGCACTTTCATTTTAATTTATATGGTTAGAAGTATTGGGAAGAGTTTGCTCAGACAGAATGCCCTGGAATGGCAAAGAACCATTCCCTTTAGCAGATAGAAAGGGGCATCTTTAATTAGAGACTATTTTTTATTATTCCTTTCAAGAGAACTGACAAGAAAAAGACAGCAGTAGTTGTTGGCAAAGTACATGATTTTGTAAGCTCAGTAACCTACTCCATTAGTGCATTAATTCTGTCAAAAAATGTTTGTGTGTTGTGTATGAACTCAGAGCTATACATTCTAATTACAATCTGTGAGCAGTAAAATGAACTTATTGGATTCTTTATTTCCATGTATTTGTCATAAATATTGTGATACCATCCATATGCTGTTGATTCTATTGCAGAGAAAAATTATCTCCATAATACAGTTTTTAGCAACACTTTTAATTATTCTTAAATTTATATTTTTTAGTAATTACCTTTTTATTAGTCACATGTATTTGATTTAGGATCAGTTGATGTAAATTCATAAATTAAATTCAGACAACAGGAAAGCTTACAAGCAACATTGCTGATTTGTTAGAACTACAAAAACAAAGAAGACATGAATAACGATATTTGTGCAGGCCAAAATAATATTTTATGCTTCATGCAATACCAGGAAATGAACACAGTAATAATAAAGAAATTTTATTAATTCTGCTACATCACGAAATATTACCAGTGATTAACCAGCATTGTGAGATTTTAAAAGGAGGTGGGAACCAGCAGACACTAGTGTGATCAATTCTGGTGCATTGTTCCAATGATTGGAAGTCATATCAAGTAGGTGTTACCACAGACACAAAACGATTCAGAGATGCTACAATCACAGTAGGTCATCATAAGCCATATGAAGAAAGTGTAGCACAAATGCTCAGGAAACTTGAACAGGAGTCCATGGAAAATAGACGACATAGTTCTTGTGAATCTCTCGCGGGTGAATCTGGAGGACCTATACCCAAAGAAGACCATGTAACCATTATTCTGTTACCAATGTTTATCTCACAGCAGGATCAAGAGAATAAGACATGCTAGATTTGGGGGCGCAGAAGGATATAGATAGCCAATATTCCCCCACTCAATACACAAAGAAAATAGGAGTGAAAATAGATAATACTCTCCACCTTGCATAGTACAGCATCTTGCAGAAAATACGAGGTTTCCCTCCTAAGAGCTAGAGAGGCCATTTTCTCTGATGTTTCTGCAGAGATTTGCAAGTCTGCTTTTGCAGTGTATAGCTGCGGGTCAACCCCAACAATTACTGCTTATCATGTCTTTCATTCGATGCCCAATGTTGATGGAAAGTGATGGTTTGTTTCTCATTTCAAACAAAATTATTTTTAAAGTATAATTTTATGTGCCCACTTGGGGTAGAGCGGTCCCAAACTACTCTCGTGTGATATTAATTTTAGCAATATGTATTAATAGGAACAGTAAAACACTAAGAATAAGCAATGCTCCAGCAGCAACAGCATGGCCCTCAACCGTGCTGACTGCTACCGCCATGCAGCAGTACTGCTCTGTTGCCGCTGCAGTCCTGGTTATTCTTTATGTTTTACTGTCTCTGTTAATACATATACACAAAACACATATTGCAGTACACTAATCTGTAACTGCTCTATCGAATGGGCACACAAAATTTTACTTACAATTAATTTTGTTTGTAATGGGAAACAAACCAATGCTTTGCACTGACACTGGACGATGCATTAAAGATGTGATTAGCAGAACTTGCTTGGCCTGACGCCAACTACACATTGCAAAGATAAAATAGCAAATATCTGCCAAAACACCAGGGAAAACATGCCTGACAACTTGTAGTTGGGACACTCAGTACATACACACAGATGAATAGTTGTTCCTGTTCCAAGAAGATTAGCTTTCTTTGTGTCCTTTCGATCTACCATATTATATAGTGGAATCTGCTCAATTACAAATGATAAGCAACCACAACAATGATTTATAGTGAGACATACATTTTATGTCTGGTATGTGTAGTGGGTAGTAGGCTGTCACACAATTTCAAACAAATTATGTCTGTTGTCACAGCTGCAGCAACACACTTTTCTTAGAGCCACAAGTATTGCTCTTGCAGTTACCATGTATGTTGATTCAATCACAGATCAAGGACAGTCCTCTTCAAATAACAGTCTGTTAGATGAACTGTGTCTTCATGGTCAAACCACAAGAGAAACAAAATTAAGTATGACGAATGCGGTTTCTTTCTCACTGAGGCGTTGGAGAAGATACAATCACTTTGGATGTAATTACCTATATTCCGGTATTCAAAATTGGTGGGAAAAGCTTTTTTAAATTGTTTTAACATATAAGTGACAAAATGTTTGTGCCCAAAAAGAACATAACAATAATAAAGAATTATTTGAAACTGATATGCCTTTTCTAGAGTCACTTTACTGTCACAGAATGGAGCTATCCTCCATCACTTACTAATGATAGTTACACAGCACATATCAAGGAAGACATTTTTAATATACACTTCCTTATGTTAAAGTAAAGGTGATAACCGTAGTGAATGAACATTTAACTGAAACCTTACACAATGTAGAAGAATAGCTCCAAATGTGTCCTGATACGCAAGAGTTGTAAAGATGGGAACTGAAAGAGATGGTATGAACCAGCATATGTTCATTACTGACAAATCTGAATTCAATTGATTTGTTGAAGTGAGACTCACAAACAGAACATGATAACTAGAATGTTACAACCATAGGCTGCAAGTGAATTATTGCAGTATACAGAGGATATTTATTTCAAATTCCCTTCTTACTGTCTTTTGTGAAATGTTTCAACCAAAGATACTGAATCCAGCACTGTCACATCACAAAATATGTCTTGTCTGATAACATAACATATCAAAATACTCTAAGCACAGCAGCTTTTCCAGAAGCCGATTGCACCAGTCATTAATAGATTTCATTCAGATTTTGTACCCAACACTGACCAAATGGTTTGTTAAACTGGAGTCAATATTCTATTGCCCTGAAATGAGAAATGTCCTGTGCACTATCCTTCCCACACCTCCGACAGTGATATTCCATCGTCCACCGAACCTACACAACATATTCGCCTATCCCTACACAACCCCTGCTCCCAACCTCTTACCTCTTGGCTCATACCCCTTTAAATAGACCTACATGCAAGATCTTTCGTATCCAACCTCCCACCACCACGAACTCCAGCCCAGTTACAAACATCACCTATCCCATCAAAGACAGGGCTATCTGTGAAACCAGTCATGTGATCTACAAGCTGAGGTGCAACCATTGTGCTGCATTATATGTGGGCATGACAACCAACAAGCTGACTGCCTACATGAATTGCCACCGACAAACTATGGCCAAGAAACAACTGGACCACCCTGTTGCTGAGCATGCTGTCAAACATGGCATCCCTCGTTTCAATGACTGCTTCACAGCCTGTGTTGTATGTATCCTTCCAACCAACACCAGTTTTTCTGAATTGCGCAGGTGGGAACTTTCCTGCAATATATCCTATGCTCCCATAACCATCTTGGCCTCAACCTTCGGCAGTCGCTGTCCTTTCCCATCCAGCCCCTTCTCTGTTCCCATTCCAGCACTACACAGCCCTAATTCTTCCATCACACCCTGTCTCTTTACTTCTCTCCTTTTCCACTATCCCCTTCCCACCCCTCTGCTCCCTCCATCTAACCTGCAGACTGCACATAGCTGCCCTACCCTCTCTCCATCTTGCTCCTCGTGCTCCCCAACAGCATGTCACTGCCCACCAAACCTACCCTACTATCCCTTCCCCTACTCGACCCAGCCTTCTCCTTAACCCCACTGAGTCACCACTCCCATCATGGGTGCTGCTGCTTGCAGTGTGGCCTCAGTTGCCTGAGACTACAGTTGTGTGAGTGAGTTGTGTTTACGCTAGCGTGTACATGTGTGTTTGTCATCTAAGTTTGACGAAGGCCTTACTGGCTGAAAGCTATTATTTGTGGCAGTCTTTTTGTTATGCCTATCTGTCACTCAAGGCAACGGCCTTGCCGCAAGTGGATAAGCCGGTTCCCGTGAGATCCAGGCCGCCATGCACTGTAGCCATTTTTCAGGGTGCACTCAGCCTCATGATGCCAATTGCTACTCAACTGAATAGCAGCGGCTTCGGTCAAGAATACCATCTTATGAGCGGGAGAGCGATGTGCTGACCCCATGCCCCTCCTATCCGCATCCTCCACCAAGGATGACATGGCAGTCAGATGGTGCTGGTAGGCCACTTGTGGCCTGAAGACGGAGTGCTATCTGTCACGCAACATCTCCGCTATATGGTGAGTAGCAACTTTCCTTTTCAAAATATTATTACATTTCATCCTGGATTTTTCTATCGTTTGATTAGTCAACATTCTATGTATTTTGCCTCAGAGAGGAGAGGAAAACAGCCTTTTTTGTAACTGATAGTATAGATAATATTATAGATTCCTATTGCATCATTGGATCTTCGCAATAAAAATCCATAGTCTTTTACATAATCCAATGTGTTAAAGTGTCTTCGTGAACACAAACCACTTTTTTTTCCCCCTGCATATTGGGCACAAAACACGTATATCCAAGTAAATGACTTTTACCCAGTGTGCTTGATGCAGAGAATTTCTCAGTTTTCCTACTTTTATCATGAATGCCATGGGATGTACATTATGAGGACTTGCGATGATATGAAGAAAATAAGTCAGCCTTTGACAATCAGAAATAATGAGAGAGAAAGAGAGATCAACTGCAGCTGAACCTCCCACATTTCTAGAGTGGTTCCTGCTTAGTGCCACCACCTCCAACAGTCATCATGGAGTAACTGGTCTGAAGATCATCTCACACAGATCTTTTAAAATGAAATTAAATTATATTATGTGCTAAAGTCTGTTTTAAATTTAAACTTTTGACAGGTAGTGGAAATCAAATGCAACTCCTTCCGCTCTGAAGGCAGTGATGCAAAGCCATTCGGCTATGGGGGTACTCACTCAAACACAAGGCTTCAACTTACTCATGCATGCACAATGTAACAGCAGAGATGGAAAGTTTAGTCAAAGATTCAAAAGAATCAAAAAAACTCTTTTGCCAAATGCTGCTTCCTAGTTTGATACATTAGTAGGTTTTCAATAGCATCTTTTAAATTTAAAATGGCACTGACCTTAAGTGAAATTGTGTGGTACTTCTCATGCAACGATGTGTTTAATGCTTGGAGATTACGATTCTCAGCCTGGATTTCAATGTTTGCTTGCCTAATTGTTTCATCCATATTAGGTGCTTCATCTACAAAGACACAAAACACACAAAATATTTTAACGCAATAATCAGTGAAAGACTTAACCTCAAAGACTGCTGTTATAGAATTTATTTGCTAAAAATGGTGCAGTTACACTTTTTCTCCAAACAAAGTACAATTAAATCAACTGCTTAGCAACAAAGATAACAGTGAGTAAATACCACAATAGATGGCAGTCTACTGTTTCATGACAAACCACATTTATACTTCAAATTAGTTACATTCTGCGCCTCATATTGTGTTAAGCTCTATTCAATTAATGCTGAACTAGAAAAATGAGGCCAAGTAACAATAGAAGGGTGTCAGTAAAGTATCAGACAATACACCTTTCTCAAGTTTTTAAATATTTAATGACTCTTCATGCAACAATCTAATTTTAGCATACATATAAACATTACATATAAGCCATTTGCAAGCACAAACAAGCAACGTTCAAAGAGGTGTCTATATAACACTGTATGTAGCACTCAAACCAAAATAACTGCACTTAAAAGAAAATTAAGACTGAAATCAAACTAGCTAACGGGTAAGAAAGTTACAATGCTGATTGATTATTCTGCCTTGCAGGCGAAACATATCTACCACTATTCAATGAAGATAGAATGTCTTCAGGCTTCTATAATTGTGAATAAATAAATAACTTCAATCATGTCACGTGTTTGGAGTAATGTACGTAAAACTTACAGGGATCATCAGGAATACTACAGCAGAATTCTGTATACTACAAGCAACATATTAATATTTTTTTCGGTAGTTAACAACTTACAATTTGTTTCATAGTTTACTGCACAATACATGTGCAGAAATAGAAGTATATGCATATTAATTTTCTTAATTCTAAAGCACTGATCTGGTGCCTGAAATCATCATTCTAGAAGTAGAAAGTCAATGTACATACATCATCATCATAGATACGAATCAAGGAATAGCAGGCTTGGAATACTAACAAGTTGTTATTTTCCAGTTCCAGTACTACAGTTAAGCCTGTGGGTCATGTAATTTCTTCTACAAAATTGTTTGTTATACAGTACAAGCAATTCATTAATGTTGTGACACCTTGTATGCTATTCTTTAAACCAAGTTATCTGAACATTTCACAATGTTTCATTGAAGTTTTAACATGAAACAATCTTGTTACTACTCTATAATGACTGGAGAGCAGCCATAAGTACAACTGGTACTACTGCTGAAGTGCACTGAGTGTCAGATGAATTGAAAAACTTCTAAATATGAGTGATGAATCAAAGTGTGAAATGCATTACAAAGAATGTGAAGAATTTGATTTTGGAGAAAAGTGATGATGGTCCTCCTCAAAACTGAGATTGAGTGGTGAATGAGGTGGAGGAAGTCATGACAAACTGGTGGCTGAGAAAAGCTGCAGGGCACAAGAAGAATGTCATTACTAGAGACCTGAAAAGTCAAACATCTATTTTTGGCAAAATTTGTGTTTTGTGTAAATTATTAAACAAAAATTTAAAAGGTCGTCACACTATGTGCTTGAAGGCAAATCCCCCAACGATAAGAAATAACTTTCTGGTGATAGGGAAGCTTTTTGACAGGAATGTTTGCTTTTGCAAAACTCTTCCAACACTTTTTTCCTCAAAATGGTATCTGCTTTTCTCTTTTTGGTTCTATTTTAAGTTTTCAACAAATTATTATTTCTGTTAAAAATCAGCAGCTTTTTCCCACATAGAACTGATTGTTTCTCTTATGTGAAGTGTTTCCTGGCATTTTTCTTTTCTCACACAATTTGATAATTACAAAATCTCCAAAATATTAATTTTGACCCTTTGTGGGCATTTGCATCTATGCGATCCACGTTTGAAGTGCAACAGACAGAACCAACAAGGCATTTAGCACAAAAATGAATCTGTTCATACACTGGGAGGAGAATATCAATGTTGTCAAAATACACTGAAATTTTTGTTTTCTGGTTGCTATAGTGCAGAATGTGCAAATTATAAACTGGTTTTCTACTGTGATTATAAACAAATTAGAACTATGAGCATCAGAAGGAACAGGAGCGGTATGAGGAAAAAAGGCCCACCTCCTCCTCACAGGGCACCAGCCTACACCAATGTTCTCCAATTCTGCAAAGGCTGAACTGATGCATGGTTACAGGGAGTGCCAATCCCTTCTGGTGTTGTGAGGGAAATAATCAAACTCTATAATGGGTTAGGATTAATGTTTCCACTCATTTCATACTAACTAAGAAAACCATTAGCAACACATAACAAAAAGCATTCAACAGCAGCTACCGCACAATTACTTTCCGAGGTCAGCAGTGTTGTACACAAGGAAGGTCAGACCTGACCTCTATCAATATTTGATACAACTGCTGTTTCAAACACCCACCACTTAAAATTGCCACATTACAATGCCCATATTATACTTAAATTTTGACTTTGGCTAGCAGACAAACTTAAGCATTTCTTTGTCCTAAGATGCGTGGTCCCACAGCTGAGTAATACGTTGCATTATGTGGTGTGTATTTAATATAGACCATCCAACTGCCTGTAGCTGGCATGGCATCAGAACATCGAGTGCACTGATTTGTCTGTCTACATTTTATTTTGCAAACACGTTCTTACAGACATTACCTTTCCGAGTTGGGCTTCTCAAGATGATGGGCAATACCAGTAACCAAAAATTGCTTACTTTTTCAATATTTATATGCAGAAAACAAAGTTATTTCAAACTTTCACTGATCAAATAGTTTGTCAAGATGCAATTTGCTATGAAATAGCAAATGTTAGATAATTTTGTGTTTTTGCATTCTGAGACACAATTCGCATTTATATTCACTTTTTTTTTTTTTTTTTTTTTTGCAACATGCAAATTTTTCAGGTCCCTAGTCATTACAGGCAAAAACATTTACTGTTCAGAGAAGTTGTGTTCACATTCAAGGTATCTTGTCATTTTGTTATGCTTCTGCAAACTGTTATTTAACAATGAACTTCTGCAGAGTATTGCAGATTTAACAAAACTACATGCTTCTTACCATAAATAAACAACAATCATGAAACTGAACTGGAATTGGAAACATTTCTAGGAATATTTCTGAATATGGTAGCAAATTGAAAGCTGAATATCAAACACTATTTTTTTCATTTTTCTCAGCTGATTACATTCAATTTTATTTGGATGTGTTTCCACATCATCACAGATTCATGCAAATCATGAGAGCACTAAACAAGAAAATGAACACAACAGGTTAATTAGTTTGAAGTGACGACTGTTAAAACAAATTCATGAAATAAAAACTCAATCAAAATCACAATCTCTCTCCCATTTTCACAATCAGGCTCACTTACCCAGACAGTTCAATCATGCAAATATTGAACTGCTCACTTTGTCTACATAGAAATTTGTTGTAAAAATCCGAATTGATCTCTTGAATAAAGAGCTAAAATAATAATTTCGGAAAGGGTAGCTTGTTGATCACTTACAAAATAAACAGCCGGTCAGCCATCCTGACCACATCAAAACTTACTTTCTGTAATAGTTTAGGAAGCAAGTTAGATATTGCACAAAATTTTAAAAGTTTCAATACATTCATCTTATCATCTACTAAAATAGAGGATAAGTGGGCTGGTAAACTAATGTCTGCCCTCTTATTTAAATATAAAATACATTCAAATAAAATGTGGTGTGCTGAAATCTGTACACCACAAATACTACACGTTGAAGGGTTGTCTTGTCGAAGCAGGAAGATGTGTCATCAGACTGCACCATAGTCATAGCTGGCTGAGAAAAATTTCGTCTTTCCTCAGCTTACTGTCCACAGGTGCATGACCCAGTGCCTCACCAGTGAGGATCTAGCAAGTAGGCAACTGTACAGTGAAGCATGGGATTTTGAGTACGTGTCTTCTTAGTAGCCACATCCTCTTAACTTTCCAGAATCACCATGTGTTCTGGTATCCCAATAAATGATGCCTCACTTCCCAGTATTTCTACATGGAGAAGGATGTCCTTAACATATCAGTCTGGCACTTGCATCGAACATATAAAGGGCACTCAGGTAATCAGGGCAGTTGAATATCTCAACACAAATACATCCCATCTGCTCCAGTGCCATGAAAAAATAATATCTCAACATAAATACATCACATGTGCTCCAGTACCATCCTGATTGCATGTAATTTCAAGTCAAATACAATAAAATTATCTGGGGAACAAATCTCGAAAACACATATGGTGAAAAACACTGGGCATCCAAGAGTGTCCTCCTGTTTAGACCCAATTGCAAATACAACTATATAGTTACGGTGCTCTCATAAAATTTCATTAAAAAAAATTAAAATAATATGCAAGAGTACAGTCAATCCTGTACATCACTAAATTTAAAATTAATCCAGGCCTCTTCAATAGCAAATTGGCAGTTGGCTCCAACCCCAAGTTGGAGTTGGTATGTGTATCATACAAAACGCAACTAGGTAGTGCTTAGCATGGGAACCAAATTGTTCCACTGCTCACAGACAATTAGGGAGTATTGTTTTCACAACACTGTGAACAATGATTTTTTTTTAAACCAGTGATTCAGCAACATTGAAGAACTTTTACACATGATACACTATGTGGAGCGGCAGCTGGCAGATCCCCAGCCTCACATAGACTGGGTATCAACATCATGGTAGGTAGTGTCAATAGTAATGAGGCATATAGGTCACATGGATCCATAAATCATACACCTATAATCTAGCTACGGGATACAAAATTTTATAAACATGGATCAGATGTAGCTCGTCTGCTTCCCATGATGTCTGACTAAGGCAGTTCAGTCCTTGTCCTATCTCCTCCAGGTGTGATAGGCACAATAGCTCTGAATCAAATGTGAGGACCAGCAACCTAACCAATCTTCTGAGCTTTAAAATTATAAGTAAATCAAAAATTACACACACACACACACACACACACACACACACACACACACACACACAAAGAAAATCTAAAAATAAGCACTACTGTGGAAAGACAACAGTTTGATAACTACTGCAGAGTTTTCCTGCCTGATAGGGGGAAGGAGACCACAACTGTCTCCCTTCACGAATTGGAAAACCGTCCAATCTGATATATTTTATTTAAAGAGTTCAAAAGAATCTCTTCAATTCTTTGCAACTGCCACAGCATAGTGTACATAAAACCAGTTGTGACTGAATTCCCAGCAGTCCAACAGTTTTGAGACTGGATTAATAAATAATAGAGAAATGTTAATATGGTGATTTTTAATGTTTCTCCCCCCACATTCATACAGCTATGTGAAACAATCAAGAATGTCCTCCTTTCCTCCTCAGATGACTTTCAGCTCTCACATCACATTGGTTTGAGTGTCTGTTAGGTTGTCAAAGTGTTGACACTTCATGTGAGTTTCTGCGCATCGCAATGTTGAGACGGTTTGTATAACATTAAGACCTGACATTCCTGGTGATTTTTTTCCACAAAGGAGAAAAAAAACTGGTGTTCTATGGATCAGAGTGTGGAATGTCAGATCCCTTAATCGGACAGGTAGGTTAGAAAATTTAAAAAGGGAAATGGATAGGTCAAAGTTAGATACAGTGGGAATTAGTGAAGTTCGGTGGCAGGAAGAATAAGACTTCTGGTTTGGTGACTACAGGGTTATAAACACGAAATAAAATACGGGTTATGCACGAGTAGGTTTAATAATGAATAGGAAAATAGGAATGCGGGTAAGCTACTACAAACAGCATAGTGAACGCATTATTGTGGCCAAGATAGATACGAAGCCCACACCTACTACAGTAGTACAAGTTTATATGCCAACTAGCTCTGCAGATGACGAAGAAATTGAAGAAATGTATGATGAAATAAAAGAAATTATTCAGATAGTGAAGGGAGACAAAAATGTAATAGTCATGGGTGACTGGAATTCGAGAGTAGGAAAAGGGAGAGAAGGAAACATAGTAGGTGAATATGGATTGGGACTAAAAAATGAAAGAGGAAGCCACCTGGTAGAATTTTTCACAGAGCACAACTTAATCATAGGTAACACTTGGTTCAAGAATCATAAAAGAAGGCTGTATACATGGAAGAACCCTGGAGATACTAAAAGGTATCAGATAGGTTATATAATGGTAAGACAGAGATTTAGGAATCAGGTTTTAAATTGTAAGACTTTTCCAGGGGCAGATGTGGACTCTGACCACAATCTATTGGTTATGACCTGTAGATTGAAACTGAAGGAACTGCAAAAAGGAGGCAATTTAAGGAGATGGGACCTGGATAAACTGACTAAACCAGAGGTTGTACAGAGTTTCAGGGAGAGCATAAGGGAACAATTGACAGGAATGGGGGAAAGAAATACAGTAGAAGAAGAATGGGTAGCAACAGAGGATCAAGTAGGTAAAAAGACAAGGGCTAGTAGAAATCCTTGGGTAACAGAAGAAATATTGAATTTAATGGATGTAAGGAGAAAATATAAAAATGCAGTAAATGAAGCAGGCAAAAAGGAATACAAACGTCTCAAGAATGAGATCGACAGGAAGTGCAAAATGGCTAAGCAGGGATGGCTAGAGGACAAATGTAAGAATGTAGAGGCTTATCTCACTAGGGGTAAGGTAGATACTACCTACAGAAAAATTAAAGAGACCTTTGGAGAAAAGAGAACCACTTGTATGAATATCAAGAGCTCAGATGGAAACCCAGTTCTAAGCAAAGAAGGGAAATCAGAAAGGTGGAAGGAGTATATAGAGGGTCTATACAAGGGCGATGTACTTGCGGACAATATCATGGAAATGGAAAAGGATGTAGATGAAGATGAAATGGGAGATACGATACTGCGTGAAGAGTTTGACAGAGCACTGAAAGACCTGAGTCAAAACAAGGCCCCCGGAGTAGACAACATTCCACTGGAACTACTGACGGCCTTGGGAGAGCCAGTGTGACAAAACTCAACCATCTGGCGACCAAGATGTATGAAACAGGCGAAATACCCTCAGACTTCAAGAAGAATACAATAATTCCAAACCCAAAGAAAGCAAGTGTTGACAGATGTGAAAATTACCGAACTATCAGTTTAATAAGCCACAGCTGCAAAATACTAACACGAATTCTTTACAGACGAATGGAAAAACTAGTAGAAGCCGACCTCGGGGAAGATCAATTTGGATTCCATAGAAATACTGGAACACGTGAGGCAATACTGACCTTATGACTTATATTAGAAGAAAGATTAAGGAAAGGCAAACCTACATTTCTAGCATTTGTAGACTTAGAGAAAGCTTTTGACAATGTCGACTGGAATACTCTCTTTCAAATTCTAAAGGTGGCAGGGGTAAAATACAGGGAGCGAAAGGCTGTTTACAATTTGTACAGAAACCAGATGGCAGTTACAAGAGTTGAGGGACATGAAAGGGAAGCAGTGGTTGGGAATGGAGTGAGACAGGGTTGTAGCCTCTCCCCGATGTTATTCAATCTGTATATTGAGCAAGCAGGAAAGGAAACAAAAGAAAATTTTGGAGTAGGTATTAAAATCCATGGAGAAAGAATAAAAACTTTGAGGTTCGCCGATGACATTGTAATTCTGTCAGAGACAGCAAAGGACTTGGAAGAGCAGTTGAATGGAATGGACAGTGTCCTTAAAGGAGGGTATAGGATGAACATCAACAAAAGCAAAACGAGGATAATGGAATGTAGTCAAATTAAATCGGGTGATGCTGAGGGAATTAGATTAGGAAATGAGACACTTCAAGTAGTAAAGGAGTTTTGCTATTTGGGGAGCAAAATAACTGATGATGGTTGAAGTAGAGAGGATATAAAATGTAGACTGGCAATGGCAAGGAAAGCGTTTCTGAAGAAGAGTAATTTGTTAACATCGAGTATAGATTTAAGTGTCAGTAAGTCATTTCTGAAAGTATTTGTATGGAGTGTAGCCATGTATGGAAGTGAAACATGGACGATAACTAGTTTGGACATGAAGAGAATAGAAGCTTTCGAGATATGGTGCTACAGAAGAATGCTGAAGATTAGATGGGTAGATCGCATAAGTAATGAGAAAGTATTGAATAGGACTGCGGAGAAGAGAAGTTTGTGGCACAACTTGACTAGAAGAAGGGATCGGTTGGTAGGACATGTTCTGAGGCATCAAGGGATCACCAATTTAGTATTGGAGGGCAGCGTGGAGGGTAAAAAACGTAGAGGGAGACCAAGAGATTAATACACTAAGCAGATTCAGAAGGATGCAGGTTGCAGTAGGTACTGGGAGATTAAGAAGCTTGCACAGGGTCGAGTAGCATGGAGAGCTGCATCAAACCAGTCTCAGGACTGAGGACGACAACAATAACAACAACAACAACAACAACAACAACAACAAAGGGATTGTTGGTCTTTGGGTCATTCCACGTCATATCACACAGGTCGTGTCACGTATCATCTCAGATTTTATCAAATTTTGTACATTTGCTTATACTTATAACATAAGAACTTATAAAAAACCTTTTTGCTCTCAGGCTAAAACTTTTTTATAATGGATTTCAAATTTAGTAATATTCTGATAAACTGGGCACTGCAAGAATGTCAATGCAAAATGGTACTTATTAAAATAAATGCCCATAACTCAGGTGTTTATGAAGCTTTTGATTTGGAATTATTTTTTTTTTTCATCAGTTAAGAGAAGCAGATACTTGAAAGACATGTAATTATTTAAGCAGTAAAGTTACAAAACACGATAGAAAAAATTTAAAATGTTTCACTTCCCAATTTCCAGAAAAAGCCCAGACACATTGCAGCAACTGAAGTTTGTCATCTGGATTGCATTACTTCAGATAAAAGTAGTAATAATAATAACAATAATAACAACAGACAGTATCTTACAAGGTGTGGTTGGAATGTTTTAAGAATGAGCTTGTAACTGTACAATGTTGATACTTACATGCTACTGTTATGCATTTTCTCCAAAATAGACCCCTTCTGGCTGAACACACTGACTCCAACAGTGTTTCCACTTTTGGAAACATTCATGGAAATTTTTTTGCTCAAGTGTGTTATGGACACTCTCCGTATTTGCCTGGATGTCTTCAATTGAGTCAAATTGCCTCCCTTTCAGTGAAAATTTCAGTTTAGGAAACAGGTAGAAGTCTGCAGGAGCCAAATCAGGGGAATATGGTGGTTGTGGAAGCACAGTAATTTTGAATTTGGCGAAAAATTCAACGATGGAGAAGGCACGATGAGCCGGATCATTGCCATGGTGTAGCACCCAACTCCTGTCTTTCCACAATGCAGGCCTTTTCTTCTGCACCTTTTCATGCAAACGCTCAAGGACACATTTGTAGTATTCCGGGTTAATAGTCTGTCCTCCAGGGGTAAATTCATGATGCACAATACCGGTAGAATCGAAAAAAGAAGTCCCCAACATTGTCTTCACCTTCAACCGACTTTGCAGTGCTTTTTTCGGTCATGGTGAATCTCGAGTCTTCCACTGCGAAGACTACACTTTGGTTTCAGGATCATATCCAAATACCTATGATTCGCCACCTGCAATTACCCTATTTAACAAATATGGGTCAATTTTAGTCTGATTAATAAGTTTTTGGCACACTTCAAGCCGGTATTACGTCTGGTCACTTGACAACACTTTTGGAATGAATTTTGCGGACACCCGATGCATGTTCAGATCTTCAGTTAAAATTGACTGAATTGAATAGAAACTTAAATTAAGTTCATCAGCAACCTCCCTAATTGTAAGTCTACGATCAGAGCACACTTTTTCATGAGCTTTCACAACATTTTCATTCATTTTTGAGGTGGAAGGACGGACAGATCGTGGTTCATCTTCAAATGATTCAGACATTTTTTAAATCTATTGAACCAGACAAAAACGTTTGACTCACTCATACAATAATCTTCAAAAGCTGTTTTTAATAGTTTGTAAGTCTCAGAAGCTGATTTCCTAGTTTTAAAACAATTTCACACAAACTCATTGCTCCATTTTCACGCTGACAGAATCTGGCAACGAGCCCTAACAGACCCGCACTCAACCAGCTGCCACAACGGACTGAATAAAGGAAAAAGAGTTTCCTGTCAGAGAGCATTTAAGGACAAGGCAATGACTCACTCCCCACCCTCCGTGTACCAGCCCACCAAACCAGTAAGCAGTAGCAGATCCATTCTTAAAACTTTCCAATCACACCTCGTATTTCCAACACATCACTGCCATATTTCCCTAGATGTCACAGGAGGAATGTATCTTTATTGGAAAAAAGGTAATAACTATTCTTGACTTACAGGCATATAGAAAAATCAACTTAAGCTTCTGTGGTCCAAACAACGATTTTTAAATATGTAAAACACTTTGACAGCTCACACAACATTTATTTTTATCGAAACTGATGATTTTTAAAAAGAAAAAGAAAAAAAGAAGGAGCACCAGAATTTTGGTAGATATTTGATGTTCATTTAACATATATCAAATAATTGTTCAGAAGATCATTCAAACCAGATTACATAATCTGACAATCTATAGTAAGGCTGCCTCATGAAAGTACAGAGCCAAAATTTATAAATTTCGTTGAAACATTTTCACTACACTGGTTAGCTTTATTTAGGGTGTCAAATTAGCATCTTTAAACAGCAACTATTCTAGCCACACTAACATTAATTTAAAATGTACATGTTCAGCAGTGATGATCCTTGAAATTATCAATGAAACTTCTTAAGAACGTCTCTGTTTTTAACCTACTGTGACAAATTATATTCTGTTAACTTCATATCTTTTTTATTAAAGAAATACATTCTGCCTAACGATGTTGATTTAGGTACACCAACAGCACATAAAATGCTTTCCAAAGGCACAAAACAGGAGTCTTCCTTCTCAAGCCATAAGAAACACTGCTGGTCCAGGTGGGTGGAGAAAAAGTAGTTCACCATCCCTTCTTCACTACAGACTTTTCTGACAGTACCACCTGTCATCATATACAGCTGCTACAAAAGATTTTTGTTGAGTGAAAAAAAAATCAAGAAAGGCTTTTCAGAAGAAGTTTTTCTTCTAATCTGAACAATCACAAAAAAGTGGTTTGTAATGGTGAAAATTCATGGTACTAGGTATTGTGTGGTTCGTCAAAAATCTCTTCTCAAGGTTCTTGTGTAGAAAATCTACATTGACTTTTTGTAAGAGGTGAAAAAAGCACTTGTCAGTATCAGATTTCCAGAATTAATGAACACCAGATGCAGTTGTTATTTGTGCATCATCCGCTAGTTGGAGACTAGCTCTTCTCAATATATGTTTTACAGTTTCTTCCAAACCAACATGCACAGATTTACTGTGGTTGGTAACCAAATAGAATGCTCAGCATCAATCAAAAAAATCGTTTTTGTGCTCACACAAAATTTAAAGCTTTTTCTATTCTCATATTGAGCAGCACATCTATCAGTGAAATAATGCACTTGTGGGTAATGCTCTGCCAGCTGCTTAACCATTTATTTCTGGACAGCATTTATAAATCCTACACCATGTTCATTTACAAATCCTATACCATGTTCCATATCATCACTTATAAAGCAGTGGTTCACTATTACCTACTTTCTTCATTTACCAGATAAACACACGCGGGATGAACTGTACAGCTGCTTCTTGTCCAGTGGTAACTCTGAATTTCATTCTGAATTACAAAACTGCAGTTTCAGCAAAGGCCATTAACAGAATTGCTTTTTCTGGGGTTAGGGGGTTAGATTTTCTTTCAGTTTTTTTCAATGATTTAGACTGACACTTTGATATAATTGAGTGTGGTTTAACTGCCTGAAATTTTGTTACCAGCAAGTCTATGCATTCACCAACAGTCGCAGACTGCTTTACCAATTCTGCCCAATGATCTGACTGAAATCAATTTCATCTTCAGCATCTTTGAACGCTACTTTCTGTTTTAATAATTCTCTGACAGTTTGTCATCAGTGGGACACTTATCACAGTGATTAAGCATGCAGTCTTAGTTTTCAGATTTACATACAAGAAATTGTATAAGTTCTTTGTATGTTTCTTCAATGTGTTCCACATCAACAAGCAGTTTTACATTTAGGTGGATACCATATACACACTGAATGAGTGCCAAGCTTTTTAGTACTGATTCATGAAATGCCACCTCCGGATCATCTGCATCACTTTCATTTGTATTATTAATGTCAGCTTTCTGTTCCAAAACTTGTGACATGTTGTGCACAGTTTTTGGTCTGGTTTTACAGAGATTCTTTTAGCAGTTAATGTTTTAGATGAAGACAAGCAGACCTCAAAGATTATCAAACTGTTTGTCTATGTTTTTTGAGAGAATCACAACAAATTCGTCGATGACTTTCAAAAACTTTTAAGTAATAGCATCTGTGAAGTCCACATATAGTAGCAGTCTCTTGATTTTGTGGAAAGCTTGTACTGAATCGCAGCAATATCAAATCTCGTTGGTCTTCACTCAGCTGTTCTATTTTCAGTAAGGTATAGGTTACCAAATGACATGGTGTTTTTAGAAGTTTTCCAACAGTGCATGAATTCACATTTTCAACGCAACTAACTGAGCACTAATTCACTTAATAGGGTCGCAATATAAACAGATATGAGCTCTCTCTCAGAAAAACAAAGAGCAACTGAGGCCAAATAGACTAATTGTTGCAAGCCAGTTACTCTCAACTATGGATGTCAGCAATTGTTGCATTGTCTTCATCATGCCTATAAATGTTTCAGACCAGCTACTGCTGTCTAAGAACACTTTTTAATCACTGTGAGCAGGTTTTATTTAATCGTGTGGCTAGGGCCCCCCGTCGGGCAGACCATCCGCCGGGTGCCGGTCTTTCAATTTGATGCCACTTCGGCGACCTACAGTTGCTGAGGATGATAGGATGAGGATAGCACAACACCCAGTCCCTAGGCTGAGAAAATTCCCTGACCCAGCCGGGAATCAAACCCGGGCCCAGAGAACTGACAATCTGTCACGCTGACCATTCAGCTACTGGGAGCAGATACAGTGAGGAGATGATTGGCTGAACACACAAACCATATACATTATAGTCTACAAAATTACTGAATTTTCAAATGAAAGGAAATAAATTTTCATACTTAAAGTTAACTTGCCTGTGTAGAATGAGTTATAATTAAATACGCTAATTTGGTACCCCTGCATCTGAGACAGTGAGTGAACAAACTTACTTAAAATGACCCTTTTCCTTCACAGCAAAAAGTATTTTGGTTTAAGATGTGTTAGTCAATTAGCAGGAGACCCATTAAAAATTTTATTTTATTAGAGAGCTTACAATCTAAGGTATTATTTAAGACCTAAATCATCTTCCAAGAACATTGGAGAAATGTGATATAAGCATTTTTCCACATTTTCACAATTTTCCTGATAAATGACATGGACTAATTTTTTAAAATTATTTTCTATATAACATTACTGCTTCAGTAACTGGATGTCTGTTAATTATATGCCTTACATAACTTCTGAAAAAAAATTCCAGATCAAAAGCTTAATAAACTCCTGAGTTATGGGCATTTATGTAGATAAGTACCATTTTGCATTGACATTCTTGCAGAGCCCAGTCATCACTACATTTAAAATTCAGTATAAAATAAAGTTATAGTCTGAGACCAAAAAAAATTCACAGAAGTTCCTATGTTGTAAGTATAACCAAATGTGCAACCTTTTGTGAAAATCTGAGATAGAGGGTGTACGCATCCTTGAATTATTTTGTGTTTCAACGTGGAATGACCCGTTTTGCATTTCAATCAAGCTGCAGCTGGTGTCCATGCCTCATTGATTTTGTTCACAAGTCAAGGTGTACAGGACAAACTTTGGAAACACTTTTTCTTTTCATCAAAACATTTTGAACTTTTTGGGCAAACACCGTAAGAGTATCACAAGCCTCAGACAGTGCTGAATCCAATTCTCATGTGGAGAAGGGCCTTTAGAGGAGTCAGTGTTATGTACCACCCACCCCATCCATGATCACCCAGTAACAGTGGGATGTCTTCTTCCTCTGCTTAACAAAAATGTGGTCTTTGACCTCTCCCAAATGACGACAGAAAAATCATATTAACACAGCAAGAGAAGGGACTCGACAAGTACACACATGCTGATGCAGAACGCATGCCACAGTACTAACAGCCGAAACAGATAATACACAACTGAAAAACTTACAGTGATAACAACATACACTACAAAAATGGACGCTGTCGGCAGAGCTGATCATTACATTGTCAGCTACAGTTTTGTCACAAAAATGCTTAAGTACTGCAGAAAAGTACTTTTCTGGTTGCTTAATGTATCTGTGGCAAACCGTTTTAAACTTGTAAGAAAAGCTGAGAGAACAAGACAACTAAAGAGCATTCAACTGCAAAACCTTTTTGGGAAATTCGATGATGATGATGATGATGATGATGATGATGATGGGTTTGTGGGGAGCTCAACTACGCGGTCACCAGTGCCCATACCAAGTCCCAATTTTTACATAGTCCTATCTAGCCACTGTCACAAATGATGGTGACAACACAAACACCCAGTCCCCGGGCACATAAAACCCCGAACCCAGCCGGAAATCGAACCCGAGACCCCATGATTCAGAGGCAGCAACACTAGCCACTAGATCACGAGCTGCGGATGGGGAAATTCGAAGCAACACATGAAATGACTGTTTATCATATATACATATTGAAGAACAGCTATGAAATATCACTTTTCTGCTGTTTTCATTTTCTTTGGAGGTTAAAAAGCAGAAAGATTGTGTTTCATGCAGCAATGGAAAGATGCCAGGATTATTTGGGAGGAGTGTGGTGAAACACTTGTGTTTCACTGCACGACATGCAAACAAAATCCAGGCCTTCATCCTATTGAGATGTATCATACTTTGACAAACACAGGTGGCTGCAGCTAATATGCAGTGCTGGGTGCCACCACGTGTAAAACAAGGACCACAATTGATTAAATGAATGAATGTATGTAAAACAATCAGCCATATCTCCTGGAATTTTCACACACACCAACGAGAACATTAAAAAAAAAAAAACTTTAATATGGCCCATACATGTTATTTATCTGTATCAGCATTTTTTAAATTAAGATTCAATAATAAAACAGATGTAATGACTTGTCAATTTTAAAGCCACTCATTGGGCAAAATTCTTGTGAAGACATGCAGTCTTTACATCAGACAGGAAAGGACATTTGCTAAAAGTAAAACTGTTGCTAAAAGTTTTAAGCTTTAAAATTTTGAATTCTATTCCACGTATCTCTTTTTACAATATGTTTCCAATCACAGTTCAACATAGGCACCTGTTGAAACCAGATAGATATCACTTACATCACACAATAAAGTGTTCTGCTAGCACCATTAATCCAACTACACTGTTGATCAATGTAGGTGATGTAAAATTACATGTAAAATAAAAATTTATTTCAGTAATGTATCATTCCACTACATGTATTAATGGCCCAAACAATAAACCTGGTTTAAAAAAAAAAAACACCTTGCATTTAGTGAGGAGCACACATGACTTTTTCCATCATTAAATCTGGTAATAAAACAGGTGTATGCAGTCTAGCAAGCGGAAGGTGACGAACTAAAGCAATGCTGCATACTGTTCGTGTCTGCACACGATTGTCACCATCTTTCACATCTTACTACGACATAGCACATACTGCTAGTCTTGGAAACGATCTACATCTACATGGGTACTCTTAAGTGCCTGGCTGAGGGTTCATCAAACCACCGCCACAATTTTCTATTATTCGATGAACCCTCTGCCAGGCACTTAAATGTGATTTGCAGAGTATCCATGTAGATTTAGATTCCAATCGCATACAGCGTGCGGAAAGAACACACACCTAAATATTTCTGTATGAGTCTGATTTCCATTATTTTACTGCAGTGATCGTTTCTCCCTATGTAGGTCAGTGTCAACACAATATTTTCGCATTCAGAGGAGAAAATTGGTGACTGAAATTTCATGAGAAGATTCCTACGCAACGAAAAATGTGTGTTTTAATGGTGTCCAGCCCAAATCTTGTATCATTTCAGTAACTCTCTCCCTTATTTCCCAATAATACAAAACACACTGCCCTTCTTTGTACTTTTTGGATGTGGTCCGTCATTCCTATCTGGTAAGGATCCCACACTGTGCAGCACTATGCTACAAGAGAACGGACAAGCCTCGTGTAGGCAGTCTCCTTAGTAGATCTGTTACATTTTCTAAGTGTCCTGCCAATAAAACGCAGTCTTTGGTTAGCCTTCACCAAAACATTTTCTATCTGTTCCTTCCAGTTGTTCGTAATTGTAATTCCTACGTATTTAGTTGAATTTACAGCCTCTAGATTTAACCGATTTATCGTGTAGCTGAAGTTTAAGGGATTCCTTTTAAGCACTCATGTGGATGACCTCACACTTTTTGTTATTCAGGGTCAACTGCAAATTTTCGCACCACTCTGATATCTTTTCTAAATCGTTTTGCAATTTGTTTCGATTTTTTTTTTGGTCTTCTCATGACTTTATTAGTCAATAATCGACAGCATCATCTGCAAACAACCTAAGACTGCTGTTCAGATTGTCTCCCAAATCATTTATAAATGAACAGCAAATGGTCTATAACACTACCTTGGCGAATGCCAGAAATCACTTCTGTTTTACTCTATGACTTTCCATCAATTACTACAAACTGTGACCCCTCTGACAGGAAGTCAAAAATCCAGTCACATAACAGACTATATTCCATAAGCACACAATTTCACTACAAGCTGCTTGCTTGGTACAGTGTCAAAAGCCTTCCAGAAATCCAGAAATATGGAATCTATCTGAAATCCCTTTTCAATAGCACTCAACACTTCATGCGAGTAAGGAGCTAGTTGTGTTTTCCAAGAATGATCTTTTCTAAACCTATGTTGACTGTGTGCCAACAGACCATTTTCTTCGTGGTAATTCAGAATGTTCGAACACAATATAGGTTCCAGATTCCTGCTGCATATTAGTGTTAATGATATGGGCCTGTAATTAAGTGGATTACTCCTACTACCTTCCTAGAATATTGATGTGACCTGTGCTACTTTCCAGTCTTTGGGTACAGATCTTTCATCGAGCAAACAGTTGTATATGATTGTTAAGTGTGGAACTAATACATCAGCATACTCTGAAAGGAACCTAATTGGTATACAGCCTGGATCAGAAGACTTGTTTTTATTAAGTGATTTAAGTAGTTTCACTGCTCCGAGGATATTTACTTCTATGTTACTCATGTTGGCAGCTGTTCTTGATTCGAATTCTGGAATATTTACTTCGTCATCTTTTGTGAAGGTGTTTCTGAAGGCTGTGTTTAGTAACTCTGCTTTGGCAGCACTGTCTTCAATAGTATCTCCATTGCTATTGTGCAGAGAAGGCACTGATTCTTCCTTACAGCTAACATACTTCACATATGACCAGAATCTCTTTGGATTTTCTGCCGGGTCTTGAGACAGCTTTTTGTGGAAACTGTTATAAGCATCTCGCATTGAAGTCCGTGCTAAATTTCGAGCTTCTATAATAGAACGCCAATCTTTTTGTGTCTGTTAATATTTGGCATGTTTGTTTCGTTGTTTCTACAACAGAGTTCTGACCCGTTTTGTGTACCAAGGAAGATCAGCTCCATTGTTTGTTAATTTATGACAAGAAGTGAAACACAGTGACACACATACAGTGGCAAGTACATGCAGTCATTATTAACATGTAGCACAAATGCAATTTTTCCCTCTAGTGGTAAAACATAATCAGCCAGCCATTAAGCTTGCTGCTATCAAATGTCATTCTTGCTCCTCTGTAACTGAGAGACTAATGTAATTTTTGTTAATTACCAACTGAAGATGACCATATCAGACATTCAAATACTTAGTGGAATAATAAATGATCAAAACAGACAATGCTTTCATTTACTCTTAATTGGGGTCTAGCCTCTCCACGTGTAATCCATGACAAAATTGTTATTAAAGATTTCTAACTGCCTCTGCAATATAAGTTCAGGCTTTTCCTCAACTATCAAATGTAAAACATCACCGTTATGTGAATGTGCAATTAAGTTTTCACTCTGATTGCTGGAATTGCACATTAACATTAACGTGTTTTTTTAGTATGTGACAGTGCTCATTTTTTTCAGACCTAATTCTTGATATATTTCACCAAGCAAATTCATTCAAAGCAGAACAGTACCCTGAACTAAGGATTTTCAGGTAACTTCACATTGCATATCACTGGCTGATTTACTTCACCCATTTATTGTGAATGCCAACCCTTCCTGCAATCCACACAACACAGCCAAGAGAATGTTGCATGTAACACACAGGTTTCAAACCTACACTGAAAAAGTAAGTAAAACAGGCAACCAAGGAATTACATTACATGACTGGCAACACTACATGTGATCCAGGCAGAGATGCCAAAATATAAGCACAAAAATCGATTGCTCAAAATTTATTCATGGAAATAAAATATTTTTTGGTGACAATAAAAAATAGTCATAGCAGCCTATCAACAAGACACACAAGTTATATCTCTCAAAATCAATTAGATCAGGCCGTTGATATTATGGAAAAGTATTCAAAAAGCATTATATGCATAGTAGGGCTCGGCCCTTCTGCCATTGTGCCTATGCAAATATTCCCTTGTACATCAACAAGAGTAAGGAAAGTAAGGATCAAAGTTCAGATTACAGAACCGTTGTCCAAATATGTGTCATTGGTAAAGTTAAGCTTCAAACTGTTCAACAAAAACTGAAATCCTACAATCTATACTTAAAGGGCAACGTAGATTTACACCTGGTTGAGATAACAGAGAATAGGTATTGCCAATAAAGTTTTGTGAATACATTGTACCTGTCTACATGTACTTTTTAGATAATACAAAACATCTTCAATATTGTGAAATGAGATTTATATGCAAGAGGTCTCATCCAGCTAGCTACAAAATCATTAAATTGTTATTTGCATTCTCTATAAAAATAACCATTTGTAAGACCAAGCACAGTATTTAATTTCGGATGAATTTCAGGCAGGTAACAAATAATACTAATGACATGTCAACAGTAGACCTACCTTTCTTTTGCACACACAACAGATGATATTACAATGTCGCTTGTTTGTAGCAAAGAAACAAGCACAAAAGTAGGGTTCCAATCACAACAAAGATAATTTAAGATGCTAATTATCAAAAGAGAGCAGTAAGATAGAAACAATGTTGCGTGGATCAGATACATTCAAAGTTGGCATGTGAGTGTCAACAGAGATCAGTATCTTAGAAACGTGTGAAGAATAGATATTTAATTAGTATTGTGAGTACTGTGCTTTCGACTATGTGGTAGTACGAAGGATCTCTGGCCTCGAGAAACAAATAAAAGAAATGAAAAGAAATAAGTGAAATCCCAATTGATTTACAAGGAGTACTCTACAACACTGATCCCTTACTTAGCCTGCATTTACCGTGAATCTCTCGCCCAGTCCAAAGTACCAAGGAACTGGAAAAAAAGTGCAGGTGACTCTTGGATGTACGCAGGGTAAAAGAGCAGACACACAAATTTATGTCCGTGAATCAGCACAGCTTTAAAAAATACCATTCACATGAAACTAAGCTTGCTCTTTTCTCACATGATATAATGCGAACTACGGATTAAAGACAACAGGCAGAGTCCACATTTCTAGATTTCCGAAAATCATTTGGCACAGTACACCACTGCAGACTTTTAATGAAGGTACAAGCATACAGAATAGGTTCCCAGATATGCGAATAGTCTAAGACCCAGTACCTTGTCCTTGATGGTGAGTGTTCGTCATGGACAAGGGTATCGTCACAAGGACTCTACTATTTGCCAAGTACATAAATGATCTGGCAGACAGGTCGGGCAGCTATCTACAACTGTTAGATAATGATGCTTTTGTGTACGGGAAGATTGGGATGATGATTGACTGTAGGATGATACAAAATGACTTGGACAAAATTCCTAGTAGGTGCGATCAATGGCAGTTAGCTTTAAATTTAGGAAAATGTAAGTTTATGTGGATGAGTATGAAAATCAAGCCCATAATGTTCAGATACAGCGTTAGTATTGTCCTGCTTAACACAGTCACATTATTTAAATACCTAGGTGTAGCATTACAAAGCGATATGAAATGGAACAAGCATGTGAGGATTGTGATAGGGAAGCCAAATGGTCGACTTTGGTTTCTTGGGAAAATTTTAGGAAAGTGTGGTTCATCTGTGAAGGAGACTACATATCAAATGCTAGTGCAACCTATTCTTGAGTACTGATCAAGTGTTTGGGACCTGCACCAGGATGGATTAAAGGAACACTTATCAAAGCAATTCGGAAAGGGGCAGCTAGATTTGTTACGTGTAGGTTTGAATAACACGCAAGTGTTACAGAGGTGCTTTGGGAACGCAAATGGGAAGGCAACATTCATTTTGAAGGAACACTGTTGACAAAATTTAGAGAACAGGCACTTGATAGTGACCGCCAAACGATCCTACTGATGCCAACAAACATTTTGCATAAGGACCATTAATATAAGATACGAGATATTAGGGCTCATACAGCAGCATACAGACAGTCTTTTTCCCTTGCTCTCTTTGCGAGTGGAACACCAAAGGGAATGACTAATAGTGGTACAGAGTACCCTCCACCATGTATTGATATGAATTGTGATACAGAAGTTATGCTATTGAGTTACGATATTGAAAGCATCATGTGTAGTTCCTTGCAAGTAATTTAGTTCTCCATGTAACTGGACACGACGACATTACCTGGTAATAAAGCATAATGATTGGCATATGTACATTTTGTTATGGACCCAGAAATCCATGAAAAACTGCTCTGCATGAGAGGTGCAACAACAACACTAAAGGTGATTCAATAATTAATACTTTGGAAGATCATTGAATAGGAAATGTGATGCCTCTATCAAATATATTATCAGTGGCAGCAGATGGAGCACCTGTAATGTTTGGGAGCTATCATAGATTTATGAGCCATTTAAAACAAAATGTACCTGAGGTGTTTATAAGACACAGCGTCATTCATCAAAAACCATTTAGTTGCCAAACCAAATGGTTGAGTGCAGCAACCTTTTCAATTTTTCATGTACACAAATTTCTAAGCACTGCATTGAATTCTAGTTTATTTACATAGTTATGCGAAGAAAAAGACAATAACTTTGATTGGTTAGTCCTTCATACTGAAGTACAGCTGTCAAAAGGCTATGCTTCACAAGATTTATCTCACTTTTTGAGACTTAAAAACAGTCTCTGGATCCTAAAAATACAAGTTGGAAAGAAAATTTTATCAAGGGGAAAACACACACACACACAGCTTATCTAACAGATTTGTTCACCGAATTTAATGAGGTTAAATTGCAGTTACAAGGTGACTAATTCTGATAGAAACAAAGTCCATCATCTCAGTTTTTCTTGCCAGAGTTAAACTAACAAAATTTTTCCAGCATGTACAGAACACCATTTCAACTGCCATGGTACTAGGAGGGGGAGGGTGGTAAGCCCATTGCCCTGGCCATCTTTCGCCACTAGGAAAGCTCACCAACACTCAATGTAATAGCAGCCTGAGTGGTCCTGGGGCCATCCTGGAGGCCCCATGGCCATTGTCTAGTGCTCTACCTGTTATACCACCACAACCGCCATCAAAAAAATTTCTGCTGATACAATATTCTAACTCTGCATGGAGCACTTGTCACATAAGTCAAATAGTTTCGTTTATTTAGTCAAAGTCAGTAGAACAAATAAATTAAAATAAAAACAAATTTTTTTATCAATTTATATTTTGCAGAAATTTTATTACCGATCAAGTGAAAAGAGGGTGGATTGAATAGTAAGTGATCATTAATACTTTCACTCAGACTTAATGGCATTGATTAAGGCAAAGAAGGTGAGACAACATTGGCAAAGCTGAAAATTTCAGCACAGAGCACAAGGGTCAGGCTCAAATTGATAACACACATTTAATCATCAATTTCCATTTTCAGTTCTAAGTCTTCAGTGTACTATTTCTTAATCTATATTCAGTGGAATTGCAAATGATCGCTGTAAGCAACAGAATAAAGTAAGTACATAATATATAATGAACAGAGGATAAAATACTACACAGGCAACAAGGTTCTTGTCGTGTATCATGCACATAGTTTGTGTTTTGGATTGACCCAATGTGTGGTTAATATTAGTGTTATCTTGGCGACGCCATCCAAAGCATTATTGGCTGATTATTATTTTAGCTCTGGAGAACTATTTGGACATTTTAATTTCAATCTCTATGGCCCAATGTAAATCTTCATACCCCAATACCCAGAAGCTACGAGATAAATTGTAGTTTTTAAAAGGAAAGCAAATCAAGTGAAAGTACTAATATACAGAGATTATCGTAACTGCTAAGAAAGCATCTTCTGCTGAAGATAAATATAATGAAATTTATTCATCTAATGATATTAAAACTTTGACTATCTCGAGTCCACAAACACACACTTGTCTCCAGCTTCTTGCTCTGTATTTAATATTGAAGCACTTAAAAAAAGATGTTTTTGCACCTATTTATCTATTCCATTTGTTACAATCAAAATCATTATGTGCACCAAGTGACATATTACTGATTCCAACTTAATTTATCCAGCACTACTTCCTTGACAAACTACAGAGTTGTGCACATGTTTTACAAACTCATAAGCTATTACACAATTTTACTACTGTTATGTGCAGTAAATAATATTAACAGTGATCAAAAATAAAGCATTTAAAGTATAGAAACTAAAAATGAAAAAAAAGCAAGCATACACTGATCACAAGATGGGAGAAGATTCCAATAACCTCCATCAAGTTCGCCTTTAAGAGCCAATGTGATTTTTTCATTGCGTTGCATGAGTCGATCAAAGGCCTGGATCACTTTCGCAACTGCCCTCTTAGAAACTTGAACACGATTTGCTAGCTTCTCATCCAATTCTTCTTTGTCCCATGTCGATAACTGCATCAAGAAGGAAGTTGTGGCCTCATTCTCATCTGTAAGTAACGGTTGTCATAAGTATACTCCGTTGTAAACAGTTCAGTATGTCACCATAGACATATAAGTTAAGAATACTACAAGACGGCACATGATGTGGTTACTACAACTAATTGGTGAAAAAGGTGTTTTGTAAACACTGGTCCTTTATTTCAAGATTGTTCTTATAGCAGATGCGGACTCACCATACATGATTTCACTCTTCTAAGTTTCACATTTGTTTTCCCGGACACTATAAGAGCAAACGTTAAAACAGCTAATAATTACTTGAGAAAGCTATTTTTACCCACGGCTGACGAAAACTACTTGCTGTGCCAAAGTATGTGCCTAAATGCATTTCTTCATACTTTATTTCTAGCAGGCATAGCAGACCGTGATGGAATTGAAGCATCTGCTATATAACAGCTGAAGATACAGACAATACTCAGCAATACCTCATAAATAATTAGTAACAGGAATAACACAATGATGGTTGGTACAGGTGCAAACAACTCCTTGCTCACTCTTAGTTCAACATTATTCAATTTAGTTTGTGAAACTTTTCTTCTCCCTCTTCTTCTCACTACAGTTAATGTGTTGCACAGCTTTATGGGTGGATTACATCTACAAACATGCACTGTATGGACATAAACAGTATATCACTGTGTAGTATATTACACCACATGTCTTACTTTTTCGGTATTTTATGTTACATACTACAAGTATAACAGAACATCGCAACACTAAGTTACACTAATTAAAAATGATGAAAGCTATCACACACAACAATTTATGAGACTTTTGTGTCAGCAGTTAATAAGTTGAAAGGAACATATTATGAATGCTGCATTAGATTTGCTGTTACACTTTAATGCACTGAACACATTGGGCTATGCTAAGAAATCACAGTAACAGGAACCACAGGGCTGTGGCGCCTGACATGTGTGCAATGTGTTGCAAAGATCAAGCCCTAACCATTTAACCTAGTCATTAATTTGAATTATATCAGTTGCTTGCCATAATACAAATTAGAAAACATGCGAGAAATTTCATCTCCGGTATCCAGTGAGAAAAAGACTATCAGCATACCTATACATCACATTATTATAACAGTGAAGGAACAAAAAGTATCTGGTACAAGAGTTAAAAGAGTACGAAATTCCCCTATCCTCTTGGTATCAATCATAAATTTGCTGTTACATGTGCTGGACAACAAGCTTCAGTGAGTTCACACTTTTGGAATTAAAAATGAAGTCGTACATTTCTCCTCTAACAAATGTTAAATGTTGGTAAGCTGTCACAGCATTCTCTTAATTCAAGATGACATGTTTCATTCATTTTGTGTAGCCAATGACAATTACATCAGCTGCCAAATCTTCTTTAGCAGCAACAATAGGAACTGAGGAGAGAATCAATTTGCAGCACACACATTTATTTGGCTGACTGTGAACTTACAGAAGTCTTATCTATACTCTCGTATGTATTCATTCAAATTCACAAAAGCACGAAGTCTTTAGCTGGCAAGGCACAGATAGTTGGTACCTGCAGAGTTAATACCACACTTGTTCACTGCATTTGTTCTAAACAGAATTTTCTGAGGGAATGCTTGGGCTGAATCATGATAGATTACATTACCACAAGCAGCGGAAAAACAATTATGGTCTGTGAGACAAGAGTTCCACTTTTCTAAGGGTTTCTGAGATTATGTTGGAACAAAATAGACCACATTAAACTACTGTGGGTAAGTAGTTTAGTTAAAAGTGCAGTAACATTAGGCAAACAGCAAGGGTAATCCATGAGATCTTGTGGAAAATTACTTAAAACATGTTTTTTAATCACAGATGATAGTTGGGTTATGACAAATAGCTTAATTTAAATTACTACAAGAGCAGGAGGACAGTGTTACTTCGTTTTAATGCTATTTCTGATTCTCACTCTGTATACATTGTGTATTTGGAGGTGACAATGTCTTGATCAGGAATGCAAGCTCATCGCTGTTAGCAGACTGAAATGGAACAATTCATGAGATCCTATTCTCTTTTGCACCTGCATTTATTATACAGTGGTTAAGCCCCCCCCCCCCCCCCCCCAAAAAAAAAAAAAAAAACTTCATGTTAACACACTGCTCCAGTTTTGCAATGACACAAGTGTGATGGATGCTTGTAGATGACTGTCAAATGTCTTTGAAAATGAGAGCAGAAGGGTTGAAGATAAGCAAAGACAGTGTGAGCACTGCTATTCACAAAAATTCATAGACATACCAGCTATCCAACAACACATGACCAAGGCCCTGCAAGCGATTCCACAAGAAGCATTTCCCGTCAGTTTCCAACAGCTTTACAACCAATATCAAAGGTGCTTTGTAGCTAATAGCTATTACTTTGAAGGCCAATAAAGTTATTTTGCTTGTAATTCTTGTTTCGTTTATTTTCTGGGACAAATCATCAAACTTTTCAGACACACCTTGTATTTATAGCACTCTTCATATTTTGAATTACTGTATTTTCATGGTAAAATGAGGAACGGTTAAATTACATAACTGATAAATCTTTAACTGTTAATTTGGAGAATATTTCTTTGTACACACGCTATCTGACATAAAACCGGTCACTACAGAGACCAAGTCTCACTATCTGCACAAACTGACAACGCCACAAGATGAAGCAACAGGAAGAAGTGTTGTCTTACGTTAAAGTTATTCTGGTCTGTATCTGCTCACAGTGCAGTGGTAAAGGCCGTGCTGTGCAAAAGGTGAAATAGAGACCCCAGACTGACATGTTCACTCTGCAGCAGAGTGTGCACTGATATGAAACTTCCTGGAAGATTAAAACTGTGTGCCAGACCGAGACTCAAACTCGGGACCTTTGCCTTACACAGGCAAGTGCTCTAGGGCACTTGCCCGTGAAAGGCAAAGATCTCGAGTTCGAGTCTCGGTCTGGCACACAGTTTTACTCTGCCTGGAAGTTTCATATCTACTATCCAGTTTGCTGAAATATCAAAGTTATTTGTTGTACTTCACAACAGAAATGCAAAGTATTTTTGAAATATTGTCAAACGGTTTTTGTTTTCTTGTTAAATATTTGAATTATTGACTAGTTCTATAAAGAGTGACAGAATAAATTATCAGTGTGAACAGCTACAAATGGAAGAAAGTACTCAAACTCAAGTAACTAGATTTTTTTAAAAAAAACTTTACTGTTATCTATTCATTTTAGTCAGTTCTTTGTTACTTGTATCTCTGATGTGAGGTGTACCAGTTTTGTGTAGAACACCCTGTAGACATAGAAGGAGAGCAGAGAGAATTGCTCAAGTCTAAGGCCACAGTAACTATGAAAGTGACAAACTGTTTCAAGTAAACAGTACTTACTCTAACATCCAATAAAGGAATAATCTTAGGAAATGGAAAAGCTATATAGGTTAAGGGCTACACCAACAGCACAGACTGAAGGACACAACAATTGGCTGTACAGAAATCTGATCCAGTTAACATCATTAATCATCAAACTAGAACGCAAGCCCAATCTAGTAATCTCTTCACTAGTAAACATACAAAAAGAAGTAGTGGAACTACAAATACTGAATCCAGAACAAGTCATACAATATTTACGACTTATAAGAAGTGACTTGTGAGGTGATATGTCCCCTACAGCAGTTACTGAGGACAGTGGGTGTCTAATGCTCAGAATTGTTGACAGAGACATTTTTGTCAGAACAAATAGTGAGGTACATTCTGACTGTACTGTTAGTGGAAAATAAAAGACTGGAGGATAAAATATTGCAACAGTCTCTCACATTAAAAACTGCTAATGTTAAACATAAAACATTATCTATACATGATTTTGGTTTATTAAAGTACTACAGATATAGGCATATGAAAAATGATGTTTATGTACTAATAATACAAAGCATACATCTAACACACTGTAAGGCATACATGTATTTCCTAGCAGCTTTGCATAAAAGAACATGACTACTTGTCAGGTATGTAATCCTTCAAGGAATTGTGATGGTCTGAAAAAGAAATGTAAGTGATTAACATAGCTGTAAAATACCAATGTCATGTAAAATAAAAAGCAGAAAAACCCTGACTCATAACATCAATTTTTTGTAAGCATTATTAGTAATATTCACAACTGTTCAGTGGTTACAACAGCCTCCAGTGTTGAAGTGGGAAAAACTGACGCAAAACCAGAAATGTTGCTGATATGGATGAGCAAATAGTAAAGATGTAGATGAGCTCACTGCTTATCTCACAGAGTTCATTTTCATTTGGGGAACTCTGCCTCAGAAGTAACATATGTAATCCATGCAGCAATAGAACAATAGTATGGAGTGCGACACTTGTGACTGTGGGAACTTCAGATTCAGTGTGACACCATTTTCATAATTTTGCTCCACTTCTCAGTTTCCTGTGGAGAAGGGGCAAGGGTACCCCTCCTCCCATCCCATGGGGAAGGTGCAGGATACCAACACTACACAGTTACTATCTATTTCATTACCTCAGAATTCTGTTTCAGAACTTTCTGTAACTTTTATTCCCGTGCTTGTTGCTTTTGACACAATGAGGTATACAAAAGTTTAGTCATTATACAAAACAAAAAGTCAAATTACAGTAGGGTTTGTTTTTACTTACAACAATGCAGCATACACTGCTGTTGTGATACAAACAGCTAACAAAAGAGCATGCTTTTAGTAAAATTCGAGTGTATGAATAGATTTTTCAGTTTAAAAAGAGAGAAATGGCCATTGAAGATCAGCCCCATTCTGGTCGCCCTCCAACTGCTTGAAGTAAATGCAACATGGGCAAAATGCATGACATGATCAAGGCAGGACAATCAACCAACACCAGGACTTATCCAGGTTGTCCTGGAGCTCAATTCAGAGAATTTTGACCATTGATTTGGGGATGTGAAGAGTGGCATCAAAGTTCTTACCAAGACTTCTCAGCAGGAATCAAAGGGAACATCACATTCAAGCATGTCGTGAAATGTAGGACACATTCAAAGACAATCCACTCAGAATTTGTTCCTCAAAACAGGTCAGTAGACCAACAATTCTATTTGGAGGTTGTGAAAAGGCTACAATGGAGTTTGACACAAAAACATGTGGCTTTGTGGAATTCTGGTGAGTAGTTCCCACATAACAACACTCTTGTGCATACAGCTCTCTGCACGAGTCAGTTTTTGGTCTCGACATAGATGATTACCTTGATTCACACACCCTATTTGTCATATTTAGCACCCTCGGTTTTCTTCCTGCTCTCGAGGATGAAAAAGAGTTTAAGGGAAGCATTTTGCCGATGATGAAGACATAAAATGCAATTTCATGAAGGTGCCAGCAGGTATAAAAAAAGGGTGAATTTAACAGGTACTTCCAACACTGTATCAACATTTGGACAAATGCATTAACACTAATGGAGAGTACTTATAGAAGATTGAGGCTGCATTTGGAAAACAATAAAGTAAATACTTTCTACAAATCCACATATTTTTGGGATCCCCATTGCATACAATGCACCCATTCCATATATATAGTCATCCTCAAGATTCCTTTACAATTATATATATAAAAAAACAAAGATGATGTGACTTACCAAACAAAAGCGCTGGCAGGTCGATAGACACAAACACACACACAAAATTCAAGCTTTCACAACCGGCGGTTGCTTCGTCAGGAAGGAGGGAAGGAGAGAGAAAGATGAAAGGATGTGGGTTTTAAGGGAGAGGGTAAGGAGTCATTCCAATCCTGAGAGTGGAAAGACTTACCTTAGGGGAAAAAAAGGATAGGTATGCGCGCGCCCACACACGCACGCACACGCGCACACACATTTGTAAAGGCAAAGAGTTTGGGCAGAGATGTCAGTTGAGGCGGAAGAACAGAGGCAAAAAAGTTGTTGAAAGACAGGTAAGGCGGCAACTTGAAATTAGTGGAGGTTGAGGCCTGGCAGATATCGAGAAGAGAGGATATACTGAAGGGCAAGTTCCCATCTCCGAAGTTCTGACAGGTTGGTGTTAGTGGGAAGTATCCAGATAACTCTGACGGTGTAACACTGTGCCAAGATGTGCTGGCCGTGCACCAAGGTATGTTTAGCCACAGGGTGATCCTCATTACCAACAAACACTGTCTGCCTGTGTCCATTCATGCGAATGGACAGTTTGTTGCTGGTCATTCCCACATAGAAAGCTTCACAGTGTAGGCAGGTCAGTTGGTAAATTACGTGGGTGCTTTCACACGTGGCTCTGCCTTTGACCGTGTACACCTTCCGGGTTACAGGACTGGAGTAGGTGGTGGTGGGAGGGTGCATGGGACAGGTTTTACACCGGGGGCAGTTACAAGGGTAGGAGCCAGAGGGTAGGGAAGGTGGTTAGGGAATTTCATAGGGATGAACTAAGAGGTTACGAAGGTTAGGTGGACGGCGGAAAGAAGTGGAGTGTCTTTCCGCCATCCACCTAACCTCTGCCCAAACTCTTTGCCTTTACAAATGTCTGCTTGTGTCTATGTATGTGCGGATGGATGTGTGTGTGTGTGTGTGTGTGTGTGTGTGTGTGTGTGTGTGTGTGTGTGTGTCTCCCTTTTTCCCCCTAAGGTAAGTCTTTCCGCTCCCAGGATTGGAATGACTCCTTACCCTCTCCTTTAAAACTCATGTCCTTTCGTCTTTCCCTCTCCTTCCCTCTTTCCTAACAAAGCAACCGCTGGTTGCGAAAGCTCGAATTCTTTGTGTATGTTTGTGTGTCTATCGACCTGCCAGCGCTTTTGTTTGGTAAGTCACATCATCTTTGTTTTTAGATATATTTTTCCCACGTGGAATGTTTCCCTCTATTATATTTATATACATATATAAAAAACATACTCCGATTTTCTGATTCATCAGCCGTTTCTGCATCAAACCGCTGCAACAGAACACGGATGTCTTCATTAAGCTGATTCCAATAACGATTCACAACATTAAGCACAGCGTCATCTTGTGTTTGCCTTTTTTCAAGTTGTTCTATCCTTTGCCGTAGTTCAGCTTCTATGCGGTGGCGCTGCTCCAAACGCTGAATAACAGTAGAGCAGAGGAAAGTAAGTATATTCATATTATAAGGGGGGGACAGAGAGAATGTACGCAAAACGCTTGTCATGTAGGGTTAATATGAATGTCATTTACACATAATTGAAACTGATGTATAAATACCTGTTTTACATATGAAAAATAGTAAACAAATGTCATTCATACTAAGGTACCATCCAACAAGTTACCTGTGCTAGCTTCTTGTTCTGGAACTGGAGAACTTTCATGTCCATTTCTTCCAAAGTTGATATTGGTCCTATACGAATTGGTTCAAACTGGACTTTCTTTATTGGTGGCTGGTTGCTCGTACCAGCATCCTCTGCTGGTCGTTTCGACATTTTGGAACTGCTGTTTCTACAGTTTCACTATCTAAGGGGAAAAGAAATTATATTACCAACATAAATCAATAATGCTAGTGCTAATAGTAGCAACAATATCAATTCTGAAAAACCAAAGCAATCCATCACAGTCAACAAACAGACAAACTACTCATGTGTCCCACACGTCTGATACTACACTAAATTTGCAGTTGAGTTAGTCTCTTTTTTAACTATAATCAACTGCACATTCCTCAAACAAAAAATCATGCCTAGTAGCTGAAGAAAGCATGGGTCACACCTGTCTACAAGAAGAGTAGTAGAAGTAATCCACAAATTTTCCACCCAATACCCTTTACATCAATTTCTTGTAGAATCTCTGAACCTATTCCGAGCTCCACCATGTCAACCAGCATGGATTCCAAAACATCAATCATGCGAAACTCGCACGGCATATTGAAGGCTTTGGATAAAGGCAACCACGTAGATGCAGTAAGTCTGGATTTACGAAAGGCATTTTTCTCAACACCCTACCTATGCTAATCATCAAAAGTACTATCATATGAGGTATCAAGTGAAATTTGTGACTGGATTGTGGATTTGTTGGTAGGTATGATACAGCAAGTTATCTTTTGTGGAACGTCAATTTTGGGCATGCTCCAGAGAAGTGTGTTGGGATCCTTGCTGTTCATGTTGTATATTAATAGCATTGTTGACAATATTAAGAGTAACCCGAGACTTTTCGGAGATGATGCAGTTATCCACAATTAAGTACTATCTGACAAAATCCGCACAAATATTCAGTCAGGATATGATGATATTTCAGAGTGGTGCAAACACTGGCATCTTGCTTTAAATCTTCAGAAATGCAAAATTATGTATATCCTGTGATCATAATACCAATGGCTCTCAGAATTGGATGTAGCACTTTGTAGGGATGTGAAATGTAATGATCACATTGGCTCAGACATGGGTAAAGCAGGTGGAAAACTACAGTTCATTACTAGAATACTTGGGAAAAGCATTCAGTGTACAAGAGCGATTGCTTACAGATCACATGTATGACCCATCCTGCAATGCTGCTCAGGTCTGTGGGACCCACACCCAAAAAGACTAACAGAGCAATGACTTCCCACAATCACAAGAACCCAGCCACAACACAACAATGTTCTCAACCTCTAATGAAAGCTCACTTCTCTCCTGAATTATCCACACGATCAGGGGGTCTCACCTTTACCCCTAAACTTCAATTTAATCATGCTGCTTCAGTTACTGACCTACTTTCCTTCACATGTAATGCCAACCTGTAAGATCACTTTGCAACCCAATCCTTTCCAACAGCAAACCTCACACTAAACCCTGCTTTTAACAGTTCCAACCACAATCCCAACTTGATCCACTACAATTACCTCAAAATCACCCCTTACAAGCTTTCCAAGAATTCCTAACCTCTAGAGTTGCTTCTCCACCTCTCTCAGGTTACTACAACATGACTAACCTGCCCTCTCCAGAACAGGATCTTCATTCCCTAAAACCTGGTGAGTCGTCATTACTACCCCGTCGGGCAAGGGATCAAGCGGTATGGTACTTGCCTGACGAGAGTATGTAAATGAGGGTCTGTACCAGCTTTATGATACTTCTACAGACAGCATCTGCCATCAAGACCCTGTCCCTGTGGTACAGAGTGACCAACAGTTCCTCCTTAAAACCTCAGGCTTTTCACAAGAACTTCTTACCCCAACTAAGCCACAGCTCCCTCTTTCTACATTCTTCTTAAGATCCACAAACTCACCCACCATGACAGTCTAATAGTTCCCAGAATGAGATGTTCACTCTGCAGTGGAATGTGCGCTGACATGAAACTTCCTGGTAGATTAAAACTGTGTGCTCGACTGAGACTCGAACTCGGGACCTTTGTCTTTCGCGGGCAAGTGCTCTAGCATCTGAGCTACCGAAGCACGACTCACATCTGGTCCTCGCAGCTTTACTGGCAGAAGTAAAGTGCTCTACCATCTGAGCTACTGAAGCACGACTCACGCCCGGTCCTCACAGCTTTACTTCTGCCAGTAAAGCTGTGAGGACCGGGCGTGCGTGATGCTTTGGTAGCTCAGATGGTAGATCACTTGCCCACGAAAGGCAAAGGTCCCGAGTTCGAGTCTCGGTCGGACACACAGTTTTAATCTGACAGGAAGATTCAGTCTAATAGTTGCTAGTTTCAAAGCACTCAGAACATATCTCTGCACTGGTTAGTCAGCAATTACAACCTATAGTACAAAACTGCCACCCTGTATTGAAGACATCAACCAATCCCAGTATCATCTGAAATCCTTGCCCGTCCCACTCCAACCAAACACCTTGCTTGTCACCACTGACACCATCTCTGTCTGCACCAATTCCCAATGAAGATTGTCAACAAGCCACCACATACCCATCCCAAGTGATCCAGACTGCCACAGGAGCCTGTGAACTACAATTATTCTTAGGAGTTACAAGAATGATGACTACGAGAAAATCTATCTCAATCATCGCCACCTGATTATCCTATGATGTCATTTCTGATAATAATAATAATCAGCTTTATACTCGTGAACAACTATTTTTACCCGTGATGAGGAATGCACATACAAATAGATCAGGGGCACAGTCTTAGGAACCAGGATGGCTCTTCCTATGCCAACCTATACATGGATCACTTGTCCTGGGATCCCTAAGCCTTCGGCCCTTAATTTGGTTTAAATACATTGATGGTATTTTTGCCAAACAGATTCATGGTGAGGTTGACCTCTCAAAATTTTTGGAATTTTCAAATACATCCTCCCAATTAAATTTCTCATGGTTCTATTCCAAATCCCATGCCACTTTCCTTGATGTTGATCTCATCCTTAAATACTTCTTTTCACATTACATCTACAAACAAACAGTACTTACATTCTGACAGTTGCCAATCTTGTCATGTCAAATGTTCCCTGCCATACAGACCTGGCATTCAAGGCAAACATATTTGTTTACAGGCAGACTCTTTACAACAATAGACCAGCATTTTCACTTCAGCCTTCACTGTACATAATTATCCCATCAACCTAGTTCAAAAGCAGATCTTACAGGCCATCACATCCAACCTTGGTATTGCTGAGCCCTCCAAAAAACAAATTAGTAGCACACTTCTCCACTTTTCGAATCCTCAGGTTTTCAAATCTTATCCAAAGAAATCCCCAACAATCAGTTTTCCTACTCATTATATCCAGTAAGTCTCCCCTGACCCAGGTTGTAAGCAATTTTTCCATGTAACTCTCCCTGTTTCCTAAACCTCACCAGCCTTTATCCATCATCTTTCTTCCTTTCTCTACAATCCTTCTAGCAGACGGTGCAACTGACTTTAAAAGTTTGGATGTTTCCAAATCTTTGTTTATTTTCTCCTGCTGCCAGTTGGTGTATCAATTATATATTAAAAACAAAGATTCCATAACTTACCAAGCGGGAAAGCGCTGGTAGATAGCCACAATAAAGAAACACACACACAAAATTTCGAGCTTTCGCAACCCACGGTTGCTTTGTCAGGAAAGAGGGAAGGAGAGGGAAAGATGAAAGGATGTGGGTTTTAAGGGAGACGGTAAGGATTCATTCCAATCCTGGGAGCGGAAAGACTTACCTTAGGGGGAAAGAAGGGGGTATACACTCGCGTGCGCACACACACACACACACACACACACACACACACACACACACACACACATATACAGACACAAGCAGACATATTTGAAGGCAAAGAGTTTGGGCAGAGATGTCAGTCGAGGCGGAGTGCAGAGGCAAAGATGATACTGAATGAGGATATATTAAAGGGCAAGTTCCCATCTCCAGAGTTCGGATAGGTTGGTGTTAGTGGGAAGTATCCAGATAATTCGGACAGTGTAACACTGTGCCAAGATGTGCTGGCCGTGCACCAAGGCATGTTTAGCCACAGGGTGATCCTCATTACGAATAAACACTGTCTGGCTGTGTCCATTCATGCGAATTGACAGTTTGTTGCTGGTCATTCCCACATAGAAAGTGTCACAGTGTAGGCAGGTCAGTTGGTAAATGACGTGGGTGCTTTCACACGTGGCCCAGCACAATTTTTATTGTGCCTATCTACTAGCACTTTCCCTCTTGGTAAAGTCATGGAATCTTTGTTTTTAATATATTTTCCCATGTGGAAGTTTCTTTCTATTTTATATATATATATATAAAGGGTGTTTCAAAAATGACCGGTATATTTGAAACGGCAATAAAAACTAAACGAGCAGTGATAGAAACACACTGTTTGTTGCAATATGCTTGGGACAACAGTACATTTTCAGGCGAACAAACTTTCGAAATTACAGTAGTTACAATTTTCAACAACAGATGGCACTGCAAGTGATGTGAAAGATATAGAAGACAACGCGGTCTGTGGGTGCGCCATTCTGTACGTTGTCTTTCTGCTGTAAGCCTGTGTTGTTCACAACGTGCAAGTGTGCTGTGGACAACATGATTTATTCCTTAGAACAGAGGATTTTTCTGGTGTTGGAATTCCACCGCCTAGAACACAGTGTTGTTGCAACAAGACGAAGTTTTCAACGGAGGTTTAATGTAACCAAAGGACCGAAAAGCGATACAATAAAGGATCTGTTTGAAAAATTTCAACGGACTGGGAACGTGACGGATGAAAGTGCTGGAAAGGTAGGGTGACCGTGTACGGCGACCACAGAGGGCAACGCGCAGCTAGTGCAGCAGGTGATCCAACAGCGGCCTTGGGTTTCCGTTCGCCGTGTTGCAGCTGCGGTCCAAATGACGTCAACGTCCACGTATCGTCTCATGCGCCAGAGTTTACACCTCTATCCATACAAAATTCAAAGGCGGCAACCCCCCAGCGCCGCTACCATTGCTGCACGAGAGACATTCGCTAACGATATAGTGCACAGGATTGATGACGGCGATATGCATGTGGGCAGCATTTGGTTTACTGACAAAGCTTATTTTTACCTGGACGGCTTCGTCAATAAACAGAACTGGCGCATATGGGGAACCGAAAAGCCCAATGTTTGCAGTTCCATCGTCCCTGCATCCTCAAAAAGTACTGGTCTGGGCCGCCATTTCTTCCAAAGGACTCATTGGCCCATTTTTCAGATCCGAAACAATTACTGCATCACGCTATCTGGACATTCTTCGTGAATTTGTGGCGGTACAAACTGCCTTAGATGACACTGCGAACACCTCGCGGTTTATGCAAGATGGTGCCCGGCCACATCGCACGGCCGACGTCTTTAATTTCCTGAATGAATATTTCGATGATCGTGTGATTGCTTTAGGCTATCCGAAACATACAGGAGACGGCGTGGATTGGCCTCCCTATTCACCAGACATGAAACCCTGTGACTTCTTTCTGTGGGGACACTTGAAAGACCAGGAGTACTGCCAGAATCCAGAAACAATTGAACAGCTGAAGCAGTATATCTCATCTGCATGTGAAGCCATTCCGCCTGACACATTGTCAAAGGTTTCGGGTAATTTCATTCAGAGACTATGCCATATTATTGCTACGCATGGTGGATATGTGGAAAATATCGTACTATAGAGTTTCCCAGACCGCAGCGACATCTGTTGTTGACAATTGTAACTACTGTAATTTCGAAAGTTTGTCTGCCTGAAAATGTACTGCTGTCCCAAGCATATTGCAACAAACGGTGTATTTCTATCGCTGCTCGTTTAGTTTTTATTGCCATTTCAAATATACCGGTCATTTTTGAAACACCCTGTATATAAACTGAAGATTCTGAATGTATACAGATAAGGGCAGCATGGATTGTCACAGATTTGTCTGACCCATGAGAACAGCACAGATACTGACGGAACTGAAATGGCAAACACTTGAAGACAGACAGAAACTATCCTGAGAAAGCCACTTACACAATTTCAAGAACTGGATTTTAAGTAAGGACAATAGGAATTTTGATTCAAGAGGTCACAGATTCTGTATGGACTTAGAAACAGCTGAACCAATTTTAAATCAGAATCCAAAAGTCATTATTACAGTTTATTCACAAGGAGGAGAACAAGGCCTTCCTAGTTCTTAATCAGTACAAGCCAGTGGAAGTCGGTTGATTGGGTTTGCTGATTTTTGTGTCCAGCTGCTGTGAGTCACAGTGATCTTATACAGAACGTTGCATGTATGCAGCCATTCCGCGTAGTAAGCTAAGACACTAATGAGCAACAAAGTGATTCCTGGTCCATGACGGGTGTTACTCCTCAGAAGGAACGAAAATTAGAGTTTAATGACCTGCAGGCAGAACAGACATTAAAGACAGAGCACAAGTATGGATTACAAGAGGACAGGAAAGGGAATCGGCCATGCCCTTTCCAAAGAAACCATACCGGCATTTGCTGGAAGATATTTAAGAAACTCACGAAAAACCTAAATCTGGATGGCCAGATGGGGACGTCAATGGTTATCATCTAGAACAAATTCCATTATGCTAATCTACTCTGCTTAGAAATGCAAAGTGTATTACTTTACGAAGTGGAGCAAGAAAAATAATCACTACAAACCCTGGCCAAAGTGATATAATTTTCAATTCAAGTTTTTCAGTGCTTTGAAACTGCCTTCCTGTTTGTCCAAATTATTTTAAAGCGGTAATTTTATTTGTATGTGTAAGAGAATTTCTTGTCATGCAGTAGACTGCTAAAGCTGCAATAACAATGCAGTTTTTTTAGTAACATACATGCAGCATGTTGGTCAAGATACTTGGCTGTTATGCCGCATGTAGTTAGCACAAGATGTGTCATATGTCAATTTTTTTTTTTACATAACAGAAATGAATGTCATTATTTTTATTCAATAAATTGTGGCTGCACAGTGTGGTACCTGAGACCAAACCTACTACTGTATAAGTAGTTTCAAAAAGTACATCCTTCCCCTGGCAGTCTCTCCTTATTACTTGTAATGACACATTCTGCATAGAGTGCACTCCTAATTTTCCAACTTTAAAAAAATCTTTCACTTCAGCCAAGATATGCTGGTAAAATCCATTCGGATAGCTCCACCAGGGTTGTCTTGAGACAACCCATCTACTTGGTGCAGAAGATTTCTCCCACTCTGCAGAAACATAGACCAATTCTCAAGGGAAAAAAGGCTCAATTTGGGATATAAATTTGCTGTGTAATATTTTGTTATCCATGGCATTCACCAGGGAAAAAGTGCAAAATATGAGGTCTTTACTGCTAGGGCGTGGAGGCATTACTGACTGGCAGTTGTGTTTCATTGCAGAAATGAGACATATTAGGAAAGCAGTCACAAAAATATTCTTTCTGGTTTAAACTTGGACAGACAGTAATATGACAGTTGGAGGATTATGTCAACATTTTGGGATGGGGGAAACTTCTCTACGAACATATTACTGAGAGTGTTGAATCGAGGAAGGGCTTTCTCAAGGAGACCCAATTACAATTCCGTGCTAAATTCACAAAAGGTGATTACCATGGTCACCTGAATGCTGAAATTTTGAAAGGTGGTTTGTAAATATGGTTCTCCCAAACCTTCCTCCAAAGTCAATCACCTTGATACGTAATGTTCCATCACATAACAGATGAACAAAGCTCCCACTCACTCATTATGATACCAAAGTGGAGATGTTGAAACGCCTGCAAATGAGATGTGTTACCTGTAATGAGAACAGGAAGAAGTAGGCTCTGTTCACTTTAATTCAAGAACACAGACCTGCTAAATGACTTATGTGGTAAAAAAGGCCACACAGTCGTCCACTTGCCAGCCCACAATTGTGATTTGAATGTAAAAGGATGAGCATCTGAAAAAGTAAAACAGTTATTTAGAGAGTGCAATATTTCAGGGGAAATGTCCAAAAACCGTGTGATCAAGACTGCAAGTGAATCCCTTCTGTCAGTCACTGCTGATGACTGAAGGGTACTGCAAGAAGGCCCAACAACTGAAAGAAGATTACTGGAGGCATGCCTGTTGTCAAGACTGCTATAGATGAAATCATTATTAATAATGCTGAATCCGAAAGTACCGTCAATAATGAATCATGTGCAGACGAAGAATGAGCAAGACTGATATGGTGTCATTTAGGTGTACAAATAATGCAGCGTCACATGAACAAATGTTCAAAATTTTATTCATTCCCTTTTCATTGCTGCAATGTAAGTTACTACTGATTCTTTTGAATTTCAAACTGTCCATCAGGACTCATATGCAGTTAGTAGTAACAAAACACCACCAATCAACTTTAAACTATTAATTTCAGTTTCACGGTTCCTGTAAACTTTTATTACACCTGTCTCAATTTTTACTTCTGTAGATGCCGATATGTGGCAGTCGACACCTGTTATGGTGGCGGCTAACAGATGACACCTGTCAGTGCTGCTTGGAGGACAAACTGCATGTGAATGCAAGTGTGTTGCCAACATTAAGATATTAGCATGCCTTGTTCTCCGCCCCCCCCCCCCCCTCCGCACTACCCCCTTCACCTCTTGGCAACCCATGTACCTGGAGTCAGTGGGTGGAGTTTGCTGTCTCTACTGCCCCACCCCCCACCCTCTCTCTCTCTCTCTCTCAGAATTTGTTTTTCTTCTTGTGAGCACAATGTATGCGCATTAAATACAGAGCAAGTATTACAGTTTAACTCTTCAGGCTTTCCCGGCGAGATCTTGACATGTGGAAAAATCGGGTCTACTGCCGGATGTTTGTGTAGCTCTGGCACAATATTTCGGCCACGTACCTCGTTGCCTTCTTCAGGTGCTACCTGAGACTGCCGTGTTGAAGGATCTTGTCCAGTATTTATGCCCAGAGGGCGCTGGGTGCTCTCTTTGGCGTCCGCACCCGCCAGGTGCTGCTCCTGAGGTTTTTACCCCTCCCTGGTGCTCCCACGGATGTCCGCACCCGGCTCGTCCACCATCTGTGGTCGTGGCAGTTGTCTGGGGCCGGACGCGCATGTGGCGTTCCGTTCGTTGTCCGCGCCCGCTTGGCGCTGCTTCCAAGGTGTTGGCAATTCCAACCAGGGTGGGGTCGCAGTGAGCTGCCCGCATACATGTGCCACAAATATTTAACATACATACACAAATTTGTACAATTATTTCACCTGTATCTTTAGCAAATTTTTCCCTGCTGTTTCGTTTTCATGCAGCTCACTGTTTATGACATATCTTCTGAACTATTTGAAGTACAATATAATTTCACAAGCACATGCAGTTGTACACGTGTTACTGCCTGCAAAACATGTAGCAAATAGTGTTAGCAGTAAAGAAGTAATAAATTGAAAGGTCATACATGATGCACCAATTTTAGTACATGAACAGTGAAACTGCAGTGAGTGATGAAGTCTCACCCTTTCATCATTTTGCTGGTGACGTCATCAAGAAAAAGTTTCATACAGGTTTGAAATTATGTGCAAAATTGGCTGCAAGTCACTAAATGCTCTCATTCTGAAATACAGGATGAGTGTAGTCTGGATCTTTCTGTGTTGTGAGGTACAATATTTTTTTGTCCCCACCCCAACCCCCTTGAGAGGTACCTGGTTCTTGCCCCCCACAGGGGTGCTGTCCAGGTAGTAAGTGATAGATGTATGAAGTTTGGTTGAAATCTATCAAGTTGTTTAGGAGTACATGCGGGTCACTCATACACTCACTTTTATAATTTGTATGTATTAGCCATGTGTACATTATGTAGTACACACTGTGTGTATACTTATCAGCAAGTGGCAGCACTTTTGTCATACAAAGTTTGACATTAGCAAACAATGTGGTCCCATGCTAATAAACCAATGATTCCTAAATGTGGTGGAGATGTGAGCCTCCAAAATGACAAATACACCATCTGATGAAAAAAATATCTAGCCACCATTATGTTATGAGAAATAGACTACTGAATGTCATGCATGGCAAATCTGGACTATAAAATGAGTCCACGAGTATTGTGTCGTCAGTGCAGCAGTAATAGCAGAATGAATTACGCAGGAGCATTCAGCAACTTCCCCACCAGGGAGATTTATACCCTTCTAAAGCTGCCCAAGTTGACTCTTGGTGATGTAATTGTGAAGTGGAAATGTGGAGGAATGACTACAGCTAAACCACGATCAGGCAACAAAACTTTCTGGCATATTAAAACTGTGTGCTGGACCAAGACAAGCTCTAGACTTTTACCTTTCACTCAGGTTAGAGTCTCTGTACGGCGCAAAGTTTTAATCTACCAGGAAGTTTCATATTGGAGCACACTCAGCTGCACGGTGGAAAGTTCATTCTCAAGACCAGGCAGTTCTCATGTAATGATGGTTGGGGGTGTTGAGAACAGCAGTGGGCATTGTAAGAAATTGCATGAAATTTGTGGAAGGAATTGCTAGAGAGTTCCACAGGCACAGGATGTTTAAAAAATGGGGTACAATGGCTGTGCACCTCACAAGCCACAGTCAATGATAAGTCACACTTGAGGTGATGTAAAGAGCAACACTACTGGGCAATGGATGACAAAACAAGTGATATAGAGTGAATAATCATCTTATACACCATAGGCATCTGATGGGTGGGTTTGAGTTTAGTTTACGCCCGTAATCTTAACTTCCATCATGTGTAGTGCCAACAGCGAAGTATGGATGAGGTGGTGTTACGATATGGGAGTGTTCTTCATGGTTAGGACATGGTCCTCTTATTGCATTTAATAAAACACTAATTATCAGCGTAACAATGCACCCTGTCACGAAGTGCCATCCGTCAGGCAATGTCTTGTAAGAAATAACATTCCTGAAATGGACTGGCCTGCCCTGAATCCCGACTTGGACCAATTGGAATACCTATGAGACAAGTTAGAGCTCAGCCCAGAGCTTCTGGCCCCAACATTCACCTTCCCTGGTTTCAGCTAAGAAAAAATTCATTGCCATTCCTCCACAGATATTCAGACACCTCTTCAAAAGTGTCCCCAACAGAGCTCAGTGCTGAACAGAGGGGGGAATTACAGTCTTACGTTTGAATAATGGCCATAAGCGTAACACAAAAATTAATGTCGCAAAAATGGTTTAGGAAAGACATTTTTGCATAACAGGGGTTAAAATCAAAGCAAGTGAGAGGAAAAAAATCTGTAATCTCAATGGCATTCATTCCAAATACTTGGAACTGAAGTCTGATTTTTATCCACAGTAGTATCATACCGCTTCTGATCAATACCTGTAACTCTGCAAAGCTTATAGTTCGTTCTACATCATTTACTATCAGCAGAGCCCTTTGGAAATTTTTATAACTGCATGGTGTTGGCAAAAGTTGCTTAGTGGACCCATCTTGCATTTCCCTTGGTTTATGAATGACTTATGTAGATAACAAGCATTAAAATCATTGCCAGACACTTGTCCATTATCTAATATACGCCTTACGAATATACTTAGTAGTTTTAACTGTTAAGATAGAAAGAGCATTAAATGTAGCGCAGACATAAACATTATACTACACTACATGTCAATCTGTAACCACAACCTTTATTTGACATTCACATTTGTTGGTTTCCCCAACTTACAATCAAATTATCACTAGTAGTTATAGGAACGACTCCCCCTCCCCCTCATATTTTTCAATGTGGTGTAAATGTAAACTTAGGCTTTGCTACCAATCAATTTGTTTCCACAATCTTTATTTGGTTTTCACTTTCGTCGGCTTCGCCAACTCTCACCTTCCAACCTAACCTAGGCCTTGGGTTATAGTATATGTCAGTTTCTGTTGAACAGAATGGTCTACGGATGGACAAATAAAAAATAAAATCAATACTTCAGAGAGAGAGAGAGAGAGAGAGAGAGAGAGAGAGAGAGAGAGAGAGAGAGAGAGAGAGAGAGAGAGAGAGAGAGAGAGAGAGAGAGAGAGAGAGAGAGAGAGAGAGAGAGAGGGGGGGGGGGGGGGGGGGGGGGGGGGGCAGGCACTGGGGTCATCCAGTACCACACACTAGCTGATTCTATCTGCACCCATACAATGTAAAACATTGTGAAATACACGGAAAAGAGGCTTCCCATTGCACCAAATATTTGGTTTTTTCTCCATTCCAATTCCTCATTCAAGACTAATTACTAAAGTTTCATAAGCAGAAATTTGTGAGATATTTGCACCTCCCTTCAAGTGTCTGCAAGTTCAGATTTTCAGCGTTTCTATGACACTCCCCTGGGATCCAAACAAATCTATAATTACATTTTTAAAAGTGTGTTAGTGAAGCTAAAAGTACCTTCATTTAATGCTCTTGATTCCTTTATTTGACTAATGTAAGGATGGCACAAGTAAATAAATTGGAATGCCATGTAACTATTTAGTAGCCAACATTTTACCAAATATAACAACAACAAAAACTGCTCTTCTTAATCCAGGGTTGCAATTTGTTTTTAAAAAATTAAGCAATAAATTTTTCATGTAATAACGTACATGAATTTTCCAGCTTTTAACCTTCCAATATATGTAATGCTCTAAGTGACCAATGGTAGTGACTATACTACCTTTTCTCAAAAACTTTTCGTACTTCCTACTTGTGTGATCTTAGAAGAACTCTGGCATCTTGAAAAATATGCCAATATTGCTTCCCACTGCATTGTAACAGACTCAGAACTGAAACAATAAAGCCATATGTTCTACAGTCTAAATCCAAAAGAGATTACCTGATGTACTTCAACAGTTCACGTGGTTAACTGTCATAAGGGATTCCAACATGCTTTAAGGCACTACATAAACTCCCCCCCCCACCCTCCCCCCCTACCTTTAGCCTTAATGTGTTAAAATGCCACACCATACAACAGAGTGATTTTCCATTTGACTGTTTCATCCTCTCTGAAGATCTATGCAACAGTTTTCAAGCTGAGAAAAATCAATCTACACACACACAGCATCGTACATTATGAAACAAATCATATAATCTTTAAATTTGTTTCTCCATATTACGTGGACACGTGTTGGTTTCATCAGTTATCCCACAGTACGCCTACATGCTAACCAATCACAAACAGAATCCTCCAATCAATGTGTTACACAAAAATACACAATTTAATCTCAGTTTCTGTGTCGAATATGTCGCTCGTGCAATAAATTCTTTTGTACATATTCTGTGCAACATGTAACTAATGAACTGTTTCTGACAAAAGCATTTGGTAAATCTGTTCAGATACTTTCTTGGAGGCAAGATTCAGTCTTCTTTTCCTGTATCATCAAATGGTAACCCCGTACTAGACTAAGATACTATTACGATTAACATTACCGTCGACACAGTCGGATTTGTCAACTGCTAACAGGTGTTCTGCATTGCAAATTGTGACATTGACTGAAGCGAATTAAAAGTTTTTCTCATGCCTAGGGCAGCTGACTTCTTTCCCGCGTACATGGACAGAACAGTTTTAGAGCAGTAAAACGCTGATGTTTTCAATTTCCTGCATAATGTGCGAACGGAGCGAAGTATCACGTGTGACAGTGAGGAATGTACTTTCTTAGAAAATACGAGTAAGCATCATTGGGAGAGCACAGCCTTAGATCGCTCAGTTTGTAGAACATCTTCACGCAACTATTTTGTGAAACTCTGCGTCCGATTATTTTCCACACAGATAACAAAAATGTTACAAGTACTTAAAATATGAGCCAATGTTACCGCACAATGTACAGGTACTTCACACGGAACTAATTCCTGTAACTGTAAGACAGATGTACGCTTAACACTACAAATACTAAAATTTATTGTAGTATAAAATAGTAATACAATTACCTTGACACAAACGAATGATCAATAAGTACTAAATGGCGGTAAAAAATGATCGGAAGCAATAGAAACCATAAATGAGAGCAAGCATTCCACTAAATACAGTGGAATAGCCATTGTCTCTACGCTTTAATGCGCAACATGCAACAAAATCATACAAACTTAAATGAAAAAACCGATATAAACAATTCATCCCCACATATTTTCAAAGATCCCTATTGCCATTTACTACAGTCAACACCAACCCAATCAAACAACATCCCTTACACAGATATTTCTACGCATCCCAATGCTGAGAATATAGCCAAATGTCAGAGGCAGCAATGTTTGTCAACCATATTCATGTTGCTATTTTTGTTAGTATTTATTTACACAACATTTCAGTATAATGCTGAATAATATATAAATTTTATTGTGATAAATAAGTGTAAAAATATTGATTCTACCAGTGCGGTTCCATATAAACAAAGCTTTGATCATGAGAACCAGCAGAGCAAAAAATTTCGTGATAACTGGACACACTTTAAGAACACGGTAAGTTGCAAAAAGCTTACATTCGATTGTGTTTTAGAGTATAATTATATTCAGAATTAAAGAACTGTGTAAACAAATAGGGAAGAATAATTTTAACTATGAAGATCTACTTTTCATCAATTAAATGTACATGCTATAATGGCGTTACAAAAGACATGTTGACAACGTACTAGTATTTGTAATGGTATACTTAGAATTAAATTGATTCAAAAATTATGTTTGCATTTTCATTACTAAGTGAAATCTTAATGCCATGCTACACATTTTTTTATATGGGTGTTATGTGGAGTGGACTTAAATCATTTTTCATTTATTAAAACAAGCTAATTTTCCACAGATCTTGCGGGAAAATAAAAACTGGAATGAAGTAAAATTTCAGGAAGAAACAACATTTAGGTTTTGTGGTTTTTATATTTTTAAAAGTGAACCTACCTATTTCAATGACTATATCTCTAACACACTGAATTTCATAATGAGTTAGTTATCTCAATGTGTTTGTACATAAGTGACATATAAAACATTCAATCATTCAACCATATGTAAAATATGAAGCCGCCATGAAACTTCAACACCTACAATATAAGTGTTATACACTGAAAATGAAATTAAACCACTAGTGCCTGAACTTATTGTTATTTTCTTGCACTTATTAGTGTTAAAACGAAAAAGAAAATGTAACCTTGGGAGTTTTAAAATAATATCCTGTACCATATATGTAATGCTATGCACTATTGAGAGCAAAACAGACATTAATGTGGAAAGGGTACACTTCTTTTTACTGAAGGTAATAGATTAAACACGAGTACATGTTACAAATTAGAAACAAAAACAACATTTTATTTGGTATGATAAATAGCAGACCATTCAAACAGAATCCCACATTACATTTCTTGCACTGTGTACATGCTGAGTCTTACATTTTATTCCAGCATTTAGTCTTCTAGTATTTTCACAATCAGTTGGTCATTCCACGAAGTTGTATCTTGTATAGTACTGGAGTGTGAGGTTCGTCCAGGTTCCTTCAGTGGTGTTGAGTACCTCATCAAGTACACTTGCACAATTTTAAAAAAAAATTTACATGAGAAATTCTATTTCCATTTTTGTGCCACCGTGTCCCAACACTGTGCACAACGAGATCAGTAACCAACTGCAAAGAGTCCAGTACCATTTTCTGTTATGTATATTTATCCTGTAAAGATTCACGTTTTGATCCATTTAATCAGTTCCACACATATGCTTGTTGTGTTCTGTCAGGACGGATAGCTGTTGGACTTAGGTGCGTTTTCTTGAGCACAGGCAATATCTTTTAACATTATTCAATGGAACTGGTTCCACACCAGTTGTATTTGATGCTGCAGTAGCAACAGAGTTGTCACATCCTTAACACATACACAGACTGTTTTCTTTTTATATGCTAGAATGAATAATACCCTTTTCACCTATGCTTCTTTCTTCTTCAGAAGCCGAATTCTGTTCAGGCTCAAAATATTTGGAAAATTGTGTCTTTCAATGAGTAATAAGAGGACGATTTTCCACAATTTATATCTACTGTTTGCATCAAAGTAATCATTATCTAAATAATTAATGAAACAAAGACAGTTTCAAATACATTCCTTCTCATTGCATTATAGACCAACTTATTATGTATGTTATTGATGCTCTTCCAGTACATTTCCTTTCTTGTCACTTGACTATAGCCACTAAGGACTAGAATTTATACGAAATATTTTAGTTCTTCAAAGATATTAGCAGGATAATGATGCTTCTTAGATAAAATACATCTCAACTAGTAAAGGGTGCAGCATTGGGTTTGCAATGATGCTTATTGCACCGCTGCTATCTTCAGTGCAGTAAATGTAGGCTGAACCATTAAAAAACATTTATATATACACATGATCCCCAGTGATCACATATTACATGTATAGTGATAATAGAAACTGTAGTAATGTCTGCTCATTTCAGAAAGGCCTTTGATTTTATTGACACACATTCTATAGGTAAAATAAGCCAAGACCTTGGAGTAAAGTCTAAATTAGCAAGCCTAATTTGTGAATAATGGACACTGTCTAAAATGAAATGTAGAGGAGAAGTATCTCAGCCATTTGTAACAAACACAAATGTATGACAGTGTGATGACATATTCCCAACCCTTTTTAATTATGTTCTTGAAAAATCAGTGAAAATTTGGAATGGAAACCTGAATGAATATGAGACATCAAAAATAAGGTTGGGATGAGGAAGCAAAACTATTAAAATAAAATGACTGGAATGGAGACCAGATTTGCAGATGATTTTGCTACATTTTCTGAAAATGTCACATCTACTATAACACAAATTAATCTTCCAGAAGAAATAGCCTTTAGAACTACCTTAAGAGCTTCTGCATATTTCTGCAATTTTTTTAGAAAGATTGAAAAACTGATAATGGCCAATTTGAAAAGGTTGAAAATTTAAATATCTTGAGGAGATAACCGAAGAAAATGACTTGGAAAAAGCTACTACTGATGAAGAAATACAAAAAACAGGAAGAACATATGGTGAAAATGAAGACTTTTACAACAAAAAGTGCCTGTCTACAATGGAAAAATAAGACATTACAATATTCTGAAGACAAAATACCTATACGAATGTGAATGTATAGCAGTAAACTGTAATTTAGATAAATTAAAAATACTAGAAAGGCACATCATTAGAAAAATATTAGGCCCATGAAAACTATGGCAGGTTGGATAATATGTGGTAATGATGAAATTTTGTAGAAACATTGGAACCATAGCGGTAGTGAAGAGAAAAAGAAGACTGATAATTTTGGGATATTTATTTCGAATGTATTGCTGAAGATAACCAAAAAGGTCTTCAAATATCAGTGATATAAGATGAAGTAAAAAATGATTTAGAAAAAATAATATAAAAGCTGAAGAAACAACTGGCAGAGAAATATAGGCATCTGGTCCAAGACCCCTACAGCTATCAGAATGGTGCTGAGTGTGGTACAGTGATGAGGATCTGTTTACACTAGAGAATACCAAGATTACATTATTCACAGTGAGATCTTTATGGTTCAGAAATACAGAATTGTTTTCCCAGGGCACTAGCAGTTGTCAGGCCAGTGATGTGCAAACCACGTGCAATAGCAGGCACTTGTCTGCCAGGGAGTACTGTTGTGTAGTGGACAGATAGTGCGACGCCTCACATGTAACAGCAGGCACTCGTCTGCCATGGAGTACTGTTGTGTAGTGGACAAACAGTGTGACAGTCGTTATGATACAGCCAGTTGGAGCCCTCTCTACAGTGTCACAGCCGATGCAGCCCTTGCTGGACAACAATGGACAGTAGCTCTGTAAGCTGATAACTGAAGAACTCTAATTGACATCACAGACGTGCACCCAGGACATTCGCCTCCAGTCCAGCCTGAAGCACACAGTTCTATTTAGAAATCGACCCACAGACTCCAGTTACGAGACAGAGCCCAGCAGCATCATTGTTTGCTCCAGAAATAGGACGAGCAGCAATAATGGCTCCCCCTAACAGTGCAGGTGGCTAACTGCTTCTTGGCACCACTGGTCAAGCCTCCAGTAGGCCAGCAAATTGATGACAGTCCCTGCATCCCAACAGTGATGTCCAAGATGGTGGCACTACATCGTGCAGTGGCAGAGTCTCTCCAGCGAGTCTTGCAGCTCCAGAGATGATCGTAGATGATTAGGTGCACAGAGGATTGACTGACATAGCTTCTATCCTTCACAAGACAAGAAATGTATAGTATCTAATACACTTTGCTGCCGTGGAGGTAGTAATAGCATCTTGTGTGTTAGTTTTCTCACTTGCCAGCTATCTTGGTGCCTTCAGACTTTCGTAACTTTGTCCTTAAAACGCTCTTTCCGCTGTTTCAGCGGCAAAAAGTTACTGCCACATTGAATCTGGACCTTCTTGTGGAACTCTGCTCTGTCACCAGTATGAAGATATCTGTTTGTTGCCATGATGTCATTGTGTTTCAGTTGTGGACTCTGGTGCTCAGCCAGTCTCACATATCACAATCGCTTCTGCGTTCACATTGACCTTCTCTGCATTTTCCCCCCTAGCTGCCAGTCTGAGAATATTTGAAGAAAACATACATATTTTACATTAATTTTTTTTCATACACTGTTCAATTTTATTACCCTTCCATGCCAATGGAGCTGAATCACATGACTTATTGAATTATCTCTTACTTTTAAAGCGTTAGATTTTATATCCAACACGTTTAGTTAATAATCTTGTTTTTTTTTTCGAATCTATTTCTTACTCGCTAGTACAAGTTTTCTATACAAATAAAAGTTCCTCTGATAGTTTAAACATCATCTATTATTCGTTGATTATATTTACAAATCAATGATGGCCATTTGGTGCACAGGTAATTCTGGGTTGATGTGTTTGAAACAGAAGCAGCTTACACAAATCGCACTCAGAACCACTGCAGCACTGGATAATGTCATGCTTATAGCTGTGATACTGTGGGGCTATCGCCATATTTCTGTACGTGCCAGAGCAATTGCTCTGCTGTGATTCTCCCTTTCAATGTTGCTACTAGTTTGTCGAGTTCATGTTTAGTGCATTGTTTAGTAAGGTTACGTTTTGTGCAGGCAGCACCTCTAGCGACTGCTTCGACCAGTACAACGTAAGCTGTGTTCATTTCAATGTGGCTCAGTGGCTATAGCTGGCAGGCGAAACGTCAAGTCCTTAATGTTACAAGCCATACATTTACTAGTATTCTGCTAGTATGCTGTTCTAAAATTCCATTCTAGTCTTGCCCTTTAGTTTACTGTGTTCATAACAACTCACAATTACTATTTCTGGTGGAGAAACTGAACAGATGCAGTGGATGGCTATTACCTGGAAATGAGGATACTCCATTAACAAATGGTTCAAATAGCTTTGAGCACTATGGGACAGCTGTGGTCATCAGTCCCCTAGAACTTAAGACTAATTAAACCTAACTAACCTAAGGACATCACACACATCCTTACCCGAGGAAGGATTCGAACGTGCGACCGTAGTGGTCACGCGGTTCCAGACTGAAGCGCCTAGAACCGCACGGCCACACTAGCCGGCCGCCATTAACACTTGCCTTCGACATTCACTAGCTTCAGCTTGTCCCAGGAATAGCTGTATCTCGCATTTAGTTCACTGGTCTTCATCATCCTACACAGGCAGATTGTAATACTTTCCCTCTGATATCGCCATAGGTCTTCCAACAACATTTTATTTCTCTCTTTCCTCAGAAATTATTAGCATTCCAACCTGTACCCCTTTCCTTGCAGTTTCCCACTTCAGTGGACAGGGGTGCACCATAAAGCACTGATACCTTGCATTCATGCTCCCTACTGCCAATCGAATTAACACATGTAACCTTGCACTGTCAGCACTCATTTCAATGGTGGATACATGGTGGTAGAATAATGCCAAGTTTTCTTTGGTTAGTTCCACTTCGTTCCGAACTCTGCTGTGAATCGCTTTCGCACGTTGTGTAGTCCAGTTAAGAATTACTGAGGTGGCAACAATATACAACTTTTTTTGGCGTCATTTACTGCCTATTGTAAACTAGTCACACCCATCCTTGCATCATTTAAGTAGTCTGTTAGTGCTCGCAGCAACCTGGCCACAAATTTTCTTCTGTTCAATCTGTTCAGTCGATTTTGCAATGGTTCTAAGCCGCTGTTTACAGTGTGTGAAGTATCGCACAAATTTTGCACTAGTCCAGCAGATACAAGGAGTAGCAGATTGTTGAAATTCCAGATGTCTTTGGTGTCCGCTGTGCCAACCACTGTTTTCAAAATCTTCCTACCAGCATTAACCTGTCTTTCTTCTTATGTACTACGGTTCTTTGTACCAGGTCCATCACTTGAATCAACTGTTCCCTTAGTTGTCCATATGAGAATTGTAAATATCCATGTTGCTCTTATACTTTTGTTAGTACTCCTTCCTTTTGTGACTCTTGATGCAGCCTCACAAATGCATTGTACTATTTACACACATCATATCTAACTTACCAAGCATTGAAAGTCAATCCAAGTATCCAGCGACAGTTTGTCAGTAGGAAGTCTGGTTGCCCGGAGAGCAGTACTCCAGGCTCTAGCGCCTGGGTCTGTAATGCAGTCAGTTGTAACTCTCCTTCTGGTGATGTGCAGGATCAGGAGGATATGACTTTTCCCCAGGATCCCCATTCTGTTATGTCACCTGAGAGAAAGGAAACTTTATCGCTTTTCCTCGCTCGTCCATAAGACGACAGTACTCGAACAAAACGATAGAACCATCACATACGAAAGTTATATAGAATCCATCCATTAAAATAAGTTATGAATGAAAAGTGAAAGTAAGCAAACATGTCAAAATAAACTATAAATAAAACAAAACATTGCAGTACTCCCAGTTACTTAGATAAAACCAAACACAATACAATATAATCATACAGAAATGTCGATCCCATCTACTGGTGTGGTCGAAGTACATAAGGCACATTGGGTGCACTTCATTCACATGTCGTCTGTTCGTTTTTTGCTTTCCTATATTAAGTAGTCCACATTGGGGATGGTGAAAGTACTTGCATCAAGGCATCAACAGCTCCCTGAAATGACTTAATGTGCCCCACATGAATAATGGAAGTTTTTTTGGCATCTCTATCTTACCATTGACAGATGATATCAATTTCCAGCACTTGGTACAGCCCATGGCATCGAGTTAGGAATTTATTTGTTTTGCATTTGTTTGTGTATGGATTTATTACCAATACCCACTACGCAACCCTATATTCCAGGAACTTTCCTACACATTGTACTATCCATTCCTAGTGTTCTAAAGCTTTTGTATTTGCACATTTCACTTGTTGCCAAACGTCTTGCAACCTTCTCACGAATTTTTCGTCGTTTAGTTTCACTTTCAAGTTCTAGTTTTAGCACATCAAAAGGTGGAGGCATTTTTCTCACATACATTGCCTCATGCAGCGAAAGCCAGTGGCCAAGTGTATTTCGGAGCTGTATGCAGCAGTTACATAATTTAGATACATAACACAGTTGCTATGATTACTGTTGATGTAACAGCTCAACATCTTCGAAATGAACTCAGTCAGCTCTCCTATTGGATTAAGGGTGAACATAGCTTGTTCACAGCTCACAGATGTGGAGCAGTCGATACAAGTGATTCATCAGATCTGAGATCAAATTAGTGCCCTGATCTGTGATTATAGTATCTCGAATGCCAAGCATGAGCAACCAGTTAGTCACCATTGCTTGGGCAGCTGTACTCAATTGTTGGTCAGGGATTGTAATCGTAATGATATATTGTGACAAATGTTCTAGCACTGTGAATATGTACCTATTCCCTGCCGGAGTCCTATTAAATTGGCCTTAAATATACATCATAACCATTTTAAATGGTTGAGATGCTTCTGCTAACCTATGTAATGGCGTCTTTTGGTGGCTAAGATCAGCCCATTGCTCACAAGGTACATAGTTCCTGATATATTTTTCGACATTTCGTACCCTGGTACTCCACCAAAATTTCTTAGAAACCCATTTAGCAATTGCTTTCCTTCTACCAAGGCTAGCTAATTTTAAAACTTCGTCTCCTTACTACCACTCGTCGCCCTAACTTCCTCATCCTACATAATAAGCAATTGCACTTAACAAACAGTGACTGGTTCTTGACTATCTGATACTCAGTGTCAGCTGCCTGGATCTTTTTCCACTCAGCAGTGTTCCTTCCCATTGCTTGTAGAACTACAATTTACATACACAGACAATCTGCATTGGTATGCCTCATCCATAATTTGTGTACTACTTTGCAATCAAATTCGTTCCGTTATAGAGCCCAGTCTGTATGTCTACTGGAAGGATCCTTCAGTCCTAGTAACCATTTTATTACGGTATGATCTGTCACTGCTTTTAAACTTTTGGCCATATAAATAGCAGTTTAAGTAAGAAATAACTGCCAACTTTTCCTTCTCAGACATAGAGCAGTTTCACTCCATTTTGTTTAGCTGTTGGAATATGTGTGCTACAGGATGTTCTTTATAATCTATACTCTGACTAAGAACACAACCAACCAACATATTGCTTGCATCTCAGGACTGAATGATCTTTTTTTTTTTCAAAGTTTCGAGATATCAACACTGGCTCTGATGACGCTTGTTCAAAGTATCAAATGCTGTTAGACATTCATTAGACAATTCACATTTTGTTCTTTTACGAAACAACTGGTTCAAAGATTCAGCAATTTCAGCAACGTTCTATACAAATGTATGATAATAATTACAGAGTCCCAAAACAGATTGCAATTGTTTAGCTGTCTACAGTGTTGAGAAGTTCCAAACTGCTCACATTAAACACGAATCCGTTCTCAAACCTTCCTGATTAATCATGTATCGAAATAATTTACCCCCATTGCTGCAGAATGACATTTATTAACGCTCAGCATTAGTCATGCTCTCCTCAGTCTTTCGAAAACTTCCTCCAACTGTTGTACATGTTCTTCCACGTTCTTTGAAAACATTATGATATTATCAAGATAGAGCAATAACGTCTCCGATTCAGTCCTCTAAGTACCTCAATTATAATGTTTGGAAAGTGGCAATTGCATTCTTAAGCCTGAACGACATTCAGCAGTACAGAAAATGGGCCCATAGGATGGTAAAATCTTTCTTCGGTAGATCTGGAGCTAACTCCAGTTGATGACACTCACTCTTTAAATCCACAGTGGACAAATATTTATGCTGACTCATGTTGTCCAGAATCTCCATAATATTCAGTGTTAGGTATGCATCAGTGATGCTTTGTGCATTAACATATTGGTAGTGACAGGAAAATCTGCATTTTCCAGTGCCATCTGGCGACTTCTTTGGGATCAAAATGCCATGCACTCGCCATAGGCTATCACAACATTCACTAATACCATCTGCTAGCTGTTGGTCCGTAAATTCTCCCCTTGTAAGTTCATACATTTCAGAATTCTGTATGGTTTCTTATACATGGAGCCTTATTCCCTGTTTGTATTCTGTGCTGTGTGACTGGCGTTGCTGATAATGGACCACTCAGATTAAATAAATCCATGCGCTGCAGTAACAAGGTTTCCGTCGTTTTCCTATTATTCCCACATATTTTTTTTTACTTTTTCACTTAATGCAGGTATGTTGACAGTTTACTTTCAGCAGAGGTTCTCGCTTGATCTATCTGTGTCATTTCCCTTTAAACACCCCATTAGTTATCAACACATTCTTTGGTAGACTCACTTCACCCAAGCTAAACTTATCAAGACTTACTGCAACCCTATAACATCCACCCATGTCACTGACTCATATTACACTTCTGTGTACAAAACTGTGTGACTTAGCAAATTCTTAGTTAGTTTGCAATGGCTCTACAGTATATGATGCGTAAATCTGTGGCTATGCTAACCTAGATCTGCTTCCCTATACCTTACGGTATTTTAACATGTAAATTTGTGTTTAGCGCCTATGTCTTCAGTTTATTTGGTACCACCTTCGTGGTTGGAATGTGGCAAACGACAGTGATTTCGAGTAGTCGCGGTAAATGTGTGATTGCTGATTTGGTTGTGTTCTGTGGATGCAGTCAAACAATAAAAGCCAAGTAACACTCTCAAGAAGTTCTACGTTATTTCAGCAATATATATTAGTAACTTCAGTGGTGACTCCGATATTACGAACACACAAATTAACTCACAAGAAAAAGCGACCACAAGAATGAATGGACTCGATCACGTACAGAAACTGGACGGCAGGAAGACGAAAGCAGCGTAGTTCAATCACCTCCAATTGAAAATTCATCTGTGCCCTTTCGTTACAGCGGCGAATCAGAAATAGATTTACTCTCGCGGGTGGCTCTACGTTTACCGCCGTTTTGGCCACAGAACCCAAAAATTTGGTTTGCACAGCAGAAGCAAATTTCCTGTATAGTGGATCATCAAACGAGAAAACAAAATTCGCCTCTGCGGTAAGCCAGTTGTACCAAAACTACGCATCTATGGTGGGAGATATAACTGTCGGCACACCATCTGAAACACCAACACCTTAAGTCAGCGTTAATACAACGGGTTTCCAAGTCGGTTGAGCATCAAATCCTATATTTATTGCATCGTAAAGAGATGGGAGACAAGACGCCTTCACTATTTCTCCGACGCCTGAGAAGCTTCGCAGCGGACACGGAAATGCCAGACACAATGCTCCAATTGTGTGGACAAGTCGCCTACCTATAACAGTGCAAACCATCGTACATTCACGCATGGAATCGAATTTAAATAAGCTGGCAGAGATGCCTGACCGAGTACAGGAAACAATTTCACTTCCGCTACCTCCAATCACAGGGCTTCCACGACATATACAACAGCGTCAACAGAGACGGCCGCAACAACACAGAGGAAGTACCGTACAGATATACAGAACAAGTTGCAACAGTTGTCAAATGAAGTACAGCAACTGTCATGATAAGCGGAGACGTTAACAGTGCAGCATGAGCAAACGGAATTTGACGATAAAGAGAAAAAAAATTCAGAGACGACGGAAGACGTTTTTTCAGTCACCAGCTAGGAGCAATAACCCGAGCCCACATCGACGCCAATTTTGTTGGTATTACGAGCGTTTTGGTGAACGTGCAACACGGTGCTCACCTCCGAGCTATTACCCAAACTTCTCGAGCGGCCGGAAATAGGCGCGATCGGCTTCGGTAGTTATTTACAGCGCCAACGAAACAATTCATTCACTCACGGACTCTTTGTGGCAGACAAACTATCTCGGTGCAAGTTCCTCATAGACACAGGGCGGATGCTTCCTGATACCCGCACAAGATCTTACGTGTTCGTGTGAAGCTCGCCTTTACAGTTTTCTGCAGCAAACAACTCGGTGATTAAGACATTTGGTGAAATAACTCTGCCGTTAGATTTCGGACTGGGGAAGAGTTATCAGTGGCAGTGATGTAGCAGAACCAATAATAGGAGCAGACTTCCTCGCGAATTTCAGCTTGCTGCCAGATGTCAGGAATGGCTGTCTAATCGACAACACTTCCGGTTGCAATACAAGAGGCACCCAGGCACCTTATTCCATGAAACAGGTGCGAGAAGCATTCGTCACAAATGAGTTTAGGCAGCTGTTTCAACACTTTCCCGAGATTGTTACACCACATTACGAGAAGAAAGAAGTGAAAAATAATACGCAACAATTCATAAAAACCACACCAGGTCCACCAGTGTCTGCACAGCCACGGAAATTACCACCTGACCGCCTAGTAATAGCAAAATAAGAATTTGAGAATTTGTTGAAGGAAAACATGATCCGTCCGTCTGACAGCCTGTGAGCTTCGCCGTTGCATTTAGTTCCCAAGAAAGATAAAACGTGGAGACCTTGTGGCGATTTCTGGGCACAAAACGCAAGGACAATACCAGATAAGTACCCGGTTCCTAATTTACGGGAGTTTAATAATTTGTTAACGGGATATCACGGGTTCAGTGTAGTGGATTGTGCGAGAGCTTATATGCAAATTCCAGACAGAAGACGTCCCAAAGACAGCTATAACAACCCTGTTTGGCCTTTTCGGGCATATGTATATGCCTTTTGGATTTAAAAATGCAGCCCGGACATGGCAGAGGTTTATAGACAAGATTTTTCGTGGCCTTCATTTTTGTTTCGCTTACATTGACAACATTCCAATATTTTCTAAGACTGCAGCCGAGCATAAGGATCATCTGACGCAGGTTCTTCAACGTCTCAGTGATTATGGGGTGACCATTAATCGCAAGAAGTGTGCCCTAGGTCAAAACCAAGTGACTTTTTTAGGGTATTTAGTTACCGCAGCAGGAATTACTCCAACGCCGGAGAACGTGCCAAGTGTTACAGCAAGTATCACCCCCAACCACATACCAACAATTACGAAGATTTCTAGGAATGGTAAATTTCTACAGGCAGCACTTTCCAGGGACGGCGGAGAAACCGGAGCCATTGACAGCAGCACTAGCAGGTACCAACGCTACAGGTAAGCGCAGAATTCTGTGGTCTATGGGAATGCAACGCTCATTTGAGGTAGTGAAACAGAGTGTAGTTGACGCAACGCTTCTAGCACACCCGGATCCGACCGCACCTTTGGCAATTGTTGTCGTTGCAAGTCAGGCAGCCATAGGCGCAGTCCTGAAACAATATGTTACTTTTGCGTGGGAGCCTTTGGCAGATTTTTCCAAAAAATTAAATGCGCAGCAAAGAAATTGGAGTGCATATGATCGTGAGTTGCTGGCGGTTTTTGAGGCAATCAAATATTTCAGAGCGTCAGTAGAGTCTAAGACTTCACCGTTTTCACGGACCATAAACCCTTAACGTTTGTTTTCAAACAGCGAAGCAAACACAGTTCTCTGAGGCAACACAGACAGGTTGAATTTATAGCTCAATTCACAACTGACGTACAGCATATATCAGGTGCAGACAATTTTGCAGCAGGTTATCTTTCCCGAATAAATGGCATACCCCAAACCATTGACTTTGACGAATTGGCAGTGGCACAAGAGAAGGATTCAGAGTTGCAGCATTTCCTCTTGAACGAGAATACGGGTCTCCATCTAGTACAAATTAGATTGCCGAACTCGACTCTCAAAGTTTGGTGCGACGTCTCTACAGGTAGAAAGCGCCCATTTGTGCCAACAGACTACCGCAGACGAGCATTTAATACTGTTCACGATCTCTCCCATCCTGGAATCAGGAGCACGGTCAGCCTGGTGACAGAACGTTCCGTATGGCAAAGAATGAAGGAGATGGGCGCAAGAATGTTTGGCCTGCCAAAGAAGCAAAGTGGGTCGTCACGCCCATCTTCCATTAAGGATTTTTCCTGACAGTTGCGAAAGATTCGCTCATGTCCATCTTGACTTGGTGGGACCATTATCGCCCTCAGATGGTTTCCGCTACCTTCTTACGATACTTGATAGATATACACGTTGGGCGGAAGCTGTCCCGAAACGACAGCAAAGGCCTGCATGTGCGTGCGGATAGCGCGTTTTGGATGTCCTGTACATGTAACCAGGGATAGAGGGGGACAGTTTGAGTCAACTTTATTTCAACAGTTAGCCAAGCTGTGTTTAATAGACCATCACAAAACTATCAGTTATGATCCCAAGAGTAACGGTATGGTTGAAAGATGGCATCAGACTTTAAAAAACAGCTCTTATGTGTCATGAGGGTAAATGGATACAGTCTCTGCCTTTGCTATTACTTGGTTTGCGCACTGCTTACAAGCCTGACTTAGGCACGTCTACCGCAGATATGGTGTATGGCCAGAATATCCACGTCCCAGCGGACTTAATCGAAGACTGGAGCCCTACAACAGGAGAATTTGATACATCACCTACGTTCATAGGGCAGTTACAAGTGTCGCGTCTGGGCACAATTCCAGGCATTAGGCATGGACATCAACCAACTTTCATGCACAAAGAGCAGATGTAGCCACATTATGTTGAGATAAGACATCGTTAAATCACCACTGCAACAGTCGTATTCGGGGCCTTATGAAGTTTTGTGCCGAAACATGCATACGATGGAAATCTCCTACAATCGGAAGTCAACTGTGGTGTCAATAGAAAGAGTCAAGCCAGCTTACATGCCTGCTAATGGTAACGAAGTACCTCACCCAGAAAACAAGCCATCACCGAGGATATTGGAGGAAACAATTTCTCTTGTGCCTCCACCGTCCAGTCAGCAGACATCGCCTGAGCAAGTACTGCTCAGATACACACCATCAGGATGGCGGGTACGCTCAGAGTACCCATACATGCCGGGTGCTCCGCACTTTCAGCAGGGAGGCTGTGCGGCGAATGACAGTGATTTCGAGTGGTTGCGCTAAAAGCAGAGACGTTCCAACGTAGCGGAGTATGACTGCGCATGGAACCCATTTGGTTCCTTGATTATTCTTAATTTTTGTATTTGACTATTTCATGGTTTCTTCTGGAATTATTTTGTGAATTTTTGTGTCATTACTCATTTAATTGTGTTTTGTGGAAACAATAAAAGCCAAGTAACACTCTCAAGAAGTTCTGCGTTATTTCAGCAGTATATATTATCAGGAGGACCTTGCGACATGCTTTGCACCTAAAAGAAACAATACCCCATCAACTTCAATTGTACACTGTGAATGACCAATTTTTGCATGCTATTTTGCAAAATATTCGACTCCCAGAGTCGCTTAGTACCTTTCCGCAACCTGCAGCAACATTTCCTCAGACTCCAAAAACGCCAAGTTCTCATGCTAAAACTGAGCAGTGTTGTCCCAAATGGCCTCACGTCATTATCACCTACATCATCTCTTCTGTCCAAGAAATCCAGACTGACAGCTGACACATGAGCTAATGTGTCCATTAGAAATTTATGTTACTTAGTGTTCACTTTGCATTCCATTTCAGCATATATTTTTGCAGTCTCTTGTTCTACTGGTAATACTAGCTCATGGATGAGGCACTCCTGTTCCCATTTAATAAGTGATTAAAAGGCAAACTGTCATAAGGCCCACCTTCCTACATTCATAACACTCTAACTGATGACACTTCCCCCCGGTTGGGGCCTGTACACCAACATCTGCAAAATTTCATCTCAGAGGAGAAAACAGTGTGATAACTTCGCCTCCATGTAGCAATGTCGATTTCCTCTGGTTGCATGGCAATCACAATTGCAGCAGATAAATCACTTTGGTTCTCCATTCTGACAGTTCTTGACATGTCAGCAGTAATACCCCCATAAACGTCCAGAGCCCTATTCTCTGCCTCATGGAGGGCATCTCTCTTGGCCTCCAAATTGCATGTTAGCTCATGCATTTGTACATTCAATTACTTGATTCTGTCAGAGAAAATCTCTACCGGTTCACTGTGTTTCTGGAGCGCCCACTGAGTTTCTTTCTGAAAAACCTTATGCTATTCTGCTTACGGTAACGTTGGACAATACTTGCAAGGTGGCATAAGCCCCCTCTCATATTTCTATGAGCCCCCTTTCATGTTTCTATCTTACTCTGAGTAATTCGATTTTCCTCTCTAATTGCATGCGGTGAAAAGTTGCTATTCCATCACACGCGACCTTCCCACGCAGCGTCTCTCGTCACCCGGGTGGTCCGGTGACAGGCGGGTTCTGCTGATCTTGATAGGATTAAGCCGATGGGTGTGAGGGAGGCGAGTGGATGCTTTCCAGACGCCGACATTGTCATAAGAACGGGAGCGACACGCCCACAGGGGCCTGACGGAGCGGCTGGGCTAGAGATTCCGTTACTTCGCAGAAACTTAGTGAAAACACTTTCTGGCGGGCTGCCAGCGAGGCGTGGGAATGATTTGTGTTTCCAGGCAGTCTTGGCGGGCAAATTCACGCGTTTTCTGCAAAATCATAACTGTGATTGGCTTACTCAGGGGATAGCTCCATGACGTAGCAAAATCGGCGCAGAAATTGGCGCCTAGTATCTCCATTGGTGGAATAGTAGTGCATCGGCAATGAAGTGGAATTTTCCGCCGGTTTTGGAGTTGCTGATTGGAAAGTTTAACCACGCCCACTGTCGTGGGGGCGGGAATATTCTGTGTTTGGCTTGTACCGATGCTCTTGAGGGGGTCAGCTCTCGCCTTTCGGTCAGAGTAGGTTACAAGACTGAGCTCTCGCTGCTCTGGACAGCCTGCCTTCCGTTGGCTGTCTAATATACTTTCATTTAATTGTAACTGTTTGACGAAGTTTCTGAAGTTTCGACTTCAACTTAACTTTCCAAGTACAGTTGGCAGTTGAGCGTTCTGTGTAGAACTGGCCTATATTGTCCGTCTTGAGCAGTTTTGGCTACAGTTGTCTGTATTGGAGTTACTGTGTGACTTCGCTTGTTAAAATCACTTACTGTATCGTCAGTGATTGTGTAGCGATCCTTCTTCGTCTCCCTCAGAGGAGTATTTGTGTTGCTAGGAAGTCTTTAGTCTGGAACAGCCAGACCATGGGAATTTGTTTTGGGCTATACTCGCGACGTTATCATCACCATGACAGGACGCCAAAGCAACTAGCCATCGCCTCTGGTATGCCAGATCGTGTCCTTGCACTTAAGAAGACAGCTTTGTAATGTATGTCCACAGCTCAGGCAAATCAGGGAATTTTGCTATATGACAATCAGAGCTCAGCAGAGCGCACCTGTTCCCGTCTTTTCTAACGTGGTTCTGTCTCGGGTGTTCATTGTCTGAGTTCTCACTACTGTAGCAGCAATTAATGTTGGGTTGGCTGGGTGTTTCTCTTAAGATTTGAGTTGCAAGGAAATGGCTCCACATACCACTTGGCCATAAATGTCACAATCTAGTTTATGGACAACTTATCCTTCACACCATTTATTTGAGTATCCAATTTGACGTATTGCAAATGTTTCATGTGTTTTGTTTATTATTTTAAGTTTAGTCATAATTAATCAAATTCTTATTCTGGACAGAACTTTCATTCTGTGGATCGATAGATCAACCCTTTCATTTCTCACTACGTTAATGAAACTTTCCTTTATCAAATTAATTTCTATCAAATTAAATTATTTCAGGTGACAGACTCTTTTCTACTCCACTTGCAGGGTCGATTACAGTCAGTTCGCGTTTCTTCTTAATCCATGTGCAACAGGAAAAGTCAGAGTTAGAAAAGGGGGGGTGGGCTTAGAGCATCATTTCCATATGAAGATTCTAGAAGAATTTAGTGTTAAATACACTGCTAGCCCCGGCACCTCGCATAAAATGATGGCGACCCTTAGCCTCAGATCTTTCCTGTGAATCGCTGATAAGTAAGCAGTATTATCAGTACGAACATTCAAAAACTTTTTACTTAATTTTTTTTAATGATTAATACCCAAGTTTTTACTTGTTATTTCCACGTTTAGTTTTTAAGTAGCGGCTCATGATTACAGTTTTTGTTTTCAGTGTATATCTTTTTTTTGTTCATTTTTTTTGTGTTTCTTTGATGTGGTGTCAGTACCACATCACACTTTGTCGGGTTTGTGTTCTGCTCGAACAACATGAAACAACTCTTCGACAGGATCGGCAAACTCTTATCACAGTAGCAATAGCTGAAAAGAGTATGAATGCGATCATAGATAGTGGAAGTTACATAACGGCAATATCTGAGGCAGCGTACAAGAGGTGCTCTCAGGAGGTGGACTGGCCTGTCCTATCTGTTAAGAAAACCAAAATAAAAGTGGCATTAGCGAGTAAATGTTCGGAGGTCACCCAACAAACAAGACTGGAATTCTCCTGTCAAGGACACAAAATAGAGTCTAACTTCTGGATCGTGCCAAATCTGGCGATCGGCATGATAATGGGAACGGACTTCCTAAATCAGCATAAAGCGATAGTTGATCTAGGACGAGGTGAAGTGGTTTTGAGGAAAGGGAATCCCGTCCACATTAAGTTCGACGACCAACTGATCCCAGCTCAGCTACCGTCTAACTGTGTACGGATTAACTATGCGTGTCAGAAAGACAGAAAGGAAGGACAGATAGACGTTGAGGGTAGGGGAGAGGACACGGATGAGAATGAAGTCGTAATAATGGGAGAAATAAAGGAGAAAATAGGAGAAAAAGTGGAAGCAATAAAGAATATAAGGTCCGACCAGCGCAAAGAACTTCATAAATTACTAGTAGAACATGTGGATGTTTTCATTCCCAAGACAGGATCAATAAAGAACTTCCAATACGAATTCCGTGTACGTTCGCACAACCAGTTTCGTGTGCCCATCGACAGAAAGTAGCAGCTGAAATTAAGCGAATGCTGAGTGAAGGAATAATAGAACCTACGGCTTCAGGCTATAATAACCCGTTAATAGTAGTCGAGAAGGCAGATGGTAGTATTCACTTAGTCTTGGACTCGCGACAAATTAATACCATAATAGATCCCGAAACAGACAGACCGGAAACTTCCATGCAATATCAATCTTCTCATCAGTTGATCTAAAATCGAGTTTCTGGCAAATTGAGCTCCACCCAAATTGGAGACAGTACACAGCCTTTTTAGCATTTGGAAGATGTTATCGGTTTCGTCGTCTACCATTTGGTTTGAACATTTCGTCTGCCGCATTCATTCTGGGGCTGGACGGCGTACTAAGCGATGATTTGAAACGTCGTGTCACCAGCTATGTGGACGATTTGCTGATCGCGGAGAAATCTTGGGGAGAGCACAATGCGGTCCGCGGTGAACTCCTAGCGACATTCAAGGAATACAGAGTGACTATCAATATCGAAAAATCGAATTTTGGGATGTTCTCTGTCAAATTTCTAGGACATATCATCACGGGTGAGGGCACTGCGCCAAATCACGAAAAGATCGAAGCGCTTGAAAAGTTTCCCATTCCTACGACAAAGAAGCAGTTTAGGGGGTTCTTAGGGATCATAAATTTTTACAACCGATTCATACATGTCAAAGCTCAGAGTAGTCCTGGTTTGAACCAACTTACAGGAAAGAGGATTCCTTGGGAATGGGATGAGGCGTCCGAGTCTGAATGGAAAGCATTAAAATTCGCATTACTACAAGCACCCATCCTCTCATACCCTAATTTAGCAGAAGAGCTTTGCATAGTAACGGACAGTTCATACTCAGGTCTGGGTGTCATGGTGATCCAAGACTATGTACATGAAGGAAACAGGGTGTGGAAGACAATTGCATTTGGTGGTAGAGTACTAGCCAAGAGTGAGAGGAATTACTCGGTAACCGAGTTAGAGGCGCTGGCTATTGTATGGGCGTTTGACAAATTTAGGTACCTTCTGTTTGGTCGCAAGACGAGGGTCTACACAGACCAGAAGGCACTCGAGTTCCTGATGACTGCAAAGCTTAATCACAGGCGGCTTATTAGGTGGGCATCATACCTGTAGCAGTACAATTTTTCGATAGAATATATCCCCGGCAGTCAGAACATCATTGCAGACGCCTTATCACGGTCACCGATCGGATTTGACCACAACGTGGAAGAAGATCTGGAGGAAAATCACTACTGCCTTTTCTATAGCCTTTGAAAATTTTATTACCTGTAGTATGCAGGACATCAAGAAGGAGCAAGACAAGGACCCTGCACTAGTGTTATTGAAACAGAAATGGATAGATAGGAGACACGCCACCGTCAGGCAGTTCTACCTCTTGCGGAAAGGCATAATCTTCCACCGAAATTATGCTAATGATACTGAATGGGAAGTATGCATCCCTGAACACCTAATAAACAAGGTTATATGGCATACTCACCTCAGCTATGGACACTTCGGACCACGCAAGTGCAATCTCAAGCTAAGGACCATGTGTTACTTTCGAAACATGGAGCGTAGAATTCGGAGGGTACTATCGGTGTGTAAAGACTGCCAAAAGGCTAAGCACACCACTGTGAGCATGCAGGCACCATTATACCCAATAGTACCAACCAAATTAAGACAATTAGCGGTAACAGATTTGATGCGGCCTTTGCCAAGAACAAGAAGAGGATATACTTACCTATTAGTCTTTGTTGAACTAACGTCCAAATACGTTACCTTTACGGCACTGAAGAGGGCGACAGGACGAACTGTATCACGAGTCCTAAACCGGGATTTCCTACCACAGGTTGGTCATGTGAGTAGAATTATTTCTGATAATGGGGCACAGTTTAAGTCAAAAACATGGAAGGAGACGTTGCGTCGATGTAAATTGATCCCATTTTTATATTATCACACCATCCCATCTCGAATGCTGCAGAGCGGGTTATTAAGGAACTTGGAAACTTGTGCCGGTTGTACTGTAACAAACAGCACACGATATGGGTCGTTTTCCTTAAAGACTTCCAGGAGGTGATCAATGAGGCACCCCATGGGATAACAAAATTGGCACCCATTACAGTACTGAAAAATCGGATTCCTAAGGACTTGATAACCGAGGTAGTAAACTTCCCACCAAGGGCGCGAACGCAGCACCGAGCCGTAGTGGATTTGGCTCTCAAGAGGATACGGGCTGCAGCAGAGGTCAGGAAGAGACGTGCCGACAGGGGAGCTCGTGTACGACACTTCCAAATTGGACAAAGGGTGCTCGTGAAGTCTTTCCGACTCTCGAACAAACAAAAAATGAAATGCCAAAAGATTCTATTCTGTTTACAACGGCCCATACCGTATAAGGAGAGCAGCTCACCACAATGCTTATGAATTGGAGACGCTGAAAAGAAAGAAGTCCATAGGACTCCACACATCTCTCATATAAAGGAGTTCCTGGAATTGTAGCAGTGTAAGTGGTGTACATAGTAGAATGGGCAAATACATGAACCTTGCTACAGGTAACAATGATACTTGCGTTAATAGATTAAGATTGTTAAAGTATTAACACGCTGCATGGAGTAGGAGGCATTACCATTCCATGAGCAATGTTTTTGTCCTTTCCTGTCTGGTGTCCATGTTGAGGGTTAATGATGAGTGAGGAGATGTCGCACAAAGAATGTGCTCTTAGAAGCATCCTGAGAAGTCGTGATACGCTCCATAGTGGCCACAACCAGTTTGTGAGACGTTCATACCAGTGCTTGCAGGCACGCGTCAGTGCACTGGAAGATTGTGGTATATTGCGTGATTACGGGGATGAATATGGGCAGTATAGTTTTTACAGTGATGCTCCAGTATCGTTGTCTTGCAAGTCGGGGTGAACCTGTGAGCGTTTGACTTCATTGGTGCCCTAGACGGTAGAAATGCGGGCATAAAGCCTACCATGCCAATGTGCTGGTTGGGGATTTAGCGCGCTGCTCGTGACTGTCACAGATGAATAACCAAGGAATTACACTTGGAGATTCGTGACATACTGTGTAGTTGGCGTGTGGTGGGCAACTGAATCCTCAACAGGAACCAGTCCTGACTTGGTCATATTACATTGGCTGTGGAAAGGTGCACTTTGATCGTTAAAACAGCATCACATAGAAAAATAAGTTGCAACTATCAATTTATTGTCTTGTACAGCCATGGCTAATCCAGTCTCTGGAGTTTCAGTAAGGTGTAGTGAGAACTCGGAGGCCGTGTCGTACGGCGCGCACATCACTATCGTCGTCAATAGAGGCGAGCAACGAGACACCTCAGCGTTGACAGGAATTATGTAATAAGATTAAAAACAAGAATAAAAAAAGAGTACCATATACTAGGATAAGTTAAACTTTAGGATTTAGCAATAACTAGGTCCTCAATATTGTGGGGGTTTTCTACTACAAGTAGGAATGTCTGGCGCGCGCCTGTTGGGATATTACTTTTTAGGTCACCAAACCACAGAACCGAGATGGAGGGACGACGGGCGAGCGAACGTAGAATAGTTGCATGTTCTTTATAACTCAGTAAAACTTCCACCTGCATAATAACATATGTTTTCAAAAGACATAGAATGTAGATTATTGGCAAATGGTAGTTAACTCTTGAGCATGTCTACTGTCGCTCTATATAAGTAATAGTAATATTAGTGAGGGCCCGCAGATTTAGTTGTTCATCCAATACATAGCATCAGTTGTCACACACCATATACAGTAGTGAGATCGGTCTCTACACAAATTTCAAGATAAATTATTTCCATGTCTAGATTAGATACACCAAGATTTTTTTTATAACGACAGCTATAGATTAATAACTATAAAATTAAAATAAGAGTGTCTGAAGAGACAGACCATCAATGTATCGTTATGTAAATTTATTATAACATAGAGGGTCATGGGAAAAGTTAGACATAAGATTTTTGTCAGGGTCGTGCAGATGACAGGTATCGTGACAATGCAGAGGCCACCCGGAGCAAAAACAAGAGGTCATCGGCTACCTGCAAGAAGGGGAGCATCAGCGCACCAGTTGACGAGAAGGGCGCGGGAGCGTCCGGCCCTACAAGCTGACAGTCACCGGAACAGCCGTCTCTCCGGACGAGGCAGCCGTTTGAGAGGGATTCCCTGCGCCAGACCACGTTGTCGTGAGTACGTGAAGAAGATCACATACGGTGTCAGAATCTGCGCCTCATGTGCCTCAGGACAGAAAGGGACGCTATGCAGGGTGTTACAAAAAAGTACGGCCAAACTTTCACGAAACATTGCTCACACACAAAGAAAGAAAATATGTTATGTGCGCTTAATTTTCATGTACTCCAACGAGATCAAATTGTAAATTTTCACAATCAACATGTGTGGGCTGACGAGAATCCGCATGCAATTGTGCAATCACGTCATCAACACAGATTTTCTGTGAACGTTTGGGCAGGCATTGTTGGTGATGTCTTGTTTGCGCCCCATGTTCTTCCACGTATGCTCAATGGAGCACGTTATCATGATTTCATATGGGATACTCTACCTGTGCTGCTAGAACATGTGCCTTTACAAGTACGAGACAACATGTGGTTCATGCACGATGGAGCTTCTGCACATTTCAGTCGAAGTGTTCATATGCTTCTCAACAACAGATTCGGTGACCGATGGATTGGTAGAGACGGACCAATTCCGTGGTCTCCACGCTCTCCTGACCTCAACCCTCTTGACTTTCATTTGTGGGGGCATTTGAAAACTCTTGTCTACGCAATCCCGGTACCAAATGTAGAGACTCTTCGTGCTCGTATTGCGGACTGCTGTGATACAATACGCCATTCTCCAGGGCTGCATCAGCGCATCAGTGATTCCATGCGATGGAGGGTGGATGCATGTATCCTCGCTAACGGAGGACATTTTGAACATTTGCTGTAACAAAGTGTTTGAAGTCAAGCTGGTACGTTCTGTTGCTGTGTGTTTTCATTCCATGATTAATGTGATTTGAAGAGAAGTAATAAAATGAGCTCTAACATGGAAAGTAAGCGTTTCCGGACACATGTCCACATAACATATTTTCTTTCTTTGTGTGTGAGGACTGTGTCCTGAAAGTTTGGCCGTACCTTTTTGTAACACCCTGTATACTCACCTGTTTGAGTTTTTATAACTCACTAGCATTGGCCGATCTGCGTACACAAAGCAGTATCGTGCCACAAATTATAACAAATGAATTGTCTCATTTCTAACTTCTCCTCTCTGTTAGAGAGCAGTTGTAGCAATCGTCGCTCCTAGTTCGATCCTGTATGAATGATCTCACAAATTTGTGGAGTCACTCCACGTGCCATCATCCCTTGTCGAGCTTCAATTTTAGGAAACGTAAAGTACTGTCCAGGGAGAGAAGAGATCTGGACTAGTGATGCATCCCAACTAGTAGACCTCAGAGACAATTAATCGACGTGAGGAGAGCCTACCACTGTGTCCTCCTACCGTACTGCTGTGATCATATGCGTGGGTCTTGCTGCAATCTCAACAGCATACTGCAGATGCTCCAGCACACCCTATAGCTGTTGCAACAACGTAGCAACAACACCTGACGTTTAGCACTATGTGACGTCAGGACTGCGGCCCCATCCCAAAAGCCCTCTCCAATGCTCAAGACATGGAACCACGTTCATAAATGCATATGACTCAACATACCAACGCCCATTTGTGAAGTGCTTCAAATATTTCTAGCAATGTGATTTAGTGCCTCATTCTCAGCACAGTCATAAACATTGTGCAATGATAAGCACAACTTGACACCCCGTGAACCTTGTTTTTTTTTTTTTTTTAAGTTTCTTTCTCTAGTATTGTTTTTATAATATATGTTATACCTTGTATGTGTTTGTATTTTGCACTGTAATTCTTATGTAAGCAATAGAGTAGGGCACTCAAATTACTGTATTGTTCTCTACACCATGTTTTTTTGTATTCTGTATTTATTGTTGTGTGAATGCAAACAGTGTGCCTGAAGTCCCCATAAACTGAAGCAGATACCACCACTGCCATTGTGAATGGACCATTAGTTCAGGGAACATTTTGTAAAGGCTATTCTTGCTGCAGGGAGACAGAATGCATCCGGGGTTGTAATTAGATTCTGAAAGCTCACAAAGAGATTGTTAACTTAAATAGTATCATGTGTGATTGAGTTCAGGCTAGTTTAATGATTGAAATTGTTGTAACATCTTGGGCGTTTAATTGCGGAGCACTCAAACTCTCATTGTAAAGAATAAATTGCTCCAGATTTGGCTCACATGCCCGGTCCATATTTAGGATGTGAATGTCTGTGAGAATCGATGTTTGGAAGGGGCTCACTGGGTACAGATATGTGATGTGAGTGTTTGATTTCCATATTAAAAAGGTGAAGTTGGCTACATAATAAATAATCCTCCCTCTATGAGCTGCATCTTCTGTTGCAGTGATTTTTTTCTATAGAGTGAGGCATGTGGAGTCGGTTTGCAAGATTTTTCTTGGGCGATTGACTCACTACCTTGCTCCTAAGTGAGCCAACCACTCACCATTTACAATCTAAAATGGCGTAGGGGCTATGAGAGGTGGCATGAGCCCGCTCTCATATTTCTATCTTACTCTGAGTAATTCGATTTTCCTCTCTAATTGCATGCTGTGAAAAGTTGCTATTCCATCACACGCGGACTTCCCACGAAGCGTCTCTTGTCACCCGGGTAGTCCGGTGACAGGCGGGTTCTGCTGATCTTGATAGGATTAAGCCGATGGGTGTGAGGGAGGCGAGTGGATGCTTTCCAGACGCCGACATTGTCATAAGAACGGGAGCGACACGCCCACAGGGGCCTGACGGAGCGGCTGGGCTAGAGATTCCGTTACTTCGCAGAAACTTAGTGAAAACACTTTCTGGCGGGCTGCCAGCGAGGCGTGGGAATGATTTGTGTTTCCAGGCAGTCTTGGCGGGCAAATTCCGCGTTTTCTGCAAAATCATAACTGTGATTGACTTACTCAGGGGATAGCTCCATGACGTAGCAAAATCGGCGCAGAAATTGGCGCCAAGTATCTCCATTGGTGGAATAGTAATGCGTCGGCAGCAGAGTGGAATTTTCCGCCGGTTTTGGAGTTGCTGATTGGAACGTTTAACCATGGCCACTGTCGTGGGGGCGGGAATGTTCTGTGTTCGGCTTGTACGGAAGCTCTTGAGGGAGTCAGCTCTCGCCTTTCGGTCGGAGTAGGTTACAAGATTGAGCTCTTGCTGCTCTGGACAGCCTGCCTTCCGTTGGCTGTCTAATATACTTTCATTTAATTGTAACTGTTTGACGAAGTTTCTGAAGTTTCGACTTCAACTTAACTTTCCAAGTACAGTTGTCAATTGAGCGTTCTGCGTAGAACTGGCCTATATTGTCCGTCTTGAGCAGTTTTGGCTAAAGTTGTCTGTATTGGAGTTACTGTGTGACTTCGCTTGTTAAAATCACTCACTGTATCGTCAGTGATTGTGTAGCGATCCTTCTTCGTCTCCCTCAGAGGAGTATTTGTGTTGCTAGGAAGTCTTTAGTCTGGAACAGCCAGACCATGGGAATTTGTTTTGGGCTATACTCGCGACATTATCATCACCACGACAGGACGCCAAAGCAAGCAGCCATCGCCTCTGGTATGCCAGATCGTGTCCTTGCAGTTAAGAAGACAGCTTTGTAATGTATGTCCACAGCTCAGGCAAATCAGGGAATTTTGCTATATGACAATCAGAGCTCAGCAGAGCGCACCTGTTCCCGTCTTTTCTAACGTGGTTCTGTCTCGGGTGTTCATTGACTGAGTTCTCACTACTGTAGCAGCAATTAATGTTGGGTTGGCTGGGTGTTTCTCTTAAGATTTGAGTTGCAAGGAAATGGCTCCACATACCACTTGGTCATAAATGTCACAATAAAGTTTATGGACAACTTATCCTTCACACCATTTATTTGAGTATCCAATTTGACGTATTGCAAATGTTTCATGTGTTTTGTTTATTATTTTGAGTTTAGTCATAATAAATCAAATTGCTATTCTGCACAGAACTTTCATTCTGTGGATCGATAGATCAACCCTTTCATTTCTCACTACGTTAATGAAACTTTCCTTTATCAAATTAATTTCTATCAAATTAAATTATTTCAGGTGACAGACTCTTTTCTACTCCACTTGTAGGGTCGATTACAGTCAGTCCACGTATCTTCTTAATCCATGTGCAACAGGAAAAGTCGGAGTTAGAAAAGGGGGAGGGGGGCTTAGAGCATCATTTCCATATGAAGATTCTTTCCTGTGAATCGCTAATAAATGGTTCAAATGGCTCTGAGCACTATGGGACTCAACTGCTGTGGTCATTAGTCCCCTAGAACTTAGAACTAATTAAACCTAACTAACCTAAGGACATCACACACATCCATGCCCGAGGCAGGATTCGAACCTGCAACCGTAGCAGTCTCACGGTTCCGGACTGCGCGCCTAGAACCGCGAGACCACCGCGGCCGGCGAATCGCTAATAAGTAAGCAGTATTCTCAGTACGAACATTCAAAAATTTTTTACTTAATTTTTTTTAATGATTAATACCCAAGTTTTTACTTGTTATTTCTACGTTTAGTTTTTAAGTAGCGACTCATGATTACAGTTTTTGTTTTCAGAGTATATCTTTTTTTTGTTCATTGTTTTTTGTGTTTCTTCTATGTGGTGTCCATACCACATCACACTTTGTCGGGTTTGTGTGCGGTTTCTGTACCACAACAAACAGTGCATATAATTACAGCGTTGTTGAAATTTTGTGTCTATGTGTAAAAATACAGCCTCAGTTACTTTTCCCGAAATGGTGCTATAAGATTAGATGCTCCAGGATCAACGGATTGGGTGGGTACACTCAACACAGCTTTTGTCTCCAGCGAGTAAGAATGTACTTGATCACCAGTGGCTTCCCATTCCCCTATCCTCCTATGCAATGCCGTGTTGTCTTGTTGGAGTTGGGATGTAGTCTCCAACAAAGCAGTCATTTGAACTTTCAGGGCTTCCACCGTTTCGTCCAATGTCAGCGGGCACGTGCTTGGTATTTGCGCAACTTTATGCTGTTATACAAGAAAAAATAAAGAAACAGTACAACCTATACAAAAACAAGAACAAAAGTGCATTTAATCTTTTTGCCGTATCATGGCCCCTAGAAGTAGGTGTACTGCTATGCCTTGCGGTCAAACGTTCTGCACATACTATAATGGGACAACCTAAACATATGGCATGGCATACCTCAGCAAATTACAATATAGATGTCTCACTGGTTGCAAGTAAACCTTTCTAGTATTCCCACTGAACACAGACAAATCCGCGTGTTCTTGCAGTGTAATAAACGACGCTTTTTTAACATAGTGTGGAGGTCCCTATGGTTCAACATGGCCAATATAAACGACGCAAGAAGTCACTCACTGCACCACATCATTGAGAACTGAAGCCCATAATCGTTGACTTCACAGCAGAGCTATGCACACAATGTCAACTAAATACCTAAATATTACAATTATGAACAACTTAAATTTGAACATACAGAACATGTTGTAGGAAAGGCTAACCAAAGACTGCATTTTATTGGTAGGACACTTAGAAAATGTAACAGACCTACTAAAGAAACTGCCTAGACTATGCTTGTCCGTCCTCTTTTAGAATGCTGCTGTGCAGTGTGGGATCCTTACCAGATAGGACTTATTCCTTGCCCAGTCTCACATGGTGCAATTGCTTCTACTTTCGCCTTGACCTGCTCCGCGTTTCCACCTAGCTGGCAGTTTTCCATTCATTTACTCACACAGCTTGGCCTCTAGCGTCGCCAGTGGATATTTTTCTGGGGTATAACTGAAGTGCTTAGGGGAAAAGTATTAAATTTGGAAGGATTCAAAGATAGGAGAGTGAGAAAGACTTGTCAGAAGTGGTTAGAAGATAAGAAGAAAAAACATTGTGAACTAATAAAAGACTTCTGGAACAAAAGAACAACGAATAAAGAGCTGATATTGGTATGTGGTCCCTTGATGACCCAGCCATGAAGAAAGAAGGAGTAATAACGATAACAATAATCGAAAATTGCTACAGTAGTAGGCATAATACAAACATTGTGTAAAGGATATTAAAGTGATCTACACTCCTGGAAATGGAAAAAAGAACACATTGACACCGGTGTGTTAGACCCACCATACTTGCTCCGGACACTGCCAGAGGGCTGTACAAGCAATGATCACACGCACGGCACAGCGGACACACCAGGAACCGCGGTGTTGGCCGTCGAATGGCGCTAGCTGCGCAGCATTTGTGCACCACCGCCGTCAGTGTCAGCCAGTTTGCCGTGGCATACGGAGCTCCATCGCAGTCTTTAACACTGGTAGCATGCCGCGACAGCGTGGACGTGAACCGTATGTGCAGTTGACGGACTTTGAGCGAGGGCGTGTAGTGGGCATGCAGGGGGCCGGGTGGACGTATCGCCGAATTGCTCAACACGTGGGGCGTGAGGTCTCCACAGTACATCGATGTTGTCGCCAGTGGTCGTCGGAAGGTGCACGTGCCCGTCGACCTGGGACCGGACCACAGTGACGCACGGATGCACGCCAAGACCGTAGGATCCTACACAGTGCCGTAGGGGACCGCACCGCCACTTCCCAGCAAATTAGGGACACTGTTGCTCCTGGGGTATCGGCGAGGACCATTCGCAACCGTCTCCATGAAGCTGGGCTACGGTCCTGCACACCGTTGGGCCGTCTTCCGCTCACGCCCCAACATCGTGAAGCCCGCCTCCAGTGGTGTCCCGACAGGCGTGAATGGAGGGACGAATGGAGACGTGTCGTCTTCAGCGATGAGAGTCGCTTCTGCCTTGGTGCCAATGATGGTCGTATGCGTGTTTGGCGCCGTGCAGGTGAGCGCCACAATGAGGAATGCATACGACCGAGGCACACAGGGCCAACACCCGGCATCATGGTGTGGGGAGCGATCTCCTACACTGGCCGTACACCTCTGGTGATCGTCGAGGGGACACTGAATAGTGCACGGTACATCCAAACCGTCATCGAACCCATCGTTCTACCATTCCTAGACCGGCAAGGGAACTTGCTGTTCCAACAGGACAATGCACGTCCGCATGTATCCCGTGCCACCCAACGTGCTCTAGAAGGTGTAAGTCAACTACCCTGGCCAGCAAGATCTCCGGATCTGTCCCCCATTGAGCATGTTTGGGACTGGATGAAGCGTCGTCTCACGCGGTCTGAACGTCCAGCACGAACGCTGGTCCAACTGAGGCGCCAGGTGGAAATGGCATGGCAAGCCGTTCCACAGGACTACATCCAGCATCTCTACGATCGTCTCCATGGGAGAATAGCAGCCTGCATTGCTGCGAAAGGTGGATATACACTGTACTAGTGCCGACATTGTGCATGCTCTGTTGCCTGTGTCTATGTGCCTGTGGTCCTGTCAGTGTGATCATGTGATGTATCTGACCCCAGGAATGTGTCAATAAAGTTTCCCCTTCCTGGGACAATGAATTCACGGTTTTCTTATTTCAATTTCCAGAAGTGTATTTAGCGCTTACAGTTGCTTTTACGCAATGCTGAATGTATAGCCTGTGTTCCAGCAATTAGCATAAGTTTCTATAAATTTAAAATTAAATGACATGTGATTGTTGGTGTACAACAGAACTGCTAGCAAACTTTAAACCTGAAACTATAAAACATTTCAGTTGCCATACATACTCTTAAGTCCATGGGGTGGAGTGATTCAAGCTGTAGAACAAAAAGTTTAAATTCAGTTACTAGTTTTTGTCAGTAGCTGACTGCCTTACACAACGATTAACATAGGAATGAAACAACAGATGTTCAACAATTCGCTGATAAACGCAACAAGAATATAGAAGTTCACTGGTATCCAAAAATCAGTAAAAGTTCAGTCCTGTCATGTGTATCATTAAGATATTGGAGAGCACTAATTGGTAATTAGCTCTATTAATTCTGGAACTATATTAATGTAGAAATACGATGATATTGGCAAGCCATGGTCCTCATGTGAAAGATGGCCATCTCAGTTTCATCCCCTTTGTCATGTAATATATATACTTCCATACACACACAGTGTATTTTCATTTATTTATAATGAATGCTATATTTTTTAGAGTTAATTTTGAGTTCAATTAAAAGCACATCTCTAAATGGAAGGATATTTACTCTGTGGTGGCCTATTTCAACTTTTCATAACGTCCTTAAGTAAATTGTTAAAAAAGCTCATCTTATAAAGCACATGTGATTAAGAGTGTAAGTGAATTTTATCTTAACTGCTCTGTGACGCCACTGCGTGATACAACCAACACAAGGGCAATATTATCTGTCTTACAGGAATGTCATACACATTGTGATATCCTTAGGTGGACAGAAATTAAGAAGACAGAATTTAGTGAAAAATACATTTTAACCTTTAAACTCTCTGAGGAAGCCTACAGACCCTATTCAAATTTTCGTTGTCAGTTATGTTTTCCTCCTTTTACTTCTGAACACTACAACCAAGTATTCTCACAGGATGCAGTTGGTAATAACACCAGTGACAATGAAGATTTCAGTTGGTTTGGAACATGTTCAGATGGCCAAACTGGCTAAGGCAATATAGAACTCGAACAAACTCTCAGATTTTGTTCAGGGATATCTTCTGAGTACTTTGGTATATGGGGCCACGGGATCTGGAGGCTCCTTATGAAGCAATAATGTAATTATGGTTTAATTGGTTTGTTAATGTAGTCACAGTTCTTTCTGTAAAAAATATTTTCATAACATTGAAGAAACCTATAATATGCAATGAGCAAAACATGCAACTCACAACATGGAGTAATACAACAACCCTCAGATGAAACACTGTACTGTGAAGTGATTGCCATCGCTGTGGGTAACGTGTAGAATAGTGTCATTGTGCCACTCTTCGACTGCACTCGATGAACTCATACACAAGGTGCAGATCAACCAAGTCTTAATTAGTAAACCTACCCATGCAGCTGTGTGGCACTCTTAATGTACAACAAACACTGCTCAAAAAGCAAATCCTAGATAGAAATGAGCAGTAATGAATGTTGGCTAGAAGGCAAAGAAAAAAATGGGTACTACGATTCCCAACAGCAGGTACTGGGAACAAATGGAAGCATGACACACTGTGCACCAGAACATGTGCACTGCTGTGCAATATTTTCCGTGCAATAAAGATTCAAAGGTTATTAGGACACGAAAGTAAACGAAATGCAGTAACTTTGTAATGAACTGTGTTGGTGGTGTTCTGGGTCATTTTGTAATAAAGAATGTATGCTTTGTGTCCTTTCTGATATGTAGTAGCAGATAATTTATATCATTTAAAGGTAGATCATACATAATGTATTAACTTTTCACGAAAAAAATCACGATTACCAACATCTCTTTGTGCTGCTTTTCCACTGTTATAAAGTTAAGTAAAAGTGATGAGCAGCTTTATAAAACCTATAATAGGGATTCAGCTTTTATAAAGCTTGAACATTACAAGACAGTAGGCAGAAATGTTTAGTATTTGGAAAATATTTTACTTCATTTAATTAACTTTATTTTGATGTAAGATTTGTCGATCCTTGGAAGAAATTTATATTTTAAAGTACACATTAAGAGTAATATGATAAAAATATGTATAATGGAAATATGGACATAATTATGTATCAATCATTATATCAGTCACACAGTGAAGATAGCATAATTAAAGCATTTTCACTGCTGTAGTTTTTTGGATAAGTTTCTTCATGAATTATTATATTTCTAAAAAGTGCAATTGGTAATGTTTAACTTGTGTATGAATGTGATATTTCTGCAATAAAATAAATAATATACATTTAATTAATTACAATAAAAGTCATCAAATACATCAAAAGAAGTTGTTCTCACGATTGGCTCTCAAATTATAGACTTACATCAGCATCTTGCATTCATTGTAACTATTTTGAAAAGCAATACCTCTTGTATTCATTGTAACTATTTTGAAAACTTTTCTGCTCCAACAAAATGGTCATTTTTGTACAACACGACCAGGCTAATCCTTGTCTACCTATCATTTCCACATTTCGCCCAAGCATCACAATTACTAGTTGCTATGCAGCTCAACATCTTTCGATCTTTACTTTCCTAGTAATAATTTTTAAACCAAGCTTAAATGATGACATCATGTCATTTATTCGTGTATTATATAGCTACAAATTTTATAAATATGGGTATCTCATCACCCCTGTTGCAACTCTACAGGTGCTATTATTGAAGTATGATTTGTTAACGTTAGACACTTAGTACATACCACAAGGAAGTCTTAGTGTGTCAAGAAAGCTGGGTGTTCCCTTCATATACAGCTTCAAGGAACATTCATACATTAAACTTACCTTCCTATATTGTTAACTTTAACTTAATTCACTGGTATCTAAAACTTAAGGACGAAAGTTACTGTCACATGATGTGCCAGTGCCATGCAGCATAGCTCAATGAGACTTGGATCAGACATAGAAAGAACTGCTACAGTATAGCACAGAATGTAACCCAAAGAAATACACAATGAGACGAACAAAAATGGCACATTGAATAAGACAATAATTGGACTGAAGTCACCATGATTCATGATGGCCTCCTAGACATTACAGAAGGGAGGACATGAGTCTTAATAGGAAACAGGTCAATGTGGACCACACTGCATGCTCTGCAATGTGCTCCCATACTGGTCACATGGTGGTAGGTCATTCGATTCCTCCTCCAACGTATGTGAGAACTGCTGGATGGTTGTTGAGGCGCATGGATAAGCTGCAGTATGTCTAGTGAAAGAAAGCATTGTACTGCCACAAACATCACAGACCTATTTCTTTGCCACACAGCAGTACAAACCTCAAGCACACCCAATAGAACATGGGTGGAGTAGCTGATTCTGATGTCTTATGCTGGCTGAGGTCGTTTGGACTGGTGAGAATGCTCGGAGCGTCAGTGCAGGCACTCCACTGTGGCTCAGCAAGTGGCCTGTCTGTGGTAGCCAGCGCTGTTTGGTAGTCACCCACACAAGTGATATCACTGAACTCCCAGCTGCCTGAAGAACAGATGAAAGTCAAAACAGGACAGCTGTGCAACCCTGCTGCACCTTGGCTCTTTGTTACCCCACCTGATGATGGCATGTAGAGATGTAAGCTAAAGCTATGTAGTTACAGTTGTCCATAGCGATGAACATGGAAATGTGGAGGAGGAACTGTGTAGTAACATACTCCTCAGCCTTCTGTCTCCTCTGAAATTTGGTTCTGGTATCGAAAAGGCTATTTACACCTACAGTGAAAATGTACTTAATTCATTAAATAACAAGTTACAAGCAGCAGGTATTTTCTGTGATTTGTCAAAGGCATTCGATTGTGTAAACCACAACATCCTTTTCAATAAATTAGAATTCTATGGTGTCATGGGCACTGCTGCAAAATGGTTCAAGTCATACCTTGATAACAGGAAACAAAGGGTGTCAATGCAAGGGACTAGTGAATTAAGTCATCAGTCATCATCAGAATGGGTAGAAATTACATGTGGTGTCCCACAAGGATCCATCTGAGGGTCATTGCTTTTTCTTGTGTACATTAATGATCTCTCATCATTTACACTTCCAGAAGCAGAGTTCGTTTTGTTTGCAGATGACACAAGTATTGCAATAAATAGTATGTCGAGTGTAGAAAAATCTGCTAATGATATTTTCATGGATATTAATAAATTTTTAAAGCCAACTCACTGACACTAAACTTCGAAAAGACTCACTATATGCAATTCAGAACCTGTCAGAGGTTTCCATCCAGCATATGCATAAAGTACGAAGAAGAGCAGATAGAAGAGGTTGTCAGTATTAAATTCCTGGGATTACAACTTGATAATAGATTCAGTTGGGAGGAGCACACCACAGAACTACAGAAACGCCTTAACAAATCTGTATTTGCAATTCGAGTGTTAGCAGACATAGGCGACATAAAAGTGAAAAAGCTGCATACTTTGCCTACTTTCATTCCATAATGTCATATGGTAACTCTTCAAGTAAAACACAAGTGTCAGAGCCCAAAAGCGTGTAATACGTATTATTTGTGGAGTAAACTCACAGACGTCTTGTAGAAACCTCTTCAAAGAACTGGGTATACTAACTACTGCCTCTCAGTATGTTTACTCCTTAATGAAATTTGTCCTAAATAATATATCTCTTTTCCAACAAACAGCTCAGTTCATACATACAATACCAGGAACAAAAATGATCTGCACAAGGACTTGAAAGCACTTACTTTAGTTTGCCAGCAAACATAAAAAAATTAGTTACAAATAGAGATCAGTTTAAAAGGAGCCTGAAAGACTTACTAGTGGCCAACTCCTTCTACTCCATTGACGAATTTTTTAATAGAAACAAATGATGTGTTGTATATATTTATACTATTAGTATTATTATTTCAGCTTAAAAAAATAAAAATAAAAAACAAAAAAGGTGACATGTTCCACATCCACGAGGATCTCCTCAACACAGATCTATGGAAAGAAAAACTAGTCTAATCTAATCATCGTACATGCAGAGAAACGACTGAATGCCTCATCGCCCATATCCACAACCAAAAATACACAAAAAGAAGAGTGCAGCATTGAAAAATTCTCACAGTGTGTTGCTGCTTTAACTACACTTATAACATTACAACATGGACATGGACAATAGAGACAGTATACTAATCACTGTTCGTAGACTTTGACAGTTCTTTTCTTCTATGGGCACCACTCAGCCTTCTTGCTGGCCTACACCAATTCCAATGCTTTGTGAATGACATCCTTACCATTTCTTCAGATGGAACAACATCCCTTTGGCTCTGTCTCTTACATATTGTACTGGCCTGCAAGGATATAGTTGCTCTCTGCCATACCCTCTGCTTTCATTCCATATTGTTCCATGTCCTTACCTGTAATCAGATGAGAAAAATTTAGCGTGCATATATTTGTGGTACTAACCTTGCCTTCACTTAGTTCTTCTGAAAGCAAGTTCTCTGATCATCCCTCGTTTCTCCTCTTTCTGTTTATCAATATTTAATGTCCCAGCTCTACCATTTCTATTACTGTGCTAGTTAGGTGACTCTGTACTTGGTGTGGTAGATGTTGTGGCACCCACCATACAATGTACCAGTCTTACTACGACTTTCCAGGTTCTGATTTTTTCCAAAAATTGGAGTATGTTCCATCATATCTCAGGTTGTATGGACGATTGCAAATGGAATTTAAAATCTCGTATTGTTTGCTTTTAGACGAGTATTTTGGAAGGAACATTGCCTTAAATTTTGTGTATAACAAAAGTATCCTTTTGTAGCCCTGTTCCCTAACTATGGACTTTGTCGTCCATCTGATTTATGATGCAAGCTAGTTTATTCGCATCATTCCACACTTCTGGCAGTAGATTTGAGGAATTGTGTATGCAAAATACTGGATACATTTTTTGTCTCAGACTGTATTTTCTACATTTACAGATTTTTACCAATTCTGTTTCTATGTCTCCTTGTGCCCCTAGCTATCAACATTCTGCTACACCTCCTTTACCACTACATTTATCGTATCTAGCATTTCTTTTATTTCCTCCATATACCGAACTATCCATTCCTGCCATTTGGTATGCATTTTCCTTGAGGTTAATTTTATAGTGTGCTTTTATGTGACATACTCTCATCTCACCGATATGAGTTACCTTTTCTCATACAGCCATGTGTTTCTTTTCCTGCTGTTGTTTGAACCCCATGTTGCAATTTGTTCATTTTCCTAAGGTCTGTGATTAATGTCTCTTGATTTTCTTTTAACAGTATAAATTCCACCACAGCCATTTCCTGATTCTCCTCTGGAGTTTTCTCTTAACTCGTCTATAATTCCTTCACGGTTCTCTCTTGTCTCCTTTTAATTCTTTTGTGATTTTCTCTTGACTGTTCTTTACTTCTGATTGTAATTCTTCCTTAGATTCATTTATTGTGTTCAGTGCCGCCATTATACCCAGCTGACTGGTGGCTGGGGACGACTTAGTCTCACTTTTCCTATTAAATGGGGTTGTCTCTAGCTCTACTCATTCTCGTATCTAACACTGAGGCCTGACCTACATGTAACTCTTTAGTTAATTCTATTTAAGTTAATGCTTCCTTAGCCACTTCCCCAAATCCATATCCTTGAAGCCTGTACTATCGTGTTTTCTCTCTTCATAGAGTGGAACTCCAACAACACTGTCTCATGTTTTTGCACTTCTACCAACATTTTGTAACTGAAAATCCTAAGCACGAAGCACAAGCCTCACCGTCTTTCTACACAAAAGTTTGGCCACACGCTACAGGGTGCAAAAGTTTAGGCTACAGCAATATCGTCAGACTATGCATAATCGGCATTTTTGTAACTTTTCTTTCTGGGTTTGCGTGCAGTGCTGTAGTGTTGCAACTGCACTGCCATGGAGTTATGATATAGAGAGTTGTCATGATAACATAATCTTGAAGGCAATGTTCACCATGTTAGTAGCATCAAACATTAGCTTGTGGTGGAAGTGTTTTGATAAAAAATGACAGCTTGCATCATTTACAGGTGAACTAGTCGTTCTGATTATAGTCTAAAGTGTGAAGGAATCACATTTCATTTGTAAGTGGATACATTCAAACACTAATTTCTTTGAAACTTCCTGGCGGATTAAAACTGTGTGCCCGACCGAGACTCGAACTCGGGACCTTTCCCTTTCGCGGGCAAGTGCTCTACCATCTGAGCTACCGAAGCACGACTCACGGCCGGTACTCACAGCTTTACTTCTGTCAGTATCCGTCTCCTACCTTCCAAACTTTACAGAAGCTCTCCTGCGAACCTTGCGGAACTAGCACTCCTGAAAGAAAGGATATTGCTGAGACATGGCTTAGCCACAGCCTGGGGGATGTTTCCAGAATGAGATTTTCACTCTGCAGCGGAGTGTGCGCTGATATTAAACTTCTGGGAGAAGTAAAGCTGTGAGTACCGGCCGTGAGTCATGCTTCGGTAGCTCAGATGGTAGAGCACTTGTCCATAAAAGGCAAAGGTCCCGAGTTCGAGTCTTGGTCGGGCACACAGTTTTAATCTGCCAGGAAGTTTCATATCAGCGCACACTCCGCTGCAGAGTGAAAATCTCATTCTGGAATATTTTCTTTTATATACATGAATTTTAGCTGTGCAACTTACTTTTACTGTAGTGGTTTTATTTCTGTAATTTGACTTTAGATTTCCTATCAGTACTGCACTATGAGAAGGAAATGTAGCAAACCACTCAGACATAGCAGAATATTTTCATTTTCAGGTAGATGACAGAACATCAGTTTCGTCATTCTGTACTAAGGAAAGTACTGAATTAAGAAAGCGGCTTTTTCACATCACATATTTCGCTTCTTGATTATTAGAAATGTGTAACAAAAGGAAAGTTACATTAACAGAGTCAAATGTGTCCTATTACTGGATCAAATATGCCTTTAAACCCAGGAAAATTTCTGAAAATACCTTCCTGACGATGTGTTATTGACAAAAGGTATCTGAAACAACTGTTGTACAGACATGGCAGAAATTAAGATCAATAATCAGTTGTAAACAAGAGTATGCTGATGTTTAGGGACTATTAACAGGCGACACAGGCTTCAAAGCAATGTAAATCATAAGTCTGTAGTGCCACCCTACGACTATTTTTTACTGAAAAACAGATCCTGTCATGAAATTAGTATTATACTGATACCTTCAGCTGCTTACGGGCGTTGATACATGTCAATGGGGACAGGTGAAAATGTGTGCCCCAACCGGGACTCGAACCCGAGATCTGCTTACATGGCAGACGCTCTATCCTTCTCTCTTTTTGTGTGTGTTGTGTTTGGTCGTTGCAGACATCACATAACTTCCGTTCAAGTTCGTTTGTTGATCCTTCCACTCAGTTTTTTTATTACAGAGGGTACCACTGAACAACTGATGCTTTCGATCCACCGACGGCACAGAAGATAGCGCGACTGCAGCGACTATCTCGCGCAAATGGAAAGTGTGTCCAGCCAACGGTAACATATAATCCTGTAATAGCTGTCAGAGATAGAACAAGCCTTTCGAATTTGTCGTTTTATCAGAATGTGCAGATAATGTTATTCTAGGATGGGGCTTCATGCAGGTGTCAGAAGCAGTCTCTAACTTTGGAAGATCAGAGCTTCAGACCGACGAAGCTATTTCAACATGCACACATAACGAAGATTGCACTGTGAAATCGTCTGTCAATGAAGACTTTTTATCCTGTCATCACCAACAAGACGAGTTCGAGACATCAATCTGGACAGTGAAACTTTTATCGACTGCAAAAAGGTAAGCAGGCTCACAAACTTATCTACATGCGAGCAATGATCATTAAAATTATAGGTGGTCAAGGAGAACTTTGGATCGCTAATTGGCAAGAGCAGCCACACAGCTACAACTCATGCCTAATGACTGGTGTGTAGGGACAACCAGATCAGTCCGAGAAGGGCAGCTTAGTACCATCAACTAAGAACTGTGCTCCGCTACCAGTACAGACAATACAGGGAGGAAGTTACTGTCAAACTCCCAATAGGCTCTGGCCTGACCGAAGTACAATTTCAGTGAATGTTAGTTGTTTTGTCCCATTTTTCAGATGCTTTCAAATCCAGAGTGGAGAAAAGACAAAGCAGCCATTTGTAAAACAGGGTATCAGCAATGGGGATTATCCACCACTCAGCCGGCACTCGTATAGAGTGTCGTTAGATGATCGTCAGGTAAAGGACTGATAATACAGGAGCAAGTGGAGACGATGCTGCAAGATGACATAAGTAATTCTTTCGAGAATTGTTGGTCACTTTCTGTGGTCCCTGCGAAGAAGAAGGGTGGCATATAACGTTTCTGCCTCGACGATTGGCGACTGAATAAAATCACGAAAAAGATCATGTGTACCCATTGCTATGAACTGCTGATATACTAGAATGCTTGTGAGGAGGGAAGTATTTCTTAATTATGAGCGTGTAGAGAGGCTACTGGCAAATCGCGATTATGAGGGTGGCAGTAAAAAGACTGACTTCATAAGTCTTGACGACCTCTAGGAAACAAGTTATGAAGTTTAGACTATGTAGAGCTCCAGTCGTATTCGAGTGTGTAATGGACAACTTGTTTTGACACCTTAAATGATCAATGTGTGTTTACTATCTGGATGATACTGTCGTTTTGTAGAAGACATTACAAGAACATTTAAGCTTCTTGGCGACTGTGTGGAAGTATGTTCAGACTGTAGGCCTCTGCCTGAATCTGAAAAGAACGCCTTCACCACTCAAGAAAAGAAAAAATCTTGGTGCAGCAAGTGAAGTGCGCTGGAATCCCTTCCAATCCGGAGAAAATAAGAAAAGTCACAGATTCTCCGACTTCTCAGCACATTTGTGATGTAAGAAGTTTTCTCAAAATGAACTTGGTTGTCGAACGTTTCGTAAATGACTTATCTACCAAGGCAAGACCTACTGCAGGAAGATGCCAAATTTCCTGGGTACGAGGAGCGAGAAAGAATACTGCATGCCCTTAAGGGGGGGGGGGGGGAGTCTGAAGGACCTATCGGATCGACTGGCCAGACGGGCACTAAGTGTTCAGGAAAACGATGTTGTATTGGTACATAAAAACGAATGCAAACACAAAGATGACAACTACCTCTCAAGAAGTCCAATGGTAGAACATGTCAGCAAGAACAAAATGCATTGAATGAAATTGCTACTAAACCGAGGGAGAATCCAGCATTGCTGAAAGTCTTGAAGTCTGAGGAACTGATAAAAAGGAAATGTTAATTAATAAACAGAATACTGTTTGAGACGAACTATGGTTCAATGCCATAGCAAAGGTTGCTCGTCATCGCAGCTCATCTACAGCTAGCGATCCAGAAGTCTTTCCACTACACTCCAGCATTTGGCCACTTGGGATTCATGAGGACTGTGCACATAGTGAGAGACAGGAAATTATCTACAGGTCGTCTGGTGCAAATCCCGCCTTTGGCAGCGCCATTTCATAGAATTGAAATCGACCTCTTAGAAAAGTCCCCGAAGTCGACAAGTTGGAATCGATGGATAATAGTCTGCACTGACTACATTAACCACAATACCATCATAAAAGGTGTGCCAACTGTCGGAACTCTGGAAACTGCCAAGTTCCTTATAAGAGATGTCTCTGAGATTGGAAGAGTTTTCCAGTCGCGACTAGTGTCAGAGATAATTTCACATTGCTACATCATCCATAGGACGCAACTCCCTACCACTTACAGGGTGAGTCACTAACTACTGCCACCTAGAATAACTCCGAAAGTGAGATAGTAGCTGAAAAGTTTGTGGGGCAAATATTGAATGGGACAATGGGGGCCATAATATGACAGTGGTTTTTTGTTTCTAGGTGGGGTCGCGTCAGAGATGTGAAGGTCAACCTCGTTTTTTTTTTTTTTGTAATGGGATGTTATAGTTTGGTACTTATTTTCTGATAGCGGCTATCGAGATGAATACAATGACGTGTAGTAGTAAGGTCCTTGAAGGTCATCGAAGGTCACAAAGGTGGCATGAACATCCATTTATAGATGGTGTTCGAAGTGATGATCATTGGTATCATTGCAGTGCTGCAATGTTCTTATCATAGATTGAGTGGTATTCCTTATCGCTTCAGCACTTATCAAAGCACATGCTCTCACAATTCTCTCTTGTACATCGGGCAAATAGTAAATATTCGCCGAATTTGGCGTATCCATCTAACGTGCCGTTGACATGTTAACACCATTCGACGGTTTTGCAATACAACACTAATAGGAACCGTAAGACTAGTATCGTCGACTCAAGCGAATATGAATGATGTATTCCTTTGAAGAACACGTCAATATGGTTCTCATTTGCGGAGAATGCCAACGAAATTTAGTGAGAGCTAGAGACTTATATGCTGAAAGATATGCTCAACGTACTCACGCTTCACGTCGTACATTGAAATATGTGTATGATTAATTGAGAACAACTGGATCTTTAACGCATTGGATACATATCTGGCAAAGGAAAGTTACTAGCGAGGTAACGGCAATTGGTACTCTTGCCACTGTGGTTCGAGATCCTTGTGTTAGTTTGCATCAAATCGCAAGGGAATCTGGCATGAGCCAGAGTAGTGTTGTTTGTGTTCAGCATCACCATAAATATCATCCTTACCATATCAATCTCCATCAAGAATTAACTAGTACGGTTTGTATGTGTCGTATTGAATACTGCCGATGGGCTCAACTTCAGATTCAGAGGAATGATACATTTATTAATTTGATTTCATTTACTGATGAGGCTACATTCACGGCCAATCGCAATGTTAATTTGCATAACATGCATTACTGGGCAACTGAAAATCCATGTTGGCTGCGGCAAGTTGCACACCAAAAACCGTGGTCAGTGAATGTATGGTGTGGGATTCTGGAGGACAGAATTATAGGCCCCTATTTCAACGAAGGAAATCTTAATGGTAGGAAGTACACAACATTCCTGCAAGAAACATTAGGTCTGTTATTGGAAGAAATACCTTTAGGAACAAGGAACAGTGTGTGGTATCAACACGACGGGTGTCCGTCACATTTTTCACTGATGGCTAGAAATGAGTTGCAGAGACAATTCCCAAATCGTTGGATTAGACATGGAAGAGCTGTGTTGTGGCTTGCTCGTTCACCAGACTTGACGTTTCTGGATTTTTTCTTATGGGGATTCGTAAAAGACATTGTTTATAAAGATGTTCCAACTACACATCAAGATATATGAGAGAGGATTTTCAGAGCATGTGTTTTGATAAGTGCTGATGTTATAAGGAATACCACTCAATCCATTATAAGAAGATTGCAGCAATGACCAATGGTCATCACTTCAAACACCTTCTGTAAATGGACTTTCATGCCACCTTTGTGATCTTTGTTGAACTTCAAAGACCTTAGTGTTGGACATCACTGGATTCATCTGGATAGTTGCTATCAGAAAATAAGTACCAAACTACAGCATCCCATTTAAAAAACAAAGTGAACCTTTATATCTCTGAAGCGACCCCACCTAGCAACAAAAAACCAATGCCATATTATAGCCCCTGTTGTCCCATGCAATATTTGTCCCACAAACTTTTCAGCTGCTATCACATTTTTGGAGTAATTCTAGGTGGCAATAGTTAGCGACTCATCCTGTAGTTTAACAGAGTGATTTAATAAGGTGTAGGTAGGTATGCTACCGATGTATGTTGATGTCAAACAGAGAAAGTGAGCTATATTATTGCCAATTGTGGCATTTGCATATGACACAGTGAAACAAGATGCTACAGATTTCACACTGTTTTTACTGGTTCAGAGCCATGAGGCCAAACTGACAACGGTCACACTGTTCCTGTTTCAGTTCGACTATATTCAGATTGGCTGCATGAAACACCTCATCACCAGACTCAAAGACGCAAGGCAGGTGGCTTGTATACAGCTCTAGATGCCCAGAAGACAGACCAAGAGCGCTACAATGCCGAGCGCTGGCCAGAGAGGTACAGCCGGAGAGATTAGGTATGGATTTCTAAAACTGTGTGGAAAGTGGGATGGTCAGAATAGTTACTAAGCCCTACTTTGCCCTGTATTGTGTCCTTCGTCACTTACTGGATTTCATAATGGAGTTGAGGATTATTACTGTTCATCAGGAAGACAAAAGTGCAGGTATACTGTCCGTGAACTTTGTATGAATCCTTACTGCAGCTCTGAGGCGCAAATTGACGACAGTGGCTTCTTGTTCAAGGAAAGTGAAGACCCACTAGATGATTGTGAAGCATCGATGGGGTGGTGTTCCTTCAGTGGTGGTTACAACGAAGAGGAAGTGACAATATGGCCACAACGCGAGGATCTGTCAGTGCTGCCATACAGGGGATCACTGACAACATTTAAGTCCAGGGTGCTGTAGTTGACTCCAATGAGAACCTCTGAAATAGTGGGTAATTGTTTATCCAGGGGAGGGAAGAATTCCTCCAGCTATTTGCATGCAACGTGGAATTGCGTTCAGCGTCACCGGCTGGTATGTGCTTGTCGCCAGTTCAAACCTAACCACCGGTAATTGTTTGTTATTTAGTATTTAGCATTTCTGAAAGGTTTTCGAACTTGCTTATGTTTGTAATGGTTGCATATTCCGAAATATTTTATGTTCATATGAACAGCGGCGCACTCCATCCAGAGGTCAGTTATGTTCTGTCCAGCTGAATGCTATGTTCGTAATAAACGTCATTTACATGTCGAGCATTGTACTCCTTTGTCGACCCTGCTTTCGGATTTGGATTTATTTATAGTTACGATGTAAATGGAAGGAAGATTACGTCAAACGTTCCATCGATATTGAGGTCATTAGAGACAGAGCACAACACCAGAATGATTTGAGGATGGGGAAGGAAAATGTGCATGTCATTTCAAAGGAATAGTCTTCGCATTCAATCGAGTGATTTAAGGAAATTACATTAAAAACCTACATCTGGATGATGGCACATGGATTTGAGCTGTCATCCACCTAAATGCGAGTCCATTGTGGTAACCACTGTGCCACCTTGCTTAGTAGAGTTTTGATGTGACAACGTAGCTACCGTTCATGATCCAGACTAAGAATTATAATACAGATTCATCCACTGATTTACTCACATCCCCTGTGGATGAATCAATTAATTTCTCACTTTGCCCTATCATTCCACAGGAAACTTCCATACTCGTATTTTTATCAACATCTGCAAACTATCCATAGTTACTAGTGTGGCATATCTGCATATGACTGTTCTGTGTGAAACCTGAATGACGACTTCTTCTCCCCTAATAAAAGAACGTAAGTGGTAGGCCTTGAGCACTGTTGAATGGAACAGCAACACTGTGCCACCTGACGAGAAAGGTGTGTTTAGCCCTGAACATTCCAGAAAACTATCGATATGAAGAGAATGTGATATCCTGGCCCAGTGAATTTGAAACCTTGCCAGAGAGGATGGAAATGGACCATGGCCACTAGGCTAGGATGACCGAATCATTTTCAGAGAAAACCAGAACATAACCAGCCAACACGCAATAGATCCTCATCCCCTCCCCCCACAAAATGTACCCAGGTTTTCTTATATTAAATAAATAAATAAAGAACAAAAAAATAGTTTGATTTATTTCTACAGTACCTGTTTAATTAATGAAATTTAATATAAATATTTAAAAAATTATTAGGATTTTTCTAAATATTAAAGTCATGGAATTTTTAATAAAATAAAATAAACATAAGCTTTAAACACAGGATGTCTCAAACGGTACAGTATGTCTTACAGTGCAATAGTATCCAAATTAATTTTGTTATTCACGCCATATTTGGCTTATGTCACACACTACCTCATGAAATTTTTATCCTATTCAATCAGTTTCAACATGTGATATGTACAATATCCATTTTCTATTTAAGATCTATCGACACTTGACGCAGCATATCCACATCAATGACAGCAAAGATTCTATTCTTTAAATCACTGATGTGATTGACAAGCGTTCGGTAGACTCTGTCGTTGACAAGTCTATTGGTATCATGTCAGGCGGCCTAAGAGGCCAGGGAACTGGACAACCCTGTCAATCCAGTGATCAGGAAACATCTTGTCCAGAACATCTCACACAGTCTGAGACCAAGGAGGCAGTGTACCACCTTTTCGGAAAACGATTGTGTCTTGGTGGTTAGCAGGTTGTGATAACTCAAACAGCTCCAGTACTCATGGTGACTGTTAGAATTGACTGTTTTTTCTGGAAAGAATGGTCCCACAATGTGATCAATCATCAAACAACATCACACCCACTTTCAGGCTGTCACATAACTCTTCTGTCACAGTATATGGTTTGCTTGTGCCCCAGTTGCGAACATTGTGTTTATCTTAACAAACATGTAGAATGTTACTTTGCCAGAAGATGTTAGGTTGTGTAGAAAATTTCGATACTCCTCTAAATGGTGAAGAACATGTACAGCAAACTGCATATGTTGTAGATTGTCTGGTTTCAATGTGTGCCACAGTTTGCAATCGGTATGGATTATCCGTAAATGTTTCCAAAGGACTGGGTACATGATCGCCCTAGGAAAATGACGCTCCTGCTCCCCCGCCCCTCCCTCCCAATCCTCACAGACTTCTGCAACGAATATTGGAAAACCAGCCGTATTCATTCTATGTGGGCTTCGCTTGTTCCACGTTTGCTTCACAGCGAAGCTTCCTGTCTGCATAAAGTTCCTGCACCATTGGTACATTGACATCTGTGGGAGTGGTTGCTTCCTTTACTGTGCTTGGAAATTCCTTTGCACCTGTGCGTCAGATTGGACCTAAATAAAACATTCCAAACACTGAGCCTTTTATTGAATCATTGTCATTATGCTTCAGTCACGCTAACCTTAAACACAGACAAACAAAATTTCATGAATTAGTCTGTCACATAAGCCAAACATGGTATGAATATCTTAATTACATAATGAGATTTTCACTCTGCAGCAGAGTGTGCGCTGATATGAAACTTCCTGGCAGATTAAAACTGTGTGCCCGACCGAGACTCGAACTCAGGACATTTGCCTTTCACGGGCAGGTGCTCTACCAACTGAGCTACAGAAGCACGACTCAGGCCCGGTACTCACAGCTTCACTTCTCTTTTAATCTGCCAGGAAGTTTCATATCAGCGCACACTCCGCTGCAGAGTGAAAATCTCATTCTGGAAACATCCCCCAGGCTGTGGCTAAGCCATGTCTCCGCAATATCCTTTCTTTCAGGAGTGCTAGTTCTGCAAGTTTCGCAGAAGAGCTTCTGTAAAGTTTGGAAGGTAGGAGACGGATACTGGCAGAAGTAAAGCTGTGAGTACCGGGCGTGAGTCGTGCTTTGGTAGCTCAGTTGGTAGAGCACTTGCCCGTGAGAGGCAAAGGTCCTGAGTTCGAGTCTCGGTCGAGCACACAGTTTTAATCTGACAGGAAGTTTCATATCTTAAGTAGTTTGAGTGGCATAACACATTGAAGTTGTAGCGCAGCTTTTGACACACCCCATTGATTGTCCTTGAAGAAAAGAGTATTTTTCGCTGCTTCCAGACTTCTTGATCATATCTTTGTCCTTTGAGACATTGTGGTTAAATTGTACACATTTGATTTTGTAGTTGTACAGGGTCTGTAGGATTTCTTCACGAGAGTTCACCTTCATTCTGCTAATTTTACCATAATACTGGATAGTCTTGAACAAAAATATCCTTTCTACATTGACATTATGGACTAGTATTGCAAACAAATATCTTGGAGTACTGCTGAACACGGTCACATCTTCTAAAAGAACTCACTCACTACTCAAGACACTGCAGTGGTACTTCATTTTCATCAATTCACTTGTGAATATTTTCTTCAACGAAATCTGTCAATATCCCGAACTGATCAAAGAGAATAGTCATCGTTTTCAATTTTTTTTCTCTTCAAATAAAAATCTTTCTTTCCAACACTTCCCAATTTTGGCACTCTTTTGAGTAACTTCCAACCAAACACCGACAATAATGATGAATATGAGATGATCCATTTGCTCTGATATTCTATACAAGTGTAATAAATTTTGTCACTCCTGTTCTTTTAAGAACAGATTTCATTATTTTAAAAAATGAACTGCTGCCCTTTGTCTTAGTAACAGTTTCCAGGATATTTATCAGGACATCCTTTACCTCTATTACACTTTTTGTGCTCCCCTCAGTTTCATTTATTACATCCTGCGAAGTGCTAAGCTGTCTGTGAATGAACCGTTTGTAGGCTTTACGTAAAGAACTACAGAAAAATTGAACCAATAATGTCGTCATTTACTTAAAAATCTTTTAAAAGTTCAAACAGCCAGATGAGTCACTCAGCTGCTGGAAATGGTGATAACAGTGGGTTTTAAAGTGACACACACTGCATTCATACATTCAGTCCCTAAATAATCGTAAAACTCCTTAAGCTTCTCTGTTCTAACTGTGTATATACAGAAGTACGAAAATACCCACACAATGATTGTTCCAGCATCACAGCTCAAAGTATGAGAAGGTCTACGAGCAATTGTGTAAAAAATGTGCAGGGCGTCTTAAGCAATCAAAGTTTTCGTGTAATGTTGTCTTTAATTTGGTCAATACTTTACATTTGCCTTGTCTTGTTAAACCACTAATGTCAATGTACATATTATCTTCACGAAACGCCACACATTTATATTTTGAGACCAAAAAATGCGCGATACTATTCATACAAACAGTTGGAATTTCGTCAGATGTTTCATTAGACAGGAAAATCACCTCCAAAAGTTTGAACTGAACGCCTTCATTAATATCGAAAAACTCAACAACAATAGAAAATAGTTTAGTAGCTTTATGACTGCTGTTACCATGGAATATTCTGTAGACAGAAGACTTTTGATGTTCTCAAGGCTTTCCTTTAAACTCTTGGGTACAATAACTCCTTTTTCTAAGAATGATGCTTCAGTTTTTGTGCAACTACACCTCTTTTCAATTGAAGACTCATCAAAAATAATACTTTGAAGCATATTAGTACAGTCGATAGATCCAAAGGTTTGTTATTATTTTACTGTGTGGTTTGCCAGTGGAAGGTCAGCTGCCTGAACGTTCGTGCCTTCATTTGACTGAGGTTTTACAAAATAATTTTGTAGAGTTTTACAACAGCTCGGTGCGCTGAATACGTCAATGTGTGATGTGATCAACTATGTCAGAACACCCACCATGACTGATATTAATAAAACAGTTACATACCAAACACTCTGCTCCATAATCAGATCGACATTTCCTGATAAAATTCCACTCATTACAATAACTGCCACTGAATTTGAAGTATGTTTCGTCACTGCGTTTTGCAAATCAACGAAAATAATACGACTAATACGAGAAGCCACCGGTACAGCTGCTTTCACATAACATCAACAGCTGTTCTATTCTGACATCGGGAATGGTGGCAACAGTCTGACAGTTTTCATAACTCTTCTGAAGTTGCAGCTCCCGGAACTGTTACAACTCTATTACTCTCCAGCTACAGTTCCGCTCAAAATAAATTCTTGTTTTTTTGTATCAGTGTTGACTGCTATCGCTTGTGATCGAAATTCTACCAGTTATGTTAATAAAGTTACGAAACTCTTATTTTTATAACATAAATAATCGGAATTTATTCGTATGCAGATATTTAGTTCTTACCTGAACATTATACAGATTTTTTAGGTCTTACCTGAACCCTATGTGGAAAGGAATAAGAAAGGGCGGGAAGAAAGAAAGAATGAAAGACACAAATAAGGAAACTAATTGCTTTATTCTACAATTTAACGATACAGAACATCAGTAAAGTCAATATAATTAGTAAATAGTTTTCATAATTCGATAAATATCCTTGCTTGCTATGTTAACAAACATAAAATTTCTAATTTAATATTGCCAAACATAAAATTCTAACTACTCCTTGCAACAAATAACTGACCATGTGTAAAAATTGGTTGTCTTAATAAAAGATTTATTGCAGCAAAATAGCCATCATAGTTATACATTAGATTACAATCATTTGAGAGTGAATTACAAGGATGTATTGAGTGTCTGCATAATTCTTTGCAGTAGATTACATTCAGTGCAGGTATTATAACAGATTATCATTTGAACCATTTATTGCATAGTCTCTAATTGATCTGGTCCTCTTGTTGCATATTTCTATATGGTATCTCTCACAAGACTTTCCACATAGTGTACACTTGCAAAGGTTTGACGGTTCATTGTATGTTGTATTTGCACAAATTTCATGGTGGAATCCGTGTACTGCGAGTCTTGTAAGTACGTGTCTCATCTCAAAATTTGCTGCTGCCCAAGTGCAGTCGATCATGGCCCCGGATCCATAGAATTCCGTTGGTACTTACTCTCTTTTCTTGATTAGTGATCTTAGTAGGTTCTCCGATGCTGATGTGTTGGGAAGTAAGGACCTTGTCCTTAGATCCTCTATGAGGAAAGATTCTCGGGCGAGAAGGTAGACTAATCTTGATCCCGTGGTTTTTGCTACCCCTAATGCTCTTTCGATATAGGTTGCTTTTACTCTTTCCAATGTTTCTAAGTTCTTTTCAGGTGTTTCCATGTGATTTCTTTCCCATAAGCCAGTATCGGTATTATTTTTGATTTGAAGAGTGCCACAGCTGTGTATAGATTTAGTGTTCTGATGGAACTTATTTCGTTTATCGCTCTGATGGTTTGTGTCGCTTTCTCTGTTGTGTGTTTAGTGAAGCACTTTGCGGTTTCCTATATGTTTTTTAAAGGCAGCTCCACTGCTGTGATAGTGGATCTTTTTTCCCTGAACCCGAATTGAGATTCTGGGAGGTGGTCTTCCAAATGGCGTCTTATTCTTCTTGTGATCAGTTTTGTGAATACCTTAAAAGGGTTGTTTTCCAAGGCTATTTCTCTGTATTTGTTTGTGTTCTTTGGGTCGCCCTTCCCTTTGTACATTACCCTTACTATTGATTTTCTCCACTGGCCTGGGATTTTTGCTGTTTCAATGCATTTGTTATAAAGTTTTATCCAGGGTCGTGCTAGCAGGTGGGCTGTGTCTTTAAGGTATTCGTTGTAAAGCATGTCCGGTCCCGCTGTTGTCTTCCTTTTTGTTGATTCAATGATGTTTCGGACTTCATTTGGGGTGAGTGGGGTCCAGGCTGTCACCTCTTGCGGTCATCTTTTGTGGTTGTCTTAATAAAATCCCACATTTTTCGAATGTTTGTCCTTGTGATTATCATTGGTAATGGCAAATGCAGAAATAATTGGGAATTATGTTTTTTGAAACTGAAAAGGTGAAATAGCGCCTAACTAAATCATATATAAACACATAATCACAATTTGCTTATTTTGTATGATTTTAGTTAAACTTGGCAATCAACAGTATTATTAAAAAAACATTTGACGCAAATTCTGGTTCAGTTAACTAAGCATTCTTTCGTATTTATATTTCAATTAAGAATAGCAATGCAATTAATTTTTAAATGTAATTTTTTGGCAGTGATCCCTTAAAGACAGAGAAGAAACTGGACTGCATGGTAATTATCAATTTGTACCCAGTATCACAAATTATTTTGTCATAGTCATTATAAATTTTTCCCCTGTCTGGCAAAGCACTGAGTAGATACATTGAAGCACCAAAGAAACTGGTATAGGCTTGAGTATTCAAAAACAGAGGTACATGAGCAGGCAGAATATGGAGCTGCGGTCGGTGAAACCTATATAAGATTCCAAGTGTCTGACTCAGTTGTTAGATCGATTACTACTACTACAGTGGCATATTATCAAGATTTAAGTGAGTGTGAATGTGGTGTTAAGTCAGCGCATGAGCAATGGGACACACTATCTCAGTGATAGCAATGAAGTGGGGATTTTCCCGTGTGACCATTTCACGAATGTACTGTGCATATCAGAAATCCAGTAAAACATCAAATCTTTGACAAAGCTGCAGGCGGAAAAAGGTCCGGGAATAACGGGACCAACGATGACTGAAAAGAATCGTTCAATGTGACAGAAGTCCAATCCCTCTGAAAGTTGCAGTAGATTTCAAAGCTGGTCTATCAAAAAGTGTCATGCTGCGAACCATTCAACGAAACATCATCGATATGGGCTTTCGGAAGCGAAGGCCCACTTGTGTAGCCTTGATGACTGCATGACACAAAGCTTTGCACCTCACCTGGGCAACCCTGACATTGGGTTGTTGAAGACTTGAAACATGTTTCCTGGCCACACGCATCTCATTTCAAACTTTATCGAACAGGTGGATGTGTATGGGTATGGAGATAACCTCATAAATCCATGGACTCTGCATGTCAGCAGGGGACGGTTAAAGGTGGTGGAGGCTCTGGCCCACACGCCGAATTGCTACAGAGTGACTCTAGGAACAGTCTTCTGAGTTTAAACTCTTCTGCTGGCCACCAGACTCCCCAGACGTGAATATTATTGAGCATATCTTGGATGCCTTGCAACATGCTGATCAGAAGAGATCTCGACCTCTCGTACTCTTACGGATTTGTGGACAGCCATGCCGGATTCATGGTGTGAATTCCCTCCAGCACTACTTCAGATATTAGTAAAGTCCATGCCACGCAATGCTGCGGCACCTCTGCCTGCTCACAGGAGCCCTACACGATATTAGGCAGGTGTACTAGTTTCTTTGGCTCTTCAGTGTAGTTATTTATTATAGCAGATTTACGATTTTTTGTGCCACGAGTGTAGTTTCAAATGTTCTCAGAACGGAATAGGAAAAAGTACTTACAACGCTGAAACTTGTTTTTATTTTTCAGTGTAGCGTCCTTGTAGATTAATGCACTTATTCCAACGATGTTCCAGGGCCTTTATCCCAACTCGAAAATGAGTTTCCTTCAGGCCTCCAAAACAGTTGTCAACTCCAGCTACCAGTTCTTCGTTTGAAGTAAATCTTTGTTCATCAAGAAAAAATTTCAGTTTTTGGAAGAGATGGAAGTCTGATGGAGTCATATCAGGTGAATAAAGCTATCCAGTATCAACAGTCGTGGTACCCATTTGCAGATAATTTTTTGATATCTAATTCTTCAGTTAAAATGTGATATACCATTTCAGATGTCACCTGGCAAGCGTGAGCAACTTCACACACTTTCAATTGGCGATCCTCCATGACCATTTTGCCACGATAAGGGAATCCATTCATGATGTAGCACTTGTCAGCATCACACAAAAGCCAGTATTTTGTCCTGTACTTATCAGGTTTACTTGGCATGTACTATAGGAATGGGCACCTGTAGTTGCAAGTATAGAGTTGCTCATTGACAGTCACATTCTCAGCTGGCTTTTAGCAGGCAATGCAGTTGTCAGTAAACAGATTCCGTACATCTGAAGCAATGCAAAATTTATTTACATTGTCTTCTTGATGACATAGAATCACACCTAAGATGACTGCATATTTTTGCGAATCTCTTCCCTGACATGGTGCTTTGAAAGAAAGGAGGTCCACACTTATTTCTCCATAAGTCTTTATACGAAATATGCTGAGCACCATATGTTCCACGACTGTACAGTAATCCAATAAAAGCACCTAGTTCTTCCAGTATTAGGGACCATTAATTATTACCAACTGTGCCGTGAGTCTTTTCTCCAATGTACCTTTTTTATCAGTTTCAGGATTAGGTCACTGACGTATAGCTGCAATGCAGAGACTGATGAGTCATCTATGACATGTCGTTTTGCATGTCTCCTCAGCTCCAACACATCCTGGGTGCTGTGCCTACCTTCTGTGTTGCCTGGCTTAATCCATGTCCACTGGGTGCCATTTGAATTCTCCACTTCCTCGCCACAGAGTGGATGCTGCTCAGCACTTGCTCTTCCTTGTTCACCATAAGCTGCTGCGCTATATCTGGCACCCAATGTACCCTGATTATGTCCACTTCTCGCCGCTCAGTTGACTGCTCCAACCGTCATCAGTCCACTGCAGTCTTGTGATGGAGTTGTCCTCAACACCTACATTATCGCCACTGAAGATGCAAATTGAATTTTATGTCAAAGTTCTTTGTAACTGGTGAGAGGTAGGAAATGACAGTGTAGATGGTCATGTTACAATTTGACTTACACGTTAATGTTATATGATCAGTGATATTGCATTTGAGTTTTGAATAAAGATTTATTTATCAGTGACTTACCTGCTCCATTAGGTAGCTGACTGATAACTCCTCCACCACGCCATCCTCATCCTTGTCGAAGGCCTGTCCTGCATTGCACACACGTTTGGCTCACCATTGGGAGGGATGACCACGCCCTCGTGTAGAATCTGTATATCCGACACTTAAAGAATAGAAGAAAGAAAGCTGTGCAGGGGACATCATGATCGTTTGTTCAAAAGCTTAAGTACAATGCTTCATGCTTACATTGTGCAAAATGTCGGTCATTGTCAGACAGATCAGGTTCTGCTTGTTGCTCAATTCATGTGTCTGGATCGCTTGAGTCAGCAGTTTCACTGGAACAAAAGGTCCCCCTCCACATTCATCTCACTATCGGATCCGTTACTCGAATGTGTCTGTGAAACACTCTCCAGATAATAGATAATCTTGGCCTCTGCAAGGCCAATTCATATTGCATATCGTAGGTTCAATGACACAAACTCGCGAAAATACACTGTAAGTTCACACCACCAGCACCAGGATTGCCTCAGTGCACTCGGCTTGACCACAGACAAAGATATACTGACATGAAACTTCCATAATGGATCGTGAGTGACATCTGCTATCGTGTAAGAGAACTATGACAAAGTACCTTTAGAATTACATAAGGTTTATTGGCCTCTTAGTATAATTAATATTAAAAATTGGTATTTCTGTTTTCGGATTCACGTATCAATGTTATGATATAGAGATTATAGTGGGGCAAAGGAAGTTAGAGAAATAAGTGTGTCGTATTCTGTTTAATTGAGTGAAACCTCAACAAACTTTTAGAGTTTCATAAAATGCATTTAAAAACTGAATTTTTTGGACACTGTATGTTGTGATGAAAAACTGGATTTTTGGTCACCCTACACCAGGCAGAGCTGTAACAACTACTTGCAATTGCGTTAGGTGTCTCAATCCCACACATAATTCAGCAGACCAATTAGACCTCACGGCTACCCAGTAATACGCACTGCGCAATTTCACTATCCATCTTGTCGTCAAACAGACTGCTGGTTCTTCTTTTCCACTTCACTATTTCCCAGGTTTTCTCTCTCTGGAATAGTCATTGGACTTTGTTTAACTGTTGTACTGTCTCCACTTGTCTCTTTCCTCATTGTTTGTTTTTTTCTGTTCATACCAGGGCTTCATTTCGGCCAGAACGGCGTTCTCGCACCTCCCAGTAAATTTTATTACAGCTTGCTTGTCCAAGTCAGCACTGGAGATTTGAATAATACACATCTACTGAACCGCAATGTAACTTTATTTGCCATCCAAAGTTATTATAGTTACATATCGGAAAAAGAGCGAGGTGGCACAGTGGTTAGCACACTGAACTCGCATTTAGGAGGACGGCAGTTCAAAACCATCTCCGGCCATCTTCATTTAGGTTTTCCGTGACTTCCCTAAATCGCTTCAGGCGAATGCCGGGATGATTCCTTTGAAAGGGCATAGCCAACTTTCTTCCCCATCCTCCCTTAATTCGATGGGACTGATGATTCTCTCTCATTGGCCCTCTCCCCCAAAACAACCAACCAACATATTGGTAACCTTCGTGTCGACTGTCTTTCGTGTATTACTGCCTGCAACCTCAGAGATCTACAATGTAACCAAGATAAGTTGAACTTAAATCCAAAGTCGTGATTGGTATATACTAAGGTGACAAAACTCATGAGATACCTTCCAGTGCCGTGTTGGATCTCCTTTTGTCTGGCATAGTGCAGCATTCAACATGGTATGAACTCAATAAGTCAGTGAAAATCCCCTGCAGAAATACTAAGCCTATAATTGCGAAACTGTAGCCAGTGCAGAATTTTGTGCATGAAATGACCTCTCAATTATGTCCCATAAATGTTTGATGGGATTATTGTTGGGCGATTTGAGTGGCCAAATCATTCGCTCAAATTGACCAGAATGTTCTTCAAACAAATTGAGAGCAACTGTGGCCCGGTGACATGACACATTGTCATCTATAAGGATTCCATCATTGTTTGGCTGCAACTGGTCTCCAAGTAACCAAACATAAAATTTTCGGTCAAGGATCAGTTTAACTGGACCAGAGGACCCAGTTTATTCCATGTAAACACAGGTCACACCATTATGCAGACACCACCAGCTTTCACAGTGCGTTGTTGACAATTTGGTCCATGGCTTTGTAGGGTCCATGCAATATTTTAAATCCACCATCAGCTCATATACACTGAAATCGGGACTCATCTGACCAGGCCATGGTTTTCCAATCGTCTAGGGTCCCACCAACCGGACACTGGCGCAGGAGAGGTGCTGCATAGATGCTGTGCTGTTAGCAAAGGCTTTCGTTGTGGTCCTCTGCTGCCATAGCCCATTAACGCCAAATTTCACTCATTTGTTGTACATCTCACATTGATTTCTGCGGTTATTTCACGCAGTGTTGCTTGTCTCTTAGCACTGACAACTCTATATGCAAATGCTGCTGCTGTCAATTGTTAAGACCATCAGCCACTGCACTGTCCATGGTGAGCGATAACACTTTTAATTTGGCATTCTCAGCACTTCATTGTCCTTGGTGAGAGGTAATGCCTGTAATTTGGTATTCTCAGCACATTCTTGACACTGTGGATCTCAGAATATTGAATTCACTAGCGATTTCTGAAATGGAATGTCCTATGCTTCTAGCTCCAGCTACCATTCCATGTTCAAAGCCTGTTAGCTCCCATTGTGCAGTCATAATCACTTCAGAATGTTTTCACATGAATCATCTGAGTACAAATGACAGCTCTGCCATTCTGCTGCCTTTTTATACCTTGTATAAGGGATACCACTACCGTCTGCATATCACTATCTCTTGACTTTTGTCACCTCAATGTGTATCACCTTTTGTTTACAACTGCCAGTAATCTCAGCAACCTAGTAGCACGGTTATGTCCTGCGGTACGTGAGTCAATGAGAAAGAAATAACGTAAGGCATATTTGAACATACGCTCCTTTATAATGTGCTTTATCAAAGTCTTGTTTTGTCCGTGCCATAGCTGCCGAACAACTGCACATCCAGAGCTCCCGTTGTTATAAGTTAGCAGCCTTTCGAGCCCTTTCCTCTGATAGATGTCTGCTAGGGAAGGCATGGCAAGCTCTTGTTCCTCCCGCACCCCTCCCCATGGAATGTGGAATACATAGTTTTTATTAATTACAGAACTCTCAAACACTTCTAGAAGCGATTTCCAGCGATTCCACAAAACCTCTTATTTAGCCAGTTGTAGCATTATGTGGCTGATCCCAGTGAGACAGTACTACAGCAGTTAACATCCTCTCTTTAGGAAGTGTGACACCATAAATTTTATTTTGGAGAATGGGCATCATTCGTTTGAGTCATTGTGCATTCCATAATAATGAGTAGACTACTGTACTGATGATCAAATGAAGGCAGAAAAAAATCTATTCTTGTATACCATGCTGACTTGCTTTACGTGCTTCTTTGAAGTACTGTTGTGAAGTTGCCTGCAAGGTGTACCGCAACTGTGAAAAAAGGCAACTCTGTAATCAGACCCAGAAAACCACACGATTCCCGACTGATCATTATGTCATCCTCAGTCAATTATCCTTGGGTGTGTTACTGAGGAGCAAGGGGTTAGCACATTGCACTCCCATCCACTGCCAATGATTCAGCCTTGGAGCCACTACCTCCCAATCAGGTAGCTTCACACCTGGCAGCACAAGGATGACTGTATCTTGGTCCAGTCCTCCCACCACGGAAAAATCCCTGGTAGTACTGGGAATGGAACCCGGTTTCCCCTTGTGAGGGTCTGTTGCATTGACCACTTTATTATGAAGGCAGGATAGAATCAAATTACTTGTTACAATTTCCAACAATTACTGAAGGCAGCATGTCATGAAGCATTGTTTTGTTACACAGAATGCCATGTGTGGTACTGTGTGTTCTGTGCAATGCCTTGATGATCACTTTCGCAGCAGCTTTGTCATCTTCATCACGATAAGACATCCAGGAGAATGTTTCGCACATTTTTTAAAAAATTTATTGTCCTTCAGAACATATCCACACTGGAGACGTCATTTGTTTTGACACTTCAAAGTATACATTAGTTTAAGTCATACCCTGTTACAATGTTACATAAGCTTAACAATGGGCAGATTCTGTCATAGAAAAGATTTTCCATCCACAATATACTGAAACAAGTAAACAAGACAAAGATGGAAAATAGGATATATAGAGTTAGTATGTTACAAAAATCCTACAGATAACACAATAATAAATGATAAATAGCCATTGGTACACATTCGAGATATTCACAGTTTCTATATTTTATAATGCTGAAAGTGTGCCCTGCTTAAGGAAGCTTGGTGAGTTAGTTTAGTGTAATATGAATAATGGGACAAATAACCTAAGAGCACAGTCAGTGGTTTTGCCAAATTTATTCAAGATGGCGGCCGCTGTCAATGTGGCAACACTGTATACGATCTCAATAGATGATGTCATCTTCCTGGGAAAACTTCCTGCCCTTTCCTACCTGGAAATTGGCAGGAAAAGCTCAATCTGTGCTGAGCTGTTGGTGTGGAAGGATCTCTTTGGGATGGTCAGGTGCGGGTGTTTTCCTGTTGGAAGAATTTTCTTGTATGGTCTAATTTACACAAATACAACCACAAGGTGCTAGGAAAAGAAACCTCCCGACCCTGCCCCCACAATGGGAATTGGCAGGAATCTGAACTGCAGCTGCCACCCTCTATCTCCACTTTCAACTGTCCCCCCACCCCAACATTCAACTGGCCCCTGCCCCACTTTGGGAATTAGCAGAAAAAGTGTAGTTGCTTGTCAGCCTCAGTGGAGGAAGCTGTGTGAGCACAATGTGTTCCTTTGATGAGATGTTGGTGTCTGGCAGAGAGTATTTTAAGAAATGTATTAGCTGTAAGTATGTAGCTGAGGATTGCGTCCATAGCCTCGTAAATGAGGACTGGAAAGAAATGATAATGGAGAAATGTTAAGAAGAATACTTTCAGCAAACAATGGTGATGCAGTGGGATGGCTGAAACACATGCACCATCCACTGAACGAGGGAACATTCAAGTGATTCTGCAAGGATGGAGTGTGGATATAGTGGATGAGAAATATCAATTGCCCCACAGTGTCCTGCTGCTACGCAGATGGTTGCTTGTGCTGGGACTGTCCATCTGCTTTTCAAATGGCTAATCAGTCTGCCTCTTCCAAAGAGCAAGAGATAATCACATCCTCTTCCACAGCCTCAGACAGACTGACGTAGTTCACAATACTACCAATAGAGGATAGGAAATCCAATCTGGGCACCACTGCATCTGGTCATGTGATTATGACATTGGGGATATAAGGTGGGTATGATAGCTCATCAGTCTCAGTTGCAGACAGTCAGTGAAAGAGCTATGAAGCATTAACAGCAGCAGCTGAGGTTGTTTGGAGCCCCTCAGCAGAATAGGAAGAAGCAGAAGAGTAAATACCCACTGTTTAGTAATATTATTTGTCTGCCTGTGGTTGCTGTTATTATTACCACACGTTAAGTAGCACAACCAGGACTTGCAGCGGCAATGCCCTCCAGCTTGCTGAGACTGCAGCAGCACAACAGGCCAGCTTGTTGGGACCTGCAGCAGCAGTGACCTCCAGCACATGGGATCCTGTATCAGAACAGGTCAGCTTGTTGGAGCAGGACAAGAGTCTGCTATTGCCTGTACCACTCATTGATTTCTGTAATGACAACACCCAATAGCAGAGCACAGATATACCTGTCCACGACTTGCCAAAGTGCACTGGGGGTGCCAAAAGGCACGGCGCAGGTTTTTACTGGACTGAAGCACATGCACCGTCCACTGAACCACGGAACATTCAAGTGATACTGTGAGGATGGAGTGTGGATATAGTGGATGAGAGATACCAATTGCCTCTAGTGTGCTGCTGCTATTCAGTTATACATATAATTTAAATATTAGCAGGTTAAAGCATCTGAACACAGATGGTGGCTAGCATGAGGTGATGGAGATTGATAATGTGATGTAGGGTACTAAAGTGTGCAGTTCCCTCTGTCAGAATGGGATGAAGTATGCAATTCAATGATCTACATTAACGTTCAGATGACTACAGAGTATAACTCATGTCTTCTTCCCTGAACATTAGTGTTTTGATCTGATGCTATCCATCATGTCAATGTAAGATAACACGAAATTCAGGGTGAAATCTGGAGACCTATCCATTTATTTACAGGACTCTATTGTTAAGAAGTTATTTCGACTAGGGACGGTGATATCTCTTGTGTCAGAGAGACTATACTGCTGGCTGCTGTGTGCTGAAGCTGTGTACAATGAGTTTGTTAAATTATCTTCAAGTGTATAGTAGACATGTGAATGATTTAGAACAGTGCTTCATTTTACGTATCAATGCAGTGCAAAATTCAGCTATTATTGCTGGGCATGGAGCCCATTCACACTAAATTTACAGACTGTGTTCCAGAATTTTG